>NC_135718.1:83415653-84809554 GCF_964656455.1 Halichoerus grypus
AAAGTTTTCATGTCCTATAAAATACAATTAACAGCTGCAGTAACAATGGCATCAACGGAAAGACCTTTCTTGAAATTAAAAATTATTAATAATTATTTATGATCTTGCATTTGCCAAGAGAAACTGGTATCATTTTCAACCATACTGTTTAAAAATGAAATTGCTAGAAGTATATATTTTGATGACATAATGAATAGACCTGGAGAAAAATGAGACAAAAAATCTTATGATAATCAAATAATATATTAATAAATTATTATTTATTGTGTTCTATAAATATATGGATGAAAATATTTTATGCCATTTGCAATATTTTTCTGCCATGATATTGTTACTTCTGTATAGTACTAAGGCTTTTACACACTAAAGTAATGAAATACTTTAAAGGAAATTTTCTAGATTTATCCATATATTTTACCTCTGCTTTTTGAATGGGGGGGGCTACATTTTCATTTGCACCAGGTCCTGCAAATTGTGTGGCTGATCTTGGATGTTTGCTATAATTGTAATAAGCAATATATCTGTGTTGCAGCCAGGAAGAATGAGAAAGAAGTAAAAAAAAAAAAAAAAGAAAAAGAAAGAAAGAAAAAAAAAAAAAGTAAAAGGAGTATGTGGACATATCTAAAGCCCTTAAAAGGGCGCCTGGGTGGCTCAGTCGGTTAAGCGGCTGCCTTCGGCTCAGGTCATGATCCCAGGGTCCTGGGATCGAGTCCCGCATTGGGCTCCCTGCTCTGCAGGGAGCCTGCTTCTCCCTCTCCCTCTGCCTGCTTCTCTGCCTACTTGTGTTCTCTCTCTATCTCTCTGTCAAATAAATAAATAAAATCTTTAAAAAAATAAATAAATAAAGCCCTTAAAAATACTAATTTTTTCCTCAACCAGTGGTTATTGGCTATATTTTTGGCCATAATTGTATTATATACTCTCCTAATTTCAAGGAAGTTCTGGAAGCAGAGCATATTAATTGGGCACTTTGCCTCTCTGAAGAAATCCTTTGTAGAGCTCTCTTTGTAGAGGAGAAAGGATTGAGCTATACACGGGGTACTTTTCATTTTATCAGTGTTGAGAACATATCCATGGTTCTCATTATCACATCCAACACCCATTTTTATTTTAAGTCGGCTCCATGCCCAACCTGGGGCTTGAACTCACAACCCTGAGGTCAAGACCTGAGATCGAAAGTCAGATGCTCTACTGACTGAGCCACCCAGGTGCAGATGTCTGCAGCCCACCCTCACCCAGCCCAATAGCCTTTTTTCTAAGAAGTATTTGTAATACCTCCTCTATTATTCTGAAATAAAATTCTGAAAGAGTTGTGTATGTTACATAAGACATAAAAATAAATCAATACGATGGCCAAAATTAGCTCCAACCATTATTCTAAGAAGAAATAAAGGAGATTAACTATAATAATATATACTCAAATATAGTTACCTTAGAAGTCACAATAAATGAGTCTTCGTTCACCCTAAACAGAGAATCACGGTAAGACATGCCCACCCATGACGTCAGCAAGTCAGGCAAGTAAACATGACAGCCAGCACCACCATCAGCGATGTGATCTTCTGAAATTGGGGGGGGGGGGGGAGAACCTCTTCTAAAGAGCCACAAAAATAAACTGTGGTTTCTCTTTATTTACACTGAAGTCACAATCCTGAAAAAGTTAGTATATATTAAAACGATGTAAACTGAGGAGCTGGATTCTAGACTGAGATAAACAAACATGTTTGTGACAAGGATGTCTGAGGAGAAGGGTGAAATCCGCGCCAGGACTTCTCATCCTGGTGCAGGACCATCGCGCCCCGGGCAGGTCCTGTGTCCCCGGCCCTACACTCCAGTGTCAGGAACACAGGCCCGCCACATGGATCGCATCTCAAGAATGCCCCCATAAGCTAAACCTCTCCCAGAACAACTGCTGATGTACGTGAACATGATGCCTGTTTTGTTGCAGTTTGATTCACAGCCCAGAAGCACCCACTTCTTCCCGAGCAAAATTTCTTCTCAGCCTGTCCCACCACATGTCCTGATCTTCACAGGGGTCTGTCACTTCCTAGCCTCACCCACACTCCGCCTGGGCATGGAAATCCTTGATCTTTGGGTGAATACCTACTCAATTTAAAACGAAGATTTTCCTCAATTAAAGGGCTGCCTGGGTGGCTCAGTCGGTTGAGCGTCTGACTCTCGGTGTCGGCTCAGGTCGTGATCTCAGGGCCGCTGAGTGTGGGGCCTGCTTGGGATTCTCTCCCTTTGCTGTTCACACACGTGTGCATGCTCTCTCTCTCACTCTCTCTCTCTCAAATAATAAATAAATAAATCTTTTTAAAAAAACAAAGATTTTCCTCGACTTTAGGGCTATTTTCCTCAAATTTAGGTCTATTTCCTTTGCTAACAGCAATCGTATCCTTCTACCAAAACTTGCTCATAATGAAACTTTGGCAGCTGCTGGTCCTCCTTGAATTTGCATTTCTTAACATGTCACTGAGACCACAGCACTACGTATGTTACGTGGTGATTACAGTAATTCAGTGGGAGGGCGCACGCCCTACTTTCCAGGACATTCTCGGTGAAGTATCATTAAAGCCCAGTATGTGGCACTATACTAAAACATTTTTTACCAGTCTTCCTATACTAGTTATATGACTCCTAGGACGCTTAAAAGTCATGTCTAGCTCCTTATTCGTTGTAGAACATATAGTAAAAACTCAACTATTTTTGAAGGAATAAATAAATGTATGTATTAATCTTCTGCAAGGTGTCTGTGTGTGGGGAGGAAGGGGTATGTGATTTTGGAAAGGCTGTCTTCTCTTGAATTCATTTTTCTACAATATCTGGGTGTTCTGAGCTAAAGATACACCCTAAACTAATGTTGTTCACCACCATATATCAGCCTGATATTAACAACACGGCTTTGTCAGAGTAGAAAGCACTTAAAGAGGAAACTTGACATGAGTGAAAACTTCTCAGATTTTTTGGTCTCAGAATAGTACTCTCTAGAAAGCCACATTATTCCATAGAATGTCAGGAGTGATTCCAAGAAAACACACATGAAATATTCTGGCAAGAACACTTTGAAAGCTGTTAAATAGTGTGCAGTTTCAAGAGCAAGCTAAACTTTGGTGGCCTCCATTTGGCTAGGGGTCACAAGAGCACGGCCCCCAGGGCCCGGGGTACAGGGAGGTGTGAAATTCCCACACAGGATGTGGCACAGCTCAGCGGAGGGCCGGCCTGCACGGTTCGTGTGCCGAAGCAGACTTACGAAGGAGCTGGGAGGGCCGAGCAGGGCAGTCAGAGTGTCCCGTGCTCTGAGACACTCACACGTGGAGAACGCATGTCAGGAACACCAGTAGGAGAGTTTTACGCGTGTATCTTCAAACTCAGGTGACAACGTGAATGGACGTCTGAGTGGTCTCGACAAACCCTCAGCGATGACCAGCTTCTCAACGGCACAGTAGTGACGTCACCGCTGGGGTGAAGGCTGCGGTCCAGCACTGATCAGGGCAAGCCACGCACAGGTGGGGCCGGGAGCAGAGCAGAGGGTCCACTCCCGAGGAAGACGGGAAGGCCCCAGCGACTGTGAGCTCTGCAGGGGACTTTGAAGCATCCGGTACTGGACACGCGCACCGCTCCACTGAGGTAACGGGTTCTCAGCGAGGAGATCCGCAGCAATGGCAGGAGGGTCTCCCCAGTACACAAGCACCACCCATGAGCTGGGAGAGACGAGGCTGCGGCAGTCCACAGGCCGCCCAACAGCAGCAGGAGGTCACTACGGCTTCAACTCTCAGTGTTGGGGGTGGGCACGAAGCCAGCCTCCAGCCTTTGTCCCCATCCCCACCCAGCAGCCAGCCTGGGGCAGGCCCGCCCAGAGCAGAAGGTGAAACCTGAACGATTGGACATTTAGTTCTGGGGACGAAACAGTTTGGGAATCTCAAACAGATAAACACATTATTTTATTACCTAGGAATGATCAGGAAAAAATCGATTTCAACCGAGACAGAAGGAAAAATCAGCCCTACAGCGTGGTTAATGACGGATATAGGAAAGAAAAGAATGAAACTATTTTCTATTAGTCCCCACTGAGTCCCACTCCTTCAATGTACAAAGTATACAATCCGTACAGTCTGAGACCACTTTGCATTCCCACAAGTCCACTGTCAGGAGTTTGAGAGCGAGGACGCCGCGCTGCAATCCGGTTAAGCACTCTCCCAAAGTCATCTGGCTTTCAGCGGCAAACCGCTTAGAAAACAGAGCATCACCCTGTGTGGGAAGACGGGGGGTGCCTCACAGCAGCTCACAGCAGGGCAGCGCTCCCACAGCGCTGTGTCCCACTGACGCCCCATCGCCCCTGCCCTCTGCGGTCCCTGATTGTATCTTCCTGTCGAGGAAAGTCACCCAAAATAACCTGCCATACGGTGTCCACTCCCTGTGGACAGCCACGTTCACTCCCTGGCTCGTGAACTACGTGTCACTGAAAACACAGCTCTGAGGAAAGGATGCGGGAGCCGAAGTGTCTGTGGTGTCAGGGTGGGTGCCGTCACTGTGCAGACCCGGTCCTCTGCAGCTCCTGGCAGGCGCACGTTTCGTTTAAGCACATGGCCAGCTGTGATTCTAAATGAACATGAACCGGACGGTACTGAAGACTTTGTGGATAATAAACATCCAGGTTCAGCAGATAAACTTGTATCACATTACGAGATCTCCGCAGCCCAAACTAAACGTCATCTGCGCGCCGCCACAGACTCCCGCAGCAGGTGACGAGCTGGTGAGTTATGTCAGGGTCTAAGAGACAGTTAATTCATCTAACTAGATATTTAATAAATCGGCCGTTAGAGCTTGTCTTCCTATATTTGAAGCACATTTCTTGTTTTTGTTGTGGGGATGATCATTGATCCTTATTTCGCTTTTATTTTTAACCCAAGCATTTTGACACATTCTTCACAAACTCCCAGGTCGATGCAGATACTGGCAAATCCCTGAGGTTCTTAATCTCAGCTCTGCCACGGACTCGGTCTGTGTGATGCAGGAATTCATTACTGACAATTCCTGCTGGACTGCCCACAGGCTCGACTGGGTATCTGGGGAACCAGGGAAGAGAGGCTGTCGGCACGAGTCGCAGAGGGATCTGACCACAGGGTGATATGGTGACATGACTGCCGAGCCTGACACAGCGCGGTCCACACCCCTGTCTCCCTGCCCCTGCGAGCCTGACACAGCGCAGTCCACACCCCTGTCCTCTGCCCCCGCGAGCCTGACACAGCACGGTCCACACCCCTGTCTCCCTGCCCCTGGTGCTGGACTTGTCTGCGGGCCCCATGCCACAGCTTCCCCCATCCACAGCAAGTGACGCGTGAACCAAGTGGTCTTCTGATCAGGACAAGAATCACAGAAGCTGGAACAAATTCTAGGTCCCCAGCTATCATAATCATGTATGCCCTTAGGAGCAAGTTATTTTATTTTTCTAGGTCTAAGTGTTCATATTTTCAAAGTCAAGATTCTGCTACCAGGAAAAACTTGCCAAGACTATATATTGGGTGTGTGCATACGTGTACACATGTGTGCACGCACACACACCCCTGTTTGAAGGCAGGCGGACAGGAGAAGACCACGTGGGCCAGAGCCACTAGGCCAACATAGAGAAGAGAGCAACCCAGAAAAGTGGATCCAACATGAGGCTTTTTCCTCCTGAGGACATTTCACTATCTCCAGATACAGCACGAGCACAGACAACCTCACACGGCTGAATAGACACCTGTGAAGCAGACCATGGTGCATACGGCCAGACAGGTCAAGCTGGGCACACGGACCAACTTCTTGTACTGAGAACTGGGATTCGACCAGGAACTGAAAGTAATTAATCAGCTGGGTGTTGTAGAAAAATTCAACCACTCAAAGGAAATTCACATGATCCCAGATGGTTGATGCCCGCTACCTGCCAAAAACAGGTGAAAATCCCTTTAAAGGAAGGAGCTGTGTTCTAGGATTTAAAACACACTATCTGGTACGCACAAGCACACAGCACCAGCACCGCCACACGGCAGGTACAGAGAGCTCTGAGAAGACAGAAACACAAATGAAAACCAGGGAAATGGCAGGTCCGTGGGAATCCCATTACTGAAATCCTTATAAACTCTACACATTTTAAAATAAATACATGTTGCATGATTAAGGAAAAAAAAGACATGTTCAGTAGAAGGAAATGGGAAAATCACAGTAAATATTCTTAGTGAGAAAGCCCATGACTACCCCTGACTGCACCAAGCCTGCCTGTGCTGCAGAACAGCTCTTCCTGGAGAGAAGAGGCAAAAGGACACCCTACGCAGTACTAAACCACATGCAGGTGTTACTGGTGCCAAGGGCAGACTGTACCACATCCAGGCACCCGTCACCCTCCTCACTAACACTGGCAGAGGGAATCTGTGGCTCGCTGACATGCTGGATGCCTTTCCTTCCCTCCTCCTGATGAGAGGCCTGGCTCTCCGCCCAGAGATGGGTCTCTAGTGACCCGGGGCGCCAACCCAGCACGACATCTCCTACGATGTGGGCCCAACGCAGCCTCACCCGTGAGCACAAGAAGCCCATTTCCTGCTGTGAAACGTGGGGCCAGAACGCCATGAGGTAAGGCATGACTTGCTTGTTTGAAAGACACCAAGAGCTTGCTTCAAATGTCCATCGTTACATCACAACAGGATGATGCTCACCTCAGCCTGACTGTGAACACGAGTCTCATCTATGAAATGCGAATGATCCAACTTTCCCTTGTCACTTAACACTGCTTGGCATGTTCCCTACAACACCCTTATTCAAACATCCTGAATACGGTGCCAGCTTTCTCACAGCTGCGGTATGCACATGGAGGTGCTCTGGGAGCTGGACTTCTGAGCTTCCCAGCTACCCCCCTGCATGCACACGCATGCGCACACACACAGATGAGCACATTCACATACACACATGCACACACACAGATGTGCACATTCACATGCACACACATGCATGTACACACAGATGCGCACATTCATATACATGCATGCACACATGTGCACATACGCAAACGCAGACACACATGTACATGCACACACACGTGCACATTCACATACACACAAGCACATACACGCACACAAGCACACACAGATGGGTACATTCAGGTACACAAATGCACACACATGCACACACACATGCAAACACACAAACACACACATGCACACAGTCACATACACACAGATGCGCACATTCACATACACACATGCACACACATTTCCCTCGTACATGAAGATCACTTCAAGCTGCTGTTTTATGTAGAACTATTCTCTTACTTTAGTTCATGTACACAGTAAATTATTTAGAAAGCATGATAAATACACTTACAAAGGATTTCATTGTACATTTTATAAAGCTATATTGCTTGAAATAAAGGGCTGTAAAATCTGATGTTGAAATGAACTTTGCTCAAAAACTCAAGTTATTTTAACTACAATTAAGAATATTGTTTTAATATTCCTGTTGTAACAAGGACCTTGCATATGTTTTACTTGCTATAAAACAGCTCGGGTTACGTATCGTTTGTTTTTCAAAATAGAAAATAATTGTCATAATAACAAAACGTCCCTATAGACATACACAAAATCAGCCACTGCCAGGAGTCATAATAAAGAACCTCAAACAGTGAAGTAAGGGACATATAAAGCACTGATCTGTTAATCACCTCAAATGGAGGATTTATAGGAAGGACAACGGCAAATCAAATCCATACACTTTGTGTTCCCTTTGCTGCAATTCATGGCCAAGTCATCACAAAAGGCTCTGCTGCATCATCTGTTTACCACACGTTCTTGTTCTACCAGTGCTGGTTTGCAGGAAATCCACGCTGGCTGCATCCCGTGGCTCTCTACGACCAAACTGTCAACAAATCCATGCACTCAACATCAAGTCACATAGGGAACGAAAATCCTGGGGCTTTAAGGATTAAAAGAAGTATTCCAAATCTCTAACGTGTGGACACTGAGAATAACTGTTCTCATCTTATGTGTATGTAAAGTACACACAATCATTTCTATTAGAACCTCTCAGACAAAATGTTTGCCAACAGAACACCGTAGGTTTTAAACCATTAGAGCAGATAGGGGGTGTGAGTCCTAGAGCTTCACTCAGTAAGGCAACAAAAAGATGGCTCATAAACTTATCCTCAATATTTAATATGTGGTGTTAGAAAATAATACTTAAGTGTGTTTTGTATTGGCATGACTGTTAACATTTCCTAATCAACAATTTAACTATCCAAAAAACATTCAAAATATTAATGTTTAACTTACTTCTCTATCAAACTTACTATTACATTGAGAATCTGCTCAAACCCAACACTCTGTATTTATGTTCAATGTACCTCACTGGACATATTCTGATATCACTGAAGAGTTTAATTGGAAGAACAGATAAAATTTAGTAAAGTCCATGGATGTAGTATCTGAAGGCAAATGCATTTCTATTCATTTTATTTGATAAAAATATATTTAAATTAAAATGTTTTCTTAATCTTTTGGCAAAATAGTCTTTTGAGGCCAAAAGTTTAATTTGGCCTAATAAAGGTGGTTATTTGACTGTTATTTTATGTTAACTTATTGTTTTGCAATTATTTGCACAAACTAACTACATAACACCTTTTGTTCCTGCTTTGTCAAAATAAATGAATTTATTTACCATGAACTCGTGGATTTAAGGATGATCCTATTGTTATGCATTTTCTAGAGAAAAAGTAAATGTGTAGGTCTGTAAATGACCTGCGCGTTTCTGAATAGAGTATTCACTAGGGATAAAATATTTTTCAGATTCCACTGGTGTCAAGGTTGGATCAGAAAATCTGAAAGCCCAGAGGGAGTCAAGCAGGAAAAAAAATTAACACAAGGCAAGAGGTGTTTACAGCCTTAGAGACACTAAGGGGACCCCACAGTTTGATGACTTCTGATGTCCACATCTTTATCTCATTCCAAACACATGATTGTAGGCAAAACCTATGACTTGCTTCTAATCAGCAGACGGTGCAAAGCGGATAGGATGTCACGTCCATCATACGTGACATTATGTAGCAGACGGTCCTGCACATTGAGGGAGAATCTCCATGGGATCCATGAAATTAGAAGCCGTGTTGCAGAAGCCTACCCCACAAGGAACTTCACACGGCTCTCAGGACTGGAAGGGGGCCTACGGGCCGGGGGATGGTGTCCAGCTAACAGAATAAAAGGCCACAGAGAGCTGAAGCTCGTGGAAATAGTAATGCTGTCAACATGATAATCCTGAACTCTTCTTCCCCATTAGACTTTTCCCCAGGACGAGAATACAGCCGACCAGTGCACAGAGCAGAGGGCATGGCTAAGGGATGCACAGACTCCTGACCCACCCAGTCTATGGGATAATAAATCCACGTGGCGTGAAGCTGCTAAATGTGTGGTAAATCATTCCACAGCAACAAACAATGACAGTACTCTTGGAAGTACTCAAGGAGCAAGCGCAGAAACACAGAACTCCCTGTCAGTGCTCTGGGATTGCCCTGAGGGCCTCCTCATGACCAGAAGTGCCCATGGCCCAACAGGAACCATCTGCATCAGAATGACTGTTGTCAAAGCACAGTCTTGATCAACAATGTTCTACCAACCATGCACTGGGCTGTGGGAGGGAAAAAAAACGGCATCTGCTTTCCTGATACCTTTTAGCTATCCCAAGAGTACCTCCCATTAGTGGAGTGGGAACCAGAGCCATGCTGCCAAGGCCTCAGGAAAATGCAGCTCCCTCAGATTTGCACTGGGCACTTGGTGCAACGCAGTAATGAACGGTGGCGGCTCGGTGCACATCTCCGGAGTCCGAGATGTCAAACCTCAGGAAGCTCATTATGCTCTGGAATCTCAAACAGTGTCTTCTCTACAATGTGAAAACCGTTATCTACCACGTTGGTTAGAGAGAGGATGACACCTGTCTGTAGCACCTAGAAACGCCTCTCTGGATGTATAACTACTATTATTACTATTATTGCGGCTCTCATTATTATTAGCTAGCATTAAATCTCTCTAGAAAACATGTGTTCCTCCTGTGCTAAAATCAGATCTTTCCAGGATGTACTCATGCCCCTGGGCCGGTTCCTCTTCTTCTGCTCCTCAGTTAACATCTCAAGCATGACCTTGCCACCCTTTCTAAATTGTTTCCTTTCTTTACACGTCAGGCAGGTACAGCTCCTCTCCATTGTGGACTCCCTTTTAAGGCCCCTCCCTCTGATCTAGCTTCAGGCAGCAGGATTCTATTAAAACTCTTTAACTCACAAATTACCTTATTCTCGGCTGTTTAAATCCTATTTAATTATTCCTCTTTCTTCCTGAGCTCTTTTTTAAAAAGATGAAGTCCGGAATATTTTGTTGCCCCTCATTGTTTTTGAGAAAAATATTAATGGGAAACCAACTAATTTCCAGGTACTAAATTGTGGCTCTATATTAATGAAAAAAATATCTATTTAGGGATGATGAGACCAGTGAGGGGATGACTTGCATCAATTTTCATATAGAGTACTATAAACAAACCTAGAGCAGGATACCCAAATCCAGAGCAGTACACACAAACCTGGAGCTACACACTCACACCTCGAGTAATATACACAAACTTAGAACGGTGCACATAAACCTAGAGCAGGATACCCAAATCTGGAGCAGTATACACAAATCTGGAGTGGCATATGTAAATCTAGAATGTATACACAAACCTAGAGCACATAAACAAATCCAGAGCAGAATACACAAACCTAGAGTGATATACCCAAATCTAGAGTGGCAAACACAAGGCACAGGAAAGTGAACTGGAATATTTTTAGGAGGAGCGTATGCTTGACCTAAGGCTTGAAATGTAGAGAGCAAAGGTAAGAGAGGATGTGTGAGACGGTGGGAATGCATATCTGATGCCTCCATCTTTACTCCTTGCACAGAACTGTGACTGTTCCAGTATCTCTCATTCCCCCTCTCTGATTTAATCTCAGGATTGATCAACTCTGTTGATGGGAGCCCAACCTGGAGTCTGTCTGGATCACAAATCTGAAAATGCACCCATTACTCTTACTGGATCTCTTTTACTTTTGTGCTGAAATTTGTGAAGGAGAAATAAAATATGGAAACAAGGATTGTTTGACTTATAGGTTTTGTTTACATACATACTAGATGAGAATCATTTGACCATGAATCTTTAAAAATTATTTTTGTTTCTCTAAAATTCATAAATACTCTAATTGTAGGTACCCTATGTTGACTTTTTCTTTTTCCTTCCCCCCTCCACTTCCCAAAGCAACACTGAGCACAACGTACACAGATGTACACCAATGCTGAAATGAATTCCAATCTAATGGTGTGATCTTTCTATGACATGGCAGACTAATATATTTCCAGGTATTTGAAATTTATCATTCATAGTGTGTTGTCTCTGAACACACAGGCAAAAAGACTCTACAAGTTGAATACCATTTCAGCAATAATGGGGTGTATCAGGATAAGGTGATTTCTGTGTGATTTTAGTTCTAAGGAGAATTGTTCTCTTTCGTCTCTTCACTGTGGAGAAAGTATTTTTATTTCCATAGTCAGTAGGAAGTCAATACACAACCAAAAACATAATTTCATTTTTATTTTTAGATGTCATGGCTTGAGAGTCCCCATATCTCCTTGATTATTACAATAAAAAATTAAGTCGAATATAGGGAATTTAAAGAAGAAATAGAACATTCTCTAACACGTCATTTCACTCTTCATATACTATTCCTTTTTTTAGTTATATATTTTCCAGTATTTTTCCAATTTTGGAACAAGTATAGTAAGTTTTGAAAGAAAAACTCAGAAGACACATATATTTTGTGTATGTCTTTATGACAAGTTATCTATTACAGCAGGGAGAATCGTCTGCAGACTTGCCATCAAGATTCATTACAATCGTTATTGCTTCACATAAAGAGGGATTTTGCCTAAAAAATAAAGCATAAGGACTTTGGGAACTGCTACTTAAAATGAGATGAGAGTCTGAATTGTGCTAATGCGGATAAAGCAGCCTTGACAGGACTATCTTTAGATTGAATGTACCAATCACTGGTATTCTCTGGAAAATAAATGACTGCATTTTAATTATCAACTCAAAACAGTGTCATTTGGGTAAATTACAAAGTTTATGGCTGAATACTGGACTTAACTTTCACTTACAAATGAACACGCGACAAGGCAGAAAAAATAAAAAATTACCCGTGAACTTAGAAACTGTATGGCTAATTTTAATGTGGTCACAGCATAAATGAATATGAAGAATAAGTAAGTGCAGCAGAAAACCAATAGTCTTTTACTGTTTTAATCTACCCCACTTAAAGGCATCCTGCAAACGTGTTATATTTTTACTAGTTCTATAACTGCGGTGATACCACGATGATATTCATCACTTGTTGGGAGATGGCTGTAAGTGCTGGGCCACCCCCTGACAGCCACGCTCCTTTCATATCGTCTACGGTCACTTCATGAGAACTGCATGGTTTGTATGTTCATTGTTCATATCATCTGGTCCTACATCAGACAGATTCGATCAAAAGTACTAGTATTTGGCACAGGAATTTAAAACATTTCCAAGCTCCTCAGGTTATTTAATATATACTGACATTTGAGAACCATGACTTAGAAGGATAGAAGTTTCTATATCCATGTATGCTCTTTATCACCATCAAACACATAAACTAGGAGGACTCACATTAGAAGTCATCAAAAGTAAACTTCAAAGAAAAAAATACTCACTAAATATTCATACCCATTGTATGGTTTCCAGTGTAAAAAGGTGTTGTGATAAAAGGAGACAAGAAATAAAACTTTGGGGGCACCTGAGTGGCTCAGTGGGTTGAGCGTCCAACTCTCGGTTTAGGCTCAGGTCATGATCTCAGGGCCCTGGGATCGAGTCCCATGTCAGGCTCCTTGCTCAGAGGGGAGTCTGCTTCTTCCTCTCCCTCTGACCCTCTCCCTTCTCTTTTTCTCCCTCTCTAGAATAAATAAATAATATCTTTTTAAAAAAAGAAAACTTTGGATGATGCATGCACTTATCAAAAAATATTTCTTGAGACCTTAACAAGGAGCAATGTCTTAAGCCCTGGGGATACAGTAATGAAAGCAAACAAAACACAGAAAAATGTTTCTCAAACCAGCATCAATGTTTCCCCCCACAGCAACCTAGTGGTAGAAAACAACAAACAGTAACATAATAATGAACTATACAGAATGTAGGAAATAATGTGTGATATCATTCATTTTTGAAGGCTACATTATGGAATTTTCCATTACACTTATTTTTCTCAGCAATTTAATGAGGTTATTCTTTTATCTTCTGGATTCCATTGTCTCTGTGAAAATCGTATCTCCCTTTCTCTACTGTTCCTTAAAGATAAAGTGTTTCCTTTCTCTGGATACTTTTAAAGATTTTTATTTATTTATTTATTTGACAGAGAGAGAGACAGCGAGAGAGGGAACACAAGCAGGGGGGAGTGGGAGAGGGAGAAGCAGGCCTCCCGCGGAGCAGGGAGCCCTATGGGGGCTCGATCCCAGGACCCTGGGATCATGACCTGAGCCGAAGGCAGACGCTTAACGACTGAGCCACCCAGGCGCCCCACTCTGGATACTTTTATATGTTTCTTTTTGTCTTTGGGTTTTCAATAGTTGCACTGTGATGTTTAGGTATGTGGAGTGTGTGTGCACACGTGTGTGTGTGCACATGTGTGTGTGCACGTGTGTGCATGTGCACATACAAGCATAGGGTTTATAAACCATCTTGACCCTTTGGTCTGATGTCTGTTGTCAGTTTTGAATTTTTTTTTTATCAGGCAGTGTCTCTTCAAGCGTTTCTGTTCCTAATTCTCCCTCTGTTCACATCCTCTGAGTCACAAATTATGTGTATCTTAGAATTTTAAACTATTTCCTATGTTACTTTTAAGATGTTTTGTATATTTTGTAACACATTTTCTCTCTGCATTTTAATGTGGATGTTTTCTACTCCTTATTTTCAAGTTCAACAATCTTTTTATTGTGTCTAAACTGTTTTTAGACATAACCATTGAATACCATATTTTTAAATAAATTCAAGTTCTCAGACACAACTGTCTGTCTTATATATTCTGTAACATATTTTTTCAGTTATTTTTAAATGTCTGTCCTATAACTACAAAATCTAGATCACTTTGAATTTCTATTACTCATTTCTCCCTGTCTCTCTGTCTCTGTCTCTGTGTGTGTGTCTGTGTTTGCATGTGTGAGTGTGAGTGTGTAATATTACACTAGAAAGGAATCCACCTCTTTAATCCACTCCAGTCCAACCTATTAATGACATGTTCACCCCCTGCTGGCTGTCAAAAGGAGACTGCCCGCTTGTTCTAACGGACACTCCCCATTCCTAGAGTCTTTGGAAGAATTTTCCATATGGGCTTCTCCTTGGCTGCTGACTTCTTCAAGTCAACAGGAAATCCTTCCATCAGAGAGACCCCAATCCCTTTTTAGAGGCTCCACCTGATTAAGGGACATCCACCCAGTAAAATCACCCTTTGGAAGACCTCAATATCAGCTGATTTGAAAGCTTAATTACACCTGCAGAATTCTTTCACCTTGTCCTGTTGGTGAGGAGCAGGTCACAGGCCTCACCCCCACTCAAGGGGAAGGGATTATACAGACCATGACAGCAAGAGGCAGGCGTCATGTGTTTGACCCCAGGGTTTACCTTGCACAGCTGCCTGATGGGAAGTCACTCCTAGGAGAGCAGGTGCACTTCTCCTGCGCGTCCTCGATCTACATTCTTGGCCCTTTAACTGATGACTCCATGAAAGCTCTGGATGCAAATGTCTACCCACCCCCAGTCTAGTGGGATTTCTGCAAGTCCTATTCTGCTGCTTTCTCTTCAAGTGGTGGCCCATGAAGTGAGTTGACAAATATCCTTTGAGGAAAAAAAATCTGCCTTCTTTCCCATCAAATCCTGCTGCCTTAGTTGTTCTTTGTACTTTCAGCCTGTCTTCCTTATTTTGTCTGTCTGGTTGTTGTGTTTTTAATCTAGTTTTTATAGTTGTTTCCAGGGACAATATTCCTTCCAATACCAGCCACTTCCCCCGAGCTCGAAGCAGAGTCTGATAGTACATGATTATTTTAATCTTTTGCAAACTCAACTCTTTCTTCTTTGAAATTAGATTCATTTTGTTTTACATAATACACAGCATGAGGCAGAACTCGGAGGAATTAGTGTTCTCCTGTCATAAGCCTGTCTTTTCACCCCCTCATGCAGATGCATGGCTTGGGAATGTTAGTTTAGTTTTGTTTTTGGAATGTTAGCATTTTAGTGTCCTAAGGAAAGAAGGGAAGCAAACCCAGGTTAAGAAGTTCTTGTACATCACTCATCTCCCTCTCCTCCACACGTGCTTTTTAAATTCACTTCCTAACTTTGTTGCCATCAGTGTTAGTGACGAAGCAGAGCTTGGATAAGAGCTTTAATCACCCCATAATCTCCATTAATCTCTTCTCCATCAATCTTCAAGGGGAAAGATAATTTCTCAATCATAATACAGGGAAGCATTCGGCCCAATTCAAGTAAGATTGCTACTCCTAACCCCTTCCTATAGAGATTTCTGGATTTGTACTGGCTGCCATTTTATGCTAGAGTGAAATCTCTGACTCAGTTTACTGAGAAAGTGTGGCACTAAAAAATAGAAGAGTTATCTTCTGAAGTCTGAAATGCCCTTAACTAGAGGGAATTTGTCAGTGGATACATATGCAAGCAGCATCACCCCTTTTAGGATTTTACATTTCACTTAAATGAAACTCATCCCATCACTAGGATTTAATAATTGGAAAAAGCACAGTGAAATAACAAGTCACTGGAGACAGACTGTGCTCCAACATCAATAGCAAAAGATCCAGCAATATGCTTCCAACAACTTAACCTTTCTTTTTTTTAGATTTTATGTATTTATGTGACAGAGAGAGAGGGAGAAGCAGACTCCCCACTGAGCAGGAAGCTCGATGTGGGACTTGATCCCAGGACCCTGGGATCATGACCTGAGCCGAAGGGAGACACTTCACGGACTGAGCCCCACCAGGTGCTCCTACAACTTAAGCTTTAAGGATACTCAGAGGCTGAAAGTGAGGGATAAGAAAAGATATTCCATGCAAATGGAAACCAAAAGGGACCAGGGTAGCTATATTTGTATCAGACAAAATAGACTTTAAGACAAAGAAGATCTGTATATAATGATAAAGAAGCCAATTCATCAAAGGACATAACAACTGTAAGTATATACACACCCAATATTGTAGCATCTAAATATATTAAGCAATTACTAACATATCTGAAGGCAAAAATAGACAGCAATGGAATGATAATAGCAAGGGGACTCCAATACCCCCCCACTTTCAACAATGGCCAGGTCATCCAGACAATCAACGAGGAAAAAACAGACTTGAACTGTACCTTAGAGCAGGTGGACGTCTCAGACACCGACAGAACGTTCCATCCCACAGCAGCAGAATACACGTTCCTCTCAAGCTCACGTGGAACATTTCCCAGGACAGGTCTCAGGTTAGCCACAAAACAAGTCTGAAATTTAAAAAGATCATATCATATCAAGTACCTTTTCTAGCCACAATGGTATGAAACTACAAAACCAATAAGGGGAGTAAAGTAGAAAATACACAAATATGTGTAAATTAAACAATACACTTATGAAAAACCAATGCATCAATGATGAAATCAAAAGGGCAATCTTCAGATCTCGGGAAAAAAAAAAAACAAAACACTTCAAATAAATGAAAATGGAAACACAACATACTGAAACTTAAGAGATATAGTGAAAGCATTACCATTTTAAGAAGGGATTTTATAATGACAGATGTCTTCATTAAGAAAAAAGGAAGATCTCAGTTAAACAACCTAAACTTACACCT
This sequence comes from Halichoerus grypus, assembly GCF_964656455.1. Lineage (NCBI taxonomy): Eukaryota > Metazoa > Chordata > Mammalia > Carnivora > Phocidae > Halichoerus > Halichoerus grypus. Next base: position 83,432,600 of record NC_135718.1, read on the forward strand.
CAAGGAATAGAAAAGGATAAACATACTAAGCCCAGAGTTAACAGAAGGAAAAAAATAATAAGGGTTAGAGAAGAAATAAATGAAACAGACATTAGAAAGACGATAGAAAAGATCAATAAACTTAAAATTTGTTTTTTTAAAAAGATAAGTGAAATTGACAAAACTTTAGCTAGACTAAGGAAAAACAGAGAGGACGCAAATAAAATTATGAAAGAGGAGACATTACAATTGATCCAGTGATTATTCATAATCAGTCGTAAGAGACTGCTATGAACAATTAAACACCAACACATTGGGCAACAGAAGAATGGATAAATTCCCAGAAACACACAATTTACCAAGAGACAATCACGAAGTAATAGAAAATCTGAACAGACCAACAATGAGCAAGGGTATTCAATCAGCAATCAAAAATCTCCTGACAGAACCAGATGGTTTCACAGGTAAATTTTAATAAATTTTTAAAGAAGCCTTGATGCCAATCCTTCTCAAGCTTTTCCAAAAAACTGAAGATTAGGGAACACTCCCATATTCATTTGATAAGGCCAGCATTCCCCTGAGACCAAAGCCAGTTAAAGACACTACAAGAAATGAAAATTACAGGCAAATATCCCTGATAAAATCCTCAACAAAAGACAGACAAACCTCATTTCAAGAGCACATTAAAAGAAGCATACACCACGATCCAGAGATACTCGTCACTGGAATGCAAGCCTAGCTCAACAGCAGGTATGATACACACAGTAAAAGAACAATGGGTAAATATCATATGATCAGATCATTTCAATAGTTGCAGAGAATGCATTTGACCAATTCAACATCCTTTGATGATAAAAACTCTCAACAAATTGTATGTAGAAGGAATGTTCCTCAACATAACAAAGGCAATAGAGGACAATACCACAAGCTAACATAATACTCCACCATACATGTAAAAGCCTTTTCTCTAAGATCAGGAACAGGACAAGGATTCTCCCTCTCCTCACTTCTGTTCAACATAATGCTGGAAATCCCAGCCAGAGCAACTAGGCAAGGAAGAGAAAGAAAAGTCTTCTAATTCAGAGAGGAAGAAGTGAAACTATGTTTGCAAATGGCATGCACTTATATATAGAAAACTCTAAGGCCTCCAAGAAAAACCTGTTAGAACTAATAAATTCAGTAAAGTTGCAGGGTACAAAGTCAAAATGCAGAAAACAGTTGTGTTTCTATACAATGAAAACAAAATATCTGAGAATGAAATTTAAAAAGCAATCTCATTTATAATAACAACAATAAAATATTCAGAAATAAATTTAACCATGTAGGTGAAAGACCTGTGTACTAAAACTGTAAGACACTGACGAAAATCACTGAAGAAGACACAGATAAATGAAGAGGTAGCCTGTGTTTGGGATTGGAAGAATATTGTGAAAATGCCCACACTACTAAAACCAACCTACAGTCCTAATGCAATACCTACCAAAATTCCAAAGGCATTTTTCACAGAAAGAGGAAAAAAAACTACTAAAATTTATATGGAACCACAAACACCCTGAATAGCCAAAGCAACCCTGAGAAAAAAGAAAAAATTGAAGGCATCACACTTCGTGATTTGAATCATATCACAAAGCCATAGTAATCAATCAGTGTGATAGCGTCATAAAAACAGGCTCATAAACCAGTGGAACAAAACAGAAAGCACAGACATAAACACCTGAGCATACAGACAACTCGTATTTGACAAGGGATCTAAGAACACTCTCAGAAAAAGGGCAGTCTTTTTAATATATGGTGCTGGGAAAAGTGCATATCCACATATAAAAGAATAAAACTGGGCCCATTCTTACACCCCTTACAAACATTAACTCAAAATGGATCAAACACTTAAATGTAAGATCTGAAACCATAGAACTCCTAGAAGAAAACATAGGGGGAAAGATCCTGACATTGGTCTGGGCAGTGATTTCTTGGATAAGACACCAAAAGTAAAGGCAACAAAAGCAAAAATAAACAAGTGGGACTATATCAAACTAAAAAGCTCCTGCACAGCAAGGGAAACAGTCAATAAATTGAAAAGCTGATTATGGAAAATGGTATGCTGCTGCCTCAAAAAATGAGAATTGAACTACCACATGATCTAGCAACCCCACTCCTGCATGTATGTCTAGAACTACAATCAGTTCCTGAGGAGATAACTGCTCACCCATGTTCACTGTGGCATTCTTCACAATAGCCAACGTACAGAAACACCCTTGATGTCCCCCAACAAACAAATGAAGAAAATGTGTCATGTCCACATACACCCACACAGAAACACACCCACACACAGAGACACACATACACCCTACACACACACACAGACAGAAACACACACCCTGAGTTTTATTTTCTCATAAAATAGAGGAAATCCTGCCATTTGTAGATGGCAATCATTTCACAATATGTATGTATATCAATATAACAATACTGTACACTTTAAATATATACAATTAGATTTGTAAATTATTCCTCAATAAGATTAAATGAAACAAACACAAAGTTGAACCTTCCAAATTGTTCAGGGAACAGAATATTCTTTAGAGAAAAAAGACACATGGAAAAATGAGGCTTAAATTATATAAAGGTGAACCTGGGATTTTTGGTCTGGCTTCTCAAGCATGAGTAGCAGACATATGCTAGATGGAGGCTGTCTTTACTTAGATATTGTCTCCAGTAATTCTGTGAATGACCCCAACATGTAGGTTTACTAACAATTAAAAGGGGTACTTTAAAGAGATGCCCAAATTTACATTATGTTCCAAGTAATGTCATTTGAAAGCATAAGTTACCACCAATGTAGAGACATTCATCACTTCTGTTTCTGTGCACAAGCCCTCCTTCAGCTTCCTCCTGTCAATATGTTGTCACCTAATCACATTTTTATATAATTCTACTAGCTTAACTCAATAAGCTAAGAAATAAAAAGGGCCTTAAAATTTTGACTTGAACAAAAGTCTGCAAATAGAATTCAGCATTTTGTTTTTTCCTCCTAGTTTTCCCTCCACTGAATCAATAATGATTCTTCAGAGATCCCAATGACTCACGGATATCACACTTCACCAAGCTTTGAAGGTAAAGACCTTTTCAAATACAGTCGGGTGTGGTGAAAGGTACTATCAGTAAAAATCTTGCAAACTAAGAGGGGCATTCTTTGCATGTTATCCAGCCTGTGCTCCTTCTCTTGCTGGACTGTAATACAAGAAATTTAAATCTCTTTCTAAAGATTTTTACCCAAAGAGCTTCTGTTAATACCATTGGTAACCTTAAGCTAGCAATTATAACCATCAGATCAATATGTGTCGTGTTTTTCTAGCTGACATACCTCCTGCAAGAACTTGAGTTCTATTATTTAAGGAAAATCTAACCCACCACTCAATGTCAACATCATTAGGGGTGAATCATCAGAATGTCACATCAAACTTCTATTTTGCCAATGAGAGGTCTGAAGTATTGTATTATTTACTACACTTCACATGTTTCAGTAACACCAGATCTGGACCACAGCCCAAGGTTACGCCAAGCCCATCCATCTCCTACTCTTCCTCAAACCCTTACTATATAGCCCTTCACACAATATTCATGCAAAAACTGTTTTTTTTTTCTTTAAAGAACATAAAAAGTAGTAGAGAACTGGAACTGGTCCAATCTACAGAGGACTTGCAAACTATCCAAACTTTTAATAAGTCAGTTAGTCAGGACAGATATTCAGGCATTTTGACTTAAATAATGCACCGAATAGCTCTACCATGAAATAGGGCGCCACACTCTCTCAACCCCTCTGTCTTTCTCTCCCTTTTCTCTCTCCACAGAAAGGGTTCCCTCCCCAGCACCAAAGTTCCCCCCCCCAAATTCACTTCCTGGCACCTCGCACCTGCCAAGCTGTCTGCCTCCAACCTTGGAGATCCTGCTCCCATTGCTCAGATCGATTTCCTGGGTGTTTCAAGTCAAGGGATTTTTCCATAAAATGTATGACAAGCTAATTTCATATGGCTTATTTAAATTTATAACAAAAATGTGTTTCTTAACCCTCGGTCTGGAACACTTTGTAATCAATGATTGAAAAAGAAAAATCACAGCAAAATTAGTTGGTAAATGCTCCTGTTGTTTGAACCTTTTAGGAGCAGAATTTGCAAGGTAGTGTGTTATAAACCACATCCTGTGAGGACAAAGGTTTTGTTTAGCTCACACTGCTTTCGGATCGCAGTATATTTCAAAAAATGGGGTATTTCACATAATACGTATGTTATATATAATACATATTTCAAAAATATATTTTATATATAAGAAACCTTTTTAAATTTCATATTTAAATCCAGTAATACTCTGTCTATAAGTTAATCACGAAATGTAAAGTCTAAATTGAATATATGTTTGAAATATACATGAGAATATACACATAGCTACACATACAGATATGTAAAAATTCTAGGCTCTCTTGATAAGAATTGAAAGATTTGGCAACATATTTTCAGCATGACAACAACTAGCCAGAGCTGAGCTACCACCACTCTGGGGAGGTCAAGGTCCCCCGATCCCTACGTGTCCCACATCTCCATGCGCGGCTGTCCTGGCTTTTCATCCGTACTGTCTTGACTTTATAACCCCTAGTCACAGAGGATGCTGCAGAGCACACATTCTCCTTTCAGTCTACCCCAGCTGAAGCAGTGATAGCTGATACTTTAAGAACATGCATTCTTTCACAATCAAGAAAATATTAAATTACCCTTAATACTGTAAACTGATGTCTTTAAATTTCTAACAATGTGAAAAGAAAATAAAAAGAGAAAGAAAAAATATTTTCTGCTTAGCTAAGTCAATCAGAAAATTTAATTAAACTGGACTTTTACTGCATGAACATCAGAACTGGTGAAATTACTTTTTAGAAATAAATGATGAAGCCAACATACAAGTGAATTTAGAAAGCAACATAAAATTCCTGCAGGAGGAAATTTTATTTTTAAATTTAATATTCAAATCCAATAAATAATTTATAAGTTAATCACAAAATTAAAACAGTCTATATTGAATATATAGATATTACTTAATTATTAAAAATTTAATAAATTTCTAACATCCATACTGTATTCATTTATACACAATAAACCTCCTGTGATATTCCGTGAATATCCAGATAGTTCAGATTATGAACCTCTCTACATAACTGCCTTTTAAAAACTGCTAACGTTGTTTACAATTGATTTAAACCCAGGTCACTATTAGAAATTTCCATTATTAGGTTATGCTCTTAAAAGATTAAAATACTTCCTATCAATGTAAATGAATTTCTTGTACGAATGACCCTGAGATATTGTAATTTGAAAATAACTTGGTATAATTTATCCAGCATTTCTTTCACTTTTACATTTTTACTCTTATTTGCCAGCATTTTAAGTGCAGTACTGATGACGGTACGTTTGCCTTACGTACCGTCTGCCATAAAATGGGTATTTCTCATTTTACCACTGACGTTTCTAAAATTTACACAATATATTTTTGTACTGGAATTGTGACATACACCTTGTTACTCAGAAGCTTTTTGACTATTACTCTGTTTTAACTGGTAAATTTGTAAAACAGCCTAATTCTGGATAAATGATGTGTTACTGCACCAGTGTTTGCTTTAAACTGTGGTTTTCTTGAAGAAGAATTAGCAGAAACAGTTTAGGCACTTTAATTTGGAAGTATAAACACTTATGCCTAGTCACTGTTAGCTGACACAATTTGGGGGTGGAACATCAAACTAGAAACAAGACAGGACATCAGTAAATAACAACACAAATACTGAATGCTTTGAGCTTACGGTTACACTACAAATCATCCCAAAGACGACAGAATGAAAAGTGAGAAAAGCAAACACGCTAGGGTAAGAAGACCCGGCTTGGATCTCAGATTTGCTACAAGAAGACATTTAACGTCTCCTATCCTTGACTTACTTGCCTATCAAATCAACAGAATAGATACCTCAGAGGTTAAAGATAAAGAAAATAATTAAAGGAAAAAAATCCTCTAAACCCTACATTTAGATAATTTGTTTTTTCCCCTTTAATTAGAAATTTGTAAAAGCAATTGCCTTATACACCATTCACCTTTATGTGGGAAACCATAGGCTTACTGTAGTTTGGTTGCTGACAGTATAGAAATATTTTGGTGGCTAGCCTTTCCTGAGAGGCACAGCGGCCCGCTATTCAGAGCAGCTAATAAGCTATGATCCCAGAAAATCTATTTGTGGATTTAGCCTCGCACCTTGACGACCCAAGAAACTCACGCACCATCTCCTAGAGTCTCTTTCAGTGAAGCGTCATCTATGATCCTTACCTGTTGAGGTGTTAAAAGGATTAGTATTTGTAAAACATTTAAAATCCCTTCATTGAATATAAAAATCATTGCACAAGTATTTTTTCCAATCCACAGTAAAGGATACGCATGAGCTATTTAGTTTTAAATAAATGCTCTGGATAATCCAGCTTTGTGTGATTGTAACAACTGACTTGTTAATGTAAATTCCATTCTGGTAATGTTTACTGATAGAGATTTTTATACTGCAAAGTGAAAAAACAGAGCTGGTCCAGGAAAGCTGGGGTAAGAAGGATGGAGCTAAAGATGGCTATCTACAAAGTCATCTGAAAAAAGCTTCCTGGATGAGTTCCACCACAGGTGTCTCTTCTTCCCGACCCTAACATTCAGAACTGAAGCTACCACAGGTGACTATTTCAACCAGTTTTTGAACTTTGATAAGAACTACTAATGTACCCATATGTTTGACTCCCCCTTATCCACCACTTTACCATTCACAGAAACCTGGGACCCCTCACCTTGTTAAAAAAATGAACACATCAAAAATGTGTCATAATGATAAAAACAGTAGAAACGCTGGACTAAAAGAAATTCCATTTTTAAAACTTAGAATGTGAGAAGCCACTACATAATTCTATACAACTGATTGTTGGAGACAAAGTTCCTTACAGGAATCATATGAAAATAGAATTACCAAACTTACTTAGGGAAATATGTTTCATTTTAGATTTCAAAAAAGAAAGCAGAAAGCCACAAACCTTAATGAGCTGGCAAGCTTCCATGTGAACATTGCAAAAGCAGAGGAAGATGTCTCCATCTCCCAACCCCAGACAAATGTCTCGATCTCTACATTTAGGGCACCATTGATGATTTCAAAGATATATGGAAAGAAGATGCCTTAATCACTACCTGATCATGAATATAATTTCAAAGATAATCAGATTAAAAAGCACACATCCTCACCCAAAGCCAAGGCTAGCATTACAAGAATGGCATTCAACCTCCATGGACAACGATCTGAAATAAGATTAAACTGGAAGAGGCTCTGCAATACCTTAGTAACCTTGGGTACCCCTGTGTGTCCCCTGCCTCAGCCTTTTCAAGTGCAAGTCAGGAATGATATGGCTGCATCATCTAAATTACTACATGTCATGATCATACCGTCATATAACGAGTAATCAAGTAGCTAACAATTGAGTACAACTGTATTTGATTGACACACAACTGTCATCCATTGTCTATCACAATGCCACATTGGCAAGTTGCTTGACAGCCTGTTGTTTTTTTAAAGATTTGTGTATTTATTTGAGGTGGAGGAGGGACAGTGGTAGAGAGGGAATCTCCTACAGACTCCCCACTGAGTGTGGAGCCCAGCTCAGGGCTCGATCTCACAGACCCTGAGATCATGACCTGAGCCAAAACCAAGAGTCGGCGGCTTAACCAACTGAACCACCCAGGTGCCCCACTGACACCCTGTTATTTAAAAAGAGGCTTTGGGGAATGAGATCTTGCCATTTGCAACAATGTGGATGGAACTGGAGGGTATTATGCTGAGCGAAATAAGTCAAACAGAGAAAGACATGTATCATATGACCTCACTGATATGAGGAATTCTTAACCTCAGGAAACAAACTGAGGGTTGCTGGAGTGGGGGGGGGGTGGGAGGGATGGGGTGACTGGGTGATAGACATTGGGGAGGGTATGTGGGTGAGCGCTGTGAATTGTGCAAGACTGATGAATCACAGACCTGTACCTCTGAAACAAATAATGCAATATATATTAAGAAAAAAAAAAAGAAGAAGAAGATAGCAGGAGGGGAAGAATGAAGGGGGGAAAATCGGAGGGGGAGAAGAACCATGAGAGTCGATGGACTCTGAAAAACAAACTGAGGGTTCTAGAGGGGAGGGGGGTGGGGAGATGGGTTAGCCTGGTGATGGGTATTGAGGAGGGCACGTTCTGCATGGAGCACTGGGTGTTATGCACAAACAATGAATCATGGAACACTACATCAAAAACTAATGAGGTAACGTATGGTGATTAACATAACAATAAAAATAAATAAATAAAAAGAGGCTTTGGTAACCATGGTCACCCACACCTTACACTTGATGGTGTGTGGGGTGGGCAACTGGCACAAAGTACCGACTAGACAGAAGCCACATGGAATAAACATTCCCCTAACCAGTGTGTCAGAGGAAGAAATGAATGACAGGGTAGGGGGCTGAACCTGCAAATATTTTCTCCACAGCACTGGTTACAATATGGGAAATAAGAAGTGTAAAATATAAATAAAGAGGAGACATTTTAATAAAAAAATTAAAATAACCCGTTTTCTAATCAAGTTTCAAATATTTGTATGTAGGTGTATGTACAGACATACATATTAATAGAATGTGAGCACATGTGTATGCGTGAGTGTGTGCACACCCCCAGTCCCTGCACGCATATGCCTGTGCGGCAGGGTGGGAGGGGGGGGATCTGTCAGAACCTTTGCGACCGATGCTAGAGCTGGAAACCCACAGGGCAGACAGACAGGAAGACAAGACAGAGGCAAACAGGAGGGGAACAGAGGCAGGCTGGAGTGCACACACTGAGCCCACACGGATGGGCTGAAACCTGCCTCGGTCCTCAGCCACACACGTGTCCCGCAGAAGCACCAGACTCGTGGGACGACCGCACACTCACCGCTCCACCAGTCAGAGGAGCCCAAGAGAGCCTGACAGAAGACAGAGCATTTGCACAGCTGAGCACTGCCTTACCCCAAGAGGGGCACCAGTAGATAAATAAAACACGTGAGCCACAGCAGGGCTGAGACTTCACTTCCCCTCCAAGTCACCCACAGGAATCTCAGCGTGGCTTGCGCTCACCAGAGACGGGGAGGAGAGCGAATTCTGAGAAACGCCGCCACTCAGGAGAAGCTTACAGCAGCATACTTCCAATCCCCTAAATTTGTCTTTTATTTTATTGTCATGAATTTTACCTCCACATACAACCCATTATTTACTGCTAATTGGTTTTGCTTTAAATGATCAAATTTTATTTTTAGAGATATTATAACCTAGAAAAAAATGGTTTCTATTTATCCTGACCATTTTTGTAGAAACCTGGCCATTTTTGTTTTAGATCCAAGCCAAGAGAACTGCCTGGAGGGGGAGTTAGACCTCAGGAGACCTAAGCTGACAGTGAATTCCAGGAGGCCCAAGAGGAGGAGATGCAGTTTCAGACGAGGAGATGCAGAGAGGCAGAGTCACCCTCTTAGAACTTCCGGTGGGACTTTTGCAGCAGCAGGGCTGCTTGTGACGCAGACTGACCCACAGGCTCCTGAGCAAAAGTCAGCTCTGCACATCTCCTGACGTCACCTCTCATCAGTGCCCATCAGGTGAGACCCTCCCTGTCCCTGCAACCTCCTTCCCCTCCGAGGGGCCCGGGACTGCAGTCAAAGACGCTGCACAAAGAAAGAGAGAATCGGATGGCCTCCCCTGTATGAGTGGGCCCTTCCCAGTTCACAGCGCATCCGGGAGGGCAGGGAGGAGAGCTTCAACGTCCTCTGGGGTTTAACACTTGACAACCATTCAGGGTTGGACATTTGTGACTGGCCAGAAGGACGTTCACAGCCCACGTCTGAGAGAATCCACGAGCGCCATGTGTCATTGACGGTGGGTCTGCTTTCATGCAGAATGTGAGCTGTGCCCTCGGTAACAACTGTCTGTGTGTCTCTGCGTTGGAATCCAGAGAAAGGGTGCACAGAAGGAAACACCCCTCTCTTTGTATTTCAGCCCCATTGTGGATTCCATTGTTTTCCAGAAAACGCCGAAGAACGAGAGGAACAGCAGGGAAACACCTGACAGGTGGTATAAAGGTCACAAAGGTCAGCAGGAGACCTGGGATCATTCTCTCTGTGCTCAGGAGCTCGGAGCAAAATTTACAGGCTGCAGGGCAGGAAGCAACACTGGGTTATAACCCATCTGTGGTACATTCACTTAACGCAAACTGTCCAACGGACACAAAAGGACTTCTCTTTGGTCCGTGTTTCTTACTGAATGCCACTGAAAAAGCATTTTTAGTTTTGTGTGTTCCTGTGTGACTGTCCCAAAAGTGGTGTGCATGATAAAACAGCGTGTGCTGACACGGTTCTTGGTGAAACGGGGAGCTCGACAGCTTCCCATCCTGTGGGAATAAGATTATTTTTCATTAAGGTATATGAGAAAGAATCCCAAGCACAGAAATCGGACACATTTCTGATGCTAGAATAAATGAGTACTATCAACTGGTTTAGACAAGAATTACGAGTCGAGTAAAAACCTTGCAAAACTGTTTTTATACAAGACAGAAACAGTGGACTAGAAAGGATTGCCATTTCTCAGACTAATGGAAAACTTTATTTTGACCGTACTTCCTGTGAACACAGAAGTCTTTTCCTTTGTCCCAGACAATACATAATGAGGATCCTCCTTTTTCATTTAGGCAAATTGAGACAAAACAGGCTTTTGAATTTCCTTCCTGGGTGCTGGGGTTCATCTGAGCATCCTGGGTCCTCCAGGCTCTCCCCCAGGCCTTTTCCCCACCCCTCCTGCTCTTAGATGCTTGGACCCCCTTAATGAGCACCGAGCTCAACAGCGTACGTGCACCCAAGCAAAGCACACAGTGACTCCACAGAGGGTCTGCAGAGCTGCCTGGAGAAACACAGGACGACACCTGTGTAGAGCAAGAGTCACAAATGTGACCACCTCCAGCTCCACGCGGGTCCTAACTGCGTAGGCTTTGTCATACTCTTGCTTTTATGTTGAAACATTGAAATAAAAACTTGAAGCAAAGCAATATGCTCTCACCCTGTTTTCCTTCAAACATAAAACTCTAAATTTTGTTTTATTTTAAAATAGCAGGTAATAGAGAAATGTTTTTCTACTCTAAGAATAGCAAAAAAAATAAAAATGACAAATTCAACTTACACTTGAGATCGATATTGAGGAATTAACACAGGAGCCCTGGGGAATACTTTGAACGGAATCCCCATGTCCCTTCTAAAGGGGTAACGTGTGCTACTATCCAACATCTCTTCCCCACGTGAAAATATGGTCCGAGGGTTGCTTGAAAATCTAGTATTTCTAGAGAAGCCAGAAATACAGATTTTGAAATAAGAAACATCTATCTTTAAATACTTTTTTTGAAAATGCAATATTAAAGGCTCGTTCACTCTGGGGGCCACACATAAATCTGTGTGTGTGTGTGCATGCATGTGTGTGCATGTGTGTGCATGTGCTCGCGTGTGTACGATCACATTTAGTCCATAGGCTAAGAATTTTCAGCTTCTCATATTGAAAGTGAATTTTGTATAACCCAAATTAAATCATGAAGCTATGACCATCACGAGCAATTTAACGTTACCCAACTTACAACTGTCTAATTTACTGCAGGCGCCGCTGACTAGCACGTAAATCAACATAGAACACAATTTGGCCTTCCAACTCTCTAGAATTAGTTAAGATAAAATGACTAGCTGTAATGAATATTGGGCACAGGAAGGTGTGTGTAATAGGAATGAAAACAGGGCGAGTTGTCTGCACGCCATGTTGCTGTCACGGTAAATATGATCGCCACAGTGCAGGGCATTTCCCGCCGTAGTCAGAAATAGTACCAAGCAGAGCTGCGGCATTTCTGAATTCACTTAATGTTTACTTATAACATTAATGCAGTGAATCTAATGAAAGGACATTATGTAATCCACTGTCTCATTCATGCTTCTTGTGAGGATACTGATTCTGGGAACGTGATTCCTTGTCATGCACATATTGCTAGCTTCCTTTACTGCCATTTGTCTACCTGTATTTTTTAAACTTTTATTGACATACAACATATATACAGAAAAGTACACAAACACAATAGTGCAGTTTGATGAATTTATACAAAATGAATACTTGCTTAATCAGCATCTGGAACAACTACTGGACATTTTTCCGCACAACACTAGCCCATTTTTGTGTCTTCTACTAGTTTACTTCTCTAAAAGTGTAACACATATCCTGATTTTTTTTTAAGATTTTATTTATTTATTTGACAGAGAGAGACATAGCGAGAGAGGGAGCACAAGCAGGGGGAGTTTAACTCAACAGTTAAAAGCAGAAAGCCCCATCTTGTCATTTTTATTCAACAGAGTATTGGAAATGCTCCCCAGAGCAGCTAGGCAAGAAAAGAAATCAAAGGCATCCAAATTGCAAAAGAAGTAAAACTGTCACTATTTGTAGATGACATGATACTTTGCATGGAAAACCATAAAGACTCTATTGAACTATTCTTTTTTCAAAGCAAGAGATTTTTATGTAGATTATATTTTTCCATGTGGTGGCCTGGATGTAAGGGGATGCTTGTAAGGAGCACCCACAAATCATTCCAGAAGACTACTAATGTTGTTGTCTTTGATTTACCTTCCTAGATTAATTTTGAAATTCAAAAGTTATGTATCAACTCACTCTGTTTGCCAGCATTTTTGAAGTAATGACCAAGCCCTGGGGCATACACCTAAAATGCCCTCACTCGCTGCTCTGCTTAAGTGTCAAGGATTAAAAGGAGTTGAGGGTTTTTTTAAAGAAAAAAAATTTACATACAGGTCTATTAGCTTAGGTTTTTAGAAGCTGAGATCATCGTACTGGCATACTTCTTATGTGAGAAAACCAGCCAAAACACAGCTAGAAACAAAAGAACCAAATCAAAGTAAGGTGTGATCTATAAAAACTTGCTCATGGGGTTCTAGGACCTGTTGAGAGTGCCGTGCAGAATAATTCAGTTGTCTATTTTAAACATTAAGAAAATTTTAAAAATGACATTTAAGATCAATATTTTAATTTATACGTCCTAGAGGAGGAGGATTCCTATTTTCCTTTAATATATTCTATTGCTTCCCTTTTATATCTTCTCTTTAAAACACAGCTGTCAAGTTGGTTGCTATGGCAAGACTAATTACTTTTAATGACCCAGAAAGTCCGTGGCTGACCTTGCTGCTGGGCGAAAATCTTCTTTAATTCCTCTTGTGGTTATTTTCTTCCAGCTAGATGTGTTTCCTTTCCCAGGATGAAGTTTAGAGCTAGAGACAGCTTACATTTGGTTGAAAGGCATCTAGCAATCTTTGCAGGACTCTGTAACATAGAGACTTGCCAAATAGTCAAGAAAGAAGAGCAAAAGAAGCCTTCTTCTTCTCTGACCTGGAAGTACTTCATCATCATAACCCATCAGAAGTGATGTGCTCACAGAAAATTAGTATGAATGCAAAACCTTGCATCCTTAGCCTCGGAACCATTCTATCTCTCCCAGAAATCAAATTATTTATGTGAAACTATGGAAGATACATTGTGTTAACACTTCAGAAAATTATACATGAGACAGCTCTGAGTCCCTTCAACTCAGAACATGTGTTTCATGATGGCATCAAGAGAAGTTTTGGAGAGATCATACTTTTTTGATGTCTAATTAAAAAGCACACAAACATGCAAAAGAGGTATCATGCTAATTGAATTGGTTTGAGTTTTCTCTTTATAACAAGGGCAAGAATTTGTGTATTGCCCTATGTATAGTTCTTTGAAAAATGTCTGACACATGTCTGAACATGATGAAATGTTCAGAATTATTGTAAAGGAAATGAAAAATCGAATTGAGACTTGAATTGTCATTTTATGATATTTGTTCCTGTTGATAATCATGCTTCCTGAGATCATTAGCTTTATCTGTGTTCAAGGAATCTAATTACAGAAAAAAATAAGCCAGAACTTCTTTCTAATATTTTTGTGAAAATCTTTAGGAGAGTAAGCTTTCCTTACTAATTTAATAATATTTATTATATATGTTTGTCAAAAGCCAATTTATTGCAAACTTGCCAAGAAAATGGATATATTGTCATTCAGTTTGAAAATCTAAGCAACAAAAAAATATATATATTTATAAACATAAAAATGAGCAAAAGATATGGATGAGCACTCCTCCAAAGAAGATATCCACTGGGTAATAATGTAAGAAATGTTCAGCTTAGTCATCAGGGATATTTGAAATGAAAATGCATAGCCACTATAATGGCTAAAAAATAAAATATAATTTTAACAACTCAGTACTGTGTTGAATAGTTAGAACTGGAAACTCTTATATACTGCTTTCAGAGTCTAAAGTAATTCGACGTGACTCAATGAATTTGGGAAATTAGCAGTCCTAGGGGCCTGTAGATACAGATATAAAACCAATGCTGTAGGAATTCCGTGGCTCTGTCCACAAGAAGTGCGTGTCTCTGTTCCCCAGGACACATGCAGGCGTGTCACAGCAGCTCTGCTTGTAGTGGCCAAAGTGGCCAACCCTTGGAAATCTACAGAAGGCCAGCCATGGGGATCCCTACATAAACTGTGGGACAGTCACAGAATGAAATGCTGTGCAGTGATTAAGAATGATTGCCAACAAGCACATTCTACAGTATAGCTAATCTCACAGACATAATCGTGAACAAAAGGAACCAGTCACAAAATTTACGTGCTCGCCTCTTACACCACTCGACTCTTGAAGTTCAAAGGATTGCAAGGCTAGTCCACGATTAAAATCAGGATATTGGGGCACCTGGGTGGCTCAGTCATTAAGCATCTGCCTTTGGCCCAGGTCATGATCCCAGAGTCCTGGGATCAAGCCCTGCATCAGGCTCCCTGCTCTGCGGGAAGCCTGCCTCTCCCTCTCCCGCTCCCCCTGCTTGTGTTCCCTCTCTCGCTGTGTCTCTCTCTGTCAAATAAATAAAAATCTTTAAAAAAATAAAATAAAATAAAAACGGTCAGAGAATCTGAATAGACATTTTTCCAAAGAAGACCTACAAATGGTCAACAGACACATGAAAAGATGTGCAACATCACTAATTATTAGGGAAATACAAATCAAAATCACTATGAGATATGACTGTTAAAATGGCTATTATCAAAAAGACAAATGAGTGTTGGTGAGGATGTGAAGAAAAAGGAACCCTCTTGCACTGTCGGTGGGAATGTAAATTGGTGTAGCCACTGTAGAAGACAGCATGGAGGTTCCTCAAAAAATTAAAAATAGAACTACTATATCATTCAGCTATTCCACTTCTGGATATTTCTCAAAAAAAAAAACCATAAATTCAAAAAGATATATGCTCCTCTATGCTAACTGTAGTATTATTTATAAGAGCCAAGATATGGAGTTGTTTCCATATGGATGAATGGATATATACATATATACATATACATATATACATATACACACAACGGAATGTGACCCAACCAAAAAAGGAAGGAATTCTTGCCATTTGCAACAACACGGATGGACTTTGAGGGTATTATGCTAAATGAAATAAGTCAGACAAAGAAAGACAAATACTGTATGATTTCACTTACATGTGGAATCAAAAAAAACACAAAACACAACAAAACAAAACTCAAAGATACTAAGAACAGAGTGGTGGTTATCAGAGGAGAAGGAGGGTAGGAGAGTGGGCAAAATGGATAAAGGGGGTGAATTGTGTTGTGATGGATGGTTAACTGGACTTACTGTGGCAATCATTTGGTAGTGTATACAAATATCTAATTATTATGTTGTATACCTGAAACTAATACAATTTTAATGTTATATACAAATTTTACCTCAATAAAAGTAAAGATGATATATCAAAAAGTAGTTTAAAGACAGAAACTACCATAAATAACATATGCTGTAGCTATTTTCTACCCAGCTAGCTACCTCTGGCTCTCCTGTATAAAAATTCTATAATTGTCACTGAAAATACTCTGGAAAGGACAGCCAAAAGGTTTTACATGTTATGAGACCTTGGCTTATAAACCTTTGGTTTATAGACCTTATAGATCTTTGGTTTATAAAAGCAGAAACATAAACTTTATACTGCCAACAACTGGCAAATATAGTTTATGCTCAGACTAAAGGAAGGTAATGCAGAAAAGTCAGCAGAACAGAATAGACCACTTTGGGTCCCTAAAAACCTCCTGAATGATAACCTCCTGGGCTCATGTCTGAAGTGAATGCAATCAGAGAAGACCAAGAGATTAATGGTTATCTCAGAACAGAGGAATTGGATATCAACATATGGACGGGACTTCATGACTAGGCGTGTCTCAGCAGAACAAAGTGGGCTCAAGACAGCCTGTGAATTTCCTGATGGCCTGAGCATAACTAGAGAAGAGCTAAACTTGACCATGCCACCTTGAAAGACATGGGGACTTTTTGTGAAGATGAAAACAATGGGTCAAAGAGATCCATAGTCCTAGTGAGGGAATGCTGCAGCAAAATGCATGTGCACTACATGACCAGAGTAATATGGAGATATGTGCATTCCAGTAGAAGCTAACTACAGTTAGCTACTGCTGTGTAACAAATCACTCTCAGACTTCAGTGGCTAGAGTTCAAAGTTTATTATTTCTCACAGATCTGTGGGTTGGCTGTGGGTGCTGTGGGCCTTGTCTGCTCTATTTGATCTTGGGCAGCACTGTTCACCAGTCTGCAGTCAAGCTTAATCTCTGGCTAGAGATGGATGAGATAAGTGTAGAAGCACCTCAGCTATGGTGGGTTTGTTCTCATTCATGTGTCTCTCAAATCTCCAGATCAGGCACGTTCTTATTTTGGTGGCAAGGTCCAAGGAAGAAGAAGAGATGTGCAGCTGTATTTCCAAGTTTGTTCAAAGTAGGCTGCCGTTGTACTGGGTAAAGTGTCTGTCATGAGAGGGGACTGTATCGTGACACAGCAAAGGTGTGAGGAAGAGGAGAACACTGACTTGGGGTATTAATGCAATCAGTCAAAATCAGCCAACAAAGAGGAAACCTCATGACAGTGGAGAGTGGTTTAGTGAGACTGTGGCAGACATGTAGCATGGTGCAAAAGAGGTTACACAAGCTTCTTTGCCTCAAGAGTTTAGAGGCTGTATCAAAGGGAGAACAATATAGAGAAGACCACACTGAATAAAAGAATGTATCCATAAACATAAAAATAATGTGCTTTCCTAAAATTTATTGACATTTTCCCCACAAGTGAACTAATTTCAAGATGAAAACAGAGATAATTTATGGAGGAAAATGATGCTTTACACACTTGTATAAATGGTATGAAGAGTCAAAATAGCACACAGATTTCAGATGTGTCTGATTTCATTGTAAAATCAAACACTGTAAAGTTTCTATTAATTTTACCTGGACTGTGAATTCTTTCCACAGTGCTTTTGCAAACCAAATTAGGTATGTGTACATAAGTTGAAGAAATGCTGTATTTTTAATTTTCTGAAATATTTTACAGTTATTCGACTGCAATTCCAATGTTACCACCCAAATTGAACTCTTATCATCGTATGTGCATAGAATTATATCGGCATCCTGTCTCTGGTCTGTCCCTTGTCCAACTTACAGAATGGCCATACAATTACGTGAGTTAGCACATACATAGCACTCACACTGGTGACTGCACAGTATGAGTTAACATTAGTAGTTGCCATGATACTTAATAGTATCTCAATATTAAACCAAATACAACCTCACTAATAAACAGTATTTTCATATTTTTGTTTTTCTGCTTCCATAACTTTGGTGATTCTTTTTCGGGGGCACAAAATGTCATGTGCATCCAAATTCATGTCAGTCTTTATCTCTCTCTCAAGCTTCCTTGCTGAAACCCTGTCCACTCTTTGCTTCAGTAAGAATGCATGAGTCTTCATTTTCTCTTTAATACATTTCCTGCACAGCCACCATCAGGGAAAGCATTTCCCTCCCCTCTGAATATGTCTACTTTTAAATTTGTATGCATCTAGTAAGAAGGTGACATGCAGGACTGTATCTACCCTGAATATTGTAATGTATACTTTACCCACGAGTGTTAAAATAATTTTGCAGGTTAATTTTTTAATACCACAATGCTGATTTCCAGTTTCTCCTGAAATACTAGAACGTCTGGCAGCCCCAGGACTGGCCTTCCACATGGCGGGACTTGCTAGTTGGCCATATCCATCATTTCCTACTCTGTGAGATGCTCTTTACCATTGAAATTGCACTCTGTTCTCTACATTTTCTAGAGTCAAGAAATACATTTATTATGTCTCTATCACGACACAGGCATGTTGAAACATGGGAGAGAGCATATTTCTTTGTGAAAGGAAAGCTAATTCCCATGTGTTTCATAGGTGAATGCTTGCTCTGATACTCTCGTGTTTGTTAGTTCTGTTGGTTTCTGTGCTGCAAATCATATACTGTCTCATTTTTTTAGATATTCTGTGTATATGTTCTTCTTCATTTTCCAGATTATAAAGTAACTAATAAGGAATCACATTTTGATGCAGAGTCTACACTTAACACTTGAATGCTTTACTAAATTTGTTTTCATAAATGACTTCACCATGTTCACATACGTGTGTATACACATCAAAGTGGTGTTGAAGTGTTGGTCCCACTTTTTGCAGGGACTAGGGAGCTACTCTGTTGTCAGTTGTCACTGACTCATGATTATAAATATTGGAATTTTAATTTCTCTCATTGCCAACTCTCAGTTCCATTGGGCCAGGTGTAATTTTAATTGTACAAGTTTCAGGTTAGGTGATGTTCCATTTAATAATGTAACCCGATGCAGCCTTCCAAGTTCTCAGGTCTGTCAATGAGCCTTCTCTCATTCTTTGGTGATATAACCCAAAGTCTTCCTTGCCAACACATAGACCCATAATATGTTCTTGAGAAGAAAAGTGAATCAAGGTTAAGTAAGTTTGCGAAATGCAGAGAAGTACATTTTCATTTTAAAACTCTTTTGGCAAATGTTAGTGTGTTCGAGACTCTCTGAAATGTCAAATGAAGAAACTCCTTTCATTTAGCATAACTCAACATTTTCAGGTGTATTTGAATGGGAAGCACTTTTTCCTCCAACCATCCAAGTGGGACTGAATAGTCTCAGGTTACCACTAGTAAGATCTTATCAAGTTAAAAACTTGATGGTTTTTAATATCCTGATGAGCTCAAGAAAAAAACATTAAGAAATTCTCTTTCTCCCCCGCACTATTTATATCTCAAGTTTTTAAAGAAAGAGGTAAAATTTATTTTCCATTTACTTCCTTGGAATATCAAATTCAAATTTAAAGGTTAACCAAAATGATGAAGTCATTCAGTTTCCTTAATACATTTTCCTTTATGTTTGTCCTTTTTATAATTTTATATAGCCTGTTTTTATTTTAAATCACTCTTTTAAAAATATATTTATATATATATTTTGCAGATAGCTCCTCATCATGTGGTCACGCAAGACAAGCCTCGTGAACAGTTCAAGCTTATTAAGCCTTCTACCCACCTACCTCTTAGTTTGTCTCTTCTTTGGTCTCTTTTTTACTTCCAAATATGGGAACTGGATTCAGATTAGATCTGGGAAGGTCCGAAGGTGGTTGTAAAGCAACACTTATAAAACCAGCTGGGAAGAGTTCCCTCTCTCCTATATTATTCAAAAGACTTTGTATTTAATTGATATATTAATCCTTTCTAAAATGTTAGAATTCGCCAATAAAGATTTCTGGGCTTGAAGTTTTCATTGAGAGAGTGATTTTTAATTAAAAGTATGTTAGATTACATTGGAAGATGGTGGGGAGTAGGAGGACCCTAGGCTTGCCTTGTCCCATGAACACAACTAGATACCTATCAAATCATCCTAAATATCCCAGAAATCAAGCCAGAGACTAGTAGACAAACTCCTCAACTAAAGAGAGGTAGAAAGTACAGAGGCTGGCTTGGGGAGGGACAGGTCCTGGCTGTTGCAGATGGGAGGGAGCTGTGGTCATGGAAAGAAGGCAAGAGAGAGAGGAGCATACAGAGGGACAAATAAGGAGTAAGTTTCCTCAAAGCCACTGGCTTGGAAAGTGAGACGGGCTGAATTTCATGAGTCCTAGCAACCACCAGGGCTTCCTGCCTGGAATTTTAAAGGTCGGCATGCTTGGTTCTGGGAAAATTCAGAGGACACTGTGCTGCTCTTTGGAGAAAAGACAGGACAAACAGCTTGTGGACAAACAGTGAGGAAACAGTCATCTGAAGAACACCTAGGGCACACAGTGGGGAGGTTAGTTGCATGTTTCAGAGGGGCAGCATTCACGGGACCCCTCCAGGAACAAAAGAACTGGCAAGTGCCCTTTTCCTCCCCCATCCGTTAGCAAAAACACAGAGCTACCTCTGGAAACCAGTGCAGAGCCAACACTCACTACCTAACTTGCTTATATCAATCCCACACCCACACTCAGGTAGAACTGCCCCTCCCCATCATACCTGCCTCAGTTCCAGCATGGCAGGCCCCCTCCCCCAGGAGACTGGCCCAAACCCCTACGCACAGTGCCTTGTCTGATGTGGGAGTTTTACAGAGCCTCTGTTATGGTGGCAGTGCTGACAGGTCTCATTTCACAAGCAGACCAGAATACACCTAGTTAAAATGCACCACATTCAGACCAGGGACCAAATATTGCCCACAACAAGCAAAGAAAGCCTCTGCAGAAGAATGGCCTGAAGGATAAAGCAGCCAGGACAAAACAGCAGAGAACACGCAGCACATACTAGAGGTATTCCTGGAAATGCCAGGCCCTGGGGAACAGGGGACACTGCCTGCAGGACACTACAGGACCTCTTCTTCATAAGGCTATTACCCTCAAGAATAGGAGACATAGCTGACTTTCCATACACACACAGAAACAGGCACAGAAACTCAAACAAAATGAGAACACAGAGATCTAAGCAAAACAGATATAAATAACATACCTGATAGACAGTTTAAAGTAATGATTATAAGGATACTCACTGGACTTCAGAAATGAGTGAAACATATGAGTGAAACCCTTAACACAAAGATAGGGAATAAGGCCAGGACCAAATGCCCTCACAGGTGAATTCTACCAAACATTTAAAGAAGATTTAATACCTAAGCTTGTTAAACTATTCCAAAAAATGGAAATAGAAGGCAAACTTCTAAAATCACTCTATCCGGTCAGAATTACCCTGATAAACACACCATTAAAAAAGGGGAACTAGAGGCCAATATCCCTGATAAACATAGATGCAAAAATCCTCAACAAAATACTAGCAAACTGAATCCAATAATACATTAAAAAAATCATTTACCACAGTCAAGTGGGATTTATTCCTGACTTGCAAGTGTGGTTCAATATTTACAAATCAATCAGTGTAATACATCACATCAATAAGAGAAAGGATAAAAACCATATGGTCATTTCAATAGATGCAGAAAAACCATTTGACAAAGTACAACATCCAATCATGATAAAAACTCTCAACAAAGTAGGTTTAGAGGGAACATACCTCAACATAATAAAGGCCATATATGGAAAAACTACAGCTAACATCATCCTAATTGGGGGAAAAACAGAGATTTTTCCTTAAGGTCAGGAAAAAGACAAAGATGTCTACTCCCACCACTTTTATTCAACAGAGTACCGGAAGACCTTACACAGCAATCATACAACAAAAAGAAATAAAAGGCATCCAAATGGGCAAGGAAGAAGTAAAACTTTCACTATTTGCAGAGGACGTGATACTCTCTATAGAAAACCCTAATGACTCCACCAAAATACTACTAGAACTTATAAATGAATTCAGTAAAGTCATAGGATATAAAATTAATGTACAGGAATCTGTTCCATTTCCATACACTAATAATGAAGCAGCAGAAAGAGAAATTAGCAAAATTCCATTAGGAGTTGCATCAAAAATAGTAAAATACCTAGGAATAAACCTAACTAAAGAGGTGAAAGAAATGTAGTCTGAAAATTATATAACACTGATGAAAGAAAATGAAGATAACACAAAGAAATGGAAACATATTCCATGCTCATGGGTTAGAAGAATAAACACTGTCAAAAATGTCTATACTACCCAAAACAATCTATTCATTTAATTCAATCCCTATCAAAACACCAACAGCATCTTTCACAGAACTAGAAAAGGCAATTCTAAAATTTGCATGGAACCACAAACAACCCAAACAGCCAAAGCAATCTTGAAAAAGAAAAGCAAAATTGGAGGTATTACAATTCTGGACTTCAAGTTATAATACAAAGCTGTAGTAATCAGAATAGTATGACACTAGCACAAAAACAGACCCATAGATCAAGGGAACAGAACAGAAAATCCAGAAATAAACCCACAATTATATGGTCAATTAATTTTCAACAATGTAGGAATGAATATACAGTGGGAAAGAAGACAATCTCTTCAACAAATGGTGTTGGGAATACTGGACAGCCACATGCAAAATAATGACACTGGACCACTTCTCACACCATACACAAAAATAAATTCAAAATGGATTCAAGGTCTAAATGTGAGATGTGAAAGCATAAAAATCCTAGAAGAGAACACAGGCAGTAACTTCTCTGACATCAGCCACAGCAATTTTTTTTTTCATACATCTCCTGAGGCAAGGGAAACAAAAGCAGAAATAAACTATTGGGACTTTATCAAAATAAAAAGCTTTTGCACAGTCATAGGATATAAAATCAATATATAGAAATCTGTTGCATTTCTATACACCAATAATGAAGCAGCAGAGAGAGAAATCAAGTAACTTATCCCACTTAAAACTGCACCAAAAACTATAAGACACCTAGGAATAAACCTAACCAAAAGAGGTAAAAGATCCGTACTCTGAAAACTCTAGAACAAAGAAGACACATAGATATGGAAAAACATTCCATGCTCATGGATTGTAAGAACAAACATTGCTAAAATGTCTATACTACCCAAAGCAATCTACACATTTAATGCAATTCCTACCAAAATACCATGAGTATTTTTCACAGTTAGAACACACAATTCTAAAATTTGTACAGAACCATAAAAGACCCTGAATAGCCAAAGCAATCTTGAAAAAGAAAAAGCAAAGCTGGAGGCACCACATTCCAGACTTGAAGCTATACTACAAAGCTGTGATCATCAAGACAGTATGGTACTGGCACAAAAACAGACACATAGATCAATACAACAGAATAGAAAACCCAGAGATGGACTCACAAGTAAATGGTCAATTAATCTTTGACAATGCAGTAATGAATATACAGTGGGGAAAAGACAGTCTCTTCAAGAAATGGTGTTGGGAACACTGGACAGAACCATGCTGAAGAATGAAACTGGACCACTTTCTTATACCATATACAAAAATAAATTCAAAATGGATGAAAGACCTAAATGTGAGATAGGAAACCATCAAATTCCTAAAGAAGAAGACAAGCAGCAACCTCTTTGACATTAGCTGAGCAACTTCTTACCAGACACATCTCCAAAGGCAAGGGAAACAAAAGCAAAAATGAACTATTGGGACTCCATCAAGATAAAAAGCTTCTGCACAGCAAAGGAAACAATAAACAAAACTAAAGGGCAACCTACAGAATGGGAGAAGATATTTGCAAATGACACCTCTGTTAAAGGGCTAGTATCCAAAGTCTATAAAGTACTTATCAAACTCAATACCCCAAAAACAAATAATCCAGTTAAGAAATGGGCAGAAGACATGAACAGACATTTTTCCAAAGAAGACATCCAGATGGCTAAGAGACACATGAAAAGATGCTCAACATCACTCATCATCAGGGAAATACAAATCAAAACCACAATGAGAGGACTGGGGGGAAAGATGGCGGAGGAGTAGGGGACCCTATTTCAACTGGTCCCCAGAATTGAGCTGGATATCTATCAGACCACTCTGAGCACCCACGAAACCAGCCTGAGATGTAAGAAGATCTGGATCTCTACGAACAGAATATCGCAGGCGGTAGGTTTTGGGTTCAAAGCCGGGAGGCGTGATTCCGCGGGCAGATATCGGAGGATAAACAGCAGCGGGAGGGTGCCTGGCCGTGGGGATCCTACACCGCTGGTGAGTGACAGCCTCCCTCGCTGGGGACGGGCACAGACTCACAGACCCGAAGTGGCAGGGAAAGGACTTTAGGGCAGCCCCCGGGGCGGAAACCCGGAGCGGCAGGGTCGCGCACGCGCAAACTGGGGGCGGCTGTCGGTTTTAGAAGCACAGAGGGCAGAGACGTGCCCCGACCTGGAGGCAGAACTGAGAGCGCTGCGGAGGGGCGCATAACCCAGGACGCTGCAGTTTATAGCAGCACGGACAGAAACAGAGATAGTGTGGCCTGGAGAGCTCACTGAAGAACAGACTGCGATCTCTCTGCTCTGAGGCAGAGGTTGGAAACTGTCTCTTCTGCTCTGACTCGCGGAAGAGGCGCGGAAAGCCACCAGGGAAAGCCGCCAGAGAACAAAAGCCCCAAAGACTGATTCCCGCTGAGCCTATCCCCCGCCACAGGTGGGCAGGGCAACTCCGCCCAAACAGGGTTGCCTGAGTAACAGCACGGCAGGCCCCTCCCACAGAAGACAGGCTGGGAAAACAAGAGGCCAGCAACCCTAAGGTCCCAAGAAAACAGGTGCATCTTGCTTGGGTTCTGGTCAATAATTTGGACTCTATACATTCCCTCAAACACCCATCAACAGAATGACTAGGAGGAGGAGCTGCCAAAATAGAAAAGACTCAGAGATTATGACTTATGCCACAGATTTACAAATGGATGCAGATATAACCAAGATGTCGGAGATGGAATTCAGGCTAGCAATTGTGAAGACAATGGCTAGAATGGAGAAATCAATTAATGGCAACATACAGTCTCTAAGGGCAGAAATGAAAGGTGAATTGGCAGAATTTAAAAATGCTATCAAAGAGATCCAATCCAATCTAAATAATCTAACAGCTATGGTAACTGAGGTGGAAGAGCGAATAAGCAACCTGGAAGACTATATAATAGATAAAAAGGGAAAAGAGGAGGCCAGGGAAAAACAACTCAGAATCCATGAAAATAGAATCAGAGAAATAAGTGACACCATGAAGCATTCCAATGTCAGAATAATTGTAATCCCGGAGGGAGTGGAGAGAGAGAGAGGACTAGAAGATGTATTTGAGCAAATCATAGCTGAGAACTTCCCTAATTTGGGGAATGAAACAAACATTCGCAACCTAGAGGCAGAGAGGACCCCTCCCAAGATCAAGGAAAACAGGCCAACACCCCGGCATGTAATAGAAAAACTTGCAAATCTTAGAACCAAGGAAACCATCTTAAGGGCAGTTATGGGGAAAAGAGATTCCTTACATACAGAGGGAGGAACATCAGAATAACGTCAGACCTATCCACAGAGACCTGGCAAGCCAGAAAGGCCTGGCAAGACATATTCAGGGTATTAAATGAAAAGAACATGCAGCCAAGAATACTTTATCTGGCAAGGCTTTCATTCAGAATGGATGGAGAGATGCAGAGCTTCCACGACCGGCAGAAGCTGAAGGAATATGTGACCACTAAGCCAGCCCTGCAAGAAATAGTAAGGGGGGTTCTATAAAAGGAGAATGACCACAAGAGTGATATAGAACAGAAATTTACAAGGACAATCTATAAAAAAAGTCTTCGCAGGCAACATGATGAAAATTAATTCATATCTTTCAATAATCACTCTCAACGTGAATGGCCTAAACGCTCCCATAAAATGGCACAGGGCTGCAGACTGGATAAAAAGACAGGACCCATCCATATGCTGCCTACAAGAGACTCATTTTGAACCTAAAGATACAACCAGACTGAAAGTGAAGGGATGGAGATCCATCTTCCATGCCAGCAGACCTCAGAAGAAAGCTGGGGTAGCAATTCTTATATCAGACAAATTAGATTTTAAACTAAAGTCTGTAATTAGAGACACAGAAGGACACTATATCATTCTTAAAGGATCTATCGAACAAGAAGATCTAACAACTGTAAATATCTAAGCCCCCAACATGGGAGCAGCCATCTACATAAGCCAACTGTTAACCAAAATAAAGAGTCATATTGATAACAATACGTTAATTGTAGGAGACCTCAATACTCCACTCTCAGCAATGCACAGATCATCTAAGCAGAAAATCAACAAGGAAACAAGAGCTTTGAATGATACATTGGACCAGATGGACCTCATAGATATTTACAGAACATTCTACCCTAAAACAACAGAATACTCATTCTTCTCGAGCGCACATGGAACTTTCTCCAGAATAGACCACATACTGGGTCACAAATCAGGTCTCAACCGATACCAAAAGATTGAGATTATTCCCCGCATATTTTCAGACCACAATGCTCTAAAACTGGAACTCAATCACAAGAAAAAATTTGGCAGAAATTCAAACACTTGGAAGCTAAAGACCACTCTGCTCAAGAATGTTTGGGTGAACCAGGAAATCAAAGAAGAACTTAAACAATTCATGGAAATCAATGAGAACGAAAACACATCGGTCCAAAACCTATGGGATACTGCAAAGGGGTCCTAAGGGGGAAATACATAGCCATCCAAGCCTCACTCAAAAAAACAGAAAAATCCCGAATTCACCAACCAACTCTACACCTTAAAGAACTAGAGAAAAAGCAACAAACAATGCCTAAGCCATGCATTAGATGAGAAATAATTAAAATTAGAGCATTTATCAATGAATTAGAAACCAGAAACACAGTAGATCAGATCAATGAAACTAGAAGTTGGTTCTTTGAAAGAATTAATAAGATCGATAAACCACTGGCCAGACTTATCCAAAAGAAGAGAGAAAGGACCCAAATTAATAAAATTATGAATGAAAGGGGAGAGATCACGACTAACACCAAGGAAATAGAAACAATTATTAGAAATTATTATCAACAACTATATGCCAATAAACTGAGCAATCTGGTTGAAATGGAGGCCTTCCTGGAAACCTATAAGCTGCCAAGACTGAAACAGGAAGAAATCGACAACCTGAATAGGCCAATAACCAGTAACGAGATTGAAGCAGTGATCAAAAACCTCCCAAAAAACAAGAATCCAGGGCCTGATGGATTCCCTGGGGAATTCTACGAAACATTCAAAGAAGAAATAATACCTATTCTACTGAAGCTGTTTCAAAAAATAGAAACAGAAGGAAAACTTCCAAACTCATTCTATGAGGCCAGCATTACCTTAATCCCCAAACCAGGCAAAGACCCCATCAAAAAGGAGAATTTCAGACCGATATCCCTGATGAATATGGATTCCAAAATCCCCAACAAAATCCTAGCTAATAGGATCCAACAATACATTAAAAGGATCATCTACCACGACCAAGTGGGATTTATCCCCAGGATGCAAGCGTGGTTCAACATTCGCAAATCAATCAATGTGATAGAACACATTAGTAAGAGGAGGGAGAAGAACCATATGGTCCTCTCAATTGATGCAGAAAAAGCATTTGACAAAATGCAACATCCTTTCCTGATTAAATCTCTTCAGAGTATAGGGATAGAGGGAACTTTCCTCAAGTTCATAAAATCCATCTATGAAAAACCCACAGCGAATATCATCCTCTATGGGGAAAAGCTGAGAGCCTTTCCCTTAAGATCAGGAACACGTCAAGGATGCCCACTCTCACCACTATTGTTCAACATAGTACTAGAAGTCCTAGCAACAGCAATCAGACAACAAAAAGAAATAAAAGGTATTCAAATTGGCAAAGAAGAAGTCAAACTCTCTCTCTTCACCGATGATACTTTATGTGGAAAACCCAAAAGACTCCACGCCCAAACTACTAGAACTCATATATCAATTCAGTAACGTGGCAGGATACAAAATCAATGCACAGAAATCAGTTGCTTTCTTATACACTAACAATGCAACTATAGAAAGAGAAATTAGAGAAGCGATTCCATTTACAACAGCACCAAAAACCATAAGATACCTCGGAATAAACCTAACCAAAGAGGTAAAGGATCTATACTCTAGGAACTACAAAACACTCATGAAAGAAATTGAAGAAGACACAAAAAGATGGAAAAACATTCCATGCTCATGGATCGGAAGAATAAACATTGTTAAAATGTCTATGCTACCCAGAGCAATCTATACCTTTAACGTCATCCCGATCAAAATTCCAATGACATCTTTCAAAGTGCTGGAACAAACAATCCTAAAATTTGTATGGAATCAGAAAAGACCCCGAATCGCCAAGGAAATGTTGAAAAAGAAAAACAAAGCTGGGGGCATCACGTTGCCCGATTTCAAGCTGTATTACAAAGCTGTGATCACCAAGACAGCATGGTACTGGCACAAAAACAGACACATAGACCAATGGAACAGAATAGAGAACCCAGATATGGACCCTCAACTCTATGGTCAAATAATCTTTGACAAAGCAGGAAAAAACATGCAATGGAAAAAAGACAGTCTCTTCAATAAATGGTGCTGGGAAAATTGGACAGCGATATACAGAAGAATGAAACTCGACCATTCTCTTACACCATTCACAAAGATAAACTCAAAGTGGATGAAAGACCTCAATGTGAGACAAGAATCCATCAAAATCCTAGAGGAGAACATAGGCAGTAACCTCTTTGACATCGCCCACAGCAACTTCTTTCAAGATACATCTCCAAAAGCTAGTGAAACAAAAGCAAAAATGAACTTTTGGGACTTCATCAAGATAAAAAGCTTCTGCACAGCAAAGGAAACAGTCAACAAAACAAAGAGGCAACCCACAGAATGGGAGAAGATTTTTGCAAATGACACTACAGATAAAGGGCTGGTATCCAAGATCTATAAAGAACTTCTCAAACTCAACACCCAAAAAACAAATAAGTCAAAAAGTGGGCAGAAGATATGAAAAGACACTTCTCTGAAGAAGACATACAAATGGCTAACAGACACATGAAAAAATGTTCATCATCATTAGCCATCAGGGAAATCCAAATCAAAACCACATTGAGATACCACCTTACACCAGTTAGAATGGCAAAAATGGACAGGGAAAGAAACAACAAATGTTGGAGAGGTTATGGAGACAGGGGAACCCTCTTACACTGTTGGTGGGAATGCAAGTTGGTACAGCCACTTTGGAAAACAGTGTGGAGGTTCCTCAAAAATTTAAAAATAGAGCTACCCTATGACCCAGCAATTACACTCCTGGGTATTTATCCCAAAGACACAGATGTAGTGAAAAGAAGGGCCATATGCACCCCAATGTTCATAGCAGCAATGTCCACAATAGCCAAACTGTGGAAAGAGCCGAGATGCCCTTCAACAGAGGAATGGATAAAGAAGATGTGATTCATATATACAATGGAATATTACTCAGCCATCAGAAAAAATGAATACCCAACTTTTACATCAACAGGGATGGGACTGGAGGAGATTATGCTAAGTGAAATAAGTCAAGCAGAGAAAGTCAATTATCATATGGTTTCACTTATTTGTGGAAGATAAGGAATAGCATGGAGGACATTAGGAGAAGGAAGGGAAAAATGCAGGGGGCAATTGGAGGGACAGATGAACCATGAAAGACTATGGACTCTGAGAAACAAACAGGGTTTTAGAGGGGAGGGGGGAGGGGATATTGTTATCCCGGTGATGAGTATTAAGGAGGGCACGTACTGCATGGGGCACTGGGTGTTATATGAAAACAATGGATCGTGGAACACCACATCAAAAACCAATGATGTATTGTATGGTGACTAACATAACATAATAAAATTTAAAAAAAATAATAAAAAAAACCCTCAATGAGATACCACCTCACACCAGTTAGAATGGCTAAAATCAACAACACAAGAAACAACAGGTGTGGGCAAGGAATCAGAGTAAGGGGAGCCCCCGCGGCACTGCTGGCCGGAATGCAAACCAGTGCAGCCACTGTGGAAGAC
The DNA here is from genome assembly GCF_964656455.1 of Halichoerus grypus. NCBI lineage: Eukaryota > Metazoa > Chordata > Mammalia > Carnivora > Phocidae > Halichoerus > Halichoerus grypus. Next base: position 83,462,631 of record NC_135718.1, read on the forward strand.
AATATAGAGATTTCTTATAAAGTTAAAAATAGAACTACCCTACAGTCCTGTAAGTGCACTACTAGGTATTTACACAAAGAATATGAAAACACCAATTCAAAAGGATACGGGCATCCCTATGTTTATAGCAGCATTAACTACAATAGCCAAATTATGGATGCAGTCCAAGTGTCCATCGACAGATGTACGGATAATGAAAATGTGGTACCTATATAAAAGGGAATATTACTCCACCATAAAAAATGAAATCTTGCCATTTGCAACAAAATGGATGAAGCTAAAGGGTATTATGCTAAGCAAAGTAAGTTAGTCAGAGAAAGACAAATGCCATATGATTTCACTCATATGTGGCACTTAAGAAACAAAACAAACAAGCAAAGGGGGAAAAAAAGGAGAGTGACAAGCCAAGAAACTGACTCTTAACTCTAGATAACAAACTGACGGTCACCAGAGGGGAGGTGGGTGGGGGGGAATGGGGAATAGGTGATAGGGATTCAGAAGTGCACTTGTTGTGATGAGCACTGAGTAATGTATAGAATTTTTGAATCACTATATTGTACACCTGAAACTAAGATAACATTGTATGTTAACTAACTGGAATTAAAATAAACCTTTTAAAAAGTAAATAAGTACTTTCTTTATTAAACAGTAAAAAAATAAATTTACTTATTCAATCATAAATCTATTCAGATTTTATTTCTTTCTGTCAATTTTCTTTACAAGCATCTTTTAAGGATTTTGCCCATTCCATTAATTTATGAGATTTATTGGCATAAAGTTTTTCATACTCCTTCCATTTATCCTTTTCATGTCTGCAGTATCTTGAGTGATCACTCTTATTTTGCACGATATTGTTAAACTGTGCCTTCTCTCTTTTTTCCCTGCATATCCTGGAGAGTTTATCAATTTTACTGACCTTTTGGATGAACTGTCATTAGATTGACTTGATGTCTTTATTGTAAATCGGCTTTATTTTTTTGTTTCTGTTCTTGTCTTTATTATTTATTTTGGGATTTTTTCAGTTATCTTTCTCTTATTGATCTCTAATTTATTTGTGTTGTGGTCAGGATACATTCTATGGGTAAGTACAACCCTTTTAAATGAATGGAGACATAATTTGGTCCATTATAATTCCTATCTTTATGTATTTCTTGGCAGCTAGAATATGAATTCTACTTTTGTCTGGAGCAGTGGTTCACAAATATAAATTATGTCAAGTTGGTTGACCGTGCTGCTCAGCTTCTTTATATGCTGACTTATCTTCTGTCTACTTGTCAGTTACAGAGAGAAGTGTTAAATATATTTGTGGGATTATCTATTTCTCTTTCAGTATCCTCTGATTTTGTTTAATTTAAAGCATTTGTGATTTTTATGTATCTTCTGTGAATTGATCTATTATTCTGAAATGCCTCTATTTTCCCTGGAAAACTTGCTCTGCCGTCTACCTTGTCAGACATTAATGTAGCCACTCCAGCTTTGTCATGCTTAGTGCTTACATGGTTTGCTTAGTCATCCTTTTACTTCTAATCTCTCAGTGCTTTTGTATTTGATGGGGACTTTTTATTTCTATGGCTATGGAACATGCTTGCATCTTGAATTTTTATTCTGCCTAAATCCTCTGCCTTCATTGGGAGGCATAAATCCATTAGAGTTATTAACATTAATGATATGGTTGGCTTGTGTTTGTCACCTAAATGACTGTTTCCCATATGCCTTATATTTACTTAGATCCTTTACCTTCTCTTGACCTAACTTCATTTGGAATAACTAATTTTTTAATATTTCATTTTATGTCCTTTACTGGTTTATTATCAATTGTTATGCATTTTAGTTCTATATATCATAAACACCATAAAGCCTTTTTAAAAAATAATTTTACATTAAACAATTATAATCCTAAAAAGATAAAAGCTCAAGAAAAGCACACTTCACACTTCAATATTCATCTTTTGTGACCCTCTTTGCTCCTTAGATCCAGTTCCCAACTGGTTGCATTTTCTTTCTGTTAAATCATGCTATTTATTATTTCTTGCAGTTCATAGTTGTTGGTCAAAAATCTGCTCAGCTCTTGTCGGTTTCAAAAAGTTTTTATTTCATGTTCATCCTATGACTAGTTAATTTGTGCTCATAAAAACCGGCCCCCTTACCACAATTTGGGAAAACATAATAGCCAGCCCTCCTGCACACACCCCGTGGGATTATGAGCAGACTTGTGTCGTGTTTATGTCACATCCACTCCTTCTTCTCCCCTATTCTGCTGCCTTCACTCCTGCAGATTTTAATTCCAAAGATACTGTTCCATAACTTTCTGTACTCAAGTTCCCTACTCAGTTTCTGTTGCCAAAGGAACTCGATTTAAGATGATTTTTTTTTAATTGCCAATGCATATGGATTTTGGTTTTCAAATACATTGTCTCAAAGAGTCATTCATATAATGATAATAGACACACACACACACACACACGTATTTTAAATTCTCATGAACTCTTGGTTTGAATCAAGCTTAATCCAATCACCGTCAAGGTAAAGGGATATTAACTTCTGTTCTAGTTTCAGTTACATGTGTCTGGTAACGCTCACTGTTATGAGCAGCCACTCAAGTCTTCCCAACCCACCCAGTATCTTCATGCGGTCTTAGATGTACACCTCAGATTCTGCTAGAATTTCAAGGTTGGGGAATAGTGAATTCTGTGGCACATGATCCTTTTTATAGGACAGTGTATGCTCATCCTTAGGAAGCCCTGAGAGAATTTCTAGTGGTTACTCATTTACGCTGAAGTCTTCAGACGGCCACAATGCTCTTCCATTTAATGGTCTCTGATAAGCTTTACATGAAAGTTTAACTTGTATGGCCATGACTGTTTTTCATTCATTGGTACCCAATAATCTTTACAGGAATGCTTCATTTTCATAGACTGGTTGCATCTACACTAATTAGGTATGTATATATTTACTTTAAGCTTAATATAATGAATATAAGCAGAATGGCAATTAATCTATGAGTAAGTTATCATTATATTAAGTGTGCTCACCAATGTCATTACTTTTTGTTCATTTCTATGCTGGTATTATAATTATTTTATAATTTTATTAATCCTGCTAAATCATAACTATCATATTAATTACGAATTTATGATTAACATTTTACTGCTCAAAATATTTCTCAAAAGGAGGAAGAAACTGATATCAGGAAGATCAAGTAGAAGACTGATTCGTTCACTAGAAGGTCACAGTAGAGGTAAAAACAAAGAATTGATCAATTTAAAATACAGATGAGTGTTACATTTTCTAATAAATTTATGTTTCACAGACTCCTTTACCATTCAATCCTATGCAAGCTATGAAAGGGATCACTGCATAGCTAAGCTATAGAAATACAGTATGCTACCCTGACACAAGGTTTTACTAAGGTGACACTGACCCACAGCTAACAGACCAAGGACAATACTATTGTCCACATGGACGTCCAGGAGGATAATCCTACAACGGTAATATACTTGGGGAGTCACCCACTGGGCAGTGTATCTTTGCTGCAGTCCTGTGGGTCCCCTGAACGTCAGCTCCGCGGCCCAGCAGAGCCAGGCAACCCCGGGGGCCTCTCTGGGGTCAGCCACCCAAAGCTTGGCCACGAGATGCGTGCACAAGTTCCATCCAAGGAGACCCTGGCAGCCTGGAGTAACAGAGGGGGCATGCGGAGAGGGCAGGGCTATCTCCTGGATCTCCAGGGGGAAGCACAGTCAGCCAGGGGATGTGTGCTAAATTGGAAGGCTGACTTCAGGCCGCCAGAGGCTTCTTTCAGGGCTTCTCTGTCTGCACCCTGCTCCGAGCCCTCGGACACAGCCACAGCAAGTCCTGGGGAGCCTGTTAAGAACAGATTCTTTGTGTGCGGTCATCTAGTGAGTCTCATGGATGCAAATTCCATTAGCTTTCAGAGCCCTGGGCTTTAGGGGCCTGTTTTTTGGTAGAAATCTTCCAAGTTTGGGCCTTCAATATGAGAACCCTCTGCTCCCCAAGAAGACGCCAAGAGCTGTGAGTTCCCTCCCAGGTGTACTGCACAATGCGGAGGGTGGGGAGCACGAGAGAGCATGCTTCAGTCTTTTCCCATTTGCCTGTGTGTACGAGTCACCCAGCTCTTTTCTGGATTTCTTTCCTAGGGAACTGCTGCATATGCAGATGTAGATTTGGTGCGACCATGGGAGGAGGTGAGCTCAGGAGCCTCCTATTTTGATATCTTGGACCAGAACCTCTCGGCATGATTCTTAACTGAATTCTGAATCAAGAAAATAAAACTCTTAGGACTTCACTGGAATAATTATGAACTTTAATATGTACTGATATTTTTTAAAATAGTACTGCATCATTGTTAAATTTTCTGAGTGTGATCATTGTACTGGAGTTATGTTGGAAGATATCCTCATCCACAGGGTAAACATGCTAAATGGTTTAAAAATAGAGAATTTTTTTAAATTAGCAAAACATTAAACGATTCAGTAATATGCATGAAAGATAAGGAGTGTTCATTGCAGTCTTCTTTGACCTCTCCATAGCTTTGATAGTTTTCCAAATAAGAAGTAGAAAATAGGTGTCTACAGGTTTAATCAGCTAGAAAGGATCCACTTGAATATAAACACTTGCATATGTAAGAGAAGAGAGGTGAAACTGAAAACAAATACAAAGGCAAATACTAGTCTAATCATGAATGCGGGGCACTGCCTTGCAAAAACAGAAGAACAAAGAGACAGAGGTACATTTAGCCTGAGGCTTTGCATAATGAACCTCAAGAGGCTCCAGTAGTTTGTCTGCAGGGTTCTCTGTGGAACAGGAAGGAGGCTAAGCTCTGCTGGTATTAAGGGAGTGGCAAGGACTGCACATTTCAGGGAGTGTCCAGTAGAAGCCCACGGTGACCACAGAAATATAGCTTGATTTTAAAACCAGCATCAGACTTTCTTAACACAGTTAATCGATACTGTAAGGTAATATAATCCTGCCTTCCCTATACAGCTACAGATGCCAGATGCTCAGAAAGAGCCAAGCATATAAATCCCACCCAGACAGAGCGCGGAGACTCAGGCAAAGGGACAGATGCCATGACAATGGCGGATGAGGCAGGTAAGCTGACGGAGTTGATGGAGCAGGGGGCACGGCAGGGGACAAGGGATTATGAAGGACTGCAGCGTCTGGATCAGGACTGTCGTGGTCACAATACATGAACAAGTGTCCAGAAAGGACAGGACGCGGTTTCCGCTGCAGTGCTGGATGCCTCCAATGAAGGCATCTTACAAGACAAGGCGGTTTGATCATATAAAAGTGCATCTCTTCACCTCGGGGGTGCGCTACTCCTGTGAACACTCACCTGCCCCTTGTGTCTCAGCTCCACCCTCCTCAGCTTCCTCCTTCTGTCCTTGTGATTGTTAGCGAGAAAGGCAACAGTACACAAAGTAACTATTTTCTAGTCATGGTAATGGGGGATTTCAGGACTCATGCTTTTTGAAAGAATGTGTTCTTAGACTGATATATAATTTCTTTAAAATAGTTACAAATAAGATAATCTGGTTTATGGATTTTCTTTTCCAAGAAAAAAATCTAGTCTCAGAAACATTTAACTTTCAATATCTCCAAAAAGACCAGCTAAAGAGACCAATCATATAAAAAGTTTGGGCAACAGTAGATATTAAAATTATGATAGAACTGAAAACACTTAATAAAGCAATGTTTAAAGAAAAAGTATTCATGGGGCGCCTAGGTGGCTCAGTCAGTTAAGCGACCAACCTTTGATTTTGGCTCAGGTCATGATCTCAGGGTCATGAGAAGGAGCCCTGTGTGGGGCTCTGCAGGGAGTATGGAGACTGCTTGGGATTCTCTCTCTCCCTCTGCCCCTCCCTTTCTCAGGGGAAGGAAGGAAGGAAGGGAGGGAGGGAGGGAGGAAGGAAAGAAAAGAAAAGAAAATGTGTTCATAGATCAGTTTTCCTGTATGCACTACAGATAGACTAGCATATGGAATGACACAGTAAGCCCACATTGAGCACATTGGAACTATGCTAAGGATCAAGTCCCCAGGAAGACAATGGCCAACAGTGGCTGCAGCCCACCCATGGGGAACCAGAAGCATATGGTGGGGTGTAAGGACAGCACTGTCCTGGGTCTCAAGTTCCCCCTGCTCGGCAAGTGGTGGGTGAGCATTGGGATGGATGACTTGTTCAGCTTCAACGGCATGTCCACAGGAACCATGCTGTTCCAGGTACCCAAGACCTCCTCCATTCTGTGCTGTGAAGTATCCTCAACAACCGCCTGATCGTTACGGTGTCCAGGGACCATGCCTCAGTGTACGAGACCATCTACTGAGGGCTTGGCACTGTCCTATCTACACTCAGGATCCTTTATTTGTCATTTTCCCCCAACGAGGTGCAGGCATAGTGGTGGATGGGTTTCTTTCACCTTGCACAAATGGGCCAGGGATCTTTGTCACATGTAATAAAGCAAATGGAAAAAGAAAAATCAGTGAGTTTCTTTCCTGTCTACTCACCATTATACACTGCCAGTGTAAGTATGTGAAATTCTTACAGAAATATTAAAATACCCTTGTCATTAATTTCTGCTTTTACTTGTGTTAACTTTACTGCAAATTAGAAAGCTTGTTCTTCTGACCATAAGGATAAGAGCATAACCTACATTATCTAAATTTGTAAGACAATCTTATAAAAAAGAAGCAAACATTCAGGCTATTATTTTCATTGTAGAAAAGTAAATATGAGCTGGAATTTCAGGTCTGTATTTGGTATACTGTGTCTGAAGGCAGAACGGCATGAGATAGTTCATGTTTTTAAATGCAAAGGTGATCATTTCGAATATATAACCTCTAATGTCAGGATTCTTAATCTGATGTCTGCAAACCATTAAGCCATGAATTTGCTTCAGAGGGCCTTCAAATATATTTTGTGAAGTTCTGTGGATATGTGCCTTTTTTCCTAAGGAGAGGATACAAAAATAAATCATTCTGAAAAGGGCCGTACATCCCTAAATATTTAAAAGTCTGCTATTCTCAGCATTTCGGATGAATGTAGTTGGGTTCCCTTCAAATATTCATTTCAAAGAGAGAAATTTTGATGTTTTGTTTGTGTAAGATTTATCCCACCGTTAATTTTTCAAATGCCTTAAAAATAAAGCATTCATTTGATTTTAAATAAATTTTATTTTCATGCAGTTAAATCCCATCATCGAAGAACCTGCTTGGAGGGAAGGACTTGGTCTGGTGTCTCCATATGGCAGCATTCTTCTTTCCGGGTTCTTGTTACCTCACTTACTTTGATTATATGTGGGTCTGTGCATGTGTCTGTGTGTCCATGCTTTTAGGTGAGAAAAATGCATGACATGAAAATGTGTTGTATCTGTATAAAGTATTCAGGAACTAAAGAAAACAGTGTGCAAGAAACAGCTGATTTTCTAGAAATTATAAAGAACATCTCCCCCACTTTGCACCTCCTTCAATTAGAGAAATTGTACTATAATCTGGCATTTCTCTGTTATCTGGGGTCATCCACGGAGGCCACCACCCAGGCACTGGAAATACCACAAATATACCAAGTCAAATAATGAGTGCGCACGAACCATCTGAGTTGCTGGGCCTCCCACTGACAGGGAGATGCCAGCTGAATGTCAGTCAGGCCGGGGTAACCCCACAGGAGACTCATGCAGAATCCCCTCCCCAGACCCAGAATGGTGACACTGCTGAAACCACTTCTGAAATAAACACAGTTACGGGGAAAGAAGAAAATGTGAACACCCAAGAAACCCAGTGGGAGTTTCAGTGTTTCTCATTCTGTTGGGTCTCCATTAATTTTTTTTTAAGGATTTATTTATTTATTTATTTGAGACAGAGAGAGAGAACAAGTGAGCATGCGCAGGGCGGTGGAGGGGCAGAGGGAGAGAATCTCAAGCAGACTCCATGCTGAGTGTAGAGCCCCACACAGGGCTTGATCTCATGACCCTTAGATCATGACCTGAGCCAAAATCAAGAGTCAATCGCTTGCTTAGCCCAATGTGCCACCCAAGCACCCCGGGTCTCCAATAATTTGTTTATTTTTAGGTATTTCTTTTATTTGCTACACTACAATGACATCAACAACTGAGAGAGAGAGAGAAAGAGGGAGAGGAATGGGGGGAGAAAGGCAAAACTCTCATAAAGGGGAAGAAAGAGTAGGAGACACACACAGAGACACAGAAAGGTACATTCAGGAAAACCCTAGTGCAAAAAGTATTTTTTTACACTGATGTTTAAAAACTGTGTAGGCCACAGGTACACGGAATACATACACCCAGGTCGATACCACGCTTGTTGTTCTGAGCATCATTAGACACATTCCTTCGTATATCCTCTTCAAACACTATCTGTACTGTTAAATGCAATGATGGAAACCATGACTTATGTTGGTGTGGAGTTTATCTGAAAACAAGAGGCACTTTCTTGTCCCCATGGTGGTGCTCCCTCTGGCCCCTAGCCTGGCCCTGGTGGCACTGTTAGCCTCCTCTGCTCACCGTGCATCCTGCATGCAGACTTCCCTTGAAGCCACACCAACTGCACTTTAAAAAAAACTATAGCAATTTAGTCTGATAAAAATGTGTCCTCGGAAGAAAGCCACTTGGAGACTAAATCCTTAAATGCATTTTCTTTAAATGTATTAGCCTTTTCACCAGAAGAACGGGCCTTACCAGAAAATACTTTCATTTTTACATCATATTTTCCTTAGCAGATACTGGTTGAATAAAAAGCTGAACAGCATTTACCAAAATAGGTCAAAGGCCCTAAGCATGGCTTAGCATTTTTAGTCATCTTTATTTGTACTCGATGTTGTTGATGCTATTTTTCATATTATAGCTTTTGATTATTCTTCAAAACTCACTCCTCCAGGAGTGCCTGGCTGGCTCAGTCGGTTAAGCGTCCAACTCTTGATTTCGACTCAGATCATGATCTCAGGGTTGTGGGATCGAGCCCTGGGTCAGGTTCCGCGCTCAGTGTAGAGTCTGCTGGAGATTCTCTCTCTCCTTCTGCCCCTTGCCTCCACTCTCTCTCTCAAATAAACAAAAATAAATCCTTAAAAAAAAAATACCTCACTCCTCCACTTGGGTTGAGGAGTCAGTAAACAAGAGTAATGTGGATGGACTTACCCGTGAATGCAGATGACAGAGGAGGCTGGAGAACATAAGGACACAGAAACACTCGCCAGGTAAGTACTAAAGAAAATAAACAAATTGCAGGGAGTCTCTCTTGTGTACTTCTGCTTTTGTTGCTTGTGTGTCTTGTGTCACATCCGAGAAATCATGGCCAAGACCTGTGACGAAAACTCTTCCCCTGTGCTTTCTTCTCTGAGTTTTACAGTAAGTCTTAATCCATTAGCTGATTTTTGCATACAGTGTAAGGTATGGGTCGAATTTCACTCTTCTGCATGTGGATATCAGTTTTTCCCCATAATATTTGTTGAAGACACTATCCTGCTCCCATTGCATATTCTCAGCACCACCATCAAAGATCAGCTGACTCTATATGACCTTTATTTCTGGGCTCTATATTCAGTTCCCACAGGCCTATACGACTACATTTTTGTCAATACCTTACTCTTTTAATGACTGTACTTTTGCAATATATTTTGAAATCAAGTGTGATACTTCCAGCTTTGTTCATTTTGCTCAAGATTGCTTTGACAATTCTGGATCTTTTGTGGTTCCATATGAATTTTAGGACAGTTTTTTTCTATTTTTATAAAAAAAGCCATTGGGATCTTGATGGGGATGGCACTGAATCTGTGGTTGTTTGGGGTCATATATGGTCAATTTAACAGTATTAAGTCTTCTAGTCTATGAACAAAGAATGTTTCTCTTTCATTTATAGCTCCTTAATTTCTTCCATCAATGTTTTCATTGTACAAATCTTGGTTAAGTTTACTCCTACTTTATTCTTTCTGATGTTATTATAAATGGGATCATCTTTGTAATTTCCCTTTCAGATGGTTTATTGTTCAGTGTATAGAAATACAACTAATTTTTGTATGTTGATTTTGTATATCACAACTTAAATGATTTCATTTATTAGTTCTAAGATGTTTGTGAAGTCCTTAGGATTTTCTACATATAGGACCATGTCATCTACCGAGATAATCTTACTTCTTCCTTTCTGATTTAAATTCTTTTTATTTATTTCCTTTCCCTATTGCTCTGCTGTACTAGGTTGAATAGAAGTGGCATGAGTGGGCATCCTTCTCTTGTTCATGATCTTAGAGGAAAAGCTTTTAGTTTTTACCACTGAGTGTGTTAGTTGTAAATCTGCCATATATTATCCTGTTGGTATTATAAATTCAATTGAATTTTGAGATGATCTCCATTCCTGGGAAAAACCCAATGTGGCTCAGTGTATTATGCTTTTTATACTTGACTACATACAATTTGCTAATATTTTAAAAACACTTTTTCATGAAATATATATATATTTTTATAGTTTCCTTTCCTGTAATGATTTTGTCACATTTGGGGACTCCTCCACTCCACTCTAGGTTCTTGCAGCACTAATGTAAATGTTTAAATACTGGCTTTCCGCTGCTTATCCATTCTCTCGTGCCACGTTTGGGACCAGTACGGCACTGTTGTTCTTTACTCCATCACAGCGGTCTTTCTCTGTTTAAATAGTATCATCAGGTATTTCTTATAAATTACATGTTGCCAAAATGTAGCTGTTGTGTTCTCATTTTGTTCTCTATCAATCATTTCATGACTTACACGTTTCCATCCTATAATATAGATTTAAAAATATTTTGGAGAGTGATTTTTAGACTTGTGTATCTTTTTCTTTCTGTTCCTACTGTTTATGGAAGCCTTAAGATATGATATGGCAGCTAATTAAACATAGAAAGTATATTGTTAATTAGCAAGGAATAAAAAAGGCTTTGAGAGTAATTGCTTTATGAAATGACTATTTAAACTCAACACTGTCATTATTTTTAAAAGTTAATGGAGTTGCTCTCTGGTATCTGATATGGTTAATGTTTATATGGCACAGGTAGGTTTAGCCACTAGCAGGTGGCCAAAACTCCACCCAAGTCATATAGTTAGTAAATCTTACATCATAAGGTTTTCTTACATGAAAGTTTGGTTGTATTTTTCAAGGACTCACTTTGAGGAAAATGTAGAATATCAAGAGATTCTTAAAAAAAATAGGTCACCAAATTTATTTTTCCAAGACAAGAGAAATAACTTTCCTTAACAAAAATTAGAAAATGAACTCCTACTCCATTTCCCGCATGTTGTATATATTCAATATTGTGTTCAACACTGCAAACCCATGTTCAGGTTGATTCCTGATAGGGATGTGCTCTATCCACAAAGAAAGCATGAACATACATATACATACATGACACAAGCAAAGTCTCCATACAAGATGGGCGCTCAGGCTGCCCTGTGCCGATGTGGGGGCATCATGGGCAAAACGTACTCAACCCAGCTACTTCCAAAGTCATGGCTGGAACGCACGGGAGCCGAAGGGTCTGGACGGAGCTGCCTTGGCCAGGCCAAGCCTAGACTTTACTTGTGTTACATCTCTAGCGTCCCTAACACACTTTCAGCATTGACCTGCTCAGGAATTCAGTTCAAAGCTTGCTTTTCTGGTGAAGCATTCATTAGATTAGATTCATTCCATTTGTCCTAAAGTTTATTATTTTTCTTGACTTGTGTTATTTATTCCTATTCTACAGCCTCATGTGAGTTATTTCAGTTTGATAATGTTGGATATTTCTAATATTTCAAGAAGTATTACAACGTGATTCTTTAGAAGGAAAGAAGAGCCTTTAGTTTAGAGACTGATCAATTTTTCTCTGAATTATAACAACTTATTTTATAATATGAAGGCTTAGTTAAAGGAAAAGAACATATCTAATCTGCCCTAAGCAAACATTGCCTTGGGATTTTATGAGACATTACAAAAAAATAAAATCTTCCAAGTCTTCAGTCGTCCATTTTACTGTCCATCAAGCCAAGTAAAAGAACCTATATTTTTTATGTCTAACTTCAGTCCCTCGTGTTGAAATAAGAGTTAACAACCGCTTAGCAATAGCGAGTGTTCTAGGCGCTAAGCTAAGCAATCTGTGCACACATCTCTTTAATTTCCCATAACGAGTCTGGGCAGTAGATACTATTATTATCTTCAGAGATACAGGGTGATATTCGGAATTCATAAAGTTGATAGGTGACAGAATCAGGCTTTACACCAACGCAGTAGTACACTCTCATGAGAGATTGCACTCTGAACAATATGCCAAGAGGCATTTCTACAATCATGGAAAAAAGTACTATTTCATGCTATAAAATGAGGTAATTAAGTTAACCCCATTATTTAAAAAAAAGTCTAAACATCATAGAAGTATTTAAAAATGGAAATGTCTTAAAAAAACGAAAATCTCTTTCTTCCCAAGTGAGTTATGATCTACGTCGAGGTAGCTAGCTATTTTGAATAATGCAAAACTACAAAGTTAGTAGAAAGATCTGTGGTTGCCAGGGGATGGGGTGGGAGAAGGGTTAACAGGTGGAGCACAGGTACTTTTTAAATGTTGAGACTATTGTGTATGAGGCGGAAATGGTGGAAATACGGTGTTGTGAATTGTACAGAAGTGTACAACATGATGAATGTGCACTAGTTAATGAAAATGCACTGATGCTGGTGCATGCATTGTAACGAATGCACTACACTGATGCAACATACGTGTGCGGGAGGAGGAGCATGTGTGTGGGACTCTGTGCCTTCTTTCAAATCTTCAGTAAGGCTGAACAATTGTCTTTTCACTTAAAAATTGCAAAAACCTTCATTTTCCGGCCTCTCTCCCCATAGGTTTGGCTACACAATAGCCAGTGACACCCAGGGGTCCATGTGGCTTCAAGTAGGGCTTGTTAGAGTGGATGCAAGGTGGGGAGAGATGCAAGGCAGTGATGTCCAATGATGTCAAGAAGAAAACTGAAATAAAACTACCCTCCTGGAGAAGACAGGGGGTAAGGCCTACTTTCAGACAGTTTCCTTGTACTGAAGTGGTGGGGGGTGGGAGGAATGGGGTGGCTGGGTGATAGACACTGGGGAGGGTATGTGCTATGGTGAGCGCTGTGAATTGTGCAAGACTGATGAATCACAGACCTGTACCTCTGAAACAAATAATACATTATATGTTAAAAAGAAGAAGATAGCAGGAAGGGGAAAATGAAGGGGGGGAGTCAGAGGGGGAGACGAACCATGAGACACTATGGACTCTGAGAAACAGACTGAGGGTTCTAGAGGGGAGCGGTGTGGGGGGATGGGTTATTAAAGAGGGCACGTTCTGCATGGAGCACTGCGTGTTATACGCAAACAATGAATCATGGAACACTACATCAAAAACTAATGATATAATGTATGGTGATTAACATAATATAAAAAATACAAAAAAAAATTTAAGCCACTTATTGAAGTCTTTAAGTAGCTCTATGCATTTCTCAAATGTGGAAAAGGCAAGTGTATTTCAAGACTGACAGATATTGCTAAATTATCACCCCAAAAAACCCTGTATCAATACAGAACTCAACACCATTAAGAAAATTTGTTTTTTCATAGATTCCAATATCAAGTATTATGAATTTTTTTGTTTTTATAATGAGAAGAAAAAGTGTTTCATTTTTCTTTTAAAATGTTATCTTAAATTATATATTCCTGATAATTACTTAGAAAGAAAACATTCTTAAGGTTATATTGGCCATTTATATTCTCCTCTTAAGGAACTGTCTGCTTGGATAATTTTTTCTATTAAATTTTTTATCTTCTCTTCACTAATTTAACAAACACATATATTCATTTGTCTGGATACTGAAGGCAATTCTATTCTTCTTTTTCACGGCACACTAACATCATTAGCCCAGAGGAGGCGCTTGTCTCCTTTCAGCCTATCAAATTTGTTTTCACTTACTTATTTACCTCCTCTATCCCTCACAGCCGCTGCAATACGTTTGCTGTGGGTTCCAGACGTGCGTGTGCCAAAATATCATGGAAAATATATAGCAGTTGATTATGTCTTTTTAAAGATAGTATTATGCAATAAATCTTTTTGTTTCTTATTTTATTTTACACTAAATTACTGAGATCTGATGATGATGCCAAAGGAGAATGCCTTTACCTGGAATTCCTGCTGAGTCCCTGTATTAATTTAATCAGTTGACCTAGCTATCTAGCTAGCTACCTAATCATTTCATTAAAGAATTATTTACCAACAGTAACATGGTAGGTCTTGACAACTGTGATAAACACACCTAAACCACAGTCCGCGGGAAAACATGAGCCAGGACTTCCCAAAGTCTTGCCCTGCCCCTTTGCCCCTTTTAACTACTGTAGCTTTGTAGTGTACTTTGAAGTCAGGACGTGTGATGCCTCCAGCTTTGTTCTTCTCACACACAGTGCCATCCACTGGATGGCCTACCAGAGCAAAATCATTCTCCAGCATCTTGGACTTCTTATAAATGTGATCATAGAGAATATATTTGATGCCTGGCTTTATTGCTACATTATGTTGTTCAGATTCAACTACGCTGTTCTATGTATCAGTACTCCCTTCACTTGTATTGCTGGCTAGTATTTCCTGTTCATGGGGATTTGGGATGTTCACCGTTTATGAGGATTATAAGACTACTATAAAATCTTTAAGAACAAGGTTATTTTATGTACCCATATTCCCTCCTCCCGAGTAAATAACTCAGGGAGAGATTGCTGTATCAAAGGAGAGATGTATGTGTAACCTTATTTATCACTCTTCTTCAACATAGTACTAGAAATCCTATCTAGTGTAATCAGCCAAGATTTAAAAAAAAAAAAAAAACAACCAAATTGAAAAGAAAGAAGTAAAACTGTCATTATTTGCTAATGATATGTATGATCTTATGTATAGACAATTCTAAAGACTTAATGAAAACATTCTTGGAACCAACTGACAAATTCAGTAAAGCTGAAGGATATAAAATTAACATACAGAAATCAGGTGTGTTCCTATATACTATCAATAATATGCCTGAAATTGAAATTAAAAAAAAAAATCCCATTCACAGCTGTATCAAAAACAATAAAATACTTAGGAATAAATTTAACCAAGGAAGGGAAAGATCTGTACAATGAAAACTACAGAACTTTGATAAAAGAAATTGAAGAAGGCACAAACAACTGGAAAGATATTCCATGTTCATGGATTGGAGGAAGTAATATTATTAAAACGTCTTTACCACCCAAAGCTATCTATAGAATCAATGCAATCCCTACCAAAATACCAATGACATTTTTCATAGAAATAGAATAAACAATCCTAAAATTTGTATGGAACCACAAAACGTCCTGGATAGCAAAAGCAAACCTGAGAAAGAACAAAGCTGGAGGCATCACACTTCCTGACTTCAAAGTACACTACAAAGCTACAGTAATTAAAATAGCACAGTACTGGCAAAAAAAATAGACACATAGACCAAAAGAACAGGATAGGAACCCAGAAATGAACTGAACATATACAGTCAACTAATATCTGACAAAGGAGCCAAGAATACTCAGTGGAAAAAGGATAGCCTCTTCAACAAATAATGTTGGGAAAACTGGATAACCACATGCAGAAAAATGAAATTGGAGCCTATCTTATAGCACTTACAGAAATTACCTCAAAATGGATCAAAGACTTAAGCATAAAACCTGGAGTGTAGTGTGAGAAAGAAAACAATCAATATTCACCTCCATATTTAACTCAGAGTATGCCACCAAAGGACATGAGATACTCTCGTGGGCCTAGATATTCCAAGCTGAGTTCTTTATTCTAATCTATGAAGAAACATTCTGGTGGGAACTTCTTTGGAATGATAAAAGGTATTTTATTTATAAATATTAGATGCCACAACAGAAACTGATCATGAATATTCTAAAAAGTCACAAAATAAACCTTACATTTTTTAATCCATTAAATGGATTAAATCTAGATAATCTGACTAAAAGGATAATATGTCAACACTGCAGAAAAAATTCTTAAAACTAAACAAAGTTCCAAAAACATTTTGGAGAACACTACCTAAATGAATCTGAGCATCATCAAACATCTTTCTTAGATGTAAAATCAAAAATAGAAGTTAAAATATGCTTCTTCCCATTTGGAATTCTGACATTTCGCTATGTTATACCTACCTTAAAAAATAACCTTCTTTTACTTATTCCCCAGATAAGCAGTGAGCACCACTGAAAACAAGCTAGACTACACAGATTGTGTAAAAATAGACCGGATAATTTCTTTCTTTAATCAACTTGGAGTCTGTTAGAGCTATTAGGATGCATGTAGTTAACAGACTACCCTGCAGAGAGTCAAAAGTATTGTAGGAAAAATAAAAAATAAATTTCTGTAGGAAATTAGAAGAGGAATTCCTCCTAATTGTGGGCAAGATAGGTTCCAGAGAAAATAAAGAATAAGAGTACTGGTATTTAGGGAATCCTAGGTAGACATATATGATGCTAAAATGTGTTCAAATGAAGGCATTAAGTTTGTATAAGAGGACAGAGTCAAAAAAAACAAGTATGTGAGCTACAGAATAAAGATATATATCTATATGTGTATCTATATGGCCTAGATAGATATGGCCATATCTAAATATATATCTATATATTTAAATATTTATGTTATCCATATAACATATTATATTTTATTATATATAATTATGTTTAATATGTATTATTTATGTGTTTATTATGTATTTATACATTATATATTTACATACAGATATATTTATCTAGACTATGTAGATATATATATATATGATGCTTTAGGCAATATACTATATATAGATAATGCATAATCAACTATTTAATAATACTGTATTTGATAATTTGTAAGCTACATTGCTGTGCTATTTCTTCAAAATGCATAGTAATATCTTCTTCTATTTATACAGTCTTTCACAGACTTTCCTTAGGATTTATAGAGTTTACGCTATTATATGAAAGAAATAGCAGATCAGCTAGAACTCATGAATTACGGTCTAAAAACTTTCCGACTTGTCTCTAAATCATTCCACTGATTTGTTACATCAGACTTTAATTTTCATTTTATAAACAGAAGTCCTAAAACGTATGCTAAATGGGATTTTGACCTGTGTATAAAATACTTCATTTCATGGTGTAGCTAAAGAGAATGAGAGCACTACTGGTAATGTGGGAGACAGCTGTTCAAGAGGATGTGCCTCTGAAGGACGCACCTTTGGAAGTGAGAGCCACGTGGAAGGCGGTGGCAACTTCCCTGGATGGAATGCATAGGACGGATTCGGAGGCAGTGCGAGGAGGCAGAGCACAGTCCCTGAGGCTCAAAGAACCCAGTGAGTCATCTCAGCCTCCATCTTCTTTCCTGCCTGTCCTCCTCTAGAATCAATTGTTTTCATTTCAATTACTAGAAGATCTTCCTTCTCTAGGTGTCCCTCTCAGGGGTCTCAGTAATCTATCAAAATCTCCTTAATAACATCAAGGATTTGACAACAAGTAAAGGAGTAACATTGTTTTGTCTTTTTAAATTGTTTTCCTTATAACATCCTCAATTTTGAGGGCATGAAAGGAGCACTGAATTCTGCAAATTTCTTGAGAGTAACAGGATAATGCAAGAAAAATCATCTTGAAATTTTCCCATTTTGTAATAACAATTTATAAGAATTTATCACTCTATGATAAGTTTCTAATATTCACAGATTTCCTAAATGAAAGTTACTGCATTCCTATAGTTTACTGAGAAGTCTCCAATAATATTTTTAGAAGTCTGACTGTACTCAACACTTGGAAAACTTGCACATTTTTTTAGTTTTAAGTACACAAGCATATAATTAGATTTCCGTTATTCTTTAGAAGAATGCTGTTTACCAGTGCTCCTCAGAATTCTCTGGGGCTAGCTATGATCTTTATCTCCTATTCTTTATTATAAATTACAGAGATTCAATCACCATTATTGGTTGAGAACATTCTAATGCTAAGGTACATTTACATGAAAACCACATCTGGCCTACTTCCAACAATGAAGACATGTATATCTTGAAATCCAAATATGAATCATAAATACTCACGTTGCTAAATAGAACATTACCCTCCATTATTTCTTATACACAAAAGTGAGCTTCATAAATGTTACACTGATCTATTTTCTATTAATTAGACACTACAGATACTGTTAGACACGATAAAATAAATATGGCAGCATGAGGCGTCCCTGTGGTACTGGAAATGGTTAGTATCTTGGCTGTTATGATGGGCACCCAAACCTACACAAATGATGAAAATCCCTCTTTTTACATTGTTTCCAATTAGGGAAACATTCCATTCTTTTGGCAATACAATCTCACACAAGTACACAACACACAAATGTGTTATACACACACACTCAGGCAGCAAAGAAAGAAACTTTACAAAGCACTGATGTTCACCCAACAATTAGTATTATTTTGATTCCAAATATATTGTCAAATAAATGTACAAATGTTTTTAAAGGATTTGTAGCCTAATTCATAAACCCAAACTTCAGAGATGGGGGAATGATCCAACTGTGAGCCTTCAGATCAAATCTTTAATCCACACACAGCTGCTAAGCCTCTTTTGCATTTTTAAGTCCCTTTACTTAAACAAAGTTCCATAACCCCAGGTATTAAACCAGCAATACAGTTTATCAACTGCACTAGTCAATAATTCCATTAAGGCGACATAATAGATTGAACACCTAAAAAAAGAAAAACACAAAGACAAAACCAAAACAGTGTGTTTTTTGATGTGAGTAATGCAGGAAATCCTAAGCTTGATCAATGTATGCTTAATGATACTGGTATTTACACTGACTTATAACTAATTAAATGATTTTGGTCAGAGAGTGTGGCCTAATGTATTAAAATCTGTGGCGGATTCCCAAGGAATTAAGAGGGATATTCACACATTGTAGTACTTACAGAAGAATGAGGTCAGAATTATGACTAGTACTCAAATCCACCTCAAGTGAGCACCACTGGAAAGGACTAGAAGTGCTGAGCCCAGATGGGAGACCCCAGGAAAACTGAGACAGATTGGTGCAAATGTCTGGAAAATTTTCACCAAAGAAGAGAAATTAGAAGTGTTCTAAAGCAGGGCTGCCTAGTAAATCTTTTAGCAATTATGGAAGGTTCTACATCTATAATATCCATCATGGGAACTACAGGCACGTGTGGCCACCGAATCCTTGAACGTGGCTAGTATGACTGAGCAACAGCCTATATCCCGAATTCCCAAAGTCTGTACGGGTGTTAAAGCGTTAAGTAAAATAACACAAGTCAACTTAGCTAAACAACAAATCCACATACAGATTTTACAATTAAAGTTCTACATAAATATAGGCATCATTATTGCTATTTAAGCTTTAATTTACTTGAACAGTCAAGTTTTTCTACTAAAATTATTTTAAATAAAGATTTACTAGGAATTGTCTCTGTTTGGACTCATCACTTCTGAATATTTATAGAGCACTACTTGTATAAGTTTTTTTCAAACCACTTGACTTAGTGTTGATCAATATGAAACTGAGTAATAATAAATTATTATTGCTTTGGTAATCAATGGTTGACTGTAAAATATGTATTATACTCGACTGCAATTTAAACACATGGACATAATCTACTTCTTAGTAGGTTAGACCATCAATAGAGTTAAAATATTAGAGGCCTATTATTAAACCTGTTCCTTGATAACCAGCTTTCCACCAACAGGAACACTCTATTAACCAAAATATCACAACTGTCAAGTAGTAGGTTAAATTATTTTCCTCGTGATTGCTCTGAGGTCCTACAAGACCTTGTGGTCTTTCTCAAACACCCAAGAAAACATCATCTGTACACTATCTTAATGTCTATTATTATATTTGTTATTGAATTTGATATTTGAACTGTGATAATTATTAACTAATCAAAGAATATCATTATGTAATCAGGCCAAATGCCAAGAGTCATATGTACTGATTATTGATCTGGTTAGTGATCCTAGGACATACATTTATATATATGCTAAAAATGAAGAATTATGACATGTTTAGATGTTCTCATTTTTTTGCCACTCTGGCTTACTTTTGCAACATGGATATATAGCCATTGATACAAAATCAAATGAATCCCTCTCATACCTTAAACTCAATCCAACACACACAAACAATGCAAGGTAGCAGAGGTTTATTTATGGGATTCTTATTTTATGTGTTCTCTCATTTTAATAAATGGGTATTTTAAGAGGTAAAGATGATGTTTCAATGATGTATCATAGTATTTAAAGAGTATTACCAAAATAATCAAATTCTCCTCAAGTTTTAAAAGCAGTCAAATAGAGAGAATCATGTGATAAATGCATGTTTATGTTCCGTCCCCATATAGGCACTCAATACTACCTCTGCACTGAGCTCCCAACTGGATTACACAACCAGCTCTAAAACCTAAGACAATGATGCAAGGTGCATATATAGGACATACTGTAACACAGAAGTGGAAGATGTGAAAAAGGAATCGGGCCTGTTGCCAAACAGTAGGCACTGAGTCAATGCGGTTAAGTCTTGTAAGTTCGTTCTCACATCAACTATATATACAGAAGGAGGAACAGGGAGAGAAATGAAAACATCATAATTATCCTCAAACTATGGTCTAGCCGACATTACAGAATCTGATCAGTCCTATTTCTACCTCCTGCTCATAGAGAGATTGAAGAAAGTCAGCAGAGAAAATGCAGGGGGGCTGAAGTTTCCCTGCCCATCCTCCCAAACTCAGTGTGTTGAGCTGGTTTTCTTTCTTGCCTCATATTTGGACACCACCTCAAACTTCCTCTGTAGTTTTGATCCAATTTGAATTCATGTCTATTTGCATAGACTGAATCAAATTTATATCAGATAGAGTATCAAAATATTGTGCATTTCATTGGACCAGTCCACAAATTTATAGTAAACTAACTTACTCCAATTGTTACATATCCTAGAGAGATTTTTAAGGCTCAAATCTAGCACATTATACATGATACTCACAATATCTAAAAAGGGTAAATAACATGCTTAGGATCACTAGAGCCCAGGTTTTAGATTTTTAATCCTGTAACATTTCTACTATACTTATATTCTTATAGAATGGATGTATTTAATTTCCTAGGCCTTTATTTCATACCACAATTCAACAGTGCAATCTGAGAGAAAACTTACATTTGGCAAGGGTTATTATTAGTAAGGCCGAGGATATATTTACTCTATTAACACCTCATTACTTGGAAAGAAAACGGAGTTATGTATCACTTATTTTAAGGTTTTGCAATATCTTATTATGCAATACATGTGAAGATCTTCTTTTATGCCAAGAGTTAATGATAATCAGTTTTTCCCAGCATCTTAAAAATTAATTGCCAGCAAATTCCATTTTTTTCTTTCTTCTAACCCTCACCAATTGTTTTGCCATCAAGAGAATGCAAAACAGTTGACAGATTGTTATTATAGTTTTTGAAGCATATGAAAATTTATATATAGGCATTTTATACTGCCAATAATTTATTATCTCAGTCAATATCTATTCAGCATCCACTAATGACATAATTACTGTCTTAGGCCACTTAGGAGATATAATGATTCAGTTGGGCTGCTAGAATTCTGAGTTTTCATATTAGGCGATGACATGAAGCCATGTTCTTCAATTAGTACACAAAAAGACAACGGCAGTTGTATGTGATCTGACTGATGACAAAAGGTATTTTAGGAATTTGGAAAATGTTTTTGGGGGAATTTCTTCCATTTCAGAGGAATAAAAGGGCACTGAAAAGGTGGATAAGGAAGTTAGTTTTCAAACGTGTGTGATTTTATTAGACAGAGGTGAACAGGGAAGGTGTTGGAGCTTTAGGTGAAAGGCTGATGGGAACCTGTCAGCAAAGGGAAAGGTATTTTTAGAACACTGTGGGTGGTTTACCAGAGCTGGAGGAGAGTCTCAGTTCCCCAGAGCAGGGGAAAATGGACCCAAGCACAGACTGGTTGCTTAGGTAGCATTAAGGAATGCCCATTACATTCTTCTGATGGGGAAATGTTATAGTCAACGGTGCCGTCAAATAAAGGACTTCTCATTCACCAGCAAAATGATACAGACATAGCCTGAGAGTAAAAATCAACAGTATCTGAAGAATAGATTTCATATTTCCTTCACTATGTGTCCTGTGCTGAACGGTAGCTTAAATCCAAATATAAAGCCAGTATGAGAATGCTCTTTTGAGCTTGAAATTGAGACATGCAAACAGTTAAAATACAAAAGCCCCTGAGTCCTTGCTCCCAGCTGCCCACACCCACACTTCCTCACTTGCAGATGCTTCTACTGGGGCTCGTCCCCTCCGCACACACAGGGTTAGTCACTTCCAAAAGGTTTGTTTTTTTTTTTCATTTTGAGTTAAGGAATAACAATGCAACTTGTTTTTTATTTGTAATAATGTTATTATCTATCAAATATATATAGTCTTTCAATATCTGATTTTTTTAGAAAAACATGGTAAAGCAAAATTTGAAGATGGGTTCTTTGCTCATTTTTTAACATATCAAGAGAGGATTATGCAAACATTAACCACACTCCACACCTGTACTCTGGAAACATCAGTTATTCCAGAATAAGACCCAAGGCTAATTACAGACAAAAATACTGTGATCAGAGAGAAATTGTGATCAAATTCCTTCTATATTTCATCCAGGGAATAGATGTGGGAAATAAGAAATGTATTCAATATTATCTCTCATTCTGTGTTTTTAGTTTGTTTCAGGCTAAAAAGAAATTTCCTTGGGAGAGTAAACATCAGGGTGTCTTCATTAATTCCAAAGGTAAGAAACACGGTTTAGGTAATAAAAGGGCCCAGGGCTTTTAACTGCCTGTGGTTTCTAGACACCACACGTCCTGGACCATATTTATTGGGATAATAACAGGTTCGTGGCAGAGAAGAAGCGAAGAGAGGAGAATGTTTTCACGATTGAAGAGTTGCATCCCTTAGGTTTGTATTGCCTGTTTTCTTCCAAGCAGAAACTTCTGTGCCTCATAGAAGTTCAAATTTGCCTGCAGTGATATCAAAAGGAGTATTACTTATATTACTATTTTCTTTTTATGGTGATGAAAATGTACTCGATGACTCCTTGATTCAGTAATTTGGAGCATAACTTCATATGAAATAGAAATCATTCATATAATATATATACGTGCGTGCGTGAATCCCTGATTTATGTGTATATGTGTGTACCTCTGATTTACTCAGGATTCATAGCAGTTTAGAGAAGAAAACACAGAATAAGCAAACAAGAAGAAATGATAATACAGTAATCTGTCACATCTTTGATACTTACATAGTCCCCATTTTATTCTAGAAATAATTTATTTGTAACACATTCTATTAATTAATTTTTATAAGGGAATATAATATAGTTTCATTTTGGAAAATCTGGATAGCAGAAATAAAGAAAAATAAGCTAATTAAAATAGTCTATAATCTTAACATGTAGATATATCCACTAATAGAAATTAGTTCATATATTAACAACTTGTGTATGTGTGTGCATGCATGTGTGTGTAGGTGTGCATGCAGTCGTGTAGGTGTGTGCATGCATGTGGGTGTGGTAGGTGTGCATGTATGTGTGTGTGGGTGTGAGTTTTGAAAATAATTCCATAAGCACAGGAGTAGAAAGTAAAATCCCCAGACCTCTGGTGTCTTTCAGTAGCAAGCAGCAGAACAGGAAGAAGCTCAGCTGCACAATGGGAGGAAATAATTGGGGATTTGGGGTGCCATCTGGGGGAAGATATAGAGGGAGATAAAAGAAAGAGAAGTCCTTGTTCAAACACTGAGGTTGGTATTATGACAAATTAAAGAGAGACTTATATTCTAAATGCCATGAACATAATTTGAACATCAGAGGGCAGGCCACCCCACAGTCCGAGGTGGTCCCTGAGAGCCTCTGCCCTCTGACAGTTGCTAAAATCTGAACAGGGGAGGGCGGCCTCAGAAGCTGCACCTGCCCTTGCTGATGTCCCAGCTATTTACTTAGATCTCTAGAGGCAAACAGGTACATACAGAATACTTTAGGTACATTCACCAATCAGATACTCCCAGACTACCAGCCTCAGATTATAAATTTCTTCTTTATTATGATCTCTTCTTTATTATAACCTAGCTAATGGCAGAAAATTATCCCTCTGCATTACCACAGCCCTATCCAGTAATAAATATTCTCTACTGTACTAGGTCAGGTACATTCCAGAACAAGCCCACGTTAAGTCTCTTCTGGTGCCTGAGTATTTGCTCTTCTGTTGATAATCCCAGCACCCCTCAAGTGGCTGGGTCTGGACATGGTTCTCTAGTAAAGACCTACGCCAGCCTTGGAATTCTGGATGGCACTACTCAAAATAAGTGTGACCGTTTCCAAAATTCATTGAAAGCGTAGTACAAAGAGAAAGAAAATATCCAAAGTAATTTAAAACACATCCATATTTAGAGGTCCTGAAGCCTAACAGAGTTTCTGTAATTAAGGTCACTATCCTGGGTGGATTTCTTAAGCCTCCCAAGCGGGATTCTCTTGGAGTAGAATGCCTCAGTCCAGGCCTGACTGTAATGTCCTGGAAAGATTCTGTGTACTTACTGGTCCCCGATACTAGCCAGTGTAAATATGCATTCCCTTCAAGGCAACTCCCAAGGGCACTATTTTCTATGTATCATAAGAGATAACTGTAAGACTAATTTTTCCAAATATTCATATACTTAGTCTTCAATAGCCCCATATGCAAGACGTAGTCAACTTAGTTCAGACAGCACTGGAAATGCCACCCCAGCACCTTACGGTATTTTCTCGGGTAGGGCCGACAGACAGACACCAGCCCCGTGCCTCCCTCCTGCGCCAGGCCAGCCTTAGCTTCAGGATTCCTGTAAAGAAACGCTTTCACAGAAACAAAGCACAATCACATAGACAAGTTCACAGTACACACACACTCCTTGTCAGAACAAAAGACAATTTCCAAGCAAAAGCCATGGAAAGAAAACAGGGAACTGGGGACAAAACTAAATTTTCAAGGTCATCGTTGTGCTGATATATATATAACATGATTTACTGAAGAGAAGATTCAAATAGAATCTTCTTTATTGGAAAGAAATGCAAAGATGCATTTGTGTTCTCTTCACACCGTTAAGGGATTCCCACAGAAGAGTGAGGAGGAATTTGCCACATGCATTCATAAGCAAGAAGGTTTCTTTTCTTTTTTTTTTTTTTAAGATTTTATTTATTTATTTGAGAGAGAATGAGAGAGAGAGAGAGAGAGAGAGAAAGCACATGAGAGGGGGGAGGGTCAGAGGGAGAAGCAGACTCCCTGCTGAGCAGGGAGCCTGATGTGGGACTCGATCCCGGGACTCCAGGATCATGACCTGAGCCGAAGGCAGTCGCTCAACCAAATGAGCCACCCAGGTGCCCAAGAAGGTTTCTTTTCAAGACGGTGGTCTCAGCATAGGAAAAAGTCTTACAACTTTATATACATTATTTACATTTATTTTTTTTTTTTGCTTTTTACTACAAAACACCATGATGTGTGGCTTTTCATAGTGTTAAATATTTTATCTTCAAAATATTTTATCATAGCAAGATATTTAGTGACGGCACCACACCAAGCCCTTCCACGGTCTCTCCCATGTAGTTTATTTTATTATTTTTTTTTTAAGATTTTATTTATTTGATAGAGAGAGACACGGCGAGAGAGGGAACACAAGCAGGGGGAGCGGGAGAGGGAGAAGCAGGCCTCCTGCCGAGCAGGGAGCCCGATGCGGGGCTCGATCCCAGAACCCTGGGATCATGACCTGAGTGGAAGGCAGACGCCCAACGACTGAGCCACCCAGGAGCCCCAACTCCCATGTAGTTTAAATATCATGAACAACGTCTTGAGTTGTCCCACTGATGCAAAAAATCTATTTTCCATTAAGTCGCCAGCCTTAAATTTGTTCTTTGTCAAATGATCAAGCAGGAATTAAGTGCTCTGGCTGAAGCTCTTTTCCTGGTAGAGGAGCTTTATGCTTTGCCCCTGAGCCTGAGCCCCCATTTTTCTCCTGAATTGATAATTTCCTTTGGAGGGTGAGTCAACATCCAGGATAAATGCCAACAGGTGAACCGAATACAAATGATACCATGGAGATAAAGATTACTCAAATCTGGGCAAGCGTAAGATGTAGTAATCCGAATCTGACTCCTGGTGTTCATGCCCTGAAATAATATGCACATATAAATAGTGCTGATATTTGGCAATCCCATTGGAATAGAAAACAAAATACCTTGTAAACTATTACATATGCCTTTTTGTCTTTTACTTTAAGGCACAAACATCACATTACTCTTAAAAATTTCTAAATAATCTACATGATAACATCTTTAAGAGTGGTATGGCCCTTAAGAAAACTCAAATGTTTACCACCTATCAGAATTTTTAAATAAGCATAGCCTACGTGATAAGGAGAAAGTCAAACTCTTATTTTGACTCACAAATCCAAAATATATAGTCTATCTCACACCATCTAAATAAGTTCTATTATGAGTGCTATTTATTATGTTTATTTTACTTAACTTGTTAGGCTCTCAGCTCAAAATGATTTCCCGTGTTTACTGAGATCAGGTATTCACGCTGCTTATGACAGTGGACCAACCCCCCTGCTTACATGTCAGAGTTAACCAATATATAGACTCTTGGCTTCCATTTTAATGGAATCCCTGACTCTATAATCTATTTGACATCCACGTACACTTCATAATCTAATTATTATTTTCCATAAATGTGACATCCTACCCCCTCTTCTGTATCTGAAATACACTCCTTGTAAATGTATTTCAGATGTATCACTACATGATTAGAAGTAGCTGTGCTTGAGGCCCAGTTGTGTGAGTCAAAATAAAAAAATAATTCATCCAATCCTGTGTTAGTCTCACTTTTTAAATGAAAAGCTGTATGCTAACCACACACACAAAACTACAGCACAGGTCCGTTCTCACGTTAAAGAAGGTAGAGCTGTCTTACCCTCACCTCTGCCAACCAGCTGCTGTTGCGTGGACAACTTCGATTCTGTGGAGGGTTTCCAGGAGCTGCGAACAAGGGAGTAGGCAAGAAGTGTACTCTCAGGACTGAGCGTGTGTGTGTGAGCTGTGCAGGAGCGGCCACAGACGGCTGCTGGGAGACCATCGGCGACTGGGGGATGGGGGCCTGGGTGAGCACTGCTGGGAACCGACGGGGGGAGAAAGCATTGGAGCAGTCACCCAATCTCAGCACAACCAGGGAGCAGAAAGGAAGCGGCACAGAGTGAGTGGAGTCAGTGGGATGAATTTGCTACAATCTAAAAGCCGGCTTCATCTTTCTATATGGGTGACCTTGGGCTATTTCCTTCAGTTCTCTGAGACCCCCTCCATGACCCCTGTTTGGAAAAAGGGAACAACAGAAGTTATTCATTCCCAGGACTGCTAGGATGACTATATAATTGACTACTACTCTATGTCAATAAAATACTACAGTGACAGGTGTCAAAGCAAAAGTTTCACTGAAAAATACACGACAGGTAGGGAAGGTTTTATATTCAAGGTTATTGTGATAGGAGAACGAGGCCAGATTGGAGTCTGAACTCAACTCAGAGGGTGCGATACCCTCTACCTTCCTTGGTGATGACATTTCAAAGGGACAGCCCAAGGATCCTTGAGAAGACAGTCCTGGGCTGTATAACTGACAAGAGGCTTTTTTAAAAACACTGACTTCTCGAAGGGGAAGAGGAAGAGTTTCCAAGTTTTTTAAGTAAATACTCCCAGAAAAAGGGAGGGGAGGTACCTCATTGGTTTGGACACCTCTGGTGGCTGGAGTGAGAAAGAAGTTGGGACAGAGACAAGTCTAATCAAGCTAAGGGGAACGGGAAGGCCCCTTTGGTCACAGGTAATCAGTAGGCACTGGATCAATGCAGACAGCAATGACTACTGTGGTTATCAATACGTCTGATATCGCTACCACAATCACTCATAAGGACATCAGGCCATTAGGTAGCATTTTCTAGAACACAGACTACTTCATCTGATTTGTTTCTGTCTTCCCACTTCATTCCTTACAGAAGGTCTCCTCCATGCCTACATTCCATCAACCAAAATTCTACATTTTATGGATCCTAGGAAATTCAGTGTAACCACTTCTGTGGATTGAATTGTCTATGACCTCTATTCACGCGCTGAAATCCTAACCTCCAGTGTGATGGTGTTTGGAGGTGGGGCTTTGGGGAAGTTATGAGGTCTACATGAGATCACGAGAGTGGGGCCCTGGTGATGGGATTAGTGCCCTTATGAAAAGAGTCACCAGAGAGTCTGCTTGCCATCCTTCCCTGCCACGCAAGGGCGCAGTAAGAAGGTGAGAAGCAGCTGCAGGCAAGAGAGGAAGAAGACCTTCATGAGAACCCAGCCTTGCTGGCACCCCGGCCTCAGACTTTCAGCCTCCAGAACTGGGGCGAACTAACTTCTCTTCTTTAAGCCAACATGGCTTCAGGCTACAGTATACTCAGTTACGGCAGCCCCAGCAGAACGATACAATGGCCCCTCCTGCTTAAGTCTGTCCCAATCTCCTCAAATATAAACATCATGATATCCATGTTGGTGGTGGTGCTGGTACCAGGATTAGTAAAGCCACGGGATGGACCACCGCTTACAAGGGTTCACTGAATACCAGGAACTGTCAGAGGCACTCTACAGCTATTTCTCATTTGTCCTCACAGCAATTTGTATGATCAGTGTTCTTTTTACCAGTAACTTAACAAACATACACAGTTACAATATGGTTAAATAATGGAGTGTACAGAAAATTCTAATTTCTCTGAATTTCAATATAATTTACATATGTTGTTTCCCTTATTGCTACCCCATCAGACTTTAACCTACTAGAAGCTTGTTTCACTTAGGATTTTTAATTATTTTCAATAGTTGCCAGTAAGTTCAAGATGAAAGATGAACATACAAATCAAATGTCTTGAGATGGCTCAGATAATCTTGTGATGAAAGAGAATCAGAGCACTATGAACACTGTCACCAACAGGCATACAGAGTGATGGGGAAAATTACCGTATGGCCAGTGTCCTTGCTCTTGATAAGGCTGTCAAGTTGTGCAGGTTGTATCCCCAATTTTTCAAGGTTTATTCCATTATTAGAGTAACAGAGAAAACCATGGCCCCAATCAAAGCAGAGCAAAATGTACAAACTATGTAAAGACGCTTTGTAACTCTTTCATTTTCAGATAGGACAGTGAAGTACAAAGACCTCAAAAATAATCAGATGAAAATAACACATTATTCAGTTAATAAAGTATTAAAAATATAACAAGAAAATGAATTTTAAAATATCCCTGAGTAGAGGAACTTAGGTGAATTTATTCACACATTATAAAGGATTACTAAAAGAATTATTAAAAAGGGATAAAAATTTAATAATTGTCAACTTAAGGTGAAAGCTACAATAGTGTAGCACACACACTCTGGGAACTTAATGACTGCATTATCAGTGTGGCCAAATGTCACGTAGGAGATATTGTGACTACACTGCACATCATTATGTGTTACACAGTAGGAGGACCCAAATTAAACAAATAGGCAATGCTGGTCAAGACAAACACTAACAATGGGGTGGAGTATGTGAGGCTTTCACAGGCTGTGATTTTTGACTCTGAACAAACACTTTGGAAACTGTGTAGCATCATCTACTAAAGCTGAAGAAAAACCCATTCCATAACACAAGTATACGCATAACAGAAATAAAGGCACACATTCATGTAAAATATGCACAATAATATTTCCGTCAGCAATATTAATATTAACCAAAAATGGGAAGCAATCTAAAAGCATATCCACATTAAAGAGTTAAATGTTTTGGCATATTCATAAAAACAGAACATAAGAGATGTCTTGTTGAATATGGTAATAATTAGCCATGTATAGCTATTTAAATTTTTAAAAATTAAAATCTAAGTCATCCTGTATACTAACCCCATTTCAAGT
Organism: Halichoerus grypus; assembly: GCF_964656455.1. NCBI lineage: Eukaryota > Metazoa > Chordata > Mammalia > Carnivora > Phocidae > Halichoerus > Halichoerus grypus. The sequence goes on from NC_135718.1 coordinate 83,492,704, forward strand.
GCTCAATAGCCACAAGCAGCTAGTGGTGACCACACTGGACAGTGCCCATAAAGAAAATGTCTATTATTGCAAAAAGTTCTATTGAATAGTGTTGCTTATAGCAAAGAAAATAAAAGCATTATTAGGTACTTTTATAAAAAGCTCACAAAAACGATGAGCTAAAACATTTAGATCATTTAGATTTGGGGCACCTGGGTGGCTCATTCAGTTGAACATCCAACGCTTGGTTTCAGCTCAGGTCGTGATCTCAAGGTCATGGGATCGAGCCCCATGTCCTTGGAGTTTCTCTCTCCCCTCTGCCCCTCCCACTTGTGCTCTCTCTCTCTAAAAATAAATAATCTTTTTAAAAATTTAAAAAGACATTTAGATTTAAAAATACATACAGTAAAAAAATACATACTGTATGATTATTATTTTTTTAAGAAACTCAAGCTGTTTTATAATTGAACTGAACCATTTAACCAGTTAATCTCAGGGCAGCATATGAAAGTTTAAGTTTCTCTACATCTTAGCCAACACCTGTTATGCTCAGTCTTTTTCATTTTAGTCACTCCCAGATGATCAGATATACAATGTGCAAATGTTCCTAGTTTCTAGGATTCATTAATTTTCATATACAGTGTGTAGTTTGGATCCAATTTTGTTTTTATCTTTTCAATATGGACATCCAGTGGTTTGTTGCACACGTTAGCATTCTTCCACATGATCGCTCAGTGCTTTTCACGTCTATGAAAAGTCAGGTGACCTATTTACTAGGTCCTTTACTTTACTAAATATGTCCTACCTAATGCCACCATATTAGAAAGGCAATTTATTTTCAAAACATATGAGGATAGATGGGCAGGCAGGTAGGTAAATGCATGAATAGATAGACACATAAAAAGGGAGGCAGTCAGTAGACGTGGGAAGCTGTCCACAGCCAGCGAGTCTGGGTGGGAGGCCTGGGTGTTTACAGTACTGTTCTGTCACGTTTTCATATACTCACAATCGGTCATACCAAAAATTTGAGTAAGAATAAAAGTAAAACTGAAACCAAAATTTTAAAACTACCGTGATTTGTATGTAACAGTAACTGTCTTTTTACATAAAGAAGGAATGAAACCAAACTTGGTAAGATATACTTACGTTGATACTATTTTTATTTTTTTAAAAGATTTTATTTATTTACTTGAGAGAGAGAGAGAGAGCACAAGCAGGGGGAGTGGCGGGCAGAGGGAGAAGCAGGCTCCTGGCTGAGCAGGGAGCCCGATATGGGACTCGATCCCAGGACCCCAGGATCATGACCTGAGCCGAAGGCAGACACTTAACCGACTGGGCCACCCAGGTGCCCTTGATACTATTTTTAAATGTTTAGAAGCAGCATGGTAAGAGTACATTTTAAAAAGCCTATATTGACCACATATTCAAATAAACATGAGTACTGACTAGATACACACAGATTTCATGTCACAATGATTATTTACATAGATTTAAGTGTTGACACATTTATTTTTAAATGACTAATATTATATATGCCATTTTTTCCAAGAAGCAGACACAATTTATTATGTATCAGTGTTTTCAACAATTCAGTAATTTCAAGGTTTTTTGCAATACTCGTGTTCATACAAGAGACGTTAAATCTATATTCTAATTTCGTGGCACAAGAGCATTGACATTGGGAATAGGTATGCACTGAGTTATACATTCATAAGAACAAGAAGGCTGGTCTCAAGATTGTTTCACAAAGAACACTGGGTTCTCTTTTCTTATACCAAGTTTACAGATCATACCAGAGCTAAATTAGTTTCTAGTACACTACAGATTTTCAAAAAAGTGTTAAGTAATGACCTGAATTCTAATGACCTTCAAATTTGACATATCTATATATATACAAACTTTATTTGTATTTTTATTCTTTCTGTCTATATAACAGTGACATCCATATAGCATGTTGCTATTAAAATTTAAGAAAGATGAACAATTATCCTTTTGCTGTTGCATCAGGAAAAAAATATTTCCAGTATTTATATGGAAATCCTACTACCCAAACTTACCAAAAGTCTCATTGTTTCAATTTGCCAAAGCCATGTGCTGAAGATCAACAGGAAGTTTTAGAGATCTCTATAATTGGGTTATTGTAAAAAAAAAAAAAAAAAAATTCTAATAAGATACTAAATATAAATACTAAGCCAATTTATTTGTACTTTCTCAAAATTATTGATTGGGCTTTATCCAGGAATCTGAATATCCATATCTAAACAGTAGAATGGATAGAGAAATGGTCAAAAAGATATGGTTATTGCTACAGCCTATTGATTATTTGTACAACAATTTTGGGAAATATATCATTTAACCTCTTTTGTTAGCTTAACACCAGAGTAGTCATGAGCATACAGTAAAGTGGTCATTCTGCTCAGAAATAATATCAGAAACCAAATGAAATGATTTAAAAATATGAATGAGGAGAACAATTTGGAGAATAATATTTTATGTAGTCAGATAATGTTCTATAACTGTATCTTAAATGAGCACTGGAAATATAGCTTGGTCCAGTGGCAAATTAGTGTTTTCAAGGACGGAATGTATAAGGACTTGATAAGAATAATTATAGTCAATTTAAAAAGGGAAAGAAAAGGAATTGTAACTTCAAATGGTAAAAGTACAGGCACAGTAATTACAGCCCACAAACACTTGCTACTGAAGAGTCTTTAATAGTCTAGACAAGTTTTAGGCATTATTTTATTTTATTTTAAGATTTTATTTATTTATTTGACAGAGAGAGAGAGAGCATGCGCACAAGCAGGGAGAGCAGAGGCAGAGGGAGAAGCAGGCTCCCCGCTGAGCAGGGAGCCCGATGTGGGGCTTGAACCCAGGACCCTGGGATCATGACCTGAGCCAAAGGCAGACGCTTAACCGACTGAGCCACCCATGCATCCCAAGGCATTCTTCTATTTTAAAGACTACAATTTAACTTCTAATGATTAAGTGTAAGAACAGAACAAACTGGCAGTTAATATTTTCAATAATAAATCAGTGTAAAGAATAAGCAAATTTATGGAACATCTTACTTGGATGTATTTTTGAAAAGCTTTTCATACAATGATATAACTAAGATCACAAAAGTACTCCCATGAGATTGATTATCCTCATGGTCCAAATGACTCCTCTTTTCTTATTTCTTTTTTTGCCTCAGAATATTTATTCTCTGAAATGCTGTGAGTGTTTTTAAATTAATGCACTCTTGTTCCGAGCAGGTCAGGGTTCCCCAGCGCCATGGCGCCCAATGCCCAGAGAGCTGCCGTACACCCCACCCCATGCACACACAGCCTTCCGCGTTAGCAGCACCTATCTCAGACTGCTGCTTCATTACCACTGATGAGCCAAGACAGGCACATCGTTGTCACCAACGGTCTGTAATTTACACGAGTGCTCACTCTTGGTGTCGTAGCATCTATGGGGTTTGACAATGTGTAACGATGCATACCCACCCTTACAGTGTCGTACACAATCACTGCCCTGCCTAAGAATCCCGTCTGCCCATTTCTCTCTCCCTCCCCAGCCGTGGCATCCACTTGTCTTCTACTGTCTCCACAGTTTTGCATCTTCCTGAAGGTCACGTCGTTGCCGTCCTACAGAGCTCCCCAGGCTTCCTTCCTTCATGGTTCCACCGGAGTTCCTGCAGGCCTTCTCATTCCACCACCGACTCATCCTCTAACATCCATGGTTTGGCAATGATGAGAACAAGTTGCTGTCGTAATCCACATGCAGATTTCTGCATGGACATGTTTTCAACTGCTTCAGGAAACGCCGAAGAGCGCAGCTGCTGGATTGTGTGGCAGGAGTCTGTTTAGTCATGTAGGAAGCTACAGTCTTCCAAAGCGGCTGCGCCATTTTGCTTTCGCAGCAGGAGTGACTGAGGGTCCCTGTGGCTCCACATCCCCCCCCCCCACTTTCGCTGTTGTCGGTGTTTCAGACTTCCGCCATCCTGCTAGGTGTGTAGTGAGACTTTCTTTTAAAAATATTATAGGTACCTTATAAAATTAAGTATATAAGCAAACAAAAATGAGTATTTTTGATTATGGAGTATTTGTGCCCATAGTATAAACACTTTAGCAAAATTGTCCATTCTCTTCCTTTTACTTTTTCTATAATCTAAGATGTATTTTTCTTTTCCTTCATTCCTTTTTTTCTTTTTTCAGTTTTTGCTTGAAATAAGATTGACAGTCTCTACATGCACAACAGTTTACTGTGGGAATCGTGGACCCTGACTTTGAACAAACCCCCAGAAGACCTAGAGAATGTGACCTGACTGTAGGTCTACACCACTCACATGCAGTCTATACCACTCACCATCTCAGAGTCCTTGAAAACTGGAAATGGTTACACTGGAAGAGCTCCAAGAGGTAAAAAGCACAGAAGGGAGACCGGTGAAGATACTCTTGAAAACTGATGAGAGATATAAGCACTATACTTCTGGACAGACAGGAGATTTTAGAATCAGATTTGGAAGCCTGTAAATACTTTAGACATCTGGCTTTGGAAAGGAAAACAATCTGACTTTCCAAATTCTCTCTCAGCTGTCCAATCACACATGTCAAATGCGTTGGATTTCAGACAGAAGCTCAAAGCTGACAGTCCCTCCAGTAATAATTATTGTGGAATCATCCAAAACACAGGCATAAGTAATCACTATTTCCCAATGATTTCTCAGATTGTCTGCTTTTCCTCTTTTTAACCTACAAAAGTTCCTATTTTTATTTTTTATTTATTTTTTTATTTTTTTAAGATTTTATTTATTTGACAGACAGAAAGACAGCCAGAGAGGGAACACAAGCAGGGGGAGTGGGAGAGGGAGAAGCCGGCTTCCCGCTGAGCAGGGAGCCCGATGCGGGGCTCCATCCCAGGACCCTAGAACCATGACCTGAGCCGAAGGCAGATGCTTAACGACTGAGCCACCCAGGCGCCCCTCCTATTTTTATTAAATATTTTATTTATTTATTTGACAGAGAGAGAGAGCAGCAGAGGCAGAAGGAGAAGCCGACTCCCCGCAGAGCAGGGAGCCCCATGTGGGGCTGGATCCCAGGACGCTGGGATCATGACCCGAGCCAAAGGCAAAGCTTAACCGACTAAGCCACACAGGCGTTCAAAAGTTCCTATTTTTACTGAAAGGAAAATTGATCCATGTTTTTAAATCACAAAAACAACTTGAGAAATACATTTTTATCATTGCTTTTCTGAGGCTTGATTTGTGTGACATGTACTTTCCAGCTTCCATGTTTTTCAAAACCTCTTTTTGGATTACAAAGCAGATACTCTTCAGTTTATGTCATCTCTTTGAACTCATGAAGCTTACTGCTCCTGAACATGGAACATTTGTACAGAGGAATGCACACACTTCAGCAAGCCTGGGTTGGACTTGGAGCATTCCCGTTCAGCAGCTCTCGGATGCTGAGCAATCAGATTTTGTGAGTACTGATCCTTTCATGTGGAAACAGGAAGGTTTCAGTGTCTGTCTTGCGACCCTTGTCATTTTGATGCGAGTATCAACGGAGATAAAAGCATATTGTGAACCCTTCCCAGTTCCCTGTGCGTCACAGGATAAAGAGCACGACAACGGTGAACATAAGGAGCGGTCACTTGACTGGTCATTTCACCGCCATTTCAGGCAGTTTGACATGAGAAGTGCCATCTGGTCACCAAGCACGTGCGCCATCTTAGAGAATTTTTACACAACCATGTGTTTAAAGTTTAAAGTGCAGGCTAGCAGTTGATATCTTGTTAGTATGTATTCTCAAATAGGTTCTTGATATTACTTATTCTCAAATAAAGTCTTCTTTGTATCTATTCTCAAATAAACGCTCTGCATATTCTCAAGATAATATACACATGAATTCTGAATTCTGCCAAGAGCTGAGATTTGAAGGTTAGTTGCATTCAAAGCATGACTATTTCTTGAACTGTTTTTATTGGCTCAGAATGGATCGACTTGGATTTATGTGAGCAAGTGGTAATTACATATCTTTTGAAATTAATGTGAAGGGTTATGGTTAATAAAAACATTTGCATAAAAATTGGATTTGTGTTATAATGAAATCAAATCAAATGTATTTTTTTCTGAATTATTCAAATGTTTCTTCCCATTACAATTTTATTTCACATTAATGGTACTTACCTAAATTAGCTTTCCTCGTCCCCGGTTAGTTTCTTCCTGCCATTATACTACCACAACGACCTCCATAATACACTTTTCAGTTGAATCTACCATCTTGGACCAATCAAGGTCTCTTTTACCTTTAGCTTCTAAAAATATAAATATTTGACTAAATTGTGATTAACACGTCTTTTTCAGTTCAGGCTGCTATAACGAACAATTTTTTTCCTACCAGTACATCCGGTGAACAATCACTACTAACACAGTTCGATGCAACTGCTGTGGCTTTGTCTAAGATTGCAGCAGCTTTACCCAATATCGTTTCGCACCCTCAGTGAAAACAGCAACAAGGCGAACAGGGGACCAGCATGTCCATATTTTTATAAAAATAGCTTTGATGTTAAGGACATACACCATAGAAAGGTCTCAGGGCCTCTCGGGGGGCCCACAGAGACTTCAAAGCCTGCTGCACACAACACGGAAAAGATGATGCGGTCCTCAAACGAGAACCTCTGTCTCTAGTGCGTAGAAAACTGTGCAGTGTTCTCTGTTCACTGGGACAGAGAAAAAGCATTTGCCAAAATGACAGCAGCAAATACGTGTGGGTCACCCCACACATGAACCCACCTCGAAAAGTACCTGCACTTTATGCCACCACTCAGTCCTTCTCCAAGGCTCGTCCAACTTCAGCAGAGATCAAACAGTAAGCCAAAATGAGATGCATGCAGACTCATTCAATCTACACTTCTCAAGTCTTTGAGAGCAAAACTAATGCTGGTGATTCCCCAGAGATGTGATATATTTTTTGGGTTACAATTCTAATATTTGGGGAAAGTTCTAGGAATACCCATGATTCTCCCTTCAATTTTAGTCCATAATGCACAGATTCTATCACCAATGTGAAGATTCTATCTAAAGTATGCATTAAAGGACTGGGGAAAACTCCAGACCAAAAGTACTTTTCTGTTAAACTTTACTATTAACTAAGATATAAAGATGCTTCCCATCCACTTCAGTCCTACGGCACATCATGATCAACTAGCTACCCCTGAAGATCCTTGTGGGTCAAACCAAAAGATCATCTCTTTGGTACCATTACCTGCGACAGGGACCACACTCTCCTTGTCTCTTGGCTAAATGTCATGGCCACTCCAGTATCCAACCATCTCTAATGAACTGAGAAGCCCATTGCAACAGCAGTATCTCCTGTCTTTGTTCCTAGTTTTCAAGGACATCCATTACTGCACTTTTGAAGGATACAAGCATTCTCGTCATCAGTATCTTTCTCAGTGCCTTGGTGAAAGGACAATTTCCAAACCCAGAGGGGATGCCCAAGGTAAATGTTTTCTAAGCCAGGGCATAATTCCTGCCCAAGTGCATTTTATAGCTTTTCTGGATTACTGCTGAGTGTTTTCCATTCTTTCTTCCTGAATAGTAGTGTGTGTGTGTGTGTGTGTGTGTGTGTGTGTGTGTGTGTGTATTAGTCAGCTTGGGCTGCATAACAAAATACCACGGACTCGGGGGCTTGAATAACATAAATTAATTTTCTCACAATTCTGGAGGCTAGAAATCCAAAATCAAGATTCTAGTGGATTCTGTTTCTGGTGAAGATTCTCTTCCTGGCCTGCAGATGCTCACTTTCTTGCCATGTCCTCACACGGTCTTTCCTGGTGTGTATGTGTGGAAGAGAGAAAGAGGGAGACTCTAATGCCTCCTCATATGAGAACAATGCTCCTATTGGATCAGGGCTCCAGCCTCATGACCTCTTCTAACCTTAATTACTTCCTTAGAGACCCCACCTCCAAATACAGCTACTTTGAGTGTTAGGACTCTTAACACATGAATTTGGTAGGAGACACAAACATTCTGTCATAATTTTGTGTGTGTGTTTTATATGGGGAGAAGGTAAGAACCGCTATTTGGGAAGTCACACTGTGGATATATTTCTTTTAAAATAGAGTAAGGGCTGGGCATATAGCCAACCAGTTAAACATTACTAATAGCTAGACTAATTTCTCAATAAATAGAATATGAGCAGAATTGTGCAGATTTTCCACATTACTTTCTTGAAAAGAAGTCACTTATTTTCCATGCACTCGTCCTTCTTTATCCAGTCTGGAATGTGGGTACAGAGGTGACCTAGCTTCATACATAGATGAGGACAAGTCTCTCAAGGAAGTGAGTCAGTCTCTGCATGACCTCATGATACAGAGCTGTTTTAGGAACCTGCTCTCCTCATCTGCATGCTATTACATGACAAAAAAAGAAACTATCCTGTCAGAGCTTTTGCATTTTGATGTCTTTTGGATTACAGAATTTTAGACTCATCCCTGATTAATACAATGGAAGAATACTAATTATCAAGGATTAATACTCCTCAGCCTCAATTAATATTTATACTTTCTACCATTCATGCATATTCTCAAATATCATTTGCTTAGGATTTTGAAAATTATTAAGAGTATTTCTCATAGAACAAAGTCCTGCTCTAAGAGTTCTGGCTCTTCAATCCTATTTTTCAAAGACTGATATTCTAGCCATTCCACTGCTCTAAATAATTGATATAAATTGTTGCGCAGTTGATTTGCTCTCAGCAAAGATTCTGAAGACTGCAGTTGATCACTAAGACAGATGAGATAATATGCCTAGTTATGCTACAGCATGGTTGGGGGCTGCATGGTAATAATGGTCTCAGGCTCAATTCCAAGAGCAGCATTGAAATTACTGGCACTCTGAGAAATAATGCCATACTGCAATTTGTTCTACATCCTCTCCTTAAAGTTCTACATGTTTTATGAGTAAAATATCTGTTATGTGTCACTGTACATAAATGTAGTTTATGACTAATAACCTGTTACTGTTAAATTAGAATTTACAAACGTACTGAATATTTTCTCTTAACCTACTCTACCCTCATCATCTTGCTTATATTATCCATTCATCTGTTCACTTGACAAATATCTGTTACATGGCCACCGTCTGCTGGCCATTTTGTGGAGCTCTTGGAGATGATATACTGAATAAGATAGTTTCTAGAAATGCTAACCTCAAACCTGTTGTCCTTAGCTAAATCCCCTCTGATACTTCGAGTCCAAACCTGTTCTCCATCAATTCCTGGAAGTCCATTTCATGGTAATAATTACAAGTAATAAACCACCGTGGTAATAAAGCAGATCTCAGAAAAACCCTGGGTTAAAATGATAACTATAACACAAAATCATTGACTGGAACTCAGAAAATGAATGAATCACTGGAATTTGGTTTATTTAACTGTTAAATGGGGATGACACTTCGATAATATGGGTGTTCTAGGGTGAAAGCACAACACCCCAGATTCTGTGCATCCTCCTGGCCACTGCTCTGGGGTAAGCTCTGAGCAGAACTTCTGGCAGGCTTGTTATCTTCTACCCTTTTTTAAATATGGGACATCTCAACCTTCAGTCCTAAGTCCTCTTCTTTTTCACCCAATGCTCACTCCTCCCAAGTGACTTCATCCATATCCATTACTCAAAAATTGACCTAAACACAGATGACCCTTAGCTGTGTATTACTAGCACATATGTTTCTTCTCAATCTCAGGTCTAAACACAGATGCCTGAGAACTCCATCTGAAACCCAATGCACCTCAACACTAAGTTGTCAGAAATGAAATCTGTAAGCTGCTTCTCACAAGATGCAGGATCACCAACACAAAGGGCACTTTTCTTCTTTTTTATAAAACAAACAAAAAATATATGAAACCTTTGTTTTTTTCTTCCCATTCACTAGACTAAATAATTTCTATTGATTTACCATAAAATTCCCTCTTTTTTGCTGCTGTCAAAAGTCTCTTTTGAGGAAATTCCACTTATTTTTTTTTCTGATGCTGTATTTTTCAGTTCTTGAATTTCCATTTGTTCTTTCTATTTTTGATTTTCTCCATTCTGAGACTCTTGACCTGTTTGTCAGTCATCATCATGTATCGCTTTAACTCTCTGAACGTATACTTGTGTTAAGACCAAACCTCTTAATTCACACATCTGCAGTTTCTTGGGCAAAGCTGCTATGGATCACCCTTTTTATCTGTGTTTCTGATTTTTATTCTCTTCTCAGCTCTAGTAATTATTATTGCATATTGAATACTGAGGAGGACCTGCTATGAAGACTCTGCAGACTGTTGACACTCTTCAGTAGGAAGTCGGGTTGGCTGGACTCTAACTGCAGAACGCTTCCTTTTCACTGGGCAGCAGTTGGAATTGCGCTCAAGTTCTCTGAGCTTTCACGTGCGCTTTCTGCTTGGAGTCATCTCCTTTGTAAGTGCGTCAAAGATTGGCTAATGCTTTGTTTTCAACTTGTAAGCAGGTTCAGGGGGCCCTCCTCATTTCCCGAACTCCCCATTCATTGTTCAGCAGCTCTGACACCCCTGAAGCCCACCATTTCACTCCTCAGTCCAGCAGCACCATGACTTTCTGTGTGAAGTTGAATGGCCTTGTAGAGCATGGACTGGGATTTACCCTCAGGCAAAAAAACCCACCTAAAACAAATTTCACCCAAATCTCTTCCCCCTTTTCAAGAGTCAGCTTTCCCCTAAGTTCAGCATACTTGTGACCACACTCTAATGCTTTCAAATATTTGTAGTCTTCTAAAACTGAATCAGGAAGAAATAGAAAATTTGAACAGACTAATTACTAGCACTGAGATTGAATGGGTAATCAAAATACTTGCAACAAACAAAGGTCCTGGTCCAGACGGCTTCAGAGACGAATTCTACCAATCATGCAAACAAGAGTTAATAGTTATTATTCTCAAACTATTCCAAAAAATAGAAGAGAAAGGAAAGCTTCCAAATTCATTCTATGAGGCCAGCATTACCCTGAACCCAAAACTAGATAAAGACTCTACAACAAAAGAAAACAAGTCAGTATCTTTGATAAACAGAGATGCAAAAATCCTCAACAAAATATTAGCAAACTGAATCCAACAATACATTTAAAAAATCATTCACCCTGATCAACTGGGATATATCCCAGGGATGAAAGTGTTATTCAATATTTGTAAATCAATCAATGTGATACATCACATTAATCAGAGTTTATAATTCTCATCTAATCAAGTACTCTCTCACTTGTTGGACTTCAGCATCGTATCTTTCACTTCATTCACTACATTGAGTTTGATTCTTAGATATTGTTTAAAAGTTTCTATTATCTATTGCTGCTTAGCAAATTACCTCAACTTTTAGCAGCTTACAATAACAAACATTAACTCTCAAAAAGGCTCTATGGGTCAGGAATCTGAGCACAGATTGACTGAATGCCTTTGGCTCAGCATCTCTCCCAGGGCTGAATTGAAGGGCTGGCTGGGACCGTAGCCATTTCAAGGTTCAAGAGAGGAAGGAAGTGGCTCATGTAAGTAGCTAGTGGCAGGACGCGGTTAACCACTTCTGAGTGAAGACATCCTTTCCTTGCCACATGGTACTCCCCATAGAGCGGATCAAAAGATGACAGCTGGTTTCCCTCAGAGTGAGCATAGCAGAGAATGACAGAGGGCACCAAGAAAGAAGCCATGTTCTTCTTGCATCCTAATCCCAGTAGGGAATCACATCCCCTTTACCACAATATAGTCACTAGAAAAAAGTCACCGAATCCAGCCCGACTCAGGAAGTATCTATTATAAAAGGGTATGGATATAAGGAGCCACGTCAAGGTTGTATACCAATAAAGTCTTTTATCTCAATCACTTTTGTTTGTTTCTCTTTTCTATATTTTGTCTTGATTTTCTACCAGTTGGTCTTTTTTAATTTATGATTGACTATACATTATTGTGTTTTATATACTATAGATATGAGTTTAGAGATAATTTTTGGTCTAAGATGATGTTTTCTCTTTCATGATGTTTATCTACTTCCCTTGTATGCCTAGGAACACAAGGAGTCAGTCCTATGTGACCTTTAACAGTTGGAGATTCCAATGTTTACAGTTTGCTTTATTATGAGAGCTGAACTACTTTCAATACACCCTTAGTCTCTGGATATGGTGTTCAGAGTTCCTTCCAAAGCTTCTGAAGTTTAGTTAGGTCTTACTTCCTTGAGATTGCAAAACTCCTGTGCCCATGAGTTTGTACAAAGCTTCTACTTAGCTCAATAGTCTCTAAACCCCCTCTCCTAGAATGGTCAGAAATGCTAAGGCAAAAGGTAGTTCATGCCATATTTTAACATGAACACATCAAAATGTCTGACACATCCAAACTGTAATGAATTCCAATCAAATGTATGGGAAGAAGACACAAATGATAAAAAAAAAAAAAAAAAAAAATCTCACTAGCCTACCTAGATCATGTTATTTTTCCACTCTATTCTTTAATATTCTCTTGTGAATTCAGTGGTCTGAAGAACATAGGAGGGCAACACTGGGACTGGGATTATAAAGTGGGGACATGCTTAGGGTTATATTCTTAGGTGAAATAAAAAGATTATATTGGAGAAGACACTGTTAAAAGGTAAACTGAGAACATCAAATTTTCAAGAGTTTATTTGAGCTTACATGGATTTCAATTGAGCAGTCCTGAACTGAAGGTGGTCAGGAGCACTCTACTAACAGAAGCTATGATAGGGGAGAGGGCTCACAGAGAGATGGGGAAGCAAAGCAAGGCAATCATTTGGCCATAGTTTAAACAGTTGCCTTCTTTGGGAAAGCCTAATTAGCTGGCTGTTTGTGATTGGTTTTTCTTAGGTTTTGTTTTCTGGGATTTAGTGCATTGACTGTGGCTGAGGTTTTGGTTGGCTTACATAGGCTGCCAGCACATCAGAGCTACCTCCATCCACTGGCCAACCTGTTTAATTACTTTAACAACAGAAAGGCAGAAATTGTATTGCCCAGGGTAGGGAGAGTGAAGCAAAATAAGGAACAATTAAAAGTAAATTCATGAGAGGGGCGCCTGGGTGGCTCAGCTGGTTAAGTGTCAGACTCTTGATTTGAGCTCAGGTCATGATCTCAGGGTCGTAGGAATGAGCCCCGCATCGAGCTCCATGCTCAGCACAGAGTCTGCTGGAGATTCTCTCTCTCTCCCACTCTGCCCTTCTCCCCACCCCCCTGCTCATGTGCATGTGCTCTTTCTCTCTTAAAAAAAAAAAAAAAAAGTAAATTCATGAGTTTAGTCCATTAAGTAAATCATCCACTCAGGTGGAGAGCAAGATGGAGTCACTCACATCATGCGGGGGCCTGTGTCAAGCAAGGACGTGAGCAGTTAAGGTACTGCAGCTACGAGATATCGAGATATCACTGGGACCAACATCAGCTGACACCCTGGAACTGATAACCAGCAGAAGCAGAGGAGGTCTGTGGGAACCCCAAAACCGATTACATCCCTTTAAAAAGGGGAGGACTTTGGCAGCAAACTGTCAGACTCCTCGACCTCACCCGTTTGTCCGACCACTTCAAAAAGGGCAGCTGCCGCCGAAGGCTCTGCCCCTTGACCTCCGAACAGAACCGAGAGCCTTCCCTGCTTGCACGTCAGAAGCAGTCAGTGCCGAGAGCTGACCCAGACCAGACCGAGGCCTCATCTCAACCACGTGCCCACAGACTGACTTCGAGTTTGGTTCGTTCACTTCCTGCATCCTTCTGTTATCTTGTTTGTTGTGTGGCTTGTCTTCTGCCCTGCTCTGTGTGCTGAATGAGAAGCCAGGTGTAATCACGTGCTGAAATGACACTGAGTGTGGAATCCTGAACTGCTTTCTGGTTATGTTAGCCTTGCTTTAAGGCTGAATAAGGCTGACACTGGGGAAAGAGGCAACTCGTGTGTGCGCCTTCATAGCATACTCATGACACTCACTCGTTCATTCATTCATTCATGCAATGAGCTGCTACCGATTCCTTATTTTGTGCCAGACACCCTAAGGTCCAGGCTACACAGAGGTAAATTACATAATTTGAATCCTTGAATTAAGGAAGCTTATATTTTAGTGGAACACATTAATCAAAGTCTATGGAGGCTAGCACACTCAATTCTGGGTACAAAAGTTCCATCTTATCTTTCCTTACTTTTCCTCTTACTGTTTTTCATTTCTGACCGTAAGAAAGCACAAAGAGTTAGTCCACATGACTTAGGTATAGCATTTTTCTGTCTTCAGATCTAGATAATTACATCCTATACATTGTACATAGCAAATTATTTACTCCTTTATGAAACTTTAATATTTTTCCTGTTGTTTTTCCAGTACTTCTAACAAATTATAAATAATCCCAAATAGAAGAATACATTTTCTACTTGTGAAAAGTAATTTTCTGTATATAGTATTTGCCCGATAATCACCCTGCAATCTATTTGGCAGGCACAGCCTCCTGAAGGAATTGAGGGGCAAGAAAAATATTATCTCGGTGTTTCTCGATGTTCTTTCGGATATGATGCATTGAGAGCTGCCAATAATTCTTCCTTTCCAAAAATACAACCCCTTGTTATGAAATTCAATAAAGGTCTGCATTCGAATGAGGATAGCTGTTCTTATTTATTAAAAGGCAAAATGTTTGCAAACTTTGAAAATTCACTCTGAGTAACACACTTTTTGTGACATATTTCAAAAATAATCTGGACATTCTCATGTCTTAAAATATTGAAATTCAGAATCTGTGAACCATATAGTACAGTCTTATAATTTTCTTTCTTCCTTCATTTTTATATGAAGCTTATATTTTAATAATATATTTTACTTGGGCGCCTGGGTGGCTCAGTTGGTTAAGCGACTGCCTTCGGCTCAGGTCATGATCCCAGGGTCCTGGGATCGAGTCCCACATCGGGCTCCCGGCTCAGCGGGGAGCCTGCTTCTCCCTCTGACCCTCTCCTCTCTCATGCTGTTTCTCTCTCGCTCGCTCTCCAATAAATAAATAAATAAAATCTTTAAAAAAAAAAAATATATATATATATATATATATTTTACTTATAAATGTGAGCATCTATCATTTTTATTCAAAGCACCACTGTATTGATTTAACTGAGATCTTATTAACAGGGCTCTTTTCTCTGAGAGAAGCTCTTATTGACTATAAGTTGAATATGAGAGAAGCAAAATTAAACCAAGGGAATAAAATGTGTTTTTCCAACCTATTTAATTAGCAACAGGTCAAACAGATCCATCGTCTGGAAAACATTTTAAAAATCCATTTACTTTTATCATCTGAAGCTTAAAGGTATATTCTGTAATATTTATGATGTGATCATTAAAAGTCCTCGTACGCTCAAGTCCTCAGAGTCTCTGTAACCCTACTCAGCGTCCTGCAGTACACTGTATTGGACACAATTAGTATTCTTCCTGCAGAGGAGGCAGAAATTACCAGTACAGTCATAGTTGAGAGGGTCCCTCAGTAAATATTTTACATCATTTTACCTAAATCTACTTTAGATATCAATCAGCAGCTCATTACAAATGGCCATCTTTTTTCGGCAAACGTGTATTTGTTGAGTATTTACTATGTACAAAGTTGCAATTTGGACTGCAGAGCTGGTCCTACTAAGAAGAGCCTAGTTCTGTAAAGTGAAGCCATTTACAATCAAGAGCATGATTCAGGTTCAAAGCATCAGCGGTTACATGAACAGACATGTTATCCTAGGAGTTTAAAGCAACTGTTGAGGAAGCTGCGTATGTTTTTACCACGAGAATCCACATACACATACACTACACTAAGAGGATTCTGGCCTGGGCTTCAAAAGATAAAGAAGGTGTTTACTCACAGATAGAAGTAGAGTGCAGGTTTCCTGCAGTGAAAACAGCACACGGATGTGAGAAAATAAACTGCAAACTGGGTAAGCAGAACCATGAGGCTGCGCCATAGAGGATGGGACACGAAAATCACAAGAACGCCAAGGCTATCACGAAATTTAGAGAGACTGTGAATCTTGGGCTAAGAGATAGAAATTTTATTTGAGGAGCTTTTGAAGTTTTTGAACAAGAGGATGACGCAATCCTAACTGAACTGTAGGAAGCTGACTATGGTGGCCACACACGTTCTCACGGCCCTGGTGAGACCCCAAGGTCAGTGGGGATGGTTAGGGGAGGACGTCCAGGATGTCTCCGCACTAGGGAAGTGGCTGCAAAGTGGAAGAGACATTTTCTTTGGAAATGAAGTCACAAAAGTATCTATAGTCTATAATGAAATACAACCAAACCCTCTTTTCCCTTTAAAATAGCGAAATGTCTCCGTAAATGGCTTCTCCTCTGTCCCTTCATACGCTGTCAGTAGAAAACCACATTATTTACCCTTCCTCATCAAGCATGTGTCCTGAAAGCATCGTCAGCCTTGGTCATCTGAGTTTTCTCACTGAACTCCCATCAGGTCTCTCGGCACCAAGGAGCACAAGTGCGGCAGCTTAACCCCAAGCAGGTCACCCTCAATGGGATCCTAAGCTCTGGACCACTGGGAATGTCACAAAATAATTAGCACTGTGGGATCTGCCTGAATCAAATCCACTGAATACACCTGCTTCTGCCATTACGTGAACTGTTACTATATTAGTAGCTGCTATAGGATGAGTGTTCGTATCCCCCCCAAATTCCTATATTGATCCTATTCCCAGATGCTATTTGGAGGTGATGCTTGGGAGGTGCTTAGGTCAAAGGTAATCTTTTTTAGTCATTTGATTTAATTAATGTATTATATGAGTATTGAAAAACAAAGGTAGTAACAATAAATATTCCAACTCAAGACTATGTGCCAGACAGAATTTAATGCTCTGCTTGAGTGATCCCTCTTACCCTCAAAACTATTTACTGAATGTGATCTATAATTATACCCATTTTGCAGTTAAAGAAATTGAAACATATAGAAATATAATTATTGCTACAAATCACAATGCAGGTGAGTGGCAAAACCACCCAGGAACCAGGACCTTTCTGATGCTGAATTTCAGATTCTTAGGCACTCCTTGATGGTACATTTTCTAACACTGGATTATCTCCATACAGAGACCTAATGTCACTGCTATGCACTGCAATATGCACACAGGTCTTACTATACGCACGTCTATGAAAATAATGTTAAGTACTACACCTCTATCTTTACTGTGATAACCCTGTGTCAAATAAATTCTGAACTGTTAGCATTCTTTCTGCATAAAGATACACATGATTTTAATGATAAAGACACTGATGGTGACAAAAGTTAACACTTACTGAACAGTTATCTCATGCTAGGGTCTGTCCTATAGGGGTCCCAATATAATTCAGAACAGTTAAAACATACAGAAGCAGAAAAGAGAAGGTTGTGTAAGAGTATGAAAGTTGTGTCTCTGTATGGAACCTATCCCTTCACCAAATTCACCTGTGTAATTTCAACTCATTCTTCACATTTTAGCCTAGAAGTCACTGCCCCACATCAACTGTCAGGCCCCATGTCAGTGCTCACCAACGGGTGGCGATTGCCCCATCTCTATGTTCCCTGCCCCCTGTATCTCTATACACGTATGTTTTCACTACCTGCAGAGTACGGACTCTCAGGGCTGGGGATGCTCACCATCTATCTTGCTCCAATATACCCTATATAGATACAGCAGCTCTATAAACTGAACGAATGAATGAATGAACTAATTATTGGGACCTAGGTTCTCCTCCCAACACATCCACTGGCTTTCAAGCTAGATGGAATGTCTCCTCTAACATAATCCCAGTCTGCTCGACGCTGCTGGCAATCTGATCAAATTGACCAAGTCTGTCTGTGATCAGACCAGCGGTGGTCCACAGTTCCTACTCCTGCTGAAAATGACCCACTCCATTATGATGCACATTCCCATTTCCACTTTTGTGACTTGAAGCTTTGTCTAAAGCCTCGAAAGCAATCAGCTCATATAAAAGCACAGCCTGAAGATGAAGAAGAATTAACTCCCTAAGAACAATTCTCAAAATAGCAGAGAGAGTCTTCAATAAATGCCCAGCCTCTCACCTTTCCCAGACAATGCTAGCAGGTATTCTGTAGGATTCTCTGAGGCCCTGGAGCAACTGTGCTGAGTTCTAAAACAGTGCCCTTTATGGTACTGGCTTCTTCTTGTGTTGTCTCACTCCCAAACCTCCCTCCCATCTCTCTTAGGGATCAACTTCCAAATAGAAAACCTGCACTCAAGTCCTGTCTCAAATTGAGATGCTCAGAAACTATAAAATGCTGGGCGCCTGGGTGGCTCAGTTGGTTAAGCGACTGCCTTCAGCTCAGGTCATGATCCTGGAGTCCCGGGATTGAGTCCCACATCGGGCTCCCTGCTCAGCAGGAAGTCTGCTTCTCCCTCTGACGCTCCCCCCTCTCATGCTCTCTCTGTCTCTATCTCATTCTCTCTCTCAAATAAATAAATAAAATCTTTAAAAAAAATAAATAAATAAATAAATAAAAAAAGAAAGAAACTATAAAATGCTACTATCTCCCTTAGCTTTTCCCTGCCACAATCACTCTTACTCATGATTCCCTCAGCTTGAATCTCTACCTGCTTCCCATTTCGTCTGAGATTACTATGACGTCCAATACGGCAGGTGGTCAAACCAATGCATCACACATGGAACTCATTCCTGGGTCTACTTGCACCCTTTCTCCAGCTCTTCTACAGACTTCAAGTTTACACAGAGACTGCATCCTCACATTCAATCTCTTTAGACCATTTTAGATCTCAGCCTGCTTATACTAGATCCTTTAATCCTAATCCAGGGATGAATACCTGAAATACTTAGGAAAGGTTTTGTTGGAATATTTCTCTGAATTTCAATTGAACTTTAGTTCAGAAGCATATTGTGATTACTTTTTAAAAATATCTCTTACTTATGCACTTACCTGTATGGCTTTTTTCTTCTAATATATTATAAAAAGAATATATATATTATAAATAAATATAATATTAAATATAGTACATGTAATTATATATTATATAATAATATATATTTTTATATATACATATATATACAAATATATACATATCTCCACTGCCTTGCACACTACAGCTGCCTTTTTTTTTTTTTTAAAGATTTTATTTATTTATTTGAGAGAGAGCGAGAGAGAGAATGAGAGAGAGAACACGAGAGGGGGTAGGGTCAGAGGGAGAAGCAGACTCCCCGCTGAGCAGGGAGCCCGATGTGGGACTCGATCCTGGGACTCCAGGATCATGACCTGAGCCGAAGGCAGTCGCTTAACCAACTGAGCCACCCAGGCGCCCCTACAGCTGCCTTTTGAACAACAGAGTTTTGAACTGCACAGGTCCATTTATATATGCATTTTGTACAATCCAGTACTGTAAAGGTATTTTCTCTTCCTTATTACATTCTTTTTTTTTTTTTTTTTTTTTTTGAGAGAGAGAGAGAGAGCATGAGCAGTGGGAGAGACTGAGGGAGAGAGAGAGAAAGAATCTCAAGTAGACTCCCAGCTGAGCTCAGAGCCCAACACAGGGCTCGGTCCCACGACCCTGAGATCACAACTTGAGCCAAAATCAAGACTAGGAAGATTAACCAACTGAGCCACCCAGGTGCCCCTCTTCCTTATGATTTTCTTAAAAACATTTTCTTTTATAACAATACAGTATATAATGCATATAACATACAAAATACATATTAATTGACTTTATGTTATTGGTAAGGCTTTTTGTCAACAAAAAGCAGTTAGGTTTTTGGGGGAGTCAAAAGTTATATGTGGATTTTCAACTGTGTGAGGAGGTCAGTGCCTTAACCCCTGTGTTGCTCAAGGGTAAACTATATGTTCAATTATTATACGTCAATTATTATAAGCAATATACCCCTTCATCTCAAAGCATTTATGCTTTTAGAACAGGAATTTGGAAAGATACTATGTTATTTCTTTATTGACACTGTGAAAAAATAAAGTCTATTCAGAAAAAATACACCATGGACATAAAAAATGCAGGAAAACTCATCTCTAAAGTGGAAGGTAAAGACAAGAGATAACTAACTATGGGATCATCCAAGATGGATAATCTATTTAAGAGCTTCCTCAATAGGAAGTACTAATTCCAGCCACTTCTCATCCCCCAAGATGTTGGATTTATGAATTGTTTTCCAGCATTTGTCAAAACCATTTTCCCCCTTCTTTTCTATTAATGTATTGAATTACAAGGATTGATTTTTAAGGAAAAAATCAGTATTGCAAAACTATTTGGGAAGTGCTTGATATTTTCTGTAATGTGGAAGATTTAGAGTAAAATCAGTGCTAATTTCAACTTAAATGCCAGAAGAATTTATCAGGAAAGATTAAGATCACAGAAAATTCTCTGTGGAAAGACTTCTAGTAAGAAAGGAAGTTATTCTAATTGATACAAAAATAATTTTTAAGTTTTTAAAATTTTAAATGTAATATGTTTAAATTTCCACTCTTTTTAGTAAGTGGTTTTTATTTTCAAAAAATTCTTCCATTCCATCTAAATTGTTAAAAAATTGACATAAATATGTTAAATATTTACCCAATCTCACATTAGTAAGTCACAAAATTCAAAGAGAGAGAAGTATTTTGACAGGGAGATTTTAGAGAAGGAAATACTTGTTATTAAAGTATTCCAGAAAACATCACTGGGTCAGCAACCACAAATGTATCTCTCTTTTTTTGTTTCATTTTTACAACAACTTGCAAGAGTAAAGTAAATAATGGCATCTGATTATTGAGAGACATGGCATATTTTTGTTATTTCATAGCTGAGATGTCAGCAATTAAAATGAAGAAATTACTGACATGGATCCGTTTGCATCATGAAAAAGATCTGCTTAAAAAAAAAAGGAGAAATTCTCAATGCTAACTTTGGTAATATGGAAAAAAGTACATTCTCACCCACAAATCCACAAAGTGAAATGAGCTTTAGTAAAAACAAGCCCTTTGGAATACGTGGAATCTCAATCACAAAATAAAAAAATAAATGTTTTCTTTGAAATATAAACTCCTTTTAGTTGAGAAGCAAACTCATTTTCTTCCCTACGTTAAGCTAACACTATAATTTAGAATTTCGGAATTTCAAACAGCTCCTTTTACAGATGGAGAGATCACTACCATCAATGAAAGTAAGAGGAAAGAATGTTTTCAAAATGGGGCTTTTATTCCCCCAGGAGCCAGGATCAGCTTAATGGTATGCAAATTGAGTACATCCCTTGAAATGTTTCTCTTCTTCATACATCTTTTCTATGAGTTA
Organism: Halichoerus grypus; assembly: GCF_964656455.1. Lineage (NCBI taxonomy): Eukaryota > Metazoa > Chordata > Mammalia > Carnivora > Phocidae > Halichoerus > Halichoerus grypus. Next base: position 83,513,963 of record NC_135718.1, read on the forward strand.
GCTGAAAAGAATCAATATGACCTCTAACAAGGTCACAGGGCAAAATTACAAATCAAAATAACCAGCCTACTCAGGAAGTTAAGAGATTTTCTCCTCCTTCTGTATTCTTCCTCATTTACAGTGTCTCCCATTTGGTAAGCTGAGGCACTGTAAGAAGGACCCGCATGTTCCCACAAGTGCGCTGCCTGAACGCAGTGTTTTCACCTGTTTCTACCATTGTAAATCATTTGAGTGGCAAAATAAACCTGTAAATGTATGGAAATGGCTATTATTTCCATGTGACCAGTGAGTGAACCTGAGCAAGGTCATACTAATTGTACTAACAACATGCACACATCGGAAAAATCTCTGCAAGTTGAATTTTAGAAACTAATAAGGTGATATAATAGCATTTTGTCAAGTGTAAGACGTGTTACAAATCTGAATATTCTTATTACAGTATTTGTTATGTTAGAAGTATTTTCAAACTTGAATTACATATTTTTAAATAAAATTTAATTTTGTATCTCCATTTTATTTTACTGTTATTTGTGCAAATACAGAGTATATTTAAACTCCTTTTGTATAGGTGCTTACAGAACTATAAGTCAGAGACAAATCTAAAAATAACAACCAAAATGACCAAAATAATAAACTTCTAATTAATAACTATAATTAAGTATAATGGATGATACTGGGTTAGAAATAAGTCACTGATATTCCTTTTACACTAGAAATATGATGTGCCAGGTCTTGCAATATATATAATCTATTTTTCCCTCTTTTCCTTCAATATACTTATGTATATTGTTTACAAACTATATTGTAAATACGGACTTGAAAATATTAAAGCTTTGTTTTCTGATTACAGATAATCGGAGTTTATATTCGTCCAACTTTCCACTAATGAGCATTTGCCACTTTAAAGGTATGCCATTTGATTATTATCATGCTACCTCATTACCTTCAATATAAAATTAACCATTAACCGTGCAGTTTAATGAGCTTTGAATTGAATGAGCATGTAATCCAATCATTGTGAGAACAGAGAGATACTTCTGGATATTTACTGCTACTTCATGGGAGCACTATTTGGTCCCTGCAAATATCTTCAAATATTAGAAGGGACCTGCTCACAACATGAATACACAGCTCACTCTAGTTGTGAGTTGTGTAGCCCACCCTGCAGTGTGCGTGACAACCCACGTCCCCGGGAAAACCTGGTTTGCAAAAGGCACTAGATTTGGCTTTTACTTGTCAAAAATAGGATCATAAATACAGAAATACTAGTCATGAAATCTTAGCAATCTTCAGTTGCACAATGGGTAATATGATGTCAAACTCGATTTTAGTATTTTTTAAAGACAATTACAGTATAAGAAACCCAACATGTAACAATCTGAGATTCAAGACTCCCAAGAGCATTTCCAAACATGCCTATGTCCCTCAGTTTGACAAATTCTGCCATTCTGCCTCCCAGAAGAATCCATTAAATAATTTGGAGGGGAAAAAAAGGCAACATTACTGTTTGTCGTCATCATCATCATCATTTCTAAAATTATAATTTCTTGGTGAGTATGCTGTTCTTGACCGTAACTCTATTCCTAGTACATGCTACTTCCCAATTGCTTAATCTTAAAATAGGAGACAGATCTATCTCAGAGTGCTGTATAATTAAAGGATATAACATATATAAAATATTTATCAGAGATCTTGGCACAGATTTAAAATATATGAAAGGTGGGGATGCCTGGGTGGCTCAGTCGGTTAAGCGTCTGCCTTCGGCTCAGGTCATGATCCCAGGGTCCTGGGATTGAGTCCCACATCGGGCTCTTTGCTCATCAGGGAGCCTGCTTCTCCCTTGGCCTGCCGCTCCCCCTGCTTGTGCTCTCTCTCTGACAAATAAATAAAATCTTAAAAAAAATAAATAAATAAATAAAATATATGAAAGGTGACAATAACAGGAATGTTATTACAATTTGATGACACAGCCTACTTGTAAGTGCTATGCTCAGTGATTATGGCTTTTCTTTATGTGTTTGAAAGTCTCAGGCCTCGGTAACATGTAGGCAACACCCTGTCCCCAGCGGACTTGGCCCGGGTGCCCGACTGCTAGCCGCACTGTCATGTGGCACCTTCTAGACCGTGTGTCTCAGGAATGTGCAGACCACTGGGAGACTTGCACCTGAAATCATGCCTCTGAGTAATCTTTAAGACCTCTGTGAAAGTTCACATGAAGGGTCCTGAACAGGCTGAATTTACATGGCGTGGGAAACAGAACTCGTTTCTTCTTGTAATTGTCTTCAAACACATTTTGTAAGGTTTCTCTCCTTACTTGCCTACGGATAACGAGAAAATTCTCTAACTTTTTTTGGTACTTGCAGATGTTGAAAGTCTGATGCCGTGATATTAAAAAGTCCAAACAATTACTTTTCTCTGGTGCAGTAACAAATCACCGCAAGGTGAGCACTCACACTCCACAACCCGCGGCCTCCCAGGTGCATGGTCAGCCGTCCAGGCTGGTGCTGCTGGCTTCCGCGCCCCAGGCTCCATGATGCCCCCAGCTACCTGCTCCCAGCTTCTCCACGGTCACCGCAGAGCTGGCTCCCTGTAGCTGGAGGAATGAGCTCCCATCTTTTTGCTGATGAGCAGTTGGGGCTCACTCTCAGCTCTCCCAGTCCTATCCTCAGTCCCTGTCCATGAGCCCCTCCAACTGGCAGTGCGGATCAGGATGTCAGGGAACCCCTTGAACACTCTCCTGCCACATCTGTTTCCCGCCTCCCAGGGAAGAAAGTCCTCTGCTTTTCGAGGTTTATGTGATTAGATGGGGCCTTCTCAGGTATTCTGGGAAAATCTTCTAAATTGGATCGACATAATATAGTCAAAGGCTTTGGAAGCAGGCTATAGCATCCTTGCCAGACCATATTCTGCCTACAATGAACCTTGATTCAAGCTCGCTCCAGCTTCTCGTCATCATCCTTCCCCAGCTCAGAGTCACCCCATAACTCCACACCTGGGGTGCAGTGTTCCCATCTGTTCTTTCCTCTCTCCCCTTCGTCTATCCCGACTCTTTCTGAAGCTTCTGGCTTTTCTGGGTTTGCAGACATGGAAGGAGCGATTTCAGAGGAAGTCTCAGGTACCCGGCGCTGGTGTGAACCGATGTAGCAGTCCCTCTGTGACTCGTGCCGGCGTCCCCCCTCTCCGCGGGGACTGTGTCCACTTGCTTATTAGTTCACACCCCTGGGGAAATGCAGCTGTGGGGTGAGCCTGAGAGCCCACACCCATGGGGCACTGCTCCCTCACGCTCACTGCAGGACAACAGTGAGACCCATGCAACGCGGAACATGTTCGCTTTTTATCACGCAGTAACACAAATCTGTCGCTTTGTGTACAGATCTGCCTAAAGCATGGATGGTCAATCAGCTGTGGGATTCCATGTCCTGACACCACTGGTGCTGTGACTCTGGAGGGTTTAGAGCCTCCTCTGCCCTCAGACTCCTCCTAAAACTATGTAGTGCTCCCGCCAGACTTCATTACTTACACACACAGAGCCAGCGGGGAGCTGGCATATTCCCGAAGCACTCTCCCCCCCACCCTCCCTCCCTCTCTCTCTCCCTCTGTCTCCTTCTCTCCCCCTTTCTCTCCCTCTGTCCCTCTCTCTATAATATACACAAGGTGTGTTTGTAACTTTTTCTGCTCCCAGAGCATTTTTCCCCGAGTTTATCTCTGATTACATTTCCGGACGTCACGTGGCCAGGGACCACCAGGAACACAGGTGTCGCTGAGCAGGTTGGGTTTCTGGTTTGTGGTCGTGAGAGAGAACACAGACTTGGGAATTGTGGGGTAGAGGTCTAGTAACGGGGCTTCAGGGAGGACTTACTGTCACAGGGTTTCATTTTCTGTCAGGTGACTTGGGGGAGGTTTAAGGAAATGGGGTCTCGCTCTGGCCTAGGTCTTGCTGGGAGGTGCAGCACCTGACCTGCGTCAAAGCACCTCAGTCCGTCTGGGCTGCTCTAACAAAACACCACACACTGGGGGGCTAGTGAGAAGCTGCAATTCATTGCTTCCAGTTCTGAGGGCTGCCAGTCCAAGATCGGCGGGCCAGCATGGCTGCGGGGGCGGGGGGGCCGTTCTGGTTTGCAGACTTCTCCTGGTAGCCTCTCATGACAGAAAGGGGCGCAGAGGTTCTGTGGGGTCCCTTTTATGAGAGCTCCACCCTCATGACCTGATCACCTTGTAAAGGCCCCACGTCCTAATACCTTCACTTTGGGGTTTAAAATTTCAACATAGGAATTTTGGGAAGACACAGACATTCAGAGCACAGCAACTGGGTTGGGAATCTTAATAAACCCTCTCTACAGGGAGGCCTAGAGCAAAGCTCGGTTTGCAAAGGGCAATGCAGCCGCTGCTACTGACTTCAGCCCGAAGAGCGGGTTGTTGGCGTTTGTGTGTTGGACAAGGTTCCTGTTTATCTGCGCTCAGCCGTGACCACACAGGGGTCTTGCTTTAGTCGGAACCCACCTCGGTCAGGGTAACCATGTCTGCTGATGTTGGTGTCTGTGCGTAACAGAAGAACACAACCCTGACCGTGTGCCAGGCTGGCTCCCAGGAACACGAACGCCTGCTTGTCTCTCTCACCTCAGATTAGCTGAAGTCTCTTTCCCACTGAAGTAACGGACCTCTGGCGTTAAAGGATCACGCATTATTATACCTAAAGAACGTGCCACAGCAACAGACATGTAATGGGGACACAGTGAATATTTGGTGAATGAATAGCTTATGTAATCAAAAATGTGACTCGTTTATTTTTAAAATAAACATCTATAAGGAATAGTCATTCACTTACTGAATGTTCACCTTTTGTATGGACTGGGTTAGAGATATAATCCATCATCAATAAGTAGGGCATTCCTGATCAAAAGTAAGTGTGGACTCCGAAATAATTTTTCTTAATAGAAGAATCGTGGTTTAAATCAAATGTGTTATGAAGGACATCAACTTAATTAAAATTTGTGATTGCAGTTTTTAGGTAGCAGCTTTACAGAGAAAATTTAGATTACAATGTACCTGCCATCTTGGGCAATGTTCGCTTCCGCACGGCAGTCATGACCCTTTGTCCTCAACGGCCCTGTGGTGACCACAGCTCTGTGCTCTCTGGAGTCAAGGGTACTGCTCGGGCCTCTGAGCACAGCAGCTCCTCTCCGGGATCCTGGCGCAAGCACCCGCTGGGGACACCGTGAGGACAGCACTGGGGTAATAAATACACCAACTTCCCTCCTCTCACCAGTGCTCCACGGACAGCTGAGACCAGGCAGTAAATCACCAAGTGTCGCTGAACTCGTGATGCATTCGAGCAGAGTGCCGCCAGAGTCCTCCCCCCATGTGAAATACCTTCTGTCACACGGCCTTAGACATCTAAGCATCCCTTCCCAAATCCAGCCCACGGGCCTCTCTGAGAAATAAAATTAGAGGTTTTTAAAATTTACTTTTTAATCTTAATATATCAGAAAAATGCAATGCATGTGGCAATTCACACTCATAAATAATGCATTTTCCCCATATTGTGTATGTGTGAAAGGCTAGCTCACCTCCTGAGAAAAAACGCTTCAGGGAAAGGGCAGACACAGCGAACAACTTTCTACAAGAGTGGGCGAGATTACGAGCCTTGGGGTGTGCAGAAGCAGTTGACACGAGGATGCAGAACTACCACGCATGAGAAACTACACCCAGACAACTCTGTACTTTTAGAGAAGTGCTCACAGCTTCTCCCTGAAGCTTGAAGCCCGTGTCAAGCCCACCCATCTACGTGCTTACAAGCACAGCGGCGCAGACGAGGGCTGAGAGCCACCGTGCAGGCTCCACCACGGAAGGAAAATAAAGGCTGAGAAATCTGCTCTGGCCATGGCACTGCCCTCAGGGCACCTCTTCAGCAAAGCTAGACAGCCAGCCCGTGTCATCAGCGCGGCCGGGAGCCACCCGAGCTACATGAGCACGCGGGAAGGAACGGTCAGACTCTGCCCATGCACAGACTATGCTCCGCCCAGAGCACCCGGCCAGAGAGACTCCGGCGGGCCTGCCAGCCGTTCCCTACTCGGCTCACCAGGCCCTAACAGGATGGAGCATGGCGGGCTCCTTCCTAATGACTCCCATGGGGAGCGACTTTTACAAACTACCCGCTCAAAGCAGCTTTTTATAACTTGTACAAAGGGGTCATGTGCGCTTCTAGAGTCCATGAGAAAGGGGAAACATGGTCAGAAGCAGTTATATTAGTCATTTGATAGGTGGTAGGTAAAGCTGATCTCGATCTATTTCAGAAGATACAATAGGACCCGTGCAGGTGCCAGGTGGTATCTGGATGAGTAACACCTCAGGACTCAGGGTCTTCCACCCACTGCAAAAGGACCCGTCAGATCCAGGCCGTGACCTCCCTCAGACACCTGCACCCCGGACTCCTTGGTGCCCTGGCTCACTGTCCTGAATTTAGCTTCAATCAACACCTGACTTACATTCTGTGCATTTATGGGCTCCCTGTTGAGCTGGCTGATGGTCCCAAGTCACAGATCTGTATTTCCTCCTGCATCATCAGCCCCTGCACCATCATCAGCTCCTGCATCATCATCCCCTCCTGCATCATCACCTCCTACATCATCCCCTCCTACATCATCATCCCCTCCTGCATCATCCCCTCCTACACCATCATCCCCTCCTGCATCATCCTGTCCTGCATCATCCCGTCCTGCATCATCATCCCCTCCTGCATCATCACCTCCTACACCATCATCCCCTCCTGCATCATCCCCTCCTGCATCATCATCCCCTCCTGCATCATCTCCTACATCATCCCCTCCTACATCATCATCCCCTCCTGCATCATCCCCTCCTACACCATCATTCCCTCCTGCATCATCCCCTCCTGCATCATCCTCTCCTACATCATCATCCCCTCCTGCATCATCATCCCCTCCTGCATCATCATCACCTCCTATACCATCATCCCCTCCTGCATCATCATTCCCTCCTGCATCATCATCCCCTCCTGCATCATCCCCTCCTATACCGTCATTCCCTCCTGCATCATCCCCACCTGCATCAACATCCCCTCCTGCATCCCCTCCTGCATCATCATCCCCTCCTGCATCATCCCCTCCTACACCGTCATTCCCTCCTGCATCATCCCCCCCTGCATCAACATCCCCTCCTGCATCCCCTCCTGCACCATCATCCCCTCCTGCATCATCCCCTCCTACACCATCATTCCCTCCTACATCATCCCCTCTTGGATCATCATCCCCTCCTGCATCATCCCCTCTTACACCGTCATTCCCTCCTGCATCATCCCCCCCTGCATCAACATCCCCTCCTGCATCATCATCCCCTCCTGCATCATCATCCCCTCCTGCATCATCACCTCCTGCATCATCACCTCCTACACCATCATCCTCTCCTGCATCATCACCTCCTACACCATCATCCCCTCCTGCATCATCACCCCCTCCTGCATCTCCTCCTGCATCATCCCCTCCTGCATCATCATCCCCTCCTGCATCATCATCACCTCTTGATTACCTTCTGTATTATTACCTGCACTGATGAAACCGTGAATGTCAATATCTAAAAGAATGGAAGAGCATTTACTATCAAAATTATACAGACCATACAGCTGATGCCAGGACGTAGAGTCCTCTGGCTTTGCCAGAAATTATCCATTTTGTATCTGAATGCTGGACATTTTGAGGATCCTGGAGGTAAACAGAGTGCTTTGGGTAGCAAACAAATGAGCAATTGAAAGATTTTGAATATGATCATTTACCAGAAGCATGGGCATATTTTAATAATTTAGCACAGCTGTTTCAGGGCAGATGTGAGTATCAGTCATGAGTGAGACCAACCTGTGCTTCACCCCTAAGTCTCCCTTGTCACACACACACACCCAACTCTCGTTGCCATTCTGGTGAGTGCCATTTAGAGTACTGGCAGGCTAGGCCTGGTATTTCATAAGTGGATAAATTCCTAATACTTCCATTATTAGAAGTCAGTTTTCTTTGGCTTTGTTTTGAAATTTCTTACTCTGCAACTGAAAGAATACTAACATAACTTCTCATACCCTTGGTATATTAGTTCTTCAAATACAGACTTTATCACTTGTATCTTCAATCTCTACATATTCACTGACTCCCTACATTATGCTTACAGAAAAAACAAGTTGTCCTATCCTAGCCTGCTTCCCTTGATCTTTTTTTTTTCTTTTAAACACCAAAATTCTGGGAAGTAGAGTTTACTTAAGTTCCTCATATTATTTTGCCTACAAATCCAGTATACTACAAATACTGACCTACTAGTGTAATAAATAGGTTCCCGTGAAGATAATTGCTAATCTGCAAGGTGCCAGTTCAATAAGGTTCATTTTCTTATCTTCACGAGTTATCTTCTGCCTCGCTTACAGGGTTCTTCTGAGTCTCCTCTGCTAACATTTTTCCTCTGCCTGCTCTCTGTATTTTGGTGTTCTTTCCTATTTACTTTCAATTTTTTCTTTTTTTTTTTTTAAAAGATTTTATTTATTTGACAGAGAGAGACACAGTGAGAGAGGGAACACAAGCAGAGGGAGTGGGAGAGGGAGAAGCAGGCTTCCTGCGGAGCGGGGAGCCCGATGCAGGGCTCAATCCCAGGACCCTGGGACCATGACCTGAGCCGAAGGCAGATGCTTAACGAATGAGCCACCCAGGTGCCCCTACATTCAATTTTTTCTCTTAATTCTATATTCTTTTCTGGATAATCCTGTCCACGACATTCATTTCTCATATTACTATGGCTCCTAAGTGTTTATTTCCAAGTCTGATCCATTGTTTAAGAACTACAAAGCTGCACTTTCAGCTCGCTCCCTCCTAAAGATCGTTCTCTGATGGACAGTCACCTTCCGTGCAACGCCCCTCAAATCTGACTTCCCTTCCATCATCCCTCAAAACAAGCTTGCTTCTACTTCTGCCCTCCCAAACTGGTTTTATGTGACTTTATCCACTTAGAATGACCTGCCCTTCACCCATGTAACATCCAAACATGGTGTCTCTTACCAATCCTACTGCTCAACACGTGGGCCCATTGCTCCTGCTGACCTCTGTGGTGTGTGTGTGTGTGTGTGTGTGTGTGTGCGTGTGTGTGTGTGTGGTGACTGCCTTCAGACCTTCCATTCTAGAATGTGTCACCTTTAACTGATTACACAGCACTCACACTGCAGCTTGTCACATCCTTCAAATCGCATGCAAACGTGATCCTCTTGAAGATCTTCCCGCGTCACCTTACAAGTGTTACTTCTCCGTGCTTCCTATCTTTTCCAGCACAGGGACGTGTCTCACGTACTATCTCAGCACCGAGTCTAGTCCACGGCAGAGGAGGGCTCAGCTGGTGGGCTGGACAGGATCTAGAGCAGCCCCTGCAGGCAGGACGGACCGCCCCTCAGCCGCCCTGTCCACCTCTCCCCTCAGCATGGTTTTCAGCTGGAGATTTAACCTTTACATTCGGTTACCTTTCTCGCTTTCTTTGAAATGTCAAAATGTATCAGGAAAAGCGAAAATCATGTATAATTAAAATTGTTAGGAGGTATTTTTGAAAAATAATTTATTTTCACAACACAATAATAAAGTAATGGCAGAAGTGGGGTTGATACTTCAGAAAAGGCATATTAAAGGGAAAAGAAAAAAACGAGCGCTTGTACATGTTAAACTGTAAATAGACCTAGAGTAAACAAAATTCAGCTTACAAGGTTTTGCTCTTTGAAATTGTACTGCACCATTTCACAGGAAAATGAGCTGCTAGAAATTCAACACATAACTTATTATCCTCACCTCTATTTATATTTGGAATCTTACGGTACATACCGTCCATTTCTAAGGAAGTTGAGGTACCTGTTAGACCTAGAGTAAACAAAATTCAGCTTACAAGGTTTTGCTCTTTGAAATTGTACTGCACCATTTCACAGGAAAATGAGCTGCTAGAAATTCAACACATAACTTATTATCCTCACCTCTATTTATATTTGGAATCTTACGGTACATACCGTCCATTTCTAAGGAAGTTGAGGTACCTGTTAGACCTAGAGTAAACAAAATTCAGCTTACAAGGTTTTGCTCTTTGAAATTGTACTGCACCATTTCACAGGAAAATGAGCTGCTAGAAATTCAACACATAACTTATTATCCTCACCTCTATTTATATTTGGAATCTTACGGTACATACCGTCCATTTCTAAGGAAGTTGAGGTACCTGTTAGATTCGTATGTTCGCCACGGAAGCAAGCAGCTGTGAGGTATTATTCAATTTAGTTTACGTCCTAAAAGTAGACGGGGAAACCGAAAAAGTGCCCATCAGACACCACTCATGAATGGAAACTGATATATGTGGTCAAATAATGTATTTTCTCAACCGCTTCAACAGACCGTATGTGGAAGTTTTCTGCAGCCATGTGCTTAGCGCCTCTCTGGATGCATAACTGCTGACGCTGACGAGTTCCGATGGCCTCAGGCTGGCGAGCCTGCTTGTACCGTTAGAGGGCTCATCCCGGGGCGGCCACTATCTCCACCCGGGTTGGAAGCTTCCACCTAGCAAGTCTAACCTGCTTTCTCTCTGCTGAGGTGACACAGTTTTAGTCCCGTTAACCCCCATGTCTGCATGGGTATCATCTGTGATGCCAAAAATGTCTGACACAGAAAACAAGTGTATTATCCTGGGAGTTTAGAGCAGGAGGTTCTAGGTACAGCCTCACTCTCTCAGGCTGCTCATCACAGAAGTTAACTGACCGATCCCCAGATAAATAGAAAATAAGAATACTTTACGGATACTAAAGCTTGCTTTTCATATGTTTACCATTAATCAAATTTATTTTGCTTATGGGATTTTTTTTTCATGAAAGACCTAATACACTTTTAGAATGATTTACCTGTTTTCATGTATGGAATTAACAATTTATTTTCTTAAATACTTACAGGTCATAGGCCAGTCTTTACTGCTCCAACTGTTTTGAATTGAGTTTACTGAAAAAAAAAAAAAAAAAGATACATATATGTATGGAAGTCACTCAGAATTCATTAAAAATCTCAATTTCTCAGAGGATTTTTTTTAAATTGAAAATTGCTGTTTTAAAATTTTAACCTTCTCTCATTAAGTAGTAATATTTATGGTTAGAAGAATTAGGCATTATAGTTAAGCATAAAAAGAAATTAAATGTTGACTCTTACTTCCTGACCTTGTTTACTGAATGTATATGAAATAAAACTGAATCATACCAAATACTTATTTTTGAAACCTGTTCTTCTTACAGAACAACACATGAAGAAAATAATTTAATGTCAATTTATCTTTATTTAAAACAAAATTTTAAAAGGACTGTTTGGGAACAAAAAATGCAATTGTTAAAACACCTGAATAATGTGAATTACCATATAATCCTTTCTATTGAAATGAAGATACTATTTTAATGGATTCCAGGTAGATGTAATTTAATATTTAGCATTCGCGATTCAGAGTGTTAAAATTTTTATTTGGAAATGTATTTTTAATTACTTTGAGGAATAAAAAAATGTCCCTAGTGGAACTAGCCCCAAACAAGGGCCCTGCAGTCTCCACCTTGTACCTGCTCAGCTTGGGACATATTCAGGAAGCACTTTTTGACCTCCCCTGTGTCAGCGTTTGTCCTGGGCTCAGAGCTCCTCCGTGTGAAAAGGCAAATTTGTATTCTACTAAAGCTCAGCCTATGCATAAAGCTTAAGTAGTCACTCAGAGTTCCAGAAGAAAGAACATTACTACTGTCAGATACCTACTTATTTTAGCCACACACACACACACACACACACACACACACACACACACACACACAGGATTTACGATGACGTACTGAGGACTCAGTAGGTGCTCTGACTGACCTTATCTGTGTCCTTTCCCACACTTCCTCCAACAGCTCTTCTTTACAGTCAAACAAAGCAGTGCTCTGAGCAAACTGTACTTGACAGTTGGATCCCAGGGGACTGGAGTCACTAGCACCCAGGCTTCTGAGCTTCATGCTACCCCCAGAGAAAACAGGGAGCAGCTGGTCCTCACACATACTCCTTCCCTGCCTAAAAAATGCAAATATCTGCATGAAATGAAGAGCCACAACTCAAAGTATTTCCAAAGGTTTTTGACTCCTTGGCATCATTAAAAGGAGTAAGCTATGAATTTGTTTTCTACACTATTCAAACTCTCCCAACCATGTAATTTCCTAAAGCTCATGCTGCTGCCTGGTCCCTTATATGTACATTCCTCCAAGAATGTGGAAATGAGCTTTTAGTTGAAAGTAAACCTCGTTTTGCATAGCAATGTGCTCATTTGCTGAGCTACCTTTTCCTGTTTGAATCATTATGCACTGTACAAATGCATCGTGGGTGGTTGCTACCATTTTGGAAGAAGAGCAGTGGACACACAACAGGTGGACCCTGCCTTCCCTTTCCTTACAACACTTGCTTTAGAAAACTTGTGGAGATAAATTCTTTCTCTGCCCCTTTTTGACAGCCTCTTGCCAGTTTTACAACATGTGACTATGTCCTGCCAGGACCTGGGAGCCACCCCTATGAAATGTGATTATTAAAAAATACAGTGCCCCGTCACCCCGTTTCTGTGGGAGGGTAGAAGCCTGAGTCCAGAAAGCGCCCATCAGCTCAGGTGAGCCCATCACATGGACCAACTCCCCACTATGTCCTCCAGGACCTTGCCACCAGCCACACTGTCCTGAAACAAATCTCCTCCCTAAAAACGTCTTGCTTCCTGTTTCAGCAGAGCCGAGTTCAATCACTCTTCTCAAAAAGTCGTCCATGAAGCTTTGCTGCCTATTTAATTCTGTTACTGCAGTTCTCCTTCAACAGAGAACAGAAAAGGTCCCTGTCCTTAGACAGTTTGCAGTTCAGTGGGCAGAGACCCAGTAAAAACTAAACCAATAAATACAGTAATTTTACATTTTCATAATGTCGCCAAGAAATTCATGGTGATAAGAGAAGTTGTGGTCCAAACACTAATGGGTCACTCACTCAATGGGATACACTGAGAAGAGCGTCATCTGTAAAGGACTGGTTCAAAGCTGTGCTAGAGGGAACCATAATGGGTCAACCCTGCACTACTACAGTTATGCAGGACAGCTCGGGCTGCAGAGGACAAAAGGAGGGGTGGCAGTCAGAATCCCAGCGATGGGCAGGAGCGTCCAGTAGAGCCGATAACGTGGTGGAGGGAGTCCGTCCTGCAGGCCTCCCAGATCTTACTCTCCCACCGTCTGTCTTCCACTTGTAGGGGTCTACACTGGCCACACTCCACAGGGACCAGTAGCCCTTGAGGCCCTCCTAAAATACTTCATACAGTCGAGCCAAAACTATCCATTCTGCATAATTTATTTAACTCAATTTATACTATTATAATATTTTATTCCCTTTTAAGTGTATATTTATTAATTTACTTACATCTCTCCAAGGCTCTATCAGTCGATGTGAAAGCTAGGGGAGAGAGCCCATTTACTTGTTAAATGGAAGACAAGGTCTTCACACAGAAAAAAAATGTTAGTTATTGAAAATTATAAACACATAGCTGGGCACCATCCTGGAGAGTCATCCTACAGATACCAGATTATGCTTCTGAACACACAATGCATGGGAGAGGGACTCTGAATTTGGAGGGAGTGAGAAATTCCCAAAGAGAGCTTATGCTAGATCTCCTTCCCATGCACCGAAGGGCACTGGAACACTGGGTAAAGAAAATCAATGCCTCAAACATACATGAGTGTAGAAAAGGATACTGTTTGGAATACAAGGCTGAAGACTTTTAATTTGATTGCACAGGTAGTGGGGAGCTAGTAAAATCTTTTGAAAAAACCCAAATGAGATCATATGTGTATGAACATGTACTTATAAGTGGAGCGGTGGCCTCCGGGGTGAACCTGGGAGCAGAGGGGTGAGTCGGGAGACTGTGCAGTCCCTGTGAGAATTAATGACACTTGCTCATTGTGAACTGTTATTAAGCATCTAAGTCAGTCTTGCATTTTCTGTCCTCCTGTGCCAGGCAGTCCAAGACTTCCCTGTGACTTTAAGAATACCTGTGCTGAATCAATGCTTATATGGGTCCCGACCTCTCCTGAGAGCTGCTTACCTGAGTACCAAACTGCTTATTTTGTCCCCTTAAATCTTCTGTAAGCATTTCCTACTGTATATATGCAAATGAGCACTCAGTCCCTATGACTGGTCCTGTCCTCACATCAAACCCCGACCCCCTAGTCTCCTGTGTTCCCCCAAAATAACTGTGAATATAATATCCTCTGCTTGAAATGTGCTTTCATTTGTCCATCGGACCAATATTTTTAACACTTGACTCAATTATCACTTTCTCCACGAGTTAGCCCAAAGCTTCTGCAACAGCATTAAGTACTTTATCCTTTCTGTTTTTTATCTCATAATTTCCTAATTATTATTTTTTCTAAAGCACATCATACTCAAATTGTTTAAAACCAGAAATGAGCAGAAAATCTTAAAAGCAGACAGAGAAAAAAGACATTTCATATAGGACAAAGAGTAACAGTCGCCTTCTCATCAAAACCATACAAGCTAATAAAATATGCAAAATATTTCATTTTTTCCCACTTTGCCCACAAAGATGCCTCATCTTCTGTCTAACGAGTATGAGAGTCATCACAAATCAACAGGTCTGCCACATTCTGTAAGCCAATTTCTCAAGTTTCTGTGAGAAAAACACCCACCACCAAGGGGAACTCATTACGCTGCTGTCTGTCGAAGGGCCCCACGGGCGTAATCTCCGCAACTCACCCAAACACTTACGAACTGCACGCACCAGGTAGAGAATCCCAGAGCACTGCAAAGGGAAAAACCAGGATCAGACTCATGCAAGTCCCTGCTAAGGCGCTGCTGACCCTGGCTGGTCCAGCTACTGGAAGTGGGCAAAGAAATCTTGGATAAGGGGCTTCAAAGAGGAAGGGTATCTCCAGAGATGTGATTCTTGCTTACACTTGTTTAAAGGCAAGACTCTATGAAATTAATATTAATCAAAACAATTCACATCACTGACTTATCTATACGTTTGTAACCATGTTAAAATATATTAACATTACATGCGAATAGATGATGTATGTTGATTAATAAATGAAAAGATGAGAAAAAGGACAGACCACGGGGAAATGTTTTAGAACTTACAAATTAGAAATTATCGTCCTTATATTCCTAATGCCAACTCTGCTGTTCCAAATTAACAGCCAGGTCACTATGAACACATTACAGGAACAACGTGCTTTAAAAACATACTGGTCAAAGCAAAAAATTATGTTCCAGTCAATTCACCATGTGAACATGACAGAGTAAAATAACATTAAAGCTGCAAGAAGAAATGTGAATCTGTGAATATGCTTTTATTTTAATATTAAACTATTTCATTTTTATATAGATTCTTGTTTTTCTCAGATTATCCCAAACAGATAAAAATGGAGAAAACACATTTATGATAATCCACTTTGCTATTCTCTTGGGCACACTGAAAATCTTAGATTTTAAGATGATTTCCTATAGTAAATATTGAAGACCCAATGTAGCCAGCATAGGACAGAGAACCAATTCATGTCAACAGTTTCCATCACAAAGCTCGTTACACACATGTGACTTCTGCCATTTGCAGGGACGGTGCCATCCCCACGGTCCTGATGACATTTGGGCCGTTATATTCAGCCATCCCTACCACCTGGCATGATAGTGCTCACATCTCTACCCAGGTCAGGACGATGGAAAGGAATGAACAGTGACTTATTTGTGGTCTCTGAAAACGTGAGCTAAAAAGTTAAAACAAGTAGAGATGTCTCTGAGACTTCCTGGAATAGTCACCATCTCTGCTGATCAGCATCCTTCTAAACCCCTGTTCTCACAGCTGCCCTTAATCCAGTTTAAGGACAAGAGCAACGCAGCAGGGTAGAAAACTTCATAGCTCAAAGTATGGTCACAGAATACTTAGATATACTTCCACATATGAACTATAAAAACATTTCTGTTGCTTAACAGACATATATTCCTAGTTTGCTTTAAGTTGGGGCAGGATGGGAATGAAGGAAAATAAAGTTCACTGTAGTGAATCCCTCTGCTCAGTTCTTAAACGCATGTCCTAAATTCAAAATTATTTATCAAATTTCACATTTCTCTAGGAACAGCTGTCTGTGCAAAGTGTGTATTATCAAATGAAAAACAAAAACATTCAGCAATAACTGAAGTTGCCAAATATTTATCAAACAATGAAGAAGAAAGTTTGATTTCCACTCTTCCCTTCAGATTTTAAATAAGGACTATGTAAATAGTTATTATTGGCATGCAAGAAAATTTAAGTCAACCTCATTAAGACACACACAAACTATACATATATTTCTCAAAGGATTTTGTTAACTGTAGTGCCACAGAATGGAAAATCAGGATCCTAAGCAGAGTATTTCACTTTTTTGTCAAAAGACCTCACATCTCACCATGTATTTTAATGTTTTGTCATTTGAAACACACTAGAAAAACTTTCCTTCTCTGCAGAGGAATAGACTTTGCTTTACCCTTTCCCAAACTTTAACATTTCCACATTTGTTCTGTGGATTCCTGGAGTAAAAGTAAAATCTAACCACATTTGGGAACACTAGCAATCTGCACACTTTTTAGTAATGCAACAAATATTTTAAGTTACTAAGCGGCGGCTATTAAGTGCTGATTTCAGTGCTTGACACTAGAGCTAGAAATGTAAGGAAGGCAGACCTGTTTTATGCAATCACAGCCCTTACAGAAGATCCAGGGGGACAGAAAATATTAAAATAATTACATATGTAATAGTTGTTTATGTGGTAATACAGGAGAAGCATGGAGTATGCAAATTCCAAACCTCTTCAGGTTTTCAGAGTTTAAATGAGTCACAGACCTACTGTATCCTATTTTGTATTTTTTGGTGGGTCGGGTCATTAGCAAGGCTCATACTTATTAAAAGCAAAGATGACAAAAAACAAACTGCATCTATTTTTGAG
This sequence comes from Halichoerus grypus, assembly GCF_964656455.1. NCBI lineage: Eukaryota > Metazoa > Chordata > Mammalia > Carnivora > Phocidae > Halichoerus > Halichoerus grypus. The sequence goes on from NC_135718.1 coordinate 83,530,992, forward strand.
ACCTTGTAATTTACATAGCATCTCCAGGCTTCTCTCCCTCCACACATTAGCCTTGTTTCTACCATAAACATGAAGCTTCTGCCAATGCTATCTGAACCCAAACTCATCATTGCAAGCCAGTTGGTAAATTACCTTCTAATCCTATCTGCCACCCCCATCCATAGTCATATTATTTAACAAGAGAATGTGATGTGCATCTTCCTGCAGAGACTACTTGATGTGGTATTATCCAGTATCTTTTCAATCAGGGCAAGAAAGAGCAGGTGCTCAGAACAAGAAGCGGAAAGGAATGCAGGCTTAACGTGTGTACTTCTAAGAGTACAGGTCCCTTCCCTCTCCTCAAACGTATCAAAGCAGATTTAAATGTGAAGGATATGTTTTAAGGACTTCTTTTTTTTTTAAGATTTTATTTATTTATCTGAGAGAGTGAGCAAGCCAAGAGAGAAAGACGGAGAGCATGAGCAAGGAGAGAGGGAGAAGCAGACTTCCTGCTGAGCAGGGAGCCCGATGCAATACTTGATCCCAGGACCCTGAGATCATGACCTGAGCCGAAGGCAGGCACTTAACTGACTGAGCCACCCAGGTGCCCCAGGGCTTCTTTTTCAATAGCTGGAAACAAAAACTTGAGAGAAAAATGCAGAGAATCCATACGTCATTGAACAGGGCTTTCATAAGTTCCAAAGCTTATCCACCGAGATGACACTGTTTCCACATATCATTACATTCACTCCAAGAGTTAAACAATTCTTCCCCACAGTGGAGACGTCCATCTGCCAGAACAGACTGGAATATATGTAAGTATATGTATATATGGAGATTCAGCAAACCACTCAGAAAGACAAAGAGGCAGCAGAGAAGTTAGAATGGTCTGAGAAACCAGAATTGGCTGTTCTTTCATACAGAAAAGTCATCAGCCGTAGCTGGAAACCGCAAAAGGCACAGAACACAAAAAGCAAATGATGTGGATGCTCCTCAAAGAATGTGCAGAGAAGAAGAAAACAGGAAGGAAAACTTTCAGGAACGTAAGCATCTTTAATAGGCAAGGTGTGACAGACTTGATGTATTTAATGTGGGCACCCCCATCAGAAGCTGTGACTCAGCCTGGATTCTTAGCAGAGATTGCAAGGGCAGAGGTGTCATTTAGGAGGGGGGCTCACAGCAGAGTCTGGAGTGGTGGGTGACCAAGAGCATTTCCACTCAGGGCGGCTGCAGCAGCAGCAAAGGAACAAGGAAAAGCATCACTTGACTGCACTGCAGAATGAGGTATGGGGTAGATTTCTACCTCACAGGTTTATTATGGGAACTGAATTAAATGAGCTTTTACCTCTGCAAACCATTTACACGTAGCACATACTATACAAATACCAAGTAATTTTGCAAAGGCTACAATACCAACATATATATAACACATATACAATAATTTGTGCAGAAAGAGGGATTTTAGCTCATAAGAGAGTAGTCAGTATCTAGAGTAAACTGACCCCAGTTACTGTCATATTCCTATCTATTCTGAGTTACATTTACATGAAGAAAAACACTAATACCCTTTAGCCTTGTCAGATTTTCTGCTGTCAGTTACATTCATCTTTTCTATGGAAATTTGCTACAGAGAAAGTTTTCCTATTAACATGTCTTATATGTGAATGTAGAATCTGGAAAAAAATGTTACATATATCAGAGTAAAGTTAAGGTTCTCAGAATCACATTTACTTCTTAGCGTGTGTTGTAGGAATTTTAAGACAGAATCAATTTATGTTTTAGTGTGTACTGTAGAATTTTAAGGTTGCTTTTATAATTCAAGATTTTTTTCATCAAAACCAAGCAAACTTGTGTAATCAAAGTTAACACAGTAAAGAACTGTTAATAAGAGAAACAGAAAAAGTAACCAAACATAAAAGATTATCAATGTGTGAATTCTCCCACCTCACTACCAATACTAACACAGAGTCTGAAATATCTGCTCAGGGCAGCTTCTTTTTCTTTTCATTATATGGGTTTTCTTTGCATGAGTGTTTCCATTGCAACTATTTCAGGAAGGACAGAACTTTAGGTACTGCCAGATGATTTGTGAATCTATATCACAATAACCATATAGAGACCCTTGGTCATCTATTTTAATGAGATATTTAAAAGACAGCCTTGGGGATTTTTATTGACATAGCCATACTGACAATATATTCACATCGGAGGCTGCTGGTTTTATGGTCAAATAGGTATTTCAATTGTAGAGCACTGTTTTATCGGTAGATCAGATGATTATGACCTTCTTTCATAGCCTTACATAAAATAAGACTGTGAACGTGCAATAAAATTATTATTTTCATTGTTCCCCACACCATGTTCCCTCTCCTTTCAATTGTCTCATTCATCGGAGATCAGAAACTGAAGGAGCCTGTTTTCCCCGGCATCAGTATGCTCCTGAATTCTCTGAATATCCTCTTACATTTAACGTAAAATGTACAGCTTTGTATGACATGCAGTTTGGAAAACTATGAAAGCTAACCTTTTTCATGACCAAAAATAATACCTACTCGAAAAACCACTGCCTTAATTAAATACTCAACCTGTCTCAGTTTCTTCTGTTTGCAAATAAATTGTGGCCACTACATTAAATATCTTAAATTTTCTTGCAATCCTAAAATCTAATTATATGAGGGCCTTAATTTTAAACATTTTAAAGTATGGCTTTCTAATAGTTTCAATGCCTGTTTAAACATACTAAATATGTTATATCCATTTGTGACTTATAAGTAGTACACATTTACGAATCATCCTTTTGGGACAGTTTCTAAGCTAAGTACTTTACAAATAACGCCATCTAATTCAAACAATCTATACAATTAGCACTACTAATATGGAAAAGTTGATATGTGTTAGTTGAGGTTTACAAAGGTATCAAATGGTATGCTCTTTTGTAAATTTAACGATGTCAACCAGATTCTACAAAAGACACAGATAATATGCCATATGCTGCCTACTTACACAACACTAATTAAAGTAAATCATTACATACTTTATCTATGTAGGACTATCATCTTCTGCCTTTACACAACACATGATCGGGCATAGTATCGATTAGACACGGAGCACGGACCATCCTATATGAAACGGCTCTAACATGTGCCATGTATAGGGACGACTTCTCTGCACAGAAGTGGTCAAGTTGCACGGACTGCTCACAGCCCTTACCCTCACCCCTGATCTGGCAATAGGAGATGATGTTTGCCTCCAGAGGAGTTATGGTCTCTTAATCCCAGTCTGATGCTTTCCAGTTTCTCTAAGAAGACATAATAAAGTAGAACACCTACTACTGTGTCTACAGAGATCCATGACGTGTAAACCACTGCAGGGGGATTTTGAAAAGAGTCAATGAAAAAGACTTTGAATTTAGATCTACTTTAAGCGTTGACACTTTTTTAGAATTTACTGTAAGTACAATTTGAATTTGTTTTAGGTCATCTAATATTTAAGAGTTCTTTTCCCTTCGATTCCTGATGTTAGAATGTCTCTTCGTCTCCTCCCAACATTTTCCACCTTTCTTGGTGTGAGCCTTATTCCAAGACTTCTCTTCTGTGCCTGCTGAAGGAACCCTGTGCTGGAAGCAACTGTCTTTCCTTTCTTCCCTCCTTAACCCAATACAATAAATTCCCTAACCATGTATTACTAGGGCAATTACCCTTTTTCTTTGATACCAAGGGAATGGTTGTGTCTGCTTTTTTTTTAAATTTTATTGTTATGTTATTCACCATACATTACATCATTAGTTCTTGATGTACTGTTCCATGATTCATTGTTTGTGCATAACACCCAGTGATCCATGCAGAACATGCCCTCTTTAATACCCATCACCAGGCTAACCCATTCCCCCACCCCTCTCCCTCTAGAACCCTCAGTTTGTTTTTGAGTCCATCGTGTCTCATGGTTCGTCTCCCCTTCCGATTTCCCCCCCTTCATTCTTCCCCTCCTCTTATCTTCTTTTTTTTTTCTTCTTAACATATATTGCATTATTTGTTTCAGAGGTACAGATCTGTGATTCAACAGTCTTGCACAATTCACAGCGCTCACCATAGCACATACCCTCCCCAATGTCTATCACCCAGCCACCCCATCCCTCCCACCTCCCACCACTCCAGCAACCCTCAGTTTGTTTCCTGAGATTAAGAATTCCTCATATCAGTAAGATCATATGATACATGTCTTTCTCTGTTTGACTTATTTTGCTCAGCATAATACCCTCCAGTTCCATCCATGTCGTTGCAAATGGCAAGATTTCATTCCTTTTGATGGCTGCATAATATTCCATTGTGTGTGTGTGTGTGTGTGTGTGTGTGTGTGTGTGTGTGTATACATCACATTTTCTTTATCCATTCATCTGTCGATGGACATCTTGGCTCTTTCCACAGTTGGCTATTGTGGACATTGCTGCTATAAACATCGGGGTGCACGTACCCCTTCGGATCCCTACGTTTGTATCTTTGGGGTAAATACCCAGTAGTGCAATTACTGGGTCATAGGGTAGCTCTATTTTAAACTTTTTGAGGAACCTCCATACTGTTTTCCAGAGTGGTTGCACCAGATTGCATTCCCACCAACAGTGTAGGAGGGTTCCCCTTTCTCCGCATCCCCACCAACATCTGTCATTTCCTGACTTGTTAATTTTAGCCATTCTGACTGGTGTGAGGTGGTATCTCATTGAGGTTTTTTTGGATTTCCCTGATGCCGAGCGATGTTGAGCCCTTTTTCATGTGTCTGTTGGCCATTTGGATGTCTTCTTTGGAAAAATGTCTTCTTTGGAAAAATGTCTGTTCATGTCTTCTGCCCATTTCTTGATTGGATTCTTTGTTCTTTGGGTGTTGAGTTTGATAAGTTCTTTATAGATTTTGGATACTAGCCCTTTATCTGATCTGTCATTTGCAAATATCTTCTCCCATTCTGTCGGTTGTCTTTTGGTTTTGTTGACTGTTTCTTTTGCTGTGCAAAAGCTTTTTATCTTGATGAAGTCCCAATAGTTCATTTTTGCCATTGCATCCCTTACCTTTGGCGATGTTCTAGGAAGAAGTTGCTGCGGCTGAGGTCGAAGAGGTTGCTGCCTGTGTTCTCCTTTAGGATTTTGATGGACTCCTGTCTCACATTGAGGTCTTTCAACCATTTGGAGTCTATTTTTGTGTGTGGTGTAAGGCAATGGACCACTTTCATTCTTCTGCATGTGGCTGTCCAATTTTCCCAACACCATTTGTTGAAGAGACTGTCTTTCTCCCATTGGACATTCTTTCCTGCGTTGTCAAAGATTAGTTGACCATATAGTTGAGGGTCCATTTCTGGGCTCTCTATTCTGTTCCACTGATCTATGTGTCTGTTTTTGTGCCAGTACCATACTGTCTTGATGATGACGGCTTTGTAATAGAGCTGGAAGTCCGGAATTGTGATGCCGCCAGCTTTGCTTTTCTTTTTCAACATTCCTCTGGCTATTCGAGGTCTTTTCTAGTTCCATACAAATTTTAGGATTAATTGTTCGATTTCTTTGAAAAAAGTGGATGGTAATTTGATGGGGATTGCACTGAATGTGTAGATTGCTCTAGGAAGCATTGACGTCTTCACAATATTTGTTCTTCCAATCCATGAGCATGGAACGTTTTTCCATTTCTTTGTGTCTTCCTCAATTTCTTTCATGAGTATTTAATAGTTTTCTGAGTACAGATCCTTTGCCTCTTTGGTTAGATTTATTCCTAGGTATCTTATGGTTTGGGTGCAACTGTAAATGGGATCAACTCCTTAATTTCTCTTTCTTCTGTCTTGTTGTTGGTGTATAGGAATGCCACTGATTTCTGTGCATTGATTTTATATCCTGCCATTTTACTGAATTCCTGTATGAGTTCTAGCAGTTTTGGGGTGGAGTCTTTTGGGTTTTCCACATAAAGTATCATATCATCTGCAAAGAGTGAGAGTTTGACTTCTTCTTTGCCGATTTGGATGCCGTTTATTTCTTTTTGTTGTCTGATTGCTGTGGCTAGGACTTCTAATACTATGTTGAATAGCAGTGGTGATAGTGGACATCCCTGCCACGTTCCTGACCTTAGGGGGAAAGCTCTCAGTTTTTCCCCACTGAGAATGATATTCGCTGTGGGTTTTTCATAGATGGCTTTTATGATATTGAGGTATATACCCTCTATCCCTATACTCTGAAGAGTTTTGATCAAGAAAGGATGCTGTACTTTGTCAAATACTTTTTCTGCATCTATTGAGAGGATCATATGATTCTTGTTCTTTCTTTTGTTAGTGTATTGTATCACATTGATTGATTTGTGGGTGTTGAACCAACCTTGCAGCCCAGGGATAAATCCGACTTGGTCGTGGTGAATAATCCTTTTAATGTACTGTTGGATCCTGTTGGCTAGTATATTGGTGAGAATTTTTGCATCCATTTTCATCAAGGATATGGGTCTGTAATTCTCCTTTTCGATGGGGTCTTTGTCTGGTTTGTGGATCAAGGTAATGGTGGCCTCATAAAACAAGTTTGGAAGTTTTCCTTCCATTTCTATTTTTGGAACAGTTTCAGAAGAATAGGTATTAATTCTTCTTGAAATGTTTGGTAGAATTCCCCTGGGAAGCCATCTGGCCCTGGGCTTTTGTGTTTTGGGAGATTTTTGATGACTGCTTCAATTTCCTTAGTGGTTATAGGTCGGTTCAGGTTTTCTATTTCTTCCTGGTTCAGTTTTGATAGTTGATACATCTCTAGGAATGCATCCATTTCTTCCAGGTTATCTAATTTGCTGGCATAGAGTGGCTCATAATATGTTCCTATAATTGTTTGTATTTCTTTGGTGTTGGTTGTGATCTCTCCTCTTTCATTTGTGATTTTGTTGATTTGTGTCATTTCTCTTTTCTTTTTGATAAGTCTGGCCAGGAGTTTATCAATCTTGTTAATTCTTTCAAAGAACCAGCTCCTAGTTTCGATGATCTGTTCTACTGTACTTTTGGTTTCTATTTCATTGATTTCTGCTCTGATCCTTATTATTTCTCTTCTCCTGTTGGGTTTAGGCTTTATTTGCTGTTCTTTCTCCAGCTCCTTCAGGTGTAGGGTTAGGTTGTGTACCTGAGACCTTTCTTGTTTCTTGAGAAAGGCTTGTATTGCTATATACTTTCCTCTTAGGACTTCCTTTGCTGCATCCCAAAGATTTTGAACAGTTGTGTTTTCATTTTCATTGGTTTCCATGAATTTTTTCAATTCTTCTTTAACTTCCTGGTTGACCCATTCATTCTTTAGTAGGATGCTCTTTAGCCTCCATGTATTTGAGTTCTTTCCAACTTTCCCCTTGTGATTGAGTTCTAGTTTCAAAGCACTGTGGTCTGAAAATAGGCAGGGAATGATCCCAATCTTTTGGTACCGGTTGAGACATGACTTATGACCTAGGATGTGATCTATTCTGGAGAATGTTCCATGGGCACTAGAGAAGAATGTGTATTCCGTTGCTTTGGGATGGAATGTTCTGAATATGTCTGTGAAGTCCATTTGGTCCAGTGTGTTCATTTAAAAGTCTTTATTTCCGGGCGCCTGGGTGGCTCAGTTGGTTAAGCGACTGCCTTCGGCTCAGGTCATGATCCTGGAGTCCCTGGATCGAGTCCCGCATCGGGCTCCCTGCTCGGCAGGGAGTCTGCTTCTCCCTCTGACCCTCCCCCCCTCTCATGTGCTCGCTCTCTCTCATTCTCTCTCTCTCAAATAAATAAAAATCTTTAAAAAAATAAAAAAATAAAAAAAATAAAAGTCTTTATTTCCTTGTTGATCTTTTGCTTAGAGGATCTGTCCATTTCAGTGAGGGGGGTGTTAAAGTCCCCCACTATTATTGTATTGTTGTCAATGTGTTTCTTTGCTTTTGTTATTAATTGCCTTATATAACTGGCTGCTCCCATGTTAGGGGCATAGATATTTACAATTGTTAGATCTTCTTGTTGGATAGACCCTTTAAGTAGGATATAGTGTCCTTCCTCATCTCTTATTACAGTCTTTGGTGTAAAATCTAATTTGTCTGATAGAAGGATTGCCACCCCTGCTTTCTTTTGGTGTCCATTAGCATGGTAAATGGTTTTCCACCCCCTAACTTTCAATCTGGAGGTGTCTTTGTCTCTAAAATGAGTCTCTTGCAGACAGCATATCGATACGTCTTGTTTTTTTTATCCCATCTGATAGTCTGTGTCTTTTGATTGGGGCATTTAGCCCATTTACATTCAGGGTAACTACTGAAAGATAGGAATTTAGTGCCATTGTATTGCCTGTAAGGTGACTGTTACTGTATATTGTCTGTGTTCCTTTCTGGTCTATGTTGCTTTTAGGCTCCCTCCCCCGCCGTCTATCCTCCCAAATATCGCCTCGGATTCACTACTCTGCACGTCCTACCTTCCAGAAAGTGGTCGCTTTTCTGCTCAGAGAGTTGTTGCTATTCTTTTCTTCGATCTCCTGTTGAGTTTGTAGGTGTTCAGAATGGTTCGATCCCTATCCAGCTGAATTCCTGAGACCAGACGAAATCCAGTCTCCTACTCCTCTGCCATCTCGCTCCCTGGTTGTGTCTGCTTTTAAAATGGACAGGAGTCTCGGCACCTAATGAGAAAGCCTTGTGAAGTCTCACACATTTTGCATTACATCTTACTTCACGCTTAAAAATTTCCCCTCTACAGCATAATTTAAAAGTGTGACATGGAAATCAATGTCAGAAAAAAAGAAGTGGAGAAATAATTCATTGGAGATTTAGATACATATAATTTCTAGGTTTTGTATCTAATGAAAAGGCACCATTTGAAAATAGTTTCACCAGGTATAGTCCCAATTATTACACTTGAAAAGACGTTGAAAATTACACCCCTTCTGGGGCACCTGGGTGGCTCAGTCGTTAAGCGTCTGCCTTCTGCTCAGGTCATGATCCCAGGGTCCTGAGATCGAGCCCCCACATCGGGCTCCCTGCTCGGCGGGAAGCCTGCTTCTCCCTCTCCCACTCCCCCTGCTTGTGTTCCCTCTCTCGCTGTGTCTCTCTCTGTCAAATAAATAAATAAAATATTAAAAAAAAAAAAGAAAATTACACCCCTTTAAAGACAATTAAAAACTGCCTTTTGAAGAACTACATGAAAGCTCATCTGAGCAATCCTTTCATTTGTGACAACTGAGTATTCAGAATCTATGGAAAATCGCTGCCTATCACCAGCATGCCTCTGGAAACAGTGGTCAGAGTGCACCAGAATGTACCAATTTCACAGTCAGTTCAATGCAACAAGCATCTGTGCAGCATCTGCTGTGTAACAGGAGTAATTCTAGGTGCAGAGGGAAACTCAGGGAGGAGCAAAACAATGCCCCCAACCCTGTAGGAGTCCACCACCTAACAGTGTAGACAAAGATCACACAAAGTACCTGTCCTGGAAACAAGAGCACTGGTAAGGAGCCGAGACGCAAGCAGTGATGTCAGATGCGGGGGATTATAGGATGATCATGAGGTGACACCTGAGCTGGACCGTGAAGCCAGGTTAGGATTTCAACAGGTGGAGATGGAGAATTCTAATCTCAGAAAATAATAAGCAAATACTTTGGACGTGTGAAACTGCATTTGTAGAACTAGAAGGACTGCCTGCAAGTTACAAGGCAATGGACAAGCCCAGCTAGTCTGGGCTCAGATCTCCAAGTCCAGAACACTTGACTGGGGACAGCTGGCAAGTCATGCCATTGATGAGTAGCACGCTGCTCCTTAATACCTCTGTTTATTTTCATAACTCTTGCTTTGTACATTGTCATTCTGTTTTTGCATGAGAGTCACTTCAAAAAACAAATAAAATATCTACAGATGTGTTTTTCTCTCAAATTTTTATAAAAGCTAAGCAGATCTTAAGAAAAATTATGCATGCTTACTTTTTAAAAATTTGACCTAATATATCAATGATAAAATTATATTATTTTTCAGCTCTCATCTGGGCATGTTGTGAGGGGTTTTTTACACATCCTTTTGTCTGTTTCAAAATTAGATAAGTAGAAATTATACATAATTCCCACTGTAAGCCATTCAGGTAATACACAAGTATGTGAGTAGACTATGGCAATATTCTTCACAACCCATCTTACTCTTTCCATACCTTTAAGTGGGACCCTAGTAACTACATAGTGTGTATTCTGCTAGTTGTTTATTATACATATAATGTAAATGTAACCCTAATATAGCAACTGTTTTGAATTTTACTTATTTTTAATTAGCAATGACTTAGAGGTGTTTAAATCACCCTTAATTCTATTCTCCAAAAACTCTGACTATGAAAATGTGTGCTCATTTATCTTTCTCCACATGTGTAAAAGTTTAGTTTGTAAATTAAAAGTTTAATACACATATAAACTTGAAAGACTTTACTCAGAACATCCAACTTTCAGTAATCTAATGCTCAGAATTTTTAAAAGTAATTTGATATCAAATCATACATGCCATTAATCTTTTTGATGTATACTTTTTCTTCTCCTTTTCTGAAAGCTGTCCTGTTTCTTTCTTTCTTTTTTTTTTTTTTTTAAGATTTTATTTATTCATTTGAGACACAGAGATAGAGAGAGAGAGAGAGAAAGCATGAGCGGGGAGAGAGAGAAGCAGGCTCCTCGCTGAGCCAGGAGCCCAATGTGGGGCTCGATCCCAGGACCCTGGGATCATGACCTGAGCCGAAGGCAGACACTTAACCATCTGAGCCACCCAGGCGCCCCAAGTCCTCTTTCTTTCCATATACTTTTCTGCCTTACGTTACTGAAGTTAAAACCTCTTAATAAAACTACCATGTTTGTCTATATTTATATAATCATACACAAGCAGACAGATGGATACATAGCCATACATGAATACATATATGCAATAATCTATGTGTATAGATATTTATCTATCAATTTATAGTTTATCCTCATTTCTCTCGGATTCCGTATTTGAGAATACCCCTACTCACTACAATTTATTTGTAACCTGCAAACACCACCATCCATGGCACTTCCACTGTCACTCTTGGACATGTACAGAGCAGTGGAAGCTCTGAGCTACCCAACCCACACACCCTCAGCCGAGACTCAGAACGATGGTACTCAGCCTTCCTTATTTAGCTACCACAAGGTAAACGAGGGTCCTTTCTGCAGTCTTGTTAGTCCATATTTTTTTGAATTTTTGTGCTTTGTGTTGCTGATTTCACTCATCAAAATGGTGCCAAGTGTGGTGCTGACATGCTGTAAGTCCAAGAAGGTTGTGATGTGCCTTATAAAGAAAATATGTGTATTAGATCAACCTCATTAGGCATGAGCTATAGTGCTGTTGGCTGTGAGTTCAATGTCAATGAATCAACAACGTATAGGAGATATTATGTCTTTAAACAGGAACACACAAAAAATAAGTTATGTATTGACTGGATAGCAAAAATATTTTGGCCAAGAGCTCCTAAGAACCTAACCCTATGTTCATTTCCCCTGGGAGCAACTGTTCCTAATTTGCTGATTCAGTATTTGCAGCAACTATCGAGTCCATAACTACCACAAGTAATAAGAACTGATAGTATCAATATCTATCCAGCTATCTATTTATAGTTTCATCTTTTTCATAATATGGACTGTATTTTATAAGAGAATTGACATAAGTTTCTGGTTAAGTGTTTCAATATTATTTATGTACTATATTTTTCACTTGAGATTTAACTAAACTATTATAATCATATAGTATTTCTATTCTAAACTATCCCTTTAATGGTTTACATGAAAATATTTCCTGCAATTGTAGCACTCTAGCATTCCTGAGATAAAGCACAGTTGGAAATACACAACATACCTATTTTTCAAAAATATTTAGCAAAATATAAATGACAAGTAGAAATTTATATATATACATATAAATCATAGTATATATATAAATCATATATATATGTGTGTGCATATATATATATATATCTGTATCATTATTGTACGACAGGATTAATTCATCACAAATAAACAAGCTCACATAATCAGCACTGAAATAAAAAAAAGGAATACTAGCAGGTCAAACAAAAGCCCTTATCCTGTCCCTTCTCATTCAAAAGCATCCATGTTTCCTAGGGAATTGAGATGATTATGCACATACCAAAAGTAAGATGCATGCTTAGAAAAAGATCTGAGAAGATCCTAAGCTTTCACCTCAGGGTGATCCATTGGTTCAGCAAGCTTAGGTAAGTGTCAATGGAGTGTTGCAGCACCAACAATTTTCAAAGATTTTAGACAAATTTTTGTTGGTTTGTTTGGTTTTTGAAATCCGGCATTCGTTAAAATCTGACAAAATACTAGTTAAATTTGGGCTAAGGGACAGAGACTTCAGAGACCAAACACAACAAGGAATATAATCTTTGCAAAATACAGTCTGTAAAGTCTCTAAAAATTTAGACTACTACAGCCTTCAACAATCAAAAAAAAATCAGCAAATTCTTACAAAATGGGTGAGTCTGATTTCGATATTTACCATATTATATTAAAATATTCAAGTTCCAACAAAAATCACAATGCATATAAATAAACAGAAGGTATAGACTATTCAAAGAACAAAATAAATTGACAGAAATCATTCCAAAGTCTACATATTGAATTTACTGGAGAAATGCTTAAAAATCACTATTATACATATACTCTGAGATAAAGGAAATCATACACAAAAAAAGCAAAAGAAATCAGGAAGACAGTATATGAATAAAATAGCAATAAAGATACAGAAAAAGGACAAAAAAGAAATAAATAGAAAACCTGGAAGTGAAATTTATAATAACTGAAATTTAAAAAACACTAGTAGTGTTCAAAATCAGACTGGGGCAGGGAGAATAAAGAATCAATGAGCATGAAAACAGGACAACTGAAATTGAGTCAGAGGAGCAGAAAGAAAAAAGAATGAAGAAAAGTTAACAGACTAAGATACCTGTGGGAAACAGCAACAACAAAGAATCAACATATGCATTGTAGTAACCCCACATGGAGAAGAGAGAGAAAAATGCATGAATGGTTCAATGTAAGACAATAAGTCAATATAATATGTCACATTAGTAAAATGAAAGAAAAAATACATGATCATCTCAATTGGAGAAAAAGCATTTGACAAAATTTAACATATTTCATGATTTAAAAATTCACTCAGAAAACTCGGTAGAGGGAAAATTCCTTAATATGATAAAAGAGTATAGCTAACATCACACTCAGTGGTGAAAGAGTAAAAGCTTTCCCTATAAGAACAGAAACAAGACAAGATGCCCACTTTCACCACAACTAGTCAACACTGTACAGGAAATTCTAGAGAGAACAATAAGATAAGAAAAAGATGAGGGAGAGGAGTTCAGATGGTGGAGGAGGAGGGGGTCCCCAGGCTTGCCTTGTCCCTCAAACACCGCTAAATAAATACCAAATCATTCTGAACACACAAGAAGTTGATCAGAGGACTGAGAGAACAAACTGCACAACTAGTGGTAGAAAAACAGCCACCTTGTGGAAAGGTAGGAGCTGTGGAGAGCTGACTTGGGGGAGAAAAGAACTGTGGGTGCTACAGTGGGGAAAGAGCTCTCATCACAGAGAAAGGAGGGAGTGAGAGAGAGAGAATGAGTGAAGCAGTACACAGGGGACTGCACAAGAAAAACTCGTCCCCAAAGCCATAGACAGGGAAAAGGAAAGGGGCTGAATACCACAAGTCTTTATAAGCAGCGGAGCTCAAAGTCTGCAGTTCTAGGAGTCTAAATCATAGCCAGGTTTATGCCTGGCAGTCTTAGCAATGCTCCTGTAGGGAAGGAGTGTGGAGGCCCACAAGCGGGCAGCATCGTCTGAGGATCCCTTGGGTCACACAGAGAGTACTAATTCCTCTTCTTGGACTGCATTAGGGAGCGGTGGCACAGTCTCTCCAGGGACAAAAGACCTGGAGGGCGCCACTGAGCTGTCCTGTTCACCAGCATAGGAACAGAGACAACTGCCAAGGGCAGCAAGCCTTGGCACTGGCTTTTTTGCTGCATTTTATTATATACTCTGAACCACTGCACAATCATGCAACTGCTTTTCTGGGACAAAATGGCATGGCCATAGTGCCCCCCAGTGGAGGCTGGGGCCACATACAGCAACCCCACCCCCTTGTGTCCTGCAGGTGCATCTTCACTAGGGCAAGACCAACTGAGAGTCAGAACAGCCAGTGCCTCCTCTTCCCCAGAGGATCAACACAAATCCACACTACGTGGATCCCTGAAGTTGGGAGTTTTGAAATCCAGCTGTGCCTGAGATAAAACACAGGAGTACTGGGCTGCCTGGCAGACAGACAGCTCTAACACAGTCAAGGTAAAGGTGGGGATGTGGCAGAAGCCCAGGACACAAGTGAGGTCATTGCTTGTTCTTCTGTGAGGGCTTCCTGAAGAGTAGCAGGCATGAACTCCCCGCCCTGGGAACGAGAAAGCGGGGTGATACTATGTTCCCCCTACCCATCAGCATTGACCGACTGCAGTGAGCAACACAGTGCCCCCCAATGGGGGCTGGAGCCACATACAGCAAGCACTGACCCCTGTGCCCTGCAGGTACATCTCCACTGGACAAAACCAACTAAGAGTCAGCACAGGCCCCTCCCCCAGAAGAACAGCACAAACCCTCACATACAACAAGTCTACTGATCGCAGACTGCTGCAAAACTTCAGCTCCAAGGGAAATAGGATCTACCTTCTTTTAACAAGCAAACCAAAACACACCTCGTTAAAACTTGCCACACAGTGGACAAGGTCCAAACACCCCCCACTGCAGGCAAGGAGAAACTCTGCAGAGGACTGATCTGAGGGAAGGAGCAGCCATGACACAACAGCAGAGTGCACACTCTGAAACGCCCCCCGAAGCACCAGGTCAAGAGAGTATAGGACCTCTTCTTGATATAGGCATTACTCTCAGGAGCAGGACTATAACAGTCTTTCCTAACAATGACACACACACACACACACACACACACACACACACACACACACAAAACAAAAACAAAAAAACAGTGACCTAGACAAAAAGACAAAATGGAGGAATTCACCCCAAAAGAAAGAATAGGAAGAAGTAACACTGGGGATTTACTCAATACAGAAATAAAATGCCTGAACCAGAATCTAAAACAACGATCATAAGGATACTAGCTGGGCTTGAGAAAAAACATAGAAGACACTAGAGAATCCCTTACTGCAGAGATAAAAGAACTAAAAGCTAATCAAGCCAAAATAAAAAATGCTGAAACTGAGATGCAAAACTGACTGGATACCATGACAATGAGGATGGATGAATCAGAGGAATGAATCAGTGATATAGAAGATAAAATTATGGAAAATAATGAGGCTGAAAAGAAAAGGGACAATAAGGTATTGGATCATGAAGGTAGACTTAGGGAACTCAGTGACTCCTTAAAGCGTAATAGCATTTGTATTATAGAAGTCCCCAGAAAAAAAAAAGAGAGGGAAAAGGGGGGAAAGATTCATTTGAGCAAATTATAGCTGAAAACCTCTGTAATAAGGGGAAGGAAACAGACATCAAAATCCAAGAATCACAGAGAACTCCCTTTAAATTCAACAAAAGCCCGCCATCACCACGACATATAGTCAAATGCACAAAATACACAGACAAGGAAAGAATACTGAAACAACAAGGGAAAAAAGTCCAACAAATGAAGACAAATCAGGTTCTTAGAACATCTGTCCACAGAAACTTGGCAGGCCAGAAGAGAATGGCAGGACACATTCAATGTGCTGAATGGGGAAAAATGTGCATCCAAGAATACTTTATCCAGCAGGGCTATTATTTAGAATAGAAGGAAAGATAATGAGATTCCCGAACAAAAAACTAAAGGAGTTTGTGACCACTAAACCAGTCCTGCAAGAGATATTAAAGGGGACTCTTTGAGTGGGGGAAAAAAAACCCAAAAGTAACAAAGATTAGAAAAGAAGAGAAAACATCACCAGAAACATCAACTTTACGGGTAGCACAATGATACTAAATTCATATATCTCACTATGGACTAAATGCTCCAATCAAAAGATGTATGGTATTAGAACAGATTTAAAAAAAAAAAAAAAAGACCCATCTATATGTTGCCTACAAGAGACTTATTTTAGACCTAAAGACACCTGCAGATTGAAAGTGAGGGTATGGAGAACCATCCCCATCAAGCTAAGGGATATCAACAGAAAGCTACAGTAGCCAGACTTATATCGGACAATTCTCTCTCTCTTCCAAATTCCCTCTATGAGGCCAGCATTCCTTTGATTCTAAAACCAAAGACCCCACTAAAGAGAATTACAGACCAATATCCCTGATGAACATGGATGTAAAAATTCTCAACAAGATACTAGTAAATTGAATCCAACATGACATTAAAATAATTATTCACCACCATTAAGTGAGATTTATTCCTGGGCTGCAGGGATGATTCAATATTCACAAATCAGTCAACTGCTATACCACATTAAGAAAAGAAAGGGTAAGAACCATATGATCCTCTCAATAGATGCAGAGAAAGCATTTGAGAAAGTACAACATGCATTCTTGATAAAAACCCTCAATAAAGTAGAGTGGAAAGTAGATGGAACACACCTCAACATCATACAGGCCATATACAAAAGACCTACACCTAATATCATCCTCAATGGGGAAAAACTGAGAGCTTCTCTTCTATGATCAGCAACAAGACACGGATATCCACTCTCACCACTACTATTTAACATGGTGCGGGAAGTCCTAGCCTCAACAATCAGACAACCAAAAGAAATAAAAGGTATCCAAAACAGCAAGGAAGAAGTCAAACTTTCACTATTTGCAGTCGACATGATACTCTAGTAGAAAACCCAAAGACTCCACCAAAAAATTGCTAGAACACATGAATTCAGCAAAGTCACAGGATACAAAATCAACATACAGAAATCTGTTGCATTTCTATGCACCAAAAATGAAGCAGCAGAAAAAGAAATCAAGAAATTGATTCCATTTACAACTGCATCAAAAACAATAAGATACCTAGGAATAAACCTAACCAAAGAGATAAAGGATCTGTACTCTGAAAAGTATAGAACACTTATGAAATAACTGTAAGAGAACACAAAGAAATGGAAAAACATTCCATACCCATGGAATGGAAGAACAAACATTGTTAAAATGTCTATACTACCCAAACCATTCAAACACTGAATGCAATACCTATCAAAATACCAGCAGCATTTTTCACAGAACTAGTACAAATAATCCTAAAATTTGTATGGAACTGTAAAAAACCCTGAATAGCCAAAGCAATCCTGAAAAAGAAGAGCAAATCCGGAGGCATCACAATTCCAGACTTCAAGCTGTATTACAAAGCTGTAATCATCAAGACAGTATGGTACTAGAACAAAAACAAACACATATATCAATACAACAGAATAGAAAACCCAGAAATGGACTCACAACTATATGGTCAATTAATCTTCGACAAAGCAAGAACGAATAACCAATGGAAAAAAGACAGTCTCTTCAACAAATGGTGTTGGGAAAACTGGATAGTTACATGCAGAAGAATGAAACTGGATTACTTTCTTACACCATATACAAAAATATAAATTCAGAATGGATGAAAGACCTAAATGTGAGACAGGAAACCATCAAAATCCTAGAGGAGAACACAGGCAGCAACCTCTTCGACCTCAGCCATAGCAACTTCCTGCTAAACACACTGCCAGAGGCAAGGGAAACAAAAGCAAAAATGAACTATTGGGACTTCATCAAGATAAAAAGCTTCTGCACAGCAAAGGAAACTAAACTAATAGGCAGCCTATGGAATGGGAGAAGATATTTGCAACTGATCTATCTTATAAAGGGTTAGGATCCAAAATCTATAAAGAACTTATCAAACTCAACACCTCCCAAAAAGAAATAATCCAGTTAATAAATGGGCAGAAGACATGAATAGACATTTTTCCTTTTGTTTTTTAATAAGTTTTCTTTTCTTTCTTTTAGATTTTATTTATTTGAGAGAGAGAGAGAGAGAGACAGAGCACACATTAGAGGGAGGAGGGTCAGAGGGAGAAGCAGACTCCCTGCTGAGCAGGGAGCCTGATGCGGGACTCAATCCTGGGACTCCAGGATCTTGCGTGACCTGAGCCGAAGGCAGTCGCTTAACCGACTGAGCCACCCAGGGTCCCTGAACAGACATTTTTCCAAAGAAGACATCCAGATGGCAAACAGACACATGAAAAGATGCTCAACACCGCTTATCATTTATATTGAAATATAAATCAATACTAAGTATTAGAGAAAGACAAATGTCATATGATTTCACTCATATATGGAATTTAAGAAACAAAACTGATGAGACTATGGGAAGGGAAAAAAAGAGAAAGAGGGAAACAAATCGTAAGAGACTCTTAATGATAGAGAACAAATTGATTGTTGATGGAAGGAGAGAGGTGGGGGATTAACTAGATGGGTGATGGGCATTAAGGAGGGCACTCGGTATAATGAGCAATGGGTGTTATATGTAAGTGATAAATCACTAAATTCTAATCCTGAAACCAATATTATACTATGTGTTAACTAACTAGAATTTAAATAAAAGAAAAAGAAAAAGATGAAAGGTATCCATTTTGGAAAGGAAGAAGTAATATCTCTATTCACAAATCACATGACCCTACACATAGAAAATGCCAAAGAATACATAAAACATCTACCAGATCTAATAAACACATTCAGCAAAATTGTAGGGTAGTTGTAGGGTAAGATTGACACACAAAAACCAGTTGCATTTCCATACAAAAGCAATGAATAATCCAAAAATCAAACTATGAAAGAAATTCCATTTATAATAACATCTAACAGAATACAATAGCTAGGAATAAATTTATGCAAAGAAGGAAAGACTGGTACACTCACTGAAAACTACAATCATTGCACAAATAAATCAAGAACATAAATAAATGGAAAGATACCCCCTGTTCAAGGATTGGAGATTTACTGTTATTTATGTATGAATACTTCCCCCCAGATCTACAGATTCAATGCAATCTCTATTAAAATTCTAACAGCCTTTTATCAAAAATGTAAAAAATTATCTTTGAATTCATATGGAACTGCAATGGGCCCAGAAGAGCCAAAACAGTGTTGAAAAAGAACAAAATACTCACACTTCCTAATTTCAAAGCAGTCTACAAAACCACAGTAATCAAAACAGTGTTTTACTGGCATGAAGATAAACATACACAGTGATGTAGAAGAATTTAGAAATAAACCCATACATCTACAGTACTAACATTTCCTAATTTTATAGCAGTCTACAAAACTACAGTGATCAAAACAGTGTTTTACTGGCACGAAGATAAACATATATAGTGATGTAAAAGAATTTAGAAATAAACCCATACATCTAAGGCCTATTGATTTTTGACAATGGTGGCAAGTTCATTCAACCGGGAAAGAACAATCTCTTTAATACATGGTGCTGGGACAACTGGATTTGCACATGAAAAAGAATAAAGTTGGGTCTTTAATTCACACCATATATAAAAATTAATTCAAAATGGATCGATGTCCTAAATATAAGAGCTAAAACCATAAAGCTGTTAGAAGAAAACACAGGAGTAAATCTTCATTACCTTGGACTGAGCAACAAGTTCTTAGACATGATACCAAAAGCATGAGCAACAAAAGATAAATAAATTGAACTTCATCAAAATTTAAACATTTATGCATCAAAAGACATTACCAATAAAGTGATAAGACAACCTACAAAAAGGATAAAATGTTAGCAACTGATATATTTGACAAGGATATAATATACAGAATATATAAGGAACTCCAACAGCTGAACAATAAAACCAAATGAGATATATCATTTTTGTACACCAATCAAGATATAGAACTTTTCATACATCAGAAAGTTTCTTTGTGCTCCTTTTCAGAAAATCTGCCTCCCCACCAACCCCAAGACATCGTTTCTCACCATTTATTAGTATTGCCTCTCCTTAAATTCGTACAACTGACTCATAGGGAATGAACTCTTTTGCATTTGACATTGTTTTTCAACATGTTTTTGAGATCACTGTTTTTGCACATGCCAGCAAATGTTCATTCATTCTCATTGCTTAATAGCATTATATTGTATATACGTATCAATATTTTTTAAATCATTCTCCTGTTGAAATTTTGGGGTATTTGTAGTTTGTGCCATTATAAGTAAGTCCACTATGAACATTTTTGTACATGTTTTTTGTAACATATAATTTTATTTTCCTTGGGTAAAAATTTAAGAGCGAAGTTGCTAATCACAGGTAAGTGTATATTTAACATTATAATAAAGTGCCTGAAAGTTCTCCAAAGCTGCTTCCTCATCTTCCACTGCCGATAGCAATGAATGAAAATTACAATTGCTCCTCATCACTGCCAAATTTGGTAATTTTCAGTTCTTTTAACTTTGCCTTCTATATTGAGTATTAAATAGTATCCAAATATAGTTTTTATTTTTTTAAATTTTTATTTTATTATGTTATGTTAATCACCATACATTATATCATCAGTTTTTGATGTAGTGTTCCATGATTCATTGTTTGTGTGTAACACCCAGTGCTCCATTCAGTACGTGCCCTCATTAATACCCATCACCAGGCTAACCCATCCCCCACCCCTTTCCCCTCTCCAAATACAGTTTTAATCTGAATTTCTCTCATGACTAATAATACTGAGTACTTTTCTATGGTTACTGACTTTTGCATATATTGTGTATATGTTTGTATATGTTGTTAAGTGCTTATTGAAGTTTTTACTCATTTTTTTTAAAGTTAGTTGTTTTACTTTTTATTACTGACTTATAGGAGTTTTTAAATATGTTATGAATATAAGTTGTTTATTAGATTCATATACTAAAAGTGTATTCTCACAGGTTGTGGCATACTTCTGCATTTTTTCATCATGGAAAAATATAGAAAGATAAAATTTATCATTTTAACCATTTAACATCATTTTACATGGTATTCCCAATAAAAGAGATTTATAATTATTTCTATGCATTTGTCTTTTTAATAATTTGGAAAATAAATAGTGGAGTTACCAAAAAAAAAAAAAAAACAGTAATACTAGCTTTTCTATCCTCCCATGTGGTTTCTTTTACTGGAGATCTTGTTTCTTCATACAGCTTTAAATATGTCAACCCACTGCTTTTTAGCCTCCATTTCTGATGGGAAATCCACTCTTAATCTTACTGAGGACCCATTATATGTGATTAGTTGCTTCTCCCTTACTGCATTCAAGAATCTTCTTTATCTTTGTCATTGGACAGTTTAATTAAGTGTCTTGGTATGGATGTCTTGGAAGTTATGATACTTGGGATTCACTGAGCAGCATGGATCTGTAGATACATGTCTTTTATTAGAATCAGGGAATTTTTGGCCTTCTTCAAATATTCTTTGTTCCCCTTTCTTTCTTTTCTCCCTCTGGTACTCCTATAATCATATGATAGTCTTCTTTATGGTATTCCATAGGTTCGTTATGTTCTATTCACTTATCTCCGTTCTTTATTTCTTTCTGCCCATCAGACCGGATAATTCAACTGCCTTATATTCAAGTTCACTGGTTCTGTTTTCTGCCTGCTCAAATCTGTTAAAACTCCCCTCTTCCCACAGAGAATTTTCCTTTCAGTTACTGTACTTTTCAGCTTCAGAATTTCTTTTTGGTTCTTTAAACAATTTAATCCTTTTCTGGACAGTCCCATTTTAATCATACACCATTTTTCTGATTCTTTATAGTTGTTTGCTCTTGTTTACCTTCAGCTCTTGGAGAATATTTAAAACATTTCTTTCAAATTCATCAACAGACAGACAAAACAATCAATTATAAAATAAGTGAAAGATTTGAATAGAATTTTCTCCAAAAAAGACATACGAATTGTCACACAGCATACAAAATAATCCTCAACATCATTAGTCATTAAGGAAATCCAAATAAAAACCACAATGAAATACCACTTCACAACTATCTGGATAAATATAATAGAAAAAGGGGAGGTTTAAATAACAATTATTAATACACAAGTATTAAGCACATAGAGAAACTGGTAGGAATGTGAAATGGTACAACTACTGTGGGATAAAGTTTGGCAGTTCCTTGAAAAGAGATGAAAATAAAGATTCAAATAAAAACTTATATGATAACGTTCAGTGCAGCATTATTCAGAATAGCCAAAGATGGAAGCAACCCAAATGTCTATCAATAGATGAATAAACAAAATGTAGGGTATACATACAATGGAGCATTATTTAGCTATGAAAAATAAAGCTCTGATATATGCTACAACATGGAAGAACCTAGACAGCATTATGCTAAGTGAAAAAAGTTTGCCACATGGAATCCTGTATTTTTAAATTCCACTTATTTGAATGTCAAGAATAGGAAAATCTACAGAGATATGAAGTAAATTGTTTGGTTCCTAGGGTTGGGGGGGCAAAAAATAATGAGTTATTGTTTAACAGTTACAGAGTTTCTCTTTGTAGTGATGGAAATCTTTTGGAAATATATAGTGGTTATACTTGCACAATATTTTGAAAGTAATTAATGCTACTGACTAATACACTTTAAAAACAACTAAAATGACAAATATTATATATATTTTACCACAGCAAAACAAATTAAAGATTTATTTTTTCTTCATTTTTTTCTTCATCTTTGAAGTATATTCTATAGATGCAACATTAAGTTAAGCATTATGTTCTGGCAGATGTTTGAAGAGGACTTTCTGTTTTCTTTTTTCATTTTATTCTTTTAAGAAATAAGCTATCTTCTTAATCATTGCTCTTTGAAAGATTGTATTTACCTCTACTTCCACCCACTGGCTACTTTTAAGATTTTCTCTTTAACATTTCATATTCATAACTGTATTATAAAGATCCCAACTGCAGTTTTCTTTGTATTTATTCTTCTTGGTGTTTACATAAATCCTTCTTTCTCTGTAACTTTCACCAGTTCTTAAAATTCTATGGACACTATCTTTTCAAATATTGTTTCTCTTCTCTTCTTGATACTTCAAATTGTGTGTGTGTGTGTGTGTGTGTGTGTGTGTGTGTGTGTGTGATGGGCAGAATGTATTTTCTTAAAAGTTTCCATTTGTGTGTTTTTATCAAAGAAGGTTCAACTTCATGCTAATGGGAAGATACTATTGGGCATAACCTCATTAATTCCATCACAGAATGAATACAGAGAATGCCTTCCATCTAAGTTAAGATTCCCACTAAACATAAAGCTTCAGCTACATTCTGATATTTGGGGAGGGTGGTGCTCCCCCTGCTTCATATAGCAAAGAAGTGAGTTATTCTACTGGAAGGAGTGACTCACGCTGGTCATTAGGAAGAGTTAGACCTGCTGTTCCATAATAGGGACAGAGAGAAATGTTGCTGTAAATTACTGATCCATCTTGTGTCTCTCAGTGATTCACACATGGGCTGATAACTTTCAGGAATAAAGATTTGGGTCATCCCTCCCCCAGTGCAAGCCACCAAGATCTGAAAAAATGCTAACTCAAAGTAAGGAGACTTATGATAGAAAGAGATTATGAATATTAGTCACAGCCTCAGGACCAGCTGCAGTAGCAAGAGCTCTGGCTATCTTACTAAATCTCCTGTTGTGGGTTTTACCCTAAATTGTAACTAAAAACAATCATGTGGATTCTGGGACTGAATGGAGCACACTTACTTTGAGAAGTGGAGCTGATCAGTGCAAGGGGTCAACTACCATGAAATATGTTAGTATTCAAACTAGATCTCTTCATATTCCTTTCCCTGGTTGTGCAAGTCTATTCCCAACTTCTATTAGCTCATTTCCTAATGGTCCACATTTTCAAAATTTATCAGAAAGTAAACTTGGATAAGTAGAACCACTTTGAATAAATACCTAGAGAGGCACTAAGAACTAGGATGATTGCTCATAGTCAATCAGTGACAGATGGAAGGATATGAAAATGTAGCTTCCTTTCTTCAAGCCAGAATAAACCCTGTAGTCAAAATGATACTTTGGAGTTTCTCCAAAATTGAGTCAAGACTGGGACTTCACATGAAATAACACCTTTGTTTTTCTTCTTCCTCTTCATTATTGTGCTTCTCATCTCCCTTACCAGTTTCTCCTGGAACACCTTCTGAAAAAATCGCTCAGATACAACATCATCTCAGTGTCTGCTTGTAGTAACCCGATCCAGGACAACCAATTATATGATTTTGTGTTGAAGTATGTGATGAACTTTAGAAGAATTATATATAAGTTCATAAAGAAAACATGGATAGCTAAGTATAACACCGCAGTTATGACTTGGAGTTTTAGAAGAAATAGTATTTTTTACAACTTATCTATGATCTAAGTATATTCTATTAGCAGTATGAAATAATGTCACAAATTTTGGTAACTGTTAATGTAAAACATAAAAAAAAAAAAAAACAGTCATCATATACACATATTATAAATTTCCCCTTCAGACAACAGGAGGGAAATGACAGGGGCATTTTGTAACAGATCTAAACATGAAGAACTCAATCTCTGTAACCGATCAAGAAAAATGATTCTAGAATATACAATGTGCATATCCATTGAGAATTTCTCCCTTCGTTTAAACTTAAGGACTCTATGCAGAAATGCTGTAGATACAGTTGAGGGTTGGTACATACTAAAGAGAAGTTGTTTCCATGGCAACGATAACCCTAACCTTGAAGAAGGGATTAAAGACATAAATTCATATTATAACTCAAATAAAATTCACTCAAGTCCATGAAACACAAATGCAATGTGATCAACACAATCTGATATATTAAGAACGTCTTTCCTTTATAGGAGACTGAGGCATTCAATAAAAATCTAAAGTCCGTCTGTGTTACACAGTCTATATTACTTCCTATCATTTTCAAAAAAGTGATGCAATAAAAGGAATGCTACCTAGTCTTTAGAGTGTTATTTCAGAAATAGTATATAAATGGGATTATTTTCCATCTATTTAACAAAAGCTTATTTGGTGGCTGCTACATTTCAAGGACTTTGTTAGACAACAGACAAAATGAAAGGACTAAAGCATTGCTCAATATCAGTGCAGAAGGCTAGCTGTAATTTTTTAAAAGATATAGCAATAAATAATCTAAATATAATCACCAGATAATTGCCTAATATAGTTAGTTCCCAAATAATTTTGGCACTCCCTGAAACTAGGATCTTCAAAGTGAACATCACCAGCTCCCCACTGACACGGCAGTAGAAGCTGCAGCACCAGCAGCTGGAGAGGCTGTGACTGCAGAACCGGTACCAACGAAACTGATGAAAAAGGGTAAAGTTCTACCAGTTGTCCAAGTTGAACTTGATAACATTTTCTTAAACATCTTTATGTGCTTTAATTACCTGCCATTCATGGGCAACACCTACCATCTATGTTGAGCAAAAGCACTTTATCTAATTTAGAAAACTTTTTTACAGAAAAACAAAAAACAAAAACAAAAGAACGATCCTCTGTTTGCCAGGGAAAGACGATGTATACAAATAAGTCAAACTAAAATACTTTCCACAACTAAGCTAGATATAGATACAATTTAAGAATAAAAAGAACTTCAAAATCAGCCAAACGGACAGGAGACCTAAAGTTTATTTTGGGTTCACGTTATGATGGGTTTGGGGGAGGGGGGTCTATCATATAATATCTGAGAATATAAAAACCTCAGTTCACAAATGACCATCATGTTCCAATTGTTATGTTGTTATGGTGGGTAAACTGCTAGAAAAAATACGTAAAGCCAGTATCAAAAAGATGGGAGTTTCGGATATCCATAAAACAATACAGCATTTTTGATGCATTATGTGACTGATAAAATAAAATCTGTGATTTCCTAATGACAATCATGGATGATATCTATCCATAAGGTTCTCCCCCTTCTTTTTAGGCACAAAGTATAGAGCATCAATTACATGTTAAGAAATTGTGGGTCAGACTGCTTAAAATTCTCCAACAAATCAATCACTAAAGTAGCTGTATTGAATTGTATCCTTTTCTTCTACGTGGTGGCGACACTGAAATATTCTGGTTTCTCTTTACCAAGTTTTCTTAAATTTGGGCATAACTACAAAATCACTGACATCAGATGATTATTATATATATTAAATTTTTATTTCTTTCAGTGTATTTCAGTTAGACTGGTGCAGCTGGCACTACAGTGATGGCTAAGGACACAGACAACTCATGCCTTTGCTTCATCAGTAACAGGCATGCCCAGCAAGGGGGGTTAACAAGTCACCGAGATGGAAACTGACAGGCCCTGGAACCAGGGGGCTAACCAGGAGGCTAAACTCAGCACGTTTTCTCATGCTGACGGCAGAGATGCAAGGGGGAAAACAGAAATACCAAAAACTTTTTAGGCCTTGGCTCAGAATTGGCACACTGTCACATATGCTTTCTCCTACTGGCCGAAGCAAATCACGACAGATTCAGTGGGAAGAACCAAAAACCATGTGGCAAACGCTGTGGAAATACGTCTGTTTCTGGGCAATATGTTAGACTCCAAACATTAACACCGTCTGAATAGTCTTCTGTCCTAACTCCAATTATTCACTCCCCGGGCTGGGAATGATACATCAAAGCATGCATCCTCTAGAATGACTCAAACATGAGCTGGGAGCAGCTGCTACTCCATGAGTCAGGTCACATCAAAATCTAGGACAGGATGTTGTGATGTTTATGACCACTCTGGGAAACAGCCTTCCACAGGTCTGTCTTCTCTTCAAGAATCATCTTGGACCTCACCACATAATTCCTTATTATTGCTTTCTGATATTCATTCTAAAACAAAAAACACTATCTCTCAATTTTGTCTCTTTTGAAATAAAAGATATATTTCCTTTAAAAATTGTTCTATAGCTATGTGTTCACAAATTAGAATTAGCTTCAAAACTGATTTGCCAAGTCTGCACCCTTCCCAAATGAGGTATCTGTAACCGGCAGAGGATGGAAACGCACAGCAATATGAGAATACAGCCCCTTCCTAGTGCCGTTCTACAAGACAACATTAGCAAGAATGCTTGATGAGTGTGGCTCGTTTAACAAATAAAACTGTTGTGTTTTCCTTGATTTTAACTGGGGGATAAACGGTGTCAAGTATAACAATTACTTCAAATTGCCTATCAGTCCTGCATCTCAATATTCCTAATCCAAATGTCTGAAATACAAAATTTACATTTCTGTGATGGCAGGTCAGAAGAAATGTCAAATCAGGTCACAATGTATAAAGAAAAAGAGGAGGAACAGAAATGGAGAGTGAGAGATAATTGCATTCTTAAGAAGTCTGATTTTTTCCCCTATTTTCCAATATCATCATTTTCTGTCTTTATTGAGCACTTAATACCTTCCATGCACTGTGATATGTATTCATAAACATTACCTTACTTAATCTTCACAAAACACAAGATATTCAAAATAGGAGTAAAGGTGCCAATAACACACATTTTCACCACTTATAATAAGAGTCAGTGAAAGTTTCATTATTTATCCAGTTATTTATCAATAATCATCAGTAATCTTAGGTTCATTATCAATAACAGCATTCAACACAGCAAAACCTGTGCTCATCTTCATTAATTTTATTATCTATATAATGAGAGCCTGACTTAAATTTTTACTCTCATTATTTACTTTATTGCATAGATTACTTCTGTTCTTCCATGGATAACCTTCTTCCTCTGCTAACCGGTAAGGCACTTAAACCCTGACATAGCCAGTGGAGACACAAGCTGGGGAGAGTCATGGAGACTGAGAGCAGGAATCTCCACAAGCCACTGGGCTCAGGCCACCTGCCATCCAGTTCTCCCTGAGGCCGAGAGCGGTTTATCCATGCCATGTCCATATCACTCTGGGCTTGAACTGCCATTCCAGTTTACATCTAAATACTTCAAACATATTCAGGATTATTATTTTTTTTAAGTCATGGTTTGTTCAGATTTGCTCACATTTGCCACTGTCTTTGCTCTGTGTGAATTAGCACTTTCTATACTTCTTTCTTTTGGATCCACTTCTTCGTACTGAAGAAAATATCCAGGAAGACCTTTTTGAGTTTCTGGGTGTGGTAAGATCTTTGACATGTCTTCGTCCCACCATTATTCATGGAACATAATCTGGCTAGATACAGAATCTGAGGTGAGGAAGTATTATTCCTAAAAATTTGAAGATACTCTTCCAGTACATTCAGCTGTGGACGAAGCCATGAGAAGTTTGCTCTCAGTCCAGGTTTTGAGGGTTGATATGGGTGATGTGAGTCCCCTTATATATATAAAACCTTAGTTATTAGGAGTCTGAACACTTGTCATCAATGAAAGGCACACACCGTTGCCCTTAAGACAACAGTCATATGAATATATAAAATACACACATGCACACCCACGTATTTTGGGTAGAATCAAAAGAGAATGAGCTTTAGAGATAAGCTGGTCTAGATTTTAGCATTTCTTCCACATTAAGATACAGATTTGGCAAAATTCTCAACAGTGTGAACTTATTTGCTCTCTCTGTGATTCAGTTAACAACTGGTAAAATAATCAATGTGTTGTGTGTGGGTGTGGGTGTGTGGGGCCCGGGAGCGGTCTACTCCTTCCTGCTCCCTGCCGTGCTCAGTGCCTCGCCATGCCAGCGGAGTGCTTGACTCGGCGTCACTGCCCTGGTAATGCTCAGCAGCGGTAATTCTGTTTTTCTCTTCTACTCCTCCTCCCCTCAGACTGGATTCAGCTTTCTTGAGAGACAGAATGGGCAGACATACTGCTCCAAGTATGAGGCCCCAAGTGTTCCTGGGCCCGAGTAATCTGCACACAGCATCAGGAGAATAAGCTTCTGCTTTTTCTGTTGTCCTTGGTTACCTCTTGTTAAAAAGCAGATTAGTGGGGCGCCTGGGTGGCTCAGTCGTTAAGCGTCTGCCTTCGGCTCAGGTCATGATCCCAGGGTCCTGGGATCGAGTCCCACATCGGGCTCCCTGCTCGGCGGGAAGCCTGCTTCTCCCTCTCCCACTCCCCCTGCTTGCGTTCCTGCTCTCGCTATCTCTCTCTCTGTCAAATAAATAAATAAAATCTTTAAAAAAAAAAAAAAAAAAAAAAAAGCAGATTAGTGCACCCACTAACAAGATGGGAATATAAAATAATGTCATTTCCTATTTTTCCTATGAAATTCATTGATGTATTTGTCAATGCTTTGTTGACAGGAGGACCTTGGAGGTTTCACTAACATTCACCGCTTATGCTAAAACCAGTCTGGTGCACAGAAAATTTGATCTCCATGAGACTTGTTATTTAAAATTATGTTTTTAAAAAATGGTTTAACACTGAATCCTCATTTCCTTAATGACAACTTGGGAAAATGGTGTATTTCAAAGTGATTCCATGGAGTTATCACTACCGCGAGTAGAGGGCAGCCCGTAAAGGTAGTTCATCTGTCAACGGGAAATTATTCATTGGCTGGGGACTGAATCACTCGATAATTTTAGGACAGTCTGGGATGAAACATGATCCTGTAAGTAAATTACTGTTATTTAAACAGAAATACAGAACAGATTTAAGGTGGCTGCTGATACTGGTCTCAGATGCAATATACAACCAATTTAGCAAAACGGCATGGATTCCATATACCCCACTCTGTCTAGAGATAACCAGTTAAAAAGTCAATTGAAAATAACTGAAATAAAAAATTGTAATCTGATGTTATACAGAAATACATATTCAGTTACTTTTCCTAATGAACCTGGTTTTTTACTTATAAAGTATTTGTCAATTTTGTCTTTGGAGGACAGCTGAGAATACTACTCTGGAAGTTTCATATGTGGGGTATAATTTAATTTCCAATTTACATGTGACACCTACTTCCCAGTAGTTAAATGTACCAATTCTTTTTTTTTTTTTTTAAAGATTTTATTTATTTATTTGACAGAGAGAGACACAGCGAGAGAGGGAATACAAGCAGGGGGAGTGGGAGTGGGAGAAGCAGGCTTCCCGCTGAGCAGGGAGCCCAATGCGGGGCTCGATCCCAGGACCTGGAATCATGACCTGATCCGAAGGCAGACGCTTAACGACTGAGCCACCCAGGCGCCCCAAATGTACCAATTCTTAAAATGGGACATATCTTTCAATATATCTTTCAATATCTTTCAAAAAGATATTCAATATCTTGAATATCTTTCAAAAATGGCTTAATGAGGGTACCTGGGTGGCTCAGTTGGTTAAGCAACTGCCTTCGGCTCAGGTCATGATCCTGGAGTCCCTGGATCGAGTCCCGCATCGGGCTCCCTGCTCCACAGGAAGCCTGCTTCTCCCTCTGACCCTCCCCCCTCTCATGTGCTCTTTCTCTCATTCTCTCTCTGTCAAATAAATAAATAAAAAATCTTTAAAAAAAAAAAAAATGGCTTAATGTGCTCAGAGCTTGCTTGCAGACCTATAAATAAAAACCAGCAAGTAGCCTTCCCATGGCAGTCTGGAGATGGCATGCAGGTATGGCATCTCAGAAGGGGAGGAAGAGAACCGGTCATCATCCTTGAACATCAGGCGCCTAAAGGAGAGGACATATTGGAGTCTGCCACATTCTTCAACCTTCAGTGACACTGTGTCCATGTGACCAATATGTCTGGCAAGGAGACCATCTGCCATGTGGCTGGGGGAAGACAGTTAAGGCAGGCCAAAATGCATCCTGGCCCTATGACCACATGTTGGCCACCCTGGGTGTGGCTCAGGGGGCAAGAGCCAGGCATCACTGCTCTGCACATCAAACTCTGGGTCACAGTAGGAAATAGGACCAAGACCCCAGCACCTGGGGTGCACTCGGCCCTTGGAGCTTGTGCCTGTTCAGGAATGAAAATAGGGCAGATTGAGGATGTCATCCCCACCCCTTCTGACCACACCTGCAAGATGGGAGGTCACCACCCATGAACCTGACCCCTCAAGTATTGCTTTCTGTTAATAAACTGTATTTGTGTAAGGCAAAACAAAAACCAACAAACACCCAGCAAATATACTCATATTTGCTTGCA
The DNA here is from genome assembly GCF_964656455.1 of Halichoerus grypus. Lineage (NCBI taxonomy): Eukaryota > Metazoa > Chordata > Mammalia > Carnivora > Phocidae > Halichoerus > Halichoerus grypus. The sequence goes on from NC_135718.1 coordinate 83,562,006, forward strand.
CATAAACATCTAAGACTTTGGTGGGTAGAAAAAGACACTGGATAAATGGAAGTTACATAAATTTGTCTTAGCATATGCTTGAAAGTTAACTCATATTCTATTAAACCAGACAACTAGTATACCCCATCATAAACACAATCTGTTTTCATTAACAAAACCACAGCATAAATCCAAGGCCAGTTTTTGGACATTTAAGTGGCATCAGAAATGCAGATGTTGCAAGGATTCAACGTCTTCTCTTACAAATACATAGGTAAAGTGGAACTGTAACTGCAATGTAAAGTAGAAGATAGTAACTTCCTTCACTTGCTTGCTTTCTTCCACAAAGCATTTCCCAATGTTGGGGGTAGAGGACAGAAACTGGAGGAACTAAGTCACTGAGTGGACACTCTGACTCTAACTGAACGTCCATGAAGTTACACCTGCTGAGATCTTTCTGGACTCAATCAATGCAGATGGAGTCAGACACACATGTGCTCCATCTGTTTTGGTCGAAGTGCTGAGGTGTGCCTCAGGAGATGTGGGACTAAGCTAGAAGGACATCGCTCCCGTTGCTCAGTGGAAGAACAGGTAGAGGACTGTAAAGAGCTCCTCAGGGCTGGTGAACGGCAGGCGGCAGAGGCACGCCCATGCCACACACTGAGGGAAAGAACAGAAAGTCAGACTGAAGAAAATACGTTTCTCACACAAAGCAAGAACATCAAGGCAGTCAGTCCCTACATTGTATTAGTGATGACAACTTTTACAGGACAGCAATCCGTCCAGAATATACACATCCGTGTTTTATAGTATCAACAACTTCCGTTAAAACCACTGATTTGATCTGCAGGTTTTAACGCAAACTATGGGATGAAAATACATGAAAGCATCTCTCTTTCTCTTCAGAATATTCTTCTGCCAAGTCCTTGGCTCTATTAGAAGAAAAATAAAGACAGAAAGACGAAAAAGAAGGGAAAGGACAGAGAAAAACATAAAATAAGAAGGAAATGGAGAGACTGGGGGGGGCAGTGGAGGAGAGGGAGGGAGAGGGGAAAGGAGAGGGAGAGAGGGAGAGGGAGAAGCAGGCTCCCCGCTGGGCACAGAGCCTGACATGGGGCCCCATCCCAGGACCCTGAGATCATGACCTGAGCCAAACTCAAGAGTCAGATGCTTAACCAACAGAGTCACCCAAGTACCCAAAATATTTTTATTTTTAAGTATTTTCCTGGACAATCATGATTTTCTTAGTTAAGAAAATAGGGCATGTAGCATAGTGTCAGGGATATGGAGCTGCTGCTGACGGCTGCCGGATGCAGGCACCAACATTGTGCCCGGCTACGTACACTGTTGTCATGGTTAATCCTCTTACTAGAAAAAGCCGAAGGTGAGAACCAGACTTCATAATGATCTTGAACTGATAAAAGGTTTGAATGTCCTACAAAAACAAGATATGTCAAAGTCTTCACACTGAGGAGGGGAGGAACAGAAAACAAGCTAACGGCTGCTGGAGACGTGAGCAGCACGTGAGGCTCTGTATCTTAGCGTCAGTGAGTCATTTACCATGATGAGCCTGAGGTCTGCTACAGAGGCCTGATCATTCCCATGAGCCTAGAAAATTCCTGCATACAGCAGAAGCAGCTTGTCAGAAATGCTGATAACCTGGAAAAATGAAGACTGCACACTTGCAATAATAATCGAGGAGAATTTTTCATAAAATATTTTTGGATGACTGTCTTTCTTCCATTTCTGTGTGTATATGTTTGCAGTTATTTTAGTAATTTTTATTTTCGTTATTTTTAGTAATTTCTAACACAGGACATGACTGAATAAAAAAATACCTTTAGGGCGCCTGGGTGGCTCAGTTGGTTGGGCGACTGCCTTCGGCTCGGGTCATGATCCTGGAGTCCTGGGATCGAGTCCCGCGTCGGGCTCCCTGCTCAGCAGGGAGTCTGCTTCTCCCTCTGACCCTCCCCCCTTCTCATGCTTTATCTCATTCTCTCTCTCTCAAATAAATAAATAAAATCTTTAAAAAAAAAAAAAAAACAGTCTTATAAAAAAAATACCTTTACTTTAAAAAATGATGTTACGATTAGAAATAATATTGTATGCATGTTTTTGGAAACAAAGTATTGGTCTTCACAACATATGAGAATCACAGAGATGTAACATTTCTTTTCCAATGTTTATTTAAATTAGTAAAATAAATATCCTTTGTAAGAAACGGTGCAAATACATCTGTGGGCTCTCATTAATGCAACACTGTTTTCATTCACTAACTGCAAAACTCATACGTGATATAAAGCTGCAAAGAAAAACGGCCCTCTTATTTTTTTTTTTTAAAGATTTACTTATTTATTTGAGAGAGCGAGAATGAAAGAGAGAGTACATGAGAGGGGGGAGGGTTAGAGGGAGAAGCAGGCTCCCCGCTGAGCAGGGAGCCCGATGCGGGACTCGATCCTGGGACTCCAGGATCATGACCTGAGCCGAAGGCAGTCGCTTAACCAACTGAGCCACCCAGGCGCCCCAAACGGCCCTCTTAGTGGGAGGAGCATAGACTACCTTCAGAAACAGGGGCTTTATATGAAGATATATTTTGAACTTATTTATTCTACCTTTTCTTCCTTAAATGAGGAACCAAAAGAGCAGAGAGTTACTTATCTTTTTAGGATCTATACAATGGCACCTTTTAATCTTTTCTCTTAATATAAATAGCACCCTCTCTAGGATAACACGTCTCATATTCTCATTCAGAGACCATTGTTAGATCCCATGCGGGGGTATTTATTATATATGAAGTTCCCAAACCCTAACACAGATCTAGGCAATCACACACATGACACTGGAACATTGGAATGATTTATGTTTTACACGGGAGCCAAGTGATTTTCTTCGTTGCAAAAGTAGGAGAAATAGAAGAAGACTTGGTATTTGTTGAGCTCTTAAGATTCCAAACACCGTTCATCTTCTGTCTCCTTTAATCCTGAAAATACTCCTATTTTTATTATCTAGCAGAAGTCAGACGTCCAGAAGGCTAAAGAGCCTGCCCAGGACAGTGTACAGTGGAAAAGGACATAGAAGTTCTCCAAAATCATGTTTGCAGAACTACAGATATCAGTGAATCACACAATGTATAGGAACAGGAATTTTTTCTTGGATAAACATACATTTGACTTAATCCACAGATTAACTTTCCTCTAACAAACCTCATCACATATTCTCAATGCTGATCTTGTCATCTTCAAAGGAATGTGATTTTTTTAAAGGCTGAACATTTGTTTTTTTTAAAAAATAGCAAATCATATGTAAATATAACATCCCAAATGAGGACAACAAGCAAAGAAACAGTCTAAATATTAAAACCAAATGAACTTTTATAGCTAAACCATATACACGGTAAATTCAGAAGCAGTAAAGTCACTATGAAGTATCTCTCCAGTATCTTGTGAAATACGACCTGAAGAAAACAATTCTCTGGGGTTGCTAGGACCTAATATCAAGTTTTTTGGTGATGTCTGCAAATCTGCCATACAAAAACAGCAAACCGAGTAGATAAATATGAGTAGAAAAGACAGCACACGTTGGGTTCCCTATGCTCGCCCCACGACCAAGGTTCCACAACAAGCTAAGGGAGCTGCTACCTCACTGAACGGGACAGAAATCACAAGTACATCCACATGCACCGAAGCATCCGCTAGTATACTGGGGACATTTTGGCAAACATATCATTGAAGAAACTTTTAGTGCTTAGATATCAGAAAATGAGTTTTGTTCTATCAAATATATTTGAATAAAAATAATAGTATTAAAAATTGAACCACACACTCAAAAATACTGACATTATAAAATTTTAAATATTTTACTGTATTACCACTGCACGTACAAGAACACACACCTATATATAAAATTTATTAAATGAGATGAAGCTAAGTTTTGCTCAATAGACTCCTCAAATTTTCTTAAATTTTTCTAATTTAACATAGTATTGTTTTCCAGGCCTTTCTGTTTTTGCAAGTGAGAGGGTTTTGTTCTACGTTCTTTTAATCTATTCAGATGTTGGATCAAGAGACAATTAAACACCTGTGCTACATAGCTCCGTGCTGATTCAATGTGAAAACTCCAGATTGGCCACACATACTCATTAGAACTAACGAGAACCTCACGCCTAATTCCCTATGTGCCAGGATGGATATTGCTCCCTAGCGTTCACTCGCCCTTAAATTGTTCTCATTTCTTACCTGTTGTGCCACCTGTTAATAACTGAATTATACCATCTGCTTCTCGCACACGCCTTAAGAGTAAAGAAGAAGCAACCACTTCTCACGTAGAGAGTATATGCTAGAAATATATACAAAACTGTTGCAACATTCTCGTCTGCTGTTATTTTTTGCAGTCAATACTAATAGAAGGAATTCTTAAAGAGTGTTTATATCTCCTACAAAAATTCTTTATACATTAAAATTCCTGTGTTTGACATTTCCCCTGGGTGAAGGAGTTAGCGTGTGTGAGAGATGAGGCAGAAGTTGGTTAATAAAAGGACAGTCTACTCCTACTGGAAGTAAGGAAATACTTTCCAGGTCAGAATATTTACTTCCATTTTTATGAAGTATCTGTTTTGTGACTGACTTGGTTACATCTTTGTCTTTCATAACAGAAAAGCTTCATGAAGATTGGAAGGAATAGCATCTCAGGATCATTCCTGTTCCCCTAATGCCTGACACAGGGTCAGGTTCAGAGTAGGTATCGACATTTTTTCCAACTTTGCTATGTTACCACAGCAAAAACTATTTTTTACATTAAAAATGTATACTGTGATGATGCCTGGGTGGCTCAGTTGGTTAAGCGTCTGCCTTCGGGTTAGGTCATGATCCCAGGGTCCTGGGATTGAGCCCCGCGTCGGGCTCCCTGCTCAGCGGGGAGCCTGCTTCTCCCTCTGCCTCTGCCTGCCGCTACCCCTGCTTGTGCTCTCTCTCTCTAATAAATAATCTTAAAAAAATGTATACTGCTGGGCGCCTGGGTGGCTCAGTTGGTTAAGCGACTGCCTTCGGCTCAGGTCATGATCCTGGAGTCCCGGGATCGAGTCCCGCATCGGGCTCCCTGCTCGGCAGGGAGTCTGCTTCTCCCTCTGACCCTCCTCCCTCTCATGCTCTCTGTCTCTCATTCTCTCTCTCAAATAAATAAATAAAATCTTTAAAAAAAAAAAAAAATGTATACTGCTTCCAGTATATGCTTCCAGTAAATGATGCTTCCAGGTAGCACTTGGTAGGACTGGATACTACCTGGGGAACCAAAGCTCCCCCTTGACAGCAGACATCTACTCAAAGGTATAGAGAGTTCCAGAAACAACAGTGCTTAAAGAGGAGAGAGATTCCAGAGAAGCAAGAAGCTTTCAGAGGAGCAGTGAGCATCGACAGCTGACCTGGCAGGCTTTGGTCCAACCCGGGCACTGGCTGGAGGATTAGATTTGGAGTTGGTTTGCCCATCCCGTCATGTAATGAGCTGGGGAAACAGGCAGACTGGACACGAAAGAGTTAAGGCAATTCCTCTGAAAAACAAAGTGGCTTAAGAGCCTGCAGGAGCCTGATTGGGAAGGCTGGCTAGAGGCCAGGCTAGAGGACCACTAAGAGGTAAAACCTGAGAAAGACAGGGACACTGAAACAGATTTCCAACCACTTTTCTGTCTGAATGAGTGAGTAGGACCTGCCATCTTACTGAAGCTTAACTTGCAAATCTATGATGAAAATGATGTTCAGCACATTTTCAGGTGCTATTTTTTGTATTTTTATATAATTATTTTTATAAAGTGTTCAAGTTTTTGCCTGTTATTAATTTAATGAAAGTCTTTGTATTATAAACATTGACTTTTTAAAAGGGAGACAAATCCAACAAAACAAAATGAATACATGACAAAGACTATAAAAGTCATAAATTACAGAACAATATTTCTCATGAATACAGATGGAAAATCCTATCTTGTATGAAGTATAAAAAAATTGATTCCACTAAATACAAAAAGAAGGTAATGAATCATGACCAAGTGGAATTTATTGTACAAGTGGTTTAACATTAGAAAATTAATCTTTGTGACTCAACATAAGTAAAAAAAAAAAAAAAAAAAGAAAAATTAATTAATCATCAGGTAGATTCCAAAACTGTATTTGACAAAATTCTAAACTGACAAAGTCAGAATAATAATACTTCGTTAACAGGGTAAAAATTTATCTATAAATCTCTATAGAAAACCCACGCTAGACTAGCCTGTAAAATGATGAAGAAATTCCTCCTCAGAATAGAAACAAACAAGGATGCCTGTCATCATGATGTCAAAGAAAAAAATGAACATTTAAAGAGAATATTACTGGGGCACCTGGGTGGCTCATTTGGTTAAGCGTCTGACTCTTGGTTTTGGCTCAGGTTGTGATCTCAGGGTTGTGGGATCGAGCTCCATGTCGGGCTCCATGCTTAGTGGGGAGTCTGCTTGAGATTCTCTCTCCTTCCTTCTGCTACCCCCCAGCCCACTCGGGCACACTCTCTTTCTCTCTAAAATAAATAAATAAATCTTTAAAAAAATAAAGAGAATACTACTTATAATAGCACTGAAACTACCACATATTTAGGAATGAATCTAACAAAGGTCTCCTTTATCTCTATACACAAAAATGTGAAAAAGATATTATTTAAAGAAATTGTTCAAAGAATAAACTTTAAAAAGCAGATACTATGATCGTGAATTAAAGGTCTCACTATAGTAGGTTTATCATTCCCCTCCTCCAAATAATATATTTTGAGAAATCCAAATAAAATCAGTAGAGTGTGATTATATTTGCATATGAACATACAACTTTGTTTCTAAAATTCATGTGAAAAACCAAAGGGTCTATTAATAGTGTAAAAAAAAAAAAAAAAAAAAAAAAAGAACTGCACAGAAAAGAACAAAAATAAGTCATATGCCAGGTGCGGAGTCCAAGTGTGAAGCTATGTTAACATTGACCAATCCGTGACTGATGGAGGGACAGAGGATGTGTATCAGTGAAACTACCCAGATGATTCGTACTTGGACCATGTACAGTCACATGAAATACAATGAACACGACACTTCAACGCAGTAAAAACTACTATGCTAGTAGCAAGTGCTGCTGGGCTAGCTGGACACCACTATGAACAAATACGTAAGTTCTCAACTTCAGGAGGCATCAGGAAAATACAAAATAAAGCTGCAATAAAATGCCACCACGTGGAAAAGAGCAGGAGCACAGTGGAGAAATCAATAAATATCAAGTTTTGACAACAATGTGCAGCAAGCCAGCAACCCCTTTGCTGCAGACAGAACGCTAAATTCATAAAGCCACTTCTGGTAAGGACTGGGGCAAACACGCCCATACCCTATGGTGCAAGAGTGTGGCTGCTAGGTACACACTCCCCTGCAATGTTATACACGTGTAACACAGATATGCGTGCAGGGACGTTATGAGTGTGCACATTAGCACTCCTCACAATGGTTCCAATGGTAAACCTCATAAATGCCAATTACCAGAATGGATACACGCATGCGGATTCCTCATCAGGTGGATTAGAAGAAGGTGGGTATCAGCGGAGAAAACAAATGAACGGCAATGCAACAGCACGGATGCATGTCACAGGCAAAATGCTAATGAAATACAGTCCCCCCACCGCCTCCCCCCTCCCCGCGGTTTCAGTCACCTGTGCTTGACTAGGGCTGAAAGCAGAGGACCCTCCTGATGCAGCATCAGAAGGGTGTCAGCAGCCTCCCACTGCATCGCGGGCCTACCTCATTCACCTCCTGCATCTGTGCACACAGCCATTTTAGCACCTCACGTCCTCCCAGCAAGTGCAATAACGTAGTTTGAGAGAGCAAGAGACCACATTCACAGAACTGTTATCACAGCATACTGCTATAGTTATTATTGTCATTAACAAATAAACTTTATCGTGGTGTGTATGTACAGCAAAAAACACAACACATGTAGGATTCCATACTGTCTGCGTTTTCAGGCGTCTACGAGAGGTCTTGGAACGTACCCCCATGGATAAGGAGGACTACTATAAGGTAGACACAAAGGAGTGCCTCAGGTAAGATACTAATTATACCAAGTTTTAGAACAGACAAAAAGATAACTGCTATTAGATGTCAGGACAGTCTTACTTGTGTGTAGATAATGACTGGAAGGTGACAGGAGGGGGACTTCTGTGATTTCCATACAGTATGGCATTAGACAATCAGTCTATTGAACTTTAATCTAAGAAACTGTATGCCTGGATGTAGGTCTACCTTTTTTTTTTTTTTTTTTAAATGTGTATTCTGTTTCTACCGCCCCTGAATTTTATTCCATTTTTCTTCCTCTTTATTCCATTCTTGCCTGGCTTCTTTTGTATGGTATTTTTAGAAATCTATTTTATTTGCTATTTTTACCCATAACATATTGCATTATTTTTAATAGTAATGGATACATATAATTATTCATTTGTCCAAACGCAGAGAATGTACAAAAGCAAGAGTGAATCCTAATGTGTAGTATGGACCTTGGATGATGATGTGTCAATGAATATTCATCAGTTGTAACAAATGCACTGATGCAGTAGGGTGTGCTGATAGTGGGGGGGGGGGCTGTGCTTTTGGGTGGGTCAGGGGGCATATGGCAAATCTCCATACCTTCCTCTTAATTTTACTGTGAAGCTACAACAGTTCTAAAAATAAAGTCTCTGTATTGAAAAAATATTTTGCTAGACAAACCTTAGTCTGGGTTATAACTAGGATTCCCTAAATATCAGTGCAGATCACATTAGTTATAAATTGTTAATAAGATATTAGCTAATATGAGTATTTACTAAGTGTGATATCTTATAAGCCTAATTTATATAACTATATTATTTTATTATCCAAGGAACCCCTGAGATAGCTAAGCATTATCATTCTCACTTCATATATTTAAACAAATGTAACAACAACAGAAGAGACAGACAGGACAGTTAAATAATTTCCTCAACTTGACTCACAGAGCTAATAAATTATAAAACTTGGATTTAAAATCAGCATTCTGCTTTGACAATATGTTTGCTTACTTATAGCTAATTAATTAAACTACCCAAAAGAATTTGATTCACAAGTCAATTTATTAGCTCATTCATCATTTACTTTGTTAGCTATAAAAGCTAGTTTTAGTCATCCTATATGGCTGAATTTTTTAAGGGATTCTTCCAAACTCAGTTACTTAAAAAGTTAGACACTTGGTCATATGACATAATGTGTATTAGGTAATTTAGAGAGTAATCACACAAAACAATTTTTTTTTCTTAAATATAATCTGACAACCAATAGAATGAAAACCATCTGTTTCAAAGATGAAGATAAATTCCAGGGCAAAACATATTCATTCAATCCAAGTGTTTCAGTTAATGATAAAGCACACTTGTTGCCCACATGGTCAATTTATAAGACGACAATGTTTTTCCCCTTAAAGTATTTATAAGACGACAATGTTTTTCCCCTTAAAGTATTTCATACTGCAATCAATCTGCAACTTGCCCTTTGCATATTCACACGCCTGCACAGTCTAAACTTTCTGCATTGAGAATGATAATAAAATATAATTTCTGGGGACCTGGGTGGCTCAGTTGGTTAAGTGTCTGACTCTTGATCTCAGCTCGGGTATTGATCTCAGGGTCGTGAGTTTGAACCCCGTATGCACACACACACACACACACACACACACACACACAATTTCTGATAATAGTAGTATTTAACACATTAAATAGTACCTAAATTTTAAATTGCTTAAGTGACTCATCAGTGATTATAAATTAAATAAGAAATTAAAAAATTACAAGTACTATTTAAATTAGCATTTGAATGTTGATGATAAATCATACTTCAATCTCCTTTTTACAAAAATTAATTAACCTACCCTTTTTAAAAGCATCTTTATTAGAACTTTCGATATTATTTAAAATTAAGTTTGTCTCCATATTTTATATCTTAGATCACAGTTTTAAATTTCTCTCAGTTTCAATGGGAGACTCTTTTCTTTATACATGGCTAATGTGTAGCTGTTACTTCAGAAAATTCATTGTTTAAAACATCACTATTTCTTCCTTTCTTCAGGATTACTGCGTTGATTTTAAAGTTTTAAGCATTTATATGATTGCTTTAAAACGAATGTTTTTAATACAAAAGGAACTATCAAAAGCTAGCACAAGATCACAATGCTAAACAGAAGACGTAGCATTATAATTTATGATGTCACAAGTTGTTCACCAAATTGAACAAGACCCTCTGGGCTCGTGTGTCCAGAACCCTTGTTGTGTCACCTATTAAGCTGGTCGTACTGAGATCCGGAGAGGAAATTTAGCCTCCTCACTGTGGCGTCGTGTTGGTAACGCCAGGGTTATAATCCCTTCTTGCACACAGCTGAGATCTCATGCAGGGCACCATGATGATGCTTCCCACTCGTCTGAAAGCCAAACAGCGAATTCCTGCCAAACACCCTTCATCTAAGATGCAGAAGGAAACAAAACCAACCTCACCAAACACTAGCTCTGGACTGAAGTGATTTTTTTTTTTAATTGGGAAGGATTTGTGGAGGAGTAAAGTAGTAGGGTTTTTAAGTTCCTAGGCAGAGACAGGAAACATATAAAGTGTTGAAAAAGTGATATTATGTACATATGTATATGGTTTTTCAAGATCCAGGTTTTACTCAGTTTTCCCAACCATTCAGTTTTCGAAATATACAATCTCACAAATTCATGTCTGTTTCATGTAAATAAAACACAGGGGGAGCCTGCCCAATGTCAGCATTCAAAAGTTAAACACTTTAATTCCAGCCTAAAAATACTTCCATTATAAACAAATATAATCTTTTCTTTAGTGAAAAGGAATACAAGTATTTTAGAAAGACACAATTAGGGGCGCCTGGGTGGCTCAGTCTGCCTTCAGCTCAGGTCATGATCTCAGGGTCCTGGGCTCCCTGCTCAGTGGGGAGTCTGCTGCTTCCTCTGCCTCTGCCTCTGCCCCTTCCTCCCTGCTTGTGCACTCCCCTCTTTCTCTCTCTCTAAAATAAATAAATAAATAAAATCTTTAAAAAAAAAAAAAAGACACAAGTATACTTCCCCACCTCTTTGCACATAGATACCTGTTGAAGAACAGCTATGGGCTCAGGAGGAAACTGGACAACATGGGGACCCCACAGCAGCATGTGTGTGCATGTGCGTATGTGTGTGTGCATCTGTGTGCATGTGTGTGTGTGCACGTGTCTGTGTCTGTGTGTGTGCATGTGTCTGGTGCATGTGTCTGTGTGCGTGCATGCCTCTGTGTGTGCATGTGCACACGTGTGTGTGCACCTGTGTGTCTGTGTGTGTGACTGTGTGTGCGTGCCTGTGCATGTCTGTGTATGTGCATGCATGTGTGTGCCTGTGTACGCACATGTGCATATATGTGTCTGTGTGTGTGCATGTGTCTGTGTGTGCCTGTCTGTCTGTGTGCCTGTGTGCGTGTGCGCATGTGTGTGTGTCTGTGTGTGCATGTGTGTGTCAGTGTGTGTCTGTGTGTGCATGTCTGTGTGTACATGTGCACACGTGCATGTGTGTGTCTGTGTGTGCGTGTCAGTGTGTGAGGCTGTGTGTGCATGTGTGTGCATGTCTGAGTGTGTGCATGTGTGTGCATCCGTGCATGTGCGTGTGCAAGCATCTGCGGAGCTGATGCAGTCGTAATGCCCAGTTATACAAAGGCAAGAGGAGGATGTGTCCCCGAGCTATGGGGGTAGCATCCGTACAGCTTCTGCTACAACTGCTGATGGGAGCGAATCTGAACTCAGGATTCTGGCGGCCACGGGGCCACGCTCTCCAGAGCCAGCTGAGATGAAGGAAAGCTGTGGAGATCAGGACATCACGGAAACCACATTAGGGGAGCTGCAGATCTTCAGAATTAAAGATGCTCCATTTAGGGATTTCTCTTTTCTCTATAATTAACTTTTTTATAAAAAATTCTGAATATACAGAAGATGGACTCATTTTATAGTAGCTCAAGTTAATTGGTTGCTAAATATGTGCCATACGCACTGCAGAAATGTGTATGTTTGATCTTTGTAATAGCTAACATGGATACTGTAAGTGATCTCTAGTTTAAAGGAAAGACTCTTAGGGAAAAATGGGATGAGGCTTGCCTAATGGTCCAGATTTTCTGTGTAACAGAACTAGAATTTGAACCCATGATTATTTCACAACCAGTACTCTTACAAACTAGTCTACAAAGACTTCCAGGAACATTAAGTAGGCATACTATTCCCCATCCTTCCCACTAAATATAACACACGATGCTGGGCATTAATTATTTTATATATATTTATATTACACTGTAGATTAATAATATATTAAAAGATTCTCTGGAAGGTGTATAGAAAAGTCAAGCTGTGTGGGGACCTCAAGACCCAAGGAAGGGCACAGGGGAGATTTCTCTGAGTATTCTTTTTGACTCCTGTATTAGAAATGTAACTGAAAAAGCCAGTAACCCAGAAAAGCCAGTGGGCACAAACAGAAAAAGTCCCATCAAAGCATTAGAGAAAGGAGCAGCCTACTAATATGGCAAATATTTAGAAGATAATTCCTCCAATCCAGATAAATATCACAAAAAAACAGACTCCACCTTCACCAAGGCCAAGTGGGGAGCCTATGCTTCCATGTGCTCGAAGACATAAGATACAATGATGTCAGAGGCAGACGTATAGGGGCTGGGAAGTTTATCCCCACCAGGGGTGACAAGCCCACTCACTACCTTGAGGGACAGCCGAAGCCTACAGAACCAGAACCTCCACGCTCACCCAGCACTAACAAAGACCCTTCTGAATGGGCAAAATGTACTTCTGATCCCTCCAAAGTAAGGAGCTGGGGCCCCCTATGTCCTGTACCACAGCAGTGTCCAAGGAAAGCAGCTAGAACAGTAGGTTTAAACAAGATCCAGAGAACCTATTATCCAAAATATGCCATTTTCCATTTAAATATCACACATCAGAGAAAAATCAGGAAAATCTCAAACTGAATGGAATAGGACGATTAAGTGAAACCAATGCTGAGATGAGAGATGTTAAAATTATCTGATAAAGATTTTAATGTAGCTATCACAAAATTGCTAAGAAGAACAATTATAAACACACTTGAAACAAATGAAAAGATAGAACATGTCAGCAAAGAAACAGTTACTAAGAAGACCCAAATGCAAACACACTCACTGAAATAACTCAGTGAACAGGCTTAACAGTACAATGGGGAAGACAGGAATGAGCCACTAACCTGGAACACAGAACAACAGAAATTACTCAAATAACAGAGAGAAAACAGGACTACATAACAAAATATCAGACATCGGAGTCCTGGGAGGATAGTGGGGAGTGCCTGAGATATACTAGCAGAAAGGATGGCTAAAATTTTCCAAATGAGGCAAAAGACATAAACCCACAGATTCAAGATGAGTGAGCCCAAAATAGAAAACACCCAATTCACACAACATCATAGCTGGAATTCTGAAAACTAAAGACAAAGGGAAAATCTTGAAAGCAGCAAGACAGAAACGACAATTTACCTATAGGAAAAAAACCTGAATGACAGGAGTTTCTCAGAAGAAACCATAGAGGGTAGAGAAGTTTACAGAGCATTTTTCAAGTGCTCACAGAAAAAGGAGGAGGAGGAGAGGGAGGGGGAGGGGAAGGGGAAGGAGGGGAAGAAGGAGGAGGAAGAAGAGGAGAAGGAGGAGGAAGAGGAGAAGGAGGAAGAAGGAGGAGGAGGGGAAGAAGAGGAAGAGGAAGAAGGAGAAGAAGAAAGAATTGTCAACCTAGAATCCTATATGCAATGAAAATGATCTTTTCTGTAATAAACAGGAAATCAAAACATTATCAGATGGAGGACACCTGATGTAATTTGTCATCATCAAACCTACCTTAAATGAATGCCTAAGAGCAAGTTCTCTAAACAGAAAGAAAACAATAAATTAAGGAACCTTAGGACATCAGTAGGGAAAGAAGCACACAGCTAAGAAAAAACTTGGAAAAATACAATGGACTGTGCTTTTCCTCTTAAACTTTCTAAATTATCTTTGACAGTTGAAGCAAAACTTATAATGTCCTCTGATGTGATTTTAAATGAATGCAGATAAAATATCTGAGATAATTATATTACAAATGGGAGGTGTTGTAAAGGGATGTGGAAAGAGGTGAGGTTTTGCATACTTCACTTATTTTTGGGAATTTCTCCATCACATATAACTAAGGACCAATATTCTTCACAGCTACAGATTAAAAAAATACTTTACAAAATATTATCATATAAAATTCACAAATATGTAAGAAGAATTATACTTCATGCCCTAGTACTATTTATTCCAGGGAAAGAAGTCTGCTTCGATATTCAAAAATAAATAAATGTAATCTACCATGCTAACTGGCTAAGGAAAAATCACATGATTTATCAAATGATGCAGAAAAAACACTTGACAAAATCCAACAGTCACTCATGGTAAAAACTCTAAAACAAGTAAGACTAGAGAGGAACTTCTTTAAATTGATAGTGATTATCCACAGAAAATCTACAGGTAATATAAGTGGTGAAAGACTGCTATTCCCTTAAAATTGGAAATAAGACAAGGTTATCTGTTCTCACTACTTTTATTGAACATACTGATGGAAGTTATAGTCAGTGCAATATGGCAAGAAAAGGAAAAAAATTATGCAGATCAGAAAGGAATAAATAAAACTGTTTCTATTTGCAGATGACAGGATTACCTATGAAGAAAATCCAAATGAATCCATAAATAAATTCCTAGGCCTCTTAAGTGGTTCAGCCAGGTTGCAGGACACAAGATAATATAAACTAACCCATTATATTTCTATATAAAAGCAATTAACTCATGGATATGGAATTTAAAATATAATAACATGTACACTCTAAAAAAAAGAAATTAGGTATAATTCTAATAAAATATGTGTAGTATGTGTATACTGAAAACTACGTAACACTGATGAAAGAAATCAAAGAAGATCTAAATAAATGGAGAGACCTACTGTATTTATGTATTGGAAGTATCAACATAGTAAATATGTCAGTTCTCCCTAAACTGATATGTAGGTTTAATGCAATTTCATATAAAAAATCCCAGAAAGATTTTTGTAGATATAGACAAGATTATTTTCAAATTTATATGGAAATAAAAATGCACAAGACTAAAACCTTGAAAAAGGAGAATAAAGTGGGAGGAATCAGTCTGCCCAAGATTAACACTTATTATATAGCCACAATAATCAAAATTGGGTGGTACTGGCACAGGGACAGACATACAGACCAATGGGGCAAAATCTTTATTGGAAAAAAAAAATCCACAGAAATATGCCAACTAGTTTTTGACAATAGTGCAAAAACAATTCAGTAGAGACATGGATAGCTTTCTCAGGAAATGATGCTGGAGCAAGTGGAAATCCATGGGTGAAAGAAAAAAACAGGCTGAAATCTCATGCCTTACACAAAAAATAACTCAAAATGGATAACTGGGCTAAATATAAAATATAAAACTATAAAACTTTTAGAAAATGATTACAAAATCTTCAGGATCTAGGGTTAAGCAAGAGTGACTTAGATTTGACACCAAAAGCACAATCCATAAAAGAAAATAATGACAAAACTGACTTTCTCAAATTCTCAAAGTTTGAAAAGCAAGCTACATGATGTGCAAACCAGGTATCTGACCAAGAACTTTTATCTAGAATACATGAATGATACTAAAAAATTAATAGTTAAAAATAACAAAAACAATCAGATTAGATAATGAGAAAAAAAGAAATTTGCTGAAGAGTTTATAAGGATGGCAAATAAGCACATGAAAGGATGCTCAACAGTATTAGTCACCAGGAAAAAGCAAAATTAAAACTACAATGAAATCATTATATTTGTTGCGGATAGTTGTGCAGATACATTAGAGAAAAAAAAAAAAAACACGTATGATATTTGTAGCCAGGGGTACAAAGAAAATAAAATTAATGATTAAAGTTTATTAAAAGAAAAATGATAACTTCAGTGAAGGAAACAGGTGTATATTGCAAAATCAAAAACAGCAAAGTCAGAGAGAGCATCTTCCAGCAGGTAGCCCCTATGATCATTAATGAGGGCTGAGGCTCAGGGATGTGCCCGACTGGAGCTGCCCCCACTTATTACATTTCCCTTCGGGTAATAGAAACTACCATTCCTAGCCTAATTTATAGTTTTGTGAGGTCACATAATAAAGATCTGGCCAAGTGAATATAATCTAAAATGGCCTGATCCAAATATATGTCCCCCAGGGTGCTCCTGTGTCTTTTTCCCTTTAGGCTGAATGAAACAGAGGTGACCTCATGAGCATTCTTGAAACACAATGGCATAAACTCTTATTAGCCTGGGTCCCTAAATGGATGGATATTTCTTTTAATACCATGTAAGAGTCACCATTTTTAATGTATATAACAAAAACAGCTGTCAACGTCACCGAACAAATAGCACTTACAAAACATAACCTAATTTCAGTGTTACCAAATACATGAAAAGTAAAGCACATCTTGGAATTTGTGATATACAATTTATATACTCTGTAGTCTACAAAGCATTTTCATAAACATTAAAATATTCGCACACACATGCGCACATGCACACATGAACACGCACACACTCACGCACACACATGCAGAAATGTAATGTCCAAGGGTAAACTGATTTGCCAAAAATGTTAGAGCAGTTATGTAGCTAAGACTAGCCCAGAGCCAAAGTTATCTGACGTAAGCCCTTTATGATCTACCTCTTTTAGTAAATACTGTAAGGTTCTATAGTTACATAGCCCGACTGTTAGATGACAATAATGGTTGTCAGATGAAATACCACCTTAGAAATTTATGACAATTTCAGTTTACAATTTCACTGCATCTACGTTTCTTGTCAATCTGCTCTACATTCTATGCTGAATGTAAATATAACCCCTTTTAAAAGATTAACACAGTGATCCATACATCTCTTTGGTTACAACCCTTTGATGGCTTCATGTAGACTATATATGGACATTCACAATTTCTTCCTATGGTGATTTGAATTCAAAAAGGAATGGAGAGGGGTCCCTGGGTGGCTCAGTCAGTTAAGCATCTGTCATGATCCCAGGGTCCTGGGATGGAGTCCCACGTCAGCTCCCTGCTCAGCGGGGAGTCTGCTTCTCCTTCTTGTGCTTTCTCTCTCTCTCAAATAAATAAATAAAAATTTTAAAAAAGGAATGAAGATTTGCTTTCTGTACTAAATAATATCATTGAAGGGATGAATGAAGATATTCTACTAATAAATTATTTGACTTCATTAAATATTTATGGCTGCAGGACTCTTTCTCTGATGTGCTGTCCACCGTCCACTATAAACTTGAGCATACCCTGTGGTGTTACCTACTCCTCCTCATCAAACATTCATCGAGCTCTTACTACAAGTCATCGCCTCCACCCTAAAGGTGTTCACATTTCAGGTAGAGGTGCACACTGGTGAAGATAGAAATGAAATTTAAAATCCAGCCTTTATGTGATATAATCTTTATCTTAATAAATTCCAGTGTCATAGTTCAACTGTCATCTTTCAAGAACCCCCAACCCACCACCTCTTTCTGTCCCTTTCTCTAACATTTCTTAACCTAGAACATGAGAATGAAACACAAAGATGGACTTATGTTCAAAATACACGTGCACAAGGGGAGGAAGATGCTTATTTCTCTTCGATTTTATGTGCGTTCGAGCCCACCTTTCGTTTTCCCCTCTTTGATAGTATATTTTGGAATCCTTGTTTCTCTTCTTTCAGGTATTTTAAAATTATTATGTACTTTTTAATTTTTTGAGAAGCTGGATCAATACTGTTTAACGTTCTCCTAAAGACAACCTCTTCTTTCAAAAATGCCTCTTAAGATGTTTGGTTCTTTATCTAGTTGCTTCTATTTCATTCTTATTACTAAACCTATCTTCCTGGTAACTTTCGGCTTTCTCATTCAAACAGGTCACTGGGGCAACAGTCTTGAGCCAGTCACTACTGCCTCAGCTGGCGGGAACAATGACCTTGTGATTTAAAATAGTTCAGGCAATTTCCCTATTCAAACTGAATCAAAACTGGTATTTAGTGCTCTTGAAGAAATCTGTGGCAAATGTGCACCTGGCAGTAAACAGTCCCGATCTCCCTCATTTCCACATTTGCTTTAGCAAGTCATGCAACAGCCCCGTATGGAGATGCTTACTGTCGTCCGCCTTCCTTGCTGCCTTAGTCAGTCTGAGCCTCAGGCACCCCAGAGAGCGCATGCTACAGACTTTGCAGGCAAAGGCAGAGGGCTGCAAGTAAGTCCCAAGTGAGTACGTAAGCAAGTAAGCCACAGACAGCATCCGCGACGGGCTCACCTGTCCCTGCACACGTCCTGGCCACTCTTCCTCAAGACAGCGACCACTGATGGCCCACGTGCGGAGATAACCATTAGCTACCCGCTCCCCTTACTGACTTATCTACTGGGGTGCACCAATGTTTTGGACACCTGGAGCACAGGATTTAAAAAATCCCTTCTGTTATGGGACAGAATGATTTTCAGTAATATGGATAGTTCAGTAGTTTCTTGGTTTGTTCAGTTTTAAACAATTAACAACCCCAACAGAATAAATTTCTATTTTAAATATACAACTCAGATTCTTCAAAATCTCTTATATATGAATTAAAATTTTCTCCTTAATGAATATATTACAACTTGCAGTTTACATTATATTTCCCTATTTTAAATTTTAAATACAAATTAAGTATCTAAGTAGATACCAGAACTAATGGATTGAAATTATTCAAATTCTATTTCTTCATTTCTTCATCCTTACAACCACAGTGCTAGCATCATTTGCTTTAGATCCAGGGCTGAAGGCCACTGGCAGAGGATGCGGGCCTGTGCAGCCAGGCCCAAAAAATGAGAGAGTCACTCAGTTAACCCTCCATTATTCTAAGTATTTTCCACCAACAAAACCGTATTTATTAAAGTATAACTGATAAAATAATTTGAAACATACATGTGTGTACATGTATATATATTAATGAAACACTTCTATAACCATGGTGTCTAAAACTCAGACTTTTTCCAGGAAGAGTACTTTACCACAGATATTGTTTAGGTTTACATGCACATGGCAATAAAAAAGGCAGAGTGAATTTGAGTCCGTTTTATTATTACTTTTAAGTTATAGAGACAATTTACCCTCTTATTGCCTGCACCAGGATACAAACCCCTGCCACCAGTCCTTGGCGAGGCCCCTGACATGTGCCATGGATTCCTCTGGGTGTGTGTGCGTGTGATGTACTTATCTCCCGTTGGAAGGTAAGCTTCTTGACTGTAGACTCAGGAACTGATGACGCTCTGGAAGAGGTGTGGCTAGCAATCAAAACAACTCATTTTCTATTTTGAATCTCTTAAGTTACAGTGCTTTTGTAAAAATATACACTTAGGATTAACTGATAAGCATTAAAGTCACACTACCATGTGTTCGCAACCTGAACACTATGGAAATTACAATGCTTGGCCTCTGTCTTAGACATTTAAAAACAAAAGATATGTTACCAGTTATAGACAAATCACCCTAAAATACAGAATGCAAAATTTAGACATGGCGTTACACACACACAACCCTAATGCTCCCAATTTTTATTCAAAAACTAAATGGACATTCCTATCTTGTTCCTGACCACAGAGGAAAAGCTCTCGTTTTTCTCCATCGAGTATGATTTTTCCTGTGGGTTTTTCATATATGGTGTTTATTATGTTGAGGTATGTTCCCTTCAAACCTACCATATTGAGGGGTTTTATCATGAATGGATGTTGTACTTTGTCAAATGCTTTTTCTGCATCTATTGAGAGGATCATATGGTTCTTATCCTTTCTTTTATTAATGTGTTGTATCATGTTGATCGATCTACAAATGCTGAACCAATCTTGCAACCCAGGAATAAATCCCTTGGTCCTGATGAATGACTTTTTTAGTGTATTGAGGGATTCAGTTTGCTAGTATTTTATTGGGACTTTCTGCATCCATGCTTATCAGGCCTGTAATTCTCTTTTTTAGTGGAGTCTTTCTCTGGTTTTGGTGTCATGGTCATGCTGGCCTCATAGAATGAGTTTGGAAGCTTTCCTTCTTCTTCTATTTTCTGAAATAGTGTTTGGTTGAATTTGCCTGTGAAGTCATCTGGTCCTGGACTTTTGTTTGTTGGGAGTTTCTGATTACTGATTCAATGTCTTTGCTGGTTCAAATTTTCTATTTCTTCCTATTTCAGTTTTGGTAGTTTATATGTTTCCAGGAATTTACCCATTTCTTTTAGGTTGTCCAATTTGTTGGCATTTAGTTTTTCATAATATTCTCTTATAATATGATCCAGCAATTGCACTACTAGGTATTTACCCAAAGAATACAAAAATACAAATTCAAAGGGACACATGCAACTTGATGTTTATAGCACCATTATCTACAATAGCCAAATTATAGAAACAGCCCAAGTGTCCATCAACTGATGAATGGATAAAGAAGATAAAGAAGATGTGTGTGTATACACACACACACACACACACACACACTTCACATACAATGGAATATTATTTGGCTATAAAAAGAATGAAATCTTGCCATTTGCAATGAAATGGATGGAGCTAAAGAGTATTTTACTAAGCGAAACACGTCAGAGAAAGACAAATATCATATGATTTCACTCATACATTGAATTTAAGAAACAAAACAAAGAGGCGGGGGGAGGGAGAAACAGTGGCAAACCAAAAATTAGACTTTAACTACAGAAAACACTGATGGTCACCAGGCGGGGATGAAGGAGCGCACTTGTTGATGAGCACCGTGTGATGTTTGGAAGTGTTGAATCACTAGTGTACACCTGACACTAACATAACACTGTATGTTAACTAACTGGAATTTAAATAAAAACCTAAAATAAATAAATAAATAAAATGGACATTTGAGAACAGATCCAGTTACCTTTGGCATCAATGTGATAATTGATCCTTAAAAGTGCAATAACTCCCAAGTAGGATGAAAATCAAAAAACGTGTGTGTGTGTGTGTGTGTGTATTCTGCTTGTATTATAGAATTACTTCTCCTCTTTTTAAACATTACAATTCTTTGTAAATTTAACCTTGTATGCAGAGTGATGTTTGACTGCAACTTTATTTTACTTTACAGACAGCATTCAGCATTTTCTGTATTTTAAAAAGTTATTTCAAGTGGCCAATACCACTGTAATAGCCTAAAGTAATTTAAGCATTTTAATAGATTTCTGGACTTTCCATCCCTGGGCTAATACTGCACTGCTTTTAGTCGACATGGCTTCATAGCATGCATTAATACCTGGTGGTATAAATACCTCCTGTCATCTACCTTCTCCATAATGCATCAGTTGTTATTTTACCAAAACTTTTGAACTGGTATACCTAAATTAGCTTTATCTGGAGTTTCCTTTTTTAAAATAAATTTTGGTACCAATATTATTTTCTCCAAATATGATTAGATTAGCTATTTTTTCATTGTCTATGCTCTGGATTGGCTTAACATTAAAATGATCTATTATTATGGCGGCAGGAATCGCTATGTAAATTACCTCAGGACTGGTGTTTTACATACAAATAGAATTTAGATGATGTTTTTCTCTGATGCTACTATGCTAATTAATCTTTTCTTTATTTCCCTTTCTTTTGGAGTCCTTTTGATAAATTCTTACTTTGTAGAAAATAATACATTTTATCCACTTTCACTAAATTAGTTTTAGTATAAAAGAACAGCAGTTTCTTATGATACTTTTACTTTTCTGTCTTATTTTTATGGTTATTTCCCTCTTGTTATTTCTTATTTTGTACGACTATCATCTTTCCCTGTTTATATTCAGTTAGCTACAATCTGATTATTTGGTGTTATTTTTAAATTATTATTTTCTGCATTTATCCTCCTTAATCCCTTCCTTCTTTCCTTAGATTATACAATTCCACTGTAAAATTTAAGTTTCATTTTATATTTCTCTAACTTACTATATATTAGGGGTGCCTGGGTGGCTCAGTCGTTAAGCATCTGCCTTCGGCTCAGGTCATGATCTCAGGGTCCTGGGATCGAGCCCCGCATCGGGCTCCCTGCTCAGCGGGAAGCCTGCTTCTATTTCTCCCCCTCCCCCTGCTTCTCTTTCTCCCCCTCCCCCTGCTTGTGTTCCCTCTCTAGCTATATCTCTCTCTGTCAAATACATAAATAAAATTAAAAAAAAAAAGTTTTAACTTACTACATATTATACTTTTCTGGTATTTCTTATCCTTTATTTTTAAATAAAATTAAATATATGAATTCCCTTATAAGCATTACTTCAAATATTTTCAGTTTATTCTGATGTACATTATTTACAAAAATAGTCTTACAAATACTCAACCACTCAAGTTTTGAGATTTAATCTGTAATCCAAGAATTAAGAGAAAGTACTTTTATTTCTTGTTCCATTTTCATATGGTTGAGACACTTTCTTTTCTCAATTTGTTTTTAGTATCTTATCATAATATTCTTAATCAGAAACTGGCTTTGCAGCATGTTTACTCTTTGGAAAATATGGATAATTTATTTGTGGGCAATGAAAGCTTTGTTTCCAAAATGGGACTGTGATGAGTCAGATGGAGATGGTTCCTATCAATGACATTCCTTTGCTGGTACAACTGATTAGTGCCCACTGATCTTGTGCCCCAAGGTGTGGATGAACTCATTTACTGTTCTAACACATTTTCTAGTGAATTTCTTATAATTTTTTAGATAACATAACAGGCCAACTGTAACTATAGATTTTTATTCTACTGTGAGTGCCTTTTACTTCTTTTTCTTCAGTAATTTCTCCATCTAGAGCCGCCAGTACAATGCTGAATAGAAGTGGTGAGGGCAGATAGCTGGTTTTGTTCATGATCTTGGGAGGAGGGCAGCAGGTAGACATGGAGTCTTCCATCACTAACTATGACATTAATGTGGGTTTTCATACACAGTGTTTATCTAATCGAGGAAATTCCCTTCTATGCCTAGTTTGTTGAGTGGTTGTAGAATGTTGAGTGGAAGTGTTTTGAATTTTGTGAAATGCTTTTTGAGTCTATTTAAATGACCATAGGCCATTGGTCTTTATTCTATTAATACAGTGTGTTAATCAGTTAGGGTCCAGCAGAGCTGCAGAACTAGTAAGAGATCTATATTAAGAAGTCTATTGGGAGAAACTAGGTATGCAGTTGTAGGGGCTGGGTGGGCCAGTCTTAAATCCACAGGGTGAGGCTGCTGAGAACGAGGACATGGCTGAAGCTGTTGCCCATTGGCAGAATCTGTCCTTGCAGGAAGGCTCAGCTCTGTTCTAAAGCCTCTCAACGGATTAACTCAGACCCTCCCATTTTATCTAGTATAATCTTTTTTAAGTGGAACTGCATTTTATTTACTTTTTATGAATTATCAACGTATTTTTAAGTGTTTGCTTTTTTTCTTTTTTTAATTTTATTATGTTATGTTAATCACCATACATTACATCATTAGTTTTTGATGTAGTGATCCATGATTCACTGTTTGCATATAACACCCAGTGCGCCATGCAGAAAGTGCCCTCTTTAATACCCATCACCAGGCTAACCCATCCCCCCACCTCACCCCCCCCAGAACCCTCAGTTTGTTTCTCAGAGTCCATAGTCTCTCATGATTCGTCTCACCCTCCTATCCCCGCCCTTCATTTTTCCCTTCCTACTATCTTTTTTTTTTTTTTTTTTTAACATACAATGTATTATTTGTTTCAGGGGTACAGGTCTGTGATTCAACAGTCTTACACATTTCACAGTGCTCACCATAGCACATACCCTCCCCAGTGTCTATCACCCAGCCACCCTATCCCTCCCACCACCCCCCACTACAGTCATCAAAAAAACCGAAATCTTCCCATTTACAATGATGTGGATAGTATAATCTTCTTTTTAAAAGTCAACTGATTGAGCAAGATGGCGGAGGAGTAAGAGACCTAGATTTCGTCTGGTCTCAGAAATTAAGCTGGATAGGGATCAAACCATTCGGAAAACCTACAAACTCAACAGGAGATCGAAGAAAAGAATAGCAACAACTCTCTGAACAGAAAAGCGACCACTTTCTGGAAGGTAGGACGTGCGGAGAAGTGAATCTGAGGGGATATTCGGGAGGACAGATGGCAGGGGAGGGGCCTCCGTCAGCCGCTTCTGGCAAGTGATAGAGCCGCGGAGCACAAAATCGGAACTTTTAGAAGTCTGCTCTGCTGAGGGACATCACTCCGGTGGCTAAGCGGGGGGTGGAACCCTCGTGGGACAGTGTGGTCTCAGGACCCTTGGGGTCACAGAAAGACCGGGGGTGCCTGAGTGTCACAGAGCTCCCAGGTATCGGAGCGGGGAAACCGGCCGCAGAGAGGGAGCCGAGGCACGGGCTCTGAGCTCGGGGTTTCCATAAACCGTGATCCGCGGCACAGTCGGGCCACTGCTCCTCCAGCAGGGACCCAACAAGCGGCAGATCCGGGGAGACTCCCCTTCCTCCCCCAGGAGGAGTGGCGCAGGAGCGCACCACAGGGATCTGCTGGGTTTGGAGACTCCACACGGGGTCGGGTGCCAGAGATAGAAACGCGCAGTTAAGGGCTGGGTGAGCACGGAGGGCGGCCGGAGACAGTGGAGACGGGAGTGACTGACAGCTTTTCTCTGGGGGCTCACTGAGGAGCAGGGCCCCGAGTTCTCGGCTCCTCGGAGGCGGAGATTGGGAGGCCGCCATTTTCACTCTCAGCCTCCAAAGCTGTACGGAAAACTTGCAGGGAACAAAAGCTCCTGAGAGCAAACCCGAGCAGATTACTTAGCCCAGACCAGGCAAGGGCGGGGCAATTCCACCTCCAGCAAAGACATTTGGGAACCACAGCAACAGGCCCCTTCCCCAGAAGATCAGCGAGAAGGAACACAGACAATAAACAGTAACAGTCACCTTACAGGCAATACAATGGCACTAAATTCATATCTTTCAGTAGTTACCCTGAATGTAAATGGGCTAAATGCCCCAATCAAAAGACACAGGCTATCAGATTGGATAAAAAAACAAGACCCATCAATATGCTGTCTGCAAGAGACTCATTTTAGACCCAAAGACACCCCCAGATTGAAAGTGGGGGGGGAACCATTTACCATGCTAATGGACACCAAAAGAAAGCTGGGGTGGCAATCCTTATATCAGACAAATTAGATTTTAAACCAAAGACTGTAATAAGAGATGAGGAAGGACACTATATCCTACTTAAAGGGTCTATCCAACAAGAAGATCTAACAATTGTAAATATCTATGCCCCTAACATGGGAGCAGCCAATTATATAAGGCAATTAATAACAAAAGCAAAGAAACACATCGACAACAATACAATAATACTGGGGGACTTTAACACCCCCCTCACTGAAATGGACAGATCATCTAAGCAAAAGATCAACAAGGAAATAAAGACTTTAATTGACAACACAGAAGAAAGAGAAATTAAGGAGTCGATCCCATTTACAATTGCACCCAAAACCATAAGATACCTAAGAATAAATCTAACCAAAGAGGCAAAGGATCTGTACTCAGAAAACTATAAAATACTCATGAAAGAAATTGAGGAAGGCACAAAGAAATAGAAAAACGTTCCATGCTCACGGATTGGAAGAACAAATACTGTGAAGATGTCAATGCTACCTAGAGCAATCTACACATTCAATGCAATCCTTATCAAATTACCATCCACTTTTTTCAAAGAAATGGAACAAATAATCCTAAAATTTGTATGGAACCAGAAAAGACCCCGAATAGCCAGAGGAATGTTGAAAAAGAAAAGCAAAGCTGGCGGCATCACAATTCCAGACTTCCAGCTCTATTACAAAGCTGTCATCATCAAGACAGTATGGTACTGGCACAAAAACAGACACATAGATCAATGGAACAGAATAGAGAGCCCAGAAATGGACCCTCAACTCTACGGTCAACTAATCTTTGACAAAGCAGGAAAGAATGTCCAGTGGAAAAAAGACAGTCTCTTCAACAAATGGTGTTGGGAAAATTGGACCGCCACATGCAGAAGAATGAAACTGGACCATTGCCTTACACCACACACAAAAATAGACTCCAAATGGTTGAAAGACCTCAATGTGAGACAGGAGTCCATCAAAATCCTAAAGGAGAACACAGGCAGCAACCTTTTCGACCTCAGCCGCAGCAACTTCTTCCTAGACACATCGCCAAAGGCAAGGGAAGCAAGGGCAAAAATGATCTATTGGGACTTCATCAAGACAAAAAGCTTTTGCACAGCAAAAGAAACAGTCAACAAAACCAAAAGACAACCGACAGAATGGGAGAAGATATTTGCAAATGACAGATCAGATAAAGGGCTAGTATCCAAAATCTATAAAGAACTTATCAAACTCAACACCCAAAGAACAAATGATCCAATCAAGAAATGGGCAGAAGACATGAACAGACATTTTTCCAAAGAAGACATCCAAATGGCCAACAGACACATGAAAAAGGGCTCAACATCGCTTGGCATCAGGGAAATCCAAATCAAAACCTCAATGAGATATCACCTCACACCAGTCAGAATGGCTAAAATTAACAAGTCAGGAAATGACAGATGTTGGCAGGGATGCGGAGAAAGGGGAACCCTCCTACACTGTTGGTGGGAATGCAAGCTGGTGCAGCCACTGTGGAAAACTATGGAGGTTCCTCAAAAAGTTGAAAATAGAGCTACCATATGATCCAGCAATTGCACTACTGGGTATTTACCCCAAAGATACAAAAGTAGGGATCAGAAAGGGTACATGCACCCCAATGTTTATAGCAGCAATGTCCACAATAGCCAAACTGTGGAAAGAGCCAAGATGTGCTTCGACAGATGAATGGATAAAGAAGATGTGGTATATATATACAATAGAATATTATGCAGCCATCAAAAGGAATGAGATCTTGCCATTTGCAACGACGTGGATGGAACTGGAGGGTATTATGCTGAGCGAAATAAGTCAAACAGAGAAAGACATGTATCATATGACCTCACTGATATGAGGAATTCTTAATCTCAGGAAACAAACTGAGGGTTGCTGGAGTGGGGGTTGGGGTGGGAGGGATGGGGTGACTGGGTGATAGACATTGGGGAGGGTATGTGCTCTGGTAAGTGCTGTGAATTGTGCAAGACTGTTGAATCTCAGATCTGTACCTATGAAACAAATAATGCAATATATGTTAAGTAAAAAAAAAAAAGAAGATAGCAGGAGGGGAAGAATGAAGGGGGGGAAATCGGAGGGGGAGACAAACCATGACAGACGATGGACTCTGAAAAACAAACTGAGGGTTCTAGAGGCGAGGGGGGTGGGAGGATGGGTTAGCCTGGTGATGGGTATTAAAGAGGGCACGTTCTGCATGGAGCACTGGGTGTTATGCACAAACAATGAATCATGGAACACTACATCTAAAACTAATGATATAATGTATGGGGATTAACATAACAATAAAAAAATTTAAAAAAAGTCAACTGATTGTGGACTTTAGTCACATCTACAAAATACCATCACAGCATATAATTAGTGTTTGACTGAATAACTGGTAACTGCAGCCCCGGTCAAGTCAACCCATCAAAAGGCCATCGGTTGTTGTGTTACGTCGACTGATGGATTTTCACACGTTAAACCACGTGGCAAATCCGGAATAAGTTCCATTTGTGCAGGGCATGAGTTACTATTTTCATTTCACTGAAATGAAACTGGACCATTTTCATTTCACTGTTCCCTTTTATTTTATTATGGAAACAGACTCAGAGAAATAATATCATTTTCTCAAGGTCCTAAAACTCAGAAGTGATGGAACTCAAATTGGAACCCAGATCCTATGACTGCAACATTGTCATTCTAACTCCCAATTAAATAAGAGATTCTAAAGTTCTAAGTAATATTTTAAAGCCAGGAAGAACGATAAAGATGCAATGTAGTGGTTTCCTATTAAATTTCAGAAACTGATAAAAAAAATTGAGGCAGAGACCATATGAAAAACTCAGACGGAGAAGGTCACAGATATGGCGGCTGTGAGGATGGGAAAGCTGACAACCACACCTGGAGGTCTGATATGTGCATCTATAACTGTGCATGCAGCTAAAGAAGAAGAATACAAAAAGCAGCTAGTAAAACCAGAGCAGCTCCCCATATATACTGCACCACCTCTGCAGTCTAAATATGTTGAAGAACAGCCTGGTCGTTTACAAATGGGCTTTGCATCCATCCGCACTACAACTGGTCATTATATTGGCTGGTGCAAGGGTGTTTGTGTGTTTGTGAAAAATGGAATAATGGATACAGTACAATTTGGAAAAGATGCATATATCTATCTGAAGAATCCACCTCGAGATTTTCTTCCAAAACTTGGAGTGATTACAGTTTCAGGATTGGCAGGCTTGGTTTCAGCAAGAAAAGGTTCTAGGTTTAAGAAAATTGCTTATCCACTGGGACTGGCCACTTTAGGAGCAACTGTTTGCTACCCAGTTCAGTCAGTAATAATTGCAAAGGTAACTGGGAAAAAGGCATATGCTACAAGCCAGCAAATTTATGAAGCAGTTAAATCATTGTGGACAAAAATCAACAAAAAAGAGTCATTTCCTAAACCTAAAGAAAAATCTAAGCTAGGAAATTCTGCTGAAATAGAAATACCTGCAAAAACAACTGACAGCCTGAAATACTCAGTGCCCTTGACAACAGAACTCAGCTCTGAAACAAAGACAAAATCAGAATCCACCTCAGGTGCTACACAGTTTATGCTTGACCCCAAGCTCATGGATCACGGGCAGTCCCATCCAGAAGATGTAGATATGTACAGCACTAGAAGCTGAAATAGTCTGCGTAGAGAACTACAAGATGTGCGAAGTTGAAAACGATGATGAAAAAATCATGTAAAGGGTAACCGTGACACAGAGAGTATAACTTTTTTTTTTTTTAGGGTATAACTTTTAAACGAAGTTTTTCCCTCACATCTTCTAATGTAATGTACAGTTTGACCAATCACATAAGGGATTAAAACACAAACTGTGAATTTAATCCAAACAGTATTAAATGATTGATGAAGAGGCAGAAGTATTGGGATGCATTTAATGATTTTTAAGGGTGTTTATTAAAAAACAAAAATAGAGTAAATATATAAACACTGATGAAATATGTATGTGTATATATAAATATTTATACAGATACATATACATATTTGCTTTAGCTTTTTCAAATTAATGTCAGCTAAATTAGAATGGTGTGCAAAAGAATGTGTTCCCCTTTTTTTTCATTCCCCAGAGCTGGAATAAAATATCCATATTTTATGACAAAAAAAAAAAAATTGAGGCAGAAAGAATGGTATGACTTTTTGTCGAATAACATCAAGCCAACAAAACACTACAACAAAACAAATACCATCAGAACCACCATGTTTTCATGAAGCAGATATTAACTCCAAGAAACTGGATGGGCATACCGTCTGTCTGAAGAAGGATAGACGGTTGGTACAACTGACAAGCACACGCAGGCTACAGTGCCATTTTAAGTATTTTCCATGTGTGACTGTAAATACACGGAAATGTCTCAGACCTTTATTTGGGAACTGCTAAATCATAAATAATGATGTTGAGAGGGGGGAGGGGGAAAAAGGGAGGTAGGGAGAGAGGG
The DNA here is from genome assembly GCF_964656455.1 of Halichoerus grypus. Taxonomy (NCBI): domain Eukaryota; kingdom Metazoa; phylum Chordata; class Mammalia; order Carnivora; family Phocidae; genus Halichoerus; species Halichoerus grypus. The sequence continues at coordinate 83,591,740 of NC_135718.1, forward strand.
TGGGGGGAGAGAGAGGGAGACACAGTCAGGGAGGAACAAAGGGAAAGAGAGGTCGGATGTGTGCAGACGGGAAGGAGCAGGAGTTACCAAAGAAACTATAGAGACATTATTCACCTGGAACATACAAAAAGCTGACAGCTGACTCCATCTCCAATCTAGCTAAAATGTTTTAAAGCTAATCCTGGAAAAGGGCTGTTCTTTAAAAAGGTTTTCAATAGGACTGAACTGCAAATGTCTATTTGCTTTTATATGTACAAGTATATGTACATGTAAGGCTGTTCTGCAGTTTCTCAGAATTACACTAGTAGAAATGACATTCTCAAATGTCAATGGCAAGACAGTGTCAGAATAATGAAACTCTAAACCAAAGACATTTAACAATCAACTAAGTAACGTATATTAATATATATTTTATGCTTCTGTATTGTGAAAGCAATGCTATTTTCTTTGACAATTGCCTTGTTACTGAAGAACTTCCTCAAAGTCTCTGCATCAGTCATAACCCCTGGGGAAATACTAAAAAGTGGCAACAGAGAACAGAGGCAGCTCATATACTGAAGATTTCAATACGAGCGGCTGCCTGGCACGCTGAATGCTCAGGGATCACAGTAGCGATGCTAGACACGGGTGGCCAGCATCAGGTGCCTCGGCGCTAGGCTCATGCGATGACAGCCATCCGTCCTGCGAGAGCATCAGGACAGGACAGCAGGCGATGATGAAAACTCCATCACACTGAGGATTTTGTTCAAGGTCAGGCTTCAGCGATTCAGTGTCTGAGAAAATGTAGGCACTTACCTAACAAAGCAGAAGTGTTTATATTTAGAATCATAATTAGTAAATAGTAAAGACTGTTATTAAAGTTCTAATAACTGATTTGGCTTTAAAATAAAAACCAGACTATGCTACATTGAATTTGGGTAATTTAGTATAATATTAATAGACAGTGAATAATATGTTTCACAATTTTGAAAAGAAAAAAAATAGCAGTATTTTTAGATCCTAAAATCTATTACATTAATTGTCATTTAAGATTTTTTTTGAGATGTGGTCCATATTTACAATGGAATATTACTCAGCCATCAGAAAGGATGAATACCCAACTTTTACATCAACATGGATGGGACTGGAGGAGATTATGCTAAGTGAAATAAGTCAAGCAGAGGAAGTCAATTATATGGTTTCACTTATTTGTGGAACATAAGGAATGGCATGGAAGACATTAGGAGAAGGAAGGGAAAAATGATGGGGGGGGGATCAGAGGGAGAGACGAACCATGAGAGACTATGGACTCTGAGAAACAAACTGAGGGTTTTAGACGGGAGGGGCTGGGGGGAGGGGTTAGCCTGGTGATGGGTATTAAGGAGGGCATGTACCGCATGGAGCACTGGGGGTTGTATGAAAACAATGAATTGTGGATCACTGCATCGAAAACTGGTGATGTATTGTATGGTGACTAACATAACATAATAAAATAAAATTTAAAAAAAAGTTTAGAAATATTTAACTGAAGGTTAAAAGCATGCTTTTATCCTTGTAAAATGTCAATAGAATAATCACAGTGATCTGTGACATATTCTAAAAATTCATGAATAGAAACATCTTGGGTTAGTTTAAAAAGCATTAGGATTAGACTCTGACCATTCGAGTTTTAATCTAGCCAAACACTGCCCTTCTCTGAACCTCAGTAACCTGAAAAATGAAGGGTTCTATCGGCAATCTGTTAAGAGTCCTCCTTCCAAAAGTCACCATTTCAGGTCCTAGAGAGGGAAATTACACATTTCTAATAGGAATGGAGTTGAACAATAATACCTCATCTTTTAGTCAATCTAATTAAAATAGGAACATTTCAGATTTTAGGTAGGCTCCACGCCAACATGGAGCCCAATGTGGGGCTTGAACTCAACGACCCTGAGATCAAGACCTGAGCTGAGATCAAGAGTTGGATGCTTAACCAACTGAGCCACCCAGGTGGCCCAAGAACATTTCATATTTTAGGTGGTAAATTTGGCCAAATTTTTTCAAGTTAATTTGTCGATTCTGATTGGATGATTATATTAGAGTCAGTACTGTGTCCAAAATGCTGGGGGTGAATTAGTGAAAATCTTGACCCTTGAGAAAATTACAGTAAGGGGGTCAGGCATATGAAGTGATCATCTAAGTTAGTCTACGTGAATCTATTCTAGACAGAGTGCTGAAGAGATGAACGTAGATACACTGATACACTGAATTTTCCTCTACTGTCTTCATTTTTCCAAGCAGTAAAATTCTAAGCTCATTAAAATGTAAAAATCTGAATGTAAAGTTCTTTGGTGGCTCTTAGTAACTTGTGTAACGTATTTTATCTGAACTATAGTTTTGTTCTTTCGTCTTCAAACTTTCAACAGGTCTCTTGCAACTTCAGGGCTTAAGTTTTAAAACCTAAACCTTAGTACCTAAATCCTTTTCATTTGATTTAATCTGTATCTATCCTTGAAAAAGCCATAGTGAAATCTCCTGATTATATATCAATGAAAGTTTTACTTGTCTTTGAAAGTAGTATCTTTATGATTCAACTTATTCTTGGGTTCATCCCAGGTTAACAGTGTGAGTTACACATTAGCGCTAAAGTAGGCTCCCAGTAAAAGGTTCAAGCCAAGAAAACTCCTCATTTGTTTTTCTGGTCTGCTGTAGTATTTGTGAGGTGTCCAGATATTTGGTCAAATGTTATTCTGGGTGTTTCTGTGAGGGTATTTTCAGATGAGATTAACATCTAAGTTAGGAATCCTTGAGTAAAACTGATTGCCTCCCATACCGTGGGCCTCACCCCCCATCAGCTGCGAGTCGGAATATCACAAAAAGACCAGCCTCCTCCAAGCAACAGAAAGAAATTCCCAGGGGCACCTGGGTGGCTCAGTCGTTAAGCATCTGCCTTTGGCTCAGGTCATGATCCCAGGGTCCTGGGATCGAGCCCCGCATCAGGCTCCCTGATTGGTGGGGAGCCTGCTTCTCCCTCTCCCACTACCCCTGCTTGTGTTCCTGCTCTCTCTCTCTCTCTGTCAAATAAATAAATAAAATCTTTAAAAAAAAAAAAAAGAAAGAAAGAAAGAAAGAACTTCCCAGCAGGCTGCCTTCAGACTTAGTCAGCAATGCGGGCTTACTGTCCCGGTAGCAGGCAGCCTCCACAGCCGATCGGAAGCATTGGCCGGGCCGGGCTCTACCCTACAGATTGGGGGGGTTGGGCTTGACAGTCTCCATAACTGGGTGAGTCAATTTCTAAAATAATAAATCTCTTTCTATATTTAAATATAAAATGGGATCTAAAATATAAATAAAATATTACATATGTCAATAAAAAAAATATTACATATGTCTCCCATTGGGTTCTGTTTCTCTGGAGAAACCTACTACAGACTTGGTACTGAGGGGCTGGTTATAGAAGAACAAAAGCTTAAGGATGAATTCCCACGTTAGATCTAGGTGTTCTGGAACTGGCCTTCTAGTCTGATTAGATCTAAAGTCACTCATGAATCTACTTCCAGTGGTAAAGAGATCACTGAGATAGGTGTATCATGGGATCTGGCAATAGAGACCCACAAAATATCACCAGTGGATGCTTCTAATCAAATACTTACAAGAAACAGGGGCCTGGTGACTGTGTTTAGGATACATTCCAAGATATCTGTTAAAGTAATAAGTATAATAAGATGGACTGGTTGCTTCTAACACTGCGGGACAAAGTGGAGAAAAAAAAGGATGAGTTGAGGGATTAGAATTCCCAGCTCCAGAGCCACACAAAGGACCTAAAGCTTCTACGTCTGTACTGAAGAAGGCCACAGAGCTGAGACTGCTAGAAAGTCAAAATATAGTATTTTCCCATAAAAATGTGGAGGAAAACTAATTCATCTTGGTTTAATTACGATAATCTAAGTATATCAATGTTTAATTGTACCTGTGTCCTGTCAAAAATAAAATGAAAACAGAGGAAATTCGTATTTCCAATTCTAGAACATACTTGCACCATGTTTTTACTGACCTGTTTTCGGTCACTGTAAGTTAGTTTAGGTTTGTAGAATTTTATGTAAATGGAATCATGGGTTTTGTACATTTGGGGAAGGTTGTGTCTTCTTCACAGTAAAATTATTTTGAGATCCATCTACCTTGTTGTATCAACAGTCCTTTTATTCCTCATTATTGCTGAAAAGGATTTTCTTGTATGAATGTACCACAATTTGTTTACTGATTCACCTTTTGATGGGCATCTGAGTTGTTTCCAGATTTTGGCTAGTAAAAATTAGCCTGCTAGAAACATCCATGTACAAGTTTTGCATGGACATACACATTTATCTTTCATGAGTAAACACAGTAGTGAAACGGCTGGAGTAGATGCTAACTATATGTTTAACAGTGTAAGAAACTGCCGCACATTTCTCCAGAGTGATCGTATTATTTTCCATTTCCATTATATTTATTTTTTGTCAACAAAATGTGTTTTTATTTGCTAGATCTGGCAACCTCACCTGAGTTTAAATTCTGCCCTAAACATAATACAGTGTTATCTTAATAAGTCATTTATCATTTATTTCCCCAATGGTATTAGAAGGAGATAAAACCATACTGTGTTGTAACACATTTATGCTATGTTATAGAATAAGAATTAAGTAATAAAATCCATGTAATCTTAACCACAGTATATGACACAATAAATTATACTGAATTGTAGCCACCGTGGTATTCTTAAGTTCTAATTATAGCAATGCTTTTCCTTAATTTTAAAAATTATGCCTATTTTTCTACAGGAATATTGTAGGACATGGTGAACTACACATAAAAGAGCAAAAAGCATCTGAGTTTGCAGACACATCCACTAGTAAGACCTCAACGTGTTTCCTCCCAGCCTGTTCCAATGCCTCTATTTTCAAATTTATGTCATTTGTCAAAAACCATTTTTAAATCTTTCTTTGGCTGTAGATATAATTATATTTTTCACCTTTTGATAACTTCTCTTAAAAACTATATTTTGTGATAGCTATTGTATGGTAGTAATGATAAGAATTAATATATAATGAATGTTCATTAAGTATCTTATCCCTTTTATTCATTTGTAAATGAACACTTCGATTAGATTATTTCATTTGACCTCATGACCAACATATTTTCCTTAACTATTATAAAAACTTACTTTTAGAAATTCAGGCTATTTTGATTGGACAGCCACATGCAGAAGAATGAAACTGGACCATTTCTTTACACCATACACAAAAATAGACTCAAAATGGTTGAAAGACCTCAATGTGAGACAGGAGTCCATCAAAATCCTAAAGGAGAACACAGGCAGCAACCTCTTCGACCTCAGCCGCAGCAACTTCTTCCTAGACACATCGCCAAAGGCAAGGGAAGCAAGGGCAAAAATGAACTATTGGGACTTCATCAAGATAAAAAGCTTTTGCACAGCAAAAGAAACAGTCAACAAAACCAAAAGACAACCGACAGAATGGGAGAAGATATTTGCAAATGACATATCAGATAAAGGGCTAGTATCCAAAATCTATAAAGAACTTATCAAACTCAACACCCAAAGAACAAATGATCCAATCAAGAAATGGGCAGAAGACATGAACAGACATTTTTCCAAAGAAGACATCCAAATGGCCAACAGACACATGAAAAAGTGCTCAACATTGCTTGGCGTCAGGGAAATCCAAATCAAAACCTCAATGAGATACCACCTCACACCAGTCAGAATGGCTAAAATTAACAAGTCAGGAAATGACAGATGTTGGCGGGGATGCGGAGAAAGGGGAACCCTCCTACACTGTTGGTGGGAATGCAAGCTGATGCAGCCACTCTGGAAAACAGTATGGAGGTTCCTCAAAAAGTTTAAAATAGAGCCACCCTACGACCCAGCAATTGCACTACTGGGTATTTACCCCAAAGATACAAACGTAGGGATCTGAAGGGGTACGTGCACCCCGATGTTTATAGCAGCAATGTCCACAATAGCCAACTGTGGAAAGAGCCAAGATGTCCATCGACAGATGAATGGATAAAGAAAATGTGATGTATACACACACACACACACACACACACACACACACACACACACACACACTGGAATATTATGCAGCCATCAAAAGGAATGAAATCTTGCCATTTGCAACGACATGGATGGAACTGGAGGGTATTATGCTGAGCGAAATAAGTCAAACAGAAAGACATGTATCATATGATCTTACTGATATGAGGAATTCTTAATCTCAGGAAACAAACTGAGGGTTGCTGGAGTGGTGGGAGGTGGGAGGGATGGGGTGGCTTGGTGATAGACACTGGGGAGGGTATGTGCTATGGTGAGTGCTGTGAATTGTGCAAGACTGTTGAATCACAGATCTGTACCTCTGAAACAAATAATACATTATATGTTAAAAAAAGAAGATAGCAGGAAGGGAAAAATGAAGGGGGGGAAATTGGAGGGGGAGATGAACCATGAGAGACTATGGACTCTGAGAAACAGACTGAGGGTTCTAGAGGAGAGAGGGGTGGGGGGGATGGGTTAGCCTGGTGATGGGTATTAAAGAGGGCATGTATTGAATTGAGCACTGGGTGTTATACGCAAACGATGAATCATGGAACACTACATCAAAAACTAATGATGTAATGTATGGTGATTAACATAACATAATAAAATAAAAGGCACATTAAAAAAAAAAGAAATTCAGGCTCTTTCTACAAAGTCACTCTTATTAAGTGACTAAAATATCACTTCTCTAAATCTGAGAACACTTCAAAGGCTTTCTTCAATGTAGAGTCCAAGTAGTGAAATTACTGGAATAAATATATTTCAGTAATTATGCACAAAATAAAAATATTTAAAAAGTAAATATTGTATATTATCATCAATATATTTACTTTGTATATAATACACACACATATTTAAAACTCTGCCAAATGGATTTTAATCATTTTGTTTTCAATTAACTCCAATTCGTTATGGTTTTTTACAATCTTTATACTGTTCTATTACTGTTGAAGTTAACTCCTTAAAACTGCAGAGACCAACTAAATTTTCCATTCGGAATCTGCCACAGGAAACCATTTCTCCCTAACAGCAAGCCAGTGGGGTCAGGGTTCACCATCCACAGTTAATATCCCAATGTCTACAACTAAGGCAATCTTCAACACGTTCACTTCAATGTGCGTGGGACAGATGACCTGAATAAAACAGCATGTCAGCAGGTAGATCTTGACCTAGTAACTCTCGAGTATTATTTCAGAGCACATAGCTAACACAGGCTGTAACACAGAGACATGTGGGATGATTCCATGTGAAAGTGACCCGAGCTGTCCAGATGATCAAAGCTAAGTACGCGCAGCATGTTGTGGGGCTGGGAAAAGCTTGCAGAGACAACGCTGACAGGAGACTGAACTCAAGGAGAGTCATGTGAGTGGAGCTTGAGAATTCTATAGGAATGATCCTGAGAAAATCAAGAGTTAGTCTCAAAAGGAATAGAAAGCCTCCTTGGAAATAAGTTGTAAAGTTTTCACTTAACTAATTATGTTTCCCTTTGACAAGTTATTAAACTTTTCATTAGTACAATCAAATGAGTAGATGATGTGATTTATAAGCTCCCCGGAAATTTGAAAATTAGACAATTATGACACAATCTTGAAGAGCACTCACTTAGAAATGAAGTAGGCTTATTTCTTACATTCTTTCAAACATTTCTTAAGTGTCAACTATGTGCAAAGCAGAGTTCTGGCACATAAAAGAAACCCAGAATGATAGCAAAGCCGTCTGCACTCCCACAACCCAGAATAAGGGGATGAGTAACAGGCAGCAGCGAGAGTCCTTTAGTTCTAGAAAAGAATGTGCCCTCACCCCCATGCGGCCTCCGTGCCCATGGTTGAAGGGTAGTCAGACAGCTGTGGAGGAGTGAGGTGGGCCTGAAGCAGCTTGTGTAAACAGAGGTCTAGGACATGGAAGAGCCCCCACACGGAGTGAAATGTGGTCAGGAGTTTATGCAGATCCCGTTCCTGGGGACTGTCAGTAGCTGATAAAATCTAGGGCTCTACTGACTAAAAGGTCTCTTTTATTTATCCTGCTCCAGGACAGTAGAAACTAGCTCGACAGATTTAGTAAGTAGGGATGGGGAGCAATGCTGGGGACTGCTGTTTATAACAAAAGTTCTTTCTTATTTAATATAAAACTATATTTTTCACTATTCATTTCATGTGGCTTTTTTAAAACCTCAAAATAAACTAAATATATACCTCAAAGACAAACTCTGTTTCATGACTTTTTTTTAGAATATTTTAGTATAGTACTGAACACCTAGAAGGAACCTAAAACACCGGTGCGGTGGTCCTTCTAGAAATCCGTGTCAAGCTAAGAACACACACACACACAGAAACTAATGAGCCTACTTCATGCTCTCTGCACGTGCTAATTTCTAAGCAATCCTATAAGAATCGTGTGCATGTATGTATCTGTATTTTGGAGGAAACTGTTCATTATTAAATTTTAAAAAGCTATTTGCTTATTTACATAAAAGTGATGTCTTCCTTAGTGTCTCTCTAGTTGCAACAGACACTATTTCTAGATAAACCCTATGTTACTGTTATCAAGGCTCTACACTCCAGAGTAGCATTAAGCATAATCGATCATCAACTATAAATACCTGTGATTTGTCACAGACATCACATTGAATCTGAAACACGATTAAAATATCTGGATGCATGACCTCTTACATACTGTAATTAACACTCATTCATTTCCAACAATTTTACAGAAGGAAACGGTGTGCGTGTATGTGTGTGCACGCACGTGCACGGCATCGGACTTGAGGTGCAAATCAAAGAACCAAGGAATGGAGGCTGCCAAGAAAAGTGAGAGATATCTGAACCTCCAGTTGTGTGCTTAAGTTGCATAGTAAAGAGGCATGAACAGTGAGAACCAAAAGTGGGTGGCTAATAATTGTTCGGGGTCTAAACCACAGTGCCTATCATACACTAGATATTCAAAATATATTTTTAAATAAAATAATGTACCAGTACATATCCTCAAAAAGTCCCAAGAGATTCATATAATTGCTTTTTAAAAGTGTTCAGGTATGGCTGCCTGGGTGGCTCAGTCAGTTAAGCGTCTGCCTTCAGTTCAGGTCATGATCCCAGGGTCCTGCGATTGAGGCCTGCATCGAGCTTCCTGCTCAGCAAGGAATCTGCTTCTCCCTCCCTCCAACCCTCCCCACTGCTCCTTCTCTCTCTCTTTTTCTCAAATAAATAAAATCTTCAAAAAAAAAATGCTAAGGCATTGTTACAAATCCAGGGGAGAATAAACTTAAGAAAAAGATAGCATTGTTATGAGGAGCAAAGTGTAGATCTTTCATTACAAAGAGAATTACAAGGTAGCATAGGTTTTCTTCACAACTTAGCATTGTTCCTAAGGCAATCATTTATCTTTTCACAAGCTTTTACATAAAATATCTGAGAATCTAGAAATTAGTTCACCTCTTTCTTATATTTTTCCATAAAGAACCTTGCATATTTAGAAAAGAAGAAAGAGGCAGAGATAATTGTTAGACACTCATATTTAAATCAAGATGCCCTGTGAGGTCATGGAGACTCCACATGCTCTGACAGTCACAAATAAATAAAGGTTTTCCTCTGATTATACACAAGGGCGTGGATCAAATAGTACGTCTCATTCCTCAGAAAGATACATTCTTCAGATCATGATTTTATTGCTTATCTTTGGAGTAAGAATCACTAGTTTCACTTAAATAAAGTAGAACATAATTTTACTTAACAAGATTGTTTTCTCTTGGAAGGACAGTGATGTTGCCAAGTTAATTAAAGAGAACTGTCAAGTCAGGCGTATCATAAGCAAACTCCCCAGAACTTCATGTTCAGATCTCAAATGAATGCAGAGCACAGAATGTTAAATATGGTGGTTCACGAGGCATTATTCCAACCTACAACCTTTCAAAAGATTTAAAAGCTTTTAAAAAATGATGATTAATATATTCAAGGCTCCCTATTGCCTGGGAACCTCCTTCAATATCTATTTGTACTTTAAAATTAATACTGGCTCCTCACACTGTAAATGACTTATGAAGAAATCCCAGAGATAATATAACAGTAATGAGTTTTGTCTGCTGAATATAGTTCGTGAACTATGGGGGTCTAAGAGAAGATAAACACAACTCCAGGAGCACTGCTATCCCACAGGCTCCGGAAGATGTGCTACCGACAAGCCCAGAAAACACCACACTCCCCACAGCCAGGCTTGTGCTGTCTCTGCTCACAGGACAGTGCCAACTTCCTGGGCCTGATGGTCTACTGCAGGTATGTACGCTGCTGGGAAAATAAAAATGAAGGGTACACAGGCCATCTCTGAACTACTGTTGCAGTTTTCTGTGAATGTATAACTATTTCAAAATAAAAAAGTTAAAAAATGATTTCATTAATTAATAGAAAGGGTTTTATCACCATGGGGTAAAAGGAAGGTTCAAAGTAATATATGATATTTCTAAAATTCCCTTTGCATTTTTTTTCCTTCTAAATTAAAATGTTAGTTTATCTGGAACATCATCTACAGGTGGGCAGATCTGTGAATTTTAGTATTTAGGATTAGGTATTTAGTATTAAGATGTGACGCCATCTGTAAAGTAGAAAAGGTCTTCCAAGTAGTACTGATGTGCTGACAAGCAGGCAGACCTGAAGGGCAAGCAGGGGCTCGTTACCAAGACTTCCGAGGGCACTTCCAGCAGTAGAGGTGGCCTCTGAAATGGTTTAGAGGAGAGGACAGGACAAGGATGCACCACAAGTCACGCTCTGTGCCTCGCACGCCAGAGTGGCCACAAACTGAAGTGTGCAGGAAGGAAAGGGGATGGTTGTGGGGAGGAATCAACCCACCTACACAACAGTCTGTCAGCCCATTTAACAGCTCATCGTCTTTCAATCATTTACACCTCACACCTCATTTCTGAAACTCTCCTACCTGACAGTGAGGAAGGGAAACCCGTGTGGTTTTTTAAAAAGTGATGTGGAGGGGCGCCTGGGTGGTGCAGTCGGTAGAGCATCCAACTCCTGTTTTGGCTCAGGTCATGAGCTCAGGGTCGTGGGATCAAGCCCCACATCCAGCTCCATGCTCAGTGCGGAGTCTGCTTGAGATTCTCCCTCCTCTGTCCCTTCCGCTTATGCTCTCCCCCTCCAATAAATAAATAATTTTTAAAGTAATTTGGATACATTGATTTAGGATCATAATTTTCTATAATTTTACTAAATAGTTACACTTCTAAAGATCTACTCTGAAAGCAAAACAAAGTAAATCATTTCATAAAGTTATCTGAAAAAAAGAAAAGTATATGCATGCACCTGTCAAAAACAGTGTTATTTATGACAATGAGGAAACAACGTCACATACAGGGCTGTGCTGTGCACTGAGTAACAGCCCCAGAGATAACAAGGTTCTAATCCCAGAACCTGTTATTAAGGCAGCTTCCGTGGTAGAAGGAACTCTGTAGGTGAAATTAAGTGAAGGGTTTTGAAATTGGGTGACTATCCTGGATTACCCTACCTGGGAAGGCCTGATGGAATCACAAGAGTGCAGATGGGGAAAAGGCAGGTCAGAGCAGGAACAATGCCAGGCTACAGATGGGGAAGGCGGGGGGAGGGGGGGGGCGGTCACAGGCTCAGGAAGGAAGGAAGGCTGCCTCCAGAAGTCAGAAACGCAAGGACTCAGATTCTCCTCTACAGTCTCTGGAAGAAACACCAGGTGCCAAACTCACTGCAGGCTTCTGACCTCCTAACTATAAAATAACCATTTATATTGTTTTAAGTTACTAAAGTTTTGGTAATTTGTTACAGGCTGTATAAGTTCTGTGGTTCGTTGGAGCTTCAAAAATTACATGACATGATGTCTCTAGTACAAAGCTAAGTGAAAACTAAATTAGTCTAAGTATGAGCTACACCAACACTGAGTAATAACCATCAGAGATGTACCACAAACTCTGCCACAATCCACTACATCTACTATGACCGTTGCATTTATAACTGAGTGGTAGAGTGATGGGCATTTTAGGCTGCTTCTATCTTCCCATATTTACCATTTTTCTCTAATGATTATTTATTTATATTAAATAATAAATCATAAACTGTTCTTTACGATTCTTAAAAAGAGACTAAAGACCAGTTAGACTTGTTTGTAAAATGATTATCTGCCAGTTGAGCCTTTTCCAACTCCTTCCCCATTAAATCACTGAAGTGCCTGATTGATTAAATAAGTAAAATCTGACCTTATCTGAGGGGATTGAGGCACAAAATATGTTAGAAAGGCGATTTTTTCTTACTTCAATGGCACCGTACTTCTATGCCTCGCCAAAAGTGCCTTTCTACTGTGATTATATTATTTCTCATTTTCCCAGAGGTGATAGGACTCTACCAAAATATCATCTACTTCCCATGACATACATTTAAAATTATTTTTCAGGAATAGAAGCTAAAATTGTAGCATTTGGATGCTTAAAAAACAGAATAAATGAGGTGGCTGAGTCTTGAGAGGTTAATTGACTTGGCCCAGGATTGTCATCAGGGGAAAGTACTTGGACTAAATATCATAGCTGTTGTGAGCCTGGGAACAGTGCCTGGCGAGGGGAAGGACATACAGTCTGTACAAGAGGTGACGGCAGTCAGGGCCAAAACAGCAGATGGCACACATTCACTTAAGCACGGCTTCTGGAAGAGCATCCGGGGACGCTGCTCCTATAAGCTTTCCTAGATTTACTCACGGTCAGTGGTCACTGTGACCTCAGTGAATTCAGTGTGGCCCTGCTGTACTAATGCAGATTCCAGGCCATCGGATTTTTACCTAAATTGACAGAACATTTCAGCCAAAGCATTTGGACACATTATACTACAAAATATAATCACCAAATATCTTAATCCACCTCTCCATGGAAGGGGATTTTTAAATCAATGTGGGAAAGATGAATGAAAAACATGTTTGGGAAAATGTTTAATTTTACTTCTTTTTTTCTAAAGATTTTATTTATTTATTTGAAAAAGAGAGAGAGAGAGAGAGAGAGAACAAACAGGAGGTACAGCAGGCAGAGGGAGAGGGAGAAACAGACTCCCCGCTGAACAGGGAGCCCGATGTGGGACTCGATCCCAGGACTCTGAGGTCATGGCCTGAGCTGAAGGCAGATGCTTAACTGGCTGAGCCACCCAGGCATCCCATGATTTTACTTCTTAAATGTAATTACAAATTGTTGCAAATTTACTCAGGTATTTTCTATAGATAAGTTTATTTTAATCATTTAAATATTGTGCTATTGTGATAAAATAATTTTCGTTCATTTTTAAATCCTGCTCCTGGTCCCTGAATATTAAGTGAATTTTTTAACTCCTTGAGACAGAAATGAATATTTTTTCTAAATTTGGCCATGTGGGTTCCATGAATAACAATTTCAAGATTTAAGATGAATGAAGGCATGACTATATTTTGGACAGATATGTTTTGTTTGACCTTTAAGTTTTATGAAAAGTAGGCCAATTTTACTTTTTTTAACATTTAATTTACCCATTTGAGAGAGAGAGAGAGCATAAGCAGGGGGAGCAGCAGAGGCAGAGGGAGAAGCAGACTCCCCGCTGAGCAGGGAGCCTAATGCAGGACTCGATCCCAGGACCCTGAGATCATGACCTGAGCCAAAGGCAGATGCTTAACTGACTGAGCCACCCAGGCACCCAGATTAGGCCAATTTTAAAACTGAGGATATTTCACTTCAAATTGAGATTTCTAGTTTCTCTTGAATAACTGAAACTTCTGGCAACATATAGCTCCCAAAGAAGCATGACCACAACCAGAAGAACCTGAAGAAAATGTTCATGCCTTGAAAGACATGTACATTAATGTGCAATTCAAATTTCCCTCAAAGCCCATCATCATTTGTAGAACTCATGAACATGATTAATTATCTACCTGATCCTCACAGGCTTGCATTTTATGCGAATTTATATTAGACATCATAAAGTTCTACAGTGAATAAGGATACAAAAGTGAAGGGAGGCTTGCAAATGGGGTATGTAGAGGTTACAAATGAAACCTTAACTTTCTCAAAAATTTTGTAACTATTATTATTCTTCATCTGTCAGGAAGCATCGGATGTGGATTTGACATTTGCAGCATGCCGGTCTCAAATGGGCCTGGAAAAGTTCTATCAAAGAGGAGTTAGACTATTACTTGTATCTTTCTTTATTCTTTCTTTGTTTGATCAAGAGTGGACATTGCCTTCCAGCCCTGACCTTTTAATCCATAAGGTCAACTGCGGGGGCTTATGGAGAGTATTTCTGTAAGAAATGGTCATTCCTGCTGTACAACACCGAGGGCTGGCAAACATGTTATGGGATTTCTCAACTGTATCCTTACTGACACACGTGCCAGTATGTGATCGTCAGTAATTTACTGGAATGAAAGCAATACAAATACATAAATGTGACAATTCCCTGACTGCAAAGGAGAGTTCACAAAATCTACGCTTTGCAAAATGCAGACATGGCAGGCGATCCAGAAAAACTGACCACACACTTCAATTTTACAGCAAAGGAAAGAGTGTCTCTTGAGAAAAGCTTCGGGGTTGTGGGTGCAGCGCTGCAGAGAACAGGAGTTTGCTCTACAAGCTTCGCTGAGAGGAATTTATGTGATAACTTTATTACATAGAAACACATAATTTACATGATCAAAACTAACAAAAACAGGTTTATTTCACAGAGTATTTACATTTATGAAGAAAAACAATGAATCTGATATCTGCGTTTTAGTTTACAAACTGCTTTCACTTATTTCTTTCACCTAACTCTTAAAAACCTTTAAGCCAAAATTAGATAGAAATGTCTATCTTCTGGAAATGTACTTTCCTACAAAGGCTATCACAGAAGATATTCAAAATATAAAGAAAGAAAATACATTCCTGGATGTGTTTTCAGTGAGGTGCTGGTATGACTTTGTATTGTCTGTCTATAATACAATTCTCTAGGGTCTAGGTTAATTTCTTGATTTTTATTTAACAGAGATGCAAATCACTTCTGACCAATGGAACAAATAACTACAATGGTATGGTTTATGGTCTTTTGGGATATTAACTAATTTAATATTTAACCAGCAATATCGGACGGAAAAGATGGCGAGGAGTAGGAGACCCTATTCCAACTGGTCCCCGGAATTGAGCTGGTTATCTATCAGATGACTCTGAACACCCACGAAATCAGCCTGAGATGTAAGAAGATAGATCTGGACCTCTACAAACAGAATATCGCAGGCGGTTGGTTTCGAGGTAGGAATCTGGGAGTGGTGATTCCACAGGCAGATATTGGAGGATAAACGGCAGGGGGAGGGAGCCAGCCGTTGGGATCCTACATCGCCCGTGAGTGATAGCCTCCCGCGCTGGGGACGGGGCACAGCCTCCTAGACTGGTAGCTGAGGGGAAAGGACTTTAGGGCAAACCCCCAGACGGAAACAGGAGCAGCGGGGCCCTGCAAACTGGGGACGGCTGGCGGTTTTAGAAGCACAATGGGCAGAGACGGGCCCTTACCTGGAGGCGAGGACTAGGAGCCCTGCTGAGGGGCACACAACCCAGGACGCTGCAGTTTATAGCAGCATGGACAGAAACGAGATGGTGTGGCTTGGAGAGCTCACTGAAGAACAGACTGTGATCTCTCTGCTCTGAGGCAGAGGGTTGGAAACGGTCTCTTTTGCTCTGACTCTCGGAAGAGACGTGGAAAGCCCAGAGGGAAAGCCGCCAGAGAAAAAAAGCCGCAAAAAAACGGTTTTCACTCAGCCCATCCCCCACCACAGGGGGGGCAGGGCAACACCGCCCAAACAGGGTTGCCTGAGTAACAGCGCGGCAGGCCCCTCCCCCAGAAGACAGGCTGGGAGAACAGGAGGCCAGCAACCCTAAGGTCCCTATAAAACAGGTACATCTTGCTTGGGTTGTGGTCAATATTTGGACTCAATACATTCCCTCAACCAACCCTCAACAGAATAACTAGGAGGAGGAACCCCCAAAATAGGAAAGACTCAGAGATTATGACTTATGCCACAGATTTACAAATGGATTCAGATATAACCAAGCTGTCGGAGATGGAATTCAGGCTAGCAATTGTGAAGACAATACATAGAATGGAGAAATCGATCAGTGGCAAAAATAGAGTCTCTAATGGGAGAAATGAAAGCTGAATTGGCAGAACTTAAAAATGCTATTAATGAGATCCAATCTAATCTAGATAATCTAACAGCTAGGGTAAGCGAGGTAGAAAAATGAATTAGTGACCTAGAAGACCAGATAATAAAGAAAAAGGGAAAAGAGGAGGCCAGGGAAAAATAACTCAGAATCCATGAAAATAGAATCAGAGAAATAAGTGACACCATGAAACATTCCAATGTCAGAATTATTGGAATCCAGGAGGGGGTGGAGAGAGAGAGAGGACTAGAAGATATATTTGAGCAAACTGCAGCTGAGAACTTCCCTAATCTGGGGAATAAAACAAACATTTGTGTCCTAGAGGCAGAGAGGACCCCTCCCAAGATCAAAGAAAACAGGCCAACACACACCGGCATGTAACAGTAAAACTCGCAAATCTTAGAACCAAGGAAACCAGGGCACCTGGGTGGCGCAGTCATTAAGAATCTGCCTTTGGCTCAGGTCATGATCCCAGGGTCCTGGGATCGAGCCCCGCATTGGGCTCCCTGCTTGGCTGGAAGCCTGCTTCTCCCTCTCCCACTCCCCATTTGTGTTCCCTCTCTCGCTGTGTCTCTCTCTCTGTCAAATAAATAAATAAAATCTTGGGGGGAAAAAAAAACAGAACCAAGGAAACCATCTTAAAGGCAGTTAGGGGGAAGAGATTCCTTACGTACAGAAGGAGGAACATCAGAATAACGTCAGACCTATCCACAGAGACCTGGCAAGCCAGAAAGGCCTGGCAAGACATATTCAGGGTACTAAACGAGAATAACATGCAGCCAAGAATATTTTATCCAGCAAGGATGTATTTAGAATGGATGGAGAGATGCAGAGCTTCCAAGACTGGCAGAAACTGAAAGAATATGTGACCACAAAGCCAGCCCTGCAAGAAATATTAAGAGGGGTTCTATAAAAGGAGAAAGACCCCAAGAGTGATATACAACAGAAATTTACACAGACAGTCTATAAAAACAACATCTTCACAGGCAACATGATGACAATTAATTCGTATCTTTCAATAATCACTCTCAACGTGAATGGCCTAAATGTTCCCATAAAATGGCACAGGGTTGCAGATTGGATAAAAAGACAGGACCTATTCATATGCTGTCTACAAGAGACTCATTTTGAACCTAAAGATACATCCAGACTGAAAGTGAAGGGATGGAGATCCATCTTCCATGCCAGCAGACCTCAAAAGAAAGCTGGGGTAGCAATTCTTATATCAGACAAACTAGATTTTAAACTAAAGACTGTAGTTAGAGACACAGAAGGACACTATATCATGCTTAAAGGGTCTATCCAACAAGATCTAACAACTGTAAATATCTATGCCCCCAAAATGGGAGCAGCAATCTATATAAGCCAGCTGTTAATCAAAATAGTCATACTGATAACAATACGTTAATTGTAGGAGACCTCAATACTCCACTCTCAGCAATAGATCATCTAAGCAGAAAATCAACAAAGAAACAAGAGCTTTGAATGACACACTGGACCAGATGGACCTCATAGATATATACAGAACATTCCACCCTAAAACAACAGAATACTCATTCTTCTCGAGCGCACATGGAACTTTCTCCAGAATAGACCACATACTGGGTCATAAATCAGGTCTCAACTGATACCAAAAGATAGAGATTATTCCCTGCATATTCTCAGACCATAGTGCTTTAAAACTGGAACTCAATCTCAAGAAAAAATTTGGAAGAAATTCAAACACTGGGATGCTAAAGACCACTCTGCTCAAGAACGTTTGGGTTAACCAGGAAATCAAAGAAGAACTTAAAAAATTCATGGAAATCAATGAGAATGAAAACACATGGTCCAAAACCTATGGGATACTGCAAAGGCGGTCCTAAGGGGGAATTACATAGCCATCCAAGCCTCACTCAAAAAAACAGAAAAATCCCGAATTCACCAACTAACTTTACACATTAAAGAACTAGAGAAAAAGCAACAAATGATGCCTAAGCCACACATAAGAAGAGAAGTAATTAAGATTAGAGCATTTATCAATGAATTAGAAACCAGAAACACAGTAGATCAGATCAATGAAACTAGAAGCTGGTTCTTTGAAAAATTTAATAAGATCAATAAACCACTGGCCAGACTTATCCAAAAGAAAAGAGAAAGGACCCAAACTAATAAAATTATGAATGAAAGGGGAGAGATCACGACTCACACCAAGGAAATAGAAACAATTATTAGAAATTATTATAAACAACTATATGCCAATAAGCTGAGCAACCTAGATGAAATGGAGGCCTTCCTGGAAACCTATAAGCTGCCAAGACTGAAACAGGAAGAAATCGACAACCTGAATAGGCCAATAACCAGTAACAAGATTGAAGCAGTGATCAAAAACCTCCCAAAAAACAAGAATCCAGGGCCTGATGGATTCCCTGGGGAATTCTACCAAACATTCAAAGAAGAAATAATACCTATTCTACTGAAGCTGTTTCAAAAAATAGAAACAGAAGGAAAACTTCCAAACTCATTCTATGAGGCCAGCATTACCTTAATCCCCAAACCAGGCAAAGACCCCATCAAAAAAGAGAATTTCAGACTGATATCCCTGATGAATATGGATTCCAAAATCCTAACAAAATCCTAGCTAATAGGATCCAACAATACATTAAAAGGATCATCCACCATGACCAAGTGGGATTTATCCCCAGCATGCAAGGGTGGTTCAACATTTGCAAATCAATCAGTGTGACAGAACACATTAATAAGAGGAGGGAGAAGAACCATATGGTCCTCTCAATTGATGCAGAAAAAGCATTTAACAAAATACAACATCCTTTCCTGATTAAAACTCTTCAGAGTATAGGGATAGAGGGAACATTCCTCAAATTCATAAAATGCATCTATGAAAAACCCACAGCGAATATCATCCTCAATGGGGAAAAGCTGAAAGCCTTTCCCTTAAGATCAGAAACACATCAAGGATGCCCACTCTCGCCACTATTGTTCAACATAGTACTAGAAGTCCTAGCAACAGCAATCAGACAACAAAAAGAAATAAAAGCTATTCAAATTGGCAAAGAAGAAGTCAAACTCTCTCTTTTTGCAGATGACATGATACTTTATGTGGAAAACCCAAAAGACTCCACCCCCAAATTACCAGAACTCATACAGCAATTCAGTAATGTGGCAGGATACAAAATCAATGCACAGAAATCAGTTGCTTTCTTATACACTAACAATGCATCTGTAGAAAGAGAAATGAGAGAAACGATTCCATTTACAACAGCACCAAAACCATAAGATACCTCGGAATAAACCTAACCAAAGAGGTAAAGGATCTATACTCTAGGAACTACAGAACACTCATGAAAGAAATTGAAGAGGACACAAAAAGATGGAAAAATGTATCTTGCTCATGGATCGGAAGCATCATGTTGCCTGATTTCAAGGAATATTACAAAGCAGTGTTCACCAAGACAGCATGGTACTGGCACAAAAACAGACACATAGACCAATGGAACAGAAGAGAGAACCCAGATATGGACCCTCAACTCTATGGTCAAATAATTTTCAACAAAGCAGGAAAAAATACCCAATGGAAAAAAGACAGTCTCTTCAATAAATGGTGCTGGGAAAATTGGACAGCCACATGCAGAAGAATGAAACTCGACCATTCTCTAACACCATACACAAAGATAAACTCAAAATGGATGAAAGACCTCAATGTGAAACAGGAATCCATCAAAATCCTAGAGGAGAACATAGGCAGTAACCTCTTTGACATTGCCCACAGCAACTTCTTTCAAGATACATCTCCAAAAGCTAGTGAAACAAAAGCAAAAATGAACTTTTGGGACTTCATCAAGATAAAAAGCTTCTGCACAGCAAAGGAAACAGTCAACAAAACAAAGAGGCAACCCACAGAATGGGAGAAGATACTTGCAGATAAAGGGCTGATATCCAGTATCTATAAAGAACTTCTCAAACTCAACACCCAAAAAAACAAATAAGTCAAAAAATGGGCAGAAGACATGAAAAGACACTTCTCCAAAGAAGACATACAAATGGTTAACAGACACATGAAAAAATGTTCATCATCATTAGCCATCAGGGAAATTCAAATCAAAATCACATTGAGATACCACCTTACACCAGTCAGAATGGCAAAAATTGACAAGGCAAGAAACAACAAATGTTGGAGAGGTTGTGGAGAAAGGGGAACCCTCTTACACTGTTGGTGGGAATGCAAGTTGGTACAGCCACTTTGGAAAACAGTGTGGAGGTTCCTCAAAAATTTAAAAATAGAGCTACCCTATGACCCAGCAATTGCACTCCTGGGTATTTACCCCAAAGACACAGATGTAGTGAAAAGAAGGGCCATATGCACCCCAATGTTCACAGCAGCAATGTCCGCAATAGCCAAACTGTGGAAGGAGCCGAGGTGCCCTTCAACAGAGGAATGGATAAAGAAGATGTGGTCCATATATACAATGGAATATTACTCAACCATCAGAAAGGATGAATACCCAACTTTTACATCAACAGGGATGGGACTGGAGGAGATTATGCTAAGTGAAATAAGTCAAGCAGAGAAAGTCAATTATCATATGGTTTCACTTATTTGTGGAATATAAGGAATAGCATGGAGGATATTAGGAGAAGGAAGGGAAAAATGAAGAGGGGGGGAATCGGAGGGGGAGATGAACCATGAGAGACTGTGGACTCTGAGAAACAAACTGAGAGTATTAGAGGGGAGGGGGTTTGGGGGATGGGTTAGCCTGGTGATGGGTATTTAGGAGGGCACGTACTGCATGGAGCATTGGGTGTTATACGAAAACAATGAATCGTGGATCACTACATCAAAAACTAATGATGTATTGTGTGGTGACTAACATAATATAACAAAATTAGATTAAAAAAAATAACCAGCAATTTCATACTAGTGCCTATAAACACCTATTTTTTTTACATTCTCCTTGAGTATTTGGAACATTTTAGGGATTCCTTCATTAATTAACAAGATTCATGAACATTTTACATGTTCATGATATTACCTTTTAGAAAATTACACATTAAAAACTTTTATTTACAGGACTTCCAGGAAGATGGTGGAGTAGGAGGATCCAAAGCTCACAGGGACCCATGTATACAACTAGTTAATCGTACATCAGTGTTTTGTGGCCGAATATGTGATCTATTCTGCAGAATGTTCTATGTTCTCTTGAAAGGAATATGTATTCTGCTATTTCAGGATGGAACACTGTGAATATATCTGTTAGATCCATCTGGTCCAATATGTCATTCAAAGCCACTGTTTCCTTGTTTACTTTCTGTTTGGAAGATCTATCCATTCCATGCTTATAGACTGCAAGAACAAATATTGTTAAAATATCCATACTTCCCACAGCAATCTACAGATTTAATGCAATCCCTATCAAAATACCACTAGTATTTTTCAAAGAACTAAAAAACAAAACAATAATAATCACCTTAAAATTGGTATACAACCAAAAAAGACATGAAATAACCAAAGTAATCTTGGGGAAAAAAAAAAAAAAAACTGGAGGTATCACAATCTCAGATATCAAGATATATTACAAAGCTACAGTAATAAAAACAGTATAATACTGGCACACAAAGAGACAGATCAGTAAAACAAAATAGAGAGCCCAGGTATAACCCTACAATTGCATGGTCAATTAATCTTTGACAAAGCAGGAATGGATATCCAGTGGGTAAAAGACAGTCTCTTCAACTAATGGTGTTGGGAAAACTGGACAACTACCTGCAGAAGAATGAAATTGGACCACTTTCCCACAACGTACACAAAAATAAACTCAAAATGGATTAAGGACCTAAATGTGAGACCTGAAATCATAAAAATCCTAGAACAGAGCACAGGCAATAATGTGTCGGACATTGGCCATAGCAAAATTTTTCTAGATAGGTCTCCTGAAGCAAAGGAAACAAAAGCAAAAGTAAATTGTTGGGACTATATCAACATAAAAAGCTTCTGTACAGCAAAGTAAACAATCAACAAAACAAGACAACCTATGGAATGGGAGAACAGATTTGTAAATGACATATATGATAATGGGTTAGTATCCAAAATAGAAGAACCTATCAAACTAAACACCCCCCCCAAAAAAAATCCAGTTAAGAAATGGGCAAAAGACATGAACAGGCATTTTTCCAAAGAAGACATCCAGATGGCTAACAGACACATGAAAAGATGCTCAACATCACTCATCATCAGGGAAATATAAATAAAAACGTTAATGAGGTATCACTTTACACCTGTCAGAATGACTGAAATAAAAAATACAAGAAACAACAAGTGTTGGTGAGGATGTGGAGAAAAAGTAACCCTCAAACTCTGTTGGTGGGAATGCAAACTGATGTACACTCTGGAAAACAGTATAGCAGTTCCTCAAAAAGTTAAAAGTTAAAAACAGAATTACCATCTGATCCAGTACTGATCCAGTAATTCCACTGCTGGGTATTTACCCAAATAATGTGAAACCAAATAATATATGCACCCCTATGTTTATTGCAGCATTATTTACAATAAGCCAAATTCTGGAAGCAGCCCAAATGTCCATTGACTGATGAATGGATAAAGAAGACGTGGTATGTGTGTGTGTGTGTGTGTGTGTGTGTGTGTGTGTGTGTGTGTATAGAAGATGTGGTATATATATATATGAAGATGTGGTATGTACGTGTGTGTGTATATATATTATATAGGAAAATTAACATAATCTGAAATTATAAATAGAAGGAAAACAATAGTGATGGGAAAAGCTGAAAAAACTTACCATAACTGTTTATTATATTCACATGAGCATGCATACAAGCTAAAGGCCAGTATATGTCTGAACAGTGAAAATAGTTAAAAATCTGTTAGAATATAGTCTCTATGCATTTTAACTTCTATGTATGTTGTAGCTCAAGAGTCTTTCTCTTTCCGTGGAATCGCTTGACCTTGCAAGGGCAGAAGACAACTGGGAGAGGACCTTACACTCAGTAACCTCTTCAGAAACACCTCCCCAGTTTATCAAGTCACAGATGTCAACCAGCAAGTAGTCTGTGCTATCTCTGAGGTATTACTATATTTAATGTGAACTGTGTGACTAATTCAGGGAGCCCCTGCAATATACCCACCATTTTACCACAAAGGGACAAATCATGTAGAGAGAGAGCAACTTAGCTGACCTCTGATACACTCAAATACCACTACAGAGAACTGAATGACTTGCTTCTACAGCTACTGAACTTTGCACATTAATAAGGAGAGTATGGGGCACCCAGGTGGTTCAGTTGATTAAGTGTCTGCCTTCAGCTCAGGTCATGATCCCAGGAGCATAGGGCTCCCTGCTCAGCAGGGAGTCTGCTTTTCTCTCCCTCCCTCTACCTCTCCCCCAACCCCGCTTGTGCTCTGTCTCTCTCTCCCAAGTAAATAAATAAAATCTTTTAAAAAAATAAGGAAAGTGTAAAGTTACAACTCCATTATAGACAGATGCATTAAGTTTTGCTGGTCAGTGATAAAAATTACTTAAACTTTTAATGTTTGGCTTTTGGCAATATATCAAAAATGGTACCAAACTGGACACAAAGGTTATCAGAAAAATTTAATAGTCTACTTGTCCAATAAGAAGAACTAGATGACACATTCATCAATTCAAATTATTTTTTCATAAGTGTTTTGTTATTAAAAGTAGTTTAACAACACAGACATATACAGAATGCCTAAGTATTAATTTCAATAACAATTACTGATTTCAAGTGCAGTAGATACTCGTATTTGCTGAGCAGCATGTCTTTGCCTTGTAGTAAAATCTCCACCAAGAAAACAAACTATAATCAGGGTTTGGATAGTGAGCATTATTGCAGAATCGGGAGAGTTGACTGATCAGTCAAAATGAATTATTTCCAAAAATACGGTACTTTATGCATTCATTCTACTCTAGAGAAAACCTGCAAGACCCAAAAGATATTCCTTTTTATAGGTCTTGGGATTTTTCTATTACAGAGAGTACGAAGTGTAAAGACCCATACTCTCCCATGAATATTTTATACCCCTTACAATTCAATGTCAGCACTAGCCTTCCGGTTGCATTTCTTTTTCTCTAAATATCTGCACAAACCTGACATATGAGTGAACATTATTTTCACAGCTAATCTCCTTCTCTTTATCAAAGACACAGAGCTTGTTTGACGTGAACACGTGTTAGAAAGGCAATCACTAAATGTCACAGGAGACCGACAAAGAAGATTCCATACCTAAGGATAAACTAAGTAGTTCATTTAGGTTACCATCATCCTTCCAATCTTTTGAGTTCTAAAAGGAAACACCAGTGCATACACTGATGAATAGAAATACCAGACATTATCCTTTTGGTTTCATTTTTCTGTGAATTTCTTTATAGTTCCTTAAGCCTCTGTACTTCGGAATCCTGTTGCATGGTACATTTTTTATTTACCTTTCTGAAAGGTATAACAATGTAATTCCGAAATACTATTCTAAGTTGAAAAATTCAATTCTTTTGGGAAAAATGCATCAGGAGAATTAAAATTTTACAAAAATCTAAATGAAATGTTTAAATATAACTTGGAAGAGATCAAAGCTGCATTTTTAAAAAATATTTTATTTATTCATTTGAGAGAGACAGAGAGTGAGACAGCACGAGCAGGAAGGAGGGAGAGCAGCAGACCCCCTGCTTAGCAGGGAGCCCAATGTGGGACTCGATCCCAGGACCCCGAGACCATGACCTGAGCCGAAGGCAGAGGCTTAACCAACTGAGCCACCCAGGCGCCCCTCAAAGCTGCATTTTATTTAATAAATGCTTCAAGATACATGATGAATACTTCATACTGCAAGTTCCGGCAACAAAGTGTAGTGCATGTATCAGTAAGATTCTATTGTCTAAGGACCTCCACAACATGCTACAAAAGATAAATATATATTGTATGCTTTGATCTGTTTAAAAAGTAACAGACTCTTCAACATTGAACTTTTTTAGTTTTATATTAAGTGCTATGAACATTAAAGGGAATCAAAATTATCTGTGCACATTTCTATTTTAACACATATGTATCTTCTTTTTCTAATTGCTTTTTATATTTAATGATGAGAGGAATCTGAAAGCAAATCAACTTGCCTCTCATTCAAAACTCTGCTATTGTCAGAATAGTAAATACATCCCCTGCTGGTGGTAATTTTGAAATAAAGAGACTGATTTATTATTGTATTGCTGCAACATTTTGTTCTAATTTCATACTTACGATATCTTATTTTGGATGCTGGGCATTAAGGTTTGTTTTTCAAGTGAAAAAAGAATGTTAGTAAGTAAGATACTCACACCAATACTAAAATAAGAACTTGGAAAAGTGACCTACTATGATAAACATTAAAACATTATATAGGTTGTGATGTCGCATATTATTTTTCAAAGCTGAATATTATGGGCTTTTATTTTTTTTTAAGATTTTATTTATTTATTTGATACAGAGAGAGAAAGAGAGAGAGACAGTGAGAGAGGGAACACAAGCAAGGGGAGTGTGAGAGGGAGAAGCAGGCTTCCCGCCGAGCAGAGAGCCCAATGTGGGGCTCAATCCCAGGACCCTGGGATCATGACCTGAGCCGAAGGCAGAAGCTTAATGACTGAGCCACCCAGGCGCCCCTATTATGGACTTTTAAAAGCAGTCCTGCTCTCAAATGAGATATTCAGATGTATCTCCATTCCATTTATGCAAATTATAAGGATAAAAGACATAAAGGAAGAAAATTAATACCGATGGGATTTAAAGGGAAAATAAATCAATTGTCTTACAACTGTAATTTCTGACCTTTCTTGGATTACTTCAAAGTCCAGTAAGATCCATGGACAGACACTTACCCAAGGCATTTGGACAGTGAAAAATTCAACAGTAGTAACATTTTTGCATTCGGTTTAGCATGTCCTTTTAGAAGATAAATCAGCCCAGTTTCCTGGGGTAGGTCTGGTTAAAGCCTCCTTATTGAACAGACTATTTTAACTTGTTATGTTTCTTCCTCACACTACCAAAATGAAGATGTTATCAAGAGGAAAAAGGACAAAGAGGAAACCCACGCTGAGTCCATGAAATGTAGCAAAATCATCACTAAGAGTGAACACGTGGTCTGTCCTTCGAGTCTCCTCTATGCCTTTCAAGAGACACTGAGCCGGCACAGACCAGCCAGGTCCTCCCACGCAACAGAGCCTCGTCTGTACGGTGTGTATCACACGAGCTAAGACCTAAAATGTTACTGAGTTAGTTATCAGCTGACCTGGAGAAAAGTAGAGACATGTAGAGGGTGTTTCTTAGTTAAGAGTTTAAATTGAATAAGGGAGTAAAATTAACACCAATGATTAAAACTAAAAATAGTTGTGTCTTCAGAGCATCAGCAACTCAAATATCAGTATCATTCAATATTGTGAATTTGCACCATCTAAATAAGGGGTTGTCAAATTTTTGCTGTGAAGGGCTAGATATTAAATATTTTAGGGTTTGTGAGCCATATGCTCTCTGTTGCAATCACTGAATTATGCCACTGGAGCTACATGGATGAGCGTGGCTGATTCCAGTAAAACGTTATTTACAAAAACAGACCAGTTCCCCACGGATAGGAAGTAGATCCCTGTGACACATGAGTAACTTTTGATCAGAAGTTTTAATTTCAGATGTGTCATGTGTAGACCTATCCTTTATTGCTTTTAACTGTAATCTTCCTACAATCTAGCAAACATGACATACACACATTAACATATATACACATATACACATAATTATATATAATACAAGAGTCTGTAATGGATTTGACTAAAAATCAGGACAGTAATCTTTCTCTAAAATATGGGAGAGATTTGGTTTCAAATATTTAACCAGTGGCTTATAAAAGCACTTCACAAGTGATTACAAGTGATCTAACTGTAAAGAAGATTCACAGTACTTTCCACCTTTTCTTAAAAATCGACTTTACTGTGATATAATTTATACATAAATGATTTAAGTTTTTCTTATTAGCACCATTTAATGTAATGAAAGAACAGATTTGGTTTTTTTTAACTCAAAATAGTAAGCATCACAACCTCTTAAGAGCAATACATTTAATACATTCCTAAGATTTCAAATGTAAAGCATGTATCATTCATGCTACAGGTCTTCAATCTTCCTGGGACAACACTAAATCCCAGCATTCAAATTGCATGTTTTAACAAGAGGAACATGAAATCTCATTCTGACACCAAAGTGAAATGAAATGAAATGAAAAATGAAATGAAATGAAATAAAATAAAATAAAATAAAATAAAACTAACGTTGAACTGACCCAGCAGCAGCGGACACCCTCCCGTCGCCGCACGGCACCCATGCTGGGTGCTTTCCTTCATGTGACAGGACGGAGTGTGCTGTGCTTTGGCCTTGGTCTCCCACCCTGCACGCCAGGCTGGTCTTCACCCCTTCCCTTGGCCCTTCTCTGCCCTCCACATGGTGTCTGCGCTCACTTCTGAGCACACGTGCCCCTGCTTTGTGGCATCACCATTCAGTCTCCCTTCTGACAGTCATCTCTCCCCACTCAAACTGTAGAGACCTCGCTTCTTATTCTCCCAGGCTCAGGTGGCTTCTGACATTTTACAGGGGGAAACAAAACCAAACCTTTGGTAATGCTTATATGTAAAGTAGTAGACTGTCCATTGTTCATTTTCTTGAGGGAAAATACCTTTAAATCTACTCTACTTATGGTATCACTATGCACACACATGCTTCATAGCTGCACTAGGAGAAATTCAGATCATTCTTCCTTAGTATTTCCATGCCACCTCCTTGGCATGGAAAAGGGAAAAGCCCTCATTCACAGTCCTCAGATGCTTCCAAACAATTCACAATCCCACGACACCATCAAGAACAAGCCAGGGCTAGGATATATTTATAAATCATAAATATATATGATACATACTTGATGTATGATCATCAAATCCTCACCCACGAGTATCTGTGGAATTATTTATTTCCCTTATTTAGAGACAAAGTAACGTAAGCACAGGAGTTTGGGAAACTTTCCCAGGTCATACTACTGGCAAGAGTGGAGTCAGAATCTGAACTCTGCTCCCCACTGGAGGACCCTGCTGTCAGAGGAGGACAGCCATGCCCTCTGCGCAGATCCCCCAGGCTCATCCCCGCCCCCAGCCCGGGTGCTCCCCAGTGTGTGGCTGGCCAGGGCACCCAAGCGCAGTCCTCCTTCCACCTGTCATCCTGTGCCCCTTTTGGAAACCATATGCTCTCTTCCTCCCCACTAAGAGACTTCTGGCCCCTGGGCGTAAGGTCCCCTTCATCCTTTTCTCTTGGTCACACTGTTTTGAAATCATTTTTTATCTGTGGTTACACGCTACTCCAGCAAGCCCCTTAATTTCCAAAAATTTAGAGATGTTAGAATCAAATATGCATCCATGTTACTATCAGGAAGAATTCTATTTCTGCTTGTGATTCTTTTATGCAAGCTGTGACACAGGAAATGTCTAGCTGCAAAGGTGCCCAGGAATTTGTGTTTTGGGCTTGTTTTCTTCTCATTTTTGGTTTTGTTTTGTATTGTTTTTTCAGTGAGATTCATTCCTCTTCCCTTCACCCAAAATGAGGTTCTGTTTTTGGAGAATTAGTGGAGTCACCAAGTACACCAGGTGATCCAGTCCCTTAGCACATTCAGGCTGCGGTCACCACAGACTGGGTGACCCCTTCCTCCCAGCTCTGCTGGCCAGGGGTCCAAGGTCAAGGCCGAGGCAGATCTGCGGTCCACTGTCAGGTGTCCTCACGTGTTGGAAATGGGACAGGGCACCCTGAGGTATCTGTTATAAGGCACTGATCCCACTCACAGGGGCTCCCCCTCACGCCCTACCCATCCCGAAGTCTCCACCCTAAACCATCACACTGGGGGCTAGGATTCAACATGCGGATGTCAAGGGCACACAAACATTCAGTCCACGGCAGCAACCCTCTGGTTTGTGTAAACTTTCTTGATTAAAATATCCACAACTTAAAATACCATAAACACCAAAAAATCAGTTCTTGCTTAGCCCTGTTAGCCATTTTTGTCTCTTTCTTCTTGTTTATTTTTATTCTATGTATTACTGACATTGACAAGGCCAGTTGGAGGTAAGGTGCTTCACTATTTCCCCATGTGCAATATACATTCTATTTGCCTCACAATCAATTTTACTTTGTTTCTAATCCAAGTTCTCTTAGCCTGTCCATTGTGTGTCTAATGTTCAGACCACTTAATTTCTTGAAGGCCCTCACTCAACTCTTCCCAGGTACTTGAGCTCTCTCCACAGAGGCCAGAAAAGGATGATCCTCACTTCTTCAAGGTGCTCTAAAGATGTAAGGATGAAAATAAATGAAGCACGTGAAATTTCTAAGGCTGTTTCTTCATTATGTACTGTTCCACATTTATGACATAAGTTCCCACAAATTATTTTAATTCCACGCATACTTTCAGAGTGGAGATTCTGTGCTAGAACTTCAATAGAAATTTGTGTCTGTGTGTGCATGTGTGTCTCTGTGTATGGAGGGGTGTGCACGTGTGTGTGTCTTTGTGCACACAGGTGTGTGTGTGCACGTGTGTGTGCAGGTCTGTGGGGTGTATGCACACTTATGTGTGGAGTGCATGTGTGTGGGGGGGTGTATATGTCTGTGCCTGCAATCCCAATCTCTACGAGCTTGAAGCTTCTATGACTTCCCATCAGTCTTAAGGAGAACTCCGGTGCTCGCTTCGGCAGCACATATATTAATGAGAACTCCATGTGAATTCAGGAGGCACAGACCTCGAGCTATTTTATACCTGTCGAAGTCATCAGCAGAGACGAGTAAGTCTCCTGCATATTAGTTCTGAAAAATCCTTACGTATGTTAGTCATTTCTTTATATTGATGTCCTAAGAAATAAAAAACATAATACCTATGGCAGAAAACTCAATAGATCATGTTAGAGCTGAGAAGCATACAGTACAGTTGTGTTTCTAATAAACACTCATGGACACGTCTATAATTCTGTGAGCTATTTCTGCTGGCACAGGGTTTCCTTTCACTTCATCTGCATTTGAATGTGTCATAATAACTTTTACTACAGTTCTCAGAAGACACTGACAGACCCTAATAAAATGGTATTTTCGGAATGTTACCCCTTCAGCCTTCCCGTCACTATGGGTTAGTTGGGGACGACTGTGGAAGACTAGTCTGGCAACCTCACTTAGGACCAGCACTGCAGCCCTGAGTCCGAGAACAGCAGCTCTCCCCCACCTCCCCCAAGGCTTTGCTTGAAGATGAACGGCAAACAAAAGGCCTGAATTCCCCAGCAACCACAGAGCTCTAGCTAGGCTGAGGGGAGGCCCTGAGAGCAGCGGTCTAGCTAACTCAGGATCAAGTGAGATCAACGAAAGTGTAGAAAGCAACTAAGACGTCCTGAGCAACCATGTGCCACGTGTACTGTGGTTCCTACTCATACAGCTGAAGGAGCTGAGGCATGAGGCCGTCCGCTAAAGGGGGCTACAGCCGGCAGCTCCAGACATACCTGCTTCGCTGCAGAGCCCACATCCCATCATCAGCTGCTGGGGCCACATGGAGGGAACACAGAAGGACAACGGGGAAACTGAGTCAGAGGAGGCACGCAGGACCAGCTGTCACTAAGTGTGAGAGCAAAGTATTGCTTTTCCTGAACCTTTCCTGATCTGTTATGGATTTTCTTGTGTTTGAACTAATTTTACTCTTTTTTCAAAACAGAAAAAGTATTTAATACTTTATTTTTATTTTTTTTAAATATAGGCTATAATAAGAACATAAATTTAAAACTTAAAATCATCTCCAACCACAGGTAACAGCTATTAATTACTTACAGAAAACCTTCCAAAATTTTATGCATTTTTGTCTATGTATAAATAACTACAAATGTTTACAAAAATAACATCTTTACAAGATAAAACCAGTAGTTCATGCTTTGTCATCTTTCAACATGAACAATATAGATTTACACCATCCTTTTGGGTAGTCCATATTATTTCTTTAAAAAATGTTTACTATTCCTCTGTTTTAGGTCATTAAGTTTTTTGGATGGCTATTAAATACAAGTGTGTTGCTATAAATATGCTGAAAAGCACATTTATGCTTAAGCAACTAATTTCTGAATATGTATTTTTCATGAGTGAATTGGTGGGTCACTGACACATATTTTCATAACTAGTTTTCCAGAGAGTACTCCTGAAGTGTAAAGTATGCCTTTTATCTCAGTTACTTACTCATACAAATCATTCCATACCTTGAGAGCTACTTCCAAATAAAATGGAAAAGATATATCACTATTTTAAATTGTCCTTTTTAATTCATTAATGAAAGAAAACGCCTTAGCCCACCACCTAATGGTTTGTCATCTCTTTCTCAATAATGCATATAAAGTCTGCATAGAGAAAGGATATCAACCCTTTCTATGTCATCTGTGTGGCAAGGTTTGATCAAATTTGCCATTATTTTTTAAAATGTGGAAAACGGTTTTGTGTCACCGAAGTTTTAAAGATTCCTGGAGTCCAATTTCTCCTCCCTTCCTCCACAGTTTCAAGCTGTGGCATCGGTGTGACTTTTGGGGGTGGCCTGCAGGCCCCTAGGTCACAGGCAGGAGCCAGCCCTGGTCTGTGACTTTGTGAGGGCGAGTGAGCGACGGGAACAGAGACCAGGCCCCCCGGGTAGCTTCTGACGCCCTCCAGAAGCCACCCTGGCCTGAGCAGGGGCTGCCAGAATCATGGCAAGGGAACAAGTCTCCTTCGGTTTCAAGAGTACCAACCTCCAGAGACTGAGGGTGACCACACCAGCTGCAGCCTGTGCTCACCGTGTGGTCACTGAGAGGTCCTCACTGTCTTTCCTCACAATTCTTCCCGCAGAAACATACAAGTTCCTTGTATGTTCCTTCCATACACACACAAGTTCCTTGTAAAACACAGGAGGCAGACGGCAACCATTATTCCATGCCTCCCACATATGTTAGGACTGACGCACGCTCCGGGAATCTAAGTGACTCACCAAAAATCTAACTCAGACCCTGTACTTATTTTTAAATAAAGGCATTAGACAAATATTCATTGATTTCTTTCTATGTCCCAGGCAGTATTCTAATCTCCAGGGACAGAGCAGAGGAAAAAGAAGACAGAGTAGCGGCTTCAGTTACTCTGCCAAAGGCACGAGAAGAAGATGGTCCAGCAGGTTTGACAGAGAACACACGTAGGTAAAACTGTATTTACAGGTAGGTAAAATCAACTATATATATTTATGAGTAACTGAACAAGCTTCCTTCCCAAACCCCATGGGATAGGCCTCAAAATCTAAGCTTCTTCAGCACAGTTTTCCCTGCCTGAGACTTGAGTACTTCATTTTATTTTGTCATTTTTATTCTCAAAGTCATGTAAAATTATACTTCCAAGGACTGTCATACCTGAATTCAAACTAATAACTTAATGGAATTTTAGTTGGATTGACGTTCCTAAAAACAGCAGACTTTTTTTTTTTTTTTTTGAGAGAGAGAGATCATGCTTGCGAGTTGATGGGGGGGAGGGGGCAAAAGGAAGGGAAGAAAGAATCTCAAGCAGAATCCACACTGAGCGCAGAGCCCAACATAGGGCTGGATCCCACGACCCATGAGATCATGACCTGAGCAGAAACCAGGAGTCAGGCGCTTAACTGGCACAGACTTTAAAGACGGCGAAGTAGAGCACTACACTGGGACCTCGGAAGGGACAATGAAATGCTGGATTACACACCAGAGTCCAGCAAGCCCACTCCAACTACATCATCAATGAAGCAAGCAAACATGTACTATGGTCTTACTGCCCAAGGCCCAGACTCATGCTGAAAGTATTTTATAAAAATCAGTACCATGATGTCAGAGATTTTATAAAAACCATAAATGGTTAAAAAGTAACTAGATCACTCTGACTCAAAAAAAAAAAAAAGAAAAGAAAAAAAACTGCAAACAAAACACTTGAACATACCCAAATCTATTTACAAACAGCAGATTTCCCATCAAGACATAGATTTTTCAAGGTAGTTGAAAGACAACAATTTACTCAGAGGTAGTCATTATATATATTACATATTGAATCAACTATCCTTCAAAATATTACCATTAATATAAACAATGGCTACTGTTTCTGCAGCTCATTAATATTCCATCAAAAATGGAATCAAGGGATATTAGATTACGTTTGTGTATAATGGCAAAGGGCATATTTCCTAGGAATTATGATCATATTGTCATTGATTGCAACACTTTAAAACAGACTCCACATCAAAAGTGGTGTTCTTCATATAACACAAAGAAAATTAGCTTCCACAGGATTTCAACACTAATGTGCAGTTAATTGCTCTCCATAAATTATTCATTATGAATTACACAGACATTAATCAAAAGTTGCTAACAGTTTCAACCCCCTGAAAAGAAGCACTAGAAATTAAGCCCAGAGCTATATTTTCAACTACAGTAATTTATTTTCTAGAAGGGAAATATGAGAAAAAAACATTTAAATAACAGTCCATTTTGGTGTTTAATTCTTAGGAAACTACAAACCATTATGTTAATTAAAGTGCATTGTAATATATAAACTCTTTAGAGAGGACAACGTTGAGAAATGTCAACTCTTCTGGATTTCACACACAGAATCTTCCAATTTGCCAATTTTTGATTCCTAAAGACCTTTTGTTCCAGATGGACACAAATTCTTGACGATGGTTAATACGGCAGCATCTTCTCTAGTTGAAAGGAGTCAAATTCCTCTCAGAATGAGTCAACCTGGCTTGTGACGTGGCTTTCTTTTAAACATGTATTTTCTAACAGAAGTGTTTTCTAATAATATACAAAGCTGCTTCATTTATTTGTTATTTATTTGTCTTTACGAGACAGGTCTCTGTGGATGGAAAAATTGGTAAACGCTGATAGTTTAACAGATATTTTCAGTAGGTGACTACATGGTTTTTACTAAGTTTGAATTTGGGAGTTTTTTCCCACTATGTGTAATTTTACTCAGTCAACTAAAACAGTAGATTTCTTGGCAGAAGAGCAGAAAAAAAGCAGATAATGCTGATGAGGATACAGAGAGGTACTCATTGAATCAACCCCTAATGGCTTCTGAACCAGTGGGCGTGAGTCTATGCACCGAACTACGTGCACAGACAGAACATCTGGGCCGCAGGGACCATGCGTGGCTCTTACGGGGAAGACCTGAATAATCCCCCAAGGACTTCCACTGATCTGACACTGGACCCACAACCCACAGGAAGCTGATCAGAATCTGGGGCCAAACTCAAGCAGGTGGACTGCCTTCAATAAAAACAAAGGGAAGCGATATCGCAAGATCCCACCACAGGATTTATACAAGACGTATGGTGTCAAACCAACTACAATCCAAACTCACTCCCCA
Organism: Halichoerus grypus; assembly: GCF_964656455.1. Classification (NCBI taxonomy): domain Eukaryota; kingdom Metazoa; phylum Chordata; class Mammalia; order Carnivora; family Phocidae; genus Halichoerus; species Halichoerus grypus. The sequence goes on from NC_135718.1 coordinate 83,626,386, forward strand.
CATGTACAGCCCACAGAGCCCGATGCCAAGACAACACAGATAATGAAACGATCTGACAAAGACTTCAGAACTGCTATTTTAAACTACCCAACAAATAATGGTAAATGCTCATTAAATGATTAGGAATATAGCAATTCTCAAATAATTCTTGAGAATATTTTCCATTGCTTATTATTTATTATTAAATTATAAATTTTTTAAATTCAGAAAAGGGTATTGAATTTAACTCCCAGCGTCTACTGAAATAATCAAAGGATGTTTCTTCTTTAATCGATAATTCTAACAATCTTACTTTGAGTATATTTAAAATAATGTGCTCTGCACTTGAATCTATTAATTAACCTGGAACACATAAGGCTCATGGCTGATTTCAAGGGAGATCTGAAGAGTACTTCACATGTACAAACATGCTCATATTCAAACAGGATTCGAAGCTGGGAGACAGAGCTTGTGTGTGCTGCACTTATCGCCTGGACCACTCCTCTATGCTTCAGTCTGGTCATCGGTGCACAAGTGTGTTCACACTGAAGACCCTCCGTACACTCCCACTATTTTACCAGGTTCAGACCCCTTCCCCCAAACTGGCTCTCCATTGCTACCACTTCTAACTAAACATTTTTACTGGAGGATTTTACTGATTGAACAGAGCAAAAGAGAAGATGAATACAATGGAATAATAGACATAAATATAAGGAATAAAGAATTAATATTTATTTGTAGATCACATGATTACACATGTAAAAGTTCAAAGGAACCAACAAAAACCTGCTAGGTTTAAAAAGCAAGGTCACCAAGGTCTCAGAATACAAAATCAAACATCAGTCAGGGGCACCTGGATGGCTCAGTTGAGTGTCTGACTCCTGATTTCAGTTCAGGTGATAACCTCAGGGTCCTGGGATGGAGCCCAGCCTCAGGCTTCAGGCTCAATTCTCCCTCTCCCTCAGCCCCTCTCCCTGTACTCTCTAAATAAATAAATAAATAGATAGATAGATAGATAGATAGATAGATAGATAGATAGATAAGATAAATAAAATCTTTTAAAAACTAAAAATAAATAAAATTCTTAAAAAATCCATATTTCTTTAAATTAGGAACAAATTAATTTATGTACATTAGAAATAAAAATTAAATTTTAAGATTATTTCCAATGGCATCAAAAATGGCAAATACTGAATCATGGATCACTACATCAAAAACTAATGATGTATTGTATGGTGACTAACATAATAAAATAAAATAAAAGTTTAAAAAAAAAGAAATGAAAAGAGGAAAAGAAAAAAAAATAAAGAAATTTCCTCACCTTCATTTTAAAGGGATTAGGTAATGGATTGAAAAGAAAATCAAGCTTTAGCAGTAGAAAAAATCTAAATATCTTCCTTTTTCTATAAACTCAAAATAAATTAAATAAGCCAGTGTGAAAAAAAAATGGCAAATACTTAGGAACAAATTTAACCAAAAAAATACAAAAAAAATCCTACACTAAAAGCTACAAAACATTGCTGATAGAAAAAATCATGATGCAAATATTGAATACATTTGCCAAGCTCATTGGTAAGAGGACTAATAGTATAAAGCCATCTCTCTGTCAAAATTGAGTTATTTCAGGGGCGCCTGGGTGGCTCAGTCGTTAAGCATCTGCCTTCAGCTCAGGTCATGATCCCGGGGTCCTGGGATCAAGCCCCACATCGAGCTCCCTGCTCTGCGGGGAGCCTGCTTCTCCCTTTCCCACTCCCCCTGCTTGTGTTCCATCTCTCGCTGGGTCTCTCACTGTTAACAAATAAATAAATAAAACCTTTAAAAATATTGAGTTATTCAGCATAATTTTTTCCAGATATTTACAAGACACTGTTAAAATTTATATAGAAATAGAGTATTTTCAATTTTGTAAAGGTACATCAAATGGGAGAAATTAATGCTACATGAATTTGTCTTACTGTAAAGCTACAATGACAGAGTGTGGTATTGGCATAAAGTAGTAAAAGAAAGTTTAATTAAACGTTAGAAATTCCACCTTCTGTGGCTGAACATTTAACAAAGACAATAATTCAACTAAATGGGAAAGAAAAAGATTTCTTTTGGATGATGATTTTGTATCAACTGGCTTTTTTTTTCTAAAGGAGGGGCTTATTAACCTTATATCATACACTGAAGGTAACACAGACATAAGTATACAAGCCAAAATTACAGTTCCCAAAAGAAAGCATAGAGGAGTAGTTAACAATCATAAAATAGTGCTAAATGGAACTTCATTAAAAAACGTGTTTATCAAAAGATAATGGAAATGAAAAAGCAAGTTTCAGACTGAGGGGAAAAGATATTTACATACACATTTCTGACATAACCATGTATACAGAATGTGTAAGAATATCCAACAAATCAATAAAGAAAAAGAAAGCCAATGGGGGGAGAAAAAAAAACACCACAGCAACAAAAAACAAACAAAAAACCTTGTACAGACCCCACGCCCAAGAAGCACAGAAGAAGATGGTCAGCAGCACTCATCAGCTGAGAAATACTGGCAGACCCCCAGGAAGGTGCCACAGCGCGTCACTGCTACGGGGAAACACTAAACGAGCAACGTGTGAATCCCAGAAGACGTACTCAGTAGTCTGACCCTTCACGTATTACTGATGGGGATATAAATTTGTGCAACTCTGGAAAATTATTTGGTATTTAAGAAATAAACTTATTATTTCTTTTTATGACGCAGCAATTCCATTCCTGTGTTATTTTTAAAATAAATATATATATCCATAAATATGGATTGATTGTAAGAATAGTCATTGCAGCTTTAGTCATGAAGGCAGTATTTTGAAGTAACTCAAACATCCCTCACAGGAGAATAAAGATTGTGATATGTTCCTATACTGGAATATTACCCAGAAGTTACAATCAATGAACTTACTAATTCATACAGCATAAAAACTTTAACTGTTGAGTGACAGCACTCTGATTCCATTTACATGCAGTGTAAGTAATCCCCAGAGATGCAAGCCAGAACTGTGACTGTCTCTGAGATGAGAGAAAGGGACAGGGAGCGAAGGCAGTATTTTGTACCTTCACTGACATGTTGCTTAAACACACGTACACATTTGGCAAAACTCACCAGGCTGTGTCCTTCACACAAGGGCATTTTATATAGAAGCGTATCTCAATTCTAAAAACAGGAGTTGGCGACATCCATTTCTTTTCCATTTACTGAATAATTATCACTGGTACTAAGCAGCTAGTCCATTCCTACCCCTTTGCTATTCTTAGGTGGCTGGAACACTTAGAGTTCAATTTGTGGTTTCTGAAAGGTGTCCAAGGGCATATCCTCCTGTGTTTTAGTATCCCTGACACTAATTCCACACTGTTATCATTCCACATGTCCTGCATGTTCTTATTTATTGCTGAAGTCTTTAGAAAGCTCCCCATTCAGCCTACATTGTGTCCTCTAGTTTGTCCTATTCCCCAAGGACAAAGAAGAAATGTTTCAGATTATTAATAAACACTCTAAAGAGAATCTCTCAAAATAAGGAATCTATCTCTTGATTTTATAACATAAATGCAACTCCCATCAAGCTGTCTCTTTCAAAGCAACTGAACAGTATTTTCTAACATTGTGTCCCTCTTTCTGGAATATGACAGACAGCCAAAGTAATGTCCCCTTTCAAAGTGTTATAGCTCCTAAAATCAGACTCCGTGAGACAGTCTGGACAAAGCACAGAAACCGCTTTCTCCCACTCAGACTCTCCTCTAATGCGTGCACAGCATGGTTTGTATTTCAGAATCCCAGAGCTCTTCTAGGCACAGGGCGGGGGGGGGGGGGGGGGGGGCGGAGAAATGAAAAACAAACAAGGACTTCCATTTAAATGAAGATACGTAAAGTTAGAACAAGCAATATCAGAATAATAAATGTCATGGTAACCATGAAGAACTCACAATCTTTAACTTTAGAAACAATAAAGTCCAGCTTTAGGTATTTAAAATGCTCCCTTATGGAGCAGGAAGAACATATACATAGCTCTTTATTCATGTATTTAATATCAATATGAATTGAAAACAGACACCTTAAGTGTTTCCATTTTACAGGAATGAAAAAAACCAAGGTACAAGAAAACGTGAGCCATGGTGCTCAGTAACAGCACACTCATTCGGAAGGAGGATTTTCCTCCGAAATTTCCATGACTTCATGCAAACAAATTAATATCGGCAGAATGTCTAGATTTGTAGATTTTCATAATAACTGCAGGATTGAGAAACTAAGACACCATTTTATTTGAATTATTTTATATAAAAAGCAAATTGCACTTCAAAAACTCACAAGCTACAAGCCAAGGAAGACCTTCAGTGAGTGGGTGATATCTCTAAAGCCTGCAATTGCTCCTAGTTATAAATAATCCAACTCTTCAGATAACAGATAACTCCATTCTTAAGTAGGCAAAAATCAACCAAATCAAATTCTTCCAAGAAAAGCTTTCACATAGTCTGCGCAAGTGTGAAAAGCAAGGCAGACTTGCAGATTTTTTTAGCATGCTTATTCCAGCTGAAAAAAAAGAAAAGAAATACAAAATGTGTGCTCTCTTAATTGCTTTTGGTATTGGGTGGCCTGTCTCCACCGCTGGAGCTATTTCAGTGTGGGCAGAGGAAACCCACAGTGGTATCAGCTACACACCAACACCTTCCTCCCGCATCTGTCCAGCTCTGCACACTAGACAGGAGATGCCGGGTTCTGAAGGGAAATGCTGGCTCAGCCTGACGGGTACTCACTAGTGTGCAGCCCATCGTGCTAACAATCCTGCCACGACCTGCCAGAAGGACCTTATTAAGGACACTGAGATCTGCAAATCTCTGGCCTATCAATTAGCAGAAATACTCGCTGTCAATTTTAACCTCCAGATTAAACATCTGAAACACAGGAGCCCCTAATACAAGGCAGGCAGTGATTTTCTAGATGTCCTGAGCATTTGGTACTGGTACCTTGTTTGTGTCAGATTATTAAGATGATAGTAAAATGACTCAAATCAGATGAGTTATTGAATCTGAGGGTGCAGATGGGGCGGTGTTAGGAGTGGCGGGGAGGGAGCTAGAAAGTGACTCTGAAAGATGCTCCTAATGATTTAAAGAGATTCTCTCTCACTGTCTGGAAAACGGCAGCAGACAAGGGCACTGGGGTTCAGGATAACTTTGCTCACACTGCCTCCTGATCCCTCTTCGTCGCACCTACAATCACGTGTGCACAAACTACACACACATACCTGCAATCTCTCACTCAGTAAACATCCAGTCCTAGTTTCTGTGATGGGAAATAGCTAAGTAAGGCAAGACTCTCGTAGTTCAAAGTTTACAACTGGGTTTTTACTTTTTTCCTCACAAATTAATTACTTGAATCACCCAAGTGAAACCAGATCAATGGCCCGTCCCTCTGACCATGGACTTATTTTGGCATATTGAGTTAAAATTTTCAATCCATAAAGCCCTCCATTCCATAAAGCCCTCCATTCCATAACATGATAGTGACAGTTTACATACCAAAGTTAATCTTTTGATACTAGAAGAAAAAGAAGAGCGGCTACTATTTACGTCACATTAGCTATGTGCAAAGTGCCATGACAAGGCATCTGCGCACCAAATTCATTCCTTCAGCTACGGTCAGAGGACGTCCAGCACATGCAAGACGCTGTGCTGGACAAACAAGGCTGGGCAGGGGACATCAGCTCACTTCTCTAGATGCACATATTCAGGGTGGGAGAGAGAGATTTGTACAATAACAAGTGACAAATGTGGTTGAGAGAAGCATTATAATAAAAATAAAACATCACGACAGGTTAGGGTGTGGGCAGTGTGAGATGAAAATCCTCCACGTTCCCGTTCCAAATGAGCAAAAACATCATGTATTTCCTTTACAGGGTTTCCTTGCCCCCTAAATCGCAGCCCTCCCCCAAAAAAGGCCTTATTTGGTCCAGGGGCGATGAAGTCCATCCACCATAACCAAGTATTTCTGCTAAAAGTGGGTTAAATCTGCTGCTATGCCCGCCCACTTTTCTGACTCAGCGGAATGATACAGAGAATGGAAAAAATAATCCCCAATAAATCTTTCCGATCTATTCTGTTATGACATTTTAAATATTAAAGCTGAAATCTACAGAAGTTCACTCTTCATTTCATGATCCCAGTTTCTTTTGTTTCTTTTTATGGGGAAAAGAGAAGTTATAACATTAAAATGTAATTACAATTTAAAAAGTCCCAGGTTATTATTTCCATTCAACCCCTCCGATTTTTAGAATATGATGTTTGTCGGTCTTTGCTCTCAGTGATGTTAATGTAATTGTTTCTGAAGTCCTGCTTGGTTGTAGAAGTGAAAGGTCTATTGCTAGAAACTGAATTATGAATTACTGACCTGGAATGCTACTTTCTAGTGAAAAGACACACACACACACACCCACACACACAAATTTTCCCCTGAGCAGAAGGGTGTACAAATAAGAAGAGAAGCACAGTATTTTAGTGCTTAATGAACTGGTATTTTCTAATCAGAAAATCCTTCGCTTAAATCCTAGTTCTACTACTTCTATTTAACACCCATGTTCTTCATCTCCCTGCTCTGTAATGAGAAGGAAGAAGAGTCATGGATTCTGAGGGTCCAATGAGAGAAGTTGTGTAAAGTGCTTTGACCATCCTCGAACACAGCTGAGATTCAATACACATTAGTTCTATCATCACGTATATTAAAATATATAAAAGTGCTTTTAAAACTAAAAATGATCATATAAATGTAAGGTGTAAGGGACAGCATTAAGTGGAGGGTGGTACTGCATCAGTCATTCACACATGTATGCATTCATTCACCCCACGGACCCTGATACCCTGTAATGCAGAGCTATAACATACATGGTAGAACAAGCCAAACTTCAGACGGAGGAATCCAGAAGAGATCACAGAGCTCACCTTGATAATAATTTTTAAAAACTGGGTAAGCTACAAAGTCATAGTTTTAAAACCTAATCAGACATCTACAGACACAAAGGAAACTAAGCTCCAAAACGCAGCAAGCCTTTTGTATGAGCCAAGAGGCCCATGTTCCCATTCCTGGCAGACCATGAGACAAGGAAAGGTAAAATCACCCAAACTGCTGTGGAACTGGAAGTGCCATGCTGGCCAAGCACTACGGACTAGAATCCCAAGGAACCAGAGTCTGCACCCATGGCTCGTTCTTCCAGACAGATCCTCCCACAGTGCAGCAGAGGAGGGCCGTGTGGCTAGCACCAGGTGTTGCTGGGGCCTGGTAAAAAGGAACAGCTCTTTGACCAGGGGCGGGTCCCCCCAAAAGGCAGGACCGGGCAGAAGAGCTCGGAGTAATTCCAGACTGGCACTGCCAACTTTGGACAATGGAGCTAGAGAACTCTTCAACACCTCACACCTTAAAAGAGTGCAGGACCAAGGCCTTTAAACACCACAGGAGGAACAAGAGATCCCTTAGGTTAAAAACAGACAAGGGACAGAGGGCAAAAGTCACCTCCCAGGGACCAAAAACATCTGTTATCTGGGCTTGAAAGCAGCAAGTCATCTCCCACGGTTCTGGAGGTGGTCAGCTCAGCAGCGACAACAGACAGACCTCCAGTGCTTTACCAATGCCGAATTTTTCGACCCTTTCCAGGGGAAAGGACCTGTCCTATCTGCAAATGTCCGAAGGTAGTAGGGAACCAAACCAAACTAAAGCTGCAACACAGCCCAGATACCGCTCAACCGCCTATCGGACTGGCTCAGACCCCGCTCCAGCTGCCTGTAAGAGGAAAGGGTGTGACTTTTATGCAGAAGGGGTGGCCTACAAGTGAAGATGAAGAGACAGGGAAGAAAAAGAAAGTAGCAACTCATCAGGAGAGCAGAAATCAACAGAATCAGGACTAGGAACTATCCAGATATTGAAAGTATAAGAAAAAGGATAAAGTAGTTTTGATAAAGATACAGTAAAAAATGTAGACAACTTATCCAAAAATATTAAATTTCAGCAAAGATAGGAAAACTAGAAAACAAAACAAATGGAAATATCAGAAATGAAAAATATCATGTAAAAATGAAGAAAAAAAACCTTGTCAACTAAGAATCCTATATCCAGTGAAATTGTCTTTAACAATGGGAGGCAAAGTAAAGATCTTCTCACACACCCTCACACTTCAGGAGATACTAACAGAAGCTTTTTGGGCTGAAGAGAATGATGCCTGATGGAGTTCCAGATGTGCAGGGAATGGAGAACATTAGTAAAGGTATTGATGTAGGTAAATATAAATGAGAATACTCATGCTCCATGCAGAAATGTACCAATGTCTTATGGTAAATATGTCAATAAAACATAAGACAACAAGAAAACAGAGGGTGGGTGGGAAGAGAGTCAAGAGAATTATATAGGTATATGTTCTTCAATGGTTCATGTAACAGAAGTATACTTGAGGACAGAACAGGACAGCTTAAAGATGCACACTGTCATTTCTTCAACAGTGACTAAACAAGAGGGCCCCTGGGTGGCTCAGTCATTATGCGTCTGCCTTCGGCTCAGGTCATGATCCCAGGGTCCTGGGATCGAGCCCCGCATCGGGCTCCCTGCTCAGTGGGAAGCCTGCTTCTCCCTCTCCCACTCCCCCTGCTTGTGTTCCCTCTCTTGCTGTCTCTCTTTCTCTGTCAAATAAATACATAAAATCTTAAAAAAAAAAAAAAAAAAAAACAGTGACTAAACAGGAATATGCTGAGGTACAGTTACAAACATGCATGTGTGTGGGGGCACCTCGGTGGCTCAGTTGGTTAAGCAGCTGCCTTCGGCTCAGGTCATGATCCCAGGGTCCTGGGATCGAGCCCCGCATTGGGCTCCCTGCTCGGCGGAGAGCCTGCTTCTCCCTTTCCCTCTGCCTGCCACTCTGCCTACTTGTGCTCTCTATCTCTCTGTCAAATAAATAAATAAAAAATATCTTTAAGAAAAAAAAGAAAAACATGCATGTGTGTGTGTACATATACACGTGTGTGTGTGCATGTGTGTACACGTGTGTGTGTGTGTATAGATATGGGGAGAAAGAAATGTAATCATACATATTACTCAATTCATCATAAAATAAGCAGAAAATAAGGAAAAGAAGAACAAAAAGCAAATGGTATAAACTAAAAGCAAAAGCCCAGAAGAGATTTAAATTAATTATATCATTAATTACATTGACTATAATGGACTCCACAGTCTAATGAAAAGACACATAATAGCATGCTGGATTTATTTTTTTAAAAAATAAAAATCCATAAAAAGCAAGATCTATATGCTATTTATAAGAAACATGCTTTAATTAAAAAGATAGGATCAAAGTAAATGGGTGGAAAAAATTTACCACAGAAACACTAAGCATAAAAAATTAGGGGTGGTTACATTAATATAAAAAAAAATACCCTTTCAGTTAAAGAATACTGTGGAAGACACAAAGGGACATTTCATAATGGGTATCAAAGAAGTCCACCCCACCCCACTCCACCCCCAAATAAAAAATAAATAAAAAATGTGTATACTCACAAGAGATCTTTAAAAACTGTGGAAGAACAAGTTACAAAACTTAAAGGGAAAATAAAACCAATCCACAGTCCAATTTGCATATTTATATACTCTCTCTCAGTGACTGACAGAACAAGCAGAACAAAATCAATAAAGGCATGGAAGGTATGACCAAGTGACCTAATGAACATTTGTAGAACATGACACCCAATAACTGCATAAAATAAACATACAAACCATAATCTGGGAAAAATATTTTCAGCATGTCTCTATCTCACAAAGGGCTTGTATGCAGAATACATAAGGAACTCTTTCAACTCAAGAATAAGTTCACAATCCTTTCACAAGGCATACATATATCAAATCATCCCACTGTACACTTTTAATATTTTACAATTTCATGTGTCATTTATACCTCAATAAAGCTGGAAAAAAAAGAATAAACTTAAAAACAACTAAATAAAATGGTATAGAAGATTTGGACAGGCAATTCAACAAATAAGATCCACAGATAGCCAGCCAACAAGCCCATGAGAATATGCTTATGAGAATGTTAAGGAAAAAGACAAACCTTTTAAATTTAAAAACTGGGCATGGAACTGCATAAACTATTACAAAGTAAGATAATGACTGGCCAATAAACATAAGAAAAGATATTCAACATGATTAATCACCAGGAAATTCTTTTTTTTAAATATTTATTTATTTGAAAGACAGAGAGAGAGAGAGAGAGCCCAAGTAGGGGGCAGAGGTAGAGGGAGAAGAAAAGCGGACTCCTGGCTGAGCAGGGAGCCCAACACGGGGCTCCATCCCAGGACCCCAGGATCATGACCTGAGCCAAAGGCAGACGCTTAACCGACTGAGCCACCCAGATGCCCCAATCACCAGGAAATTCCAATTAAAACCACAATGAGATACCACTTTAAACCTGCTGCAGTAGCATAAATAAAAAAGACTGGCAACACTAAATGTTGTCAAGATGTAAAGCAACTGGAAATCTCAAAACTTGCTGGTGTGAGCACAGGATGATACAACCACATTGCAGAACTCTATATAGTGTCCCGGAGTGTTCAAAGCTAAACATACATCTATGCTCTGACCCACAGATATCACTATTAAGTAGATACCCACCAGTACACAGTTCGAAAGACAATCATATTCCTCACTCTTGGGACTTTGGAGGGACTTCAGTGTTTGGACTTCTACTGATGTTGTGAATCCTATGAAGATGCTGTTTTATATTAGTAATTGATAATTTCATATTCATTGATAATGACTATTAGAATTACTTAATAGAATATTTTAGGGGGATATAATGTGCATTTGCTGTATTGTTTGGCAATATTGAGTTTTGCTATTATAAACAAGAGGAATAAATGGGACTAATGAAACTCATATGAAAGGTTAAACATAGGGCACCTGGGTGGCTCAGTTGGTTAAGCGACTGCCTTCAGCTCAGGTCATGATCCCAGGGTCCTAGGATCGAGTCCCACATCCGACTCCCTGCTCAGCGGGAAGCCTGCTTCTCTCTCTGCCTCTGCCTGCCATTCCCCCTGCTTGTGCTCTCTGTCAAATAAAGAAATAAAATCTTAAGGGCGCCTGGGTGGCTCAGTTGGTTAAGTGACTGCCTTTGGCTCAGGTCATGATCCAGGAGTCCTGGGATCGAGTCCCGCATCGGGCTCCCTGCTCGGCAGGGAGTCTGCTTCTCCCTCTGACCCTCCACCCTCTCATGCTCTCTGTCTCTCATTCTCTCTCTCACAAATAAATAAAATCTTAAAAAAAAAAGAAATCTTAAAAAAAAAAGGTTAAGCATAGATAGTAAGTAATCCAGTATCTTGTGAATTCAACTAGAAACTCAGAGGATATGGTAAAAACAGATAGTGAGAAAATAGCTTAAATGTTACAGGCAGAACTCATTCATACTATATGTTAAATTTAGATAGAAAGTAAATTAATAATACATGACTTTTTATAGCAATAAAGGAATGGAAATACTACATCCTAAGGTATGAATATGGCATCATTCTGTAGCTAGGTCATCCCTAAACTGGCCACTCATCAGTAACAATATGTCCCATTCTGCCCAGAGTGACCATATTTTCTACAAAAAAGTGCCCTACTTTGTTTGGTCCTTTCCAATTATCCTCAATGGTTGAGACATGTTCTCAGGGGTTATTACTCAATGTTCTGAAAAAAAAAATTTTAGCTTCTACCTATATGAACTTTCTCTCATTTTTAAATTTCTATTTCAATTATTTTATAATGTGTGTAACATCTAAGTAGAAGGGTACATGTACAAACTTTAGGTAAAAGAGTAAATATTTGGAGTTCAGAAATTAGTATATCTGAAAGATTTTCTTTTTCTAAAAACAGTAACTTGGGCACCTGGTTGGCTCAGTGTCAAGTGTCTGCCCTCAGCTCAGGTCATGATCCCGGGGGTCCTGGGATTGAGTCCCACATCAGGCTCCGTGCTCAGCGGGGAGCCTGCTTCTCCCTCTCCCTCTGCTGCTCCCCCTGCTTGTGTGCATGCTTGTTCTCTCTCTCAATTAAATAAAATCTTTAAAAATAAATAAAAAACAAAATAAAGACAATAACCCTATGAGCTCTTGTGTATAAAAGTAATTGCACTGGAAATGAAAATGCTTTGCAAGAATACTTCCCCATAGGTATATGCACTATTGTCTTGCTCAGCTGTTCTGTTTCCATGATTTCTATTCTGAATGATCTTCTGTATGTATTAATGGCATGGAGTAGAATGTAGATGTATATATACATTCTAACAAATTATTTAACATTGTGTTCAAGATACATGACCTTCTGCTGTATTCACAAACTCTGGAAGGTATGGGAACACTGCACAGCCTTGTCAGCAGATTTCATTGCTTCTTGGTAATTTCTAGAGCGGGGGCAGCCAGTTATTTCAGCGATGTCATCATTTGCTTCCCAAGCCTCTTCAGTGACCCTCCCGCCAATAACGCCTAACATACTAGAGGAGCCAAGAAATCATTTCCACCTCATAAGACTCATTTATTTCTGTAACAAATGAAGATTCATTTACTTCCATGAGCAATTTGATCCTTGAAAATAAAAAGTTGATTTCTAGATCAAGAATGAGGTCTATTCATTTCAGGAAGCCCAATAATAACACTCTATCAGACATGTTTAAAATCATTATAAAAAATCAGCAACTTGGAAAAATACCACAGTAGTTTTACCATACATTTCAGCTTTCTGCTTATACTTTTGATCCTTCTTTCCCAGATTTTTAATATCCTACAAATATACTGTTTCTGAACTTGTAATCTATCTGGATTCTGCGTTGTGTTTTCCAAACCTATCTATAACATCTGGGAAGCCTCACAGCAATATAATCTCAGAGGGCCTGCCCCCAGGAATTATGTCTCAATAGGCCTCTATTAGGGTACAGGAAACCAAACTGTCAATAGATTTCTCTACAAATACATTTGCTGGCTAGATGGTTTCCTCTTATAGCTAGATCCATCACAGAGCCACTGACTAATAACTTTCTTGGCTTACTTAGTTTGTTGTTTCTAAACATGAAGTGTTATATTAATTCTGGATTACTGGAATATTTTCTTCTTAGGAGAAAGGAGATAAAGCTCCTCTAGTGGACAGCTGAGTGGGAGTCTAATCTGGCTGCACCTACATTGAGAGTACGTCTCAAATGTCTGGTACAACAATAAAAGGTTGGCACCAATACTCTCTTTCCTAAGAACTGATACTAAGGGAAGTAAGATTCAAGGCAAGCACATTTTACCAAGTTGAAATATCTAAGAAAACAAGTTTTATTCCATTATTAAACTGTGAGTCCCAATACCCTGCTCTTCTAGATACAGAAACACAGAGTTATCTTTGCCTCGATGATGAGCAGCTAGAGATCTAGGGGGCAGAGCGAACAGATGCCCCAGTGTGTGCCTCTATAGGGATCTCATGTGTTCAAAGTTGTACCCGGGGATTTCCACAGAGCTTCGGGTTGAGCCCAAACTTCATAAATCACCACAGTAAACTAAAGATATCTCAAAGCCTTTAAACCTTATTTCATTATTAAAACAGAGATATAAAGATGGTAACTACAAACATGAAAAGTGGTTCAAGATCATTAACCATCAATAAAAACAAAGATCACAAGGGGATCTCACTGCACACCTATCAGAATGATGAAAACAGAACAGCACAGTAACACCAAATGCTGGTGAGACACAGGAAACACTGGATCACTTCTACGCTGCTGATGGGGATGTCAAATAGTACGCCACGGTGCTCAGTCTGGCCGTTTCTCATGTAACTAAAAATGCAATTACCGTATGACCCACCAATTGCATTCTGGGCATTTATCCCAGAGAAATGGAAATTTATATTCACACGAAAGCCTATACATGAAGGTTCAAAGCACCTTTTTTTTAATAGCCCCAAAGAGGAAACAACTCAGATGTCCCTCAACGGGTGAACTGTCACCCAAGCTGTGGTCCATCCATAGCACAGAACACTGCTCAGCAATAAAAAACAACAAACGACTGATATGTGCAACAACTTGGAGGAGTCTCCACTTTAAATTCAAATTAAACAAAGTGAGAAAAGCCAATCTCACAGATTATGTCCTCTGTGATTCCATTTATAAAATATCTGTAATGACAAACTCTGAAGAGCAGAGTACTGGTTGCTACGAGTCAGAGATGGGAGAGATGGAGGAGAGAATGGGACGGTGTTTTCACGAGAATACAACAAACGCTTGCAGCAATGGGACTGTTTAGTATCCCAACTGTGAGGATGGACACGCAAGACGACACATGCGACAGAACGGTACAGAGCCAAGCACATGCCAAGCCAGGGAAACCTGCACACAAGTACTTGAGTGTATGATGTGCAGATCCTGGTTGTGACCTTACACTGCAGTTTTCCAAGGTCTTACCATCGACATGCACCTGGAATTACAACTGCATGTAAATATGCGCTCTCTCAAAACCACTACTGGGGACCGGGGGGCGGGGGTTGAGGGGGGCTCATGGAAACTTCATCTGGAAGCCTGCTGGGAAAAACATCAGAATTACTGCTAACAGCTTTATATTTGAACTTCAGCTTTAAGTTTCATAAAGGTATCAAATATTCATGAAGTTAAAAATATGTGTATATTGTTTAAGCAACTAGACTTAGGGACTCCTGTTACACAGGGAGACTTTTACAGGAGCTGTGACAGTTAGTGCCTGTTTTCGGACAATACTGATGAGAGGAGACCACCGAAAATATGCAGAAATTTTCAATTCATAATGAAAACCTTCTCATCAACAAGAACACTTATAAGATTTCTGTCTCGGCAAAAAACAGTCTTTGGTATGGAATCTATCTTTGTATCAGTAACAATTAAGAAATTGGGAAAAATATGCAAAAAGTTGCAGACATTATAAAACATGCAACATATAACTAGTAAGCGATGCGGGCAATATAAACCTTATAATTTCCCTGAATTCCTGCCTGGAGGCAATTTCTCATTTGTAGCAGAAAGGGGCACCACAGAAAGAACCCAACAATCTCTCAGGATTGAGAAAAAACACAGTCAGACTTAGGAGAGAGGCAAACCAACTAAAATTCATATGCAGAGTAAGAGAAGGGAGAATAAAATAGTAATTAATCTAGGAACTGAAGAAATGGAAGAAATATATTTTAAAATGGCAATTCTAGAGAAGAAAAATCTCAGTATCCAAAACTACATAATCAGTGAAGGGGCTATTATGTAATCCAGAAGACAAGATCAGTGATCTTGAATACAGAGAAATCAAAACTATTCAAACTGAAGCACAGAGAGAAAACTATATTCACAAAAAATGGGTATCTCCAGGCATACACCCCAAGTCTCTGGGCCACTGGCTTTACCATCTCTAAGGAGAAATGAAGAAGTTGTATCATAATTAAGAACAGGTTCCATTTTGAGTGTTTGATAGATGACAGCCTGTAAAACAAGATATCCACATAAGTAATCCCTGAATCCCTATGGCAACATGATTGGGGAATAAGAAATTTATTTTCAAAGATAATAAAACTGAGGCCCTGCGTATTTCACTAGCCTGATCAATACTGGTACTAATATTCAGTTCTATCCTAGTCACTATGCAATTCTGGTTTTGTTCCAACCACAGAAATCTTATCTGGAAATGCAGAGCTGCCATTAGGAGTAATTAAAGTTATTAATTAAGTTATATCATTTTATCCATAAGTATGTCTCTCATGGAGCCTAATGTGCCACCATTAAGTATCCCTAACGTTGGAAAACAGAACATGAATAAAACGTGAATTTAAAGACTGCACCCTGTATGAACTATTTGTTATCTAGCTAAAAACAGGGTTATGGTAAGTACCAGTAGAATAGAAAAAGTTATCCAAGTATCAGGAGAAAATTCCTCAAAGCCAAGATCTGCCATTCCCCCTACTTTCAACCTTGGTTCTAGCCACATGACGGAGGACTGTCACTGACACTCACTTTCAGTATCTGTAAAAGGAAATCCAGAATCTCGGTCACAGATGAGGATGAATAGTTCAAAGTACCTGCAGGCCACATTTAATTGTTTAGATTCTCTCATAGGTGATGATACAGAAACTCCTGTGTTTGCTAAAATACCTGAGAATAAAGAATTCGCATTTAAAACCTAAGAGACATAAAGTGAGTTTGTATTTTGACTTTTTTTCCCTCTGTTTTTGTTTCCTCTCCGGAAGGAAATTGTAAGAACATCTGTAATGACTCAGCTGATGTACACATATTTCCCTTTTATCAGAATGGCCTGGAATGGGGGGTAACAAAACAGGAAGAGAAAGACCCCGAGTGGGACAAGGTCCACGAACGTGCTGCACACACGGGCCCCACAGCCACTGCTAACATGTGTGCCCTGGCTCCTGCCGAGCCCCACTCCCAACACAGTCCTCACCCGCACAAGGACCAGGACGCCAGGCCAGTGCAGGGGATGACATCATCCCACTTCAGCTCCTGCAGGAAATCTGACCTAATTCCAAACCTGGAATGGATCAAAAGTGGGTTACGATTCTTGGCCATAACGTGTAATTGTCCTGATACTTCCTTCACATCCAGCACAAAAGGGAAGCAGAGAGTCCTGTGGACGTAAGAGCACCAGTGTCCGTTCCCTGCAACATATGCATGAAAAACAGTAATATTCAGTATCCACAAGCACTAACATGATGAGTTCACCATTTTAACCACTGTGCTAAGTCATTTCATGGATTCTATCAACTTTTACTCACAAGAATACTACGGGAGTGACGGCGCCATTTATGAATGAGAAAACCTAGGAAGAGGAATTATTTGACTTGGTGGAGACGGCATAGATTTGGGCAGGAATACATACACCTGGCCAGTCCACACCCATAGCGCTCAGCAAGATGGTGGGGCTCAATGACAACTGTCGTCTGGAAAATATGCACCCTCAGTATGGTCTTCAGATCCCCCTTGCTCTCCCTCGCCCTTCCTCTCTCCCTCATATTTGTGTGTGTCTCACAGTTAAATCTCTTGGATTCACTTTAAAAAATACGTCCACCATTTCTCAAAGAAAAGAAATTCTTTACCTGAATTTACAATTGAAGAAGTACAAAAGCAAAACAAAATATAAAACAAAAGATTATAGAGGTGAAACTCTCCTTTAATGCCTAATCTCCAAAGTGCTATTTTCTAAGTAGGATTATGAATGCTGGAACTCTGTTCAATAAAACATTTATTAGGCCAAGGTGACTGATGCAACACTCATAAAGTGCTCTTCATAGAAAACATACTGCACAAGAAAACAGCTAAATAAAATGGGTCGTAAACACGGCCTCCGCACAGATAAATCAAACAAAAGACCTGAACAAAAGGGACAAAACAATAGAGTGAAAACATCATGAAAATAAAGAAGGGACTGAGGGAAGGCCTTTATCTTTTATTTATACTTATGAACAAATGAGGCAGGCTTGATACCAAGAGATAAACCATCTTCAAATGAGGGATGCTCAAAGAAAAACAGTAATTAATAGCTATTATGTAAAAGCCTTTTTATCTCCCAGAGGAAGGATGTGCTGTGGAAATTTAAACATAATAAAATAATGACACTGAAGGACTTGGTGGATTTGCCAGTCCACAGAAGTCACCTTAAGTTTCCACTTGAAGTTCGTGTCATTAATGTTCACTGTGAATCACCACAGGCACTAACTCTGAAGGACATGATAAGGCCCGCACTGCTATGTCATTCTTTCGGCGAGACACCATGCTGAGGAACAGCTTACATTTGCTTTGCTGCTTGAAGTCAAGTTCTTTGTTAATCCCACAAACAGGTACAACTTCTAGGGAATTAATTACATTATGGGCAATAATTGACCATGTTGGAGAAAAATAAGAAAAGAGAACTGCCTGATCTCATTTGTGGACAAACTACTATTTGTTCCAAAATGCCTCCTACCTTTAAAAGAGAAAGCACCACATTGGTTTGATGGCCATTCTACCAGCCTGGCCCTTGTCATTCGAAATAATACCAAAATATGCACACACAAAGATTTGAGGAGAAATCTTTCATTTTGATCACTGTCACTGGCAAATGTCCATGGGGCAGAAATATTAGGGTGTGGATACTCTGTCCCCCCGAGAGAAGGTGGACAGTCTAGCTCTGTTCCAGGAGGTGAGACAGCAAGCCCAGAGCTGTGCATTCAGGCTGGCGCACAAGGCTGTACTCCACAGGCAGAGTGAAACAGACAGTCACTGAAAATAACCAGCTTTCAGAACAAGCCCTTTCTTTGGATGGGCCCATTATTTGGAAACCTGTATTTCATTTTTACCTTATTTGGGAAGAATGCAGAACCTCATAATAAGATATCTTTCGAGCCAAGTAGAAATTTGACATCAGCCAGGACTGGGCAGTAGGCTGGGAACCTAGGAATCACACAGGGTCAAAGTGGTCAAGACGCCATGAACAAGACTGTGGCCTACAGCAGGCTCAGCACCTCGACACCTTGGATACTCTTCTAGGCTCTCCTTGGTGCGCTACCTCCCATCCAGATTCTGCTCCCTCAGAGACTAACGTGGGACGTTTCCCCCAACCCTGACAGAAAGGAGAGAAGTTTTGCTCTTTGTCATCTGACACGCCAACCTCATACTTCTTTTAGATCTTTTCTCTTGTGTGTGTTGACTTCATTCTCTGTGGTATTCTTATCTGGCATTTAAAATTCCCAGCTGCAAACGCATCTCCAGGAGGAAGCCAAACCTGTTCTCTTTCCAGTTCTTTCTCTCTCTCTTACAGATATCATTTTGCAGTGAGGAGGACAGGCAAGGACACCTGTTAATAATATTCATGAAACAGATTACTTTCTAGATGACAATTTAAATAAAATTATTTCATTTATATGAATACCTAAGTTGCTTAAATATGAATATGAATAGAACAATGCTTTATTAAAGAAGAGGAATGCCTTGTAATACAGAATGGTGAAATGCCATTGTAAAGCCATCTCTCATCAAAGGCTAAGGAACTAAAAACAGAGTGACTCCAGCTAAGTGAGAGCCGCTACAGCAGCCATGTAGACAGACAATGGACATCCAGTAACGCTGTCCATTCTCTCTTCTCACGCTGGTGCCAAAGACCATTCTCCTTCAGTGTAACACGACTGTGTTTTTCCTTGTATGTGAGAATCTGAACCATCCTTTTGTGATGTCAGGACAGTTACTCTGCACAGTACCCTGGGGGGCTCTCTTACTGAGATCTAGCTTTTCATATATTCGTGTCTTTAGTCTCCAGACCAAATTATCTAGAAGTTTATAAACTCCAGCATTTTTTTCTTTATTTAATCTCTTCCTACCACCCAGGAAGGTGGCTTGCACTTCATAGCTACTGATAGATTTGTTTGGTGTCTGAGTATACTCACATCTTGTATTTCTAGGATAAAGGTATTTCCTCTACAAAATACTACTTCTGGATTAATACATTCCTGACACCGCATATTCAATGAAATCCTAACTTTTCAGAACAAAATGGCATTATCCTAGTAGATTAAAATTAGCTGTCTGGGATTTACCCCCCCAATTTAGTAATCCATTATTGTCCTTTGCTATGAAGATACCTGCTGACAAAGGTATCAGGGATCTATAGACCATAAGTTTAAAAGTATTTGGCTAGGATAATAAAATTTCACCTTTTTAAATAACATATTTTAAAAATTGCACTCACCATTGGCCTTAGTACCCTATTACTGAGTTAATTCTGTGTCTGAGAACCACTTTAGACTGTTGCAATGATTTTTTCCCATGGATATTCACCTGTTCTTAAACTTCTAGATAAAAGTGTAATCTCGTATTGTCCCTCAATTCAAAGTAACTTGGTAGTCCTAAATGTATTATTAGTTTTCAATTTACAAAACACAGTCTGTAGTATTAACTCTACTGAGGCTTTCTCAACTTCCATCAGATCAAGTGAACATAATTTACAAAGCAAAATAAATTCCACTCTATAACCACCTAATAAGAATTATCACCATCCAACAGTACTGGCTCTAGATCTGGTTCACCATGCATGGTGATGATACCCTGGAAATACATCCTCTGGTAAAATTATTTCAAAATGGTACCTGGATATTGACAGTGAAATTCAACCTTTATAAAGTAGGCTGGGTCACAGGCCGAATAGTATATCGACCTCAAAGTCTACTCATTATTTTAATTTTTGCTATTTCATAGTTGAATAATCTAGACAGGCCATACAATATGATTATTCAAAGAGTACAATTTAGTGTCACCCAAACACAAATTATTTATTTCCTACAAATGTGTTCTCTTCCAAGGCACTCATTTCTGAATGGTGGCTTACTTTTCTGCCTTGAGCACTCATTCCAACACTCATTTTTCCCCAGTTCCGTGCACTTCTGTGAGAATCGAGCTACGTGAACTGCTTGGTTTTTATTTCCATTTTGGGGTTAAGTACATACAGTGCTCACAAGTTGAAGGTGACTTCCTTGCCATCTCTACCAGAATATGGGAAGACAGAAATCACCAGACCCATTCCTAACGCTGCCTACCCAGTCCTGATCAGTTCTGAGGATTGCCCGCGGGGTCAGGACACGGCTAGCATGTGTCACTTCTAGCAGCAACTTACACGGGAGACAACAGATGAGGGGGCAGGCCGCTAGAGAAACCCTGATTCCTAAACACGTCACAGAGCGCCCATGCTTCTGGATCAGTGACCAGGCTGGTTCTGAGACACAAGTGAGTATGAGTTTTAATAGGAACCATAACATGGACATTGGGTACTGAGATCCAGCTGGCATGAGTGTCATAGAATCCACTCAACACTAACACGGAGGCCTTCCGTTCAAGAGAAGACCGCTGCCATTAACGAAACACGCATCCCAAACGAGAGCCATGACAAAATAACAGCCACCTCTTAAAACAGTAAGCATACAAGTGGAAGGGTGTACATGCCCCAGTTTCTCCACACGGGCCTGAAGCTCACGAGCTCTGCTGACGTCTGGGCCCTTCGGGTGAATCCGGAAGGTCAGCAACAGTAGCTGACAGCACACAGCTTCTCTCAGGCCAAGGACTCGGCTGCACGAGCGCGCTCAGCCTTTCTCCATAAAGGTGCCCTCCGTCCGTCCCACTCCCACTGGCCACACCAGCTCATGCAGAGGCCACGCCTGTTGTTTACGAGAGGGAAAGGATCAGTAACTTATGAGTTATGTAAATTTTAGACTTTGCAAATCTAGTGAAGTCCAGGCCACTTTGACACAGACATCACTGGACTACCACACCATGGAGGACCCTTTGTGGCCCATCAACTATGCCGAACGTTGGATGAACACATGGTCTCTGACTTCACTACAGGAACACAGGAAGCACGACTACAGAAGACAGTGAAAACAGGGACTGGGGTACACGTCCTGCGCAGCCACCCCGTGCTTGCAGGCTCTGACGCTGGCAGACCGCTACTTGATAATTCTCTTTTGTAAGGTTCAGAATCCATGTCAACTTTTTTAATTGAATAAGAATGTATTGGTTGTATTGTATTGATTTCAGGTGCATACATGGTGATTCAACGTTTGTATACATTACAAAGTGGTCAGCACAGGAAGTCCATACAGACTGTCACAGTATTACTGACTATTCCCCTTCAGTGCACCCTCCTCTTATTTATTTTACAGCTGCAAGACAGTATCGCAGAATCCCCATCACCCACACCATCCATTCTTATTTAAGTAAAATTGTGTTCAATGTTGGAACAAACAAGATACCACACTAAGGGGTACAATCACACATAAGTAAGAAATGGGTCTGACGTGTTAAAGCTTTAAAGATAACATACAGGTGCATTAAAGAAACAGAAGAAAGCGTCAACAAGGTTCAAATAAGTAAAACTAAATATATTTACTAACTCCATGAATACTGAATTTCAAAATCTAGAGTATGACTTTTACCTATGGCATCAACTGTTTCTCTGGTCCCTGAGTCCATTCTTCACGGGTCGGAGCCACGCTAACTCATGAGTAGAGAACCACGGCTAAATTTATGGAGCCAGCAGTTCCTCCCTAGCACGTGCAACCTGAAGACAGGCACAACTCAAGGCAAGCAGGAAATGATTAAATCACCAGGTTTTTGACCTCAGCAGTATCACAATGCCAGATTACCCCAAAATATCTTCTCCATACGTATACCTGTGATGGACCTCAACATGTCTGTCTCCCTGTTTTAGACTGCTCTCTGCTCCAAGTTTCTGACATGGTCTCTACGCTGTCTCCTGAAGATCCGTTCACACCCCTCACACAAACACCAAAACACTGCCCTTTTTGACTACACTTCATGTATTAACAAACATAGTCATCCATGTTCCAAACCTGAAAGACTTCTTCAGAGAAAAATCTACTTCTTAAATCAATGACAATCCATAAGCTTTTCCACAGTATTTTTTTCTATAAAATGCAAAATTATAATGTGGAAATTGGACATTTTGATAAACCATTAAAATCCACTGAATAAATACACGTGAGGCAATCAGGCTCTGTGGAGATCGTCACCTCGCAGGATCTACTAGCTTCCTACATAACACTCCTGCAGCTTATCCACCCGAGAACTGGATCAATGCTCGTTACTAAAACCAGTCCCTATGAATTATTTTGAGAGCACAGCTTCAAAATAAGAATCCATTACCTCATCATTTTTTAATTAAATTTTTAATTCCAGTTAGTTAACATATGGTGTAATATTAGTGTCAGGTGTACAATATAGTGATCCAACACTTCCATACGTCACTCGTGCTCACCAGGACAAGTGCACTCCTTCATCCCCAGCACCTGTTTAATCCATCTCCCACCCACCTCCCTTCTGGGGACCATCAGTGTGTTTTCTGTTGTTAAGGGTCTGTTTCTTAGTTTCTCTCTCCTTTTTTTTTTCCCTTTGCTCACTTATTTTGTTTCTTAAATTCCAGATATGACTGAAATCATATGGTATTTGTCTTTCTCTGACTTACTTATTTTGCTTAGAATATTCTCTAGTTCCATCCATGTTGTTGCAAATGGTAAGATTTTATTCTTTCTTATGGCTGAGTAAATTTCATTGTGTGTGTGTGTGTGTGTGTGTGTGTATATATATATATATATATATACACACCACACCTTCTTTATCCATTCATCTATCAATGGACACTTGGGCTGCTTCCATAATTTGGCTATTGTTCATAATGCTGCTATCAACACAGGGATGCTTGTATCCTCTGAACTAGTGTTTTTTAATTTTGGGGGTAGATACCCAATAGTGTGATTACTAGATCATAGTGTAGTTCTATTTTTTACTTTTTGAGGAACCTCCATACTGTTTTCCACAGTGGCCGCACCAGTTTACATTCCCACCAATAGTGCATGAGGGTTCCTATTTCTCTGTATGCTCACCAACATCTGTTGTTTCTTGTGTTTTTGATTTTAGCCATTCTGACTGGTGTGAGGTGATATCTCCTTGTAGTTTTGATTTGTAATTCCCTGATGATGAGTAACATTGAGCATCTTTTCATATGTCTGTTGGCCATCTGGATGTCTTCTTTGGAGAAATGTCTATTCACATCTTCTGCCCATTTTTAATTGGATTATTTGTTTTTTGGGTGTTGAGTTGTATAAGTTCTGTATATATTTTGGATACTAATCTTTATGAGATATGTCATTTTCTTTTTTTTTTTTTTAGGTGATATGGTAAAAAGCCATCAAGTTTATCTGATGTCAAGATACCAGTACTCTCTCCTTTACACCATTTTTTAAAAATTATGTTCAGTTAGCCACTGTATAGTACATCATTAGGTTTTGATGTAGTGTTCAGTGATTCATTAGTTACATATAATACCCAGTGCTCATCACAACATGTGCCCTCCGCAATACCCATCACCCCCAGCCCCCTCCCTTCTGAAACCCTCAGCTTGTTTCCCGGGGTCCACAGTCTCTCATGGTTCATCTCCCTCTCTGATTTCTCCCCCTTCAGATTTCCCTCCCTTCCCCTATGGTCCTCCATGCTATTGCTTTTTTTTTTTTTTTTAAGATTTTATTTATTTATTTGACAGAGAGAAAGAGAGCACAAGCCAGGAGACAAAGGGAGAGGGAGAAGCAGGCTCCCCACTCAGCAAGGAGCTCAACGTGGGACTCGATCCCAGAACCCTGGGATCATGATCTGAGCCAAGGGCAGATGCTTAACTGACTGAGCCACCCAGGCACCCCTGTATATGTCATTTTCAAATATCTTCTCCCATTCAGTAATTACCTAATCATCATTAATGAAAGGTATTTCTAGCCCATGATCCAAAAATATACCATGATCTTAATTTTATTAAATGTTTAATTTTTAAAATTTGCCATTACATTGCATCCCAGAGAAAAGAGCACTTAAAAATGAGGCTGCAAGGAGACTATCAAAACTCTGGGAAATAATACAGTATATATAGAGTAATCTTTGGTGAAGAAACTAATGGAAAGAGAAATAGCTTGTTCGGTTTAACAAAAAAACAAATACCTAGACATCCGTCCACACTTACTGACAAATACTCTAAACCCTGTGCTTCAGTACCGAAGTACTGATGGGCTCTGATGTGACACTTCTTACTTTCCTACCCTCTCTCCTACAAGAACTGCAAAGTCACCCTATGAACCAAAATTAAATGGAGTTTTTCTACACGTTACCACTAAAAAAATTTATATCAAAGTTTTTTTAAAAAACTGCTGATCACGCACAGCAAAAAGCAGAATCTGTACTTTTTTGGGAAAGTATATTAGCTCTCTGTAATGAGCAAGCACAGTCCCTAAGCTAAGCTATAGCCCTGATTCTATAAAGCATGGCCTAAATGTTTGTAACTGGGAAATATATAAAATAAGGAGGAAAAAAAAAAAAAGTATGTTCAAATTTTAGTTTCTTACATCCTTGAATACAATTTATATATTTTGTTGCTTTCACAATTGTCAGTCTATACGTCATTTCCACCCAACAAAAAGTAGATTAAAATGTTAAACATCTGAATGACCAGTATGGCACCGAAACATTCTCCACACGAAGAGCTGTTTACCCATATTTCACTAATCTATATGTCTTCTTACTCTGTCTTAAAGAATGTGATTTCACATTGTGTATTTCAAGTTAGTTTTATGTATTGTATTTTATTTTTTTTAAAGATTTTATTTATTTATTTGACAGAGAGAGACACAGCGAGAGAGGGAACAGGAGCAGGGGGAGTGGGAGAGGGAGAAGCAGGCTTCCTGCTGAGCAGGGAGCCTGATGCGGGGCTCTACCCCAGGACCCTGAGATCATGACCTGAGCCGAAGGCAGATGCCTAACCGACTGAGCCAGCCAGGCACCCCTATATACTATAAAGAATAAGAAAATCCCAACCTATAACATTTAGAAACAAAGAAATTTGGTAAAATCCAGTTTTCCATGTAATTCTTTAGTAAGAAATAGGTCAGAGTGAAGTAGATAAACAGGTAATTAATGTAATTAATGGAAATGTATACATGAAGGAAAAAATCCTTAAGAAGATATTTGGGGAGAGAAAAATTGGGCAAAATGGGAAAGTGGTATCAATCTAAGCCTAGCATTACGCTTTCAGCAAGAAAATCTATAGGTGATTTCTGATGACCAGGATTAATCTCTAGTGAATAGCTACTACTTGTAATAGATTTGTGCCTTCCCAAAATTAATTTAAAAAAATACTTAGGTAGGCATTTGGAAGAGTTTTAGTGGAGGGACAAAGTCAGAGAACAAATGAAAAAAGATGGATTTCTTTTAGTCATCAGCCTGCTCACCTCTGTTCATCTACTCATCCAACTATCCATGCCCTTACTTCCACCATCTTGGATGGTGCCCAAAATTTATAAAGGCCTCCCATCCTCCTGTTTTTCTTCCTATGAGAGCAATGGTGATATACTTTCTTTGTTGTTATTTGTTTCTCTGACTATTCTGAACACTTAGATTCTGAGTTCTTTGTGGTACTAATGAATTTAAATGCAAGACTTAAGTCTGAGAGGGGTTTAAACCCAAGCATAAGAGGTATTTCAACCACTCAATGTTAGATTGTCAAACTTGAATACAAAGATAAGTTATCACCACTTGATTAGCTGTTGGACCTATGAAAATGTTACTGACCCCTGGAAACTTTCATTGTGATCTTGTTAGAAAAAATGGTTTTTACAGATGTAATTAAGCTAAGGATCTCAAGATCAGAATATCCTAGTTTAGGGTGTTCGCTAAGATCAATGTCAAGTTTTCTTGTAGAGAAGAGAATGGGAGAAAGCCATGTGAAGACAGAGACAGAGACTGGTGGGATGCTGCCACGAGCCAAGAACACCCGCCCCCACGAGGGGCTGGAAGAGGCAACAAGGAAGTGTGGTCCTGCCGACACCGTCGTTTCAGACTTGTGACATCCACCACAATGAGAAGACACACCTCTGACCCTTCAAGGTACTAACTGTATCATCATTTGTTACCGAAGCCCTAAGGTACTAATACACAAACACACCGCCCTTATCAAGTGAACAGAACTGCAGTGAGCATTTGGTGCATTTGGTAAGTGGGCTCACACGTGTCACTGTGCATTGATGGCCATCACCCTAAGGGCCAGGCTGTGGAGATCCAGTGTTTCAGGTGAGAGATAACTGCAGCCTGGACATGTGCGGTGGGCGTGAACAGAGAGAAACCTGAGACCTATTCAGGAGGCAGAAGTCGCAGGACGTGATGATGACTGGCATGCCCAAGGCTGTGGAAAATGAGGGCTCAACCATGACTCCCCGGGGTCTGCACTGATGGACACTAGACACACCAACTGTACATCCACTCCTCCACGCGTGGAGGACAGATGGACACTACAGCAACGGGCAAGCTGTGGGACAGTATGGAATACGCCACTCTCCATAAAGCATTAAGTTTGGAGAACTTTAAAGGAAAACAGCAATGATGGTTATTCTTTGGGCCATTTGGCTGAACAGTTGCATTCTTTTAATATCACCTTATATTTCCATGGTAACAATTTCCTTTAGGTCTGAAGCAATGGTCTGAACACAGATGTTTTATCTAACATTTGAAAATCCCATTGCATTTTCACCATTTGTTCGTGGGGCAGAAATGTTAACAATGTATTCATCTTGTTAATGTAAAAGTTTTTCCTCTTCAATGAGGAGCACCTCTGCTTCTACCTTATTCCTAATGCCTGTGAATTAACTCACAAGAGAACACATTTGAATAATGTTCCACATTTGATCCTTGTTTCAGAACACTCGGATATGCACACGACAGAGGAAAATCAAAGGTTCCTTGTAATGACTACACAGAGCATTAAAGGGTAAATAAAGCTTACAATTAGAATCCTATTAAAAAGGTCTAGATAAAATCTCATTAATAATCAGACCACAGCATCAGATTCCTAAGTAGAGAACCCCACAGGTGTACAGTCTGAATGAAGAGTTGCCCAGGAAAGCACTTGGTGACAAGGCTGTGTCTCTCTTACCTGATTGAATCACTAAAGAAGAAACATTTTTTAAATGATGATGTGAAGCCTTATAAGGCAAGCTTGGAAAACGAAACAAAGTTGGACACCACTCCCTTAGAGAAGTAATACAATAGGAAAAACAGTATCACCTTGCCCAGTCACTATTTTTAAGCCCCGATGAGTCTACTCTGGCTCTGCACTCATGCACATTCATTTCCCTCTCACTTGCTTCTTTCAGAAATTCAACAGTCCCTCCCACAAGTGAAGTTAGGTACATTTCCTACTTACTTAGTACTGTGAAACCACTTGCAGTTTCTATCTCACCGTTATTGCCAGTTTGTCTTTACTTTGCTTTCCTTTTGCCTCTATCCCCACTGTAACTCACCTGACTCTTTATTGAGTACACATCCTCACACGAAGGGAAATGCCCCCTTAGATCAGTCTCACACCTAAGGTTTTTTTCCTTCCACACTGAATCCTCAGTATCTGTTTCATCATTTAACTGTGTCACTAGCGAAGATTCTGCTCTTTAGACAAGTGATGAAATTCTTCAGAGCATTTATAAGTAAGGTGGCTGAAATTAGTGATGTTTCTGAATAATGCTAGTTTAAAATCCTACGATTATTATGAAATTGCTAGTTCAGTTCTGAATAGCTTTGAACCAACAGTTTTATAACCACTTATATCTGGGAACACTTCCCACTGCGGGGACAAAGAAATGAGAGGAAAACATAAGTAGATTCTTAGAATCTTTTGAGTAGTATCTGCTTTTCCTGGAAGATTTGAGATGTCCAATTTGGGAACCACTACCTCCTACAGTTTAACAAACCCCTGCTACTATCATCACTCTGTGCAGAAAAACATAAAATTTTAACTGGATGACTCATATGCTCAGTTTTACTGGAGTACTGAAGAGGCTGATGAAACATGTGAGTTACAAACCATTACCTGTTCCCAAGTCATGACAGGTGTTAAACATATGTATTTGTTTTAGCTCATCTGGTGGATCCCTCTCCCACTCCCCCTGCTTGTGTTCCCTCTCTCGCTGTGTCTCTGTCAAAATAAATAAATAAAATCCTTAAAAAAAATCATAAACCACAGATGTTTAAAGAAACACATTCATGAAAATATCAGGATCAAAACATAAAAAATGAGAAGCTTTTACCTTATATAAAAATTCAGCATGTTTATGTTGAGTTCTATGGTAAAGTAATGGATATTTTTAAAGATAGACAAGAACAATGTCTAGTTATTTTTTTTGTAAAGATTTTATTTATTTGTTTGTTTATTTGAGAGAGAGAGCATGAGCGGGGGAGAAGACAGAGGCAGAGGGAGAAGCAGACTCCTCACTGAGCAGGGAGCCCCATGCGGGGCTCGATCCCAGGACCCTGAGATCATGACCTGAGCTGAAGGTGGACGCTTCACCGAATGAGCCATCCAGGTGTCCCTTGTCTAATTATCTTCTAGACAGAGATTAAAACAAACTCTAAACATATTATTACATTTAAAACTTTACTTTCCAATTCACCTTCATAAAGACTACATTTCAAATTTACCACAATGATGTCTTCTGTGATGTCAGAATAGCTGGAAAAAAGAAGGCTACTGTATTAATCTCCAGTAAGGGGCATCTTCGGCATAGGATAAAGCTGAATGATGCTTTAGTAAGTTTTGAAATGATGAATGACATGTGTTGGATCCAGGAGCCACTCTTACTGATCTTAGACTATTAAGAGAATCTAGAAGAAAAGATATCTTTATATAACTACAGAACAATGTATGCCATTACTGCTGTACTCATCCGTTCTGGAGAATCTCACTCCAGGCAAATTTAAGTGATATGGTATATATGGATCAATATAAGAAACATTTCCCAAGAAAAAACAGTCAATGACGAGAGGTATTTATTTCATACAGAGAACTGAATGTATGGGGATTTAGATCTCTTTTCCAGGGGCGCCTGGGTGACTCAGTTAAGTGTTCAACTCTTGGTTTTGGCTTAGGTCATGATCTCAGGGTCGTGAGATTGAGCCCCGTGTTGGGCTGGGTGCTGAGCATGGAGCCTGCTTGAGATTCTCTTCCTCCCCTTTGCCCCTCCCTCCCACTCACGTGCACTCTCTCTCAATTTTTTTTTTTTTAATTTTAAAATTTTTTTTTAAAAAATAAATATATTTTCCCTATAGAAGTCTCTTTTGAAAAATCACATAAGGTAAATAATGGAGAGAAAAATTAAATACATCTTTGTTGTTAAAAAATAAAGCTAAGAGAAGAGCCAGATATTTAAAGTGCCTGTTTCCTTAACCATGATAAATCAGACTTTAAAAGATACATAGTGTTTGGGCGCCTGGGTGGCTCAGTCATTAAGAGTCTGCCTTCAGCTCAGGTCATGATCCCGGGGTCCTGGGATGGAGTCCCGTATCGGGCTCCCTGCTCAGCGGGAAGCCTTCTTCTCCCTCTCCCACTCTCCCTGCTTGTGTTCCCTCTCTCGCTGTGTCTGTCAAATAAATAAATAAAATCTTAAAAAAAAACCACTGTTTCGTTCTTACCAGTTTGTTGAGATACATAATCTCCTCTTGTTTCAATGCATATCATTGCCATGCATTGCACTGTCATCAAAGTTTATTAAATATGTGCCCATTTCCAGTAATACCAGTCAGTTCAAATTAAGCAGTAGGCTTCACTTTTCTTACTGTCCACTTAGGCCATCCTGTAGCCACTAACTCAAGCAGTAATCTATCCCCACACCCTCTACCGGGTCCTCCCCACCCCTGAGTCTCAAATACTGCCCTTGTTTCAGTGCAGAATAGTCATGTTCATCTTCTTCTGAAGCCCTACCATCAGTCACCATCCTGTTTTCCAAATCATGTGTCAAGCCCTTGTAAGAAACTCTTCAAAACAAACACAGATTGTCCTTAATGGAAGACGGGTGACAGTACATACAATATTCCAATACACCGTATATATTTCCTGTTATATATCAATTCCACTGCATTTTAAATGATGGAGTATTTGTCTTATTTGTCTTATATGTGGACATGTTCCCCTTATTTAGTAACAGATAGTAACCTGTTTTCACAAAACAGAATTTTGTAGGGATGATCTTTTGGACAACACAGATTTAGATGAAAGTAAGCATATTTTCCAAACGTATATCAATGTAAAGTCTCTTTAGATTAAGTTCAGAGAGGTAGCTAGTCTATACCATACCCAACAAAATACCCAAAAAGCTTTCAAGAATGAATGCTTTTGCACTACGAAAAACCTTTAGTCCTATAAAGAAGTTACATCCAACTCTTAGACAAAATTCATCACCATAATCTTATCTGGTACATTATTTAACTGGTGTTAAATATATGACATATATGACAACTACAACGTAAGCTTCAAGAAGGTAGAAATTTCTCTTTTTAAAATTCCTATGTCCTATTTCCTAGAACAGTGGTAAGTACATGAATGCATGATAAATATTTGTTGAATGAATATTCATTATAGCAACAGTGAATACTTAATTCCAGTACTTTATTTCCATTGCTGATATTATATTTGTTTTAACCTTGTCATACGAATTTCTTTGTTGACAGGCTATGTTTCCCTCTGAATGATTATGAAGAATATAATGGATTAAATGAATGCTCTGGTAAGCAAAATACCGAAGCTACTTTCACTCCACATATAAGACAAGTAAGACTATCTTGGAATTTATAAGTTGAAAGCACACTTTAAGAAGAGATGCAATCTAAACTGTGAATTTTTGCTCCACCATGTCAAGCAAGTGACAAGCAAATTTCTAAACTTTGCCATGTCTTTGTTCTCTTATGCATAAATTGTGAGACTTCTGAAATACAGTTGTTGAAGATTAGATGACATAGTTCATGGAACGATCAATGACCTGATAGTTTTTTCCAAGTATTATCTCTATAGAGAGGTTGTTACATGTTTATATGTTTGGGCTGAATAGTAACTAGCCTTCACCACAGTGTCCTCTCCGGTATGTAGAAAGGGGTGTAGTCAATAATACGACTGTTCCAGGTTTGGCCATCGGGAGCCCTTTAAGACTGGCTTCAATGTCCTTTGATATGATGACATCCTTTAATTTAGTTACTTCCGATCACTTCCTTATTTTCAGGAACCGTAAGATACTCCAGGTTTAATTTTGTATTCTCTGTCCAGTCCTGCAATCTACAGATTCTCCATAGAAGCCTGATTTATCTATTGGAAATTGGGATCTATTCCATTGGTTTTGCTCATTACAACAATTTCTGGGAGACATATATAAATATACCAAACATGCGATACATATAGCACGTATATTAGCATGTATATATACTAACCTGCTGCCCTGCATATCCATATGTGTCTCTATTGGTTTTGTACCTGAGACCCTGTACGTTACATATACATGAGACACTCACGTAGAAGCCTCCACATCGACCCAGTGTCACGGGGTGGGTTCCAGCCTCCCCCTCTGTCTGTAACCACTTACTCGCTCAGTCAGAGAGCCCAGTGTCTCACTGTTACAGTGTACTTCCGGACTTGATCAAGCCCACTACGCGTACACATGGTTCCAGAAATGCTAGGCACAGCTCTGTGAAAAACAAGTCTAACTACTAGAGCACAGTGTATGTGCAGAGTGCACGGTCTTTAGCCACGCAACAGCCAGTTAGAGTTTTCCACAGTTA
The DNA here is from genome assembly GCF_964656455.1 of Halichoerus grypus. Lineage (NCBI taxonomy): Eukaryota > Metazoa > Chordata > Mammalia > Carnivora > Phocidae > Halichoerus > Halichoerus grypus. The sequence goes on from NC_135718.1 coordinate 83,658,548, forward strand.
CTCAGGTTAGCTCCTTTCTTCTCCACACCCCTCACCGTGCCTATGGGTTGCATCCAAATTCTCTTCAAGTCCTGCTTGATCTATTTTTAGAATGTTGCAGGAAGTTTTATTTAGAGCCTCCCTATGGAGGAGCTGGGCCTCACCTCCACCTGCCGCACCGTCCCACCCCGCTTCGACCCCAGGCTGGCTGCCCCTACCTGCTGCCAGATGTGCCCTGCCATCCAGGGCCCTGTCGCTGGTGAAGCTGGCCTTGCAACTGCCGGAGTCCTTGTCGCCCAGGATCACAGCACGGTCCTCGCCCACCGTGAGCTGCAGAGAGAAGCAGGCCCTGAGCAGGGTCAGGTGGGGCCACCCCGCCCCCTCCCCTCCACTTGCGCCCTCCCCAACCTCTGCCCCCGAGCTCCTGCTCATCTTGGACACTGTGCCCTTGGGCAGCAGTGGCGTCAGCATGGTTTATTCACCTAACGTGTGATTTTTACTCTGTTGAGTTCTGACAAATGCACAGGGTCATGTACTGACCATCACAGCCTCTCAGAGAAGAGCTCCATCACTGCCAGAATCTCCCAACTCCCCTCTAGTCAGCCCCTTCCCTAGGGCTCCTCCTATCCCACAGTGTCATACAACAGGTAGCTGTCTGAGTGTGGATCCTCTCACTCAAACATGCTGAAGATTCATTACTATTCTATGAACTGATACTTCATTCTTTATCAGTCAGTGCTATGCCATTGCATGGATGCTTATCCATAACTGGTTAAAGGAGATCTGGCTTGATTCCAGCTACTGATGATTGTGAATAAACCTACTATAAGCATTTGCATACTGATATATATGTGACCAAAGTTTTCATATTTCTGGAGGGGGAATTCCAGCGTCATATGATAAATGTACGTTTAACCATATAAGAAACTGCCAAACTGCTTTGCAAAGTGGCTATGGATTTAAATTACTAATTTTATTGAGAACCTCTGTATCTTTGCTCGTGAGGAATTTGGGCCTGTATTTTGCTTTTCAAGTAGGCTACATGCCCAACATGAGGCTTGAACTTATGACCTGGAGATGAAGAGTTGCATGCTCTACTGAGCCAGCCAGGCGCCCCTTACTTTTCTTATAATATCTTGTAATACATTAGGAAAATGCTAGTCTCACTAAATGAGTTGAGAGTGTCTCCTCCTCTTCTAATCTCTGGAAGAGACTATGGAGAATGAGTGCTATTTCATCTTTAAATGTTTGTTAGATATTTGCCACTGGAAAAAAAATCTAGATTGCAAGTTTTCTTGTTGGATGGTTTTTAACTATGAGTTCACTTTTTTTAACAGGTATGACTACCTGTTCTTGAGAGATTTCGTTAATTTATGTCTTCATGAATTTTAAATATTGTACGTTTTCTGGGGTTTTTTTTATTTAAGAAAACACAGGCAGATCTCAAAGATATTAACAATTCACTTCCAGACCACAATAAAGTTAGTATCGCAATAAAGGGAGTCAAATGAATGTTTTGGTTTCCCACTACATATGAAAGTTATGTTTATATGATACTGTAGTCTACACTGTAGTCTAAGTTTGCAATAGCATTATGTCTAAAAGAATTTACATACCTTAATATTAAAAATCCCTATTGCTAAAAAATTCTGGCCATCATATGAGCTTTCAGTGATTTATAATCACTGGTCACAGAATCACTGTAACAAATATAACAACAATGACAAAGTTTGAAATATTGTAAGAATTACCAAAATGAGACATAGAGTGAGCAGATGCTATTGGAAAAATGGTGCCAATAGTCTTGTTCAACACAGGGTTGCCGCAAACCTTCAATGTGTAAAAAATGAAGTCGATGAGGTACAACAGGACAAAGCACAGTAGGACACAAGTATGCCTGTATTAAGATTAATCAGTGGACAGGATAATTTTAGAAACTGCAATGTAAATTAATTTGGAAAAGTTTTTCAAAAAGCTTAATTCTGCTTATCTCCTCTGTATCATAAACAACATTATAAAAGTACAAAAACAACTGGTATAGGCTTTTTAAAGTTTTCCTGTATTTTCTAAAATATATCATCTCAGTTTTTGCCATAGCTTAATCTTACCAAATTAAATTTCTGGGAAGTCCACGCAGGGGAGGAAAAAATTTTTTTTCTACTCTTCTAGGTTCTTTGGCTTGTCTAATAATTTAATTGGCATAAGACAGATGAACAGAAGAAAAACAAACTTAATTTTGTACATATAGGAGCCCCATAAAACTATGAAACCCAAGAGCAGGAGGTGCAGTCGAGGCTTCTGTGTCATCCTGAGCTAAGGAATGTGTGGAGGCCTGGGCTTCAAAGGGCAGGAGGGATGAGGGTAATTCACAGGACACTACAAAGAGCAGATGTCTGGTGATCAGATGTTTGCCCTGCCATACAGACAGGTCATTCAAATAAACGTTATCTCTGGGAATAGCGCTCTCAGAGCCAGCCCCCACCCCCATCTCAATTATTTTAGGTAGTTTAGGGAGAGGTAAAAAGATTTTCTTGAGGCTGCTAGATCTTGATGGCTGTCAGTTCAAAGTAATACATGTGCTAAAGTGACATATTTTGGGGTCACATATTCTCCCCTTCATCCAAAAGAATTACTTGAATATAATATTCTCTAAATAAATCCCAAGACCTGGGAATCTTTTAGACAGAACAAGAAGTGAGCCCTAAACCAGTACATTTAGTAAGTAAACCCTAGTGTCATCCAGAGAAGGCACTGATCTTTGATACACAAAATTTTAAAAGGCCTAGAAACCTAAATTTCAGTCCCTGAGTAGGAATTTCCTATTGAGAGTTTAAATCCTGCTATCTAACCTATTAAACAAAATTCATCTGATAGACCATTATTAAAGTCCCACACAAATAAAACAGAGACATACTGAAGGAAAAGTTAGTCATTTGAAAACTGAAAGCCACCAAATTGTACTTAACAAGAGGAGAGGGGAACTGCAATATCTGAACCCTAACTCGAATCTCTTCACATTGCTGAGCTCTTAGCTTTCCTCCTACTTAATGATGTTCTCACCACTTATAAAATAAACAATATGTGCACTAATGGTTTAAAATATTATTATTACTGAAAACCAAGCTGCCCTGCAGAACAGAAGCTCTAGCTAGATGCTGGCAATCAATCAAGACAACAGTAACGGAAGAAGACAGAAGCACAGAGGAGTGCTGAGCTGTCCAATATGTGAACTTTCCAGAAAGTTGAAGCCCAGCCCTACTGCCCACGGAAGCTAGTAATGCTCACCACCCCCGCTTCTACCAAGGGCAGAAGAGGAGCCACCTAGCGAAGGCCCCGTTCCCAAACAACAAAATATGAATAAAAATAAGTCACTGTTGCTGTAAGCCAATAAAAAATTTAAAAATCAATGTATTTCTATGCCAGCATCATACTCTTTTAAACAGGAAAATCCTACAATATTCATATTTTTCAAAATATTTTTGTCGAACTTGTTCACTGAAATCCTTTCTCAAAAAAAACTTTACTGTATATTCTGATTTTAAAAGTAATGTAAGCTCATTGTAAAGATTTAAAATTATCATAAGGATTTTATAAATATACCAATAGCTTTATTTTGTTTCTGATTTTAAATATGAATGTGCAAAGATCTGGTTAGGAGGAATTAAAAAGAGAAAACAGCTTTGCAGTATACAGATTAAAACAAAGTTATGTGGAATTCCTTAATATATAAGTTCTCTGGGGGCGCCTGGGTGGCTCAGTCCTTAAGCGTCTGCCTTTGGCTCAGGTCATGACCCCAGGGTCCTGGGATCGAGCCCCGCATTGGGCTCCCTGCTCAGCGGGAAGCCTGCATCTCCCTCTCCCACTCCCCCTGCTTGTGTTCCCTCTCTCGCTGTCTCTCTGTCAAATAAATAAATCTTTAAAAAAAAAAAAAGGAAGAAGTTCTCTGACTCTTTTTCCTATGCTAATATGTATTTTAAGTCAGTAGGAAATGTCTATTGCATGTAGCATTCCTAGATTATTGAAAATTTTTTTTCTTTTTTTTTTTTAAGATTTTATTTATTTATTTAATTGACAGAGAGAGAAAGAGAAAGAGACAGCGAGAGAGGGAACACAAGCAGGGGGAATGGGAGAGGGAGAAGCAGGCTTCTGGCCGAGCTGGGAGCCTGATGTGGGGCTCGATCCCAGGACCCTGGGCCGAAGGCAGTCGTTTTAACCAACTGAGCCACCCAGGCACCCCTAGATTATTGAAAATTTTTCAATGAGGAAGGTTGGAAATTGTTACGGTTACTGTTTCACTAATGATGAAATATGATTTGGCTATTTGATATACGATTCTCCACTATATTAACAATACGTTCTTATATTTTGAATTAATTATCATTCTAATATCCAGAAAAAGATGTCTTTGGACATTTCCCTCTTTGATTTTAGTAGTGTATTATTAAAAGATTTAGGATAATAAAGTATCCTTGCGTTCCTACCTAAAGTCATGTAACGTTTGGGAAGACATTCAAATTTGTCATTGGAAAGAAGTCAAAGCTAAGCTAAACTCTACATCAAAGTCAGAGTTAAGATCTAGGCTGGCCCCAATTGTGAATGTGGAGAATTAGGGAAGGATTCCAGCAAAATAAAATAAAGTGAAGTGTATGTCCATTTTTACTATGCCAACCTATGACTAAGGTGCATAGAGACTTGTGATATATTTATCAGATGTTGGTTTCCAACAGCGTATGCTTCATATGTTTCTGTAATGGAAGATATTCAACTTTAATCATACTCATGCCTTTGTTCAATATAAAACATCTTTGCTCAATATCAAGCAATGATACATGTGAGCAATAATGTCTGCAGTTCACAGAGAGCCGAACTTGATGTCATCATATATTTTCAGAGCCTTTCAGATAGACTTTATTTTTCATTTATTATTCTGTATATTTTCTGAGCCGAATCACATTTATATTTATATTTACAAAGCTGAATCTTTCTAATTCTCTGTGATTAGAGTAAACATCAGAATGAAAGCTAATAATGAGTAACCTTTGAAAACACATTGATTTAATGTTACATATCCATTTCCCATTAGAATGTTTGAATAAATTAAAGCAATGTTAATTTTCTTTCAAAAGTATGTTTGATACAGTAGTTCTAATTTATTAAAGGAAATACCTTAACTTCCACAGTGTTCAAACAAGTGTTGAGAATACTGGGAGGAAATAAGAGTGTAGTAGAGCAGTGGGAAAGGATAAAACTCTTCTACATAATGTGTGAGTCTATCAGATGTCAGCATGATGAAGCCTGAGTGTTCGTAAACCCCAGCAAAGAGAGGGCTACCCTTGGGTGATCAAGCCTCACGGACAGAAGCACAGAGAGTCCTGGTCTGGAGCTGCTGAAGTTCCCGCACACAGCAGAGCTATCTCAATGAAGACCCTGGGAACCACTGAGGCTAGACAAAGATCTGCTTCAATTTTTAATAGCCCAAGGTTATGTGAAAAGGATCCTTTAAAGGACCCACCAGAAAAACAGAGGACCAGATTCTACTGGGAATTCAAATGATTCATAAACTGCTTCTCAGTATCTATTGTTCTCTCTCTCTTCCTACCGAACAACTATGAATCCCTATGGCTTGTCTCAGATCCCAGTTCTCACTTGATGGAATGAGCTCTGGGTCACTGCAACTGATGAATCATTAAATTCTACCTCTGAAACTAAAAAAAATCACTGCCAATCTGGAGAACAATTTTAAATAAAATACTGACATATGATTTTAGCCATAATTTCACAAGCATATCCTCTGGGTGGTAAAATAATAACCTTAATTTTAAAAATAAATATGAAATACATATTTGTATTTAAATAAGTATTATTTTAAAATGTGCTATTTTGGAAATAATCAAAATGTCCAGCCATATGTGTAAAGTAATAATAGTAAATGCACATGATGAAATACTATGCGGCCATCAAGAAATATAATTACATACCAGTTATATGTTTAATATACACCCAGTATGCATAAAAGTAAACTAACATAATAATGTTCATACATATCTACACATACACACATGTCTAGAGTGGTCTTAATTTTATGTCTTTATTTTCAAATTTCTCTACATTGGTAACATATTGCTTCAATGAAAAAGTTGAAATTTTGGAAGTTTCCCAAAATTACCAGGAAGCCATAGGTATAGTACTCAGAGCTGATTAATTAACAACAGATTCAAACTTCTCTATTACTATTTGGCTTTTATCTTCTCTATCTAGGAACATGATTTTCTGTCTAAAATAGAGTGACTGAATATTACTCAGAGGACTCTCAATTTTCCTACAGTTGAAGAATTGTGAGGCAGCTTTTACATGATACACGAATCCAGGTCTTGGCCAGAATGGAAAGATGGATCGCAAACTGACTCTCGGCAGATGTGATCATTACAGAGTTGGAAAGAACAGGAGAGGAGTCAGAAAGCCAAAGATGGGCAAAGGATCAGTTTTCCAAAAAGATGAAGGCGGACACCGCAAAATATGCATCAGTGAAGTTAAAGTAAGCCAAAAATAAGATTGTAGAATGGCTATTTAAGATGACAATTTATCATATCTGCAATTACAGAAGTGAGTTTTCTAAAAACTAATTAATGAGCCACTTTCCCTCTTTGCTTTTTATATACTCATTACCATACTTAGAGATTCTGGAAATATACTACAAGTAGTAAAGCTGAATTTGAGCAAAGAATAAGTTTTCCAAAATAGTTTTATGAGAGAGACATGGGCTTTGTGCTTGTCTAATAAAATTTTAATCAATATTAAATTATAATACTCAAGTACAATTTATAATCAATTTTAAATTGGACATTTCAACTATTATAATATGTTTAGCCTGCTTCAATTTACTATAACCCTGAGAAGGTATAAAAGTCTATTTGTTTAGGGGCGCCTGGGTGGCTCAGTCGTTAAGCATCTGCCTTCAGCTCAGGTCATGATCCCGGGGTCCTGGGATCGAGCCCCGCATCGGGCTCCCTGCTCAGTGGGAGGCCTGCTTCTCCCTCTCCCGCTCCCTCTGCTTGTGTTCCCTCTCTCACTATGTCTCTCTGGTCAGATAAATAAATAAAATCTTTAAAAAAAAAAAGTCTATTTGTTTATATTTGAGGAAGACACAAAGCTGGAAGGCTGTTGAACATGTTTGATAACAGATTAAAAGAGATACTGGCAGATCTAAAGCAAAACATTAATATTCATAAAATAAAAATGGTGATAAGTTCAAGATCCTACACTTGGGTCTAAAAAATGGTATATTCAGAATGGAGAAAAGCTAGCTAAACAATAGTTCATATGAAAAGGTTAAAAACTAAATTTATTCAACACAATTCAGAAGTATAAGTTCAAGCAATGGTTGTCTTAATTTACATTCCACAAGAGAGGCGATCATCCTATTATATACCAGACAGAAAGGCCATTCACAAGATTTTGTATTTCATTCTGGATAGTACTTATCAGGACATAATCTACAGCATGAGTATATTAAGGTAACAAAAACAATAAAATGAGAAACAAAAGATTTGTTTGCCTGTAAAAAGAATCCTGATGCATCAGAAGATAGAGTAACTGTTACCATCAAGTATTTCTTAAGCCTTCAGATGAAGAGGTACATGATAAATGACATTGGTTGGGCACAAAGAATCTAAGCTAGAGCAAGAAAGATTTCATCTCAATGATAGTGTGGATTTATTATTATAGAATCAGTTGCGAGGTGCAGCAGCCAAGGTGCAACTTTCTCATCAGGGAGATCGGTATGTAGGATGTGGTCCTGTCACTTAATGAATGTGCGACCCCAGGAAACTGAGGCAACCCTCTGAGCTTCAAATCCATCCTCTGTGAAAGGTGGATAACAGTACTTCTATTGAAGTATTGGAAGGATCAAATGATACTGTGCATAAAATCCTTAGCACAGTGCCGGTTACAACAGAGAACACTCAGTACATAGGGACTATTTTATAGTTGATGTAATTCAACAAATGTGCCTCACCAGTCATAATTCTTGGTAGCAAACAACAGAAATGTCCTCTGACTGTTATCTAGAATTAAGTTTGGCTGCAAGTGACAACAACAAATTCTAAAATCCCAGTTGCTTAGAGTTGTAACCCACTAAACAAAGCCTTTTAATGGCTACTGTCACTTACTTTTATTACTTTTACACTCACTTATCACCTTCCAAATAAATACTAGACTGGAACACACAAACTTATGTGAGAGTCTCATACTGGAAGGATCAATCTTAAAACAACTCATACCAGAAATGATCCTAAGAATCAGAACCCTCACCTGGATTTGATGAAACTGGATCACCCTCTGAGCAGACAGTAACAAGGACCTCATGCTTCTGACGGTGTGAGGGTAAAAACAAAAAACACGTATTAAATAGCCCTTACAAGTGTCCTGCTAAAAATCAGGACAATAGCAGGGAAGAAGTCAGACCTTACAACTTAGGATGGGCTATTTGGCTGGATGTTTTGAGATCTGCAAACCCCCAAATTTACCTGAGCAATCTGCGATAAAGAAATCCTTGCCCCTCACACTTGAAGAAAGCTGCTTCCTCTGGCCTGGAGACAACACAAACCTTCACTTGGTGAAAACATCAGAAGATGGTGTTTACCCCCCTTGAGATCTGCCCTCATGTCCCCGAGATGCTTTTAGTCTATGACTGATAGTCAGGTATATGCAGATAGCCTGGTAAGAGAAATGCTGTCCCTGTTTGGGGGAAAGAGACTGAAAAGCACAGGGGGCCATAGCCCATGTGTACCAAGTGGATCTAGAAAAGTCTGCACAGGAAGGGAGCAGGGTCCCTCAGGCTTACTGGGAAGATAGCAAATACACCACCACCCAACTAAGAGCACTGCCATGGACCCTGCATGAAGAATAAATAGGGTGTTGCTATTGTTGTTTAATCACTGAGATTATATCCTTTCCTTGAAGGGATTAACTCACAACTAACAGAGACCACCATCTAAACATACAGTTGACTCTGGAACAACATGGGTTTGAACTATGAGGGTCCACTTAGATGGGGATTTTCTTATAAATACAGTACAGTACTGCAAATGTATTTTCTCTTATGAATTTCTTAATATTTTTTCTCTAGTTACTTCATTGTAAGAATACAGTAATATAATACATATAACATACAAAACATATGTTCATCCACCATTAATGTTATCAGTAAGGCTTTCAGTGAACAGTTAGTAGTTAAGATTTGGGGGATTCCAAAGTTATAGGTGGATTTTGGGCTGCAGGGGTGGGAGGGTCAACTGTATACAGTCATAGGCTAAAGACTGGGAGCTGAAGGCCTATACTTGCATGCAAACCTTCAGTGCTTAGCAGACGCTGTCAAATGTTTAAAGATAGACAGGAGGGCGCCTGGGTGGCGCAGTCGGTTAAGCGGCCGACTCTTGATTTCAGCTCAGGTTATGATCTTGGAGTCCTGGGCTCCGTCCTCAGTGGGGAGTCTGCTTGAGATTTTCTCTCTCTCACTCCCTCTATGCCATCCCCAACTCGCACTCACGCTAGTGCTCGCTCACTCTAAAATAAATAAATCTTGGGGTGCCTGGGTGGCTCAGTCGTTAAGCGTCTGCCTTCGGCTCAGGTCATGATCCCAGGGTCCTGGGATCGAGTCCCGCATCGGGCTCCCTCCTCAGTGGGGAAGCCTGCTTCTCCCTCTCCCACTCCCCCTGCTTGTGTTCCTGCTCTCGCTGTCTCTCTCTCTGTCAAATAAATAAATAAAAAATAAATAAATAAAATAAATAAATCTTATTTATTTATTTAAAGAGGGCATGTACTGAATGGAGCACTGGGTGTTATACGCAAACAATGAATCATGGAACACTGCATCAAAAACTAATGATGTAATGTATGGTGATTAACATAACATGAGAAAATAAAATAAAACCTTCTTAAAAATAAAAAATAAGGAAATCTTTTAAAAACGGTAAGAAAATATAGCACATAAAATGCCTTCATCTGGGTCATGCTCTGTCAAGATCATTTGCCAGCAACGTCTCCAACAGTCTTGTACCTGTATCCTGCAGGTTTTGTTTAGCTATATAATTCCTGAAGACATTTGAGACTATAATCCTCTTTTTAATTTTGAAACTATTTTCTATCTCTTTTATGCACATGTACTAAATATTTCCAAAATGAATACTCCCACATCATTCTGGATCTTCCTATTGCTTAGCACAAATATGTGCTTAATAAATGTTCATTTAATAATGAATATGTTTGGAATTTCATATAAACTTTGTTTCAATTAGAGCATGCCTTGATTACCTATTACAGAGGATATAAGTATTCTGCATAATAACTAGAAAACCATAATATTTTTTCCATTCCTGAATACTCTTTTATCCCCGTTTTTTCCTCCTTTTATTTCCCTTTTTTTTTTCATTTAAGACTGATCAAACTGAATGTATACGATATTTTAGTATTTACTTCATGTTTATGTTTCTTCCACCTCTAAGAATTTAAGTTCCATGTGGGCAGATATTTTGGACTATTTCATTCACTTTATCTCCTCAAAGCCTAGAATAGGGCCTGGAACACAGCTAGTGACTGATAAACATTTGTTCAAGCAATAAATGAAATCTAAATAGCACTTATATAGGAATGGAGAAATTGTATCAGAATTCAAAATTACACTTCATAGTGAAGCCATCATGGTGGAACCAGAGGATGAAAGGGTCCGAATCCCTCCTACTTAGTCAAGTAATTATGTGGCCCCAACATGCTGCCCACAACAAACTGCATACATCCAAAGAGTAAAATGTGATCAACGTGACATACGACAACACCTGTGAAACCACTGCTACAGTCAAGATAACATATCCATCACTCTGAGAAGTGTCCTCATGTCCTCTGCTACCCTCCCTCCTGCTCCTCTCTACCCACCACTAACCTACCTCCTATGTCCAACCACTGATTGCTCGTCCATCACTAAAATTAGTCTGCTTTCGATAAGATGAGCCAGCATTTATTGTGAGTAGTAAGCATTCATTTAGCTCACAAGTCTGCAGGCTATTTAAGGGTTGACTGGTCTAGACTAGACTTACACCGGCTCCACACATCACTCATATTCTCAGAAGACAAGTCAGTCAGCTCAGGTATGTGGTCTCCTGGTGATGGCAAGAGCACGAGGGAAGATTCCCAAATCTGAAAACAGTTTCCGACCATGCAGTCAAATCGCACCTCTTAACATTCGATTGGCCAAAGCAAATCTTATAGTCAAACTTGCAAAGTCAAGGGGTGGGAACATCTACTTTTCCTCGTTAGTGGAAGAAGCTGTGAGGCACATGGCAAAGAATGTTGATTCAGACAGGAAGGGGGGTGAGAAGTGAGGAGTTGTGCTGTAATTAGCCACACCATGAGACAGAGCGGCCTACTCAGTTCTGTGAATTCCCATACTTTCCATAGTATCTTCTTCTGAAATTATCCTAGTGATCCAATAATTCTTTGTGCCAAACAGAGCTCTCAGAAACTTCAGAACTGAATTACCAAAAGATTTTATTCCTCTTTATCAAGCAAGACTGTCAAACTTTCTTCAAAGTATTATATTCCATAAATGTAGTTGATTTGTAATCCTTAAGTCTCCAATTTCCCCAGAACATTTTTTCAATACATAATAACAACAGACAAAGCAATAACACATGATGAGTAAATGAAAGGATTACTAACTAACTCTTGCTTATTTTATTTCTTCATGCACATTTTAATAATCTATAATTGTAAGTAAATTTACTAACTCCTGTTATGACTTCCATGATAATCAGGTCTTTTGGTGTGAAAAATAATCTTTTGTGCTTATGTTCTCTGTTTTTCCTTAAACTCTGCCTCCCATTACTATTTTTTAAGTCCTCTTTTTTTTTTCTCACATTAAGCCAACAAAAGCAGATTTGTTTATACAGATTACCTTGTTTATCAATGTGCAAAATGGTCAAATGTAAAATTTAATAAGCAACTACTGATATACACATAAGTGTCATGTACTTGGAATCCTAAGTAGATACTAATCATAATGTATCAGACATTGGAACTACAGGGTACTAAAATAGTTTGAGTTAAAAAGTATCTAATTTTATACATTTTATACTTATATTTTAGAAAGTATTTGAAAATATTTTAATCACTACAAATCAATAGTCTAAACTTCATTGAATTTTTGCTATTACATAAACTTAGCATGCTAACTCATCACTGTTTCAGTATTAGGTAAACTTTCTTTTTTAGAATTCTTATAATTCTACAGCTAACAACTTAATTATAGTGTTTTATGTGAGAACAAAAGCAGATTTCTAGAATACTAAACTGAAACTTGCCTTTCAAAAAGAGCTAACAGGGAGTCTTTAAAACTCAGCATTATACCTACGCATATCACACACAGGTCAGATTAAATTAAGAGTCAAAAAAAAAAAAAAAAAACCCTCCAATTAACATTAAATACTGGTCACTTAATACAGCATTTAACCTGAATGAGAGTGAATGACAGAGACAAGAGACTGGAGTTCAAAGGAAGGGCTGGTAGTCAGAGAAGTCAGACTTCTTACAAACCAAGAAATCAATTCTGGAGGGCTGAGCCCAAATATGCCGGGGGGTGGGGGGATGGGTGTGTGTGTCTGTCCGTCCATACGTACTCCCACCAGATCTGAATGCTATACAAAGCATATGGCACTGTCAGATAACAGTGCAAATACAGACGTTCTTAGACCATACCATATTTCACTCTGTTTTGCCTCACAGTCTGCAGGTGCTCTTCCAACACAATAACCACTAGCCACACACGGCTACTGAGCACTGAAACTGTGGACAGTGTGAACTGTGATGTACTATAGAGTACGACAGGGTGAAATACAGCTTTTTCTGAAAACTGAGGTCTAAAAAATGACACACAATTTCTCACTAATAATTTTATATTAGTAATGTGTTTGAAAGATAGTATTTTAGATAAATGTTTAATTTCTAGTATTACTACAAATTTTCAATTACATGTCTAGCTGACATATTTCTATTTGAACGTACTAGACTAGAGAGAGGCTAAATCTTCCAAAGTAATTTTTTCCCTAATTCATTTGATTTCAGATGTACTTAAGCAAAATATCATTGGGGTGCCTGGGTGGTTCAGTCGATTAAGTGTCCAACTCTTGAATTGAGCTCAAGTCATGATCTCAGGGTCATGCCCTTGAGCTCAGTGGGGAATCTGCTTGAGATTCTCTCTCTCCATCTCCCTCTGCACCACCCCTGCCCCGTGTGCAATAGTATCTCTAAAATAAATAAATAAATCTTTAAAAAAATATACCATGGGGCGCCTGGGTGGCTCAGTCATTAAGCGTCTGCCTTCGGCTCAGGTCACGGTCCCAGGGTCCTGGGATCGAGCCCCGCGTCGGGCTCCCTGCTCAGCAGGAAGCCTGCTTCTCCCTCTCCCACTCCCCCTGCTTGTGTTCCCTCTCTCGCTGTGTCTCTGTCAAATAAATAAAATCTTTAAATAAATAAATAAATAATAAAAAAAAAATCATTAGGAATATGAAATATATGTATTATAATAGTGGCCCCATATAACTTGGACTTTAACAAAACTGGAAAGATACATATTTTTTGTTTGACTCAGGTTCATTTAATCAAAAATTCTCCTAATAATTGCATACGATAAAAATTAGGCATTTTAGGGGCGCCTGGGTGGCTCAGTCTTTAAGCGTCTGCCTTTGGCTCAGGTCCTGGGATGGAGCCCCACGTCGGGCTCACTGCTCAGTGGGAAGCCTGCTTCTCCTTCTCCAACTCCCCCTGCTTGTGTTCCCTCTCTCGCTGTGTCTCTGTCAAATAAATAAAAATCTTTTTTTAAAAAATTAGGCATTTTATAATGGTTCTTAGAATAAATAACATTATATGCTAAAATTTTTCTTAATTACTAAAATCTACGAATTCAACTGAGTAACATTTCTGATTGGATCTTATTACACTATGAGGCTAAAAGAAAGTTCTGTAATGAATTGCAAGAACCCTGAGAGAGTCAAATCCAGAAATGTAAGATTTCAATAAAGCAAATAACTTAATGCAAATATTATATATCATTTAATCAAACAATTTAGGCCACAAAGAAGGAAAGTCTCATTAGTTTTACTTGAGTTTCACTTTGAGTGATATGGTTCATTTGATCTTGAAATACATAATATAAGTTTGAAACCCATGAAAATCAATTTTGAAAAAGCCTTTAAAGAGGATGTTTCATGTTTTTACAGTTATGGTTGATGCACTTTTGGGTTAAGGTATGAACATCTTCCTTCTCTTGGTTTATGGCAAACTTCCTCATCTGAATTTTCAATAACCCATTTTCTCACATTCTTGGAGACATATTACTGGTTGATTTTTTTTTTTTAACCATGACAGCTACCAGTATATAATCTAATTTTATATCCACATGCAAATGGCCGAAGTTTTTCATAACTGGGTATAAATATGATTGAACAACTGACTCAAATATAAGTAAATCACTCAGGTAAATAAAAATGCGTATTAATAGGGGTGCCTGGGTGGCTCAATCGGTTAAGCATCCGACCCATGATTTCGGCTCAGGTCATGATCGCAGGGTTGTGAGATCCAGTCCCACGTCAGGCTCTGCGCTGTGGAGTTTGCTTAAGACTGTCTCTCTCCCCCTCTCTCCCCCCACCTCTCTTTGTCTTCTCTGTCTCTCTCCCTCTCACAAAAAAAAAAGTGTACTAATAAAGAGGAATAATATCAAGAATATTCCATTTAAACATGAGTCCTTTCTACATTAAGAAAATCTGCTATTTAAAAAATAAATACATAAATAGCAAAAAAGCCAATTTCCCCCTACAGCCAAAAGGCAAATTCTGATGTAACTATCTGACACTGAAAATGATTTTTCGGGGTGCCTGGGTGACTCAGTGGTTAGGCATCTGCCTTCGGCTCAGGTCATGATCCCAGGGTCCTGGGATATAGCCCCGCATCAGGCTCCCTGCTCATAGCGGAATCTGCTTCTCCCTCTGCCCCTCCCCCTGCTCCTGCTCTCTCTCTCAAATAAATAAATCTTTAAAAAAAAAAAAAAGAAAGAAAATGATCTTTCAGGCTACTAAAGCCTCTATCATTACACTAATAAATGACATTCACATACATTTTTCAAATGAAATTTAATAATTAAAATTAAAATATAATTTATTTTCAAAACTGTTTTATATTGTGCTTTTGGAAAATACTATAAGTAGTATTTTTATCCAGTATTTATTTTATAGAGAAGTAATGAATAAGCAGATATTTAAAAAATGTGTTTTCACAAAGCCACAAGCTTAACTGTGAGGCATCTGCGAGCTTTCACAATGTAAGTGTGAATTGGAATTAATCAGAACCAGGGTCAAAGAAAGTAACTTTCCCCAGGATAGCTGTATTCCCCAAAGCAATGAGCAACAGGACATGTTTGTGCATAATATGGACTGATGGCAATATCCAAAACATCAGATCTGACAGTGAGGTATTCCATATTATTGTATTTGTGAGCATAAAGATGGGCTGGTCTTGGTCTCTGGGAGCTGAACCCAGCATGAAGGACAGTCAACAGCGGCAAAACCAGACTAGTTCCCACGAGACTGAGGGCTATAGCAGAACCTTGTGTGCCATGGTTTATCTTTGCTCGGGACTGTGTTTGGTTTGGAGTGATAAGAAGATTAAAAACTGAAGGTCACCTCAACTCAAGATTATCTAAAGGGTGTATTCAACCTTCAACCAATTTCTTTATCAATTCTCAGGAAGTTTTGGATGCAGCCTTCTGAATTCATCTGTAGAGGTTCCTTGGTAAAGTTCAGGGGTCTGAAGTTAGAAAACCTGAATTGAAATATTACTCTCGATTCTTGATTCTATTTTTCCCTCAGAAAACTAAAAGATAGTACCTACCTAAACATAGATCAACAGGTTTATAAGAGGTATATAAAAAATTGCTTTGTATAGACAGAATTTTACAAATCTGCAATTTTTTGTTACTACTATTGTGCTATGGTGGTAGTGATAATTCTGCTGCTGGACACCAGCTAATAAACAGGTTAATATTAATATCTGATTTTGCATGGACCTGAATAAATATTTCATTCTATCTTAATTTTTTTTTAATCTTTAGTTTTTATGCAACAAGTTACCTATTTTCATGTTTATATGGGGTGGAGGAGGAGAGGTGCTTTGCCTGGTGTGTAACTCATTCTCAGTGTCCTTAGAAAGAGAACAAAGATACCTCCCCCACAACTTTTTTAGTGTCCAGAGCTCAGCCACAGGACTCGGGCTCATTAATGGCTGCTTTCAGAGTATAGCCCTGAAAATTTGACTAATTAAGGAAGTATTCCTCAATGATCAATCTGTGATGAAGACTTGATACGGCACAAAGACAGGATCTGAATTAGTACATGTAACCAGTTCACGTGATGTCACAGTTGCAAGCAAAGTCAAGAGTGGAGAATGAATGAGATAAGAGAAGAAAGGTTGGAACATGGGGAGTGATTACAAGGCAGAGGAGGAGGTACCAGGTGAGGAAATGAGAATGGCTCTGGTGAGAGCTCCATGAATGTGAGCCCCTCAAGGATGCTGCTTTTATAAGCAGCCCAACCAACTTCCCTCAGCACCAGGAGGGTCCTTTAAAGAGGTTTATCAGGGCCAGCAGACAGTATCAGATGCTCACTTGGCATGACAAATACATCTCTCAAGTCAAATCCAGAGGCTTGCAAAAAAATCCAGGGTTTTTGGCAACCAGAAGATTAAATATACTTCTAGAGAGAAAAAGATGACTTGACCTAAGTATACCATAAGAGCACTTTTGGAAGTTAACTGTCTCCTCATAATCCAAACTTTGTTGAAGGAGGTCTAAAAACTATGATTTCTGAAACTGAATAGATGGCTTTTTGGGGTGTCCAGCGATGTAAATAAAGGCCAGTTCTATCCATTTTGATGATCACAATAGCTATGCTTCTACTCTAACAAAATGTTTTGTTGGCACAGACAGGGTACAGAAATAGTAACAATGATGAACCCTTACTGATGCAGCAACTCTGTTCTTCTGCATAAAATCCACGTGAAATTGTTTATGCATCTGTGACCGGAGAACGTCGTAATTGCAATGATCATGACGAAGTGTCCAATTACATAATGGCTCCCGCGATTATGGACTCTT
Organism: Halichoerus grypus; assembly: GCF_964656455.1. NCBI lineage: Eukaryota > Metazoa > Chordata > Mammalia > Carnivora > Phocidae > Halichoerus > Halichoerus grypus. Next base: position 83,675,721 of record NC_135718.1, read on the forward strand.
CTCTTCACGTAGCCCAGGCACTCTCTACTGTTACCTCGTTTCATCCTCCCAGATACCCTATAAGGTCATGTTTTATTTTCACCTCCCACATACAAACAGTGAAATAAAATGTCTCCCTTACAGATTCTTAAATTTTACATCCAGTATTTCGGCAGCTCTAGTCTTGGTAAAGGATACTTCAATAGCTATAATCAAATCACTCAAGAAATATAATATCTAACTTAAGAATTATCTGTTAAACCTCAATGAGCAACACCACACGTGGAACTCTAAGACTTTATTCACAGAATTTTTCACACTGCATTTCTCTCTCTATGTCAGTGAACATATAAGACATTTCTTACAAAAGCTTCAACTAACGCAACTACAGACTGTTGCCAGGATATTGAAACATGGACAAAAGCTGTACTTATACCAAGTACTTTAAAAATAAGCACCTCCCACGGTTCACTCACCAGTATTGCAGTAACTCTGTCCTACAGACGACCAACCAGCCCAGGTTGCTGGGACTGAGAGTCTAGTTCACAGGACTCCCAGGGCTGAAACCAAGAAACTCTTGAGCCAACTGGAACACACTGGACACCCTCCTAGCGAGATGTGTTGGTCAAAGGCCTTTACCATGAAAATAAGTCCAAAACACTACCTTCTAATTATAATGAGAAATACTATTTGTTTTGTATTGGTCCTTGTAAGCTATTATATACACTAAGCTGGAGCTAGCTACTGGAGTCAAAGTTTTGAAATGACTATGCTCTAACACAGTTTGACCCAAGAGTGATCAATTTGGGGTATTCCAAGTCCCTGATTAGAATACTCATGAATATTTTTCCCAAAATACATGGAATTTCTGCCACATAACTGTAAGTTTTATTTTTTCTGTCAAGGGTCAGGATTCACTGTTTAGGGAAATATGCTAGAAATAAATACTATGTGTTTGATATTAGGAATCAGAATCAACAACTGACTGTAACAATAACCCCCTATACATACCCTCAATATATTTATCACAAAGCGTCCCTCTCCCTGACATTTTAAGTGCTATATACCATTTTTCCCCTCCATTAATCTTGAAAAAACTCATAAATCTAAATAGCAACTTTTTTATGCCATGCCTTGTGCTCTGTGTAGGGTATGAATAATGCCTAAGGCATCCATTCAACCAGCAGTTATAGATCTTTTGCTCAACATCATGGGACTATACACAATTTTGTGCTTGGCACTTAGTAAACTGCCCAGCAGAGAGGAAGACCTTGATACGTAGCTGTTGGTACAATAAATGGTTCCCAAAGGAAATACAAAAGTATTTCTACTACTACCTCATCTTTCAAGAGCTCATAGCTCCCCTGGGGGGAAACATGTCATCCATTAAAACCATGTTTTCTCAACTTCAGCGCTATTGACATTTTGGGCCAGATAATTCCTTATTGTGGTGGGTTTTCCAGTACATTATAGGATATTTAGCAGCAACACTGGCCTCTAACTACTAGGTGCCCACATCCATACCCCCACCCTGTTCTGACAACCAAAAATATCTCCAGACATTTCCAAATGCTCCTGGGTGGCAGAATCGACCCAGATTGAAGACCAGTAGTATAAAAAGTAAGTCACAAAATCTGAGACAACAGTCAGTGAGGACAGTTGTACTCCTACCCTGCACGTGACCACCTGATGTCGAACAGCAGTGAATGGAGAAAAGGATTAATACGTTTGCAGGATCTGGGGAGAAAGCTCTCAACACCAGGGGGGAAACCAATTTAGTTCAAAATCATCTGGGGCTGGGCAGGGGATACTTTAGTTATAACATACCTTCTTGGGTTCAAGTTCTAAATTGATTTTGAAATTGAAATGTTTGCATATGCCCAAACTATTCTTAAAAATACTTTAGAAAACGGCTACTCTAAATACCAATATTCTACACTATCTCTCAGTAAATCTAACACTGCCAGTTTTCTCCCCCAGCATTGGCACAGTTTACTCTTCTCCAAGTATCAGTACATAAAGTAGTTGGCTTGTTTTTGGTAGTTCTGCAGGATTTAAAAATTAAAGTTACATTCTAGAGTATAAACACTTCAGGTGGAATAGTGAGCAGAACTACCCACATTATTTAACACATTTTTCATTCTTGAATTTTTTTTTTAAATCCTCTTCTTTCTTTTTCATTCTTTAATTTTTAAAGTTTTTTTCTTAATGGCTACTGATGTATAGCTTCACTTGTGCAAGTAATTTAAATGTGCCTTTGATGTAGCTTGTCTGTACAAGATAGAGAATTGAATAAAAGACCATAATCCAGACCGAGGAAGAGATCAAAGTTGAGCGTGCACAGCAGAGCCCGGAGGAGTTCCCGACATGGGGAAGACGCTGCAGGTGCTGTGGATGGGCTCCTGGGCGCAGTCACCGCAAAGATCAAATGGTAAGTTTGCTGCTCCCATCAGAATAACAATGCCAGGAGCACTGGCCATTTGAGTGGAGGGAGAGCGGGGAGCAGAGGCCTTGCTGAAACTTCAGTGGAAGGGATTTATATGCAGGTTATGAAGACTGCACTGGGAAAAATTAAGAAAGACGAGCAAATCCATGAGGAGGAGCACATGTAAGTTGTTTGGGAAAATCATCGTAAATGAGATTGGAAGGATAGCATGAAGGGAAAATTTTGCACCAGACACTATAAACAACATGATAGATGTTATTTGAGCTACGATGGTAGGGGAGAGCATTCAGTGTAGAACTGAGCTCGACTCTGCACACAGCACAGACAGAGTGAGGATCGGTGGGCAGAAAATTACTCAGAGGAACCAGACTGCATTTGAGGTCAGGGGATGTCCACTAAATGGGCAGAATGGAACTCTTGGGAAAGGGGGCCAAGATTTCAGACATCTACCTACTGGTTGTGCAACTCTAAGTTACTTAACGTCACACCAAGTGTTTTCCGGCCTGCAAAACACAGGTCATGTCAACAAGTGTCTGTGGGAATATCCTCAATTACACATAGTACTTGGAACTTAATTTGTACCAATAAAAAGGATGGCAGCTATTTTTTTTTTTTTCCTTTAGGTATGTGGCCAATGTTTACAATGATGTAACACAGTCATTAAAAGCAGAAATTTTATCAGTTTTATGAGCCCCTCATCACTCAATACTAATAATTACATGGCATTTTCTCACAAAATATGTATCGATCTGCACCAGTAACTTGATTAAATGTGCCTTTGATGTAGCTTATCTGTAGGATATCAGTTCTAGAAATATTTAATTTTACTTCTTAATTCTAAGGACATCATAGGATGGTGCTGAAAGCATTTCCTAAATATATGCCTCTGACACACTGGGCTCTAAAACAAATATTCCTTTTTCTTGAAAGTAAAAATTGGCTTCAGTGCTATTTTACAAGTCTGGCATCTTGCACTAATGTTCACACTCTCATTCCCTGAAATCACATTATCTCAGTGCTCTAAAATTAGCTAATACAGTCCTCCAAAAATTTTTGATTTTAACAATGAAATAAGATTGGAAACAAAAAGAATTTGTTTTTGAGAATTTAGAGGAGTAATAGGTAAGTTTAAACCAATAAATGTCCTCTTAGTTTCACATACACGCATCCACGTGCACGCATGCGCACACACACACGGACATTTTTTAAAGAATTAAATTATACTTAGTTCTTTCCCCAAGAAATAAGCCCTTTGAAAGCTCTTAGTAGAGAAGCTGCTTCAAGAGGAAAAACTAAAGGAATGTCTCACAAAAGAAACTGGATACGTTGAAGTCTGGAATGAATTATTTGCTACTGGTGGATATTTCTTACACGTGGAATCAGAGCTTCCCAGAAGCTTAACAAGGAACCTGCCAAAAGTGGTGAATTTGGGCAAGTTCATTGACCAAGACTCCAGAGGAAAACACAGAGAAACATTCAAAGAAATGCCTTAAGCTGTAAAATCACCATGTGCCTGGGCAACAACCCTGTTGTTTCATTTAAAACAGAAAAGCAAAACAAGCTCATCTTTTCTGCTTATTATTGTATTCACTGGGAGAAAGCAAGGAAATGGTAGGGGCTTAGAGAATTCAAGTACGGGTCTCATTAAAACAACATTTAGGTGGAAGAAAAAGCCTTCAGCATGAAAAATGCAACAACTGTAAGCCAGAAAAACAGTAACTATCCATTTTACTCGGAGGAAGAGAAACATACCCTCATAAAATGGAGGCTTGTCAACAATATAGGGGAAAAAAATCACCAAAAACCTAGGCTACAATCCCATCAAATACTAAAGGGAAAGAAACATGTCTAACTTTGTATAACTTCCAAAGACACACAAATTGCTTCCACATATTCTTTGACAATAATTAGACAAGGCAGAAGCATTTAAGTGCAGAAGAACACATCAGTGAAGATATGGCAAAGCCACACCCTAAGGTAAGGTTAACAAGGGGGAGGACTGGGGGACCACAAGTGAAGAGTTAGAGACGTTTCCTGACATTCTCTAGCACTACACACTTAGATCATAGAGCCTTCTTTCCAAAAATACCTGAGACAAATGTCCTTCTCACATTGGCCTGACTGGACAAAATATATTTCTCTTTCTATAAATCTATCACTAGCTTTGTGAACTATTACTTTATCCTTCTGAAAGCTGGCATATGCAATCCACAAATCTCAAAGAAAGGTCAATAGAATGATTAAAAAAAAATTGAATGTGTTCTGTTAAACAGAACATGGGGGCCAGCATGTTTGGTTAAAAGTAAGGATACCTGCTTGTTTTCCTCCCCCATCCCAGACAGACCTGGACTGGACCTGCAGCGCCAAGGGGCCGGATCCCCCCGAACCCCAGCAGCACAAAGCTGTCCCGTCGGTTACTCTGTTATAAATCTCTCTCCTCCACGGGCAGCCACATCTCCCTGAATGTAACTATACCCTGCCCGCGGTGAAGACCGCTTGACAAACTGGTGTGTTTAGCAAGGTCAAACATATTCCTCCACATTTTATTTCATATTCTAGAGGAGTCCCTTTCCCATAGAGATGCGGGTAACAATTCTGACACCACTCTAACCATGCACTGAACCCTAACAAATGCATGTGAATACAAACAGAGGAGCAAAAGCCCCCAGTGTCGCAGGGGCGGTTACAGGTGAGCAAGCGGGCAGTGCGTGGTCAGAAGCAGACACGTCAGTGTGAACTCATGTGCAGCTTCACATATGGACAGTCACACACAAAAATGCATATAGATATGTGCATATTCACTGGCTAATACACTCACATGTATTTTCTTGCCCTGTCATCTTAGAGGGTCTAGAAGCCACACCACTCCAGAAACAACAGACACGTCTAGTACCCAGACCTTGGCTTTTAATGCAATTCTCCAATAAAAGGAACCAGGAGTCCTGGAGGAAATGGCTGATTCTAGAGCTGGGCAGGAAGCACAGGAAGGACTCCAACAGCATCCAACAACCCCACACTGATGAGAGCGTGTCAGATGGGCCCTGAAGCAAACGGAAAGAGCTTCCAATCGCCAAAGCTGGAACAATCTGAGCAACAAAATAAAGTAGTATTGGATTATAATCTAACATGTAAGTACCCACAAGCTCATACTGGTTTCAACAAATTATTATACAGATAAACAAACTGGAGAAAAGGGAAAATCTCCTACACAATGAGAGACCACTTCACACTTTTTAGAAAGGCTATCATCGGGGCACCTGGGTGGCTCAGTCGTTAAGCGTCTGCCTTCGGCTCAGGTCATGATCCCAGGGTCCTGAGATCGAGCCCCGCATCGGGCTCCCTGCTCCGCGGGAAGCCTGCTCCTCCCTCTCCCACTCCCCCTGCTTGTGTTCCCTCTCTCGCTCTCTCTCTCTGTCAAATAAATAAATAAAATCTTTAAAAAAAAAAAAAAAAGAAAGGCTATCATCAGAAAGAGAAGAAATAACCAATGCTGGCAGGGCTGTGGAGAAAAGAGAACCCTTGTGCATCATTTGCGAGAACATAAGCTAGTACACCACTATGGAAAACAGTATGGGGTGCCTCAAAAAATTACAACAGGACTACCATGCGCCACACAAATCCTACTTCTGGGTACATATCCAAAGGAAATGAAATCATCACTTCAAAGAATTATCCAGACTCCCATGCTCACTGCAGCATTATTCACAATACACAAGATATGGAAATTACCTACGTGTCTACAAACAGATGAACCAATCAAAAAATGTGGTACATATATGCAATGGAATACAATTTGGCCTTAAAGAAGGAGGAAGTCCTGGGGCACCTGGGTGGCTCAGTCGATTAAGCATCCAATTCTTGATTTCGGCTCAGGTCATGATCTCAGGTTCTTGAGTTCAGGCCCCACATTAGAGGCCTGAAACCAACAAACAAACAATAATAAAAATTAAAAATTAAAAGAAGGAAGTCCTATCATTTGCAAGAACACAGGTGAAAATGGAGGACATTATGCTAAGTGAAATAAGCCAGACAGAGGAAGACAGATACTTCATGGCATCACCTCCATGCGGTGAGGACCACAGGGAGAGGTTGGTAAAAGATGAAAGACGTCTGAAAAATCTCATGTATAACACGGTGCCATAGTTGATAGCACTGTATTATATAACTAAACTTTGCTAATAGAGTAGAACTTAAATTTTATCATAAAAAGAAATCTCCAACACAGAATATTTCCAAATAATTTCTGAAGATACACCATTCTCAAAAGACAGAGCACAAGTCCCCACTTCTTGAGTGAGACTGCACATAGTGACGTCCTTCTGAAGAGTACGTCCAGGAAAAGGAAGGGAGACTCATTCAGCAGAGAAGCCTGACAAAGGCTACCTAAGCCAACTGTCGCAGTTACATCAATGGTGACAGGTCATGCTGACAGTGTGTACCTCTGATGTGATGTGATGAAAGGACACTATCTCTATTTTCTCCCTCTCCGAGACACGCAGCTCTATCCTAGTCATGAGAAAACACCAGAGAGACAACCTCCCAAACATCTAACCAATATTCCTCAAAGCTATGAAGGTACACAAAAACAGACACATTGTGAGAACCTGTCACAGCAAAAAGGAGCATCAGGAGACACGATGACCACGTGTAATGTGACAACTGGAAACACTACACTACGTAAGGGACAGAAATGATATCCATGATAATCAAGACAATCATTTCGTTGGAAGTTCATGGTTTCAACTTAACATCATTCAGGTTTTTAGTTTTGGGGTTAAAGTCTCTTCAGCTGTCCCAAGTGAAAATGTAGACTGAGAGAGCTTGAAAGAATTAAGATATTAATGTACTAGTCACTACCACTGTAGTCTTTAAACTTCGCTTAAATAAACCAACTGAAAACTAGCTACAACTTTGGAAATTAGAGAATAAAACTGACAGTATAATACTCAGAGCAAATACAGTGTGGGGGAGAAAAAAGAATGCACATTCACTGAGATAAGAAAGTGTTATGTCAGAGAAAGTGACATATATTGATGGTAACTTTTAATAGAATTTATTTTTTTAAAGCTTTATTTGAGAGAGAGAGAAAGAGAGAGAGAGCACAGAGGGACAGTGAGAGGGAGAAGCAGACTCCCCGCTGAGCAGGGAGCACGCTGCGGGGCTCGATCCCAGGACCCTGAGATCATGCCCTGAGCCGAAGGCAGAGGCTTAACCAACTGAGCCACCCAGGTCCCCCAAGAGTAGAATTTCTGTAGAAAGAAGATATTTTTAGAGTTTGACTCAGTCAAAAGAAAGCAGAGGAAAGGATGTACAAACTGACAAACTGACAAATGCTTTCAAATGACAAACATTTCCTTGCATCTCAACTTTGCCTGAGGATGGGTCTGATGGGACACTGGAAGTATACATAAGGCAATTCATTTTATTAATGATAAAATAATAGTGATATATGATGAAATGTATTTATATTCATACAGTAGTATTCATTACAATTTTATTTGGTAAAAAGCCTTTGGAAGGTATAAGAAAAACGGATGGCTGTATTTGAGTATATTTTAAAGATTTTGTTGAGTTACTCAAGTTAGCACAATAAAGAAGAAAAATGTGCATTGGTTATTAGCAGATAAAACCAAATTACATATACACTTATAGCTTCAAGACTGAAATAAGCAGAATTTCCCTGGATTAAGTGTCTCCTGCCCAAGTTAATGGTAATATCATGAGATAACTATCAGGTCAACCAATTAAACAGTAATTACTGACTAATCATAGGTGGAATAGCAATCTCATACTTTATCAAATGTCTGGACAGGAGTTTGTGAGGAAACTGTGTGGAGCAAAGGATGGAATCTCAAGGAGATGGACACATGTTGTAAATAAAAAATTTTGGAACCTGTTTCCTTGAGAACTTCTCGGATGTAACAAAGGTTTCTTCCACTGACTGAACATACTCATTGTAAAGAAAACAAGCAGTTTTGTAGATCCCTGTTGGTCCAATTATTCTTGCTGTCAGTCTTGTACATGGAAGGGAATATGGTCTGAGACCCAACAGAAAGGCCTGTCTTGCATCTGTGAACTGTTGAATAAGCAGAGCAAACACTGCAGACTACTGCATAAAGTGTTGTTCCTTCTTGCTTTTGCCAAGGAGGGTCAAGCCCCCTTCACAAGAGGGCTGTAAGGACAGAACAGGTCAACCTGCTATAATTTTAAGCTTCAGTTTAAAAAACACAAAAAGAACTCTTTCATGAGCCTAGGAAAATTGGAGTATACTACAAGCACCTTGGGTTTCTAAAGTTCTTTTTTAGAAAATCAATAGCAATATGAGCGAGTACTATACTAAGAGAAATTTCTAAAGCATTTATAGAATCCTCTATCTTTCCATAGAGAGCTTTAAGTCCCTGTCCCATTAATGCAAAGTATTGATTTTTCTTCCCATTGTTCATGAGGTCCTTTTATTTGTATAAGAATACCACTACAATGCGTCCATCAATTCAGGGGAAAAGGGTGAATACACAAACTATAGTCCATAAAAAGGTTCACTCTGTAAAAATATAAAAGAATGTAATCTATGCTTTTACATTTTATGGTCACTCTGTATATTGATGACTCATTAAAAACTGCGTAGTTGGTCTAGTAAGGAAATCATTACTTTTATCATTATTCCAAGATCAATAGCAAGAAAGACACTCTAGTAAGAGAGAAGAGAGTCTAGAAATTAAAGGCAAGTTTGTTGATCTAAGCCCTACTTCTCTTCACCAGTGACTACAACTGAAGCATTATCCAATTTCAATGCAAAAAAGAAAAATAATTTTTGATTTATGGTTTAAAAAGTTAGGATAGCTCTGATACCCTTACGTAAAAAAGATTTGCAAGTCTCTGGCCTAAGTCATCCCCCTCTGCCTTTATTTTTTAATAAACCCAGATCCACAGGACATCATGTCTGAGAGTCAAGAGATGCTGACTAAGCGCTGCCCTATCCCCTCCCTCACACCTCTATTGTTCTATTTCTTCATGACCAAACCAAAACTAATTTATATAAGAGACTGTAAGACTGTAATATGATTTCTAACTGTCAGAAGGTAACAACAGTCTCACTTTTTAACTGACCATCCTGTTCTCTGGTGGTCTTCCTCTAGAACCTTCAACACTGTGGTGAAGTTTATCGCTTAAAAGAGATGTGGTATAAAGAAAGAAGGCATGCATATGCAATGACCACGACTTTGAAACAAAGCTTTGGCACATTTAATTTGCCTAGAAGTGTCAACTGAATTATATTTTTTCAAATGGAGCTATTTCTATTTCTATTTTAACAAAGCAATTAAATAAGTTCAGTTTTGAAGGACTAAACACTATTTTATGGAACTGATAGTTTCTTGTAATAATATTTTTATATTTGGGCATACAGAATTTTTTTAGAAATTTGTACTAATTTGCAACTTGAATTTTATGAAAGCAAACTTATATTTTAAAGTATATTTTCATTTTAAGTGGTATAATGTTTGAAAATGATATAAAAATACAAAGAAAAAAATTAAAATGTGTTCATAATCATCCCAACTGGAAATAATTTTAAATGACTTATTTTCTTGACATATTTATCCTATTTGTATTTGTGACACAAAGTTGGAAACATACTGAATACACATTTTTGAAAGTGGTTAATTTCATTTAATAAAATATCATGCTCTCATATAATTAAAACAATTTCTAAGCCTTGTTTTAGTGACTGGCATTAGATTTATATGGCTATAACAAAATTTCTCTTAACTATCATCTATTTCTAGGCACTCAGTTTGTCCTCAAGTTTCTACCTTAAAAAATAATACTGCAACTTTCAGTTTCCAGTTCCTCACATAAGGAGCTCAATATCCTAACAGTGAGTCAAAAGCTGAACAGACTGAAAATCAACAACTATTTTGGATCCCGAGGAGAGGGCACGACCAGGCAAACTGCTTCCCAAGACTGGAGAAAACAGACAGGTGAATACAAACAGTCAAAGTAAGATCACTAGAGCAGAGACTCTGGGGCAGAAAGCGCCAGGGGAACCAGCCAGTGCCAGCGCAGGCAAACCCGAACTCTACCCGGCAAAGCACTGGAGCTCAGTGTGGATGAGTGTTAGAAGCCCCCAGGGGACTCGTCACAGAGGGGCCCTCACAATGTTGGAGCTAATAAGCAACAGAGCAGGTTGCAGGATACAAGTCTGATACACAATAGTCAATCGCTTTCCTGCATACCAGAAATGAACAAATGGAATTTGAAATTAAAAACACAGCATCATTTACAGTAGCACCAAAAAATGAAATATTTAGGTTTAAATCTAACAACGTATATACAAGATCTATATGAGGAAAACTACAAAACTCTTATTGATGAAATCAAAGAACCAAATAAAGGAAGAGACAGTCTATGTTCTTAGACAGGAAGAGTCAATATTGTCAAGATGTCAGTTCTTTTCCCAACTTGATTTACAGAATCAATGCAATTCAACCAAAATTCCAGCAAGTTATTTTGTAGATATCGACAAACTGATTTCTAAAGTTTATATACTGAGGCAAAAGACCCAAAACAGTCAACACAATATTGAAGGATAAGAACAAAGTTGGAAGACGGATGCCATCGGACTCCATCTGACCACACAGCTGCAGTCACCAGGCAGTGTGGTACTGGCTATGGAACAGACAGCTACATCAAAGAACCGAAGAGAAAGTCCAGAAACAGACCTTAATAAATACAGTCAAGTGACCTTTGACAAAGGAGCAGAGTCAAGAAAACTGGGCAAAGACGGACTTTTCAACAAGTGGTGAACAGGTGGACATCCACATACCAAAAAAAAAAAAAAAAAAGGACTCTAGACAAAGAACTCCCTTCACAAAAATTTATTCAAAATGGATCCCATATCTAAATATAGAATGCAAAACTATAAAACTCCTGGAAAATAACATAGGGGTAAACCTAAATAACTTTATGACAATGACTTTTTAGGTACAACCCATGACAGAAATAGTTGATAAGCAGGATTTCATTAAAATTAAAAAGTTCTGCTCTGTAAAAGACAACACCAAGAAAACGAAAAAACAAGACACAGACTGGGAGAAAATATCTGAAAAGGACACATCTGATAAAGGACTATTATCCAAAATATACAAAAAACTCTTAAAACTCAACAATAATAACCCAGTTAAAAGATGAGCAAAAGATCTTAAGGGACACCTCAGCAAAGAAGATATAAAGATGACATATAAGCATATGAACAGATGCTCCACATCATATGTCATCAGGGAAATGCATATTAAAACAACGAGATACCACTACACACCTATCAGAACCAAATTATAGAACACGGCCAACAGCAGACGCTGGTGAGGATGTGGAGCAACAGGAACTCTCATCATTGCTGATGGGGATGCAAAATGGCACAGCCACTTTGGAAGACACTTTGGCAGCTTCTTACAAAATTAAACATACTCTTACCATATGATAAGCAATTGTTCTCCTTGGTATTTACCTAAAGGAGTTGAAAATTTATGTCCACACAAAAATCTGCACAGATGTTTATAGCAGAATTATTCATAACTGCCCAAACCTGGAAGCAACCAAGCTGTCCTTCAGTAGGTGATGGATCAATAAACTGTTATATCCAGACAATAAAATATTATTCAGTGCTAAAACAAAACGAGCTATCAAACCATGAAAAAGCATGAAGGAAATTTAAATGCATCTTACTAAGTGAAAGAAGCCAATCTGAAAAGGCTGCCTACTGTAGGATTCCAACTATGTGACAGTCTGAAAAAGGCAAAACTGTGAAGACAGTATAAAGGTCAGTGACTGCCAGGAGGTGGGGGGGCGGGGAGATCAGGAGGGATAAATGGGCAGAACACAAAGGAAAATACTCTGCAGGATACCATAATGACAGATACATGGCATTATACATCTTTCCAAACCCACAGGATGCACAACACCAAGAGTGAACCTTAATACAAACCATGGACTTTGGGTGATGATGTGTTGCTGCAGGTTCATTAATTGTAACAAATGTACCACTCTGGTGGGCCATGCTGACAATGGCGGAGGCTGTGCATGTGTACGGGGTGTGGGTGTATGAGAGATCATGGTTTCTTCCTCTCAAATTTACTATAAACTTTACATTGCTCTAAAAGAAATCAAGTCTTAAGAAAGTAATAATACAATAAATTTGATTTACATAAAATTTACCAAACTTGTCTGATATTTTGCTAGAGTTAGATTATGGATTGAATTACATCCCCTCAAAATTCATTATGTCGAAGCTCTAACACCCAGTGCGTGCCTCAGAATGTGAGTGTATTTGGAGATAGGGCCTTTAAAGAGGTGATGAAATTAAAACGAGGCCATTGGGGTGAGACCTAAACCAATCTGACTGGTCTCTTTATAAGAAGAGGAAATTCAGAGACACAAAAAAGAGGCACCAAGGATGCATGGATACAGAGGAAAGACCATCCGAGGATCCAATGAGAAGGTACCCATCTGCGATCCAAGGAGAGAAGCCTCAGAAAAAACCAAACCTGACAATTCTCAGTCTCCACAAGTGTAAGAAAAATAAATTTCCATTGATTAAGCCACCTAGTGTGTGTTATTCTGTTTGGGAGCCTTATCAAACTAATACAGGTGCATTTCCAGAAGTGATATCACTGCATGAAGCCCACAGACTTATGAAACACCGCCATTTTGCTTTAGAAACAGTATGAAGATTCCTATTATCCACTCACAAAAATATTTGCTTATGTGTTTAAAAGAACAAACTGAGGGTTCTAGAGGGGAGGGGGTTGGGGGGATGGGTTAGCCTGGTGACGGGTATTAAAGAGGACACGTTCTGCATGGAGCACTGGGTGTTACTGGCAAACAATGAATCATGGATCACTACATCAAAAACTAATGATGTAATATATGGTGATTAACATAACATAATAAAATAAAAGTACTTAAAATGAAAAAAAAAAAGAACAAAGGAAGGAAGGGAAGGAGGGAGGGTGGGAGGCAGGAGAAGAAGCAAAGACTTTGCTCTAAAAATAATTTCTAACTATAAACAGAGTCAGACATCTATTAGGGTAAGAGTCTATCTTTCCTCTGATATATTTGTCCCACCTATAATATAGCCCAAAGCAATTTCTTTTCTGTTAATAAACACATGAAATAACTATGGGTTCCTTATATACAGAATACAGGGCAAGGAACTATACAGAATTCCCTTCCTCATAATTACAATCTACAGAATTTGCAGAGAACAAAAGAAAGGTAACAAATGTTCTGTGACCCTTTGACAGGAATCTCAGCTGGTGATCACGTAAGACTTACCTGTTCAATGATAGCCGGTGGTAAATAAACATATAAAAGAATGTCTTACTTTATACTGTCCTGAACTATGATTGATCCTTTTCCAACACTATGAGAATTTGAAAAATTATCACACCTACATTTTGTACAAAACCCTATGATCTGAGGCAGTGAAGTACTTGAGAAAGGAAAAATAACTTGCCAAGAAAAAAACCTGAAAGGTAAACTGAATTTTTACAATATAATGGCTATAATTATTTACCACTTTCTTAATATGGTTATCAAATGGTTCATTGCTTTAATAATTTAGAACTAAATCTGGCAGGTGAGTGTTATGCTGGCAAAGCAATACAATCTCTAATTTTACAAAATCCATAACAGAGTAGACACATTTAAATGAGTCTGAATTTCAAGAGGTTTGCTTGAGGGAAAATATTTTTATATTCAAAAACTGGTAAAAGCTGTTAATATATGTAATACGGGAAAATGAGTTTGTGTTATACAATATTAGATCTAGATACACCAGAAGATGCTACCTTATTATTAACAATACATGAGTCCCAAGGCATGTTAATTATATGATTTTGTGTTGCTTTGTAGACATGATAGGGCAATTAATTTTTTAAGTGACAACTATACTCAAGAGTAAGAATTTTATATTATTTTTAGCATTTTAATAAAGGTGAAATAAGGTTTCAGTGACAAATATTCATTTACAGTATTATTTTATATAACTGCATTTGGCTTTAATTCTACACTAACGGGACAGACTTGCATCAGCAGTCTTATCTTCAGCTCAGAATGTGTTCATGCTGGAGCCTTTCATTACCTACTGCTTACAGATATACAGAAAATGTATTTTATCAATGTGCAGCAAACATTTTTACGTGAAATATTTTTACTTGGTAGATGGGCCCCATGGCCACAATCATTTGGGACATTCTAGATTAAAGCAGTAACCCACTCTCTTTTTCCTTGAAGGAATTCCAAGACCACTAATATGCCAAAATGCACTGGAGATCCCCCCAAAAAGGTCCAGACTTTTCAATATTTGACAACGGTCAGGTTGATGATGTTATTAATTATCAAGTAAGATTTTGGTTCTAGCCTTATTTATTTTATCACTGTTAAACACCCACATACACAAAGTTTAAAAACTGTGTTCTACTGACATTACACAGGAGATAACTCTAAATTCTGAGCAACTGGGTTTTCATCCCCACTGTTATTATTTTGGTTCTGGACCTACTACTGCTGCACTTTTACAACAGCTCTGCAAACATGCTCATCCCACTGAAATCAATTCTTCCCACAATGATGCTTCTAAATTCAGATCCTAAGCGGGCTTGGAGACTTTCAGGAAAAGCCTCGGTATAGCAACTGGCATCACTGCAATGCAGCCTGGATGACCTTCATCTCTGCCCTGGTCAACCCCCTGCTTTGGTCGCTCATGTTCACTCATGATTCCCTAACTACACGATGCACTTTCACGCCTTCCTGCCTGTGTTCTGACACACCACCACCTCACTCGTCTCCTCACATTTCCAGGATTAGCTGGAATGGAACCAACCCTGTGATGCCTTCATTTTCTTTTTTTTTTAAGATTTTATTTATATGACAGAGACACACAGCGAGAGCAGGAACACAAGCAGGGCGAGGGGCAGGCAGAGCGAGAAGCAGGCTTCCTGCTGAGCCGGGAGCCCAATGCGGGGCTCGATCCCAGGACCCCGGTATCACGACCTGAGTCGAAGGTAGATGCTTAACAGCTGAGCCATCCAGTCGCCCTGATGCCTTCATTTTCATCCTGCCCTTTGAATCAATCTCTAAAATCCTCTTTTGTAGTATTTTATAACTTACATTTATCATAAAAAGTACCACAGAGTTACA
This sequence comes from Halichoerus grypus, assembly GCF_964656455.1. Classification (NCBI taxonomy): domain Eukaryota; kingdom Metazoa; phylum Chordata; class Mammalia; order Carnivora; family Phocidae; genus Halichoerus; species Halichoerus grypus. Next base: position 83,691,343 of record NC_135718.1, read on the forward strand.
TGCATCTCTCTAAGTATGCTGTTAAGAGCGTATCAGCTGGGGGCGCCTGGTGGCTCAGTTGGTAGAGCATCTGCCTTCCGCTCAGGTCATGATCTCGGGGTCCTGGGATCGAGTCCCATGTCAGGCTCCCTACTCAGCGGGGAAGCCTGCTTCTCCCTCTCCCTCTCCCAGCTTATGCTTTCTTGCTCTCTTTCTCTCTCTCTCAAATAAATAAAATTTTTAAAAAATTCTTTAAAAAAAGTGTATCAGCTAAGAGAGAGAATATTTAGGGAAAAATGATATCTTTGAAAAACATCCAGTTTGTGCATCTACCCTACTTCAATAATAATAAAAAAGGTTTTCTCGAAGGATGGGCCACAAATATAAAATAAAAAAGTTCATTATGATGTTTTACTAATTCTACTGCATGAATGAATCCTTATTTTTCAATTTTAGTTTCACCTACTATCACCTTATACTTTGAGATGAGACTGCTATCGATAAGAAGGCAAACTCCAGCTGTGGAATTGGAGTAGGAAGATCCAGGTACTGGAAGTAGGGAAATGAAGAATAAATGAGAATGGAGGCATTACTCCACTAGGCTGATTATTTATTGGGTGCTTACTGTATGCTAGGTGACTTGCTAAACACTTGATGTTGACTGTCATGTTTGTGAAGTTCAGAAAGACAAGAAAACACTAACAGACAAAGAAGCCAGAGGCGCTACACTCACATAACCGTATGAATTTTGCACGTCCACTACGTGTCAGACACTACGCCAGACCCAGTGATACAAGAATGAGGAGGTAATTCCAATTTTCACAGAGCACACAAACGAACGCTGTGAAGGCTGTTGCCAAAGAGGTCTGTGTGAGATGCCACGAGTGACTACAGAAGCCACCTGTTAGGGACGTATCGCCCGCAGAAGTGTACTGGTGCCCCAAACCCCAGCACCCCGTAACGTGGCCTTCCTGGCAACAGGGTAGTTGCACCTGTAGTCCGCTCAGTTAAGATGAGGCCATACTGGAGTAACGTGGGCCCCTAGGCCAGGATGACCAGTGTCCTTCGAAGGAGAGGAGAAGCAGGACAGAAACGACACAAGTGGGGGAATCACGTGACAGCGGAGGCAGAAACTGAAGTGCTGGATGTGCAGGCCAGCAAAGATGAAGGATTTCCAGAAAACCACTGGGGGCTAGAGAGAGGCAGGCATTCTCCCCTACTGCGTTCGGAGGGAGCATGACCCTGCCGGCACTTTGATTTCAGACTCCAAGCCTCCATAACTGGGAGACAGAGAACTCCTGATGTTTTAAGCACTCATTTGGGGGTACTTTATAAAGACAACCTAAGAAAACTGATACCCCAAGTTCACATCAGGGTGACATAAAATTTCCATATTTAAGCCAGCTTATGAATTAGCGCTCAAAGGAGTAGATATTAGTTTTCCATGGAAAATGGACATTCTGATCAGAAAACAGGTGGAGAGCAATTTGTGGAGCAAGTAACTAATTGATTTGTCAAAGTGTGGTTCACTTAGATATTTTCTGGACAAAGCAGCCCTACCGATGCATATGGGCTTCAGTTCAAAAGATAACAGACCACCTGGCACAGGACATAAAGAACTTCCACGTGCCTCCCGTGGCCTCTCAGTCATCTTCAGGCAACCTAGCATTAACAATGACATTATCTTACGGTAACGGACTCTAAAGATTTTCTCTCTCATGTTATCACAACCTCACTGGCTACTGACATACAATATTTCCTTTAACTGCATCATTATATAGCAAACAAAAAGTAGTTTGGGCATTCAAAGGCATATTTACTTCCAAGGACTCCACACCATGTATCAGCTCTGTCAATAACTACAGATCAAAGGTTCTACCTATCAAGATACTCAGCAATTGAACAATGTCAGTCCTATATTAGAAAATTTTCCCCAAAATGCCTACTTCCATTCCTACATCTCCAATTTCCTTGAAATATATAGGTCAGTTCAGTTTCATTCTACCTTTTTGTTTGGAAGTGTTTTTATTTGTATATTCTCTCTCCAAAAATGTGTTTTTCTGTACAGGAATTCTGGTGCTTGCTTTAGCCCTGATTAGGGGGTAGGCACTTTTTACAGGAAGACTGTACCAGAAGCAGGACCGAATGAAGATGCAGTATCTAGGTCTCCAGGAGGTAACAGTTTTATCTTACTCATCAAGAGATTCCAGGGGATCAGTCTGCTTTAGAAAATGATACACTCCTCAGTTCTTTATCATTTTTAATTTAATAATCTGATTAACATTGGAGAAGAACCACTATCAACACTGTTCGTGGCTTTTGATGATCTGGCTGATATGTTTACCAGACTGTTGCAAATATTCCTGCTTCCCTTCTCAAATGTTCACATTGATCTGTACCGCTAATAACCATTCATGGTAATGAGAATTTCAATAGCACATTTTCTTTCCTATGGTTTCAGGAGAACATTTAAAAACTGCTACATGAGGTCCAGTCTGCAGAAGGGTTACAGCTTTTTTGCTTTCCAGACTAAAAAGCCTTCATTTTATTTACCTTGCCATTAATGCGTGCAAGCACATATGGTAAGTGTTCACAAGCACTTATTGCTTGATGGCTTTTATACAATTCTTAAAATCCATTTGACATTTTGCGTTATTTTTCCTTCTTATTTATATTTTAGAGTAACCTTTTGCTTTTCATTTGTTTTTGTTTTTCAGACATTTGCTTACATTAGTGGAGAGCGCCAGTATGCTTCATTTGTTAGTACATCAAGCAACCACGAAGAACGAGGAATTATTTAAATAGTACAATAACAGCATCCATTTTGGAATGACATTTTACAACGTCTTGCTTAAAATTGTCATCTGTTCTCTCATCTCCCTCAAACTGTCAAAGGTGAAATTAGAACCTGCCATATTTTGGTAAGGCGTAATTGAAAACATGTTATTTATTTCCATCCAATCATGGCATAAAGGAAAAGGCCTTCCCTGTTTAACTGCTGGCTCTTGCTTTCTATCACTTCAATTTTGCCCTTTCTAGAATTTACATAAATGGAATCAAACTGTATTTAGTTGTTTACATGTGGATTCCTTCCCTTATCATAGGACTGTAGACATGCAAATATTTTGTTGCATAGATCAGTCCGTTACTCCTTTGTATTGTGGAATAGCATTCACCTTCTGACGTGGATATGAGCATTACTGCGAGTTTGGGTTTCATCAGCTTTTTTCGGGACTGTCAAGGTAGTAGCTTAGATTATTGATTTGAGTCTCTCTTCTACCATAAACATTTATTGCTATAAATGTTTCAGGTATCTCCCACAAATCTGAATGTTTTTCTTTCATTTTCTTTCAGCTGTGAATATTTTTCAACTTTTATTATGAATGTTTTATCATGGTTTATTTAGAATTAAATTGTTTCATCTCCTAACATTTAAGGATTTTTTCAATTAGCTTTTTGTTACTGATTTCTAATTTAATTCCACTAGGATCAGAGACTATACACGGTATGATTTTAATTCTTTTGATATACTGAAATTTATTCTACGGACTAGAGATTGTTCCACTGCATTATCTTTTCTGTGTACACTTGCAATGAATTTGTATACTACTACTATGGCTGGAATTTTCTGTTAATGTAAGATTATCACACCTGAGCATGTTTTAAATCATTATTATTTCTGATTTTACATCACCTTGTTTTCTCAGTTACTGAAGTTTGTAAATTCTCTATAATTTTGGATTTAGTCACTGTTTTTCAGTTCCACCACTTTCTGTATCATACATTTTGAATTTCCACGATTAGTTGCATACTAATTTATACTGTTAGGTCTTTCTGCAGAATTAACCCACTTATCATTATAAAATGAAGCTTTTTATCCCTTGCTGTGAAATGTACACTGGCTGATGAACACTTCCACTTTCTTTGAACTATTAGCTGGCATCATATCTCTTTCCATCTTTTTTCCATTTAACTTCCCTCTGTGATAATTTTTAAAGTGTTTGTGTTGTAGACAGCATATTTTTGGGTCTCGCTTTTTTATGCAATGTGAACAATCTTTTTCAATATGACTATTTAATCAATTTATACTTAATGTAATTAAAGATGGGGTTTAAATTTACCAGATGGATGTCTTCTATTTTCCCTTCTATTACTGGCTTTGTTTTCCTTTTGTCTTGCTTTCATTTTTTCCAAGTTACGCTAATCTAAAATTATTTTTAGCACCTCTGTTATAGTACAACTGATGTACCAGAAATCACATTATTGAAAGTGAACAATTTGATCATTTTTAACACACATAAATACCCATGAAGCCACTGCCACAATCAATAAACTAAACATACTCAGCACCCCCAGGTTTTCCTTGCTCCCTTTTGCAGTCCAACCTCTGGTCTCTCCTGGCCTCACTACTCTAACCCCAGAAAGGCACTGATCTACCTTTCATCACTATAGATTAGCCTAGATTTTCTAGAATTTCATATAAATGTAACCACGCCTTATTTGAATCACTGAATTTTTATGATTTCATTTTATCTCCACTGCTGGCTTGTTAGCTGTACCTCTGTGTTTCCGTGTTCATTTACTGTGGTCATTCTATGACCATGGCAGATCTTCAGATGATGTTATACCACCTTATACAGAGTGTAAGAAGCATGATAGTGCATTTCCTTCATGCCCTTTATAATATTTTGTCATGCATTTTACATCTACATAGTTTATGAGGCCACGATGTATTATATATAAATTAAATATCAAACTATTTTGGGGCGCCAGGGTGGCTCAGTCAGTTAAGTGTCTGCCTTCGGCTCAGGTCATGATCTCGGGGTCTTGGGATCAAGTCCCGTGTCAGGCTCCTTGCCCAGCAGGAAGCCTGCTTCTCCCTCTGCCTCTGGCCCTCCCCCTGGCTCATGCACTCCCACTCTCTCTCTCTGTCAAATAAATAAATAAAATCTTTAAAAAATAAATAAATATCGAACTATTTTAAAACAATTATTGAAAAGAAACACCTTTAAACTGCCATCATATTCACATGTTTGTTGTTTCCTTCATTTGCACAGCTCCAGATTTTCACACAGCATCCCCTCTTGTTTCTGTCTGAATTTCATTTAGTGTTGATCTACTGGTAAGAAATTCTTTCACTTTTCTATGCGTGAATTAGGTAAGTCACCAATTTGTATTCATTTTTGAAAAAAATGAAAAATGATACTACTCTTTCCTTTCAGTAAAGATATAAATTCATTGTCTCGCAGCTGTACTGCTTCTGACAAGAAATCCAATGTTACTGTTTCTCTATAATGTTTCTTTTTAGAATTCTTCTTCGTTATCACTGGTTTTCAACAACTTGATGGTAATGTGCCTTGGTGTGATATTCCTCATATTTCCTTCGTCAGAGTTCTTCGAGCATTTTGAATTTGTGGGTTAACAGTTTTCATAAAATTGCACAAATCTATGAATGCTATTTCTTTCCAAGTTTTTCCTTCACCCACTTCTCTACCCTTCTCCTGAGAACACCATGTGCTATGTTCCTGCAGCCCACTGAGGTGCTATTTGTCTTTTCTGGTATTTTTTTCTGTGTTTCATTTTGGATGGTTTCTAATGTTATATTTTTAAGTTCACTGATCTTTTTTTTTTTTTTATTTAAATTGTCTAATCTGCTTCTGATTCCATACAATGTATTTTCATTAAAGGTAGTGTACTTTTCATTTCTAGCAGCTTCAGTTGGGTTGTTTTTATATGTTGCAGTTCTCTCTTTATCATACTTAATGCTTTTCTCTACCTTCTTGAATATCTGAAGTATGTTTATAAAAGGAATCAATGTGTTTATTTAAAAATTTTATCTGCTGAGTCATTTCTAGTTCTGACTGATCTTTCTCCTGGTTATGAGCTATGTTTTTCTGTTTCTTGCATGCCTGAAAATGTCTGAAAGAATAACATTTTTTGAATTTTAAGTTTGTGGGTTTTTTTCTTTTTATATTATTTTAATTTGATTTGGGTTCTGTTCTGAGAAAGTTGTGTGGAATTAGTCTGACCTTTTCGATTCTTGTTTTTTGGTTTTTGGTTTTTTTAATTTTAATTATTTGAGAGAGAGCAAGAGCGAGAGAGAGCACAAGCAGTGAGGAGGGCAAGAGGCAGAAGGAGAAGGAGACTCCCCGCTGAGCAGGGAGCCCGATGCAGGGCTCGATCCCAGGACCCTGAGATCATGACCTGAGCCGAAGGCAGATGTTTAACTGACTGAGCCACCCAGATGCCCCCAATTCTTGTTTCTAACTTTAAACGTGATTAGTGTGGACTAAACTTGATCAGTCGGCCTAGAACGGTCTTTAGCCTATTTTCGAAGGATCCTACCAGTCTGTATTACTCTCCTAGACCTGACATAAAAACTATCATATACCGGGTGATGTAAAACAACAGAAGTGGATTCTGTCACTGTTTTGGGAGACAGAAGTGAAAGTTCAGGTGTCATAAGGGCAGTGGTCTCTCTGCTAGCTTTAAGGATTGCTGGCAGTCCTTACCATTCCTTGGCCTGTAGCTGCTTAACCCCAATTTCTCCTTCCATTGTCACATGGCTTTTTCCGCTCAGGGTGTCTCTGTCCTCACCCAACATTTCCCCCTCCCTCTGTGTGTCTGTGCATCTTTTTATAAGGACACCGGTCACACCCAATTCAGAAACCACTGTGCTCCAGCACGACCTCATCCGGTGTCCCATATTTGCAAAGACTCTACATCCAGATAAGGTTACATTCACAGGTACCAGAGGTTAGGGCTTCAGCAGAACTTTCTGAAGGACACAGTCCATTTCACTACAGGTACTCCACGTGTTAACATGTCTTTGCACTATGAGCAGTGTGATATACAGAGACTCTTCTAGTCCTTTCTTTGCTGTTGGCCTCGCACTGGTAGGGGACTTAGGGAACTCCATGTCTGCAAATCCCCAGAGCTCCCTGTGCACCCTCCTTCCCTATTCTACTGTGTCACAAATGCCTAAAGCCTTGGCTTCTGGACTCCAAACGCTGCTTTTCTGACTAGCCGAGACTGCGGGCTCCTTTCGGGTTCCCACGCCGTGCACTGCAGGCTCGAAATCTGTTTCCAAGCAGTGGGCTGGGCTCCTCGAAGAGCTCAATGTACTAATCTCCATGATCTCTGCTTCGCTCCCTATTTGCCACTCCCCATGGTCCCTTCCTTCCTCCTGGACGCTCCCGCGCTGCAGGTCATCCCCGCCCTGCCCACCACACACACCCAGAGGCGCGTGGAAACCCTGCGGGCAGCACATGAGCCCTGCTGACCTTCCCGGAAACCCCCATCTGCACTCACCTGTGCCAGGCTCCGGGGGCAGGCCCCGGGGATCCCCCAGGGATCCCCCACGGTGCTCAAGACGTTTCCGATGCAGGCTCTCGTGGGCTAAGGGTCCAGCTCTCCATCTCAGGGCCCCAGTGAGGCGGCGGGGACAGGGAGCACGGCCTGCGGCTGCCGTTCAGGGGCCAGCCCAGGAACAGGTAGGCGTGGTCACGGGGACACGCTGCAGACCCCACACCCCCACACAGGTGTGAAGGGACGCCGCGTCAAAGGGCCGGGCCTTGCCCTGGGATGCCCGGGGCCGGGACCGCAGCGCTCGGGGAAAGTCCACACGCGGCCCCGGCCCTCGGCCTGCAGACGTTCGGGATCCCGCGCAGCGGGCCTCGCAGCTCTACCCTGGGCACGGAGCCCAAAGACCGATGCGGGGGAAGGCAACTGAGCCGGCTTCCCGCCCGCAGCCCCGGCTGCGTCTCCCGTCCCAGCACCCCCTTCGGCCCACGTGGCCCGCGCGGGAACCCGAGATCCCGCGAGACTGCAGCGAGCGTCCTCCCAGAAGTGTGGCTGCGGGCCTGGTTCTTGCCGACGCGGCTGTCGTCCCTGCTCGTCTTCCCCGGTCCCCCGGGGGCCCGCACTTAGTCCTCCACACACCGGAGGCCGCACGGTCGTCCAGGGGCCGACCGCTCCCTGTGCGCCTTCCCAGCGAGCCCCCCGCTCCACGACGTGGGCAGGCCCGGCGGCTGGTGCACCTGCCACCCGCCCCGCCTCCGCCCACCCGGGCGCTGTTCACTGATGGGCTGGCTTGAGGGCCCAGCTCCACATGGTCGGCTGGGCCCGCTGGGAATGTCGGCGGGCACCAGATGTCTCGGGTGTGACTTCATATGTTTCCAGTTTTCCGGCCCTTTAAGCAGGAGGCATCCCCGCTGTTCTTCCAGAACCATGAGTCCAGGTGTAAAGCCATTTTCCTAAGACACATTGTTTTCTATTGCTTTATATCACGTTCATTACGAAACCTACACTTAGATTTCGAATCATCTGTAATCAAGTAAATGTTTTCTGTACCTTGTTTTTATGAGACCTCCTTTAATAATTGCTGTACATATTTGCTAAAAATATTTTATTTTAGATGAATGTACCCGTTTCACGTGTTATAGGCTGCCATTAGGGAAAAAGGTATTTAAATACTACTTTGTAAAAACATTAATAAAAGCATGCAATGCTGGCATATGCTGATATTTACTAAATACTTATCAATACAATTCTTTACCCCAGTATACTATTTAACATAGTAAAGTTGACTACATTAGAAATTCTCCCGGGGCGCCTGGGTGGCTCAGTTGGTTAAGCGACTGCCTTCGGCTCAGGTCATGATCCTGGAGTCCCTGGATCAAGTCCCGCATCGGGCTCCCTGCTCAGCAGGGAGTCTGCTTCTCCCTCTGACCCTCCTCCCTCTCATGCTCTCTGTCTCTCATTCTCTCTCTCTCAAATAAATAAATAAAATCTTAAAAAAAAAAAAAAAAGAAAGAAATTCTCCCATTTACCAATAGTAAAATGCTGGTAACACCCCTTATCTCTAGAAGATAAATTCAGTGACTCTCCTGTCATGTAAGTATGTGACCATAACACTGGCAAATGCATATAACAGGCTTAGATGTCATGCAGATATGCAATATATACTATAGGATAAATTGACAATAAACATATGATCAGATAAATTGATAGTATTGAAATATCTACCTATAAGTGAATAGTGTATGTTTGTAACTCCATTAAAGCATGGGAAATTATTTTGCTGAAAAGACTTGACCCAATAAGACAAATTTAACAACATCCACTATAAAAATGCAAATGAAAAATATATTTTTACAAGTAAAATATACAGACCTCATAGCATACTAATTTATTTTACAAGAAGTGCTAATAAACTTAGATATCTGGCTTTCCATATTTCACTAAATTTAAGAATGAAAGCTCACTGAAATGGCGGGGGAGTTGAAGAATTAAAAGCCAGCTCTTAAGGCAAAAGAAGAGAAAAAATTCGACATAACTTTGGTAAGAATCCCTATGTGATTTGAGTTTTTTAGCATAGCATGAATCAGCCTTACTCACATTGCTCTCAAAGGTATCACTTATTTTATTACCGATACGACACAGTGCTACAAATTATATATGTTTATGACAATGAATCATAAAAACAACAATAAATATCACAAGTCATTGCCATTGTACCTTCCAAAAAAGCAATAATTGTTTTGGATGATTCCTATGACAAGCTGAAATAACTTTCTGTCATGAAAAAGGGTAACAGTTTCTCATCTGGAAAATTTACATATGTGCCATTATTCAGGAAATTCAAGAAAATATACATTTATGTTTTGGTATGTATTAGAGAAGAAATAGCTAGATGGCAGTGTTCAGTAGATGGTTAAACTGATGTAACTCTCACAGGCTCTTTAATAACTCCTTAATAAAGACCTCCAAAGTACTCATTTCTTTACATCATTAAAAATTTATAAAACAACAAATCATACCCTGGCTTATTATCTATCATTAACTGCATATGTATATAAATATCCAAATTGAATGGCAGAATTGTATTTATTGGATAAATCATCATTTTGCTGATGGAGAAACTGTCCTTCTAAATTCTTGTACTCAATAAATAAGATTTGCTGGTTTTCTTATTTCCCTGACATTCTTTAAACTTTAAATAGCATAATGTAATGATATATGTTATTTCACCATTTCCGGTGCTCTTTTTCAAATCTTTTAAAAATTCATGGGTGGAGGGAGGGAGATTTGGAAGAGGTGGTCCAAAGGTACATACTCTCCGTTTATGACAGTAAGTCCTGGGGATGCAGGTAACCCTGCTATATGACACATGGGAAGGTTCTTAAGAGAATAAATCCTAAAGAGTTCTCATCACAAGGAGACTTTTCCCCTTTATTCTTTTCTTCTCTCTTTTCATTTTCTTGTACCTACATGAGAAGATGGATGTTAGCTGCACACATCATGGAAATGATCTCACAACAGATGTAAATCAAACCATCATGCTGTGCTCCCTAAACTTATGCAGTGATGTATATCAATTATTTCACATTAAAACTGGAAAAAAATAAAAACATCACAGTGTTGTAAAACTGATGAACTGAGACATTTTTGTTTTAGGCTTGCATTATCATAGTTATTTTTAGATAACCTTACTTTGAGAGTTTACAGTAAAATAAGCTAAAATATATAAACTATAATATTTTAAATTTATTTTTAATCTTCTCATTGTTCTTGTGCTAATATATTGAATTAATATATTTATTGGGTTTATTCAAACTTTTCACCTTTTACCATTCGGTGAATGGCTATTATATATGAAGTTTATAAACTCCATATAGCAAAAGTGAAGCCTGGTTTAATAAAAGACAAATACAGAAAATTCTGTTCAAGTAATTAGTTCTCCCAGATTTGTTGGAATTTACTACCCAAAAAATCACTACAGATGATATTTATAGCACATTTGTTCTTATACTGAAGGAAAACCATCCAATTATTTTGTTCCTCGGTAATTTCCCACAGTTCAATAAACAATAAACCCCAAATTGTATTTAAATAATTCTTCCAAATGAAAAGGTCACAGAAACTGCACCAGTACAAAGAGAATATATCGCTAAGCTTTGGTCTTCTGCAACTAATCATTCTGGTGTAAAATGTGACCAGCAATTTTCCATGAGCTTTCATGAGCTTGGAATTCAGACTGTGGGTCTACATGTGAGAAATATGGCAAGAACAGCTCCCAATCAAAGCATCTCACGTCTTGTAACTGATTGTTAAGACCAACAAGTTCTTTAACCTTGCATGTTGTAAGCAACACTATCCAGCATTATCAAAGTTATTTTCTATCCCGAATGATTTCTTAGTGTTTATAATAAGAGGTGTGAAATGCTGTGAGCTTCTGGCATACAACCGACTGGGGAGGTAAGCCGCAGTGCCGGCTGAGGGATGAGGTAATCCTAACTGCCAGCCCTATCCCACTGCTCCTTGCTCACTTCCGTATTTTCATCTAAATCATGGGCTTCACCTTCACAATCTGCTAGGCAATACTTTGTCCACATCACCTGCTCTAAAATGCCGGGTCAGCGACATAATTGTAGCCCCTGTCATTTGGGTCTTGATTAGAAGCCTATGACTCTGGAGAGAGGGCCTATCTGATGATTTAGGAGTGGCCTGGAGCATGTCCAGGGTGTGATCCATCTGCTAGGTCTCAAACCTGCCTCTTCTTCTGAAAGCTAATGCTATAGCTGAGAATATAAAATTTGAAGATTAACGTTATTTAATAAATTAAGCATAGCGTTTCAAGACACAGAAGAGGATGATCCACAGCGTAAGTGGAATGCCTGATTCCTGTGGGCAATGCTTTGGAGCAGCATGCCTTCTCTCACTGGAGTTTGATTAGATCCACAGCCGTTGGGAATAAACTGAATTAATGTGATGCAAAGAGAGACAAGCATTTCCCCGCTTTGCACACAGTAAATCTGAGGTGGCAACTGTGATCTTAGGGGAGCAAGAGATCACGGTAGGAAAAAGATGGGGTGAGAGTAAAGGGAATGGGAGTGGTTTTCCTAAACCAACATCCACAACATCAGGATGGTACGATGAGCTGCTAACCGGAGATGTTCAGAGTCTACGGCTGGGAGAGGTGGTTGGGGGAGAAATGGGTTCTGCCTGTCTCATCCTGGTGGCGGGGACCTGGGGTGTGGGGTTGCTGTTTCTTCAGTAACCTCAGGGGTAAATCCTGCCCCTTCCCACTGTTCCCTTTTCCTTGAAGCAGCGAGTGCTATAAGGAAGTCCAGATACAGTGAGTGAAGGAAACAGAATCTTCCCCAGTAACCACTACGTACCCGGTTACTCCCGGTTATGAGCACGTTCTGTCAGGCCTGCCGTTCCCCACCTATCATAGCTGGATCGGTGACTCACCTGTCTCCTAAAGGCCTGGTTCAACGGGTGCTTTCCCCGTGCTCCCCTCCCTGGGAGGCTGGATGTTGCCCTGTATTTCAGAGCCCGTTTGTCGAGGGCTGGATAATGGTCCGGCAGATGTCCATGTGCACGGTTATCTGAGTGGACTCAAGGCAATCAAGTACTTACAAGTGGAACGCAGTCGATAAAAGTAAGCCATAGAACCTGTGACCGAAGGAGCAGACAGCTGGAGTGATACAAGGAACAAGAAAAGGTGAGGAGACAGATCTCTGGAAGCCTCCAGAAGACATGCAGCCCTACCAACCCCTGATGTTAGAATCCTGACCTCCACAATTGTAGAAGGAAAAATCTGTATTGATTTATGCTACTAAGTTTGTGGTCAATGTGCTACAGCAGCAATAGGAGAAAAATACAGCATTGTAAATCATTTTTTTTTATACCCATAGCACGCATTACCATGATCACTGTCTGTGGCCCACTCAGTACGAGCTAGTACATCTAGGGATCCTACCTTATTTACCATTTTCTGTAGACCAAGCACATTTTCTAGTACACAGTAGTCCCAAAGTTGCCTTTTCAGTAATTGGAGAAATAAGTCAATGTTTATTTGTTAAGATCATCTGCTATTACTTGGGGGCACCACTGGATTTTGTATAAGGCCAGATAATCCAATGGAAGATGTAAATGATACAGAATATCCTAGTTTTAAGTCCTGAGTGGTTAGAAACAACAGCAGGTTGTAGGACTGATTTACTTATAATCCTGGTTTTCTGCACAGACTTTCTGACAGGGACTCTTTCAAATATTGTTATTTAATGATCAACCAATATATACTTTTGTAGCAAGAAGGGCAGAGAAGGAACGCCAGCGCAGTAACTAACATTTTCTTTCCTGCTAAAAATGCACTTGAAATGGTAGAGGGGAAATTAACTATGTTTGATAATACCATCATTCATTCCCTATCTTGCTTTTCAAAATGTAATTTAACTGATATTCATATAGTACTTTGGCAATCTGAGTAAGAGGTACCATTCTATTCTAAATTAAAAGAATCTTTCTGTATCTCCATTCAATTCTTTATTAAATCACAAAATAAATTATGACTTTATAGAACAACCATGTGTTCCAGCTGGTTTTGAAATAAGCAGTAATGGAAGACAAACTTGAGATTTTTATTTTAGAAAAGTTTAGAAAGCTCCTCCTCAGACGGAGAGAGATATAGACGCAGAGACAGAGAGACAGAAAAAGAAAGAGAGTCCAAATTGTGAAAGCTTTCCCGTGTGGCCACAAACACCACAGGGCAATTTAGGCATATAGACCATATAGACTGTGCATTAAGACAGAGTTGAAAAAATTTAGACACAAGCATATAATACATACTTCATTCCTATCATAATGAAAGAATATACAATTGTTATTATAATATAGCTACTCTTCCACAGGAACATCAAATGAGATAACCTCTTCAAATTTCTTTTTTTTTTTTTAAAGATTTTATTTATTTATTTATTTGGCAAAGAGAGAGAGAAAGTATAAGCAGGGGGAGTGGCAGAGGGAGAACCAGGCTCCCCGCAGAGCAGGGTGCCCAATGCAGGGCTCAATCCCAGGACCCTGGGATCATGGCCTGAGCCGAAAGGCAGACACTTCACCAACTGAACCTCCCAGGTGCCCCGAAATTTCAACTGAAGTATGACTTCTTAGTTGTTCCCATCATTAAGAGACCAAACAGAAAAGTGGATTTGAATATTAAAAGAACTACAAAGTATAAAAAATTGGTAAGTACTATTTAACTTTTAAATTTAGTCCCTTCAATGTACTTCCTTCTAATGTGTGGTGTTGCTTAGCATTAAAAACTTGACCTCTGGAAAGTAGCCAACTAACTCATCTCCACCACTGACTACCTAAGTTACCTGGATCACCTCAGACTCCCCACTGGTAGAACTGTAAATGGAATATCCCATTATAAGACTTATGGGCTACTGTAAACATCAATGTCCCAAGTACCAATCAATTTTAGTTTTAACATTGCTATTTCCTCAAGAAAAATGATATATTTTAAAATTAGCCATTTTTATAACACTAGACTTATAAAGCAGCCACTTGAATACATAAAGATTTAAATTAAAATACTCTGTTAGTTATACGAACATCTTTTTAACTATTATTTAAAGTTAAAATGAGAAGGGAGGAAATTAACTTAAAGATCCAAAGAACTAAAACATATCCCTCAGCAAATATGTGCTGCGAAGTTCCAGGTGGCATTTACGTAAGTCTTCATATTTCTCTCTCAAAAATTTCAAAACCCCATCTACTTTCTTGGAAACGGTTGGATTTTTCTACTTTTTAAATACCTGTAAATGTTACTTCCATTTTACAAAAAATAAAAGTTTGAAGTTTCCTTTTCTCATATTATGTCAAAATACATTTTTTTCAATAATGAAGACAACAACGTTTTTGGTATTATTGCAAAATTGAATACGATCTTCAGAATCAAGATCAGACTATTTCTGGACCCTTAAAGAGTAAGCATTATGGGAGAGAATACAATGTGTTTTTGTATCATAAGGTCTTCCTAGATTCCTATTAGAAAAATCAATAATTTCAGAAGGTGACCTCCTGTAAAATGGACTATTGCTGTATTCGTCTTAGAGAGGAGGAGTAGGAACAGAGTCATTAAAGCGAAGCTTGAACCATTTGATCTGACAGTGTAGGAAATGAATCTCCTTTACCTGATTGCCTATGAAGCAGGCTCACATTCCTTTTCTTTGAATTGTTTGTGCAAGAACTTTTGCTTTTAGGAATAACAAGATGCACTTGTTGTGTTACGTAGCAAGACTTTTGGACAAAGACTATGCAGAATTTCTATCTGGAGCATTTGAGAACCAAGTCATATTTCCTAAATTAGTTACCTAAGCCCGTCAGTGAACAAACCTGTGAGGAATTTGTTGCAGATTTGAGCCCTGCTTTAGACAGACCGATAATATCTTTATCTTGAAAGGGGAAATCTTGGACACCGTATTAGCTACAAATTGAATTGGTCCCCTAATTGTTTCCCTTTTAGCAAAATGTCAAGGAGGAGTAAAGGTCTTATTTGCATTCTGTATAATTCTGGGATACTGCAAGGAGAGGATAGAATATAGACTGCAGTGTTGGGCAAATTCCATGCCATAGAGTTACATTCATCCTGGAGTCCATGACACACAAGACAGACCTAGTCATCACTCTAACAGCGTATGAAGTCACGGCCACAGATTAGTGAACCATCTCAACCAACAGTGTCTCGACTGGGATCCTCTCTGGCCCCCTACATATATATAATTAATGAGAAACAGCTTTGCCTTCCGAAGGTAAAAAAATTTGGCATATTACATATGTGATTCTTTTCCAATTATAAAACATATGTAAATATACAAGAGTAAGAAGCAGAGTTTCAGTTCCATGGATATAGAGTTTCTGTTTTGTAACAAAAATATTCTAGATCTGTTACACAGCAATGTGTAACACTATTATTAGTTAGTGTAACACAATTAGTTAACAGTAATGCACAATACATTTAAAAAGCATGAAAATAGTAAATTTTAGGTGATATGTTTTTGATCACAGTAAAAAAGATAATAAAAGTACAGAGAATATTGTAACAAACACCAAAGTAGCTGTTACCCAGATGTAACCAATGTTAAAAATGTCCCATATATATTTCAGTTTTTCTAAAGAAGCAAAATGTGATTGAAGTTCCTGAATTCCTCATCCTATCCAATGGTGTATCCTTTTTACCTTCGTCAAAGGTAAATAAAATCCCAAAGTAGGTATCAATATGTTCATCCATGTTCTCATAATTTTATTCTAAATGTACTAAATGCAATTTGCATTATGCATTGTATACTAATTTTTTAAAAAGTATTCAATAACATAACACTTTTGAAGATAACACAGAAATCAAAACAAATAAAATTTCTAATTATAAATTATAAGGACTGCTGCCTTAACTTTCTAGATTTTTAGCCTGTCTTTTGGCTCGATCTCCTGGATAATTGCCATGTTATTTTCTTAAACTTCTTGGCCAGTGTCTTACTTTCCTAGGGCTGCAAACAAAACATCACAAACTGATCTGTTTAAGCAATATATATATATATATATTAGAGAGATAGAGAATCTTAATTTTTTTAAGATTTATTTATTTTAGAGAGAGAGAGGGAGGGGCAGAAGGAGAGGGAAAGGGAGAATCTCAGGCAGACTCTGCATTGAGCGTGGAGCCTGATGGGCCCAATCTCCCGACCCTGAGATCATGACCTGAGCCAAAACCAAGAGTCAGATGCTCAACCCGACAGAGCCACCCAGGTGCCCCTAAGCAAGACTTACTTATTGTCTCACAGTTCGGGATGTTAGCAGTTGGGAGTCTCAGTTGTGGGCAATGTTGGTCCCGAGGGCCCCGGGGAAGACTGTTCCATGCCCTGCTCCAGCAGCTAGTGGTCTGCCAGAAACAGGCCATGCTCCTCAGCCTGGCGACACCCTGCCTCATTCTCTGCCTTCGTTTTCACATGGCCTTCTGTATCCCTTCACACCATTCTCCTTCTCTGCATGCCTATCTCAGTGTCCACGGGCCCCTTTCTATAAGGGCAGCAGTCCTCCTGGGTTAGGGCCCACTCTAGTGATCTCATCTTCCCTCAATTACTTCTGTAAACCCTATTTCCAAATAAGGTCACATTCTGAGATCCTGGGCCTTCAAGATGTTCAGCTCATAACAGCCATATTGACTTACTCCATAATTACGTAAGAGCAATTAGCCCAAGGCTGACAGTTAATGGATTAGATCTCAAACTCTAAGGCATATGCTCATTAGGAGGAGCATCTTTAAGTGTCACCAAAGTTCTCTGCCTGCCATGGGACATTTACAAGTTTGCAAAGGGCATTTTCTAACCTATCATCTATCCACTTATCCAGAAAATCTTTCAGAAGCAGCAAATAGTTTATTCTAAGACATTTTTCTCCCCCAGAGGGGCAGGGACTGGATATGTGATTGTGGTGGTCAAGGTAGGGAGAGTGTGGAGCAGAGGGCCGCTTCTCCCAAATCTCACGGTCTTTGGGACCCTTGCAAGTGTCAGGAGTTACACTGTGGCAAGGAAACTGGATGGATAAAAAACAGCCACACGATTTATGATCCGTTGGTCAATAAAGAACTACGAGTTAAGGAATGCAGTCCCAAATACGATTCAATTATGCATTAAAGTAATAATTATCCAAGAAATTAACATCAAAAGCTTTTAAACTATGAAAATTGAATAGGCTTTTAAAATGCCATTTTTTTTAAAATTAAGGCATAAAACTTTTTATGTTGAAATCACATTTTCTCTATTTCTCTCTTGTGTCAAATGCTGAAATCTATATAGGAATGCAGTCTTCATACACGCTTTTGTGTAATGTAATGGAAGACTATTTCCATTTGTGGAAAGCTTTCACTGAGCTGCTAAAAAAGCATTGTGCCTGGATGAATTCTTATACAAATGGATGATTTTGATTTCACTTACATAATTTTATGTAATTTATTTCATAAAAGGTTTTACTGAAGGTTTTTTAAAAAAGCACATTTTCCTTTTTTTTTTAAAGATTTTTACTTATTTATCTGAGACAGAGAGAGAGAGAGAGCACACAAGAGGGGAGTGGGGAGGAGCAGAGGGAGAGAGAGAGATAAGCAGACTCCCCACTGGGCAGGGAGCCTCACTCAGGGCTCGATCCCATGACCTGGAGATCATGACCTGAGCCAAAGACAGATGCCTAGTTGACTGAGCCACCCAGGTGCCCCCAAAAATGTACACTTTTAAATGTCAGGTTATAGAGGCATGGTCAGGTTCTTTGACAATGAACTAAGTTATAAAAACCCTATACAGATATTATAACAGAGGTGAGTATAATTGCACAAACTTAAAGTAATTAAATTGAAATTATTTTTATAATAATCGATAATAATCACCAGTAGCTACCTGTTCTTAAATGGCAATTAAATTATAGAATAGTTAATGTAACTAAAAATGGATCTTTCTCAAACTTAGTAACATTGTATCTCACTAGCTTGTATATCACAAGAAAGACATGTTCCCAAGATTATGTTACTATTTCACTGATGAGCTTGGACTTGAATCCTGATCATCCTAAGACACAGATTGTCTATCTGTAAAATGAAGCAATTGAACTGAGGGATACCTAGCTCCCTCCCAGTCCTTTTGTTTAGGGGAAAGCTGAACTCCCAGGTTGTAGCTTCACTCACTTTATCCAAGCAGCTAACTATCCTTCTACCCATCCTTTGATTCATTCATCAAAAATTTAAATTATTACTGTGTGTCAGGCACTGTGCTAGAAGCCAGGAATAACATTTTGAACAATACACATGGTGTCCTTTCCACTTGGAAGGTCTTTCCATAAGAACAACTACCAGTTGTACTTGTGGCTTTATTCTTTCACTCCTGCTCTAACAGTCAGACCACCTATTACACCAGCAAATAGAAGATCATTGCTCTAAACTTACATCAGAGTTTAGGCACTGCCCACTCCAAACACCTGCTCTCCTCAAGAAAGAAATCTGTAATGGTTTCCAGATCGAAGCGATGTTGCTTTCACCGACAATCTTCATCACTCACTGCTGCTATTTCAACATCACCCCACTGGTCACCTGGATTCCTCACTCTTTCCTTGTGTGTGGTCACAGAAAACTCCTCTCTTTATACAGTCATATTTGATTATCTTACATGCTCTTCCTTGCCTGTTGCTCTCTTCTCCTACACTGAACCCCCTTGATTTCAGAATCTCTAAGGCATTGGGCCCCCATTTCAGGTGCTGCCTGACGCTATGGCGCTTGATCAGTCCGAGCACATTGTAAGCAATCATGAGCCCAGATGTAATGCTTAAGTCAGTTTTCTTCCTGTTACTCCATCGAGTCAGGTAACCTGTGCAAGGGAGTACCAAACATACGATTATTAATGACCAAACTTTTAATCCTGACCCATCACAGAAGGGATAGAAAGAAGCAAACATGAAAATATTCTGAAAAAAATGTAGCTAACCCCCTCACAGATTATTGAGAATGAGATCACTTTTGGCTTACTGTGTGCAGTCATTATTTATATTAATCAGGTTGGATTCGGTTCAACCTCACATTCCATTACATGGGAGGATTAATATGGATGAAGTAGCCAAAGTATTCCAGAACCAAAGACGTTACAAGGCCTTTAAAATTAGGCTGCATTAATGGTTTTAGTTGGAACTGGGTTCTTAAGAGCCAGAAAAGTCCTGTTTTTAATTTTTTTTTTCCTCTCTTGATTATTATCACAGTGATGTGGGGAAGTTACCATAATTTTCTGAGGGTCAGTTTCTTCATCTGTAAAATAAAGGCCGTAGCATTTAGTCCATAAAGTTATTTTTATGCATATATGGGCCAACACATTTAGATCTCTCCTCCAAGGGCTCAGGAGGGTGTAGGTCATGTGGATATCCCCTGTGCCATCACCATCCTGACCATCAGCAGACACTGTATGGGTTTACAGCTTTAAGGATTACTCTTTCTTGAGTTCTTCACGGTTTACAAGTCAGCAAACCACGGCCTGCATGCCCAGTCCGGCCATCCACCAGTTTGAGAAATGCTTCATTGGAACACAGCCGTACCCTTGTTTGTGTGCATTCCGGCTGCCTTGGGATTACAGTGGAACAGCTCAGTAGTTGGGACTGCAAAGCTCAAAATACTTACTATCTGATGCTTGCAGAAAAAGTTGGAGAAACCGTGGCTTAATGGAACAAGGAGTTTCCAATATAGGCTTTTATGTCACTCAATTTCCTAACACCATTGGTGCCCAGGAAGGGCAAAAACCCCACAGTCTGTTTCTGAGGGGATTAACCAGAGGAAACCTCTCTTTGAAAAATTAGACTGAAGTGAATTTTTTTGGCTACTGATACTGGGAACCCTCACCTTATAAGAACAAGCAGGATTACTTCTCAACATGTATTATTAAATTGTCTCTTCTTCAAGAGGAAGAATAAAAATGAAAAAAGTTATATATAGTTAATTTTGGGGAAATTGTGTGTCAGGGAAGAGGAGCTAAATTACATGTTTTTGTTAAAGTTATTTCCCTTCTGCATGTCTGCTATTTTCTCACCTGTTACAAGAAAGGTTGTGCTCAGTGGATTCTATGCTTCCTTCTACTTGGGAGATCTTATTTTTTTTAAAGATTTATTTATTTACTTGAGGGGCGAGATGGGCACAGAGGGCAGAGGGAGAGAAAAACCCAAGCAGACTCTTCGCAGAGCATGGAGCCTGATGCGGGGCTCAATCCCAGGACCCTGATATCATGACCTGAGCTGAAGGCAGACGCTTAACTGACTGAGCCACCAAGGGGGCCCTAGTTTAGCTTACTTATAATGCGAAGTATGAGAGATGCATTAAGGTTATGTTTTTGTTTATGGATTTTTTTTATAACCATTCTTCCCATAAACAATTTTTCCAGGACCATTTAGTAAAAGACTGTTTCTATTTATCTTGGCCTCAATTTTCTCATCTTTTTCTATTTCCCTAGAGGAGGAATCTAGTATCATTGATTTGAGACCTTTCTTTTCTAGAATAACATTTAGCACTAATATTTGCATACAAAATCACTTTAGCAGCATCACACACATTTTGATATGCCATGTTTTCATTTTCACTAAGTTCAAATACATTTTTAACTTAATCTTTGGATTTTTTCAGTGAACAATGAGTTATTTGGGGTTGTGTTATTTAATTTCCAAATTTGGGAGATCTGCCAGAGGTCTTTCTGTTACTGATTTCTAATTCAGTTCTACTCTTTAATGGAAGGAGAGTTTCCATGGCCTTAAAACTTTTTCATTTTATAGAAGCTTGTTTTAGGGCACAGAATATTATCTATCTTGATATATGTTCTGTGTGTACTTGGAATACACTAATAATAATGGTTTTAATGTGATTGATAATTCTATCATCTGTGTCAGGTCTGTGTCAGTTTTGATCAACTAATTTTCTCTTTTTATGGTTTTACTTTCCTCCTTCCTGGCAGCTTAGTAATTTTTAATAGGATGCCAGGCACTGGGAATTTTACCTTATTCATTGCTGAATATTTCTGAAAGATATTCACAGTCTTTGTTTTACACATAGCTACACTAGTCTTCCTTTGGAGTCTTGCTTCTAAGATTTGTAGGCAAGGCTGGAGTTGTTTTCTGTTTAAGGCTAGTCACTCCCCTTTGCCAAAGCAAGACCCTTCTTTACACTCTAACCAAGAGGTTTTCCGGACTAAGTGTTGGGAACAGGTCCTATTCCAAGACCTGCACCTCTGGCGGTTTATAACTTTATTCCTTTTTGGTGGTTCTTTCCCCCACCTTGAGTGTTCCTCAATACTTAACTGAACACTTGAGGGGGTTTCTGAAGATCTCTGCAAGTCTATATACTGCTTTCTCCCCTCAGTTACTGAGCTGTGCAAACTCGGGTTGCCTTGTTCCCCTCAGGCTCCTGGCTCCCATTTCTCAAGCCAAGGAGTTCTCCTGGATTTGCCTGGGTCCCTCCTCTGTTGCCTGGGCCTGGAAAACCTCTCATGATGGGGCAGACATAGGGCTTACCTCATTTGCTCCTGATGCCTCTGGGCAATGATAAAGCTCACCTCATTTGCATCTCTCAGCTTTCAGGAAACACTGTCTCTTGTTACCTGATAGCGTCTGGGGGAACATCATTTCATTGGCCTTGCACAGCTTTTCAGCAGCCCAGTAAATTCAGTCCCTAATAATTCTATGTTGTCCGGAAGGCAAAGTCATACACATCTTATTTGTCAATGCTTTGTTGCTGTGGTAAACTTTGGAAATGACTCTATTTGAAGTGTGAAAACATTGAGAGAAACTTCACTTTACAAAAAATATTTTATAGAGCAGCTTCCCTTATTCCACTGTATTACTAAGGGGTAGGAAGAGGGAATTAATCTAATGAGTTAGTATTTTTCTATTTCCCAGCACTCACCTGTAATTAATCTAGCAAGGAGTATAAAAGAAATCATGTATTTTACAAGGAGTTGGTGTTATACAATTAGATTCATTCTTGATGATATGCCAAATTAAAAATCTTGTTTGTGTGTTTCCTACCTGAGCACCTTCTTATATAGCCTGAAAACTTTGTGAAAAGCAATTATTGTATGTTAATTGTATTTGGTTAAGTAAAGTATAATTACCTATTTTAAATTCAAATAATTTATATTAAAATAATATATGGGCAATGATTTTTAATTGTTTATTGACTTCTTGTCTATGTATGTTATTGCTAAGAACAATTACTAGTATTCAGTTGTGGGTAAACATATTTTGATATTCCAAATGAATTTAGATATTAAAACTATTAATGATAATCCAATTATTTCCTTTAGGAATTTAAAAAATCACATCTAAATAAATAAAATCCATCCCTTTCTCAAGTTGGGAGTGGCTGCATAGCTTTACTATTTCGTCTTAAAGGATATTGTGAATGCTCTTTTGAGAAGGTCAGTACAATTTTTGGTGACATGAGATAACAAACCAGAGGAAAAAAGAAACATCTTTGTTTCTTGAGGTTTTGTTGATATTGTTGTTGCTGTTTTTCTTATTTATATTATATGCCACAAGACTCAGCCAAAAGCTGTCTCAGCTAAAAAGTGAAACATGCAAGTGCATTCAACTTCAGTAAGAAAACCGAGATTCCACTGCACGCTTGACCCTCTTACTTTCCCCTAGCTGAGAGGTGAGTTAGGTCATCTCTAAGAGCTACAAAGAATCATGGGGACTATTAGTGAGGCTTAGTAGAGGGGAACATCACATAAACAAAGTTCTATACTGTC
Organism: Halichoerus grypus; assembly: GCF_964656455.1. Classification (NCBI taxonomy): domain Eukaryota; kingdom Metazoa; phylum Chordata; class Mammalia; order Carnivora; family Phocidae; genus Halichoerus; species Halichoerus grypus. Next base: position 83,714,427 of record NC_135718.1, read on the forward strand.
TGATCATAGAGATAGAAATAAAAGATGAAAAATTATATTAAACTCCTTGCATCCCAGTGTAGACTTCTATTGCTTTGGCTAACAACTTAAGTAAATATTGAAACCTCGTGTTAGGTGGTAACTTGGAATATTATTTGTCTACTGAATACTCATAACTTGAATCTAAAGTATCTAAAACTCTTTCTAAAAAAAATATTTTATTTATTTGAGAGAGAGCGTGAGCAGGGAGAGGCGCAGAGGGAAGAGGGAGAAGCAGACTCCCTGCTGAGCAGGGAGCCCGGTGTGGGACTCCATCCCAGGACCCTGGGATCATAACCTGAGCTGAAGGAAGATGCTTAACCAACTGAGCCACCCAGGTACCCCAAGCATCTACAACTCTTTAGTTCTTGAATATCAAGGTAACAAGACTCTTTAAAAAAAAAAAAAAAACAAACACTTTGGCATTAAAAAATTAAAATATAAATTTATGAATGTATTGTCAATTCTTAGAGGTCAGACCTTCACTGTATTTGTTCTTTTCTTACATGTAGATCATGTCAATGCTTTGAGTTTTATGCTATTAAGTCAAAAAAAATAGAAGATTGTTTAAAGAAGTCTTTCCTGAATAGAAAATAATTTTGAATCACAAGAATAATAAAATGCATTCATTCAAAATTAGTTTTCTGAAGCTTTATATTTCACAGATTACCTTTTAAATAATTCTATTTCCTATGAATAGTTTAACATGCCACCTAAGATGTTTATTTAGAAGTATCTCAAAACTACTATATCTAAATATTTTCACTTCTCTTCATACACATTTTCTTTTTATTATCTTTAGCAAAAATACCTAACAACTACTAAGTGCCTAACATATGTCAGAAGATTTTATCTTTACCTCAATTCCTCTTTACAACTAAACATCTCACAGAAGAGGAAAGAGAGTAAGAATCTGTCTCCATTGGATACCTTGTACAGGTCATATCCCAATTCATTTCTGTCTAACCCTAAAGTTTTCTTGGCCAAATCAAAGAAAGTGCTATGTATTATGCTCCCTAATAAGGGGCACCTGGATGGCTCAGTTGATTAAGCATCCAACTCTTGATTTCCGCTCAGGTCATGATCTCAGGGTGGTGAGATCCAGCCTATTGGGCTCTGTGCTCAGGGGGGGAGTCTGCTTGTCCCTCTCCCTCTGTCCCTCCACCCACTCACACACTCTCTCTCTAAAATAAACAATTAAATCTTAAAAAAAAAAAAAAAAGGGAAGTACTGAATGCTCACTACTGTTTTCTTGTCCCATTAAACTTGACCCAAACTTATTTGATTATAACCCAGATTCTGGATGGTTGTCCTTGCTGCCCTAACACCTGTTACATCACAGAAAATTAGCATTCTCTTACTGTCTTATCAATTTGGAAATGTATATCTTATTAAAGCTATATAATGGCAAATATCACCTTTGTATTGTCACTTTTGGGGAGGGTACTATAGACAAAGATATTCACTTTAAATATTTAGATATTCATCTAAAACTTCAAAATGTTCAATTGTATAAAGTCAGCTTCAAAGAAAATACACTTTCTTCCAAAAATGTATTGCACAAAACAAAACCTTTGCTATTGGTTACTTTAGTCCTAACACTTCTCCAATATCTCTGCGCTAATTAGACAGAAAATGGAATGTCTACTATGCAGTGTTGAGTCCTGAACTGTGAAGGGTCTGATATGTTATGCTACTTGTAAATTAACAAATCTGCTTGTTACTGTTGTCAGAATCAATAGTCAGTTAAAATTCAAACTCTTGCAACGGTTTGGGAGAACAGCACCAGAGCATTCTCCTTCTGAGAAAGACCCCACCAGCATTCTGAAAAACAAAGATCGTTAACACAACTCTCTCCTGCACCTCTTGGGGTCTAAGGTGTTCTTTTCTTAGATATGGGGATTTTTGCCCTTCCTCCAACGTCACAAAATCGGTACGTCTCACTTCAGTAGTTATAATTTCATTTCCCCCCAGTCTTCCCCCACTTGGCAGATAGACCTTGGTCCAAAAGGGTTGAATGCAAGAGGAACAAAACATTTTCATAAAATTTAACCTGATTTAGTTCCAAATCCCCTAGACAATCTTTCAACCAGGCTGCCAGCCATGGGGTTTGCCAACCAGATTGGCCTAGTGGCTGTTAGGATAAAGAATGATACATTGTGCCCAGGAATGATCACGGCAAAATTTTCAAACTATGTCTATGTAATCCCCCGGCCCTTTCCTTGTGGTCATTATTCAGGAAACAGCTTAGTGGAGCTTATCCCATTCTAGGAACAGATGCATTTAATAATCAAACTGCCGTATTAATGCATATGGACCAGGAAAAGATGAGGGAAGTAGTTAGATGACAGCTTGCTGTTGAGTAGCTTCTGCCAGTTCTTACAATTATGTTTCATAAATATGAAATGAAACACTGTGACAGGTATGTGTAACAGTGAAATGCCAAGTAAACAGGGCTTCTGGGGAAGTAATTTTTATTTGAGAAGGAAGGAGATAGACAAGAAGCTCCCACTCTATCCTTCCAAGGTTGTCTTCCAAAAATGCAATGTATCTTCAGGTTGCAATATAAATCACCATCGTTGTGGTATTCACGCAGCTGCTGGCAAAGACCTCTGCTTTGGGCTAGCCTCGGACTCTCAGGCACAACCAAGCATCACAGCTTCCTAATTCCCAGAGCTTCTCTAGGATTGCAGCAGCTACTGTGGGATCTGCTCTGCTATCTGTTTAACTCTGGCCCCGTGGCTCCCACTGTCCACCAGTGACTGACGTGTCCACCAGTGTTACCTGCTGCTGAGTGGATGGGGAAGGATGTAAGAATTATTTTGTCTCACTATAGATTTTATTTTCTGTCAGTCATTATTATTAAGGTGCCAAGTACTCTACTAAGCATCATGAAGCGTAATCAGATTTATTCCTAATTTCTTTAATCATATATTATAGGGGTTGCTACAGTTATTATTTTATGAATGGGAAAACTGAGGGTGGATGGATTCAATCCCTTACATCAGGTCCCACAGCTGAAAATGCTGGAGCAGCTTTTGGATGCAAACCTCGGACTCCAACTGTAAGCTCTGAAAACGGACATATTGTTTCACGTTTCCCAAGATCCTCGCTGATATTTACTGAAGTACAGTCCCAAATTATGTGTCTACGATTATCACGCATGAGAAGTTCAATAAAAACACTATCCTAAAAGGTATCTTCAACTTTGCAGTACGCAGTACATACTGGGGACTCTAGTCTCAGGGACGTGCATTACCTCATCAGAACTTCTTCATTTTCTAACTGCAGGTTTGTCCCCTTTGACCAGCTTCTCCAGGACTCCAAACCCCAGCCCCCGGGGACTGCATTCTCCTGTTTCTGTGAGTGCGGCATTTTCAGATTCCACATATAAGTGATATCACACAGAACTGTGTGACTTATTGTCAGACTTTCTCTGTCTGACTTATTTGTATAATGTCCTCAAGGTCCACCCAAGTTGTTGCGGATGGCAGGATTTCCTTCTTTCCCGTGGCTGAATAATATTGCATTGCATAGATGCCACATCTTTATCCATTCATCCACTGACACTTAGGTTGTTTCCGTGTCCTGACTATTGTGATTAATGTGGCAGTAAACATGGAAATACCGATATCTTTTCAAAACCCTGTTTTCATTTCCTTTGGATATATACCTAGACATTGGATTGCTGGAATATATGGTAGTTCTATTTTCAATTTTTTGAGGAATCTTCATATTGTTTTCCATAGTAACTGAACCAACTGACGTTCCCACCACCAAGACACAACTGTCCTTTTCCTCTACATCCACACCAACACATTATCTCTTGTGTTTTTGGTAATGGCCATTCTAACAGGTTTAAGGTAATATCTCCTTGTAGTTTTGATTGTTCGCACTTCCCTAATGATGAGTGATGCCGAGCATCTTTTCACGTGTCTGTTGGCCATCCGGTTGTCTTCTTTGGAAACATGTCTATTCTGCTTCTCTGCCAATGTTTTAATCAGATTTTTGTTGTTGTTGTTCTTGAGTTGTAGGAGTTCCTTATATATCTTGGATATTAACCTCTTGTTAAATATATCATTGGCAAATAGTGTCTCTCATTCTGTGGGTTGCTTTTTCATGTAGTCAATGGTTTCCCTCTCTGGGCAGAAGCTTTGCAGTGTGATTAAGTCCCACTTGTGATTTTTCTGCTTTTGTTGCTTGTGTGTTTAGTGTCACAGCCAAGAAATCACTGTCAAGAACAATGTCCAGAAGCTCCTCCCCTGTGTTTTCTTGTAGCGGTTTTATGGTTTCAGGTCTTATGTTTAAGTCTTCTAATCCCTTTTGAGTTTAATTTTTGTGAGTAATGTAAGATAGAGACTAGATTTCAAATGTTCTCACCACAAAAGAAAGGATAATTAGGTGACACGATAGAGGTGTTAGCTAACGCCGAGCTGGTAATCATATCGCAACATATACATGCATCAAATCAAAGTAGTGCACCTTAAACTTGCACAGTGTTATATGTCAATTATAGGTCAATTTTAAAAAGACATCACCAGCTCAGCAATCTTACCTCACTTCTCAGATTTAGGGCCTCAATTTCCCTTTTTGTAAAAAATCAGTTCCTTAGTAGTTCATACTCATCTCTGGTGGAGTTAATGTCATGTGTTTTATCTTTTATTTATTTATTTTTTAAAGATTTTATTTATTTATCTGAGAGAGAGAATGGGAGACAGAGAGCATGAGAGGGGGAGAATCAGAGGGAGAAGCAGACTCCCCGCTGAGCAGGGAGCCCGATGTGGGACTCGATCCCAGGACTCCAGGATCATGACCTGAGCCGAAGGCAGTTGCTTAACCAACTGAGCCACCCAGGCGCCCCAATGTCATGTGTTTTAATAGCAACAGTAGATCAAAATCATTGACTGTTTTTGAAATAACGGGAAATTTTAAGTTAAATTTAAGTCTTGGGTGTCCAGTGCTATCACAAATGAGAGCTACATTTATCTTAATTATGAAGCCTGGTAAATGATTCTGGACTGGAAGACTCTCTAGCAGTTTGTTTCTAAGTCAATTGGCCACGAGAGCTTCCTTGAGCTGATTAAAAGTCAACATTATATTATTGGAATAATTTTAGATCTGTTTCCATAGTAATAGTCTTACACATAAGATAATGCTATAAATACCCAATAGCTTTGTATTTTTTGTTGCAGATGACAGCAGTGTTGTCTTTTAAACAAATCACACATCTGAAGTGGTTGAGCTTTGGATCAAAGCACCCACATATTTCATCATTTCTATCAATCTGTTCTCGAATATGATCATTATGTAGAATCACATACAGTTAATTCTTTCTTTTTCCTTGATGTCGTTTTTATCTGAACTTTAATAAACATCATTAGAAGTTACCCTGTGGAAATGGCTATTAGAGACGAGACGAAGTACACAAGTATAAATACAACACGTATAATGCGACTAGATTGAAACATTTCACGTACAGCAGCTCCTGTGAAAGGAAAATAAAGATTCAGCGTGGACAAGCGCAGTATGAGTCATACTGAAACAGAAAACCTTTCTGCCACTCTGGCCATCTTTAATGGAAATACTGCATTGTAAACAAGGAAAGGGGACTCTTTCTCAGTTTGCACTATCAAATCTATTGCTTGAGTGTGACGCTCATTTCTAGTTTCCATTCTTACACCAGCAGAGGAAACGGAACTAAAATAGGGAACAGGCTTAATGTCTCAAAACAGCTCGAAGGTTAAAAAAAACTCAACATGCATAGCCAGGAAGCTAGACGCGGGGCTAGAATATGAGTATCTTCAAATTACGGAGGAATTTTCCTCTTTGTGCCTTTGGAGGGTAGAGCTAGACTTCATTAGTTATATGAGGTTGTATGGAAGCAATTTTTGAGACCAAATAAGAAAGCCTCTGATTTTTACTTTCCTTTTCTATAAGCACTTAACTAGCTCCTTTATTATTTTTTAAGATTTATTTATTTATTTGAGAGAGAGAGAGAGAGTGCACGTGAGCACGAGCAGGGGGAGGGGCAGAGGGACAAGCAGAATTGTCCCCACTGAGCCCAGGGCAGATGGACAAGCAGACTTGTCCCCACTGAGCACAGAGCCTGTGCCCCACACTGCAGGGCTTGATCCCAGGACCCCGAGATCATGACCTGAGCCAAAATCTAAGAGTTGGTCACTCAACTGACTGAGCCACCCAAGCGCCCCTTTATCAGCTCCTTTATATAAATTATAACATTTAATACTCAAACAGCTCCATAAATATATTTTTTCATATTTTTTATGAATATCAAGGTTGTAGTTCAGAGAGGCTAGGTAACTTGCCAAAAGTCACACAGCTTCTAATTATTGGTATTGAGTTTGTACTACCTGCACCCTGTTTCTTTCACTATAACCAAACTACCTCCCTGTAGACTATCTTATACTCTGATGAATATTATATGGATATTGTTTTCCTATTAGGTTCATAAAAAAAATCAAAAAGCCTCTTAAATTGCTTTAGCTTTCAATAAACTCCTCCTGCAACTAATTTTAGTTGTTTGAAAATATCTCCCAAGCATACATATTCTTATACCAAAACTTAAGGATTTTGAAAAAATCCTCAAATTTCCTGAATGAATAGGGTTCCATCTTTTGAAAGAGATGAATTCAGAGACACTTTTAAGTCCCTTAGACACTCTCCGCCTCTACAATGGGTAGTATGTTTCTTTAAATTATGCTTGCAAGATGATGAATTAAGTCAAGGAATAACTATTTAGTCCTATTGCCAAATTTAATGAATTTATATTTATTTCTATTATGTTCTTTCTCTAAATAGATGGCTCACAACATGATGCATTTCGTTTTCATATGTTCTAGGTTACAAAATCTGAGTTAATTCCTCTGCCTACTTTAATTCAGAATGTGCAACCTAATCCTAGGGATTGACTACAATGGTTTACAGAAATTCTATAGTCAAAATTTGCTCAAATAAACAAACAAACAAAACAAAGTCCCATACCCAATACAACTTGCATCACAGGTTTGTTCTTTAAGGTCTCTGATTCTTTTCTAAAATTAAATGTTACATGCAATATCATGTGTGTGTGTTTATGTGTGCATGTGTATGTAAATTAGGGCAAAAAAAGTAAAAGGAAGATAGACTCATTTTGATCAAAGAAGAGGAACTACGTCCATTTTAGGCAACCATATTCATTTTGCAATTGTTATTGTTGACTGATTTTAATTGGTTGTTTCTTTGCAAAAGGCTGGTTAACTTTGTAAACCATGACTGTGTTTTAAACACATGACTTTCTAAACCCTGTCTTCCACTTTGTAATTTAGAGTGAGCTCAATTTGCTAATTTGACCATTTGCTTGACTGAGGAGAGAGGAGGCCACTATAAAAACTCTCACGCGATTCCAACTAAAACATGACATTACTGTGAAAACTTATTGATTAAATCATGTGACATGGCATTCCTGCATAGCTCTGATCTAAAATGTCTGAAAACAAAACTAAGGCTAAACAGAAAGTAAACTAATTGAATGACGTATGGCTATAAAGTCAGAATATGTACGGACACTGGGTTTGCTTCTGAGATCCAAAGCTGCTGGAGATCAACAGTATACCCTAACAGCACTCCTGGAGGACATAATGTACACTGTACACACCTTTCTGGTCTTCATAGCTATACCTAAAGGGCAGGGTACTTCAAGGAACAAAATACACTGCATATTCTATATGAAAACATATGAAAATCTTAAAAACAGATTAAGCCATGGTTTATATTTGAGATCGTCAATACATAATACCCATATTTAGAACAGTGAATCTAGTAGGTTGTATTATGCAAATCGAAATTTATGTATCACTTTTTAGCTATTAAATGCATTTGGTTAGAGCTTATTCTCACGGTTGAATATAAGGTCTATAATTTTACTGGCAAAAAAAATGAAAACAGCTATTTTCCTCTAAAAAGATGGCAGCCATCAAGAATAAACTCATAAAAGCCTCTATAATATAAAAAAGCAATTTTGTGCTGAGGTCAGTATATGCTATACCTAAATCTGGATCCATAGAAAATACTGAAACAACCTGTTATAATTACTACGGCAGCATACTTTCACAATCAAAAAATATTCTCGGACAATCACGGGCTGGTTAATTTTAGTTATCTTTACCTCTACATTAACTGTCTGTGCAACGGTGTTTGGCATATTGACAACCTTGATTTTGGTAGGCAGAATTCTAAAATGGCTCTACCCCTCAGTATTTTTCCTTGGTTATATTGTATCACAGGATAGAAAGCATGTTCCAGATGTAATGAAGGTCTTAAAAAAGAGAGAATATCTGGGTACTGCTAGCCTCATCATGTGACTGCTTTCATCACAGAGCTTTGTCTGGCTGGTAGCAGGGGCCGGAGTTGGAGATTCTAAGCTGGACAGGGATCTGATGTTTTGTCTTTGCTGCTGAGATGGAAGGGCATCAGTGCAGGGCCCTACAAGGAGCCTCTAGGAGCTGAATGGGGTCCCCAGTGGGTGGCCAGCAAAAAAAAAGTGGGATGTCAGTCCTGGAGCATTGAGGAGCTGAATTCTGCCAACGACTTAAATGACACCGACAGATGGTTCTCCCCCAGAGCCTCTAGCTATGAGCCCAGCATAGCCAAAATCTTGGTTTAGGTGTGTGACATCCCGAACAGAAACCACAGCCACACCGTGCTGGCTCGCTGACCTACAGAACTGTGAACTAATAACTAGGGGCTGTTTTCAACCACCAATGTTGTGATAATTTGTTAGGCAGCAAGAGAAAACTAACTCAGTGACCCATATTGGTTGAATGTCAGTTAATTGTGACATAATGTGTATCTTATACCTGATTATCTGAAAAATCCTACGGACGCACAAACAAATCAAAAAGTCAGACGAACATACTTGTTTTGGAAACTCAACTCTTACACATTCTTTGTTCATCCATCCATTCATTCATCCATCTGTCCTCTCAAAAAATTACAGGGGATTGTACTTGTCTCTACAAATTCAATGCTGAACAACACCATAGAGACATATCCTGCCCTTATTAATCTTATAACCACCTCTATAAAAGTGATTTCTTCTTTGCTCACTTAAATCTGAGCCAAAGGTGATAACTGTATTTTTAGTAATATAAATTGCATGACGTTTCCATACTTTGAATTTAATTTTGAACATATATAGTAGTAACATGAGTTTTCATAAGTTCTAATTTATGTGTTTGTCATTAGTGATTCTGCAATACCAATTTATATTATTAGAAATGCAAAAAAAAAGTTATGAGGTGGGGTGGGCATACATATAAAGATGAGTTTGGCCTGTTAGACAAATTATTTGGGCAACAATGGAATTTATAAATACCATAAAGGATACCTTCAAAATATATGAACTAAGAACATTTTAATGGTCTAATATCTTTCTGTACTGCAGAAAATTATAAACATTACTTATTTCTCTCTGCCACTGGATCCTGAGTCTCTTGAGGTTCAACTAGCACCAAGCTGTTTGATATATGTGGTTACTTATCAGATATTTGAAGAGTCAAGAAATGGAGAAGAAAAACCACTATTTACAGAGAGCTTTCTATTGGGCCAAGTGTTTTCAACCTGCATAATTGGTACTTTGAGCGAGAGATTCAAGCAAAGTATCATTACAATTCTGAAACAGAAACAAAGGTGTTAGGATAACATTCAGGAGAGTGGTAGACATTGACTTACACCTAAAAAGAGAGAATTTTTAGGAGTGTGAGTGATATCCTAGGGCACAGGCAAAGGCATTGGCAGGAAAGCATAGACTGTGGTCAGGGAATACAAATCTAAATTCTATTTTATTGGGCATTTACACAAGAGTCTTGGGAGACAATGGTACAAAGCTTGGGTCATGACAAAAAACGCTTTTAGAAACAAGTGGGAAAATCTATATTTAATTCTGAAAGCAGTAGGGAGTCAGTAACGATTACTTTTGATTTCTTTGAGACCTAATTAAATCTCTGTTTAAGCAGATCATGGAAAGTTCTTTTATGACTCAAAAATGAGATTTATCAATATCCAAACTTCCAATCTTATTTAAAAGTCAGAATATTTCAAATTATTACTACCACACAATTATATAAAATAGTTGTATGTTTACCTAGCCCCACTAATAAATTATAAGCAAGTTGAAAAAGTGTCTTACCTTTTTCCCCAAATCACAAAGTACACTGTCTTGTGCAGAAAAGGTAGCTAATAATAAATGCTTGCAGCATTAAACATTCCCCATGGCTTGACGGTCATCAAAATACTGGCATTCAACAAAATATATTTAGCCCAGAAATGAACCTAAATCTAGTTTATTCCTCTTTTTAAATTTCTCAAGGCAGGGGCGCCTGGGTGGCTCAGTTGGTTAAGCGACTGCCTTCAGCTCAGGTCATGATCCTGGAGTCCCAGGATCGAGTCCCACATCGGGCTCCCTGCTCAGCAGGGAGTCTGCTTCTCCCTCTGACCCTCCCCGCTCTTGTGCTCTCTTTCATTCTCTCTCTAAGTAAATAAAATCTTTAAAAAAAATAATAAATTTCTCGAGGCACTTTGGGATTTTGCACTCGTCTGTGCAATCATTGTAAAGATCAATTCTCACTCTTTAGAATTAAAAAAATGCTTATGTGAGTTTGTTGTTGTTTCCCCTGTTTTCAATTCTTTTTTTTTTTTTTTTAAAGATTTTATGTACTTATTTGACAGAGAGACAGTGAGAGAGGGAACACAAGCAGGGGGGGTGGGGGGGAGGGAGAAGCAGGCTTCCCGCAGAGCAGGGAACCCCATGTAGGGCTCGATCCCAGGACCCTGGGATCATGACCTGAGCCGAAGGCAGAGGCCAAACGACTGAGCTACCCAGGCGCCCCTGTTTTCAGTTCTTAATACATTCAGTGCTCAGCAAGAAATCTTTGTTCAGGGTTCAACGCAAGAGTCAGGCCTGTACTGACTAAACATCTCCATTCAGATTTACTTTACTATACTATCTATTTAATCCATTAAAAAGCTTTGTGTGTTTATTCTTGTACTTGACTGTTCCAAGAGTTCTCTGCTGAAGGTAGCAGCTTACTCGTTGTTTGGAAAATACTTCCCACGTTGCCACATTCTGTTATCCCTGTAGGCATTTCCGTACTTGTTCTACTTCTGTGCATTGTGGTTTCTAGCTCTTAGTAGGCTGGAAGAATGATTTTTTTTTTTTTTTTTTTTTTTTTTTTTGTGACATCAAAGCTACACAAGGAACTTGGTAGCTATTTCACAGTTAACGTAATTCTTGTATTTTCAAAACTTCTGTCCTCTGGGCCGTATTGTATACAGGAAGATACAAGACAAGGGGACAGAGAGTCTACAAAAGACAAGATGGAATATGATCACTTGATATGGTCCAGAACAAAGAGTTCTCCACATGTGGATTATATAATCTTCCTGGGGGTAGTGTCGCTTCCTTAACTTGCTTCATTACATAGGTGCCATCATCAACTAATTAAATTAAAAAATCAAGCCAACAAGCATTTATTGAGCACCTTCTATGGTGCAAATTACTTTCCTGGGCACCTAGAGTGAGACAGGTTTTCAAGTAGGTATATGAATATACTCTCTCCTCTGTTTTATAATTATTTTCAGATGATCGCTATTATGTCTCTATGTCTCTTTATATATTTTCATGTTTTCTTATGATGAAAGCTTGGGTATTTGAGACAGTTTAGTTTACTTTGTTGAGGACGTAACACGGCAAAGAAAGCGACAGGTGGACTTTTTCTTGCCCTGTCTATTCATCCACTGTGTCTCCAGCACCAAGTTCAGAGGCCAACGAGCTGAATGAAATTCCCAAGGATCCATGGAGCACGTGACCCAGGCTGGGGCCCTTCACAGGTAGTACATCAAGGTGCCTGCACTCAGTGGGACTCGTTTACTTGTTAGGAGAATGGAGCACTTATTGTGGGGTAATGCATTACTTGTCTGAGCCGAGGTGCTCTCGGGTCCAGTATCCTCATTGTGTAGATGATATAATCCTCTCTCCTTTATAGAGGGCGGTGGTTGCAGAAGCAAACGTCTCAAGGGCAGTCTGCTGGACATCAAGCTTCCAGCCTAGAGCCCAGCTCCATGCTCAGCTTCCTACAACACACTTCCTTCTGAAACTGGATCAGGAAGAAAGTGAGCAGCGGCCCCACGGTGCCCAGATCCCCCATTCCCAGTACACAGTGAGAGGCACACACCCACACCTACAGACTATTGCTTACCCTCCCAAAACTGAAGCAGTTCGGGGAAAATCGAATCAAAGTCTACTTTGTGTGATAAAAGCAAGTGCTATAGTCAAAGGCCAGCCTGGAGAATTAGGGGAAGGGGGTAGGTCTCCTTTCCACCCTAAATTCCAACCGAGGTGTCTGGCAGCTAGAGTGATATCCCTATGAGGAGTACTGGATGCTCGCATGGATTTTAGCTGGAACTCAGTAAAAATGAAACTTCTTGAAAGACGCTTTTCTGTCATGTTTAGAAGCCCAGTGGGTAATGGGGTCTGATAGGAACAGTTAGAGTAGCTGGCTGCTTTGAGGATTTCTGAACTGAGTTAAGTTATTGCCATCATCTGCTTCCTCAACTCATTTGCAGTCACCAGCTGTTAAGGGAGGTTTTATATCTAACAATAGGAAACATGCATCTGGACACCAGATTTCTTGTAGTTTGGACAGACATCTATAATAACACTATTAGGAAGGAGAGAATCCATTCAGTTTTAGTTGCAAAACTGTTTCAGAATATTTACTATGGATTTCTTTTATTTATGTGTATGCTTGTATATGTCCATATATGTGTACGTACACTTGTGTACCTATAATTTTAGTGTCAGATGACTCCTCTAACCCATAATTCTAATTTGTCATTGGTCCTGAAATATACTCAGTGAAATTAAAAAAATATAGATAGAGATTGCCAGAAATGACTATAGTACAGTTTATTTATTGATAGTCTTCAATTCTCTGATAATGAGTTCAACAGCGAGTGTGAATTTTCTATATAATTGAGAGCAAAATCTTTAATGTCCACTATAACAATTTATTTTTTCCAATGGAAACTATAACAGATTCTTGATGTTCTTAAGGAATAGATTCTAATGCCATTTTAATTGTAAGTTTTGTTACCACTTTGCAAAGGACTTAGCTTATCTAATGGGGTAAGGTATATTATAAATCATTCCATATATATCAATTAAAGAAAAACAATGTAACACCGAGTTGTGGATTGGACTGTGCCTAGACTTATCCTCTGGGTCTGTGCCCCCCTCAAATATTAATCTTGCTTAGATTTTGTGTTTCAGGGAAATGCCAAATAATTACATAGTATTGAACTTCAAATTCAGTCTTGAATAATAAATTCCACAAATATTAAATCTAAAAGAATTACTCTGGCTGTTTTTAGTCTCTTTTCAATCATTTATTTTTGAACCATGATCTACAAGTTTTAAGTCACGATGACACAATCTTACAATAAGTGAAGTGTTGTTATTCTAAATACATTACAGACTGAAATTGTCAAATGGGCCATTTGTGGAAAAGAAGGGCAAGGAATACAGTATTCTAAATATATCCTTAAAAATACAACATGCTTTAAGGAAATTCAGTATAAGATAATCTGATAGGCATGTGTATTATTTCAATTATGATGATCTAAAACAGTATTCCTGGGGCTCCTGGGTGGCTCAGTTGATTGTCAGTCTCTTGGTTTCAGCTCACGTCACGATCTCAGTGTTGTGAGATCTAGCCCCACATCAGACTCTGTGCTCAGCGGGAGTCGGCTTGAGACTCTCTCTCCCTCTGCTCCTCCTCTCCTCTCTCTCTCCCTCTCTAATAAAAAAATAAATCTTAAATGAAATAAAACTGCATATATAAGTGAGATTATGCAGTATTTGTCTTTGTCTGACTTTATTGGCATAATGAACTCAAGGTAATGAATCCACATTGTCACAAATAGCAAGATTTCTTTCCTTTCTATAGCTGCATAGTATTTCATTGTGTATCATTTCACACACACACACATCCTTTTTTTAATTTTTTATTGTTATGTTCATCACCATACATTACATCATTACTTTTAGATGTAGTGTTCCATGATTCATTGTTGTGCATAACACCCAGTGCTCCATGCAGAACGCGCCCTCCTTAATACCCATCACCAGGCTAACCCATCCTCCCACCACCCTCCCCTCTAGAACCCTCAGTTTGTTTTTCAGAGTCCATCGTCTCTCATGGTTCGTCTCCCCTTCCGATATCCCCCCCTTCATTCTTCCCCTCCTGCTATGTTCTTCTTCTTTTTTTTTTTTAACATATATTGCATTATTTGTTTCAGAGGTACAGATCTGAGATTCAACAGTCTTGCACAATTCACAGCACTTATACCCTCCCCAGTGACTATCACCCAGTCACCCCATCCCTCCCACCCCACCCCCCACTCCAGCAACCCTCAGTTTGTTTCCTGAGATTAAGAATTCCTCATATCAGTGAGGTCATATGATACATGTCTTTCTCTGTTTGACTTATTTCGCTCAGCATAATACCCTCCAGTTCCATCCACGTTGTTGCAAATGGCAAGATCTCATTCCTTTTGATGGCTGCATAATATTCCATTGTATATATATACCACTTCTTCTTGATCCATTCATCTGTCGAAGCACATCTTGGCTCTTTCCGCAGTTTGGCTATTGTGGACATTGCTGCTATAAACATCGGGGTGCACGTACCCCTTCGGATCCCTACATTTGTATCTTTGGGGTAAATACCCAGTAGTGCAATTGCTGGATCATATGGTAGCTCTATTTTAAACTTTCTGAGGAACCTCCATACTGTTTTCCAGAGGGGCTGCACCAGCTTGCATTCCCACCAACAGTGCAGGAGGGATCCCCTTTCTCCGCATCCCCGCCAACATCTGTTATTTCCTGACTTGTTAATTTTAGCCATTCTGACTGGTGTGAGGTGGTATCTCATTGAGGTTTTGATTTGGATTTCCCTGAGGCCGAGCGATGTTGAGCATTTTTTCATGTGTCTGTTGGCCATTTGGATGTCTTCTTTGGAAAAATGTCTGTTCATGTCTTCTGCCCATTTCTTGATTGGATTCTTTGTTCTTTGGGTGTTGAGTTTGATAAGTTCTTTATAGATTTTGGATACTAGCCCTTTTATCTGATCTGTCATTTGCAAATATCTTCTCCCAAACTGTTGGTTGTCTTTTGGCTTTGTTGACTGTTTCCTTTGCTTTGCAAAAGCTTTTTATCTTGATGACGTCCCAATAGTTCATTTTTGCCCTTGCTCCCCTTGCCTTTGGCGATGTTTCTAGGAAGAAGTTGCTGTGGCCGAGGTCGAAGAGGTTGCTGCCTGTGTTCTCCTTTAGGATTTTGATGGACTCCTGTCTCACATTGAGGTCTTTCAACCATTTGGAGTCTATTTTTGTGTGTGGTGTAAGGCAATGGTCCAGTTTCATTCTTCTGCATGTGGCTGTCCAATTTTCCCAACACCATTTGTTGAAGAGACTGTCTTTTTTCCATTGGACATTCTTTCCTGCTTTGTCAAAAATTAGTTGACCATAGAGTTGAGGGTCCATTTCTGGGCTCCCTATTCTGTTCCACTGATCTTTGTGTCTGTTTTTGTGCCAGTATCATACTGTCTTGATGATGACGGCTTTGTAATAGAGCTGGAAGTCCGGAATTGTGATGCCACCAGCTTTGCTTTTCTTTTTTCAACATTCCTCTGGCTATTCGGGGTCTTTTCTGGTTCCATACAAATTTTAGGATTATTTGTTCCATTTCTTTGAAAAAAGTGGATGGTATTTTGATGGGGATTGCATTGAATGTGTAGATTGCTTTAGGTAGCATTGACATCTTCACAATATTTGTTCTTCCAATCCATGAGCATGGAACGTTTTTCCATTTCTTTGTGCCTTCCTCAATTTCTTTCATGAGTATTTTATAGTTTTCTGAGTACAGATCCTTTGCCTCTTTGGTTAGATTTATTCCTAAGTATCTGATGGTTTTGGGTGCAATTGTAAATGGGAACGACTCCTTAATTTCTCTTTCTTCTGTCTTGTTCTTGGTGTATAGGAATGCCACTCATTTTTGTGCATTGATTTTATATCCTGCCACTTGACTGAATTCCTGATTGAGTTCTAGCAGTTTTGGGGTGGAGTCTTTTGGGTTTTCCACATAAAGTATCATATCATCTGCAAAGAGTGAGAGTTTGACTTCTTTGCCGATTTGGATGCCTTTGGTTTCTTTTTGTTGTCTGATTGCTGCGGCTAGGACTTCTAATACTATGTTGAACAGCAGGGGTGATAGTGGACATCCCTGCCGCGTTCCTGACCTTAGGGGGAAAGCTCTCAGTTTTTCCCCATTGAGAATGATATTTGCTGTAGGTTTTTCATAGATGACTTTTATGATATTGAGGTATGTTCCGTCTATCCCTATACTCTGAAGAGTTTTGATCAAGAAAGGATGCTGTACTTTGTCAAATGCTTTTTCTGCATCTATTGAGAGGATCATATGATTCTTGTTCTTTCTTTTGTTAATGTATTGTATCACGTTGATTGATTTGCGGATGTTGAACCAACCTTGCAGCCCAGGGATAAATCCCACTTGGTCGTGGTGAATAATCCTTTTAATGTACTGTTGGATCCTATTGGCTAGTATTTTGGTGAGAATTTTTGCATCCATGTTCATCAGGGATATTGGTCTGTAATTCTCCTTTTTGATGGGGTCTTTGTCTGGTTTTGGGATCAAGGTAATGCTGGCCTCATAAAATGAGTTTGGAAGTTTTCCTTCCATTTCTATTTTTTGGAACAGTTTCAGAAGAATAGGTATTAATTCTGCTTGAAATGTTTGGTAGAATTCCCCTGGGAAGCCATCTGGCCCTGGGCTTTTGTGTTTTGGGAGACTTTTGATGACTGCTTCAATTTCCTTAGTGGTTATAGGTCTGTTCAGGCTTTCTATTTCTTCCTGGTTCAATTTTGGTAGTTGATACATCTCTAGGAATGCATCCATTTCTTCCAGGTTATCTAATTTGCTGGCATAGAGTTGCTCATATGTTCTTATAATTGTTTGTATTTCTTTGGTGTTGGTTGTGATCTCTCCTCTTTCATTCATGATTTTGTTGATTTGGGTCATTTCTCTTTTCTTTTTGATAAGTCTGGCCAGGGGCTTATCAATCTTGTTAATTCTTTCCAAGAACCAGCTCCTAGTTTCTTTGATCTGTTCTACTTTTCTTTTGGTTTCTTCTTCATTGATTTCTGCTCTGATCTTTATTATTTCTCTTCTCCTGCTGGGTTTAGGCTTTATTTGCTGTTCTTTCTCCAGCTCCTTTAGGTGTAGGGTTAGGTTGTGTACTTGAGACTTTTCTTGTTTCTTGAGAAAGGCTTGTATTGCTATATACTTTCCTCTTAGGACTGGCTTTGCTGCATCCCAAAGATTTTGAACAGTTGTGTTTTCATTTTCATTGGTTTCCATGAATTTTTTTAATTCTTCTTTAATTTCCTGGTTGACCCATTCATTCTTTAGTAGGATGCTCTTTAGCCTCCATGTATTTGAGTTCTTTCTGACTTTCCTCTTGTGATTGAGTTCTAGTTTCAAAGTATTGTGGTCTGAAAATAGGCAGGGAATGATCCCAATTTTGGTACCGGTTGAGATCGGATTTGTGACCTAGGATGTGATCGATTCTGGAGAATGTTCCATGGGCACTAGAGAAGAATGTGTATTCCGTTGCTTTGGGATAGAATGTTCTGAATATGTCTGTGAAGTCCATTTGGCCCAGTGTGTCATTTAAAGTCTATTTCCTTGTTGATCTTTTGCTTAGATGATCTGTCAATTTCAGTGAGGGGGGTGTTAAAGTCCCCCACTATTATTGTATTGTTGTCGATGTGTTTCTTTGCTTTTGTTATTAATTGCCTTATATAATTGGCTGCTCCCATGTTAGGGGCATAGATATTTACAATTGTTAGACCTTCTTGTTGGATAGACCCTTTAAGTAGGATATAGTGTCCTTCCTCATCTCTTATTACAGTCTTTGGTTTAAAATCTAATTTGTCTGATATAAGGATTGCCACCCCAGCTTTCTTTTGGTGTCCATTAGCATGGTAAATGGTTTTCCACCCCCTCACTTTAAATCTGGGGGTATCTTTGGGTCTAAAATGAGTCTCTTGCAGACAGCATATCGATGGGTCTTGTTTTTTTATCCAATCTGATAGCCTGTGTCTTTTGATTGGGGCATTTAGCCCATTTACATTCAGGGTAACTATTGAAAGATAGGAATTTAGTGCCATTGTATTGCCTGTAAGGTGACTGTTACTGTATATTGTCTGTGTTCCTTTCTGGTCTATGTTGCTTTTAGGCTCTCTCTTTGCTTAGAGGACCCCTTTCAAGATTTCTTGTAGGGCTGGTTTCGTGTTTGCAAATTCCTTTAGTTTTTGTTTGTCCTGGAAGCTTTTTCTCTCCTTCTATTTTCAATGACAGCCTAGCTGGATATAGTATTCTTGGCTGCATATTTTTCTCCTTTAGTGCTCTGAATATATCCTGCCAGTCCTTTCTGGCCTGCCAGGTCTCTGTGGATAGGTCTGTTGCCAATCTAATGTTTCTACCATTGTAGGTTACATATCTCTTCTCCCGAGCTGCTTTCAGGATTTTCTCTTTGTCTCTGAGACTCATAAGTTTTACTATTAGATGTCGGGGTGTTGACCTATTTTTATTGATTTTGAGAGGGGTTCTCTGTGCTTCCTGGATTTTGATGCCTGTTTCCTTCCCCAAATTAGGGAAGTTCTCTGCTATAATTTGCTCCAGTATACCTTCGGCCCCTCTCTCTCTTTCTTCTTCTTCTGGGATCCCAATTATTCTAATGTTGTTTCATCTTATGGTATCGCTTATCTCTCGAATTCTGCCCTCGTGATCCAGTAGTTGTTTATCTCTCTTTTCCTCAGCTTCTTTATTTTCCATCATTTGGTCTTCTATATCACTGATTCTCTCTTCTGCCTCATTTATCCTAGCAGTTAGAGCCTCTATTTTTGATTGCACCTCATTAAAAGCCTTTTTGATTTTGACTTGGTTAGATTTTAGTTCTTTTATTTCTCCAGAAAGGGTTTCTCTAATAACTTCCATGCTTTTTTCAAGCCCAGCTAGTATCTTTAAAGTGATGATTCTGAACTCTAGATCTGACATCGTACTAATGTCCGTATTGAGTAGGTCCCTGGCAGTCGGTACTACCTCTTGTTCTTTTTGTTGAGGTGATTTTTTCCGTCTTGTCATTTTGTCCAGAGGAGAATAGATTAATGAGAGAACAAAATGCTAACAGGGTAACAACGTCCCCAGAAAATATATTCTAAACAAATCAGAAAAGACCTGAAGCAGGGGGAAAAGAAAGGGAAAGAGAGAAAAAAGAGAAAGATGATAAAAACAAACAAAAACAGAACAAAACAAACAGAAAAAGATTATGATCAAATATGATCAGGCTGGTACATAGATCAGTGCCACACACTAGATTTTGTGTGTATTTTGGTCTGTTAGAAGAAAGTGCCTCCCAAAATTTTAAAGAAAGAAAAACTTATATATGTACAAAAATAAGGGTTGATATGATGAAGGCATGGAATATGACTGTAAAGATGAAAATTATAAAAAATTTTATAAAAGGAATTGATAAGAAGTTGTTTGAAAAAAGAAAGAAGAGGATTTTAAAAAAAAAGAAAAAAAAAGGGGAGAGAATGTGATCAGGCAGGGGAGTAGAAAAAAAAACCATACACTACAGATTTAGGGTATATTTTGATCTGTTAGAAGAAACTATCTCAAAATTTTAAAGAGAGAACAACTTATATATATATGCCAGAAATACAGGTAACTACTATGAAGGGATAGAATATGACTCTAAAAATGAAAATTAAAAATGTTTTTTAAAAAAGGGATTCATAAGATGTTGGTTGAGAAAGGGAAAAAGAAAAATTCAAAAAAAATGAAAGAAAAGACAGTTAAAAAAAAATTAACTTTGAAAGACTACAGAATCATGGTAAAAAAAGCCATGAATTCTATGTGCAGTATTCCCCTAGCACTGGAGTTCTGCCGTTCTCATTGATCGGTAAACTTGGTCTTGGCCGGCTGTTCTCGCTGATCTTCTGGGGTAGAGGCCTGTTGCCGTGGTTCCCAAATGTCTTTGCCAGAGGTGGAATTACCCCGCCCTTGCCAGTCCGGGCTAAGTAATCTGGTCAGGTTTGCTCTCAGGAGCTTTTGTTCCCTGCAAGCTTTCCGTACAGCTTTGGAGGCGGAGAGTGAAAATGGCAGCCTCCCAATCTCCGCCCCGGAGGAGCCAAGAACTCGGGGCTCCGCTCCTCAGTGAGCCCCCAGAGAAAAGCAGTAAGTCACTCCCGTCTCCCTGGTCTCTGGCCGCACTTCGTGCTCACCTGGCCTGTGACCAAGCGTTTCTATCTCTGGCACCTGACCCCGTGTGGAGTCTCCAAACCCAGCAGATCCCTGCGGTGCGCTCCCGCGCCGCTCCTCCCAGGGGCAGAAGGGGAGTTTCCCCGGACCTGCCGCTTGTTGGGTCCCTGCTGGAGGAGCAGTGGCCCGACTGTGGCCCGGATCACGGTCTATGGCAACCCCGAGCTGAGAGCCTGCGCCTCAGCTCCGTCTCTGCAGCCGGCTTCCCTGCTCTGATAGCTGGGAGCTCTGCTGCACTCAGGCACCCCCGGCCTTTCTGTGACCCCGAGGGTCCTGAAACCACACTGTCCCGCAAGGGTTCCACCCCCTGCTTAGCCACTGGCGTGACGTCCCTCAGCGGAGCCGACTTCTAAAAGTTCCGATTTTGTGCTCCGCGGCTTTATCACTTGCCAGAAGCGGCCGACGAAGGCCCCTCCCCCGCCGTCTATCCTCCCGAATATCACCTCAGATTCACTACTCTGCGTCCTACCTTCCAGAAAGTGGTCACTTTTCTGTTCAGAGTTGTTGCTATTCTTTTCTTCAATCTCCTGTTGAGTTTGTAGGTGTTCCGAATGGTTTGATCCCTATGCAGCTGAATTCCTGAGACCAGACGAAATCCAGGTCTCCTACTCCTCCACCTTCTTGCTCCGCCCCCCCTCACATACACATCTTTATACATTTATCCACCTATGGACACTTAAGATTGTTTCCATATTTTGGTTATTGTAAATGCTGGTGTAATGAACATGGCAGATGCACATAATTTTTTGAATTCATTGTTTTCATTTTCTTCAGATAAATACACAGAAATGGAATTGCTGGATCATGTGGTAGTTCTATTTTTAATTTTTTGAGGAACTTCCATATTGTCTTCCAGAGTGGCTGCACCAATTTATATTCCCACCAACAGTATAAAGGTTCCCTTTTCTCCACATTCTCACCAACACTTATTATTTGTTGTCTCTTTGATAATAACCATTTTGCCAGGTGTTAGGTGATAGCTTATTGTGGTTTTGGCTTGCATTTCCCTGATGATGAGTGATGTTGAGCACCTTTTCATGTACCTGTTGGCCATTTTTATGTCTTCTTTGGAAAAATGTCTATTCAGGTCTTCTGCCTATTTTTTTAAAGATTTATTTATTTATTTTAGAGAGAGAGAGCAAGTGAGCAGGGTGAGGAGCAGAGGAAGAAAGAAAATCCTGAAGTAGACTCCTGCTGAACATGGAGTCCGATGTAGGGCTCAACAGAGCCCTGAGATCATGACTGGAGACAAAGTCAAGAGGTGGCTGCTCAACTGACTGAGCCACCCAGGTGCCCCCTTCTGCCCATTTTTTATTTTATTTTATTTTATTTTTTTTGCTACTGAGTTGTATGAATTCTTTATATATTTTGGATCCTAATCCCTTCAAAGATCTATAATTTATAAATATTTTCTGCCATTGGTTGCTTTTTCATTTTGTTGTTGATTTCCTTTGCTGTATAGAAGGTTTTTACTTTGATGTAGTCCCACTTGTTTATTTTTACTTTTGGTGTCAAATCCAAAAAAAAAAAAAAAATCATTACCAAGATGGGTATCACAGAGCTTTTTCCCTATGTTTTATTCCAGGAGTTTTATAGTTTCAGATCTACACATAACTCTTTAATCCATTTTGAGTTGATTTTTTTAGATGGTGTAAAAAAGTGACCCAGTTTCATTCTTTTGCATGTGGCTATTTAGCTTTCCAAACAGCATTTATTGAAGAGACTGTCCTTTCCCCATTGTATATTCCTGGTTCCTTTGTCATAAATTAGGTGACCACATATGCATGGGTTTATTTCTGGGATCTCTATTCTGTTCCATTGGTCTATGTGTGTATTTTTATGCCAATACCATACTGTCTTTTATTACTATAGCTCTGTAATATAGTTTGAAATCAATAAGTGTGATGCTTGGTTCTCCTTTCTCAGGACTGCTCTGGCTAAAAAAAAAAAAAGAAAAAGGCAAAATTAAACTACTGGGACTATATCAAAATTGAAAGTTTTTGCACAGCAAAGGAAACCATCAACAAAACAAAAAGGCAACCTATTGAATGGGAGAAGGTATTTACAAATGATATATATGATAAGAGGTTAATATCCAAAATATATAAAGAACTTATGCAACTTGACACCAAAAACCCCAAATAATCCAATTAAAAAATGGGCAAAGGACCTGAATAAATGCTTTCCAAAGAAGACATACAGATGGCCAATAAACACATGAAAAGATGTTCATATCACTCATCAGGGAAATACAAAATAAAACCACAATGAGATATTACCTTATACCTGTCAGAATGACCAGAATCAAAAACACAAGAAATAATACAAGTGTTGATGAGGATGTGGGGAAGAGAGAACCCTTGTGCACTGTTTGTGGGAATGCAAACTGGTGCAGCCACTCTGGAAAACAGTATGAAGTTTCCTAAAAAAATTAAAAGTACAATTACCATATGATCCAGTCATTCCATTACTTGGTATTTGCCCAAATAATGTGAAAACACTAATTCAAAAAGATATAAACACTCCTAAGTTTATTGCAGCATTATTTACAATAGCCAAGGTATGAAAGAAGCCCAAGTGTCTATCCATAGATGAATGGTTTAAAGAAGTGGTATACACACACACACACACACACACACACACACACACACACACACACACACGAATATTACACAACCATAAAAAAGAATGGAATCTTGCCATTTGCAATGATGGGGGTGGATCTAGAGGGTATAATGCTAAGTGAAATAAGTTAGAGGAAGACAAATACCATATAATTTCACTCATACATGGAATTTGAGGAAAAAAACAAATGAACAAACAAAGGAAAAAAGAGACAAACAAAAATGGACTCTTAAATACAGAAAACAAACTGGTGGTTGCCATAGGGGAGGTGGGTGGGGGGTGGGTGACATAACAGACAGGGATTCAGGAGCGCACCTGCCATGATGAGTTCCAAGTAATGTACAGAATTGTTCAATAACTACATTGTACCCTCAAAACTCATGTAACACTGTAAATTATACTTCAACTGAAAAAGAAGAAAAAGAAAAAATAAAAAGTCAAAAAAAGAAAAGAGAAACTGATAATATCAGAATTAATTAATTAATCTGCTTATTTGCTGACTGGCTGATTGGCCAACAGGTCATTTCTTTAAATTGTTTACTTCAATAGATGACATTTTTCTAACCCTCCAAAATAAAAAGTAGCCCTGATCTTCTATCAGATAAGTCATTTTGCCAGCTAACGTCACTTTCAACCAGTTCCTAAGAGCCTGAACATTTGGGGACCATGGCTGTCTTTATGCCTGTTACTCTGGTCCCTACAGGTAAATTATTAACATATAATGGAAATTCCATAGTTTTGGAAGCTTGGTCGGCCTGGGTCTGAATCCTAGTTGAGATGGTCCCTATGTGTGTGACTTAGAGTAAGTCACTTGTCAAGATTAGGCAGCATGAATGCAAAGCATAAAGCACAGTCATTCACAACACATCTGGTGGGTTTTTACTGCTAAACAGACTCAGGTTTTGCATCTAACACTCTAACTCCCAGGAAGACATGATAATTCCTCATTGTAGCTTCATGGCAATTAGCTGGAATCCTTATCTTTTTCATATCTCTTTTCAGACTGATTCTGTGGGGGGCTGGACAGTGGCTCCCATATGCCCCACCATCTTACGGTCTCATGCTCTATGTGGACTTCTCACCAAGAGCCACGGATGACTTTGATGGCCGTTGGCTGCCTGAACAATTTCTACCATAATACTAACCTGGAGCTTGTTGGATATGGCATGTTGTTTGACATAAAAAAGTCTTACTTCCCTCATCTCTACACTGGAAACAAGACTATTAACACAATGGGTTGTTTAATTAAATATCTATCACCAAACATTTATCACAATGTCCGACACATACAGACTATTCGAATACGACAGCTATAATTACAATCGTCTTTAGCATTATACATTAATGAATATTGTAATATTCCTAAACCATGTTCAGGCCCCTCATGTCCCTTTTTTCCTCAAGCCTTGGATGATTTTAGCTACCATAAAAAGGCAAATTCCACATTTCAGCGATTTTCTCTGGGCCCTTACTCCACTTGGTTTTGCTTCTTTATCCTTCTTATTCATAGATATTTGTAGAACTGTCAGACTATCTCACACTGTGGTTTATTTAAATAAAGCAATGCACCTTGTACATTTGAGATTGCTCTAGAATTCTGACGGTACAAAAGAGATTTACAATATGGTTTCTAGGACAGTGAGGTTTTGCTCCACCCTAGACCAATCTGAATTTGTTAAAAATAATTTAAGGGTAAATGATACCTTAGATCTTACAATGCAAATCAACCTTCTTTTAAATTTAAATTATATAAAAGGCTCAGAATATTCTACTCATGAAATTCTAATATTTTACCTTCATGTATTCTTCATGTATTCTGTTCTTTTGTAGCTGACTGTATTCAATCCCTGGAGTTCTGAGAAAAGTCTTGTTCTGAGAAAATGTAGGGAAGAAGCAATACCCATCCATATGTGGTTCTCTGATTGGGTGTATGGTAAAACATCTGAATTATTTTATCATTTGATCCACAAAGGCCTAGATTTTGAGGCAAAGGGTATATTCTTCAATCCTTCTTATGTCTCTCTTTATCAGAATGCTTGATCAAGAGCACTGATAATCTGCTGTCTGGTATTTCCCCAATTCATGCTAGACTGAAAATGAAGAATCTAGAATGAAATGCCTGAGAAGTTCTACTCCCTCCTGAGGGCATATTTTTATGACTATATGTTTTAGCACTCTAATTAGCTTACCTAATGCCCATAATTGCAAGTACAAAATAATGATAAAATCTGAATCCAAAAGTGATAAAAGTGATTAATGTATATCTTTAGGTCTTATTTTCATAGCTGAGTGAATGAAGCCTTATTGTACCAAATTATTGGGATGTGAAGACCTAAGTAATTTTTCTTAACTATCACCAACTAATCAGGATCAAGTTAAGTATAAGAAACCCCAGTATTTAGTGGGATTTAATATCAAGATACATAGATTTCAGTCTTTGAATTCAACAAGAATCACCTACAATGAAGCTGGCTCTATACAAATCTACTGAGTGATCTACCTGCTCAGTGTAGTTGTATTTTATCTCATTCAAATTATTTTAATTTTATATAACATAATATTGTTTATTAAGAAAAATTGACCTAATACAAAAACTGTGATATCTTTTAATCTATGATCCCATCCCATGATCACCAATCATACAATTTCAAGGGAATGTGGCCAAGTGAATTGAATTGTAAATTGCATTTACATTGTTGCCACATGGGTGGTATCACTTTAATAAACAAAGTATTCTCTGTACACTGTCAAGATTATCCTAAGTATTTTAAGTAATGGTAAGTTTTCTGGAATGTATTCTTATGTTTTTAGATACATTTTTAAAATAAAATGTCCTTATTACTTAATTACATAGGTAGCATAATTCCCTTTGGTAGGGACTGAATTCTTCCTTGCAAAAGAGAGGTGTTGAAGCCCTAACTCCCACTACCTCAGAATGTGACTTTATTTGGAAATAGGGTCTTTATGGAGGTAATCAAATGTTAAATGAGGTCATTAGAATGGGCCCTAATCCAATATGGTGGTGTCCTTATGAAAAGGAAAAATTCAGACATAGACTTGGACACATATAGAGGGACGATGATGAACATCTGAAGGCAGATGCAGAGACTGGGGTTATGTTGCCTAGACCAATGAAGGTAAGGGAATGCCAGAGGGTAGAAGATGCAACCCTGTGGGTTTTGGGGGGAGTATGGCCCTACCAACACCTTGATTTCATATTCTAGCCTCCCAAATTGTGAGACAATAAATTTCTATTGTTCTAAGTCACCCAATTTGTAATACTTAGCTACTGCTGCCACAGGAAAATAATACACCTTTCTTCCTTCATTTATTTATTTTATTGTGTAAAACTTGGGTAATATATTGATTCCTTTACAACTTGAGTCAGTGATGAATTATAGAATAATATCTCTAAGTGCAAGGTTATGTTGTTTTGCATATACAAACTCATTTAATTCCTACAACAATCCTTTGAAGTAAATGCCATTACTTTGCCTTTTATAGATGAGGATGCAGAATCACACAAAGGTTAAACATTGTGCCCAAAGAAACACAAAACTTTCTTGGGTAAGTTACTTTTGTTTGTCTTTCATATTGATGGGTGTCTGTGTTTCATATTGACTTCATTTTGCTTGATATGTTACAAACCACTCAAAATAAATGTGAATTACTTGGGAGTCAGGTTGCTTAATCAAAGTAGTTACAACCTCTCAGGCATGAATATCTAAACATCTTGTTAGAGTTCACACTTTCCACTTGCTCAGAAAAAGGGACTACTGGAAAGAACCAAAGAAGAAAAGCAAAATTCATTTCTCTTCATCCAAGAGGCTCTTTCCTCCTGACACTCCCTATGCTTTGATATGTCCTGGACAGAATGGTGAGGCAAGCAGTAAAACAATTCCTCAAGACTTACTTAATGGTTAAGTGAATCTCTTTCTATGCATTGATGTTAAATTTGACAATCAATTCAGTTTAGTGTGCCAAAATGTTTCCTTCATTCCATTTACTCATTTTTAAGAGAAGTTAGCATAATACGTTATAGTACACCAATGTGGTCTAAAACAACCTTTTAAAGTAGCTGTCCCACATTAATAATGATTTAAAACCTAGAGAAGAAACTTATTCCAACTAATAATTCTATTCAACCTATGCTTGCAAATTATTTGCAAAAATACATCAAAACTGTAAAAAGTCTGAGATTTTGCCCTACTTTTAAATAAGAATTTAAATGTCATGAACATTGTCAGAACACATAAGACTCCTTGGTCAGAGACAAAGGATTTTATTACTCTCAGAAATAGCAGTAGTCAGAATACTAACATTTTCTTGTGCTGGTTCCTTGGGTCCTAATTCCCAAAGGGCTACACAGAAAGGGCCAGATTACAGGTGAGTACAGAGTAGCTTTCATTACAAGAGAGAAAACCTGAAGTTGGATAACCTAAATGTTTTATAATGGGCAGTAAGCATGCCTGCCCTTTGCTTTGGGGAGAGATGTTATCTCTATCTTCCAAGACTGTAAGCAAACATGCCCTTTGCTTCAGATGACATCATCTCTGTCTTCCAAGGAGAGTCTCTACACAAACATCTTTGAAAAGATAATCAGGAAGAAAAGTAGTTCCTCTGCTCACATGACATGCAGAAATACAAGAACCCACAGATAGAGCTGTCTCCCCCAAAAAGCATGCAATTAATTCATCCTGAGTGATCATTAGAAATAAATTACTTAGCCGATTTATGGAGATTTAGTAATACATTGGATCAATTCCCAACTCTGGACTCAATATTAATGATGCTGATGAAGAAACATGCATCACAGGAGTAACATCGGGAATGCAAAACGACTATAAAGCACAAGCAGATGAGGAGAGGAGAGCCAAGGCAATGAACATCAGGTTAACACCACTGGGTCCTCCATATCTGGCCGAGGCAGACTAACAGGGATAGGAGTCACCCTTTCACCCAGAACAGATGAACAACTAGACAAAGACATGAAACAACTGTTACCACACCATGTACAACTGCTGATGCAGGACAGACTTCCCTGAGGAGGGGAAAAATAATGAAGTGATCCTCA
The DNA here is from genome assembly GCF_964656455.1 of Halichoerus grypus. Classification (NCBI taxonomy): domain Eukaryota; kingdom Metazoa; phylum Chordata; class Mammalia; order Carnivora; family Phocidae; genus Halichoerus; species Halichoerus grypus. The sequence continues at coordinate 83,742,605 of NC_135718.1, forward strand.
TGATTGCCTCAGCTCGCTGCCTCAAGAGATTCTGGGCTGAGGCTCAGCACCAAGGAACCCCCAGCCCAGAAGTCCTCCTGAAATGAGGAGATGGAGCTAGAAGTCCAGGGAGGCTACACGTAGGGCGCATGGGGCAGAGGCCTGGAGAGGAAGAAGCACGCAGAGAGGGACATGAGCTTTGGGGCTATGAGTCCATCTCGTGACTTTAGACGAGTACTGAACTGTGTGTGTGAAGAGACCACCGGCCTCCAGAGAAAGGACCACCTGGAAAGAGCACCGGGCATAACAACAGAGCCACACAGGGCTGAGAATTATAGCACCTCTTTCCACCAGCTGGACTAGAGGAAATATTTGAGTCAGGCAGATTTCTCACTCATAGCACCAAACGCATGGACCATAAAAAGAAACAACTGATCAATTACAATGCACCAAAGTCAAGAATTTCTGCTCTTCTAAAGACAAGAGGATGAAAAATAGAACCACAGGCAAGTTATTTTCAGATTATATATTTAATAAAGAACTTATATCTGCAATATACAAAGACTCACAAAATGAAGAAGACAAACAACTAATTTCTCATAAATAGGCAAATGATTTGAGCTGGCACTTTAGCAAATAAGATATATAATAGTAATTATACACATGAAAAGAAGCTCAACATTATTAGCTGCAAACTCATTAAAAAATAAAACCTCAATGACATTACCTATAGGAATAGCACTAGCCCCTATAAAAATGTCTAAAATTAATAAATCTGACTGTACCAAGGGTTGAGGACAAGGAACAAGTAGAATTCTCTTATGCTGGGATTATAAAATGCTAGAAACACTCTGAAAAGCAGTCTGTCAGTTTCTTCAAAGTTCCTGACACTTCCATAGGATTCACCCTGGACAGTTATAGGGATTCACCCTTGAGAAATAAAAGCACAATTTCATACAAAGAACTGCACAGGAAAGGTCACAGCAACTTTATTCATGATAGCTAGAATTAGGAAAAAAAAAATAGCTAAAACTAGGAACAACCCAAAGGCCCATTAACAAGTGATTGAATAAAAGAACTGTGGTATGTCTATACAATAAATTAAAAATAAAATAAAATGAACAAAGGATGCACACAACCACATGGTATATCTCAAACTGACTAAGCTAAATAAAAGAAACCAAACAAACAAAAAAGACTGTATATTACATGATTCTGATTATATAAAATCCTGGAAAATGCAAACAAGCTCACGGTGACAGAAAGCACATCAGTGGTTGCCTAGGGTCAGGGTCAGGAGCTTGCGGGGGAGGGGTTCCGAAGGAGTGCGACAGAGGGTCTCATGGTGATAGGTTCATCATCTTGACTGTCACCATTGTTTCATTCGTGAACATGTATGTGGAAACTAATCCAATTGTACATTCTAAAGATGTGTAGTTAATCGCATTTAAATAAAATTGTAAAAAATCTTGACCAAAGTCATACAAATAGTATTGGTGATTGAGAAACAGAAAATGTAAACAGTGAAAATTGTTCATTTTGTAAAGTTTAAAAATGTCCCCTTTAAATTTCACTTTTAAATGATCTCAGTTTAGATTATATATATATATATATTTTAAACCAAATCCAGAGGGAAAAAGTACTTGTTTTCCTGACAGAAGTCTTTTTAATGGGATCGCCATGGTGATTTTAGGAAAAAGATGTAATATACATAGATACAATTATGGAATTTTCCAAGCAAAGTACTGTAGTTAAAGCAGGTAGTCAGAGAGTACAGTTTTGTCTCCTGTGAAGTTGCATCAGAGAAGTTCTGCTTACACATTTAATAAATGCATTAGTTAAAACTCTTCATAGTATCCTGATCCTGGATCCAGAAAATAACATTGTTTCTCTGGCTCTCCTGTTGGACTAAGACTGAAGTTTTGTGTTGTTGGTATCTGCCCCCTTAATATATGAGAGTTGTGCTGTGATCTGTTTTAACAGACGACACCTGACACACCAAAGGACACAGATCATCGGGGTCCGGGTCATGGGAGGTGCCTGGAAAACCGGGTTCTCTTGAAGTAAGGGGGTGAGAAGTCTGAATCCAGCAAAAATAACACTATCATCAGAACTTTCTGAGGGAACACAGAAGAGCTCCACTCTAACCCAAAGAGCTGAGCCTGTAAGGATCTTACAGCAGCCCCATTGCTGGAACTCCTGAGGCAAGGGGGGGCTGTGCTAAAGTCCATTTGCAGAAGACACACAGCATGGGACACACATCCTTTTAATGTCAGAGCTTTCCATTTCTCTTACGTCAGGTGAGAACAGCTCCTGGAAGTGAGACAGGACGGAGACAGAACGTGGGACCAGACCACCCACCGTCGGGGTAATTAAGGCAAAGAGTTAGGTAATCACTCAAATTTCAAGTGTAGAAGAATTCCTTGGGGGACTTTGTGAAAATTCAGATTCCGGTCCCTAACTCACCCTCGCCCACTGGAGTCTGATTCATCAGATCTGGACTGGGGCCCAGGCATCTGTATTTAGAGAAGATGCCTCTTCTTCTCTAAATACACAGAGAAGTACTTTTAGCAAAAGTACTGAGTGGTTATTTCAGTCCCAGCTGCACCACATCCTAACTGGGAGGAAAAGCAGAGCGTACTACTTACACTCTCCCAGTTTCAGTAAAAATGGGTAATGAACCATCTCAAAAAATTGTGAGGGTGACATATAAAACATTAAGAATAGGGCATGGCACAGAGAAAACACTCAAATTACTTATAACAAATAAGCTTCCTTTTTTTTTTTTAATTTTATTGTTATGTTAGTCACCATACAATACATCATTGGTTTTTGATGTGGTAATCCACGATCCATTGTTTTCGTATAACACCCAGTGCTCCATGCAGTATGTGCCCTCCTTAATACCCATCACCAGGCTAACCAATCCCCCCTACCCCCTCCCCTCTAAAACCCTGTTTGTTTCTCAGAGTCCATAGTCTCTCATGGTTCATCTCTCCCTCTGATTCCCCCCCTTTATTTTTCCCTTCCTTCTCATAATGTCCTCCATGCTATTCCTTATGTTCCACAAATAAGTGAAACCATATGATAATTGACTTTCTCTGCTTGACTTATTTCACTTAGCATAATCTCCTCCAGTCCCATCCATGTTGAGGTAAAAGTTGGGTATTCATCTTTTCTGATGGCTGAGTAATATTCCATTGTATATATGGACCACATCTTCTTTACCCATTCCTCTGTTGAAGGGCATCTCGGCTCTTTCCACAGTTTGGCTATTGCGGACATTGCTGCTATGAACATTGGGGTGCATATGGCCCTTCCTTTCACTACATCTGTGTCTTTGGGGTAAATACCCAGGAGTGCAATTGCTGGGCCATAGGGTAGCTCTATTTTTAACTTTTTGAGGAACCTCCACACTGTTTTCCAAAGTGGCTGTACCAACTTGCATTCCCACCAACAGTGTAAGAGGTTCCCCTTTCTCCACAACCTCTCCAACATTTGTTGTTTCTTTCCTTGTCTTTTTATCATTACGGAGGGAGGACCAGGCAAAACCTGACAAATATTTGGTAGTGGAATCATTACTAAATGTTGTACTCTCATTCTGACGGGGCAAATGTAACCACTTAGTTCAAAAACATGGGCGCCCGTTGCAGGGCACACTATAAAGAATGGATCGAGGCTTGGTGTTCTGGGGTGAGGAGCCCACCGCTCCCGTTTCCCTGGGACGGCACAGCTACAGTTGTAACCAAGATTATTCTAGGAAAACATGATTGTAGTAAACAGTGATTGAGAAACTGAATTCTAAAGGAAAGCATAAAAGCAATCTGTATAGATTTAAAAATTCACATCATGAAGGAAATAGATAAGTTCTAGATGTTTTATATAAAGTAGTATTGTATAATTACGTCCTTTTTAGGTATTTCTCAAAGAATGAAGATCAAGCTTCAGCTAGTATGCCTCCACTTAGGCTAATATTAATGGCAAAGGCAAAAGAAATAGTTGTGGGACTATAGAAAATAATACACATTTCTTAAAAATAAAAATGGAATTGTTATCATAGTCTATTTGTAAAAACTTTAATACCTCAAATAACTTCAACTGTGTTTTAATGAGAATCTATGATGAATTTTTTCAGTTATTTCAGTCACACGTCATGGTCATTGATGAAGTCAAATGTATATATATATATTTTTTTTTTTACAAAGGTAACTTTCAGCAGTTTCTTACCTATATTCAAAGCAAAAGGATAGCATTTTTTTAGGGATTTTTTTTAAAAAGCTCTGTTGAGGGGTGCCTGGGTGGCTCAGTCAGTTAAGCGTCTCAGGCTCATTCTTGTTTACTCTTTCTCTCAAATAAATAAAATCTTTAAAAAAAAAATTTTTTTTTTTAAAGATTTTATTTGACAGAGAGAGAGCACAAGCAGGGGGAGGGGCAGAGGGAGAAGCAGACTCCCCGCTGAGCAGGGAGCCCGATGGGGGGCTCGATCCCAGGACCCTGGGATCATGACCTGAGCCGACCATGAGCTGATCACCGACTGAGCAAGCCAGGCATCCTCAAATAAATAAAATCTTAAGGAAAAAAAAAAAAAAAAGAAGCACTACTGATCATTACATAATAGTGACAAAAGATTCACACTGTTAAATATATGACTCCAAGTTTTTGAAATAAAAAAAAAATGTAATGAATAAAAATTCATGTAAATGGAATCAGGCAGACTGTATTTTTAAAGGAGATTTTTTAGCACTTTTAACTTCACAGTAAAATTGAGTAGAAGGTATAGAGATTGTGTTTTTCTTTCCAAATAACATAAGAAACTGACATACTTATAAAAAAGACAAATAGCACAACTGTGAATTAATCTAAAAAAAAAAAAAAACAACAACAACCTTCAAGCAACATTAGTGGAGGTCAAGGTTTGTAAATTGTGTGAGCCCATTATAATTTCAGTCCAAATAGTCTTTTATTGTTTGGAGACTCCAACATGAGAAACTGCTTACTTTGGGAGGATATTCTGATGTTGCTTCCGAGGTCTAAAAATCCAAGAGAATGACCCATTTTTAAAGTTTCCATTTGGTATGGACCTTGAAATCCTGATAAAGGTTATGTGCTTCAGATGCATTCCCTTTGAAAAGTCACCCAATTCTTTAAAGGCCACATCCTTTAGAGTTAATATTAGTGTCTAGTGATTACCTCCATTTGCTTTTACAGCTCCCTCCAGAGCCTTCCTCAGTTCCCCCATCCTCCATGCTCTGGGGTCACGCATCCTCATTACCCCCACTTTCCACAGCCATCCCTGAGCCTTCAGCTCCTCTCCTTCCCCGCTCTTTGATCACACTATCTCCTGACTCAACCTCACTTCCTCCAGCACTTCTTCCCTCATGATTCTTGGTGATTTAAATCTTCACACAGATGCTGCTTCTACATCTCGGTCCTTCTGATCTTGTCCTCCATCTGACCTCAGCCATTTGCTCCCACAGGCAAGACTTGTTATTAGGTAGGACACACTGGATTACAGTGACAACAAGATCGCCAAAAGCTCAGTGGCTGGAAACAAAAGGTTCATTCCTTTTCTCATAAAATTCTCCATCAATCTGCGTTCTCCAGGGAAGTTTCCCCATGCAGTTGCTCAGCATTCGAGGCCACTCCCATGTGGACCAAGTCCTTTTCAACATGACACGCCAGCTTCCGCAGCATCAAGGAAAAAGCACGGAGAATTCTGTGAATTTGCTTATAAATGCTTCAGCCCGGAAGTCAGAAAACGACTCTTAGCTCTTCGGCTACAGCAAATCACATGGTCACACCAATCCTTAAGGGTATACTTTTTTTTAATCATAGTGTCTTCTTGGTCAAAACTTCTGGTTAAATTCAATCCTTAGCCTACTCTGTGTCTGCACGTGTACGGCAGAACATGGCCAAGGGGAGTAATGCTGAATCCATCACCATGAACCTGGAGCAGGCAATCTTACCACATTTCCATGATTCAACAATTCTTACTGCCTTGACAACGTCTACAGACCATTGTCTCTTCTCAAATCTCCAGCACATCCTTTGAATTCTCATTCTCAGCTGATAATGTCAATCCCCCAGGACAATATTTTTTTTTTCTTTTTTTGTAAAATATAAGATACATAAGTCACTGTGTAAAAGGTTGATGCTACTGCCCCACTGGACGAACAGAAGCCTTCGGAAGAGACCCTCCCTCCATCAACACCCATCTCCCCCGTGTCCTTCACTGGCCGCCCATCAGATCCTCTGCACTGAGTTCTCGTCTCTCCCGTAGTCAAATGTTGGCATCCTCCTGGGTTTTTGCTCTCTTCTTCCTATGCTTGCTAAACACATCCACCCTGACAGCTACAAATGAGATCTACTGCAGAAGCATTCAAGATTTGATTTCCACTGTGGACCTCACCCCCAATCTGCACACTCACAAAGGCAGTCCACCCCTTGGAGTTCAAACAGACACCTCAAACCCCACATCTCAAAAGCTGAGCTCCTGGCTGGTGGCCCACATCTTCACTCCACACCGTCCCTCCACATCTGTGTGAGGTAACTCCATCTTCCCAGCTCCTTCAGAAACACAACGTTCAGAGCCCTGATTTAACAGGTCTTTAACCAATAGCCCATCCCATGATAATCCCCCTTTCTCCCCCGGCAATCCTCCTCCCCCTCTGCTGTATTTTTATTCACAGCACTTTTGCTGCTATGTTTTACTTATCGGTCTGTTTCAACATCTGCACTGAAGTGTAAGCAGCAGAAAACTGGGAAAGGAGGTAAGAAATTCTTAACATGGAACTACCACATAAGGAGTTAGTTTATGAGGTCCTAGAATTAGGAAGTGATATGAGAAAGGAAATAAAGCTGAAAAAAACATGAAAAACAAAACAAAAAGAATCACATTTCTGCAATGCTATTTTGGCTCAATACATGTTGACTGGGGTTCATTTTATGAAGTTATAGATCATGTAGAAAATATCAGAAAACAATGGACTCTAAGAACCAACACCACATTATGCTAATCCTTAGAGTTTGTTTTATACAGTTAGCTCCATTTTGCGGTATTTATTTAGGCACGAGACATTTTGGGAAAAGCTTTCTGGCACTGTAAAAAGAATGTGAGTTTGGGGAAAAGAAAAGCTGACATTCTCTTATCTGACTTCATTAACAATTCTGAAAGTAGTCTCTCATCTGAATTATTTTTATAAATTGCTACTGGGAAAAGTATTTGCTATTGTGTGTGTGATTGGCAAGTAAGTGTATCCTGAGATACCACACAAATGAGCAGAGTCAAATGTAAAATGGAGACAATGTGCATCAAATGTGCCAACAGTCACACTCAGGGGTGGGGCTCCCATCTGTGCGGCCCTCGCTGGCCTGCGGCTTAGCAGGGAGACTTCACGTTCCTCCACACCTGGCCTTTGCTTATGGTAACACGCCAGATCCTCCTCAGCAGGACGGCAGCTTGTCGAGCCCCTAGAAATGGCATATTGTACTGTAGGTCCATTTATCTCTGAGTTTCTAAAAGCACCTCGGTGTGCTTTATACGCTTCATCACTACTTAGCATCCAGCTCCTAGACTGTCCATATTTATGAGATACAAAAGGGCAAACTTAGCTAAAGTTAGTGCTTTTCTTCTTAAAGTTGTGAAGAAAAGATACTCAACATCACTCCCATCAGGGAAATGCAAATCAAAACTATAATGAGATATCACTTCATACCTGTTAGAATGCCTGTATCAAAAAGACATGAAATAGGGCGCCTGGGTGGCTCAGTCGGTTAAGCGATTGCCTTCGGCTCAGGTCATGATCCCGGAGTCCTGGGATCGAGTCCCGCATCGGGCTCCCTGCTCAGCGGGGAGTCTGCTTCTCCCTCTGACCCTCCTCCCTCTCACGTTCTCTGTCTCATTCTCTCTCTCACAAATAAATAAATAAAATCTTTAAAAAAAAAAAAAAGGGGGCGCCTGGGTGGCTCAGTCGTTAAGCGCCTGCCTTCAGCTCAGGTCATGATCTCAGGGTCCTGGGATCGAGCCCCACATCGGGCTCCCTGCTCCGCGGGAGGCCTGCTTCTCCCTCTCCCACTCCCCCTGCTTGTGTTCCCTCTCTCGCTGTGTCTCTCTCTGTCAAATAAATAAATAAAATCTTTAAAATAAAAAAATAAAAAAATAAAAAAAAAATAAAAAAAAAAAAAGACAAGAAATAACAAGTGTTGGCAAGGATGTGGAAAAAAAGGAGCCCCCATGCACTATTGGTGGGAATGCAAACTGGTGAAGCCACTGTGGAAAACAGTGTGGAGGATACTCAAAAAAGTCAAAAATAGAACTACTCTACAATCCAGGAATTACATTACTAGGTATTTACCCCCAAAATATAAAAACACTTAATTCAAAGGGATATATGCACCCCAATGTTGACAGCAGCAATGTCCGCAATAGCCAAACTCTGGAAAGAGCCCAGATGTCCATCGACAGATGAATGGATAAAGATGTGGTGTATATATATACAATAGAATATTATTCAGCCATAAGAAGGAATGAAATCTTGCCATTTGCAATGACATGGATGGAGCTAGAGGGTATTATGCTAAGTGAAATAATTCAGTCAGAGAAAGACAATTATCATATGATTTCACTCATGTGGAATTTAAGAAACAAAACAGATGAGCAAGCAAGCAAGCAAGAGAGAGAAACCAAGAAACCGACTCTTATAGAGGACAAACTTGTTACCAGAGGGAAGGTGGGTGAGGGGGATGGGTGAAATAGGTGATGGGGATTAAAGAGTGCACTTATCATGACAAAAAATATAAATATAAATAAATACAAAAGGAAAAAAGAAAAGTCAATTTGCACTTCCACATTCTTCATTTTTTTTAAGATTTATTTATTTATTTTAGAGACAGGGAGACAGAAAGAGCTTGCAAACAGGGAGAGGGGCAGAAAGAGAGGGAGGGGAAAAGAATCTCAAGCAGAATCCCCACTAAGCATGGAGCCCAACACGGGGCTCGATCTCAGAACCCTGAGATCATGACCTGAGCTGAAATCAAGAGTCGGACGCTCAACCAACCGAGCCACCCAGGCGCCCCTTTTCATTTTCTTAAAACCATGCAAAGGCAAACAGAAATGTGAGCCTGAGACTTCAGGGAAACTAGAGAGTCATAATAATCTTGCAATATTTATTCTTCCATTTACTCCAATCTAGGTATACCAAGTATCTTTCTTTCATTGATTTTTTTATAGTTTTCAGTGTACAGATCTTCTCACTCCTTGGCTAAACCTATTCTTAAGTATTTTATTATTTTTGATGCTACTGTAAATGGGACTTTAAAAAATTCTGATAGTTCATTGTTAGTGTATAAAAGTGCAAATGATTTTTGTATATTGATTTTGTATCCTACAACTTTACTGAATGGGTTAGTTCTAAGATTTTGGGTGGTCTCTGTGGCTTTTCTGTACAAGATCATGTCATCCGCAGAGAGAAGCAAGTTTACTTCTTCCTTTCTTATTTGGATGCCTTTTATTGCTCTTCTTGCTTAATTGCTCTGGCTAGCATTTCTAGTACTATGCTGAATAAAAATAGTGGGAGTGGGCATCCTTGTTTTTTGTTCCTGATCTTAGAGGAAAAGCTTCCCGCTTTTCACTGTTGAGTAAGATTTTAGCTGTGGGCTTGTCATATACGGCCTATACAGGTTTCCCCTGCCATCCAAAGGTTCCCTTGATGCCATTTTGCTTTAAGAAAGACACACATTAGTATCTATTTTTGCTAACCAAAAGAAATTCAAAGAGGGTTTTTGCTTTTATGAAATAATAATTGCTTCTTTGCTTTACAATCACTTCAGCTTATGAAAGGTCTCCCAGGAATGCTCTACTTTTGGATACCGGAGGAAACCTGCCTTATGTTGAGGTGCATTCCTTCTATATCCAATTTATGATTACACCTCAATCTTCTTATTCTTTATTGATCCATTCAAGTTTCCTATTTCTTCATGATTCAGTCTTGATAGGTTGTAGGTTTCTAGGTACTTGCCCATTCTTTTTAGGTAATTGGATTTGATGGCATAATTGTTCATAGCAGTCCGTCTCTTATGATCCGTAGTATTTCTAGGTATCAGCTATAATGTCTTCTTTCATTTCTGATTTGAGCATTCCCTTTTTTTGTCATAAGATTTGTCAATTTTCTTAGTTTCATTGATCTTTTCTATTATCTTCCTAGTCTCTATTTCATATTGAATCCCATGATCTGAGTTATTTCCTTCCTTAATTTGTCCTTCTTTTTCTAGTTCCTTGAAATGTAAATATACGCTTATTTGGGATACATTTTCTTAATGTAAGCATTCAACACTATAAAATTCTGGGAACTGCTTTTGCTGCATCCATGTTTTGGCATTTTGTTTCCATTTTCCTCTGTCTCAAGATATTTTTTGATTTCCCTTTTGATTTCATCTTTCACCCACTGGTTGTTCACTAGCATGTTGATTAATCTCCATATGTGTGGGAATTTTTTAGTTTTTCTCTTGTAATTGATTTTCAGTTTCAAACCATTGTGGTTAGAAAAGATAATTAACATAATTTCAGTTTTTTAAACATTATTAAGACTTGTTTTTTGGTCTAACACATGATCTACCCTGAAGAATGTTCCACATGTGCCTGAGAAGAATGTGTGTTCCACTGCTGTTGGATGGGAAGTTCTCTATGTGTCTGTTAGGTCCAACTGGTCTAACTAAGCCTCATTTTGTCTTTACTGGTTTTATCTTGATAATCTATCCATTTTGAGTGTGGAGCATTGAAATCCCCTATGCTTAATGTCTTGCTGTTCATTTCTCCCTTGAGATCTATAGTATTTACTGTGTATGTTTCGGTGCTCTTATGCCGCTCAGCTAGTTTCAGGATTTCAGAGGGAAATGTTCCATGTGGAGCTATGTATTTGGTGCATCTGTGGGAGGACAGAAGCTCAGGAGCCTCCTATGTCGCCATCTTGGTCTGGACTCCATCATGACTTATTTTAAACTATTCTTATAATAAAATGAGACAAAAGGAAACATCTGGGACTAATTTTCTTTTTTTTTTTTTTTTTTAAAGATTTTATTTATTTATTTGAGAGAGAATGAGAGAGAGCACATGAGAAGGGGGAGGGTCAGAGGGAGAAGCAGGCTCCCCGCCGAGCAGGGAGCCCGATGCGGGACTCGATCCAGGGACTCCAGGATCATGACCTGAGCCGAAGGCAGTCGCTTAACCAACTGAGCCACCCAGGCGCCCCTGGGACTAATTTTCTGATAAGTGTCCAAAATAGATGAATGGAACTGTTTTTGTCAAAGCTAAAAATAACACACTCACGTGAATAATTACATGTCCTGGCATTAAAGATGGAATGCTCCTCTTACAACTCCTGTGGGATTAAATCTCACGTAATCAGCCAGACTCTTAAAGGAAAAGCCACTGAAGGTATAAGCTGGTCCCAGCTCTGCCTCTGTTCGACTCTGTGGCAACAGCGAATTATCCTTGACATTTACACCTTAGTTTTCTTCTCTATCAGATAAAATCATCTCTAAGGCACTCCCCAGCACTTAAATTCCAGGATTCTCTGATCCCGAACACAGGAAAGCTCAGAATCAGGGAGAGGTTTCCTGTGGCGCGTGATGCGTTGGTGAGAGCAGTGGCATCCACGCTGGGAGGTACAGATGGGGAGGCTAACCTCCATCTGGAGGTGCAGCAGGCTCCTCCCCGACACAGCCCTCCCTCCATGCCTGTGTGGTTGCATCCCTCTCCCTGTCAAGTCTGGAACATCAAGGTAAAGCCGATACACTTGATCACAGACCATCAAACTCCACTGCCAGCAAGCAGGACAGGGGAATCGCTAGCAAACGCACAAGGGCAGGCGTGGCAGGCAGTCTGAGGTTGACCCGGGTAGAGCGACTCCATCCTCTCGTCTCCCGGCACAGCATTCCCAATTTTGAGAAAGTCTCCATGTGGTTTCAAGACAGCTCTTGTATCTCATCATATTTATCCCTTTGGATATGCCACATGGTGTCATTAGAAGTATTTAAGGAATATCGAGACCCTGGCTAGATAAATTCTATCGGATAAAGCAGGGCCAGAGCAGGCCCTCAGTTGACTAGACAACATTAATATGACCACGTACATGTCAGGAACCCAGGACAAACGCATGCCGCCAGGCATAATCTCAAAATCCGTCCATAATCTGGCAATTTATCACCATCTCCAATGGTACTACACAATCCAAGCACCATCACCTTTTGCCTTCCTACATTTTATCTACATTTTTCTCCAAATAGTAGCCATGTGCTCTTTTAAGGTATGAGACAGACCATACAACTCCCTTGCTTGTAATTCTTACCAGCTTCCTAACTTAAAATACATATAACTCTTCACCATGAGCTACAAAGCCCCCTGTTATCTGGCCCTGAGCTTCTCTTCAAACATTCTTCACTTCTGTCCTCCCTCTCTGCTCTAAGCATCCCAGATGTCAAACTCTCCCACAAAGACATGGCACACTGTCCTGTCTCAGGGCCTCTGCTCTACTATGTCCTCCTGCCAGGACCCTGCTTCCCTCAGTCACTGATTTAAATTTCTGCCACATTTTGTTCCTGTCTTTGCTCAAATGTCACCCTGTCAGGGCGGGCCACCTATCGAATATAAGTTTTCATTATACCCCTTTAACTTTTGCTTTATGTTTTTTCTTCAGAGTATGATAGGATGTTATAATCCATATTTCCCGACTGTTTGCTCAGTCTCCTCCACTAAATTATAAGTCACTGAAGTCAGGAACTTTGGTTTCACCACTGTATCCCACATGATGAGAACAGAGCATTACACTTAGTAAGCACTGAATGTGCTGAGAGTGAATACTCTTACTGCTGTTATTTAAACGTACTTCAGCAAATCCAGAAACACAAGGAACTTAGTGAGACAAATCACTGGTCCAAACTACAAACATGTATATTTTTCCAGCAGAGCTGGAGTCAACAGAAATGCAGCCACATTTGAAAATGTGAAATATAGACACAAGAAATCCAGGCAGGAAGAGCCCAAAGCCTGAGTGCAAAGATGGGACGTCTTCACCATTCTCACCAGCACATACGTGCTCTTCTGAAACAGTGCTGGTGGTGATGGTCGTGCTGGTGGCGGTGGCGGTGGAGGTGACTGATGATAATGGTGATGTCTTGCTTCCATAATTAGAAACCACGTACAACAAAACTGTTTGACTAAGAATATTCTGTATACTTTAATATTCTGAGAGCTTATAGTGAACACATACATTTGATAGTGTCTGAGGTCATTTAAACCTGGGTAAATCTGTGCCTTCAGTGGGTAATTGCACAGAGCTCTGAGTTTTCCTTGTATTATTAGTCACTAGCTGAGACTAGATGTCTGAAATTCAGATTTCCCATTTATGAAACCAGATGGAAAATAATTACTTTTTCCTTAGTTATATATGGTGTTTGGGGTCATCAGACAAGAGACTGATAATTAGTTGCACAATTTAATATCACATAATGAAAATGGTCTGACCTGGCTCCCACCTGGGATTGTGTGGTGAATGGGTGCAAATTTTGGTGAATATCTCTAGTCAGCCACACGTTCTCAGTGATCCTAGATTATTGCTTTCTTTTGTGATGCTAGAAATTTTAGCTCACCTCGTAAGTATAGTGATGGGTCAGTAGACTTGACTGCATAAAGGGTAAAATAAAGCATAACTTCTTTCTCTTTGTTATATTTAAAATAGATGACTTTTCATCCAGGAAAGTTTGCATTAATTTGGTTAAAGAGTGGTATAACAGATACTAAGGACCTCATGTCCACATGTACTCTTAACTTTTCTCTCTTTTTTTTAGATTTATTTATGAGAGAGAGAGCATGAGTGGGAGGGGAAGAGGGAGAGAGAAACCCAAGCAGACTTCCCACTGAGCCCAGAGCCCAACGTAGGGCTCAGTCTCATGACTGAGATCACGACACGAGCCAGAAGCAAGATCAGATGCTTAACCAACCGCACCACCCAGGCGCCCCTGTACTCATAACTTTTCTATACATATCAAATTATTTCTTACTGCAAGAAACTGCAGTTCTTTGTGTGATGAATGAGAACTCTCCTTGCCCAAGGAAGTTTTCTGGGCACATATGCAAATTGGCAAGATGATGACACTGGTCACACAGCAGTTCTCCACCGAGAATGACACCGTCCCTCGTTCTTCAGATACAGTAGCTCAGGGGGGGTCTCCAGAAAGTGCGTGAATCAGTCACCCGTGGAAGGAGCAGTCATTGGCATACCTGTACTTGACTCCTTCCTTTCCCCACCCAAACAACTCACTTCATCACAGTGCTGCTTGCATCATTGCCAAAATAAACAATTTGCACTCAAATTTATGGATCAGGGTCTTTTTTGGTGAGACCCAAACAAAGACCACTGGTACTACACATGGCCTCAGAAGTCAGATTTTTAAGATGGGGTTATGAGATCTCTCAGAAAATGCAAACAAGGTCGCCATTGCCAATGGTAAGCTGCATGGTGTTAACCTATGATTTACTGAAGCAACGAAGTTCTAAGACTCGGCTCTAATGAACTGGGATGAGGTCTGGCAGTAACTGCATTTGCCTTCACAGTATTCTAAGGCCTATCATATTTTAAGCCAACAGTAACTGTAAGCCAGAGCTCTTAAACAAAACAAAAAAAACAAAACAAAAAAACAGGCTGATGCCAGCCTTTTAACTCAGGGCATGCTGTGCACGACAGAAGGCCTCCTCGGTAGGCTTGAAAGAACTTCCCTTCCTCTTTCTACAGCCAAAGAGTAGAACGTGTTAAAAATGAAGACGAAGACTTTAATGCTAGAGTGAGCGGTTATACCGAGGCTGAACTCGAGCTGCAGTAAGTCGCCCATGCTAAGGAGGACTGAGATGTCGAGATCTGGCAGGGGACGTTTGAGTGGATGCTTCTGAGAACCCGGACTGCTCATGACAATAGGATGGCCTGGTTCTAGCATGTACTTTTCACCCAGAAACTTCTTTCCCAATAGAATACTGGAAGGTTGGAAGGGCTTCATTTACAGACAGCTTAGATGAGATGGCCAGCTTGGGAAAGACACCTGTGGGGCTGGGGTCCTGTGCATCAATGGTCCTGTATCTCTGGAACGGAAATAAATGGTGGTTAAGAGTGGCTCATCTCACGATCATTCTCAGTGACCCAGGGCATAATCTATACTTCCTGTCCCTCTAACATTAGAGTCTATGCCATCAAGTTCTGTCTTAGAGGAAGGCTGAGTGGGGGACATTCCTCCTAGAAGAGACTTGAGTTTTGATAAACATAAAGCTATGACAACCACTTAGTTATCTGAGGTTTCTCTTGTGTAGACCTGTAGGTGGCCAGGAGATAAAATACTATACTGCTGGAAACAATGAACCCTTCGGGTCAGGAGATGGGACTGTGGCAAGCAAGGACAAAGATGTGTATATCTTGAGCTCAGTAGATTGACGTGGGCACCCCTTAGGACATCCATCCTTGGTGATGACCTTCAGTAGCCAACATAGAAATCATGGTCTGAAGGAGCAAAGACCCCAGATGTTCATATACTTTAACGTGATATATCTTGACTACTTTGCTGAGCAAGCAACCAAGATCATCATATGTGTTGATGCTGGTTGAGGTAAATCTGGAATCTGTGGCATAAAAGGGAAAAAAATGATTATTAATGATATATTCTAAGCTAACTGCAATTGGGGAAAAATGAGTGAAATATGGGATCTCTGTGTTATTTCTTTAAAGTGCATGTGATCTTACAATTATTATTTCAAAATAAAAAGGTTTTGTAAGTATGTATGTCAAATCTTGATGGGCCATGATCTTGCTAAAGCAAAGATGAGACGTGAGGAAGAGAATGTGAGACACAGATGGGTCTGAGGAGCGCAAGTGGGGACCGTGTTCTCATTCGTGTCCTCGCACTAGTGTGTCTTGTGCCGGACTCTGTCAGCTGCCTCTGGCTGGAAGCACGTACTGTGTGTGTGGGGCCAAGGGGAAGCACCAGGAAGTTCACCCTCTGAACAACCTAACACAGCACAACTGAAAAATGCCTACGTACCCTGGCTCTCCTGCCGCTTAGGACAGCTCTAAACATGTTCCCAACCATCGCCCAGGGATCACAGTGGGGTGCCCCGATCACCTGCCCAATCATCAGTAAACCCTGGGTATTGACTTTCTTCCTTTCCCTCTCTATTTCACACTCAAGGCCAAAACTTCCTAGAACCACCTGAACAAACTACTTGTGCTCAGATCTTTATCACAGGTCTCCTTCAGGGGACTTGAAGCAAAGACAAGGATGCTATGAAATTCTCTGAGGGGACATGGTTTTACCTCTAGCACTTCGGGGAATATTTAACATATGAGACAAACATGTTTTACTGCAAAGCACATCAGGAAACACGATGAGGAACACAGCACTGCGGCTTTATTCCTGCTTCCAAGCAGGTGCATGGCAGTTTTGAGTACACCCATCCTCTAGTAAATCTCCCGGTTTTGCAGAGACTCTTGGGCCACTCTGAAGTCTACGAGGGGCCCAAACCCTCTGCTGTGCCCCCCCAGCTGAGCCACTTTTTATTCTCAGTCCCCGAAATCTTTAGTTATCAAGATGGCGATCTCTGTTCTCTTTTGAGAAACCCACAGGCTACAAAGGAATTACTTCCCCTGTGGCCCACCCTCTACTGGAAACATGATCCCAAAAGTATCTCCACTGTTGATAAAGGGAATAGATCCTCATTATTTTTGCAGGGTCATTATATTATCTCCTCCTTCTTTCATTCTTTCTGTCCAGGCCAAAAAGCTCCTTATCAGGCAAAATCATTTCTTCACAAGATGCTTGTCCTGCTCAGTCCTGCAACCTTAAATGTCCACATCCATCACCATGAATTGGTCTTATTTCAAATAATATTTCATCAAATCCACAGAATTTTACGGTTGGAGAGACAACTGGTTTCCCCAGCATACAGATGAAGAAGAGTGCAGTTCTGACTACCTCATTTATGAATGAAGAGACTGACGTTCACAGAACTTCAGGGAACTGGGGAAGGTGGGACAGTAAGTTAATGACCGAGCGAAGACCTGAACAAATCAGTTTTGCTGTGCTCCACGGACACCAGGGACAGGAACGTGAAAACAAAGGAGTGAATGACATGGCACACATATGCAAAAATGCAGTATTTTTTTTTTTTACTCTAAGGCAATCAAGAAAGAGGACAGCTATTAATTAATCAAGATGTAACATGCTGCTGGTCTTCAGACAATGCTAATTAGGACTGGCTTCACTGTCCTT
This sequence comes from Halichoerus grypus, assembly GCF_964656455.1. Taxonomy (NCBI): domain Eukaryota; kingdom Metazoa; phylum Chordata; class Mammalia; order Carnivora; family Phocidae; genus Halichoerus; species Halichoerus grypus. The sequence goes on from NC_135718.1 coordinate 83,759,888, forward strand.
TTTTACGTATTTTTTCATATTATTCATATTTTTCATATTAGTATTTTGAGTTAAAAAGTCATATTGCATGAATAAGTTATCTATCTGCATGTTCTATAGGTTACACAGAGTTTGAGGATATATCAATCTGTGTTTTCTTTTCATAGACAGTAATAAAAGTTGTGCTATGGGCAATGGTTTTTGCAGTGTGAGTGGCAGCCTGAGTAGAATGGGGTGTAAACTGATAAAAAGTGCAACCAAATTGAACTTGGAAAGTGCAGAAGCAGGACCGTGGAGAGGAACAGCTCTGGGACTTTAACACAGCAAAAAACTGAACAATGCAGAGAGGAAAGATGCTATCTTACTTATGCCACATTTCTATAAGTAACTCCCAATACTTTCATTCATTCATGAGGACTTACTGAATACAATGTATTCAATATCTTGCAAGTGCAATAGGTAACTTTATGCCTTCCCACCTAAGATACGCAAAGGGGATTACATAGTTGAAACCAGGCTTGTCATTGGAATCATTGATGTTAAGGGTATGAAAGGGAAATCATTCACCTCAAGCTCTAGGAGACCCAAAAAAAGCAAAGAAGTCCCTTGTCCACAAGTAAAGGATATTAGCACCCTCTTTATGCCTTTTAGCCGCCTCTCTGGACACCTGCCTGCACCTTCCCCCCACACAACACATACCTTCCAAGACCACCACAAATGATGTGCACTTATTACATTAGATAATCTCATTACTTAAAAAAATGCGAGATGTAGAATGCAAAAGAGAATAGGTCGGAATCATTTGGTTATGTCTCCAGAGCTAACACAGCCTTTTCCATTTACCATAACATTGTAGACAGTTGCCAAATGGTCTCATATTTATAAGTTACTCATACCTAGTGCATGAATAAGAGACTTAGTGACAGAAAGTTTAATAGCTTTGGAGTTAGGAATAAGGTAGGAAGAATGGAAGGAAGAAAGGAAGGAAGGAAGGAAGGAAGGAAGGAAGGAGGAAGGAAGGAAGGAAGGAAGGAAGGAAGGAAGGAAGGAAGGACGGAAGGAAAGACGGAAGGAAGGAAGGAAAGAAGGAAGGACGGAGGGAGGGAGGATGGAAGGAAGCAAACTGAGTCCTAGTTAGATCATATGTTCTATATAAGTTCTTGAGAAATTACTTGAGTGTTCATAACTTCATTCTCTGCTTCTTAAAAATACCTGGTTTTCAAGTTTGTTATAAACCTTAAGATCAATATAGATGTCATCTGGCAACATTCTAACAAGATCAATTGTTTCAAGTTTTACGAGAGCTTACAAATATTAAATAACATAACACGATATTTGGTGTGTATTAAATACTTATTAGCAGAAGCCTTTCTAATTATTTGTTTTATATGATGTTTGACCGCTCCATGACTTTCATCATTCATCTTTTTATGTAATGTCTCTTGTATATGTCACAAATCATTTTAAAATTCCTTCTCAAAATCTCATTTTATCAAGTAAATTTAATTTATATAAATTTTTTATTAGCAATTATCTGGACTAATTTCTACTTTATTTTATATATTCCTTTACCATGTATTTATTTTTCTTTTCAGGCTTCTATTGGACTTTTTTCTTCCAGAGACAAAGAGCTTTATTACAGCAGACTGCGAAGCAAAAGCATCATGCTTCTGTTGGTTTCCCTGGGTGCCCTGAGTCCCACAGGGCCAGTATGGAGACGCCTTCTCTATGCTACACAGGTAGTCGTGGTTGTGCCACATCTGAGGAACACCGACCACGGGGAACCCACCTCTTTTACAGAAGGCAGTAAGCAAAGAGCGGTCAGGGCTTTGTATTCTTGGCATGCCCAGCAACAATGTTCAGGAATGCTCAGGAACTATGGCAGTTTGCGTCCTCCAATATCTGACCCTAATTTTCTTGGTTGAACTCGAATAGTCACATGAGTATACCACTCCATCTGCCATTCTGATAAATCTGACCAACAGAGACTAGGGCTAACTACATTTAATTTCTCTTGTACAGAATATAATTAAGGCTACTCTCAACAGAACTTCAAGCAGAAAGATGAGACCAATGTACAGTAACAGCTTCAACCACACTGCCCAGGACCCAGACTCCAACATTTGTGAATAAGCCTCGAGCAGGGCCAGTAGGTCGTATTTCAGACATCCAGGATAGAGTTTAAGGCAGCAATAAGTGATCAGAACACAGACGATCAATACTGGGGGGATGGTTCCTTACTGCTCACCCTGGCCTCCTGCAAGCTATCTGCAATGTGCTCCAGGAACATGTGCATGGCTGTCTGCCCTGGGGCTGGGGCTGGGGCTGGGGCTCAGAGATGCAGTTGACTGCAATTAATCACAATTTACCATCGAAGCCATCCCCCAAAAGCTGTAAAGTCTCCAAAGTTCCCAAATAGTTACATTAGACAGATTCTACCAGCGTGACTGGTTGCCTGGGTGGGAGACGGATTCCTGGCACCTCCTCTTCTGCCTTCTTCCTGGTATCCTCCCCCTGAAGTGTCTTCATCTGTGACTTCCCATAGGGGCTTGAGTGAGTCCTACCTGGTTGAAGGACAGAGCCAGAATGATGCCACCACATTCCCCCATACTTGGCTCTTTTATATTTTGCCTGAATCCCACTTATGCAGATGTGAGGACCACATATCTTGACCAAATTTACTATTCTTTAATTCACATCAGTGAACTTCACTATTATGAAACACTTCTGCAAAATTCATGAACTTTCACCTATTTTTGGACTGTTTTAATCGCACTTTGATGGACTCATCATTTTCATTATTCTTCAGTTTTTTCTCTGTCATTATTGACATTCATGAGCAGGAAAAAATAACATAAATTAACAGTATCATAAGTGTGAAAATGTGAACTAAAGAAATATCTGAAAATAATGGAAGACAGTGGCACTGCACATTAATAGCATAAAGAAACACCATATAAATAGCAATGCACATTAGAAATTTATAAACTGTAACCATCTTCAGTTACGTATAATTTATAAGCAAACAGAAAAGCATATTGGCCAAAAAATATTTGTGGTATTATTCACAAACATTACATTTTAACATCTGAAGTAAACTAAGTGTTTATAGAATTTTGTTTGCTTTCAGAAACCTTCTCAAGTATATTTTGTTGTATTTTCCATGCTATGATTTCTGAAAATAAAGAAGAATCTCCTTTTGTGTACACAAATTTTCTTCATGGCAGTGTTAAACACACAGGCCTCAAGTCCTAAAATAGCCAATAATGATTTTTTAGGCAATAAGCAATATTAAAGCAATCTTGTTTTCTCTCATGTTTGAATGGCCAGTTTGTGAGAGTTTTCTGGATGGATCTTCCATGCAAATACCATATAGTTTCTTCCACCTTTATGAACCTAGTTTCCTTTCCTTTTTTTTTAAGATTTTATTTATTTGAGAGAGAGCAAGCTAGAGCAAGAGAAAGAGAGCATGAGCCGGAGAAGGAGCAGAGGCAGAGGGAGAAGCAGGCTCCCCACATAGCAAGGAGCCCGATGCGGGACTAGATCCCAGGACCCCGGGATCATGACCCGAGCCGAAGGCAGACGCTTAACTGACTGAGCCACCCAGGTGCGCCCTTAGTTTCTTTTTCTATTGACATTGAAGTTGTTACTATCTTTTTTTCCTTCCATATTTTCTTATTTACAGCAAGGGTGGGGGCTTTTTCTGTCATATTCTTATAACCCCATTTATTAAAGAACTTGAACCATATTCTCCTAGGACAAAATCAAAGGGTATTGGAGGTGTATCATATACTGTTATTCTCCAAAGATCCTCCCTGCCAACAATGAACATTTCCTCCAGGAAAATGTCCAGAGATGTGTTCTATTTTACCCTCAGGGTAAGGTTCACAGACAACCTACAACACCCTCTGAAAGGCTGGGGCAAGAGCATGTTGATTTAAGAGTCTGATTTTCTTAGGTCCCAATAATTTATCCCAGTGCCCTCTTTACTATTTTCATAAGGGCTACCTGTTGACCTAATCCAAAGTGTTTCAGGTAAGTGTACTCCTGAGTAGGTACACATAAAAATATTCTTAGGCTCACTTACATAGTTTCAAAATTTAAATTGCTATCTACATTATAGAAACATAGAGAATTAGATATAAAAGGGCCTTTAAACATCATCTACTTTAACATTCTCATTTTACACATAAGTCACAAAAATACGAGTGCTGTTTATGACCAGGTTTGGAACACGAACCCATACTTCTCAAAAGCAGGGTCACCACTCTGCACTAAGACATGTGCCTCAGTGTAAAATACAGACTTTAATCACAGCAAGATCGTGATATCCATGAATCATTGATTTTAGGGGTGCAATCATACATATGTAACAGTGCAAAAGTGAGAGAACACTTGCTGGAAACCAAGAAAAGGAAGCTCTTATTGCATGAACCACTTTGTACTACCGCCAATGATTTACAGGACAGTAACACAATGTAAAGATAATGTAGCAGAGAGGGATGCCAGCAAGATGGTGGACTAAGAAGTTCCAGGTCCTAATTCCCTCACTGAAACATTAACACACACACACACACAACCAAGACTGAATCATGAAGAAATACATCTGAATAAATCTATAATGAACAGGTTGAATCAGGAATCAAACCTCCCAACAAAGAAAAGCCCAGGACCAGATGGTGTCTTCCATGAATTCTACCAAACAGTTAAAAAAGAATTAAGCCAATCCTTTTCAACTTCTTCCAAAAAACTGAAGAGGAAACACTTTTGCTATAGATTGATTGTGTCCCCCCAAAATTCACATGTAGAAACTCTAACCTCCAAGGTGATGGTATTAAAAGCTGAGGTCCTTGAAAGGTGATTAGGTCATGATGGTGGAGACCTTGTGAATGGGATTAGTGCCTTTATAAAGGAGAACCACAGAGCTCCCTCATCCTTCCACAGTGTCGGGACATAATGAGAAGGTGCTGGTTATGAACCAGAAAGAGGACCCTCGCCAGACACTGAATCTTCTGGCACCTTGATCTTGGATTTTCCAGTCTCAAGAACTGTAAGAAATAAGTTTCTGTTGTTTACAAGCCACCAGTTTATGGTATTTTTGTTACAGCAGCCTGAACTAACTCATTCCATGCAGCTAGCATTACCCTGCTATCAAAGCCAGACAAAGAAAAACAGCAACAACAAAACTATAGACCAATTATTTCTCATGAACGCTGATACAAGAATCTTCAACAAAATACCATCAAACCAAAATTCAAGAATATATTAAGAGAACTATTCACAAACCAAGTAGGATTTATTCCTGGAATGCAAAAATGGTTTAACATATGAAAATCAAACAATGACATACACCACATTAACAGAATGAAAGCAAAAAACCCATGACTATCTCCACTGATGCAAAAAAAAAAAAAACCTTTTGACAGAATAAAACAATCCTTCCTGATAAAAGCACTCAACAAACTAGGAATAGAAGAAAACCTTCTAACATATTAAAGGCCATATATGAAAAACACAAGGCAACCATCATATTCAAATGTAAAAACGTGAAAGCTTTTCTTCCAAGATCAGGAACAAGGCAAGGATCCCCACTCGTCCCACTCTTATTAAACATAGTAATGTTAAGGCCTAGCCAGAGTAATGAGACAAGAAAAAGAAATAAAAGGTATCCAAATAAAAGAGGAAGAAGTAAAATGATCTTTGTTCACAGATGACATATCCTTATATGCAGAAACCCCTAAAGATTCCACACACACAAAAATCCGTTAGAACTAATAAACAAATTTAGCAACATTACAAAAAAATAAGCTCTCATGTGTATGGTAAAATATTCGACAGTGGTGCCATGACCATTCAAGAGGGAAAGGATTCTTTTCAACTAATGGTGTTGGAAAACTGGATACCCACATGCAAAAAAGAATGAAGTTTTAGACTCAATGTGTACCACATACAAAATGACTCAAAATGGATCAAAGGCTTTACCTAAAGAACTAGAACTATGAAACTTATAGAAGAATACATAGGAGAAAGCTTCACTGCGTTTGATTTGGCAATGATTTATTGGATATGACACCAAAGGCAAGGCAACAAAAGAAAAAAATAGGTAAGTTGGATTTTATCAAAATTAAAAATATTTGTGCATCAAGGACATAATCAAGAGTAAAAAGGTAATCCACAGAATGGGAGAAGATCCCTGCATATATCTAATAAAGTATTAATATCAAGAATATAGAGAGAGTTCCTACAATTCAACAACAAAAAAATACACAACCTGATTAAGAAATAGTCAAAGGACTGAACAGGCATTTCTCTAAAGAAATGACCAACTAGTGTTTGAAAAGATGCTCAACACTGGTAACTGATAACTGATAGGGAAATGCAAATCAAAACCACAATGAGATACTACTTCATACCCATTAGGGTGGCTATTACCAAGAACAAACCAAAAAAACCCCTAGAAAATAACAAGTTTTGGTGAGGACGTGGAATAACGGGAACCTTTGTGCACAGCTGGTGGGAATATAAGATGGTGTAGCCGCTGTAGAAAACAGTATGGTAGTTTCTCCGAAAATCAAACATAGGCTTACCTAATACTATCCAGCAGTTCCACTTCTGGAATCTCAAAATAAGAGAAAGCAGGGACTCCTATGGATATCTATATACACGTTCACAGCAACATTGTTCATAACAGCCAAAAGGCGAAGCAACCTACGCATCCGTTAACAGATGGATAGACAAAAAGTGGTATATTCATACAGAATGTTATTCAACCTTAATAATGAAAGTTTGACATTGAAAATACTGTGCTAAGGGTGAGTCAGTCACAAAGGACCAGGTATTGCCTGATTCTATTTATATGAGGTCCCTAGAGTGGGTTACTAGTTCATGGGGAAGGAGTTACAGCCTGGGAACATGGAAATGTTCTGGAGGTGGATGGCAGCGATGGATGTAAAACAGCATGAAAATACTTAATGCCACTGCATTGTACACTTATAAATAGTTAAAATGGTAAATTTTGTTATGCAGGTTTTTCCACCAACAACAAAAATAAAAACTGCAACACCTATATATTTCAAAGTGTTTCACTGTAGCATGAACAAGCCTCCCTCGTTCATTTGGAGATTTCCTTGAAGGCTCCATCTGCCCCAGGTCATTCGTGTATCTTGACATAGTGCCTGGCTTGAACCGAGTCCAAGCCCCTGAAACATAAGGTTCAAAAGTTATCAAAAGAACAAGCAAAGAAACAACTCTTGGATACCTATTATGCAACAGGCAGTGTATTCTGTAGTAATAACACACAATGAAGACAAAGTGTTAGCAAAAATTAGCAATGTTAGCACAACTTTCCGTAAACTATGGTGAGGGCCAGGTGGGACCCGTGTTCAGGGTGTGGAAGTAGAGGAGCAAATCTTCTCTGCTCTGAGAAATGCCAAAGATAGCTACAGTAAGTACAACTTTTCAAAGGTTTGTCAAAGTATTGCAGATTTCATATTTTTAAGATAAAAATTACAAAGTTGTAATAGTTTTACTGTCTATAAAACAACTTCTAACTGCTGATAAATATCTACTCCATTAAAGTGTTATAAAAACATCCAATGGAAATACTGGAGATGAGTGAGTACCAATTAGGAAAAGACACAATCAAAACATTATTTTTTTTTATTTTTTTATTATGTTATGTTAATCACCATACGTCATTAGTTTTTGATGTAGTGTTCCATGATTCATTGTTTGCGCATAACACCCAGTGCTCCATGCAGAACGTGCCCTCTTTAATACCCATCACCAGGCTAACCCATCCTCCCACCCCCCTCCCCTCTAGAACCCTCAGTTTGTTTTTCAGAGTCCATTGTCTCTCACGGTTCGTCTCCCCCTCCGATTTCCCCCCCTTCATTTTTCCCCTCCTGCTATCTTCTTCTGAATATTATGCAGCCATCAAAAGGAATGAAATCTTGCCATTTGCAACGACGTGGATGGAACTGGAAGGTATTACGCTGAGCGAAATAAGTCAATCAGAGAAAGACATGTATCATATGACCTCACTGATATGAGGAATTCTTAATCTCAGGAAACAAACTGAGGGTTGCTAGAGTGGTGGGGGTTGGGAGGGATGGGGTGCTTGGGTGATAGACATTGGGGAGGGTATGTGCTATGGTGAGCACTGTGAATCGTGCAAGACTGTTGAACCACAGACCGTACCTCTGAAACAAATAATACATATGTTAAAAAAAAAAAAATTTGTTTAAAGTTTTCTTGCATTTGCACATCTAACTGATTGCTATGGCAACTCAGTTATCTTGAGATACTCAAAGATTAGATTAAAACACCATAATGTTGAAAGCCTACATTTCCACTTTTATTAATTATACTTTCAACAAAAAGATGACAATTGTTGGAGATTAATTTTTTTTTAAAAAGACAATATTAGAAGATGTTGTTCATAGGTAAACAATCTTCAAGACCAATGAATTCAGGAAAAGAAACGAGGAAAAATGGCCACCCCCAAACTCTCATCACCCTAAACAGCTGTCTGCCCCATGTGTGTGTGTTTGACTGGGGGTGGGATGAGGGCACAGAGGGGCCGGGGAAGTAATTACAAACTAAGTATTAAAATGTGACATGTGACACGTGGCTTCTGAAAATTAGAAAGTAGGTAAGAGGAAATCATCACAGCTTTTAAAACTTCCCACTGTAGCATGAACTCTTCAAGAGCACTTGAATCCAAAACAGCAACATGGATTTAGGATGTTGCGGGTACCGCTAAGCACACCTTCTGAGAACCACTCATGATGGCGAATCCCCAGCATCTCACAGATTCTTGGGGCTGGAGTAAGGAGACCAGCAACCAGCAATAAAGAAAGCACTGCAGCGAGGGGAGAAGTAAAGGGGCACAAAGCCTCGCACGAGCGTGCCTGACCGCCTCACGGCTCAGGACACACAGCAATCGAGCCAACAAGCAAATGGGAGGCCACAAGCATAAGGTGTTTCCAGCTCAGAATGACGGGGCTCAGCAGTCTCTGGCAACGGGCTGCCGCCAAGCAGATCACAAATTTCCTGCCTGGTATTTAGAGCAGAAGCAGCTCAGGGAGGACTCATTGGTCACCTTAAAACTCACGTTAGGAGGGTTTATAAACTTTGGACTCCTTTCCAAGTGGGAGGCAAATGATTCAAACTGCTCAGCTTTCCTAAAACACGGGGCAATTTTAGGACTTGTATGTTTTCCGCTCTGAACAGTTCAGCATTCGTCTCTTCCGATCAGGCATGTCTTGAGGTTTCAGCACAAGCGAGAGAGACTGCAGGATAGCGAGTGAAGCTTGTGCTAACACCTGCATCTTTATGTGGGCAATGGACAACTTCATCGAACTACTACCCTGTCTTTGACCGGCATTCCATTTGCTGCCTGCAAACTTTTATTTACTTGACATGGAGATCCTCTGAGAAGCAGCTTTTCCAGTCTAGTGAACGTTTAATTATCACCAAAAGTGAAGGCGTTTTCCAGTAAGTTTGGCTGCAGAAACCAGAAGTGGATCCATAAGGTGTCAGCTTCTAACAAAACCACCTCCAAGCCTCAGTGGCTCTTTGAATACAAAAGTCTGTTCCTGACTCACAGCTGTCCCCAGGAGCCAGGCCCCTCCACTGTCGTCCCCACCTTCCCCACCACCTCAGCATCCTCCCCAGTTAGCCAGCCTCGGGGTCCTCACAAGCCAGGCCTGAGGTCACACTGCTGTCCCTATCTTAGCTGAAGTCCAGACACAGGACCTCACCTGACGCCACAGGACGGTAGGAAATGAGCTCAGCTGTGGGTCTGGGGCACAATTCATAAATGTGTATTTATGATAAACTTAGGCAATTTATCTCTTCATAGATCGATCAACATTTTCATTTCCTGAGTTTACTTCCCATGGGAACAGGACAAGGAGGGATACGTGTACTCCACTGTCCCGTCTGCCCTCCGGGCTCGTGTGCTGGGCACACAAGTGGGCCGGAACCCCCCACAGCACATGTCTGCCTTCAGCCCTCATTGCTCTCCCCTCCGCCGCCCTCTCCTCCCACTTCAGACTCTGCCATGACACAACCCCGCCCCTATCCCCACATCACTTCCAGCTCGTCCAGGGCCCCAGCCCTGTTCAAAATGGGTGGGTCCACTGTTTCATGGTCTCCAGGACAACCCAGCGAGCTGATAATACAATGAATGCTGAAGTCTCGGTGGGAAAGAGTGAAGTGTTTCTCACAAAACAGTCCCTAAATCCAGTGCATCATAATCACTGGAGGTGTTTGTTAAAAATGCAAAATCTAAACCAGCCACTGGGAATTAGAACCTCCAAGAGACAAATGAAATCAACATTTTAAGAAACGCCTCCAGGTGACTCTACTGCACCTCACATTTTAAGAACTAAAGGTTTAGCCCTATGTCTTCCCAGATAACATATCCGGGTCATTACAGTGAGTCTCTGTGTGTGTGTCAACGATGACACGAGGGAAGAAATGGAGCATACTGGCCCCGAATATCACGGCTGTTGCCGCAGTTGTTTTTCTTTAGGGAAAGCACCTGATCCTCAGCTACTTAGTCTACAAATGGTAACAATACTATCTAGCCAGTTAATGCCTAAAAGCATTAAATGTTTATTACCTATAGGATTGAATATTAATCTGTTTAAAAATTGTGAACTGACAAAAATCTGCTATTTTCACTGAGAAGATAACCTGAAAGGTGACAAAATCAATAGGAAGACAAGCAGATAAAAGTTCAAAGTTTCAACATCTATTTGCTTTTGTCTCTAAATTTCGAACATCTGAGGATGTCACTAAGCGCCCTTTGTCCAACCAACGGCCTCTAACGCATTCCAATCACACCACACACCACAGCCTTCCTGCGGCCACATCGCGCCTTCACGGCTCCTCCACACGGTCCTGTGTTACCCTACTCATCCTGTATGTGGAATCTTGCTTAGTTTACTTTACTCTAAAATTCCCCAACAAAACGCCGTTTTGTACCTTTTACAAAGGCCTGTTTCCCATCCCACTATTTCCAAACATCCCCTGGATTTATTCCACAGAATTAGCTCCCCACTTCACATATTTCTGGAGCATGTGTGTACACACACACACGTATATATATATATAACATATATATGTTATGCTGATTTCAACATATTTTAGTAGGCAGAGCAAAAATACTTTTCTTACATGCCAAGGTCTATCGATTGGGAGTGGCTGAACAGGGTACTGGAGCACGAGGGAGGTGATCTTCCCTACTTCCCTGGCGTCAGGGAAGAGCCAAGGTTGACTAGACATCTGTTCTGCGAGTGGGGCTGAGAAGGGCCAGTGGTGCTAACTCCTACACAGAACAATTCACACCCACAGGGCTCACAGCCAATTAGAAGAGGGGACACCATAACACTGTAGCAAGCTTGCATTTAAATTCACAATATAAAACCTACTGTTAGTGATGTCTGTGCTCAAAGGATACTTGAATTGTTTGTTATGATTAAACCACAAGAGTTTCATTTGCTTCTCTCAGGCCTTCATTCTCTTGGTCCACGGATTTCAAGTGGATTTTTGAAAGATCACTTCGTGATGGCAAACGCAATGTTCAAAGCGTCTCTGGTTGCCTTCACAGGGCTGTTCACATGCCAGATATACTGAGGATAGCAGAGGCTAAATAAATAGAGACTTAGCAAGTTCAGGTTTCTCTGTTTTCCCAGATATCGGCTGTTCAACAAAAACCATCATTAAAGAAGCAGTACCAGTTCATAAGAAGAGTAAAACCAATGAGACAGCTGGTCAAAGAAAGATGTGAATGTTCAATGTTAATACAAATGCCACAAGCGGTCAGAGAAACTGCAAATCAAGGGACTGAGGACCTAAAGTATGAAACTTTTTGGAAACTCTGGAGGATTTGTTACAAGGATGGAGATTCTTCCTCCACATTTCTGCCAAGCATATATACTTCTGTGAAGAGAGTAATGTCTAGAGGAAGACATTAGATTTTTAATTTTTCTATATTTTGTATTATATATAATTTCATATACTTATTAACCATCTAGGAAATATCAGATAGGCTTCAACTGACATTAAACAAAATAAGTGCACTGTTTTTGTCACAGAACCTTAACACTGTCCAACTCACAACATCCAAGAAGCAAACATCTCGAGTTCTGTGACAGCACTAAATGTGACCTCTGCTCCTAATACAAAATTTAAAATGAGCCAAGATGTCCACTCAACTTCTTTACAAATAAACTGGACACCCATAAAAAACAGCAGACTACGGATAGCAGTCAGTACTGCAATAAAGTGAGAAAGGTTTCCCATAGCGTCCAGGTGTCTTCATGATTGGAATAAATGACTCCTTAAAAAATAATAGAAAATAAAACTAAATTATAAAGAGAGAATAATACCTGCCTTCACAGTTTAGAATATATGTAAATGCACATATATTTAAAAAATATGATACTCAGGATACCTAGCTAGAAAAAACAAAACACAAGATTAAACAGCTTTATAACTTAGGTACATGTCTGATAGAAAACACCATTTGGTGGAAAAGTCATTTAACAAAGATATTTCCTGTAAGTGACACCCTAGTGCTAGGAACTAAGTTCTAGAGATACAAAAACCACAAGGCAAAGGCCAACACCCTGTCACTGGTTGGGGGAGTGACGTTCGAGGCAGCTGTCCAGGTGCAGCAGGAGGGACCCATTTCTCCCCAGCAGCACCTGGATTTCTGAGGAGGAACACCAGTGACTGAGGGGTTGAAGAGGAAAGGGAAGGAGGCAGTCGAGAATACCAAAGTGCAGTGAAGAAATGGGCTTCCTGCTGCCGGCTTCAGGACTTTGGCAGGACCGCCCACAGACCTCTGGATATGCCCCACTTGATGCCACACCAGGCCCAGTGGCACCCCAAAGCTCCAGCTGCCAAGCCCACAACACCCCCCACTCTGCCACCAGCCAAGTGCATCCACAAGAGCCAGCTGTTACAGGAGAAACCACAAACGAGCTACAGTGCCACCTTCCATAATAGAAAAGAAAGGTTTCTAATGGCCAGCCTGTTGAACTGTAAGATCCAAAGTAAACACAAAACCTTAATTAGGGAAAGTGACTGCTACTTCAAATGCTAAAGCAGAAGTGCATGTCTTCAAACACCATAAACAATCAAGGAAATATGGTATCACAAAAAGAAAATAATTCTCCGGGGCGTCTGGGTGGCTCAGTCGTTAAGCATCTGCCTTCGGCTCAGGTCATGATCCCAGGGTCCTGGGATCGAGTCCCACATTGGGTTCCCTGCTCAATGGGAAGCCTGCTTCTCCCTCTTCCACTCCCCCTGCTTGTGTTCCTGCTCTCGCTATCTCTCTGTCAAATAAATAAAATCTTTAAAAAAAAAAGAAAAGAAAAGAATTCTCCAGCAACCAAACTCAGAGGCACAGAATACCGCACTCTAACTGATGAAGAATTCGAAATAGTTGTAATGAAGAAATTCAACAAGCTACAAGCAAACTCAGAAAGGTCATTCAGTGAACTCAGGAACAAAATTAATGAACACAGTAGTTCTTTACCAAAGAGATTAAAATTATAAGGAAGAACCAAACAAATACTAGAACTGAAGAATTCAATAAATGAGATGGAGAATGAAGCATCAGTAACTGGGCAGACCAGATGGAAGAGAGAATAAGCGACTTGGAGGATAGGAATAGAAAAATAGTTCAGTTCTATGAGGAGGGAAAACTAAGATTTTGGAATAGTGAAGAAACCCAGCAAGAGCTATCAGTTTCAATCCAAAAGTTCAAAAAGGCAAATATAAAAGTAACTGGTGTACCAGAAGGAAAAAAGGGGGAGAAGGGGACAGTCTACTTAAAGAAATAATAGCTGGGAACTTCCCAAACCTGGGAAGAAATTGGTACGGGTCCACAAAACGATTACAACAGCCTATTATCTCAATGCAAAAAAATCTTTTCCAGAACACATTATAATGAAACTGTCAAAAATCAATGATAAAGAACCTCACAGGAAGCCAGGGAAAGGAAAGTAACCTCGCAAAGGAACCCTATTAGGCTATCAGCAGATTTCTCAGCAGAAACTCTGCAGGCCTGGAAAGAGTAGAATGACATGTTCAAAGTGTTGAAAGATCAAGATTGCCAGCCAAATACACTTTGCCTGGCAAAATTCCCCTTCAGATATGAAGGAGAGATTAAGGATTTCCCAGATAAACAAAAGCTAAAGCAAGGTTACTACCACGAGGCTTGACTTGCGAGAAATGCTAAAAGGAATTATTCGAGCTATAATGAAAAGATGCTAATCAGTGACACAAAAACACACTCTACTCTGCTACAGAGTTAGAAAACGGTAACTCTACATTAGAACAGCACTGTTGCCACTTAACTATGGTATAAAGGTTAAAGGAAAAGAGTATTAAAACCTGCAGCTACTGTAATTTGTTAACAAATTCACAGCATAAAATCAGTGAACTGTGACATTAAAAACATAAAAGGGAAGGAGTAAAAGGGTGGAGCTTTTATACAGGAATGAAGAGAAGCTGCTTTCAGCATAAAATGACCTATTTTTACCTCTGAGATGTTTTACATAAACCTCATGGTAACCACAAAACAAAAATCTAGACTCGATTCACAAAACATTAAAAAAAGGGGGGGGAGGGGCACTGAGCAAATCACCATGAAAAATAACCAGAAGGCAAACAGTAAGTTGGCAGTTGCAAGTCCTTACATATCAATAATCACTACAAAGTAAGTGGACTGAATTATCCAATCAAAAGGTGCAGAGTGACTCAATGGATTAAAAAAAAAAAAACAAGACCCAAGTTTATGTTGCCTACAGAGACTCATTTCAGCTCTCAACACATACCGGCTCAAAGTAAAGAGATGGAAGAAGATATTCCATGCAAATGGAAATCTAAAAAAAGTAAGGGTAGCCATATTTATATCAAAGAAAATAGACTTCAAGCCACAAACACTAACAAGAGACAAAGAAGGCCGTCATATAATGATAAAGGGTTCGATAAATCAAGAAGATAAAACAATCAGAAACACATATGCACTCACCATTGGGACACCTAAATATAGTAAGCAAATACTAACAGGTATGAAGGGAGAAACAGACAACACTACAAAAATACTAGTGAACTTCAATGCTCCACTGTAAGCAGCAGATAGCTGATCCAGACAAAATCAACAAACACTGGAATTGAACCCCTTCTTAGACTAAATGGCTTAACTGACATATATATATCCTTCCATCCAACAGCAGCAGAAAACACATTCTTCTCAAGTGCACATGAAACATTCTCTAGGATAGATCCTATGACAGGACACAAAATAAATCTTGGCAAATTTAAGGAGATTGAAATCATACCAAGGATCTTTTCGGACCACAATGGTATGAACTAGGAATCAATAAGAGAAAAGCTGAGGGGTGCGTGGCTGGCTCAGTCAGTGCAGCGTGCAACTCTTGATGCTGGGGTTGTGGGTTTGAGCCCTATGTTGGGTGTGGAGCCTACTTTAAAAAAAAAATTTTTTTTAAATAAGAGAAAAAGTGAAAATTCTACAAATATGTGGAAACTAAGCAACACACTTCTGAACAACCATTGGGTCAAAGGAAAAATCAAAAGGGAAATAAAAAGTTATCTTGAAACAAAGGAAAAAGGAAATATATCAAATCCTATGGGATGCTGCAAAGGCAGTTCTGAGAAGAAAGTTTATAGTGATAAATGCATGTATTAAGAAATTGGAAAGATCTCAAACAAAAAACCTGATTTTACACCTCAAGGAACTAGAAAAAGAAGAACAAACTAAGTCCAAAGTTAGAAGAAAGAAGATAATAATGATCCCAGCAGAAATAAATTAAATACAGACCAGAAAAACAATGGAAAGGATCAATGAAATTAAGAGCTGGTTTTTCAAAAAGATAAACAAAATTGACAAACCCTTTGCTAGACTAGTTAAAAAAGAAAGAAGACTCAAATAAATAAAATTAGAAATCAACTGATACTACAGAAATATACAGGATCTTAACAGACTATATAAACAATTATACGCCAACAAATATAACCTACAAGAAGTGGATGAATTTCTAGTAACACAACATATACAAAGACTGAATAAAGAGAGGAGAAAATCTGAACAGACCAATAACTAGTAAAGTAACTGAATCAGTAATCAAAAACCTAACACAGAAAACTCCAGGACCAGATGGCTTCACTGGTGAATTCAACCAAATATTTAAAGAAGAATTAATGCATTCCAAAAAAAAAAAAAAAAAAAAAAACCAACCCCCCCCCCCCCTTAAAAAAAAAAAAAATGAAGAGCGGGGAACACCTCCAAGTTTATTCTAGGATGCCAATATTACCATGTAACCAAAGCCAGAAAAGAACACTACAAGAATGTAAAATTATAGACCAACATCCCTGATGAATATAGATGCAAAAAATGTCAACAAAATATTGGCAAACACATTAAAAAGTTCAAAACACATAATAATGATCATACACCATGACCAAGTGGGATTTATCCCTGGGATGCAAGGATGGTTCAAATATACACAAATCAATAAATGTAATACAGCACATTAACAGATTAGAAAATTCACGTGATCATCACAATAGATGATGAAAAGGCATTTGACAAAATGCAACATCCTTTCCTGATAAAACCCCCAACAAATTGGGTATGGAAAGAACACAATTCAACATAATAAAGGCCATATACAACAAACCCATAACTAACATTATACTCAACACAGAAATTTTGAAAGCTTTTCCTCTAAGATCAAGAAAAAGACAAGGATGCCCACTCTCACCCGTCTTACTCCATACACTACTGGAAGTCCTAGCTAGAGCATTTAGTCAACACAAGTAAGGCATCCAAATTGGAAAGGAAGAAGTATAACTGCTATTATTTGCAGATGATTTGATTTTGTATATACAAAATCCCAAGAACACTACCAAAAAACTGTTGGAACTTCAGGAAAGTTGCAGGATATAAAATCAGCATATGACAAGCAGTTGCATTTCTATATACTAATGATGTAACATCCAAAAATGAAATAAAGAAAACTACCCTATTTACAATAGCTTCAAAAACAATCAAATACCTAGGAATAACTTTAATCAAGGGGGTGAAAGATCTGTACATTGAAAAGTACAAGACCTTGCTGAAAGAAGTTGAAGACACAAATGGAAAGACATCTTGTGTTCATGGATTGAAAGAATTAATAGTTACAATGTCCATACTATCCAAAGCCATCTATAGATTCAACACAATCCCCATCAAAATTCCAACCGCTTCAAAGAAACTAAAAAGAAAAGAAAACAAAACAAAACCTAAAATTTATATGGAACCAGAAAAGACCCTGGATAGCCAAAGCAATGCTGAGGAAGAACAAAGCTGGAGGTATCACACTTCCTGAGTATACTACAAACCACGGTTAATAAAAAGTAGCATAAATACAGACACACACACCAAGAGAACAGAACACAGAGCTCAGCATTAAACTTCCACATATACTGTCAGCTAGTATTCCACAAGGGGCCAAGAGCACCCAATGGAGAAAGAACAATCTCTAACAAATGGTGCTGAGAACATTGAAAAAACACATGCAGAACAAAGAAATTGGACCGCTATCCTACAGCACTCACAGAAATTCACCCAAAATGGATCAAAGATTGAAACATAACACTGACACAATAACACTCCTAGAAGAAAATGCAGGGAAGAAGCTCCTTCATATTGCATTTGGCAATGCGTTTTTGGAGAGGACACTAAAAGCACAAACGCTGAACAAAAACAAAAATCAGCAAATGGGAATACATAAAACTTAAAAGCTTCTGCACAGCAAAAGAAACAAGTAACAAAATGAAAAGGCAACCTACAGAAGGGCAGAACATTTTTGCAAACCAGACATATCTAACAGGGGTTAATATCCAAAATATACAAAGAATTCAGACAACTCAGTAACAAACATGATAAAAAATAAATGAATGGGCACAGTAACTGAACAGACATTTCTCCAAAGACATCCAAACTGCAAACGGGTACATGAACAAATGCTCAACATCACTCATCATCAGGGAAAGACAAACCAAAACCACCATGAGATACCACATCATACCTGTTAGACTAGCTAGAATCAAGGACAGAGACCAAGTATGGTGAGGATGTGGAGAAAAGGGGACCCTCCTCACTGTTGGTGGAAATGTGTACTGGTTCAGCCAATATGTAAAACAATACAGGGGTTCCTCAAAAAATTAAAAACATATCTACCAGATGCACTGGCAACTCCATTTCTGTGTATACACCCAAAGGAAATGAAAACAATATATCAAAGACATACCTGAACTCCCATGTTCACTGCCTCATTATTCACAATAGCCAAGACATGGGAACAACCTAAATGTTCATCGATGGAGGAACTGATAAAGAAGATGTGATGCATATATATTACACTATATATATTATCCATATGTATGGTATATATTCATGTATATACACATGGTATACATATTTTCCAGCCACATGAAAGAAGAACATCTTGCCATTTGAGACAACATGGATGGACTCTGAGCAATTATGCTAAGTGAGGTATGTCAGAAGAGAAAGGCAAGTAACGTATGGTATAATTACATGTGGAATCAAAAAAGCCAAACTCATGAAAACAGAACACAATGGTGATAACCAGAGGATGAGGGTCGGGAAAATAGGACTGACATTGCTTATGGGACAAACCTGCAAGGAGTAGTAAATAAGCCCTAGAGATCTAATGCACAGTGTAATGAACAAAGACAATACTGCAGGATCACCACCAAACTTGCTAAGAGACTAGAACTTAATTATTCTAACCACTAAAAGAAATGATAATTAAATAATGTGACAGAGGTGCTAATTCTGGTACCTCCACACTACAATGGCAATTGCAGTACAATACATCAACAATCAAAATAACATGTTTTACACCTTACATTTATGCAATGTTAAGTGTCAAATATATTTTTTTAAAAAATGGAAAAGTAACTGGCACGTAGGTGCTCAGAAAAGTTTGTTAAGTGCATCATCAATACATACTAATAGAAAAAATTATCAGGGAGTTAGTACAATTCTGAATCTGCATGTAAGTATCAACTTAGCCTCAAAATATAAAGGAGCACACTTTATGAATATGACCGGGTCTGTGTGCATGCATGCACGCATGCGCGCGTGTACACACACACACACAATTTCAGAAAAAGAATAAACAAGGCAAGAAATTTGCCAGAAACTGTAAACCTTGTATGGAAACCCTCACTACCACCTGCCAGATTATCACCTGTTCAACCTAGACAACGTGACTGCTAAATTACAGGTAGACTCACACCAGTAACACTGTTGTAGAACAACCAAAAGCAAACAAAACCCATTTCATTAATTAGACAGAAAACTGTTTCCTTGAGGTGTATGGAACCCCCCAGTTTTAGTCGTTCTCCAATACAAAAGACATTAAGATGTATAACAATGATTATCAGAATTAGCTGAGTATCTACTAGCCTTTCCTTTTTGTTCTTATAAACGTCACATTTGTTTGCACTACCTACTTCTTCAGATCGCCGCCGCCACCCCAAGAGAGTTAAAGTTAATTAGCAAATCAGTTGCTGAAAATTTCTGAGATGGGACAGAGCTACACGGAAGGCGTAAAACAGAAAATCTCTTATGATGGCAACCAAACTTTTTTTTTTTTTTTTAATCAAGTAAGATTTCTCTTCTTTTTCAAAAGAGTAAGAACAGCCTGTTGCTAGCACCAAGGGTGACTCGGGCACCTCAAGTAAAGCTCCTCTTATCTTTACATTCCAGTATCTCTGAATACCGTTCAACATAATTATTAAAACTAAAGTTATTTCGGTAGTCATATGGTATTGTCTAACAACCATACTCATTTGGCAAATTGATGGGAAGTTGGTCACCATTCTTTATCATAAACATTTTAAATTATGGCTGAGGTTTTTTTTCCCCTCCTATTTTCAACTGTTAGTCCCTAAAACTTTGATAAGCAGAATATTACTCAGGCACAATTCTGCATTGTTGAAAATGCTTTCCAATGTTCTCAGAAAGTCATGATCCTTCAGTGACTCACACACCAAAAAGCAGTGAGCCAGGGGAAAAGCAGTTCATGAGTTTCTAGTTGGTACACACTTGTTCCACTGGGTAACTACCACCATCCAAGAATACTAGTCACTGAAACGCTTTAGTGATGGCTTTGGTGAGTATAACATGCACTTGCTTATAATTGTGATCACTCTATTCTACCTACTTTTTTAAAGATTTTATTCATTTACTTGAAAGAGAGTGAGAGAGGGACGCCTGGGTGGCTCAGTCATTAAACATCGGCCTCCGGCTCAGGTCGTGATCTCAGGGTCCTGGGATCAAGCCCCGCATCGGGCTCCCTGCTCAGTGGGGAGCCTGCTTCTCCCTCTCCCTCTGCCTGCCGCTCCCCCTGCTTGTGCTAACTGCCAAATAAATAAAATCTTAAAAAAAAAAAAAAAAAAAAGACTGAGCGAGAGCAGAGGGAGAGAGAGAAGCAGACTCCCCGCTGAGCAGGGGAGCCCGACGTGGGGCTCGATCCCAGGACCCCGGGATCATGACCTGAGCCAAAGGCAGACGCTTAACTGACTGAGCCATCTAGGTGCCCCGAGAATTAGTTTCTTAACAGATTCTTCCTTCCTGTCTTCAAATTTAAACTGATTGTCTTTATCTTTTTTTTAATCGTCCAAACTTATGTTCAGCACATAGCTGACATTCAATAAATGATGGAACAGCCTCTAGATAATTTCATTTGTTTAAAATTGAGCTCAAGGGGCAGCTCTTTGGGAAATCTTCCCTGAACGGAACCCAAGGAACATTTACTAAGTCCTTTCAAAGCATGGAGGCACCGGTGTGTGTTCACTTGTGGATAAAGTTACGCATGTTCCTGAACAGAGGAATGAGGAGCACCAGTGGTGAACGGCAGGATCTGGACCTGAAAGGAGCAGTGTAATTCCTTCCTCCCTCGGATGTGCATGCTCTCTGCCGTGTTTATGTATATTTTTTAGGATCGAACTCATCTTTCTCATGTTGAAAATAACGCACTGCAATAAACTGGAGTCTCAGTCATCACCAAGAGCAGAGTTTCCAAATACAAAGCTGCACATCCTCCACAGCAGTCTGTTGTCCTCATGGAGTGATCCAATCAAACCAGAAAGAGAGCCAAACTTCACTAAACACATTACTTTAAATTCCTCTTTTATTTCTAGAGCATCTGGGCCAGGTAATCCAGATATGGAGAAGGTGGACTGGCCTCTGTCCCTAAAGAGCATTTTCCCTCAAAGCCACATAAAGCGTGACTTCTTGTCCACTGATAACTTACATGAAAAACTTGAAAATTAATATACCTACCTTTTACACTCGTATTTTAATTAATGAAACTGATATGCTTACTGTTTATGATTGGTTATTAAAATTAGACCTGAAGTTTTTGCAACACAATTTTGTAACACTGAGAATCTATAGCATAATTTAAACTCATTCATTCTTTCATAAACAAACCCTACTTTGATGACTCCCAACTCAATTAGTTTTTTCTCTCATTTTTTATAGTATGGTGTAAATAGAACAAATTCTTGTGCACATACATATATATTTTTTCTTCATTTATTTCTTTTATAATGCTTACATGTGATAATCTCTTACTTAAAATAGTCTGGTCAGCCTCTGAAAGCATAGTTCTGGGTTTACCCCTTTTTTCTATTTCAAAACACTATTTTAGGCATATAGTAACCAATTAAGTAATTTAAGTAATTATCAACTCCTTCACTAGGATTTAATAACTAAGAATTGCAGGATGAAATGAATCATGCATGCCTTGGGTAGGTGTATTTGCTAAAACCCATCCGGCAATTTACAATTTAGAAATACATGGGAATATGGCATCCAACAGCTAATTTTTGTATATTGCAGAGCTCCGTGAAGATTAACAAGGCCTTTTTTATAACTATGTCAACAGTTATAGAAATTCAATTTAACAACATCAATAAAAGAATGTACACTCCCCCCAAAAAAAAACTGTTTAAAAAGGCCTGAAACAAACATAAAAGATGTTAATTCCTGAGACTGAGACCTAATGCCTAGGTTACCCTACATTTCAAAATCAAAGTATATCAAGACCCAAACACTAAATTCCTCAGAGCCCAGTGTTCAAAGGAGCAAATGGGCCATTTAAAGACTAGGCTAGTAATAATGAAATTAGTTTATTTAATTTCACACTCTGTATTTCAAAACGTATACGTAATTGCCTCAAAGAAGACACATACAAATTGGAATACAAAAAGTTGAATAAATTGTATAAGACAGGAATGAGGTATATTAACCATAGATCCTAGAATGGTTAGAACAGCTTTCTTTTATTATCATTTAATTTGTTATTATAGAACACATATCATATTTTATATTATTCTTTTATTCTAGAATAGCTTTCTTCTCACAGTAGGGTAGAATATTCAAAGTGAAACCTTAGTCTTACAAATTTTAACATTGTCAAGAAAGAATGAGAGGTATTTACTTTGCTGAAACTATCCAGTGTTAACAAGAATATCTTCCTGGCAGAAATAAGTCACATAAAAATAGAATTCAATAAGGAATTGCAGGATGGTACCTTGGAAAGGAAAATAATGAAAGAACATTAAAGCAGTATTAAAATAATGCCAAAAGCTTGTGCTTTTGAAAGATAGAAAAAAAATCTTTGAGAAATACTAATGAAAAAGAAAGAAAATCTTCAAACAGCAGAATGAAAATGAGGAGAGACATAAAGAACATTAACATATATCTTTAAACATTTTTTCTAAATGTTGTATTGGTGGTATCCACAAGCGACTGACAGAAGTAAAAACAAATCTTCTCAACTCTGTAACCAGCCACAAGAATTCTCAACAATAGAGTTCCATCAAAATGGACCACGAAACAGAAATAGGGAGTGTATGTGATAAAGGATCCAGGCCCGCAAAGATGGAAATCATGAACCTTTCCAACACAGACAACAAAAGGCCTGTAAATGTTGTATTAAGAGGAGAAAAGATAAGCTCAAAATGTAGACCAGAATAACAACAAAAATCCAAATAACGTAAACCGAGGTCTACTATATCTGCTTGAAAATCAAGAACAAAAATTAAGAAACGAATGATAAAACAACAGATTAGTAACATACAGTTAACAAAATAAAGGAAAGCATCTAAAGATGCATTCTAGAGAGAAAAAATTATAAATATAAGAGAAAGTTTATGTAACATGAAGAATGAAGTTAAAAAACCTAACTGATGTCTAACTGGTGTGGAAGAAGCTTGTACAGAAGAGGTAAGACCATTTTTTAAACAGGCTGAAAAAACTCCAGAACTGTTTAAAGACTGGTAATTTCAGATTTAGCAAGCCCAACTAACTTCAGAATGAATGAATAAATGATCCAGACATATAGGAAGAGCTTTTAACAGGCAGCTGACTTTTTTTTTTTTTTAAAGATTTTATTTATTTATTTGACAGAGAGAGACACAAGAGAGGGAACATGGGCTGGGGGAATGGGAGAGGGAGAAGCAGGCTTCCCGCCGAGCAGGGAGCCCGATGAAGGGCTCGATCCCAGGACCCTGGGATCATGACCTGAGCCGAAGGCAGATGCTTAGCGACTGAGTCACCCAGGCACCCCAAGCAGCTGACTTCTATCAGCAAAGTGAAAGCCAGATAATCACAGGACAAGATCTTCAATGTTTTAAATGAAACTACCTGTCTACTAAACATTCTCTACGTAATAAAAACATCTTTAAAGAATGAGAATAAAAGGGGCGCCTGGGTAGCTTAGTCGGTTAAACATCTGCTTCAGCTCAGGTCATGATCCCAGGGTCCTGGGATCGAGTCCCGCATTGGGCTCCTTGCTCAGGAGGAAGCCTGCTTCTCCCTCTTCCTCTGCCTGCCCCTGCTTGTGCACTCTTGCTCTCCCTCTCAAATAAATAAATAAAATCTTAAAAAAAAAAAAAAAAAAAAGAATGAGAATAAAATAAAAACATTCCATAGTAAGAAATACTGAAGTGTTATACAGCCTCCAGACCCTAACCAAGAAAGTCTGATACATGTATTTCAGGTGGGGACATTGTCCTACATGAAAGCCCTGACATATAAAAATTAAGCAGGCAAAAAAAAATCAAAGTAAATGAGTGAATATGAACAAAACACTGTAGAGAACAGGAAGTCCAACTTCCGAGAACAGAATAGGCTAGAAGTAATAAACTGGACAAAAACATCATTAGTTCAGAGTATCGTCAACGGTCAAGTCTTCTAAGCTTCAGTACTCGTTATACTTTACTGTAGACTTCAAAGCTAAACTGGGATAATAATCAGTGAAGGACTTCAGAAGAAAAAGATAAAAGGAATGAAAATGAAATGATAAATAAACAAAACCAGAGGCAAAAAAGGAATATATAAGAAATAAAGGAGACAAAGATACAAATGTAGTGATTCAAAGGGGCACCTGCACCCCAATGTTTACAGCAGCAATGTCCACAATAGCCAAACTATGGAAAGAGCCAAGATGTCCATCAACAGATGAACGGATAAAGAAGATGTGGTGTATATATATATATATATATATATATATATATATATATGTATGTATGTATACACACACACACACACACACACACACACACACAATGGAATATTATGGAGTCATCAAAAGGAACGAAATATTGCCATTTGCAATGACGTGGATAGAACTGGAGGGTGTTATGCTGAGCGAAATAAGTCAATCAGAGAAAGACATGTATCATATGACCTCACTGATATGAGGAATTCTTAATCTCAGGAAACAAACTGAGGGTTGCTGGAGTGGGGGGGGTGGGAGGGATGGGGTGACTGGGTGATAGACATTGGGGAGGGTATGTGGGTGAGCGCTGTGAATTGTGCAACTCTGATGAATCACAGACCTGTACCCCTGAAACAAATATTATATGTTAAAAAAAAAAAAGAAGATAGCAGGAAGGGAAAAATGAAAGGGGGAAATTGGAGGGGGAGAAGAACCATGAGAGACGATGGACTCTGAGAAACAAACTGAGGGTTCTAGAGGGGAGGGAGTTGGGAGGATGGGTTAGCCTGGTGATGGGTATTAAAGAGAGCACATACTGCATGGAGCACAGGGTGTTATAAGCAAACAACGAATCATGGAACACTACATCAAAACCTAATGACGTAATGTATGGTGATTAACATAATAAAGTTAAAAAAAAACAAGGGAGAGTGAACGAAAAACGTGACACAAATACAAAATCTTAGGGACAAAAATTATGAAACTGGATCTTTAAAAACAGTGGTATAAAAGTGAAACACAGGGGCACCTGGGTGGCTCAGTTGGTTAAGCGTCTGCCTTCAGCTCAGGTCATGATCCCGGAGTCCTGGGATCGAGCCCCGCATCGGGCTCCCTGCTCTGCAGGAAGCCTGCTTCTCCCTTCCCACTCCCCCTGCTTGTGTTCCCTCTCTCACTGTCTCTCTCTCTGTCAAATAAATAAATAAAATCTTAAAAAAAAAAAACTGCTTTAAAAAAAAAAAGGTGAAACACATAAGGATAAAGAAAGGTTGAAACTCAGAAGGTTGTGGGAGAGACGGAGCAGGCGAGGGATCGGTAAGGGAGCTGGCTGGGGTGTACTGGTATTCATCCCATCTCAAGCTAAGGAACACTCACCCAGAGATGAAGGAGGCCACCAGACGACTGTCAAGTTCCATTTAGAAGAAAGACACGCGTGTCAACGTGCCATGCCTTCATCAAGTAGCCACAGAGCATGTAAAGCAAACTTTACCAGAACCAGAAAGAGAAATAAACAGATCCACTGTCACACTTGGAGACCTGAACACACCTCTCAGAAGGTGATAATCAGAAAACAATAATTAAGTATACAGAAGATTAACCGAACACATAACAAGCATAATCTAACAGACATATAGAAATCACCACATGTGACAATTCCAAAAGAGACGTTCTTTTCAAATCCACGTGAAACATAAAAAAAGAGAGAGACCACATTCATGGCTCCAACTGCTCCCTTCACCAAACTTCAAAGTGTTTATTATATAGAGGACATTCTTTGACCAAATTAGAATAAACTTAGAAAGATTATCTTCTCATATAGAGTAGAAAATTTCAAAATTATTTTTCTAAGAAACTCATAAATCAAATAATTATAATGGGAAAGAAAAAATTCTATGAGTTGAATGAGCATGAAAATACTTAAGAGAAAACCAGAAAAAATGTATAGCCTTACATGTTTATTTGAGAAAATAAATCAAGAACCAAATACACAAGTTTATCAACCGATACAAATTAAAAGTTTACCAAAAAAGTTCTTCTCCACCAAAACACAGAAGGTAGGAGATGGAGACAGGACTACAAATTGATGAGTCAGAACTGACATACGACACTGGATGACAAAAGCCAATCTCTGACTCTTTCAATATTTGAAACTGAATGAACATCTGAAGATAGATCAAAGGGAAATTCAGGTAAGACACAAAAACATCAGGAGTCTAACATTAGGCCATCCTACAACAGGCTGTAAACATTAAAAGGATAAAAAAAAAAAATCATCACAACTTTATACCAATAAGCTTAAAAAATTAGAAATGAAAAATTCTTAGAAAAATGTGACAGTAGCTAGAAAATATGAAAATAAAACTCAGGGAAAAAAAGCAAAATAATATTTCACCACAAAAAAAAATTTTGTTTAAAAGGAAAACATTATTCTTATGGAAATCAGAGTTTTTATGTAATCGGACTAAGCCTACCATCCCTTTTGTTTATCAAGGACACTTCCAGTCCTGACTAGTGTCCATCCCTCCCTGCACCTCACTGGTCTCCGTGTCCCTCCGTCAGATGGAGAACAGGAAGAGGAGATGCTCAGCAGGCAGCAGAGACCACAATTTCTCAGGGGGAGGCTCCCACCTTGCACACAAATGCTTGATGCAAGAACAATGAACAAGGACAGTATTTAGGGGAACCTAAGGGACGACAGAGCAGCTAGAAGCTGAGATCCAGCTCCTATCTGAAAATATACCCCAATTCCTGAGCTGTCAGTGCAGAACACCAACGCCACGGATCACACTGGCCAATAAAACACTCAAGCCTCTCCTCCCCTTTGGCCTCATGTATGCACTGACTCAACCATACTCCTCGAGACAAAGCTGGTTCCCAGAAGTTCCTCAGAGGTCTAAGTCTGACTACTGTGCATCTGCCCAATCTCTTCCCCTGTCCGCTGACGCGGAGCATCTCAGGACATCATCCTTGACCTCCACCTGCAGGGCTTCAGGGAGTATCTTCCCATCCCTGCTGACTCTCTGTCAGCCACCATGTGTGCAAGGACATGGTGAGTCCACACCATCCCAAGCCATACCCCAACGCCCCCTAGTAGGCCCTCCTTCCTCAGCGTGGGTATTCCTGCTCTCCCCTGCATACCATAAAAATGTCAGGGTCTACAAGACTACAGAAATAAACGAGAATGCAGGGGAGGGGAGCCCACCCAGCGGGAAGCAGCGGAAGGATAGGACTGCTATGTGGATTGCTAGAAGGCTACATTCAGAACCACCTGTGAGGAGGTGGATGGGCAGACAAAGGGAGCCTCTCCGGGTATCTGTGTGCTCCCTAGAGAAGTATCCTCAATCCTCACCGACCCCCTCACTCCGTCATGATTGAGTCTTCAAAGACCTCTGTTATCTGTCCCATTTCATACCTAAACAATGGGGCCAACACATTCAAAAGAATAATTAGAACACTTAGGACCTGAGAAAAGCAGAGCAAATGATCAGAGTGAGCAAGGATCTCAATCTCTACCTCCAAGAAGGCATCCTGGTCGGAGACACAGCAGAGCCCAGTGTCTCTTGAAACTCTCTTGCCAAAAGCAAAGCCCCAGTGTCTCTTTCTCTGAGATGCTTAGGTCTTGCTCACACGGGAGAGTCCTGTTCTAAGCTGAAGAATGGGTTTCCCACTGCAGCTGTCACTGGTACCCCTCTCTCTTCACCAGCAGCCCCATGCTCCCAATCAGGGAGGTAATCTCTCCCACATGCCTATGCCCCCACTGTCCCTGCACCCAGCAAGAGACACATGGAGGAGCGGAGGCGAAAAGACACAGAACAAAGAACACACACACACACACCCACAGATGAGGGTCTCTCTTGTTACTACCGCTCTAAATTTACCATACTATTGTTTTAGTTTGTTTTCCTATACTCTGCAATCAGGTATTGACCTGTTTACTGTTCACGCTCGTTATGTTCCCCACAGCCAAGGACTATCAGACAAGCCTGCTGCTGTAGCTTCAGTTCATAGCAAGGGGCCTGGCACAAAGCACGGATTCAATCAATGTTTGGGTCAGCAATTAAAATTATCTTCCCGTATCTAACCACCTGCACAAAGCACTCTCCTCCTCCCCGAATTAATCAGCTCAGCATGTTTGATTCATATGGATTTGGACAAGCAGCCCCGGAGGCTCCAGGCCAGGGCCCCCTTCCCATCTGCACCCTCTCTATTCACACCAGTCCCAGCACCTGTCATACTGTTGGCTTCAAGTGTGGCTCTTCCCACCAACATAGGAAAAGAGATAACTGAGAGCTCTAGGGCTTTTAACTAACAGAATCCAGAGCCCACCCCCATCATGGTCAGAAACCAGGCTGCACTCAGGAGTTCCTAGTCCATCCTGCAATAAGCGTGAGACCAGGGGGTTCAGGAAAACAGAGAGGGGTTAGCCCAGGGCAGGCTGGGCACAGGATGTGGCGACAAGCTTCAGCCATAGATAAATCCTTGCTCCTTCCCGCCTCCTGTCCCCTCTGTGAAAACAGAGCCCAGACACAGAGACCAGAGGTCCTCCCTCCTTCCGTACCTGCAGTCCAGGGACACCAAGGCCTGAGCTGGAGTCTGACCTGCTCTAGGTTCCTTTCCCATGTTGCTGTCCCTCAGGAAGCTCAGGCGAGCTCGCATCTCCAGCAGGCTGTGGGCCATCAGCCTTAGGGACGGAGACAGGGTATGGGTGCTGGGTGAGGCCTACCTCCCAGCTTCTTTCTGCACCTCCCCAGCCCCCGGCCCACCTCTCAGTTCACCTTGGACGGCACACTCCTGTCCTTCCCTATGACAGCCCCAGGCTTCGGCTCCTGGGGCTCACCCTCAGGAAGGTCCAGCTTCCGTGGCAGCTCTGCCTCTGCCTCGGGGAACGGCGGCTGACCCTGCAGAGTACGTAGCAGCTGGAGGAAGGTCTGGTGCCTGGAAGGAGAGGCGGGCTGTAAGGAAGGGAAACGACCACGCTGGGTCTGCAGCCCACACTCCCAGCCTCACCTGTGAAGCGTGTCCTGCTTCTGCCCCGCCTGCTCCTGCAGTCTTCCAAGTTCCTGAGACAGCCGCTCAAGCTCCTGCTGCGTCCCTCTCTGCCGCTGCCTCACCTCCGCAGAGGCTTCTGCCAGATGCTGCAGGTGCTTCTCCTACCGGGAATGAGAAGGCAAACACGGCTCCTCAGATGCGCAGGACTTACAGCCACTCTCTTAACCCCTCCAGGCTAGACCCAACTTGGGGCTCAGACCCACAGATGGAAAGAGGGACCCTACCCACTTTAGGCAAAACAAGGGCCCTAGAGAAAAAGGGTGAGAATGAGCTATTCCAGTGTGAAGCATTCTGGAGAAAAGGGGCACAAACATGGTAACTCATTTAGTCTGCTATGTGCTGCCATGTGTCCACATAAGCACTTGCTCTGCTAGCGATTTCATCAACTGAGCTCTGTATGGTAGGTGCTAATGTCGCCTCCACGTCACAAGCAAGACGCGGAAGCACAGGAAGTGAGGGGACGGCCCAAAGTCGTAACACAGGAAGTGAGGATGCTGGTACCTGTGCTATAACGCCACACAAAAGAAGAGGCAGAGGGCCTCCAGGCAGAGGACTGAGCCCATGCAACGGCACGGTGGTGGGGAAGGGAGATTTTCCTAGGGGTGTGGACCCACCTGTTGCAGCTGCCACTGCTTCTGGGCTGTCCTCAGTCTCTCCGTTGCCACCTGCTTCTGTAGGGAAGCAGAGGAGGGGAACAAGGAGGAGAGGAGTGTTTTTCTGGTTGGATTCTGGGAGGTGGCCAGTAGGCCCAGCCCAGCATGCATGCCCTTTCCCTCCTCTCTGCCTGCCCTCCTTTCCCCTCAGCCTGGCTCACCTTGGCCTGGAGCTCTTCCAGGGCTCCCAGGAGCTGCGCCCGCTTCCTCTGAGCCTCCTCCATCGTGGGCAAGGCCTGGGTCAGGGCACCTGTGATGGCTTCCACATGCTCTTGGTAGGTGGCCTTCAGCTCCTTCCATTGCTCCTTGGCCGCAAGTGCCTTCTGCCCTGAAAGGAGCCACCGAGGATGAGAACATAAGGGAGAATGGCCTGCCTGCCTGCAACACTGGGGCCTCTGTCTTCCCATCAGCCAAAGAGCTGACCCGACTGACATCCCCTTACTTCCCCATCCCACCCCGGTGCCCACTCACGGCTGGTGTCTTCAGAAGCCAAGGGGTCTAGTTCTTGGACAACGTCCTCCTGAGCCAAGAAATTCTGCAGGAAGTCTACTACCTGAAGCTGGCTGCAGAGCAGCTTGTCCTTCTTGCGGGAGTCCTGTTTGGAGAGTGGGCAGAGGCAGGGAACACCATTACCCGTGTGTGCCGCAGGCTGAGACTGCCTTCCAGGGTGCCCGCCATCGGTGCTGCCCAGTAGCTCCCGGAGAGGACCCAGCAGAGCCCCAGCTGCCCATCCTGCACATACCATCACAAACTCCGCCAGGATCTGGGCCGGCAGTTCTGCCTCTTCTTGCCGGCCGACGGGCTCCAGGATGTCTGCCAGCTTGGCCAGGGCCCTGAGGTGAAGCAGACAGGGGAAACGGGAGACTCCTGGGGTGCTCGTCCTGGCCCGCTGGCGTGCACAGACGCATACAGACCCGTACCAATGCCGAGTCTTGCCCTGACCGGTAGCCTGCAGGGTATCTGGGAGCAGGAACGGCGTGTGTATAAAGACAATACGTGCCCTGAGCAAAGCTAAGCAGAGCAAGAAGAGTCAGGGAAACACAGGGACAGGAAGACAAGGGGCCCCGCACTGACGGGCAGCGGGGGTCCCAGACAGGGAGCGTCCTGGGGCAGGGTCTGAGAAGGTTGGTTCCAGGCTCTCCTGGTCCTTCTCCGCTGGGGCCTGCAGCGCCCCCCGGCAGGCAGGGATGGGGGAATGCGCGTGGACACGGGGGCAGAGAAGCTAAGTGACCCTCCCACACGTGTCCTGCGAGGACGCCGCTACCCGCGAGGGGACGTCAAGTGAGCGGGAACCCGCCGTGTTGTGCGCGCGCCGGGAGAGCGCAGTCCCTCCCGCAATCGCCGCGGCCGGCACAGCGGGCTGCCGGGCCCCCCGGGGGGTACCCTGGGTCCTGCAGGGCCCTCCCCGCCCGCCCCCGGCTGGCAGCTAGCTTACTCTAGCGCTGAGGCTCGCGCCCCGGCCTCTGCCTCCTCCATCCCTGCGGGCGTCGGGCTTCTGTTCTTCCGCCCCCCGCCCGCACTGCCCTTTGGATTCGCCGCGGCTGCGCGCCGGGGCAGGTGATTGGCTGCGGGGCCAGTGGGCAGGAACCAAGGGTCAGCGTGCACTCTGATTGGCAGGCACGGACGAGCGGTTGGAACTCTGGATGTTTGGCGCCGGCGCGGTCGTGGCTGGGCGCGGCCGGCGCGCCGGGATTCTGCGCATGCGCGCTGCCCGTAGGCGGTGCTGGAGCCTGGAAGCGTGGCGTGGGCCAGGCCCGCGGAGTGCGGCCGGTTCCTACCTCGGGGGACACAGAGAACAAGTCCCTGAGTTTGGATTTTAGGGGAGGCTCTGGGCACTGAGTTCCCTTAAAAAAATTATGTTGTGGTAGAGGGAGAACACTCGGTGTGTTTCCCCAGACGCTTAGCATCCGTAGGAAAGAACAGGGATCCTGGAAGTGCAGGGGCCCGGTGATGCCAGGGCCGGAGCGAGTCGCTTTCCGACGTGTCCGGGGGGTCCGTTTCCTCGCGCCTACTGGTGCCTGCCCGCCACTCCGGGGATCCGCCCACCAGCCGGGGACCCGCCCACCAGCCGGGGATCTGCCCACCGACCGGGCCGGGACCCGCCCACCAGCCGGGGATCCGCCCACCGACCGGGCCGGGGTTCCGCGAGTTGTCGAGGGTCCGCTGAGTGCGGGGCGCCTTGGGCCCCGGGGGGGCTGCCCGGGAAGGGCGTGCGGAGTCTGGAGAGGCAGGAACCTAGATCGGCTCCTCCCGTCCGGCCGAAAGCTGCACCAGCTGGGGGCCCGGGGTAGAGTGCTCAGACAGGCGTGCCTCCGCGGTGGGGAGCAGGTAGCCGGAGACTGGTCGCCCCTCTAATGCCATTTCACGGCTCAGACTGTGAACAAATCACCTAAATATGTGACAGACCAAAGCAAAATAATATTCACAGAAACATGTCCAGCAGCCATTAACGTACAATTTACAACGTCTGGCATCCAATTAAAAACCACCAAGTTTGCAAAAAAGGAGGAAAAGAAAACCCATAATGAGAAGGAAAAAAACAATCACTAATCAGAACAGAAATTGATGTTAGAATCAAACAGGCAAGGATATTGGAAACAGTTATGTTCAAAAAAATAAGCAGAGTTAAAATAAATAATATAATAAAAGGTGAGGATGCGCAGAAAGTGGAATGTTGGTGCTGCCGGTGGGAATATAAAATGATGCATCTGCCTTGGGAAACAGCTTAGCAGTTCCTCAAAATGTTAAACACAGAGTGATCATATAGACCCAATTCCACTTCTAGGCATATATCCAAGAGAAAGGAAAGCGTGTTCGCAAAAACCTTGTACACAGGTGTCCATAGAGTATTATTTACAAGGGCCAAAAAGTAGAAGTAACCCAAATGTCCATCAGCAGGTGACTTGGAAAACAAAATCTACATCCATTCAATGGGGTATTTTTCAGTAATAACAGAGAATGAGGCATACATGCTGAAGCATAGATGAACCTTGAAAACATTGTGCAAAGTGAAAAAAAAAAAAAAAAAAACAGTCCCAAAAGACAATATGGTATGATCCCATTTATATGAAATGATCAGATTAGGCAAATCTAAGGAATGAGAAAGTAGACTAGTGGTTGTCCAGGGCTGGGATGGCGGTGGGGGCGCTGGTGGGGCGAGGGAGGGGGGTGGCTAGGGTATGGAGAGGGTCTGCAAAGGGACATGGGATTTCTTGTGGGGGTAAATTAAAATGTCCTAAAATTAGATTATGGAGAGGTTACA
Source organism: Halichoerus grypus (assembly GCF_964656455.1). Lineage (NCBI taxonomy): Eukaryota > Metazoa > Chordata > Mammalia > Carnivora > Phocidae > Halichoerus > Halichoerus grypus. The sequence continues at coordinate 83,793,184 of NC_135718.1, forward strand.
CATTGTATACAAAAAGCCATTCGATTTACACTTAAATGGGTCTCCATAAAGCTCTTTCAGAGATATGAAATATATAATAAAGATCTAAATCAAACTTGTGAAAACTACAGTGGTGAAAACTACAATGTGATAGATGCAAATAGATAGGTTAGTAGCAGATTAAACATTACATAAAGAAAAAAATGAAATTGAAGACTTTGGCTTAGAAACTAACATGAATTATAGAAAATTAAAACAAAAGGAAATAGAACAAAATACAGTAAGCTGTGGGACAGTTTGTAACAGCTTAATATACTTATAAATGAAGTCCCTGAAGGAGGCAAGAGGACAAAGTAATAAGTAAGTAAGTAATAATGACCAAAGAATTTGAAATTTGATGAAAATGAAACTCGATAAAACCTAAACACAAGAAACATGAAGAAAACTATACCAAGACCTACATAACTGTATAGCTTGAAACCATTGATAGGAGAAAATCTTTTTTTTTTTAATTTTTTTTTTTTAATTCTTGAAAGCAGCTGGGGGGAGGGGGGTGGGGAGAGGGTATGTTATATACAAAGAAACAAAAATAAGAATTATAGTAGCTTTCTTATTGCAAACAATGCAAGAAACACCATAGTGAAGCAACATTTTTAAAGTACCGCTAGAAAATAAATAAATAAAAAATAAATGTACTGACACAGGAAGCAAACCTTCCAGAAAACGAAGGTTAACTAAAGACACATTCAGACATACAAAAGCTGAAGGAATTTATCATTAGCAGATCCACACTACAAGAAATGTGAAAGAACTCTTATTAGGCAGAAGGAAATGACATTAGATTGAAATCTGATTGTATACAGAGAAATGAACAACACCAGAAATGGTAACTACATGAATAAAAATGTGTCTTTTTTTAATACTTAAATCTTTTTTTAAAAAGATAATGAACTACAGGGGCACCTGGGTGGCTCAGTTGGTTAAGCATCTGCCTTCGGCTCAGGTTATGATCTCAGGGGCCTGGGATCGAGTCCCACATGGGGCTCCTTGCCAAGCAGGGAGCCTGCTTCTCCTCTGCCTGCCACTCCCCCTGCTGTGCTCTCTCTTTCTCTCTCAGCTAAATAAAATCTTTAAAAAAAAGTTAATGAACTACATTAATAAAAACAGCAATAATGTAGGATTTATAACATATACAAAAGTAAAATGCAGCGGAAAAAAAGGGTGGGGGGGAAGAAACAAAAGTGAATTACACATCTTTGTCGTTTATGTAAAGCTACATATCAGGTGAAAGTAGACTGGTAAAATAAAGCCGTGGACTGTAACTCTTTAAGAAGTGGTGCGGATACCCCCAGGGTGGCCACCAATGAGTTACTCTTGTATAATCTTTCTCGGTGAAACCTAGGACTTGTTTCTAAGCGATAGAATATAGTACTGGTGGTGGGGTATCCATCTGTTGATTAGGCTACATTAGGCAAAACACATCACTCCGATGATGTCATTTCGTGACATCATGCTCTGCAGCAACCCCGAGAGGGAGCTCTCCTGCTGGCCTTGAAGAAGCAAACAGGCCTGTTGGAACCACCAGCGGTGAGGATCACAGAGGCTCTTGGACCCCAAAATAGATTCTAGCCAGTGGCTAGTAAGATGGGGCCCTCCGTCACACAATCACAAGAGGCTAAAGTGTTTATTGGAAGCAAATTATTCCCTAATTGAGCCTCCCGAAAAGAATCCTGCCAGGTTAACATCTTGGTTGCCACCCTATTAAGACCCTGAAAAGAATGCAAAAATCCTGTCCTACGGAAACTGCCTGAAATCTTGTCCTACGGAAACTGCCTGAAATCCTGACCCATGGAAAATGTGAGATAACAAATGAGTGTTATTTTAAGACACTGAATTGTGGTGATTTGTATGGCAGCAATAGAAAACTAATACAAGCAACTTCTAAAATATGGAAGTAAAGAGTTACAGCTAATAAGCCAATAAAATAGATAAAAGAGAATCTAAGTAATATTAACAAATCTAAAAGAAGCAGAAAAAATGAAGAAGGAGAAAAAAAGAGATGAGGGAAATAGAAAACAAATAGCAAAATGATAGACTTTAAGCCTAATTATATGAATAGCTACATTAAATGTAAGTGCTTTAAAGACACAAAAGGCAGAGATTATCAGATTGGATCTAAAAGCACAACAATTACATTAAAAGATGCACCAGGGGCACCTGGGTTGTACAGTTGGTTAAGCATCCGACTCTTGATTTCAGCTCAGGTTATGGTCGCAGGGTCCTGGGATGGATGTGCCTGGCATGGGGTCTGCTTGAGGATTCTCTCTCTCTCTCTCTCTCAAATTCTGCCCCTCTCCCCACTTGCATGTGCTCTCTCTTTTTTTCTCTCTAAAATAAATAATCTTTAAAAAAAAGAGAGAAATGCACTAAATATAAAGACAAATAGATACAAGGGTGGGAAAAAATTTGTCATGCTGATGCTAATTAAAAGAATGTTGGGGTGGTTATTTTAATATATATGTGTATATTCAGAGCAAAAAATACTACCAGAAATAAAGAAGGTGATTTCATAATGATCAAGTGGTCAGTTCATCATGTGAACTTAATAATCATAAATGTTTATTTACACCGAATAAGAGACCATCAAAATATATGAATCAAAAACTGGCTGATTTGAAAGGAGAAATGAATCTATAGTTACAGTTGGGATTTCAGTAAGCAATTTATAATATTTGATAGAATACTACACGAAATAGCAGAATACTCATTCTTCCCCAGTGCACACCAAATGATCAAACAAGCCCATCTTATGGGTCATAAAATGCATCTTAATAAATACAAATGACGAATAGAACCATACAAAGTATGTTTTATGTGTGTAAAGGATCCAAATAATTTCCTCTACATGTTTTAAAAATGATGATGTACTCTCATGGAGCAGTCTTTTTTTATTTAAAAAAAAAAATCAAGTTAACTCTTAAACTTTCCTTAGATTTCTGCTCAAAGTCCTTCACCTATAAGCCTAAATCAAGCCTCTTTATCGTAGGTTCACAAAACTGTGGACTTTTTAATACTGGTTGCAGTTGCATTTTTACAATTGATTATACAATTATTTGAATGATATCTTTCTCCTTTTCTAATAAGCAAACTCATTGAGGGCATGAGTTGGATATATTTTTGCTCATAAACAATAGTAAGCAATTAATAATAATTTGTTATAGCATAAGAGAGGCAGCTTTATGAACGGTCTTAATAGGCCATTTTAAGGATGCTGGTTTTATTGTAAGAGTAATTACAAGCTATTGAAGGTTTCTTGGTTATTAGATGGCAAGTCAGATTTCAGTACAGTAAAATTAAACCCGAATTCTGGGTGGAAAAAAAGCCTGGGAAGTGATACTATTCCAGCAGTCTTAGTAAAAGATGAGAACATTTTTGGAGTGCATGATTCTGTTTGGTGAAGTGGCAGTGGAGATAGAAATAACTTGATGTATCTGGGTGGAATAATCCATAGGTGTTATGATTGAGTGGATCCAGATATATTGAAGTTGCTAAACTGTATATGAAATGTGAGCTTACATTTCTGACTCTGCAACTGGGTGAATTATGTTGCAATTTCTTGGAATAACCATTCCTGGAAGAGAATCCTGTTTGGGGAATAACAGGGAAAGATCCTTGACCTTCTAGGTGTTTTGGCTGATCTTCTAGGTGTTTTAGCTGACCAAACAGGTATTTTTAAGATGCATGGACAAGTAGTTTTAGAATGTGGAAGAAAGACAGAACGGGAAATATACATTTCCCAGTTATAACAACATGGGCAACTGAAGCCATGGAGATGGGAACTGTCTTCCAGGTTGATAGTATGTAGTGAAAAAGCAGAGAGGGCTGGAGCCAATACAGTTGAGTAACTCTGATGTCTCATGGATTTATGGAGAAAGGATGGCTTTTAAGAAGAGAGAAAAGTCTACAGTGATTAAAAAAAAAAAGACGCAATCAAGTGTGATATGCTGTAGGCAAGGGAAAAGAAGGTTTCCAAAAAGGGTAGTTTTTCACTGAAGTTTTAATAAGCTCCACTGTAATTTGTATTATGTACATACTTGTAATGACAAAGCTTTCCCTCTGCTTTCAGTAAAGAATCTTCCTGCCTGACTCCTGAGAGTTCTTCCTGCTTGATAAATCTATTTTTTAACACTTTGTAAATATTCTACATATATACAGTGGAGAAAACAAATGATACTTTCTTTCTTTTTTCTTTAAATGACACTTTCTAAAAGGCACATCTGATTAGACTAATGAGGATTGATTTTGTTAATCTGTTTATGTTTGAGGGTTTGGGTGACTTTTATCTATTTATTACAAATTTCCATGGAAATATTGACTTTTGAATCATTTTTTTCCCAAACATATTAAATGACCTCATCTTACATCTAGATTTAATATTGTTACGGTAAACTAAATAAAATTTAAAATTTAGTTTCTAAATCACATTAGCCACATTTCAGTGAGCAATAGCAATATATAACTAATGGCTGCCATATACCAGACAATGAAAATTTTAGGATATTTCCACTGATGGGGGCACCTGAGTGGCTCAGTCGGTGAGCGTGGACTCTTGGTTTCTGCTTGGGTCATGATCTCAGGGTCTTGAGATGGAGCCCGTGTCAGGCTCCACACTCAGTGAGGAGTCTGTTTCTCCCTCTGCCCCTTCCCCTGCTCCTGCACATGCTTTCTCTCTCAAATAAATAAATAAAATCTTAAAAAAAATAATATTTCCAGTGATGGAAGATTCAATTGGACAGTAATGATTCAAAAAAAGTTGTAGGTATATTAGACATGTATATCCATACTTTATGTACAAAAGTTTAATGTACATTAATTTCAAAATAACCAACAGGTTAAAAAAGATCCATAGTTTAAAAAATATCACATTTGTAGTAAAGAAGTTGCAAATATACAAATTGTATGTGTTTATAAGTTTAAGGAGTACTTGTTTGCAGCTAATCTACTCTAATGCCCTCCATAAATTATATATAGAAATTTTGTGTTCCTCAACCAATCTTCCTCTGTTGCAGAAGTAACAGCACAACCAGAGAGGAAGTGAATTCCCTCAAGCATATAATTGATATGGGCATTATATTTTCATTATTAAGATGGTGACATCTATTCAATCACTGAACAAATGGCAAATTAAAAAAAATAAAGCATATGCTCCTGGAAATAGAAAATTTCCTCACTCATTTTGAAGCTTTTATTGTGCAATGCATGTGAGATGGTTTTGAAAATAGTACTTATGCTAGCATTCAAATGGAACATCAACTGTTGTATCGGGATGCATGAAGTGATTATGGGGAAGATTCATCTGAAATTCATAGAGCATTAAGCAAATATAAGTAATGTGATAAGATGCATCTTTGCAATTGTCCACAGAAAAACACCTCTAGTACTTTATAAAACATTAAAGACAATATATCATGTTTTGGGCACTGATTTCCAACTGAACAGAAACTTCTATTTGGTATGTCCAGCTCTCCAAGCATCGTTTTAGGATTTGAAGTTGCATTTCCAGACCTTCTGTGCCCTTTGGCAAGTTCCTCTAAGTGGGTCAAGGGAAATCCAATGGATAAAACATTGCATATAAATAGGTATGTATATCGTAACTATCTATCTATCATCTATCTATCATCTATCTCTGTCTTCACACACATCTTTATATGTGTGTTTGTATATCACCATAAACATCAACTGAAAAGGCATATTTTAAAATCCTTTAAAATTTTCTCCTAGAACTTTAACACTAGCCTTTTTTCTCTATAGAATCTCTGGTTTTTTGCTTCCCATGTCACAATCATGCACAGATTACTAACGTGTAATTCCATTGTGATTTTTATTAATTCAGAGGCTAACGCATAGTGATTTGTGCCAGGACATTTTCAAAAAATGCTTAACAATGTATTAAATTTATTCATTATTGAGATGTAACTGTCAAAAGTATTTCCTCTTTCCTTTGTTCCTAAACATAGGAATATTTCTATGTTTATATCATTTTAGACCATTGACTGATGGATTTTTTTTCTAGATCTCAAATATTCTACATGCAGGACTTCAGAACTTACATAATTTAGCCTGCTGAATTCTTTAAAAAGTTATTTTTGGTAATAGTAACTTGTTAGGGTGTTTTTCAATAGCTAGCATTGTGAAATATAAAAATTTTCCCTAAAAAGTTGATAAATAATTATTCCTTTGACACGTGTAGGTGTTTTAATGAATTAAGGTGAATTGTATATTTGATTGGAATGCAGCAAGCTAGTCATATGGCAGACAATACAAATAGTTAATCAAAAGGTGTTCATAGTGACTCAAACTCTTGATGAGGAACTCTTTTGCATTTATCAACCAATAAATACATCCTCCTGTGTGTGTGTGTGTGTGTGTGTGTGTGTGTGTGTGTGTGTGTTTTCAGTTTTGCTCTGGGAATAAGGAATTCCAATTGGTTTACTTACTTTTTAAGATAGCTTTATTGAAATATGAATTATAATTTTAATTATAAATGTAAAATTCAATGGTGTTATTATATTAACAGGGTTGTACAATCAGTTTTAAGACATTTCCATCACCCCTAAGAGATCTGTTTTGCCTGTCGGCAGTAATCCCTGCTCCCACCCACAGTCTCAGATCAGCAGTGATGTATTATTTTGTCTTACCTATAGAGACTAGCCTTTTTTTGGACAGTCCAGAAACAGACACTATGTAGGGGCTTTTTGTATCTGGCCTCTCTGTCTTGGCACAATGTTTTGAGGATGATGCATATTGTAGCATGCATCAGTAATTTGTACCTTTTTATTGATGAATATATTCCCCTGCGTGGATATGCCACATACAGTTTATCTATTCACCAGTTGATGGAAATTGGATTGTTTCTAGTTATTGACATTTACAAATAATCCCACCCTGAACATTCCCTTAAAAGTATGTATGTGAACATATGTGAATATTTCTCTTGAATAGATATCTAGTAATGGAGGTGTATTCAGTAGCTTTGTTTATAACCACTACAGTGGGTGTGAAGTGGTATCTTGAGGTTTTAATGTACACTTTCCTCTGAAAAATCCCTCTGTTAGCTCAAAATGAATTGTAAGTGTAAATGTAAGAATCAAAACTAAAAATCTTTGAGAAGAAAACAAAAAACATTATATAATTCCACTAGGCAAGTATTCTTAATAGTTTAAAGACACATTTAAGAAAATGAAAGACAAGCCACAGGCTGGGAAAAAAATATTTTCAAATCCTATACCTGAGAGAAAAGACTTCTATGTAGGATATATATAACTCTTAAAATGCAATATTTAGAAAACAAATAACCAATTGATATTTCACCCAAGAAGGTATGCAAATGGATAATAAGGACAGAGGGATGGACCAGTTAGACTTTTGGAAAGAATTTTATATTCAAATCAAAGAACTTGACACAATAACTCACCTTATTTAAAAGGAAATAGGCATGGAGATTAAACACTGCATTAACAGGACACAACAATATATTGACAAGGTGAGATAATTTGCTCTGACACGTTAGGTCCTTTTTTCCCTCATAAAAGTGCAAGAAAACCTACCCTCTCTGAAAATTTCAGAAGCCAATCATCTTAGTGTTTTGAAAAGAGGAACAGCAAATTCTCAGTGGAGGTGCCTATTTTGAGATTTGGAAAAGAAAATGGACCAAACCTGGCATCTATGGAAACTTTGCGCCAGATGGATGAAATTCATAATTATTAATCCAAAAGTGCTATACTCGGTTTTAAAAAATAATAAACATGTTCTCATTTAATTGCCACACAGACGCTCTCTGAACTAACTTTTTTAATTTCCAAACTAATAGAAAGGGAACAGAAGCTCAGGAAAGCGTAACTAGCCAAAGCAACTTAGCTAAGGCCACAGAGCTAGTAAGTTGCAAAGCCTCATCTGAAACAAACCTGTGGGACACCAAAGCCATTCTTTCTCTTACCTGCACTGAGCGGAGTTCGACCTGAGAGGTTTTGGGCAATGAAACTTCATGGAAGGCCTGTTTTCCCTCACAGCATCAGCATCTTCCTTTGTGACCTTGGACGATTTAAGTAAAATCAAGAATTTGATTTTCTCATTTATTAAACAGGGATAGTGATGAGCAGTTTTCTTGTGAGAAACCAAACAAAATAGTTTCTGGAAACTATCTTGCTGTATGCTTGGCACATAGAGGATAATATTAACATGTATACAACATGGATCAGACTTGTTTTCCAATAAACTATATCTCTTCCAGCTGCATTAATGTTTAGCATGATTTATAATCGTTACTTTTCATGGTTTCCTATGGTTCATTTGTCAGTGTCAACTTGGTCAATAAACTTAGAACTCTACTTCTAGGTTTCACTGAAACAGCAATTAAGAAATACCCTTCCTGGGGCACCTCTGTGGCTCAGTCAGTTAAGCGTCTGCCTTTGGCTCAGGTCATGATCTCAAGGTCCTAGGATTGAGCTCCACGTCGGGCTCCCTGCTCTGTGGGGAGTCTGCTTCTCCCTCTCCCTCTGCTGCTCCTCCTACTTGTGCTCTCTCTCTCTCTCTCAAATAAACCAAATCTGAAAGAAAGAAAGAAAGAAAGAAAGAAAGAAAGAAAGAAAGAAAGAAAAAGGAAGGAAGGAAGGAAAGAAGGAAAGAAAGAAGAAAGAAAAGGAAAGAAGGAAAGAAAGAAAAAGAAAGAAAAAAGAAAGAGAGACAGAAAGAAAAAGAAAGAAAGAAAGAAAGAAGAAAGGAAGGAAGGAAGGAAAGAAGGAAAGAAAGAAAGAAAGAAAAAAAAAGAAAGAGACAGAAAGAAAGAAAGAAGAAAGAAAGAAAGGAAGGAAGGAAGAAAGGCAGACAGGAAGAAAGAAAGGAGGAAGGAAGGAAAGAAATACCCTTCCTGAGGCCTAACTTTTAGCACAAAACTATTACTACTTTCCCAGGAACTATGATTCTGAGAGTCAGTGATAGTCTGATGTTAGCTACAGCTGTGTTTTGTTGGAATTTTCAGATCAACACACAACCTGTCATTTGAGGGCGAATCTCCATGTTTAGCATCTAAATTGCAGATCATAAGGCAATTCTTACCTTGATTTGCTAGTTCCAGATGGATAGATTCTGACTTAGACTCCGTTCGGTTCCCTACTTCAGTCTGTCTTTCCTCTAACAATGCTCAGCATCCATGCAGTTTGGACATGGACCATGAAACTAAATTGCAAGACCCTCATGAGAAAGGATGTCTCCCTAGGAGCAAATGCCCATGAAAGCCTTTAGAGTCTTTTCTCATCACCATCTCACCCTCCAGCTTTTTCCTCTTTGTTTTCTGACAGTAATGAACCAAAACACAGTGATGAATGCCTGAAAGCTAAAGGGATTATTTTTAATTCTGAAACTCATTTTTATGGATCTGTTGCACTTATAATCATGTTTAGATTGTTCCTGTTGCTTTCCCGCTAATTTTCAAGGGAGATAATTTCACTTTCTATAAATCTTTCCATTTCAGTTCAAGGGGAGTTATCTGTTTCCCTTTATAGATGAAGCTGAGTGCTAAGTTGATTTGGTTTTTATCACTGAACAACCATCGAGACTCCTCCAGGGATGGCTGTGTCCCTTAGGTGCACAAAGCGAGTGGCTTGGGGAAGCAAGGGGGGAACAGACACAATTCAGGGATTCCCCCATCCATCTACTCTACGGTATTGCGATGTTGCCACAGAAATTACTAATCCCTTTGAAATTGTTTTTGTGTTTATACATGACAATGGGAGAAAAAGTCATAAATCTTCAGGTAACTTTACGTTTCCATTAAATAAAGTGCATTCAAAACTAAAATAAAACTCAACCTCTTTATATCTCACAGATACACTATGTCCAAAAACAACATGATTTGGACAGTTATTTTAGTTTTCAGGTAAGGAAAAATTGTTTAAAGTCCTGGTGATTGCAATGCAGCCTTTTACCATTTCAGGGTCCTGATATACTGTGCCATTTTATTTATTTATTTTTTAAGATTTTTTTTTTTTTTTTTTTTATTCGTGAGAGACAGAGAGAGAGGCAGAAGCAGAGGGAGAAGCAGGCTCCCCACGGAGCAGGGAGCCCAATGTGGGACTCGATCCCAGGACCCTGGGATCATGACCTGAGCCGAAGGCAGACGCTTAACCGACTGAGCCCCCCAGGCGTCCCTACTGTGCCATTTTAAAAGTAGCGAATTACTGGTATTTTTTTCAGTTATTTTGGTAGTTTTAAATCTACCGATATCAATATTTTTATTTTTTAATATTTTTAAATTAAGGTGTACAAAGATCCTCATTTCATGTATTAACATTTTCAATTGAATAAAGGTGCATCAAAAAACCCTCTACTGAGTAAAATTTTTCCAAATTATTATATTACTTTAATTATATTTCCCTGGATATCTAGTAAGATCAAACATTTTTTCTTAAATCTATTAATGATTTATGTTTTCCAAAGAGTCAGTTATAGGCTCTATTAAGTTATAGGCCTCCCTGAGGGAACAAGTCTTAGCATGAGAATTTTGGGAATATGAAAGATATCTGAAGGACATAAGTAGAATCTCCTTCATGAAGTGTCTGATCAAATATTTTGCCCATTTTTAAATGTTGGATTTGACCTCTTCTTATTGAGTTGTAGGTGTTCTTTATATATTCTGAACATGAGACCTTTGTCAGATGTATGTTTTATAAAAAATTTCTCTTCAACTGTTGCTAATCTTTGCAGTTTCTTAATGGGGTTCACAAAGAATACACTCTAAAAAAACCCAACTTGATCTTGGTCTAGGTCAAATTTATCAATGTTTTATTTTGTCTCATTCCAGAAATATCTCCCTAAGCCAAGGATGCAAGGATTTTCCTCAAACATTCTGCCAGGAAGTTTGTTTGACACCCTCGTTTATACCTAAGATCCATTTCAAGTGAATTTTTGTGTATACATGAGGTGAGGGCTGAGGTTCATTGGTTCATATTGATGTCCAATCATGTTGGCACATTTTATTGAAAAGATTATCTTTCCCCTTTGAATTACTGTGGCACTTCAGTAAAAAATAAATGGATCATATCTATGTTGGTCTAGTTCTGGACTTCATGTTTTGCTTCTTTCATCTATCTGTCTCTTCTGACGCCAATCCTCGAGTCTTGACTCCTGCAGTTTTATACGAACGCTGATAATGAGTCAGTGTCTATCTACTAGCTTTGTTCATGTTTAAAATGGTTTTGGCTATTTCAGGTACTTTAAATTTCCATTTCCATGTTATAATTGACATCACTGTCTTTAAAATATTTCCTTAGATTAGGGTTGTGTTTGCATGAAATGTGTAGATGAAGTTGGCGAGGATTGCCACGTTAACGGCATTGACTCGGCTAATCCGTGAGCAGAGGTAACTGACCGGTTACCGACGTGCTCTGCAGTCGCTCCAGCAACACCTGGCAGGAACGCTTCCTGCACTTCCGAAAGTTTTCTCCATTTCTTCTAGGTTATCTACATTATTGGCATAACAGGGTTAACGATTTTTCATGATCTTCTAGTGTCTCGAGCATCTGTAATGATGTTCTCTCCGCACACCCCTCAGTTCGTCTAGCAGGAGTTTCATCAATTTGTAGATTGTTTTTTCATAAATGGTGTTGGGTTTATTGATTTTTCTCGATAGATTTCATTGTCAGGATCACCGAGGTAGGTTCTTACCTCCGTTATTCCCTGGAGTATCCACACATGTGAAATAGAGCTCGTGGTTGGTGGCGCAGTTCAGATGGCCCCTGTTCTGGCTCCTCTCCTGTGTGGCCCACCGCTGGCTGCAGGTGGGGCGCTGAACCCACCTGTCCCCGCAGGCTTGTCTCCTTTCTCCTGGCGTGGATGACACCCTGCCGTTTGGTGCACACACATTTGGGACCACTGCTTCTTATTGGGGGATTCATCTTTTCATCATTATGTGATGTCCATCTTGTTCCTAGTAATTTCATTTGCTCTTAGAACTATTTCTTCTAACCTTCATAGAGGCACTGTTGTAATTTGTATTAAAGTATGCACGATGTTTTTTCCCATTCTTTTACTTTCAATCTATTTTGTTATGTGTGATTTTCTGGTGTACAGAGTATAATAGTTGGGTCATGAGTTTTTCTCTATTCTGCCAATCTCTGCCTTTCAATTTGTAAATTTAGACATTTTCATATATAAAGTAAGTATGTATATGCTGAGGCTTAATTTTGTCATTATTTGCTTGTATTTTTCCTTATGTTTCTTGTTCCTTTGTTGTTGTTTTTTTCTTTCTTGTCCATCTTTAGGTTACTTAACTATCTTTTAGAGTTACATTTTGATTTATTTATGATTTCGAGTGTATCAGTTTGTACAGTTTCTCTGAGTGGTTGTTATAGGTCTTGCTGTGACATGTATGACTTATCGCAGGCTATTGGTGTCAATGTCTCACAACTTAGAGTGGGGTGCAGAACGTTTGTTTCTCTTCAGGTCGCTTTCCCTTCCAACTTGAAAATATAATTATCTTAACTATTCCTCTGCAAACATTTAGTACCACATCAGACAGTTGTAACTTCTCTTCCAGCCAAAATATTTGAAAGAAGCTCATGCAATGAAGAATAAACAGCTTATTATATTAATAACGGATAGTTGCAGGGACAAGAGGCCCTAAGAGGAAACCACCCTTAAAAGGATTTTACACCACCTGGAAGGAGCCCTCCACCCTTTCCCACATGATAGGTAGATGACAAAAGCCTGATGGGGTGACAGGTGCAGGGAGGGTTAATCAGATTAAAACAACCCGCCAACAAGCCCATAAAAAACCCTAGACTTAGGAACTCCAGTGGCAACCCTCTGGGGTCCCCTCCCTCTTCGGGAGCTTTGTACTATCACTTTGCTCTCGCTCAATCAACCTGGCTTTGCTGCCCACCCCTCTGTCTGGTCTCCCTCTTCATTCTTCAAAGCAGCCTCACCAAGAACCATGGGCACCGACGGAGAAGAAAATCCTGTAACAATACCTCCTCCCGTGTTTCCCCGTTCATCATTCTTTCTCCTTTTCTGAAGGGTGAGGTAGCCACGAGTCTGCTTCTGCAGCAGCCGGAAGATCGTGCCCGTCGCCTGGCCTGGGGCATGAAGCAGGGGCTGAGGGGCTGAGCCTTCCGTGCGGTGACTGTTGTTGGCGATACGGATCACCAGCAGACGCCCCGCTGCTTGAGAAGCATGTGGGTCCCCCTGGTCTCTGCTGCTCTGTTCTTTAAACTTACGGGGTTTTTTTCTTTTGTTTTTTTTTTTAAATAAAATAAAAGGCTCTGCGTAAAATTTGTGATTCCTTCCAGCCCCGCGTGCTGGGGCTCTCACCCAGTGCTTCTGAAAGTCACAACGGATGCTCTACTAAAGGCGGTCGGCTACGAAGCTTATCATTGTCACCGTGGGGCAGCACACGCACCTGCTGCCGCAGCTGTGCCAGGCTGGGAAACAGCCGCAAGGCCGCGGAACCGGTGTCAAACAGCGAAGATCCTGCACATTTTCCCAGCCGATGGCGTATGTGGGGCATGAGTCAAAGAGGTTGAGCTGCCAAGAATGAAAGGTTCAGGGGAGCTTTCACCTGTGAGCAGGGCCACAGACTTTTGGTTTTGCAAATATGTTTACATACGGAGACAAAAGCCACCCACTGGCTATGGCCTTTGCACGTCAAGGCCAAGTGTCACGGCTAATGCCCATCTGACTGTTAATGCAGTCTGTGCCTTTGCTGAGCTCCGGCACCCAGCTCACGGATATTTCATTCAGTTGGTAGCTCTGACTCGCTGATGCACCATCAGCACCTAAGCGTTTTCCGTAGGAAGTCACTGGCAACGTGTTGAACTGCCTATGTTTACTCTCTTGGCCCCAGTTCACTAATGGCCTCGTATAAAGAGTGTTCACAAATCACGGAAGTGAGAATAAAATGGTCAACAGAGGAGAAATACATAAACACATCACTAAAACACTATTATGCTTGTATCATTAACGTATTTTATACACACACATGCCTGCACACTTTAATCTACAGTTACAGATTTGTGCATCACTTTAACAGCTGTGTGGTGTGTTTCACAATATATATGGAATTATGGTTGCTCTTTTCGGATCAAATACAGAGCCTGTTCAGAGTTCCCATTGTGACAGTCTTCTACAGTCCCTTTTCCCAAGATGCAAATATGATCATATACGTATATTACTTTAAAGTCTTTTGATGCGTATTTATTGATCATCGAATACATGCACCACACTGCCTGTGATGTGGGAAGTACCATTCTCGGTGTGGATGAAGTGAATATGCAACTATAGTCCATCAGGTGAATGCTTGGGAGACCACACTCTAAATATTTCACATCCCCTCTGTTGTTTAAACCACCCAGTGTATGGTATTTTATTATGGTAGCCCAAGTTGACCAATACATACACTTTTTCAATTTGAAACAGAATTTGATTCCATCACTTTGAACCATCCATAATTATCTAGCCATAGCCTCAAAGGTCACATTCCTTTGACTATTTGATCATTGATTACATCAGTCATATTCTTCCCACAATGTTTTAGTATAATGATGTATTTGTTCTTTGGAAATGAAATTGCATTTCCTATTATAGATAATTGCAATGCTTTTATCTCATTGCTCTGTCCAGAAGGATGGATCACGGAAGGGCATTAAAAGTAATAGTATATTACTATTACTATTACTATTAATAGTATAAACAAATAATAGTTTGTGTTTTAAGAATGAAGGTTTTAGCTTGAATTAATAAGTACCTTGTATTTTATCACTATTTCTTTTTATTAACTCACACACTCACACAGACACTCAATTACTCTGTAGGGGAGCAGGAAGGGAAACTGGATGTGTGTTCCTACATGTGGCAAATTTATTTAAATAGAAAAAAAATGCAGAATATATTTACCTGAAAATGTAAAAATATATGTACTAGCACATTTAAAATTTGTGAAACTTTACTATTTTCTCATGAAAAATTACATCTGGGTCTGCAAGATGAATGCAATTATCATAAAATGAATGAAGAAGCAGAATGAGAAGAGAAAGAGTGCTTCTCTCCCTGAAAAATTTTCAAACGGAAGTTCTGTTGTAATTATTCACTTTCCACTAGTGAAATTATATTCCTACCATGTCTGTCCTGTATTTTTTTGATAATGAGTCACATTCTAATATATCATAATTTTAGGTTATTAGGTTAATGAAAACACAATCAAATTATAAGCAGAGTGAAGAAAAACAGGGCAAAATACCTTGGAATTCAAAAAGAGAGGAGGAGAGGGTCTCCTGCTTCTGGACTTTGTTTGTGAGGGTTAGAAAGTGGGTGCAGAGCTTCTACCCATGTCTGGTAATCTTCTTGGTACTTTATTAGAGTAAGTATTTTTTTTTCCTTAACTTGGAACCATGCTATAGAAAGAGAACTGGATCCATAATTAACAAACTGCTACCTAATTTTGGGTCCACCTTCACGCAGCTGATGATCTTTTAAAAAGATTTATTTATTTATTTGAGAGAGAGAGAGAGAAAGTGCACATGTACAAGAGCATGGGGGGGCGGGCAGAGGGAAAGAACCTCAAGCAGGCTCCCCGCTGAGCAGGGAGCCCAACACAGGGCTGGAGCCCAGGACCCTGAGATCATGACCCGAGACTAAAGCCAGAGTAAGATGCTTAACCGACTGAGCGACCAAAGTGCTCCCAGCTGATGAGTTTGAATAAGCTGGATCTGTACAGGATGAAATGCCTTCAAATCTAAGAGGAAGGAAACCGTTTCTATGACCTTTAAAGAACTTTAGACTCTAATAACTAATAATGGTATTAGTCTTCATTTATCTTCCATTCTGATAGTGTTTCCTCTTTAAAATCTCGGAGTGGCACCTAGTGAGGGTATAGGAACAACTTTCTGAAACTAGCTGAGTTATAGAACTTGACGCAGATGGTAGAAATTGTGGAAAAGTTTGTCCTTTAGGAAAGCAACATCAAATAAATTTTTTAGTGCCTCTGATTTTCACTTTTGTGCAAAGGCAGTTTTATTACTGTGATAAAGAGTATTCCCATTATATCCATGCAAAGCTCATGGAAAACCAGTGATTGGCCCTTCAATTAGCGTGTAATCATCAGTCATCTGTACAGAATGAAGCTATCGGCACACGGGAACGTGGACAAAGAGCTAATGCCGAGGACACATCATAAGTAAGCTCTTGACACTGTGAAATCCATGAACACTGATGCAGGATGTCACTTTGCTACCTCTTCTGCTTTCACTTGTCATCTCCTAAAAGAACAGTGAGTCCTAACTTCACCTCTGCCTTGTTTTCAAGCTTTCACTCTACATGCAAATTATGCCAATGTTTACTTCCCTTGAAGACATACAATGAAGATCGATGAGGTGTATGTTTAAAGTTATGTTTACATTATTATTTCCCCACATGTTGGGTCCCTGGACTTGTCTCTAGAGATGCTATAACTGTAAGCTTTGTCAGCTAGAAATGTGGGAAGAGGAAAGAGTCTCTGCATTTGGGAAATTCATTACTAATTAATAGCTGACCATGCCGCTTACATATGGTGAGAATTTACCACTTTTATTCCTTTAAGGAAGGATGGAACACACACTTCAAAAATGATGTGATTAACAAAACTCTTGTAAGTGTTCATTCAGTACATAACTATTCCCCAAAGCTCCCAAATAGGGTTACACATCTGAATAAACCACCAAGCGGAAAAGATAATACCAAGTAAGCAAGACAACGAAAACGAAATAAAAACTAAAGACCAAAAGACAACCCCAGGTATTCTAGATTTCAAGGGTGACTTAGCTGAGTTCCCATATCTGAGTCACTTGGCTCTTACCTCTAAAATGGGAATAATTCTTTATTAGGCTAAAAGCAAAGGATTATGAATCTCTTTGTGGGCTTCAGGCTTATGGTTATTTGTGTTCACGAGTTCAACCTATTTATTTCCTTGATTTCTCCCATAATCAAAACCAAATCAAACTGTTTACAATCATAAATCCTTTTTACTCATTACCTCTCCTCCCTACCTCTGGTTTCTCCTGAAGGAACCAGACGAGTCTGCGGGTAGCCGCAAGTTTTAATAACTAATTATAACAAAGGAGGGTATATACTTATCACATGGTTGGACACCCACTCACCCATCAATCTCTACCAACATATATTTTTTTTTTCTTTTGTAAAAGCTTTTGTTTTAAGTAATCTCCACACCCAACATGGGGCTCAAACTCACTACCCCGAGATCAAGAGTTGCATGCTCCACTGACTGAGCCAGCCAGGCACCCCTATTTACTTTTTTCTGACTTCATTGATTTCTTGATCTTCTCCAAAGTCCTCATATTTTACTCTGCAGAGAATGTATATTCTCCACTCTGCTAAGCCCAGGACTTGTATTTGCACATTCAAAGTCTCACTGATGCCTCAGCTAAAGGCAAGACTTACACATCTATACTTGTTTTCTTTCTTTCAGAAGTTAGAGGGACTATCAGGAACTTTGAACTTTGACCTTATGCTCAAAAAATGCTCTCCCTTTCCATCCATATGTGTAAGTGGAACAGATGGGTTAAAAAACGCATTTCACACAGATAGGAATTTTAGCTACCTTCTCTTTAAATGAGTTTGAAAAGATGTATATGCAGGGACAATAGTGATTCTTTCCAGGCTTGGGTGGTTATGACCAATCTTTACGTATATTTATTTGTATGTGATGGGTTTATTTTTGTCTTTAGTGATCATCAATTGTTTGGTGAACAGATAAATATTGGAAACAAAGGGTAAAAAAATAAGATTATTTAGAAATTTTCAGCATTTTTATTCAAGGGGCTTGTTTGTTTTCTGAATCTTCCTTTTCTTTTTTTCCTATTTCATGGCTGAGTAGAACTTTTTCACAATTGTTTAAAGCAGAAAATTTATTTTTAATTATCGGTCAAATTTAAGGTCTTTGCATGCTGAACAGACCATTCTGTAACCCATCATAATTTATTCATCACTGTTGCTTATTTTTATTTATATTACTTGTAGGTTATTATTTACCAATGTCACAGGTCTTTATTATTGTACATTGAGATTCTCTCAAAATTTGTACCATTCTGAATAAAGCATAGAATAACTAGGTGCTAGAATATGAACTGATGATAAAATAAATTAAGGGGCAAAAAACCAAACTGCCTGGAAAAAAGCTCAAAGGCGATATCTGCTAGTGAACACACTGTTGCTTTTGGCTGTTTGGCGTGACGAGGTCATATGAGGGGTAAAGCCGAAGAAAAGGAGGAAAGGTCGGGTCAGAGACTTGAAAGGTTGTCATAGCAGGGTCAGCTGAAAGGAAGACAGAAAGCACAGGAAGCAGGATACGAACTTGAAATGGCTGCAGAACCTGCAGGAACTGGTTACATTCTTGATGTTGTAGCAAAACTAAGCCAAAGAGAGACTTCCCAGGGCGCTGGCTTCCCATGCCCACACTCACCACAAAGCCCACACTCACCACAAAGCCCAGTTGGGGTCAAAGCAGTTGGGATTTGACTTTTGGAGTCGGGGTGAGGTGACAGACAACAGATGGAGTGAGGCATGAGTGGAAATTTGAGGAGGGGGAATTCAGAGAAGGGATGTTTCCCCCAGCCCCAAAGAAAAGTGAAAGAAAATAGCATTCCCTTTTCTTGTTCAAAAACATAACATAGTAACTGGACTTTCCCTGGGGGTTCAGGTTTGAGTGGGCGTTCTTCGAGGGCTTCTGAGAACCATCTGGAGAGGCTGATAGGTCGTCTGCAGGCCCAGTGCCTACAGGGTGGTGCCCACAGGTGCGAGGCTGGCCCAGAGCCTCTGGGAGGGATGGTGGTCAGTGGGAGAGCTCTGCACTTGACAGAAGACACGTGCGCAACTTAAATCAGATCCAAAGTGACCCCGTGCAAGGGGGCGACCTGTGGGGCACCGTGTCCCCCAGCAAGAGAGCTATCTTTGAGGGGAGTCTGAAGAGAGGGGAAAGAGGCTGTACTGCGTGTCTCAGGGACAGGGCAGGGGGACCAAGCACGCAGAACACAGACTGTTCCCAGCCCACCTCCCTCTCCTGCCCTGCTTCAGTCCAGGAGCCCAGGAGGCAGGCAGGGACGAAGAAGGAGGAGCACAGGTGTGGGTAGGAATGCCCTGCAGCTAGCAGCTCCTCGGTGCCCATCTTTCCACATCAGCTCTATGAGCTGCATCATCTGACCAGAACATTAAATCCATAGAGGCATTGGAATTTTAATCACCAAGCTAGGCTTCTTAAAAAAAAAAAAAAAAAAAAAAAAGGAATGCTTGTCCATCTCTGATATTCATCTGATTTGCACCAGGACAGCAGTACTGGTTGTTAAAAATCAAATTGCTCTGGACTGGTGAAGAGTGCTTTCCATTCTAGCCACATTGGGAACTTCCCCAGATTCCCTGGACACCCCCGCCCCCAACCACCATTTAGCAAATCATGATGCAGATCACAAATCACACAGCATGACTTTAGTAGGAAAAGAATACAAGCTATGATTTTACATTGTATTTTGTGCTGTCACGTATTAGCTAAGGTATTTCTTAGAATAGATCTCAGAGGTAGTAAGCATTATCAAACGCACTGTACAGATGAGAAAATTGAGGCTCCAAGAAGTGAATTTTCCCAAGTTAACAAAACTAACAATTGGTGAGCTTGATTTTCAAATCTCCAAAGCCTGCTCTCTAACTGGATGTATATAGGCTTACCTCGTTCTACTTGCTTCAGTTTATTGTTCTTCACAGACAGTGCATTTTTAACAAATTGGTTTGTAGCAACCCCGAGTCCAGCAAGTCTATCAGGGCCATTTTTCCAACAGCATTGGCTCCGTGTCTCTGTGTCACGTTTTGGGAATTCTTGAAATATTTCAAACTTTTTCCTATTATTTACTTGTTCTGCTGATTTATGATCAGTGATCTCTGATGTTTCTATTGTAATTGTTGGAGGTGCCGTGAAACACACCCATACAAGATGGCGAAATTGATCGATAGCTGTGTGTTCTGACTGTTGCACTGACCAGCCAGTCCCCCAACTCTCTCCCTCTCCTGGGGCCTCCGTATTCCCTGAGACACACCAATATTGAAATTAGGCCAATTAATAACACTGCAAGTGTTTAAATGAAAGGAAGAGTCACATGTCTCTCACTTTAATCACAAGCTAGAAATGAGTTAAGTTGAATGAGGAAGGCATCTCTCCAAAGCCACGACAGGCTGAGGGCCAGGCCTCTTGCAGCAAACATTAGCCAAGTTGTGAACGCAAAGGAAAAGTTCTCGACGGACATTACAAGTGCTACTCCAGTAAACACATGGATGATAAGGAAGCAAAACAGCCTTATTGCTGATGTGGAGAAAGTGTCAGTGGTCTGCATAGAAGGTCAAAGCAGCCACAGCATTCCCTCAGGTCAAAGCCTAACCCAGAGCAAGGCCCTGACTCTCTTCAGTTCTGTGAAGACTGAGAGGGGAGGACGCTGCAGAAGGAAAGTCTGAAGCCAGCACAGGTTGGTTCATGACGTAGAAGGAAAGAAGTCGTCTCCATAATATAAAGGTGCCAGGTGAGGCCGCAGGTGCTGATGGAGAAGCTGCAGCAAGTTCTCCAGAAGATCCAGCTGAGATAATTCAGGAAGGTGGCTACACTGAACAACCATTTTCTATGTAGATGAAATAGCCTTCTACTGGAAGAAGATGCCGTCTGGGACTGTCATAGCTAGAGAGGAGAAGTCAGTGCCTGGCTTCAAAGCCTCAAAGGACAGGCTGACCCTCTCGTTAGGGCCAATGCAGCTGATGACTTTAGGTTGAAGCTAATGCTCATTTACCGTTCCAGACATCCTAGGGCCCCTAGGAATCATGCTAAATCTCCTCTACCTGTGCTCTAGAAAAGGAACAACAAAGCCTGGATGACAGCACATCTGTTCACAACATAGTTTACTGAACATTTTGAGCCAAACTTTGAGACCTACTGCTCAGAAACAATGATTCCTTTCAAAATATGACTGCTCACTGATGATGTACCTGGTTACCCAAGAGCTCCCAGTGAAGATGTACAATGAGAGGAGAGCAATGTTTTCATGCTTGCTAACACAGCATCCATTCTGCATCCATGGATCAAGGAGTCATTTCAACTTTCAAGTCTTATTATTTAAGAAATACATTTCATAAGGCTACAGCTGCCATAGATGGTGATTCCTGTGAGGAATCTGAGCAAAGTAAATTGAAAACCTCTGGAAAGGATTCACCATTCCAGATGTCATTAAGAATACTTGTGACTCATGGGAAGAGGTCAAAATATCAGCATTCACAGGAGTTTGGAAGAAGGTGATTCCAGCCCTCATGGAGGACTGTGAGGGGTTCAAGACTTCAGGGGAGGAAGTCACTGAGATGTGGTGAGAACAGCACAAGAACTAGAATCAGAAGCGGGGCCTGAAGATGGGACTGAAACGCTGCCATCTCATGATAGAACTTGAATGGACAAGTTGCTTCCTATGGCTGAGCAAGGAAGTGGTTTCTTGAGAGGAGTCATTTCCTGGTGAGGATGCTGTGGAGATTGTTGAAACGACAACAAAGGATTGAGAATATCCCATAAACTTAGTTGATAAAGCAGCGGCAGGGTTTGAGAGGATGGACTCCAATTTTGAGAGAAGTTCTACTGTGGGTAAAATGCTATCAAACAGCATCATATGCTACAGAGAAATCATTTGTGAAAGAAGAGTCAATCGATGCAACAAACTTCACTGTTGTCTTATTCTAAGAACTTGCCATGGCCGCCCCAGCCTTCAGCAGCCACCACCCTGGTCGGTCAGCACCCACCAACACCGAGGCAAGACCCTCCACCACCAAAAAGATTACAACTCACTGAAAGCTCAGATGATGGTTAGCAATTCTTTTAGCAATCCCATATTTTTAAATTAAGGTATGTACATTTTCTTAGACATAATGCTATTGTACACCAATAAACTACAGTACAGTAAACATAACTTTTATAAGCACTGGGAAACCAAAAAATTCACATGACTCATCTTCTTGTGATACTCGCTTTATTGAGCGGGTGGGGAACCGAAGCTGAGTATCTCTGAGGTACTTCCTCTTATTCAGTCACCTGTACATTCATTCTCTTCCATCCTCCTCAGTCCTGCATGAGCAAGTTTTTTCCTTTTGGTAACTTTTATGTACACTAATGGGACTCCAAATAAATATATTTTTCCCATAACATTCCTTTTAGGTGGTCGTGTATTGGAAAGGAATCTGGAAAAGTCTGATGTGAAGGGCAAGAGATAAAACATCCTCCTTTTTTAAATTTTGCTTTTTCAAAGTAAACTTCTCCAGCAGTGGTTTCATTTTATCTTCATAGTAACCTACTTTTGCAGAGAACAACAGAGTTGAGAACATTTAAACAATTTTATCCTGAAGCTTAGCAACTGTAAATAGAACATGCAACATAGAATAGACACAAAGTATATGGAAATTACTAGAATTATATCGGCTAACTTGATTCTGCTGTTGCCATTATCAAGTATTTCCCATTGCATAGAATGCTAAAGGTATTTTTCTTTGTAAGTTACCATCTGCAAAAATTAAGTCAGTTTAAATTGTATCTTACTGTTTATTCCCAAAGTAAATATATTATAAAAAATGAATTAGCAAATAAGCAATTGCTGGCTACAATCAATGTAACAAAGCTTTCACTTGTTCATTCCAGGTATTAAGTCCTATCATCTGAAGGTCAAAAAGCACATTTGGAAGGTACAAATACCAAGTACAAGGCCAGGCGGTTGAAAATTAAAGCCATACACAACGCCCAGTGTGACATTTTAGATGTTCAATGCAATACCATTCATTTCAGATTGGGTGGCCATTGTCAATCCAGATCACTGTTTGATCTACAATTTATACTGAGATGAAGCAGAAAGAATTTTTCTGCCTCAGCTTCTTGGCTTTTAACACAATGTTTCACAGATGTCTGACCTTTGGGTTTTAATGTGATAACTTGGCCTCCCTTGAACAAAAACCTAAAAGCCGATTGTCAGACAGAAGTTGTTTTACAAAGAATAATCCCAAATTGTGTACAAAAAAAGATACCACGTGGTTTTTTTTCTTTTTTAATGCCCACACATATCACGCATAGTTTCTCCTGGGGACATTTCAGAAATAGTAGATAAATATAAAATGTTTAAAGCAGTAATTGATTTTTTTTATAAGTTTAATCACTTGAGAAAAATGTTTCCTTCTCCTTGGGAGGTAGTTTTATTCTTTAACACCTTTCCTGGAAGCAGTATTGTGCACACGGCTCGCCGTCACATGGGCTCCTGGCTCCTTTTCCGTCCCGCTACTTCTGTTCCGCATCGTTTGCCTGCACATCGATGTGTTGCTGACTGTTGTGTTCACATTCTCGTCCACATCTTCGCGCCGCAGTAGGTTACATGCTGAGTTTCGACCACTTTCCTAGCCCCTTCCTCATAGATTTCCAAATTGATGACAATAGGAAGATGGAAAACAGCCATTCTCTACATTGGACAGCTTTTCATCAACTAAAAACTAACCAATATCCTCAACAGGAGTGAGAGGTGTGTGGTTTTTTTCAGACCTTCAGCGAATTGTTACTGTTGGCGACGATGAATCTGAAACAGCTGTGCTATTGCTTTCCGAGTAGTATCTCTTCCCTGTTTCTCTTTCACTTTTTCACAGCTCCGATGGCTGGGTTCACACCACTTCTCTCCCTGCCTCTGCCCGCCCTGCTGTTGCTGGAGGGGTAGTTTCTTCTAACCCCACTCTTATCTGTTCAGATATAATTTGCCTTGGACGTAGCAAATATTTCCTCACCCATACAGGCTCCTTCTTTTTCTTTGTCCCTAGTCGTGGTTCTAACACTCGGAAGCCAACCGTCAGAGACAGGTGAGCAGAGGATGCCGTTTCCATCCTCCCCACAGATGCTCCCACTTGACCCTCCGAGAAGCTGCCACCTGCCTCGGTTCCCCAAGTCACCTGACTCTGCAGCCACTTCCCTGCACCTCTCTTCGACCTTGGACAGACTGCCTCCTGTGTGCATCCTTCTGTCTTCCAGAACTCTCCCTGGCTTCTGGCTCTTTCCTCCAGTCCCCCATCCTGATGCTACATTCCCTTTGCTGTGCAACCTGAAGAGCCCCGACCCACAGACACGGCCACACCTGTACCTGCGTGAAACCCAGTCCTCGTGTGTGCTGATTGGTATGCTTCGCTCTTGGTAACTCGCTGCCTTCAGAACCGAAATGCACGTAGTCACCAGCCCTTCTGTTTCTTGATCACAGATTCCCTCGACTAGCTTTGGTGCAGAATTTACTTACACATATGAATGACAAGTCCTCTGTCTTTTCACTATCTTCCTCCTTTATACTCGTCAGCCGAACTGAAGTCTCCATGTTCTCACTGAAGCAGTCCTTATCCTTAACTTCCTGTATGAAATTATCATCATTTTCCCCTCACTGACTCGGCGTTCATCCAGCCTGTAACATTTCCTCCCTGCACTTTGATGGGCCGCGTAGTAACTAGATCCTTAGTTCACATTCCATGTATCCACCTCCATTATTTTAATGTTATCCATGTTTCACAGTATTTCTCTCTGTGTGTGTGCATGTGTGTGACAGATCCTTCATCCAGTTTTCTCTTCTCAGGTATAGTTTATGCTTTTATTCTCCATGGTTTCTCGAAGTTTACATTAATTCTGTTTTTTTTTAAATGTGAAATCCCAATCATAACCTGTTGTTTTATAATCCACATGTTTTATGCAGAGGACAATTCTTATGTATCTTGAAAACACCATATAGGTACTTCTCAATTCAACAAACTTTATAAAACCAAGTCACAACACTGGGAACAAAGATGCAAATAATTTTTATACTACTCTCAAGGAGCTCATGGTACCCTGGGATTACAGTAGAGTAAATGAGATATCTCTCTCTATTCTAATGAGAGTTACGATGGAGGTAGGTGTAGACTCTCGAGAGAAGCCAGAAAAGAAACATTCAGTGCACTCGGCGGGAATAAAACACGTGGTTGATTACTTCATTCCTTGAGGACAGAGATTCTGACTGCCTCCTTCTTGTTCTGTGCCCCATCCAAACATCTCTCTGCGCACACTGAATGTACCAAAGAAATAGCAGGCTAATGAATACATGAAATGACACATGTGGGTTTCTGGAGTGTGCCCAGCATTAGCAAGTCAGAGCTAGAAAAAACACTGAGTGTTAGGGCGACCACAGGAGGTTTGGTATGACAGGTCTGTAGATGTGAGCAGTTCATCTCAGTGAGTTCAAAGCTCAATCAGAAGCCATAAAATAAGTTTACGTGGGAAAGTGACATGGTCGGACATATATTTTAAGAAAATAATTCTGACCTGCCAGGGGAAACACACATTTGGTTGGTAGAGAACAGGTGCGGAGGAGGGTGTGAAGACCCTTAGGTGAGTCGAGGAGAAGACATGGTGGCCGGATGGACTGGGCTCAGTGGAAGCAAGGACCACCCTCACCCTGAGGGACGCAGTGAATTAGTCTCCGAGAAAGGAACGTCCAGATTTGTTGTCCCTCTAAATAACTTTTTCTGAACCAAATGGGATTTGGCATACTCTCTGGAATATGGAGATTCTGTGTCCTCATCCCTAGCAAGTTACCCAGGCTCTCTGCGTCTCCTTTCCATTTCATGCACAAGGAATAGCAGCTGTGTTAGGGTACTCTCCCTGAGATGTTCCTCCCCACTTCCAGCTGGGAGAAATCGGAGATTTCACTTTCTTCTGTTACCCTAAGAGAACCATGTGTAACTCTCCACCCACGTCCCTGGGTCTCTCCTCCCAAGCCTTTCCCATTTCTCTGTTTGGTGTTACCCACTTCCTCCGCAGATTTCTATGGGGAGTGTCACTATAATCATACCCCTTAATACAATCCTTCTAACCAACATGAACTGCTAATTCAGATGAGATGGATATTTTTGGAATTAATGACTCCAACTTGAATTCAAATGTCAGAGAGTTGTTCTATGTATAGTTGTTGACAGTTACCCATTAAATGTATGCATTTTATTGGCCTCTGGTTTTTCCAGATATTTTACTGCTTTGATTTGCAGCATGCACTTACAGTTCTAACGGAGTGAGCTCTGGGCTACAGCCACCTCTTCTGGGTGTAATTTCTCTCCTTTCATCATAGAGATGCTGAGAAGGCTCATTTTTTTCCTCTTTAAAATTGCAGCAGAGTGGAGTACTCATCAAAAGGAAATACACAAATAAGCATAGTTATGATTAACAAACTGATATTTCAACAGTACTATTCAAGCAGACAGCAGGAAATCACTATTAACATGTCAAGAAATCTTTTTTGACTGAATAATACACTTACAGAGGAAAAGGAAATCAATTTTATCAGTTGGAATATAGTTGGATGAGAGATCAATGCAAATTTTCGAATGAGTCATTTCTCACTATGTCTATGGAGAAGCTGAGACCAAAATTGTCACATTATTAATTTTTAAAAGCAAGAAAGGACATTCTTGAGATTTCCCTCTAGGAGGATGGTGACAGAATTTCAGATATGTGGAAATATTAATATTTGCTTTTATCTTCTTATGGAAATTCCAGGAGTGTTCCACTTCTAGCCCTTTGTAAATAAAGAAAATACGTAGTCAAGTATTTCTCATATTTCTGTTTCCAGTGTATTTTCTTTCCAGCAAATGAAAACAAACAAGCTGCATGTCATAGAAAATACACCTGTTTTCTCATCAAACAGAGGAAGTTGACGGTGCTGACGATGCCACCAGAGAACGGTTATTATGATTTTATCACATGCTTATCTGAGGGGAAAAGCACAGATAATAATAAGGACAGAAGCTACTGAGTTACAAATAGATTTCAGATTGAGACGTTGAGATGCCACTTAGAATGGTTCTCAACGCGTCATGGGCTCGGGGACCGCAGAACCCGGAACACGGAGGAGGCGCTGAGTCGGGCCCCCGGTGCCTCTACGGGCAGTTTCTTGCTTGTACCTGTGCTGTCTTGATGACCCGACTGGCTAAACACCTGTTTCCCACCTCCTTCCCACTTTTAAAGAGTCCCAGTTTCAATAAGAACGTATGTTGCCATTCTAACTATGGATAAAAGTGTAAAAAAATATAAATAGATAACTTTAGTATTACACCAGTCACTCTGATTTTTTTTTCACCCTAAAATTTGATAGCTAGGGTGAAAGGTAATTTTTTTTTTTTTTTTTTAAGTATTTGGCTCTTTTTGACCTCTGACTCACACACGCTCTGGCTTTGCATACCTCTACAGATGAGAGCCAAAAGTAGTCCTTCTTTCCCATTATGAAAGTCTTTCAAGACACACACTGGAGAGCAGCACGCACCTACGGTTTTCAAGACCTAAAATAAAGGATAACCAAAATGCATTTCAGAGATCTTCTCCTTGGTTAACTCAAAGTAGAGAAGTTGTGGGCTTCTCCTCGGGCACTGGAAAACAGCAAACAGGGTACTGATGCTGTCTGCTGCAACCAGGGGCTCACGCACCTGTCCGGCAGTCCTCTCCTCTCTAGGAATCCTCTGTGGTCATGCGCTCCAGCCTCCCAAACAGCTCTCGCCCCTGGGCCACGCTTCCAGGTCCCCGTGCTCTGACTGCACCACAACCCTTGTCCAAAGAGTCAAAAAGGAAACCGCTTGTCAAAATGTCCTCTCTTTCCCTGAATTTCTTTTTTCTTTTTTTGATTGAGAGCCATCTTTATGGAAGGAAAGACTTTACAAATGATTTATTTTTCTTTTCTTTCTTTCTTTCTTTCTTCTTTCTTCTTTCTTTCTTTCTTTCTTCTTTCTTCTTTCTTTCTTTCTTTCTTTTCCTTTCTTTCTTTTTTTCCTCTTCCCTGAATTTCTGATTCTACTTCTGCAGTGGGCATGAATGGCATCCTACCCCCAGTGTGTTAAAATATGTATTTTTTAAAACCTAATACCTTCTGTTGGCTTTTTTCTTGATCTTCTGGGTGTTTGAGTCTTTATTCCAGGACGTGATAACTACACACAGATCAACTGTGATCATATATGAGTATGTCTAAGGCTTTGCTTCTTCTAAATTCCAGTACCCACCAGCCTCAGTGCCCAGCAAGCTCAAATCTGCCCTAGGCGCTGTTGCCTGCACTTGTCCCAGGATATTACTGAGGGATCTGGGGGTGCGGGGTACATGGTTTTGTATCCCCTAATTGGATTCATTCAGTTCGTCTGATGTCAGATTTACCTGGAAATACACAGCCTTAAGAATATTTATGCTAACCAGAGGTCCATAAATAATTTAGCAATTATGTTTCTTATATTTACATGTTAATTTTTATGGGCTCAGTAAGTGCAGCTAATGGCTTTTTTTTTTTTTTTTTTTTTTTTGGTCCAAGCTCTAATGTAGAAATTTATTAGTTACATGAATGAATCAAAATACAATTTATTTTTTTTAATTTTTTTATTGTTATGTTAATCCCCATACATTACATCATTAGTTTTAGATATAGTGTTCCATGATTCTTGTTTGTGCATAACACCCAGTGCTCCATGCAGAATGTGCCCTCCTCAATACCCATCACCAGGCTAATCCATCCTCCCAACCCCCTCCCCTCTAGAACCCTCAGTTTGTTTTTCAGAGTCCATTGTCTCTCATGGTTCTTCTCCCCCTCCGATTTCCCCCCCTTCATTCTTCCCCTCCTGCTACATTCTTCTTCTTCTTTTTTTCTTTCTTAACATATATTGCATTATTTGTTTCAGAGGTACAGATCTGAGATTCAACAGTCTTGCACAATTCACAGCGCTTACCAGAACACATACCCTCCCCAGTGTCCATCACCCAGTCACCCCATCCCTCCCACCCCACCCCCCACTCCAGCAACCCTCAGTTTGTTTCCTAAGATTAAGAATTCCTCATATCAGTGAGGTCATATGATACATGTCTTTCTCTGTTTGACTTATTTCGCTCAGCATAATACCCTCCAGTTCCATCCACGTCGTTGCAAATGGCAAGATCTTATTCCTTTTGATGGCTGCATAATATTCCATTGTATATATATACCACTTCTTCTTGATCCATTCATCTGTCGAAGCACATCTTGGCTCTTTTCACAGTTTGGCTATTGTGGACATTGCTGCTATAAACATTGGGGTGCATGTACCCTTTCTGATCCCTACTTTTGTATCTTTGGGGTAAATACCCAGTAGTGCAATTGCTGGATCATATGGTAGCTCTATTTTCAACTTTTTGAGGAACCTCCATACTGTTTTCCAGAGTGGCTGCACCAGCTTGCATTCCCACCAACAGTGTAGGAGGGTTCCCCTTTCTCCGCATCCCCGCCAACATCTGTCATTTCCTGACTTGTTAATTTTAGCCATTCTGACTGGTGTGAGGTGGTATCTCATTGAGGTTTTGATTTGGATTTCCCTGATGCCGAGCGTTATTGAACACTTTTTCATGTGTCTGTTGGCCATTTCGATGTCTTCTTTGGAAAAATGTCTGTTCATGTCTTCTGCCCATTTCTTGATTGGATTCTTTGTTCTTTTGGTGTTGAGTTTGATGAGTTCTTTATAGATTTTGGATACTAGCCCTTTATCTGATATGTCATTTGCAAATATCTTCTCCCATTCTGTCAGTTGTCTTTTGGTTTTGTTGACTGTTTCCTTTGCTTTGCAAAAGCTTTTTATCTTGATGAAGTCCCAATAGTTCATTTTTGCCCTTGCTTCCCTTGCCTTTGGCGATGTTTCTAGGAAGAAGTTGCTGCAGCTGAGGTCGAAGAGGTTGCTGCCTGTGTTCTCCTTTAGGATTTTGATGGACTCCTGTCTCACATTGAGATCTTTCAACCATTTGGAGTCTATTTTTGTGTGTGGTGTAAGGAAATGGTCCAGTTTCATTCTTCTGCATGTGGCTGTCCAATTTTCCCAACACCATTTGTTGAAGAGACTGTCTTTTTTCCATTGGACATTCTTTCCTGCTTTGTCAAAGATTAGTTGACCATAGAGTTGAGGGTCCATTTCTGGGCTCTCTATTCTGTTCCATTGATCTATGTGTCTGTTTTTGTGCCAGTATCATACTGTCTTGATGATGACAGCTTTGTAGTAGAGCTGGAAGTCTGGAATTGTGATGCCGCCAGCTTTGCTTTTCTTTTTCAACATTCCTCTGGGTATGCGGGGTCTTTTCTGGTTCCATACAAATTTTAGGATTATTTGTTCCACTTCTTTGAAGAAAGTGGATGGTATTTTGATGGGGATTGCATTGAATGTGTAGATTGCTCTAGGTAGCATTGACATCTTCACAATATTTGTTCTTCCAATCCATGAGCATGGAACATTTTTCCATTTCTTTGTGTCTTCCTCAATTTCTTTCATGAGTATTTTATAGTTTTCTGAGTACAGATCCTTTGCCTCTTTGGTTAGATTTATTCCTAGGTATCTTATGGTTTTGGGTGCAATTGTAAATGGGATCGACTCCTTAATTTCCCTTTCTTCTGACTTGTTGTTGGTGTATAGGAATGCCACTGACTTCTGTGCATTGATTTTATATCCTGCCACTTGACTGAATTCCTGTATGAGTTCTAGCAGTTTTGGGGTGGAGTCTTTGGGATTTTCCACATAAAGTATCATATCATCTGCAAAGAGTGAGAGTTTGACTTCTTCTTTGCCAATTTGGATGCCTTTGATTTCTTTTTGTTTTCTGATTACTGTGGCTAGGACTTCCAATACTATGTTGAATAGCAGTGGTGATAGTGGACATCCCTGCCACGTTCCTGACCTTAGGGGGAAAGCTCTCAGTTTTTCCCCATTGAGAATGATATTCGCTGTAGGTTTTTCATAGATGGCTTTTATGATATTGAGGTATGTACCCTCTATCCCTATACTCTGAAGAGTTTTGATCAAGAAAGGATGCTGTACTTTGTCAAATGCTTTTTCTGCATCTATTGAGAACATCATATGATTCTTGTTCTTTCTTTTGTTAATGGATTGTATCACGTTGATTGATTTGCGGATGTTGAACCAACCTTGCAGCCCAGGGATAAATCCGACTTGGTCGTGGTGAATGATCCTTTTAATGTACTGTTGGATCCTATTGGCTAGTATTTTGGTCAGAATTTTTGCATCCATGTTCATCAGGGATATTGGTCTGTAATTCTCCTTTTTGATGGGGTCTTTGTCTGGTTTTGGGATCAAGGTAATGCTGGCCTCATAAAATGAGTTCGGAAGTTTTCCTTCCATTTCTATTTTTTGGAACAGTTTCAGAAGGATAGGTATTAATTCTTCTTGAAATGTTTGGTAGAATTCCCCTGGGAAGCCATCTGGCCCTGGGCTTTTGTGTTTTGGGAGATTTTTGATGACTGCTTCTATTTCCTTAGTGGTTATAGGTCTGTTCAGGTTTTCTATTTCTTCCTGGTTCAGTTTTGGTAGTTGATACATCTCTAGGAATGCATCCATTACTTCCAGGTTATCTAATTTGCTGGCATAGAGTTGCTCATAATATGTTCTTATAATTGTTTGTATTTCTTTGGTGTTGGTTGTGATTTCTCCTCTTTCATTCATGATTTTGTTGATTCGGGTCATTTCTCTTTTCTTTTTGATAAGTCTGGCCAGGGGCTTATCAATCTTGTTAATTCTTTCAAAGAACCAGCTCCTAGTTTCGTTGATCTGTTCTACTGTTCTTTTGGTTTCTATTTCATTGATTTCTGCTCTGATCTTTATTATTTCTCTTCTCCTGCTGGGTTTAGGCTTTATTTGCTGTTCTTTCTCCAGCTCCTTTAGGTGTAGGCTTAGGTTGTGTACTTGAGACCTTTCTTGTTTCTTGAGAAAGGCTGTATTGCTATATACTTTCCTCTTAGGACTGCCTTTGCTGTATCCCAAAGATTTTGAATAGTTGTGTTTTCATTTTCATTGGTTTCCATGAATTTTTTTAATTCTTCTTTAATTTCCTGGTTGACCCATTCGTTCTTCAGTAGGATGCTCTTTAGCCTCCATGTATTTGAGTTCTTTCTGACTTTCCTCTTGTGATTGAGTTCTAGTTTCAAAGCATTGTGGTCTGAAAATAGGCAGGGGATGATCCCAATCTTCTGGTACCGGTTGAGACCTGATTTATGACCTAGGATGTGATCGATTCTGGAGAATGTTCCATGGGCACTAGAGAAGAATGTGTATCCCGTTGCTTTGGGATGGAATGTTCTGAATATGTCTGTGAAGTCCATTTGGTCCAGTGTGTCATTTAAAGTCTTTATTTCCTTGTTGATGTTTTGCTTAGACGATCTGTCCATTTCAGTGAGGGGGGTGTTAAAGTCCCCCACTATTATTGTATTGTTGTCGATGTGTTTCTTTGCTTTTGTTATTAATTGCCTTATATAATTGGCTGCTCCCATGTTAGGGGCATAGATATTTACAATTGTTAGATCTTCTTGTTGGATAGACCCTTTAAGTAGGATATAGTGTCCTTCCTCATCTCTTATTACAGTCTTTGGTTTAAAATCTAATTTGTCTGATATAAGGATTGCCACCCCAGCTTTCTTTTGGTGTCCATTAGCATGGTAAATGGTTTTCCACCCCCTCACTTTCAATCTGGGGGTGTCTTTGGGTCTAAAATGAGTCTCTTGCAGACAGCATATCGATGGGTCTTGTTTTTTAATACAATAGCCTGTGTCTTTTGATTGGGGCATTTAGCCCACTTACATTCAGGGTAACTATTGAAAGATAGGAATTCAGTGCCATTGTATTGCCTGTAAAGTGACTGTTACTGTATATTGTTTGTGTTCCTTTCTGGTCTATGTTGCTTTTAGGCTCTCTCTTTGCTTAGAGGACCCCTTTCAATATTTGTTGTAGGGCTGGTTTTGTGTTTGCAAATTCCTTTAGTTTTTGTTTGTCCTGGAAGCTTTTTATCTCTCCTTCAATTTTCAATGACAGCCTAGCTGGATATAGTATTCTTGGCTGCATATTTTTCTCATTTAGTGCTCTGAATATGTCCTGCCAGTCCTTTCTGGCCTGCCAGGTCTCTGTGGATAAGTCTGTTGCCAATCTAATGTTTCTACCATTGTAGGTTACATATCTCTTCTCCCGAGCTGCTTTCAGGATTTTCTCTTTGTCTCTGAGACTCGTAAGTTTTACTATTAGATGTCGGGGTGTTGACCTATTTTTATTGATTTTGAGAGGGGTTCTCTGTGCTTCCTGGATTTTGATGCCTGTTTCCTTCCCCAAATTAGGGAAGTTCTCTGCTATAATTTGCTCCATTATACCTTCTGCCCCTCTCTCTCTTTCTTCTTCTTCTGGGATCCCAATTATTCTAATGTTGTTTCGTCTTATGGTATCGTTTATCTCTCGGATTCTGCCCTTGTGATCCAGTAGTTGTTTATCTCTCTTTTTCTCAGCTTCTTTATTTTCCATCATTTGGTCTTCTATCTCACTGATTCTTTCTTCTGCCTCATTTATCCTAGCAGTTAGCACCCCCATATTTGATTGCACCTCATTGATAGCCTTTTTGATTTCTACTTGGTTAGATTTTAGTTCTTTTACTTCTCCAGAAAGGGTTTCTCTAATAACTTCCATGCTTTTTTCAAGCCCAGCTAGTATCTTTAAAGTGATGATTCTGAACTCTAGATCTGACATCGTACTAATGTCCGTATTGAGTAGGTCCCTGGCAGTCGGTACTACCTCTTGTTCTTTTTGTTGAGGTGATTTTTTCCGTCTTGTCATTTTGTGCAGAGGAGAATAGATTAATGAGAGAACAAAATGCTAGCAGGGTAACAACGTCCCCAGAAAATATACTCTAAACAAATCAGAAAAGACCTGAAGCAGTGGGAAAAGAAAGGGAAAGAGAGAAAAAAGAAAAGGAAAGAAAAAAGGAAAAAAGAAAAAGATAAAGATAAAAACACACAAAAGCAGAACAAAACAAAACAAAACAAAAACAGAATGTGATCATATATGATCAGGCTGGATTATAGATCAGTGCCACACACTAGATTTTGGGTGTATTTTGGTCTGTTAAAAGAAAGTCCCTCCCAAAATTTTAAAGAAAGAAAAACTTATATATGTACAAAAATAAGGGTTGATATGATGAAGGGATGGAATATGACTGTAAAGATGGAAATTATAAAAAATTTTAAAAAAGGATTTGATAAGTTGTTTGAAAAAAGAAAGAAGAGGATTAAAAAAAAGAAAGAAAAAAGGGAGAGAATGTGATCAGGCAGGAGAGTAGAAAAAAACCATACACTAGAGATTTAGAGTATATTTTGATCTGTTAGAAGAAACTATCTCAAGATTTTAAAGAGAGAACAACTTATATATATATATATGCCAAAAATACGGGTAACTACTATGAAGGGATAGAATATGACTTTAAAAATGAAAAATAAAAATGTTTTTTTTTAAAAAAGGGATTGATAAGATGTTGGTTGAAAAAGGGAAAAAGAAAAATTCAAAAAAAAAGAAAAAAGGAAAAAAGAAAAAAAGACAGTTAAAAAAAATAATTAACTTTGAAAGACTAAAGAATCATGGTAAAAAAGCCATGAATTCTATGTGCAGTATTCCCCTAGCGCTGGAGTTCTGCCGTTCTCATTGATCGGTAAACTTGGTCTTGGCTGGCTGTTCTCGCTGATCTTCTGGGGGAGGGGCCTGTTGCCGTGGTTCCCAAATGTCTTTGCCGGAGGCAAAATTGCCCCGCCCTTGCCGGTCCGGGCTAAGTAATCTGCTCGGGTTTGCTCTCCGGAGCTTTTGTTCCCTGCAAGCTTTCCATACAGCTTTGGAGGCGGAGAGTGAAAATGGCGGCCTCCCAGTCTCCGCCCCGACGGAGCCGAGAACTCGGGGTCCCGCTCCTCAGCGAGCCCCCAGAGAAAAGCCGTCAGTCACTCCCGTCTCCCCGGTCTCCGGCCACACTCCGGGCTCACCCGGCCTGTGACCAGGCCTTTCTATCCGGCACCCGACCCCGGGGGGAGTCTCCAAACCCAGCAGATCCCCGTGGTGCGCTCCCGCACCTCTCCTCCCGGGGGAAGAAGGTGAGTCTCCCCGGATCTGCCGCTTGTTGGGTCCCTGCTGGAGGAGTAGTGGCCCGACTCTGCCGAGGATCACGGTTTATGACAACCCCGAGCTGAGAGCCCGCGCCTGGGCTCCGTCTCTGCAGCCGGCTTCCCTGCTCCGATACCTGGGAGCTCTGCCGCACTCAGGCACCCCCGGTCTTTCTGTGACCCCGAGGGTCCTGAGACCACACTGTCCCGCGAGGGTTCCACCCCCCACTTCGCCACCAGAGTGACGTCCCTCAGCAGAGCAGACTTCTAAAAGTTCCGATTTTGTGCTCCGTGGCTCTATCACTTGCCAGAAGCGGCCGACGGAGGCCCCTCCCCCGCCGTCTATCCTCCCGAATATCGCCTCGGATTCACTTCTCCGCACGTCCTACCTTCCAGAAAGTGGTCGCTTTTCTGTTCAGAGAGTTGTTGCTATTCTTTTCTTCGATCTCCTGTTGAGTTTGTAGGTGTTCAGAATGGTTTGATCCCTATCCAGCTGAATTCCTGAGAGGAGACGAAATCCAGGTCTCCTACTCCTCCGCCATCTTGCTCCGCCCCCTCAAAATACAATTTAAAAGAAAAGCCATGAATACCCATCTGCTTACCCCTAATTACCTACACATTTAATGTGATTTTTTAAAATATTCATGGGTATGTGTTTGCATGTGTTTGTGCAGAAATTAGAGAAAGTCAGTGCTGACCAAAGAGAAGCACATATTTAGAAGGAAGTAATGAGAAAGCGGTGCATTTACTCTATTATTTCCATTTAGACTCCTGTGAAAATCTTCCCATAGTAACTCTCCGGTTCTCTGGGTGCTCTTTCAAACAGCAAACAATATTCTTTATGGTTTGAGTCTATGTTTGATGAGCATTATGTTGTGTGTCTAATGGAGGCAGGAGGGCAATAAAATCTATAACTAGAAAACATATATATATCTTTTATATAAAATCTAAGATCAGAAAATGTATATTTATAGTCTGAGCAAAGTGCTTTCTTTGGGGAAAAGACTCCCAATGCACACACACATATATGTACAAGTTATCACAAAAGAAAATTAAGATAGACATTCCGGAACTCATCATTGTGATAATCTTACCTTCTATTTTCCAACGTCTTTGCCTTGTCAAATCTAAACAGAAAATATATGTTTTCGGAAGAAATAATTTGTGGAAAAATGGCCGCGCTAGGAAAGGATACGATATAACTTACTTGGTTATGATACCAGTCATAGCAATACTATAAACAAATTAATAATCTTAGAGATTCAATGACACAAAGGGAAAATATATGAAGATAAACTGTAAGCCAATAATTTCACAGCAGAGAATCCTTAGGAAATAAAAATCACTATTAAATTAAAATTATAAATTTTATGAAATTATCAGTTGAATTTTTCCTCTTAGGTAAAAGACTTAGTTTCTTTTTTCTCTTTATTTTAATCCCATATCTAAACTACAACTACACGGGAAAACTACACTGGCAGCTCCTTCTTCCCTCCCACCCTTGTGTCTTTGCACACATTGCTGTTTATCTGGAATCCTATAGGACCGTGATGTGGCTGCCTGGTCTTTGTCATTTGGCTCAATGACATCTCCTCAGAGACAGGCATTTCCTACTTCCTCTGCCGAAGTCATGGAGGCCAATTCTTGACCGTCCGTGCTGAAACAGAATACCACCATCACTAGCGCTTTGCTCTGATTCACTGTCTTCTCTGTGCTCGCTAAAAATTTTTTTAAAGTATTCATTTGTTATCTGTCTGCATCCAATCTCATGTAACCACTATGACAGTCCAGATTCTGTCTGTCTTTTGGGCACAACACAATGCTGATCCTCATTAACTACTTGTTGAAAAGTTCCGTCTAAGATATTCTGTAGCCTCTAAAGGTCTATCTATCATGCCTGCTTGCGGTTGTCTACCCTGTATACAAAAATAAAAAAGCAGAGAAATAACGGAATCAATAGCTTTGAAACCCTCAGTTTCTACGGATTGCAGATGATGCTAAGGTCATGAAGTGATTTTTGAACACAGGTCAGATCCAAGTCACTGCCAGGGATTGATGGCCAAAAGATGAAGCCAAAGATGTAACTGTAAAATTCTTTGATTAGATATCAAGTAGATCAAAGGTGGTGCTTTGGGAGGCTATTGAGTTAGACAAAAGGTTCTCTAAAATATAAAGTGAGTGATCCTCAGAGCCATTCAGCAAACAATAGGGCCTGGATATCATCCCACAGCCTTCCCAACAGAAGCCCGATGTAAAGAACAGAGTATTTTGGAGAGATTAATGGGTCTGCACTTGTTTAATAGAGCAAAGCCCGGTAAGAATCACAGTAAACTCAACAAGTTTTAAAGAAAATCACATACATACAAACTGACAGTTGGGCTTAAAAGAGACAGAGACATTACAAAATGGATCCCCAAATTTCTTCCAGCAGGCAGGAGGCTCAGTAAACCCCGCAGACTCAAGCATGTGCTAACCTTCATGGAGAGAGAGGGGTGGCTCAAAGAATAGGGAAAGAGCCTGGAGAGTAGAACGGAGAGCTGTGGAGGGTTGTCTCTGGGCAGGCGCGGCCTCAAATCCTAGTCAAGGAAACTCTAAGAACTCTCATGGACCCGTGCCATCTGCACGCCCCTCATGCTCCCTGGTTGAGCTGGAGCGCCTATGGGGATTATTCCATGCCTGTCTCATCATTTTATGATGGACGTGGGAGGACGTGGGAGGACATGGGTCTTCAGTCTCCTATGCCTTCAGATTGAAGGAAACTCTACTCAAGAAGCTGTACCCAAAAAGCCCCATATGCAGCTGCACTGATGTCAGGGACAAGATTCTGGGCTCCAGCAGACGCTGGGAAGGGATGAGGTTTTCAGGGACTGGTGATGCCATTAGCGAGGCGTGAAGAGTTGGGGGCCAGGGAGCAGGCAGTGGTGGCTGGCTGCTGACGGGGCTCCCCAGGGTCATGACTTCTTGGCGTTCACACCTGGTGTAGCTCCCTCCCATGGCGCAACAGGGTTGGCCTGTGAGATCAACAGCGTGAGCCTAAGATGAGGTTAGCCTTTGGGGGAACATGGGGTTTGGGATATGAAAATTTAGAAACTGAAATAATTTTACTTTGGTAGCTGTATGCTCTCATTACTGAATCTCTCTCTATGTTTCTGACTGGGCTTTAATAAAGAGCTTCTGATTCTCTCCATACCACTTTCTTTCACATTCTATTTTCAAAATATATTTTTTAGCTACTACAGGAATCGATTATGCATCTAATCTTTCTACACGTATGTATATATGGGTGTGCTTATAGGTTCATAGATTAATACCAAAGCTTCCAAATACACAGTTTAAATTATTCAAAAGGTAAATAATTCATTTTTGGACTATTTTAATCCCTCTTTTCCTATGAAAAGACCCAATGGTCCATATTAATTTCCATACTAATCTATGCTCACACACACTATATTTAATAATCCTTGATTTGTATAGATTTGTTGTATTGTCCTCCTGGTTTTGTGTTTTTAAACTACTTGACTATTAAGTTACTTAACTTAGTTGTGACCCCCTCTAGAATTTCCATATAAGTGCACTGGTTGGCATGAGCATATATATGACAATAATGAGTTCTTACTGCCTTCCAAAGGAGGTAGTTGCATTTAAATTCTCTGCAATATCTGCTACCAATACATTTGCCCAGTGAAGTTTTACATCAAATAAAAGTCTAAATTTTATTTTGCATTTTTATATCAGTTCCTGAATGTGCAGTTATTATGTTGGATTTAGGAGCACAGACCATCATAATCTGTGCTAGAGAGAGAAGATAATTGTTTGTGGTGTCTTAGAGTTCCTCTTGGGAGTAGATTAAAATCCTTGAAGACAGGACTCTTCTTATATCAATTTTCTTTATCCTCTGCAGTTTGGCACATTCAATACATATTTAATGAATTGAGTTAAATCCTCCTATAGTCACAAAAGAAGCAGATTTCTATTTCTTCTGAATCCTTCTAGAACAGCAAAGAAGTTTGCAATATGAAAAGGTAAGAAACAAGCAAGAAGTGATTTCTTGTACTCCAGCATCGGACTCCTTCTCTCCAACACAACACTGTCAGAATTCTCACAGTCACGACGTCTAGCCTTGTGTTTGTGACATCAGGACCTGTGGCTAGGGAAGGGGTCGGAGGAAGGAAAGTCACAGGTAGCAATGCCAGAAGGATACATGAACATCCCTTAAAACCGCGTTTCTTCTACATTTTCCATTTCACAAAAATATTGTCAGGGCTGTCCTTTAATTTAATGGATATATCTGTTGTATATCCTCAGAAGGCCTAACTAATCCAATTAAGACTTTTTTTTCTGTTTCAATACCTTTATACTTGCTTTCTCTTTGGTAATAAAGGAGAAAGACAGAGACACTTGACGTGATCTATCATATGCCTAAATGCTGAGGATGGTCATAAGCCTTCTCCCTAAATAACATCCTTATTAGCAAGGCGTCTCTCCAGAGCTTCCCTGAGTTTTCTAGCTTGCTTCTTACCTCTCCTTGGAGTAATAACCCATTTAAGAAGAACATCATCAAAGAAAAAGTCAAAGTGAGCATTGGAAACCTACTCTAGCTGTAGGATTTGTATCCCAATTTCCTCCAGCATTCACAGTCCCAGGGAAGGAAGATAATCCTTCAACCTAAAGCTCACGATTACCACTGTCATGGCCACTAAGTTAGGATGTGCATTGGGATTGTAAAGAACTTGCCAGTAACCTTCTCCTTCTCACTACTTTTTAAATAATCACAGAGAATTTAGGGGGAGGGTACAATGCTCTTATTCCTTATTCTGATCTGTAATGTGAGTATGACTACTTGCCACTTGGTAGATATTGTCCAAACCCAGTTTGGATGCCAAGCATTTTTACTTTCACATACTTAAAAAAAACAAAAAACAAAAAACAAAAACTAGAGTGCTTGCTTGTTCCGATTATCCTGCACCGTTATAGGTAGCAGGAGGCCTTTCTCTTTTACCACAACGTGGGCAGATTGGAGACCAGCAGAAGGGCAGAAGGGCTTAAGTAAAATAAATAACAAAGCCACCTGCCTAACGGCAAAACCAAAACTGGGAGTCAAGTCCCTGTACTCAGGATTAGTGGCTACAAAATATGCTTTCTCTGAAGCAGCTCAAGGAGATACTAAAATTCACCTCTGTTGTCCTTCCGCTAAAAGGAATAGAGTTCTTGCTGTAATTTTACCCTCGTTACAACAGATGCTATATGAACTCGTGTGGAGTTGAACGACATGTGTCCTGCCATCCATGGAGGCAGGAGAGATGGAAGAGGCGGGGAGAGGCACAAGTTCAAGAGCGTGGGGAAAGGAGAAGCATACACGCTCTGATGTCATTGAAAGAACGGAAAACCTAAGGCTCCTGCACAGGCTAAGGCTGTGGCACATCGGAGCCGATTTGTAAGAAATATTTAGAACAGGCGACTTGCAGTACAAAGCATGACCTTTGTTTTCTTTCCTGCCTCAAACTTGTCAAAACCTTTGACCAATTTTCCTGTGAACATGAATGACTGCTACAATATTTGCTGAATTCACATATTTCTTAAAGCAGCAATACGATGCTGCAGTATATTTTGAATATTAAGTGCATGATTGCTTATATTCACGTAATTTCTGAGGAACCTACACCAACAGGGTCAGGGTACCCATATACGATGCATCTCTAAGGCTAAAAAGCGAAATGCTGTTCATGCCTGTATAAACAGCCAGAAAAACTGCATTGTGTTTTCGCAGAAACCTCTGCTTCTAGAGATTATCATTGCATGAGAACCTCTGCTTTTATGAAGGAAAAAAAATAACTCACTCTGTGTTAGAACGTCTGTGTTTTGTGAAAGAAAAACTTGCTTCTGTACTAAAATAACAAGTCCCTAATTAAATCTTTAAAATTAGCATGTGGATCAGGGAGGAACTTTCCGTTATCTCCTAAGTGTTTTGTTATTTAAGAAGTTAGCTTCTGGGGCATCTGGGTGGCTTAGTAGTTAAGCGTCTGCCTTCGGCTCAGGTCATGATCCCAGGGTCCTGGGACTGAGCCCAGCATCGGGCTCCCCACTTGGCAGGAAGACTGTTCTCCCTCTCCCACTCCCTCCGCTTGTGTTCCCTCTCTCACTATGTCTCTCTCTGTCAAGTAAATAAAAAATCTTAAAAAAAAAAAGTCAGCCTCCGATGGGTGCTAGGACCTTCCAGCAATGGATGAGAAAGGGGGTGCGTCTATACGGGGGGAAGATCTCCCAGAGGCGCTGGGATTGTCCTCGAGGAGCTTGCAAACCGTGAGTCTCCTCTTAGGCTGTCCACAGGTAGATCCTCACCTGCTCCCTCGCTTATTCTCAGGAGGAGACTTTTCCAACCTCTCTACGCGGCTCATGGTAGCCCGTTCCTGCCCTTTGTCCTTCAGTGCGCCACACTGCCGGCCCCTCAGCTCTGGGACCTACTATCTCTCTCCTCCCCATTACCCGGGAAGCTGCTGAGATTTGTGTTTTCCCCTAGAGGAATTGTTTTTTAATTTCTAAGTTCTGGAGATCTGGAGTCAGTTTCTTTACTGCTTTAGTGGCATGTTCTGATCTGCTCCCCAGGACCTGATGGATTAAACCGATGGATCTGTGCTCTAGCTCACGTTCCCAGAATCAGACAAATTAAACAGACTGGACTACTGAAATTATTTCAGAAGATAAACAGCTACAGAATGGAGATAAACTATGGAAAGCCAGGAACGTGAGTAAGTGAATTTCCTAGAAAATATTTACATCAGATGGTAACCAGTCTCGCTGTTATAAATGAATTCCAGAGACACTCGGAGCAGCTTTATGAAGTTTTGCCACAATAACCAACAGCAGCCAACCCGCACAGTGAACACAGAATGCTCAAGCACTGTGTGCACCTTCTTACATTAAGCCCGTTTCTGCTTCTACTGAAACTCTGTCTGTGGCGAGACACGGCTTAGAATATGGAGGCACTCTGCAGAGGAGGAAAACTTTTCCTTCTTGTCTTCCAGGTTCTTTGTCTGGTCTAATAATTAAATTGTCATAAGACAGATTACCAGAAGAAAAACCAATTTAATTTCATACGTCTGGGCGCCCAAAGATAGGAGTCTCAGAGAAGGGACAGAAATGGGCAGATTTTATGCCTTTTTGACAGAGAAACAGTAAACTTGGGACAAAGGGGTTTGGGCTGGGCTGGGTAATTTGTGGAGAAGCAGCAAGGTTCGTTTACATGGCTTTATGCCTCTGGACACAACGGTGTCTCTCTGTCTCCTGGTGCAGGGGGAGGACCTTCCACCAGGGAGACTTATTTCCTCTTTTGGGGGGACAGAGGAGGGTCTGAGTGTCCTTCCTGCGCCTGCTGTTTTGGGGTGTGGCATATTTTGCTCCCGTTCAACACTAATCTGGAAGGCATGGGAAAAATTTGCTTTGGAAAACTTGATAATACTTCCCTTGTGAATTACTGTCTTTATGGTTTTCAGATTATAAGCCTGTGTTTTATTCAGTCCCAGAGCAAGATAAGACTCGAATTGCTGCTGGAACTGTGTCTTGTGTAACCCATGTGTGTGCACTCTCCCACAGGACTCTGGAACCTTACGCACAGAGGAGCTCTGAGCCATCAGACCCCTGAGCTCAAAACCCAGCCCCTCTACTCACTGGCCATGTGACACGGTGTTACTCCAACCCTCTGAGGCTTAGCTGACTCATCGGTTAAATGTACACACATTGACTTACCACATCACCTATTTGAAAAGGCTAGAACACTTCCTGAGTCATAACAAATCATTATTATAAAGACAACATTTATCAGCATGTAACTTTAAAGAAGATGATACGAATCCATGTCATCATCAATACTGAAACACCAGAATTAAAGTATCATGAAGTAAAC
This sequence comes from Halichoerus grypus, assembly GCF_964656455.1. Lineage (NCBI taxonomy): Eukaryota > Metazoa > Chordata > Mammalia > Carnivora > Phocidae > Halichoerus > Halichoerus grypus. The sequence goes on from NC_135718.1 coordinate 83,836,108, forward strand.
TTTGCACCAAAATCAACTGCAAAATTTGTCCTATAATTACTTTTTGCATTTTTGACTCAGAGGATAAACAAATGCCCTGTTCTTGAGTTAGACATACATATTTGTTTATGCAGTTAATTGAAAGCTTTCACTCAGACCTAGAACTGAACCTTGGGTGTACCCCTTCAGCTGTGTTTTCAGACAAGTTGCTCAACCTCTCTATCTGCCAGTTTCCTCATCTCTCAAATATGAAGATACTTACCTCAGAGTAAGCAGGTAAGTGTTTTCTGAGAGAATCCACACTCTCCAGCACTCAGCACACATAGCAGGTGCTCAGCAAATCTTAGTTCTGCACATGATTAATGTATTAAACTTCCAAGCTGACTATGATCTCTAAAAATGCGTATCTTCGTACTTATTGCATTTGGCCCAGTGTCGTGAATGTATTAGGCATTTGTACGTATTTCTTAAGTACTCTTTTCCTCCTGTCCATGCCCATAAATTTCTGCCACTTCAATTAACATAGCATCATGCTGGAAAACAACTGAAAGTTTGTTTTTACGCATTACTGGATTTACAAAGCGCTGAGCTGACACTTCCTTGCTCTCCAGATGCTAATGCACACCTGCTCCCTGCATTCCTCTGGAGTCTCTCTGCAACCCGTCTCTACACATGCCTTGCAACACCCTCCCCAAGCCCAGCCCCAGCCATGGACAACACATTTTAAACCTCCAAATATGCCTGAAATTCACTCTATGGGTGCTTCCATTTTACGGAGACTCTGGCCTCAGCTAATTCGATGGAACATACAGGATGATAAACCAGTTCCTACGAAATAACCAGCTTGCTTTGTATTTTCTTACAAGTGAATCTTTTTAAAGGATAAAGCTTTTATCTACAACAAATAAAATCATAATTGCAGAAATTAAAACACTATGACCAGATTATTGATTCTTTCCCCAGGTACTAATAAATAAATTAGTTGGGGGTATAGGAAAGGCCATTGTCATATCTATTTTTCATTTGTATGTATTCTTTCTAAACTGTTGGAATTTAGTAATTTTAGTATCAGTGGAAGATTTAAGGCTATTATAAAATATTTTTCCTATTTCTAGTTTCCTCTCTTATTGATAACTCAGTTAAAGCAAGTTGGTAGCACACGCTATGATATTTCTCTATTTATCAAACATTTAAAAAATGTGTTTTGGATAAAGCGAAGGTGTATTTCACTAACATCACATAAAGTACAATTGCCTGCTATGCATCAACCTCAGGCAAATGCATTGGCTTCTGGGTAGTTGATCTGGTTTATGTTCCTTTCATTCTATGGTATTTTTTTAATTATTTTTAAAAAATATTTTATTTATTTATTTATCAGAGAGAAAGAGAGAGAGAGCACAAGCAGGGGGAGCAGCAGAGGGAGAGGGAGAAAGCAGGCTCTCCGCTGAGCAGGGAGCCCGATGTGGGACTCGATCCCAGGACCCTGGGATCATGACCTGAGCTGAAGACAGACGCTTAACCAACTGAGCCACCCAGGCGTTCCGGTATTTTTTGAATTATTATAATATGTCTTAAGCTGGGAATAAGAAGACTTCTTCTTACACTTTGTTGTTGTTGCTTATTTCTTTAGTTTGCTTGATGGTTTTTAAGGTGAGCTTGAGATATCTGGTGGTGTAATGTTTGCAAGTCAAGTTCTAGAAATAAACAGCATGAAGTTCAAACCCAGAGCCGAGTTCCTTGGCCACTCTCAGCAACAGTTTTCTCACTTGTAAAGCTGGAATAAAGTGGAGAGCCACTTTTTAGGGCTTTCATAAGAATTAACGAGATAAGGCGTGGGCACCCTTTATAACACAGCCTGACCTCGCCTGTGCCAATTCATACCAACTATTATCACTAGGATCGTTCTCCTTTATACCAAGACCATTTTCTGACAATCAGGTTATTATTAATAATTTCCTCCAGGTAAAAATACATTCAAAACTTAAGAACTCCTTTTTAAAATTTAGTGTTCATACCCAATCTAATGCACCTGGGGGGCAGAGGTGACGGCTGACTGAGGATGGGTGTAGAAACCACTAATGCTGTAAGTGTGTGAGAATGTGGACCATGATAGGACATCACTCATGAAAACTGTGGAATAGACGTCAAAATTATATTTATTATGCAATAAAGTAAAATTCAGCATTGTTTTTATAGAGGAGAGATGGAAACCCTCACCGTAGCTACTTAACTCTGGAAAATTTTACAAATTGAGCATGTCATCGCCTTGGTATGAGTTCCTTCCCATCAGCTACTGTGCAGATGTGTGTGATGGGGAGGAAAGAGTGAGCAGGATGATTAGTTCTGGGGTATGGAAGAGTATCCAGGGGTGTCGTCTTGCAAAGAAAAGAGCCAGGTGATGCCACCAAGCAACAGAAGGGCTGGGAGACATTGAACATCCACATGTGACCATCTAATGATTAACATGTAGCGTGTAGGTCCATACAACTGAGGTAGAAATTCTGATCTTCCACAAGATGACCTTGGGTAAGACATTCAGCTTTTCTGTTAAATGATCATTTAAATGGTAAGTAATCATAGAATGGTGATAATTAAACTAATTAATGGTGGCATTTTATTTAATAGGAGGGCATTTAGTCAAAATATTAACCTACTTTTGTTAGCTAGCAACTCACGGTTTTGCCTGACGCTGACCCTGTCCCTAAGGTTAGGTTTTGTAAGAAACTCTTATTCATCAGAAGCATATCTGAACGTTATCAAGGAAAACCTACAGAAATGCAATATGTGTACATGGGGACGTGTGCATCGAGCCCAGGCAGGGGGCACCTGTGCTTTTTGTACATATGAGTCTATTCTTGGCACGTTGCTGCACTTTTTTTCAAAATTTTCAAGGGGGGGCTTTTCTATAATTACAGTCACACTGACAGTCATGTCCACCTACTAGATAGGTGTGAAATTGAGTGCATTTCACTTAAAACTGAGAAGGCTTATAGTGTCCACCTGGTACGGAGGAAAAATCACTGACTTTGTGACCAGGCAGATCCTGTTTGCATTTTGGCTCCAGCACTTACTAGTTTTGTGATGTGGGCAATTTATATCCTTTCTGAGCCTGTTTTTCATCTACAATGTGGAATAATAATTTTTGCTTTGCAGGAGTGTTATGAGGGTTAAGTATAAATTACTTTCTGGTTCATAATGTAGGTACATAGTACTCAATGAATAATAGTCAATATTATGAATCTGATTTTAACAGTAAGCCATAGGAAAAAGTAATGTCACACGGATTCTTATAATCCATCAAAACAGGTTGTAAAAATGACTTACGGAAACATCTACCATGGCAATGACTAACATTTTGAAAAGCTTTATTTTTCCTTTGAGAACCACAGCCCAACAGAATGACTCTGCTTTCTATCCTTCTTGCCAGGAAGGATAATATCTGTGATGCATTGACTAACTCTAATGAAAGTTTTTATTCTTAAGACACCAACTTATTTCCCAACACAGAACATAAGGTCTTTGTGCTCATGTCAGCATCAGAGACACATTTCTGGGAAAGAAATAGAGAAACCTGGGTCACCTGGGTGGCTCAGTCTGTTAAGCGTCTGCCTTCGGCTCAGGTCATGAACCCAGGGTCCTGGGATCGAGTCCTGCATCGGGGTTCCTGCTCCGCAGGAAGCCTGCTTCTCCCTCTCCCACTCCCCCTGCTTGTGTTCCCTCTCTCGCTGTGTCTCTCTCTGTCAAATAAATAAAAAAAATCTTAAAAAAAAAAAAGGAAATAGAGAAACCTGCGCATTCCGTGGACACCAAACACCAAAGTAAAAATGAAAATAGAAGTACACAGCAGAATTAAAAAAAAAAAAAAAAATGCCTGAGCTGAAAAATACACCAATCAGGAAACATCCAGTTCATGAATTAGAAATGTTTAAAACCAGCATTTTTGTTACTGACAGACCCATGCAGCTCACCTGATGCTCCCCTGTGTTTGCTTAACAGTTCAGTGCCATCTACAGAGACATCGGCAAAAATACGGTTTATTCTTCTGTACCAACAAGAGGAAAACAAATGGACTGTTCCTCCCATACACCTTGGAGGTCTTCCATCTGCGGGCTTACCGATCAAGAAATCATATCAAAGAAGGCTTTTTGTGATTTTTGACACTATGTTGTACCTAGCTGGAGGTACTTGGAGATTCCCAAGGACTGGGCTCTTGCATAAATTCAATATACTCTCTTTTATTAAAACAGTCAAGCTGTTTATCCCCAGAAATTATTGACTGAGTCTATGTTTCATTTTACATATATATGTGGACACAACAGCCCTTTCCTTGAACGACTTAAAAAATGGTATTCATTAAAAGTCCCACATTTACATGTTTTATGCATCAAATGAGCAGAATATTCATCAAATGAACCAAATTTGAGATGAGGAGCTGACGTTAGGAGGAGTCGAAAAAGAAATCTGAATTAAATCTTTAAGTAATGAGGGGAAGATTACTTTAAAATTACTTCATCAGAAAAAGGAAACATCACTGTTTTGGCTATGTTTTACAATTTAATAGCTTCAAAATGTATGTAAATATATAATTTAAATATATATAATACAAATACAATCTAATTAGGAATTCTTTTATCTACTAGTAGCTCAAGGACAAGTTTCTTCTCCATTTCTAGGAGGTTTGTGCAGTAGTCACATCTGTGACTTTCCTGATCGTAACTGGCTAGCTGATCTATCTGCACCACTCTTTGTGGACACAACCCTTTTCATTTTCAGATAGTTCTAAACATTTGCACGTTCCTGCTGATTTGAGTCAGAACATGCCTCACTGTAAAATTTACAATCTCAGGGTTTACATTTTAAATGATCCAAGATGAGGCCAAGCCATCCCTCCACACGATAAACTCCCCAAAATGTGATGCAATTTACTTGCCAGAATTGTCCTCCCTAACCATCCCTAAACCATTTGTTTAGAGAAAAACACCTCCATGTTTTTTTTCAGCCACAATTGGCAATATTATTATTACTTTTTTTTTTTACTTATTTGAGAGAGAGAGAGAGCACGCACCCACGAGGGGTGGGGAGGGGCAGGGGGAGAGGGAGAGAGAGAACCTCAAGCAGATTTCATGCCCAACCCAGGAGCCTAACATGGGGCTCGATCTCACAACCCTGAGACTGTGACCTGAGTGAAACCAAGAGTCAGAGCTTAACCCACTGAGCCATCCAGGTGCCCCAGCAATATTATTCTGAACCTCTGTATCATTATGGTATTGTTTTTGGACACTGTCTAGTTTCTTCCTGTTAAAATATGCATGGAAACTATGCTTCCAGTAAGGTCTAGCTAGAGAAATCAGGGCTCTCACTAACTTCATCCAGACACCAAACTTGTAAGAAACAGTGATCATTTTCCTTGCAGCCAAATCACTCTCCTGGGATGATAGACATTCACTATAAAGGGCCAGAGAATAAATATTTTAGGTTTTGTGGACCAGATAGTCTCTGCTGAAATTATCCAACTCTGCGTGTTGCAGTGAGAAAGCCCCTGTAGATAATATATAAACAAAAGGATATGCCAATAGTCAATAAAATTTTATTTATAAAGTTGGCTGTTGGCTGGATTTGGCTTGTGGGCCATGGTTTGCTGACCCTTGGTTTCAGTCTAGCTAGGTAAACGGGGCTTGTTAAAGTAACATCGGGCTTTTGAAATGCATCCTATAATTGTTCATTGTGCGTGTATCGGTTTGAGTACATGATAGTTATGGGTCTTCCCAATTCAGTTTCATTTAGTAAAAGCTGATTGATAATTGTGATCCACTCATGTTTATTTTGTGCTTTATCTTATTATTCATCCCGTTAGCTGGTCCACAAAGTTCTGTGCGGTTCCTCATACCTGTTTGGCAATTAAATCACAGATAAACTATTATCAGAACATGGGCAAGAATGAGTTTTTCAGGTTAAAATTTTTTTATTTGTTAGTGTTTTATTAGTGTCTCTGCCAACCATTTCATAACTTACGAACTTACTCCATGACCTGTCCATACTGGTCCTTCTCACCCAGAAGAATCTTGTCAGGTACATTTCTAAAGAGTAAACTGTGACGTTAGTGGGTATTTCATGTGTCACTAGAGGATCCTGATGTCAGTGGTCCTTAGAGAACTTAGATGGATCCCTAGTGCTTACTGCTTCATCTAGCACCATAATTTGAATAAAGCCCAAGCTTAACTACTCAAAGATATGAAATGATATCATTCTGGTCCCAAGCACTGAGGAAAACATATATATGTTCTTTATGAAAAGTCCTAGGAGAATTTCTATCAGTTGAGAAGATGGTTCCATACATGTTGCTATTCCTGGCACATCCTTTGCCATCTCACACCTCGATAAGACACCTTGCAGCAGGTGCTTGCTTTGTTTTTGAGCATAATGGTTAATGGCTTTTTCTGCTCCCAGAGTTTTTAAGCCATTAATTTTATCTCAGCCCTTTTTGCCTTCCACAGCCTGCTGCATACTAATCAAGTGTGTACAGTTCACTTTCAAGCACGTCTCCTTACCTGCCTGAACTGATCTGTCCCTTCCCCATCATGCATCTTCAAGCTCAGGGTCTTCTTCTATTACCTCAGTGACAAGTTGACAAAATACAAGGCTTTACTCATGCCATTTATTTCTCGTGGCAAGGTAGTGATGCGATGGATTTAGATCCTCATTTTAGCCATCACTCAATCGTGGGCATGGAGGCTCCGCGAGGGCTTGGAGGGTATTTGGTGTCCAGCTCTGTTGTGTGCCTAGATTCCATTAGCAGAACAAATCCACAAGCACTCAGGTAAGCCAGAGCAAGCACAAACTGAGTTCTTTTCTATTAAGTTACATTCTACGTTAACTGTAAAAGCGGATTAGGATTAAGTCAGTGGTTTCATAATGTAGCTGCCTCTATAAAAGATGCAGTTTGATGACTAGGGATGAGACAAGAAGCTATTATAATAAAACCACTCTGTACTGCTCTCAAAGCCTTCTCCATCCCAATCCTATATTCCCTCAGTTAACTCAGGACTTTATCTAATCTCCAGTGCCCGGATTGTACAAAGCTGCAGCTGGAGGCTGCTCCTTTCCCAGTTTTTCCCAAGGGATCTCAGGGCCTCAGTCAAAAACTGCTCTGAAGTTCCCAGGATAGAAGCTACGCTTCTCAACCAAGATTCCACTAAATGGGAGTAAAGATGTAAAAACAGGATAAATCTTCAGTTAAGAGGAGAATGGAGGGAAAACATCAATGCAGCAAAAATGTCAATGTTTCTAATGGGCAGAGAGAAAAATCTGGTCATTGATAGAGTAGATCAGAAAAATGTTTAGCCTGGAGTATGTGAAGAATAGGATATGATCTAGAAAGAGCAGTCGGCGTAGCAAAAACTTGGGAGGGTCTTGGTGCTCAGAACATACATGAAAGATATGAAAGAATTTATACATCTATCTGACCTCTGGAATCTCTGCATGCTTGGGTGGGTAGGAAGTACAAAGGCTTCTAATTTCTGGTGTTTGGTATCCCTCATCATCAGTGAAGCTCACTCAGTGAGAAGCCCCATGCTGAACTCAGCATTGTCGAACAACTTTTTCTTTTTTTCTTTACCCCTTGAAATGCAGAAAAAATGTGGTAGAAAAAGCTAAATTGTATGCATGGAAACATCTGAATACTATGTTCAATCCACAAAGCAAGAATTGGGTATTTTGAAAAAAACAAACAGAAAACATTAAGAAATCCTCTAGAAATTTTTTAAAAATGGCTGAAAAGATATTTAATTAGATGTTATGAAAAGTAATTTTCACAATCCATTGAAAATCATGAGAGAGGGTGCCTGGGTGGCTCAGTTGGTTAAGCAATGGCCTTAGGCTCAGGTCCTGATCCTGGAGCCCCGGGATTGAGTCGCTGAATCAGGCTCCCTGCTCAGTGGGGAGTCTGCTTCTCCCTCTGACCCTCCCCCCTCTCATGCTCTCTCTCTCTCAAATAAATAAATAAAATCTTAAAAAAAAAAAAAAGAAAATCATGAGAGAGAGAGAGAGAAATATGAGTGAAAGATCAACCCAGGGTGTTTGATACAGTGCTAATAAATGTTTCATTAAAATGGAGAACATAGAAAAAACAATTAAAACAAAAATACAAGAGAATTACAAAAACTTAAGTTCTTCAGAATGAATGTATTCATCAAATGCCCGTGACAAAAAATTATCCCCAAAGATTCATGAAATTACAGAATATTAGGTATAAAAAGATTCTAAATGCTTCCAAGGAATACAATAGGAACTTTTACTTCAAGTAACGGTTGACTAAATATACATGGAACAAACTTGTTATGAAAATAACTAGTCGGGATAAAGAGATTAAAGTATACATACATCATTAAAGTAAATGGACAGTAAGGAGTTAGATTAAATTTTCACATAAAACCAAACAAATCAGTAGCAAAATGACAGACAATTCACAAAAACGGGTAAAACTTGAATAGAAATTTCACCAAAGGGAAAATCCAAACAGCAGTGAACATCTGAAAAAGCACCTCACTCTTTAAATAATCAGGGAATTCAGTATTGTGTGTCTGGTGATTACAAAATACGCCTGCAAAGTCTTTATGATTCTGACACTGAATCTAGGGATCTCTTTCCCTCCTCTTCAGTCTGGCCTGGTGTGTGAACGCTGTGTTCAGAGTATGGCAGAAATGATGCCATGTGTTTTTGCAAGGCGAGGTAATGAAATGCCAGTGAGTTTTCTCTTAGTTCACTGGAACGTTGGTTCTCAGAGCCTTTAGCTTTCCATGTGAGAATTCTGACTACCCCGGGACCACCATGCTGTGAGGAATCCCAAGCCACATCTAGGAGAGACTATGTGCAGGTGCTTTGGTCAAATCCCGACTGAGCCAAACATCTGCATCATTTCAGCACAGATACCTTATGTGTAAGTGAAGAAGCATTTGTATGATTCCAGTCTTCAGCTGACCAACTTCCATAATATCATATCTGGTTTTATCTACCATTTTTAAGAATTCTTATGTTGCTTTTATAGAATGCTGAAAACTATTATGCTTATTTTCTTTTTGATTTTAAGATGTTCTAACATTTGTTTGTAAATCCATGTGGAATTAATTTTGGAGTAAACTCCTTGATTTGAAATACATTGTCTTCCAGTTGGTACATTTTATTTTCTTGCATCTTTGAATATAGCTCTTGTTTCATTTTCATCTAAGACGGACTCTTTGGAGATTGGCTCTCTTTTCTCCATTCTGTGTCCCTGACTTTCAGTCTCTTCATTTTTACATCTTCATTATCTCCTGCTAACAGAACTTCTTAAGATTTTCCTCGACTCTTTCAAATTTGTTTCGGTACTGATCATTATTAATTTTTCTTCCTAACGAAGTTGCCCAAACAGGCCATGTGAATGAGTTTACATTCCTTCCCCTTCTTACTCAGTTCTGTCTCATCTCTTCTCTTTAACCTATTCTGAAACCACAATAAAATACTTTCTAAATTTTACTTCTTCTTCTTATATTAGATCATTTCTAAACTGTGAATTCTGTCTTTATTTTGAATGCAGCACTAGATGGTTCAACAAACACAGATTGTAACCAAGGTGCGTTAAAGACCCCAGACAAGCAAGGAGCCAGGATCATCAGTGCTATTAGCTGTGGAATTATTGAGTAATGACCAAAAAAAAAAGGAAAATAATATCTTCTTGCACTTTTGTTTGTTGATCATAGAGCAAAGCAGACAGTAGGGTGTACAAGCTTTCAGTAATTTTGATGTGAAACTACTTTCTGATTGAGAAAAGAGCTGTCAGTGGATCACCATCATCTTGGAATGAGGACAATAGGAATAGGAATTACGCTGATAATTCGGGCTATCTAGACAAAGGGGGCAGGATTGTGAACAAGGTGTGCTCCTTGACCTTACGGGACATGCCCTCTCACTTGGAGGAAACAGTCAATTAAATCGGCAAGTATGATGCAGAATAAGGACTAATAGTAAAAGCTGCTAATAACATGGTGCTGGGGACCATATGGATGGACAGTTTGTGTCCTCGTAGCTCCACCAGGACAGGCTGGAACTGAAAATGACAGGAGTAGCACTGGGATAGTCAACACTTTTATGACCACGAGGAGTGAAAATGAAAAGGCATGCAGGGCAAATCTGTGAGTAACTCAAAACTGAAATAGATACATTTTGTTAAATATAATTAGAACTCAAAATAACATCATTGGCCTAAAATAGATGGGGAACCATGAAATGAATTTGAACAGACAAAAATCAAAGAGCTACATTCATATTTAAGAAAATGAAAATAAATTTAAAATTGGATACTAAAAAATTTGGTTTAACAAGTAGAAAGAAGAAGAAGAGGAGGAAGAGGATCAACTTTGGCTGACAAACAAGAACATGCAAAGCACCTCAATCAAAGTACTATTTTAGGTGATTTTACACATGCTACCTTTAGTCTTCCTATTAACCCAAGTGATGCATATTCTTTTTATTTTAAGATTATTTATTTATCTAAGGGGGGAGGGGCAGAGGGAGAGATTGAAGGAGAGAAGCAGACTCTGCTGAGTGTGGAACCTGACACGGGGCTCGATCCCACGACCTTGAGATCACAACCCGAGCTGAAATCAAGAGTGGGACACTCAACTAACTGAGCCACCCAGGCGCCCCTGATACATATTCTTAATCAACATTTTATAGAATTAATTTCTCCATGGCCATCCTGCTGATGGTGGTGTAACCAGTATTTGAATCCAAAACCAACAGTGAGGGATCTAAGTGGTCAATACTGGTTTAAATATAATTTATTGTAATAAAAGAGGCAAATCATTTGGTTACCTTTTAAATGTATAAATTGGTGAAAGATACTGTAGAGAAAATGCTGATGTATCTTAATGCAATGTGTTTAATTAGTTGTTTCTATTTTAAAATATTATGATGTGCATTAAGTAATATTTGTCTCAGTCCAAAAGTATTAAGAAAGCTGTCAAAATACAGAGAACAAGGCTGTCTATTACCATCAGATGCATGATCCAATGAACTCACCGAACTCACAGCATCTCAGGAAAAGGGCTCACAGGTGACCACGAGCCCCCACACATGGGAGAAAGGGAGGGATCAAAGGGGAAAGTTTCGACATGTCTATAAAAGGGACCGTGCAGGACCCTTGGTGTGGGTCATTTCTTAAGTACCTCAGGGATGTTTCTCGTTTAAGAACGGCTTCAATAAATCAAGTGCACACGAATCCATACCTGACTGATTGGATTCACCGCATGAAAGTGACCCTTGCTTAGAAATAGCACTCGGGGTGCCTGGGTGGCTCAGTCGGTTACGCGGCTGCCTTTGGCTCAGGTCATGATCCCAAGGTCCTGGGATCGAGCCCCATGTCGGGCTCCCTGCTCAGTGGAGAGTCTGCTTCTCCCTCTCCCTCTGCCTGCCTCTCTGCCTACTTGTGCTCTCTCTCTATCTCTCTGTCAAATAAATAAAAAATCTTTAAAAAAAATTACATTAGAAATAGCGCTCGTTGTTCTGATGGCTTTTATGCTTTGATGCTACGAATTTGGCAGCCTATAAACTTCATTCTTTTCTCTATCCTTGCTGGGACAAGCAAGCTGGGGCCTCCTGACGGGGTGTGGAATGGGTTAACTGGGTGCTCGAAAGGACGAAGAGGAAGAAGCCCTGAGAAAATGAGCCTCTGGGGTGAAAACTGGTTTGGAACATGCAGGATTGGATGTACTGCATAAATACATTTCTCTTCCTCTAGAAGGCTGAACCAGACACAATGTGTAAGATTTCTACTAAAATGGGAAGTAAGTTTTGAATAATTGCAGGAGTTCAATGATAGAAATGGCTGCATTGACTTCTTCTTTGCCGATTCAGATGCCTTTTATTTCTTTTTGTTGTCTGATTGCTGTGGCTAGGACTTCTAATACTATGTTGAATAGCAGTGGTGATAGTGGACATCCCTGCCATGTTCCTGACCTTAGGGGGAAAGCTCTCAGTTTTTCCCCATTGAGAATGATATTTGCTGTGGGTTTTTCATAGATGGCTTTTATGATATTGAGGTATGTACCCTCTATCCCTACACTGTGAAGAGTTTTAATCAAGAAAGGATGCTGTACTTTGTCAAATGCTTTTTCTGCATCTATTGAGAGGATCATATGGTTCTTGTTCTTTCTTTAATTAATGTAGTGTATCACATTGATTGATTTACAGATGTTGAACCAACCTTGCAGCCCAGGAATACAGACACATGAAAAAGTGCTCAACATCGCTCAGCATCAGGGAAATCCAAATCAAAACCTCAATGAGATACCACCTCACACCAGAAAGAATGGCTAAAATCAACAAGTCAGGAAATGACAGATGTTGGCAGGGATGCGGAGAAAGGGGAACCCTCCTACACTGTTGGTGGGAATACAAGTTGGTGCAACCTCTCTGGAAAACAGTATGGAGGTTCCTCAGAAAGTTGAAAACAGAGCTACCCTATGACCCAGCAATTGCACTACTGGGTATTTACCTCAAGGATACAAATGTAGTGATCCAAAAGGGTACGTGCACCCCGATATTTATAGCAGCAATGTCCACAATAGCCAAACTATGGAAAAAGCCAAGATGTCCATCAAGAGATGAATGGATAAAGAAGATGTGAGATATATATGTGTATATATGTGTGTGTGTGTGTGTGTGTGTGTGTGTGTGTGTGTGTGTGTGTATGAATATTATGCAGCCATCAAAAGGAATGAAATCTTGCCATTTGCAATGACATGGATGGAACTAGAGGGTATTATGCTGAGTGAAATAAGTCAATCAGGGAAAGACATGTATCATATGATCTCACTAATATGAGGAATTCTTAATCTCAGGAAACAAACTGAGGGTTGCTGGAGTGGTAGGGGGGTGGGAGGGATGGGGTGGCTGGGTGATAGACATTGGGGAAGGTATGTGCTATGGTGAACACTGTGAATTGTGTAAGACTGATGAATCAAATTTGTTTCCTCTGAAACAAATAATACATTATATGTTAAAAAAAAAGAAGAAGAAGAAGAAGATAGCAGGAGGGGAAGAATGAAGGGGGGGAAATCGGAGGGGGAGATGAACCATGAGAGACTATGGACTCTGAGAAACAAACTGAGGGTTCTAGAGGGGAGGGATGGGTTAGCCTGGTGATGGGTATTAAAGAGGGCACGTATTGAATGGAGCACTGGGTGTTATATGCAAACAATGAATCATGGAACACTACATCAAAAACTAATGATGTAATGTATGGTGATTAACATAACATAATAAAATAAAATTAAAAAAAGGAAGTGGAGGGGAATATTATTTTTAAAATATGCTGAAATGAGTTAGTTATCAGAATTCTGTGTAAATTCTCAAAAGTTGTTCTTGCCTAAATGAGCCTTCTGCTTCTGGGCTAATTAAGTATGGCCACCCAGTCTGATGAAACATTGAAAAATAAATTAATATATAATTGAGAAAAAAAAAGAAATGGCTGCATTGAGTACTCTGTTTTATCCATCACTGATGGAATTAAATGAAATAGAACGGTGTTTGGTCAGGAATGCTTTGCAGGTAACTTTACCCTGGGGAGAAGCTCATATCAAATGATGTAGAAATCCCTGTCAGCATTAAATTCTTTGAGACTAATCATTACGAAAAAAAGCAATAAGCAATTCAACAAATAATAATTAGATATTGAACAAGGTGGATAAATGGAAAAATTGCCGTTTGGTTAAATATGCTCTCTGATGAAATCCTTTAGCTTTATCTAAGTGTATTGCCAAGGGACAATATTTGTAATAAAGAAACAATTTCTCCTTTAGTTATAATTCAGTCGAGAACTATTAAGTAGAAAGAATTGAAGAGTGTATAATGTATCTGTAACTGAGAAGATAATTGGGGGAAGGAAAAGACCTATGTACAAGATGAATCAAATCACCAATCACTCAGGAAAACGTGCACATGAGCAGCAAAGCTAATGGTTACTTATTAATAACTGTACGCAACCATTATTCTAGAGGTGTATTCCAACTTTAATATATAAAATCAATTTAATGTGGTTCTAACTCCCACCTCATGAAACAGCTTTAATTTATATGTGGATCGTGTGGTGTGTGTTAAAGCTGTGTCTCCTGTGGTTTGTCATTCCAATAAATTGGGGCTTGGGATAGGAATGTGAGTGGGCAGGAAATCTGAAGTAACTTGAGACAAACTTTTTCATGATTATCAATAGTATTAAACAAGTTCAAAACCTGAAGTACATAATTTGTTTAAAATATACTTTGAATTATAGGCTATCTCTCTCTGGGAGCTCTGAAGCTATTTCAAATCTGCCTAATAAGCAGTTTATATAACCCCATTTACAAAACTTTAATAGGATCTATGTTCATGTGTAGAAGGGTATATAGTAAAAAAAAAATTCCTTCAAAGTTATTGGATCATAGTGAAAATGTTTTGTGTACATGTATGCATAGAATATACAAAATCAATTTGATTTTTTTTCAATTAAAATGTGTCTGTGATAAGCAGAATTCTAAAATGACCCCCAATGGCTCAGGTGCTCGTATATTCCCTTTCTCTCGAGTGTGGGCAGAATATGTAAATATGATAGAATATCATTCCTAGGATAGTTTTACATTATATGTCAAAGATTTGCAGATGTAATTAAGATTTCTGATCAGTCTGAATTTGAGTTAATTCAAAGGGACAATATCCTAGGTGGCCTGGTAGGTGACCACTTAGAAGGGACAAGAAACACCAGCAGACACTCTCCAGCTGCCCTGTGGTGAGCTCTCTGGAAGCCTCACACCGAGGTGACTCTGGGTGGAAACTGGGAGCTGCCAACCAGAGAGAAAATGGAGCCCTCCCTCATGCCCCTCAAGGGAGCGAATTCTGCCAGCCCCTCGAAGGAGGACCTTGAGCCTCAGACAAAATTATCACCCCAACCAATACGATGATTTCAGCCTGGGGAGACCCTGTGCAGTGCATTACTATAATTTAAATTCTTTATCCTCTCCATACTTGTATTTTTTAGAGAGTATCTCTTTATGTTTATTGCTCTATGACTCATCAGGTTATCAATGAAATCTTTGGATTCTTAGCCACTAGAGATGAGAAAATCAGCTTTGCCACACAGTCTTCCAACTTTCCCTTTTGACTTTTTAGCATAGGTGGCAGTATTTTTTTGATAGTAAGAGTTTATGTCCATAACATAAGTCTCACATTGGTTTTGGTCTTGATTCTACCATCAGACATGCTCACTGCTCACTTGCGCAGTCCTTGGATGGGAGTTCTGCTAGTCGTCCTCTAGTTCAGTGAATCCCTTCCAGCGGGTTATTCAAGAAGGACATGTGACAATAACATTCTCTGGGTTCTTGTATATAACAAAACACCACTGACTTTATATGTGAAAACAGAGTTTGGTGTGTATAAAATTGTTGGCCTCAGTTTCTTTCCTTGAGCATTTGATAGGTATCGAATGTTGCTTCGTTTAAGTCTGAGACCCTGTGTAAATAACCTGGTGTTTTTACAGGTGCAGAAAGAATTCTTTATCTTTTGAAGTTTAGTAACTTCACTAGCTTATGTCCTTCTGTTGTTGTTGTTGTTGTTGTTGTTGTTTTAAGAAATCTCTACACTCAACATGGGGCTCAAACTCAGGACCCTGAGATCAAGAGTCACACGCTCTCCCGATGGAGTCAACCTGGCACCCCGTATCCTTTTTTCCTGATTCCTGAGGTATGTTGTGCTCCTGCAAAATGCACATTCCAGTGTTCTTTTAATTCAGAAGCATATTTCTTGACTTAGATCTCTGTGTTAATTGTTTTATTTTTCTTTCATTGTTTTAGTTATCTTAAGGACTCTACTATTCATATAGTGCTTTTTCATTGCCTCATTTATGTCGGTCATTTCTTCTATAGTAATTTCAATCTTTATTACATTTGATTTCCTTTTGTTCACTTTTCTCTCATGTACATATTTTCCTACATTTTTGTTCCCCACACCCCCTGCCATTTGTGCAGCCCATCTCCTCTGGGATCATTCCATATCTGTCTTCATTTTCCTAATTCTTTGGTGTTGTCCATTTGTTTCCTGCTGACCACTGTTTCACCTTTTTGTATTTTCTCCTCATCTCTGCTCAGAGATGTTAAGTGTCTAACTTGCAGGTCGAGGGGATTAATATACCCTCAAGTCGTGGATTTTTTTTCACTGATTCTGTTTTGGTGGACAGGGGAGATTTGATTACAAATTATATCCGTGGAAACACTAGTTTTTCCTCTGCAGACCATGTGCATGTTACGTGTGTTGATGAACTGCAGAATAGAAACCCCAGGTACCTGTGGAGCTGGGCATTGCAGGAGGAGGCTCAGTCTCCCCACAGATGCCTGGGGAGGCAGACAAAGAGAATTCAAAATGGCACAGCAAATCCGTCAGCCTTTCTCATCAACACACAAAGACACCATTTGTTGCTGACTGCCTCCCTTAATTTGGTATGACTGGGTCCTTAATGATCTCACTCTGTTCCAAGTGACTGATTAGTTTTCTTAGAAAACTCTCTGACCTTGTTAAATGTGAAGTTTTAAAAAGGTGCAAAAGGGTCTGTGGTTTAGGCAAAGACCGTTCTCTAATCCTCCCAAACCAGGAGACAGACTCTGGATTGGATTCAGAGAGCGCTATGTGGGGGCTAGACATGGGGCTTGAACTCAGGACCCTGAGATCATGACCCTAAGATCATTACATGAGCCAAAACCCAGGCACCCCTTGTACATGAGGCTCTTTCTACGAAGAATAAAGATGTAGCTGCATAAAAACCTAGAAGCAGTTTTGTAAACTTGTTATTTAAAATTTTGTAGATTATTCTATAACTTTATCTTTGATGGCCTAATATAAATCCCTGTACTTATTTACTTAAGTAAGTGAAACGTCAGTATTTTTACACATTCAGAAAAAAAATCCTCCAAATTTTCTTCACTTCAATAACTCTGAGTGAAAACATGCATAAAAAGTAGTCCCATATATCTATAATAGAATCCTTGGTTTGACGAAGTGTTTGATAATTATGGAATCTAGCATATTGCTGTCTAAGAATTAAAAATTAAGAATTAAGAATTAAAAAGTATAACATAATAGCTAAAAGTTAACACAATAGACAATATGTTACCTAGCATCAGAATATTATCTTGTCCACTGCCCAATGCTGGTTTAACACAAGCAAAATCTGAGGCAAAGTTTAATACAATTAACTAAAATGATATAAATGTTTACCTTCTTAGAGTTACAAATTTTCTTCAAGTGTACTGAGATTTGTATATTTCACAGGTCACCATTTACTAATAATATTCTCCTAGAATGGGTTAACAAGAGTGACAGAACATGCAGTAGGAAGGAACGTGATCTTTGCAAGCAGGCTGACAGGTTCTGTCATTAATTGGTGGCGTGACCTTGAGCAAGTAGGCTGATCTCTTCGAGCATCAGATTGGGATGATTACAGCTCTGAGGATGAGGGTCTGATGCAGTAGATGGAGCAGGTAAGTGTTCAAATATGGTGTCAGACTCCATTCCAGGCATAACTCAATGCAAGCAGCCATACCATAGCTCCCGACTCTCTCTCGAAAGTTAGCATCTCTTTTTCCATACTGCTTTAGGACTTTTCAAGATAGGCATTTTTGGATAATTTTTAAAAAATGTTAGATTGAAACACTTGAATACACTCCCAAGATGAACCACTGAGGGGTCATTATCCCAAATTTGTGACTTTTGTAGCAATGAATTGTAGCAATAGTAGTTAGGAGTTATGCTATCTGGATTCCAATTTTACACAAATACTTATGAGCTATGAGACCTCAGGCACATTTCTCAATATGTGCCTCAGATTTTCTATAAATTGAGGGTAATTAATGATAGATAGGGTTGTTGTGGACTAAATGAATTCAAGCAAGTTGAAATGTTCAGCCCTATATTTCACATACTGCTAGAAATCCACATTATTGTTATTTATGGGTAGTTTCCCAGGCTAGAATCATTTTATCAGTTCAGGTCCCTTATAGCCTGATGGGTCTTTTGAGAAGATGCAACATCTATTTTCACTTTCATTTCTAATTCGAATGCAGGCTTGCTCCCTAGAATTGGCACTCAGCAGATCAATTTAATTTCTGCATAATGACTCTTTTTGTGATTATATCCAGCTCATTAGATTTCCATCAATATTTTCTTCTTTCCATCATTTTAGCCTTAAAATGCCATGGTAGGTAGGCCACACTTAAGTTATGCTGTTTGATTTGATCTCCTGGGAAAACCCCACCTCGTGGAAATGAGCATCGTATTTATAAATGTGACAATGAATTGGCAGCCAAGGTCTTCACACTGCTTGCCAGCAGCAGTTTGCCCAATGGGGTTCAGATTAGCTTCAATTCTAGCCCCAAAGCCACATTTCTCAGTGCAACTATGACCTCAAATCCTACTTGCCTCCTCAAAGTTTACTTGAGCATTTTTCCCACTGAACCCTATATTTCCATAGGAATCCATTTCTAACACATGAGGTTTTAAGGCTTGTTCACTCTTAATTGGTATTCTTTTCTGTTTCCTATTTTATTATTTTATTCTCTATTAATATTTTATTGCCTTTTCCCCTTCTGATTTTGTCAGAATTCACTGCACTCTAGCAGCCCATCTCTGCAAGCTGCTGAAGAGCTGCTTATTTGGAAAGATGAGTTCTAAACCTTCCCTTTGGCAATCTGAGTAGCTACACAGAAATGCAATGCATACATACATACATAATAAAGGTACCACATTTCTGAAGGTATAACCGAAGATCTAGATGTGTTTTCCCTTTGTTAAGTGGAAAGGAAAATCACTATTTGTACCTATTTTCTCAACTAATTCAAATCTACGTTAGTGTTTGGGCTTTTGGAGAGAGCCTCTGACCACAATGCCCTGAAAGGCACCAGCTCTCCAGCCTGCAGCGTCCTAACTGGGCTTCACGTGGCTCCTGCTCTTCATTCGGCACAAACCCTCTTTCTGGGCTGGTATTCTCCGTGCACAATGGCCGTCGTGTAGTTGCAAAGCTGAGGTAGGCAGTGGTCCCACATTCAAGGACTTGAACAATATGATCCCAACCTATCAGTTGTGTCTATAACCTCCTCCTTGCAGTTACGTGTATATTCCCAGGACCAGGACGTCTTGCCCTTTCTTGCCTTCAGCCATGTTCCTCTGCCTGGTGCATCCTTCCCCCATCCCATGTTGACCTGTGCAATCCTACCGCCTCTGGGAGCTCAGTACCGGTGTTCTTCAAGAGGCCTGTCCCAACCCTACAAGCAAGAGGTGAGTCTCTCTATATATTTCAGGCTATAAATGTGATGTGAGCACACGAAATGACCTCTGTCACTGCTTTATTGGGCATTTATTTTCTAATTCTGATCATCAAGCCCAAATGTAGGCACCTCCCTGCACTTCTTAAATTAGGTCAGTTGGTTTGCTTGAAAAGAGAGGTGAGCAGCAGGTAGATGGCTTCGTAAACTCAGTCCATTTTGTTAAACTTGCAACGTCCCGTTTCTCTCTGAACAACCACACTTCCTATCCCTAGCAGGAGGAAATCAGAATCACCGCTGGATTATGAAGAAGGTAACTCCAGGGAAGTCTTCAGGGACCTATTATCAATGACGCTCTGTGTCTTAGTCAGAAAGTATTTTTCAAAAAGCAAATCAACTATGGTTAAAAATACATATGATATCTATCACTATGTTTGCAGCTTTCACATGAAAAGAGAGCTACTACTATATCTTTAAAACTGTTAGACATCTGTTGAAACGTAAAAGGCATCAGTATTTTTGTCTAGTGAAAACATTTTTTTTGTCAAGAATGGGCTGCTGACTTCTGAAGAAAAATTCTTTGAGCTGTGTTAACATCACTGAAGCATCAGATACAAAGTAAAAAACTAAATTAATCCAGGCATTTTATATACAGCTTACATACTAACACCTTTGGCTAGGTTTCTGATGAATACATTCTCCGAGGAATTTTCCCTTAGCATTACATTTATTTTAATTTGTAGCCATTCATACCTCTATACTATTGCAGGTCTTTTCAGGGAACTACTTTAGATGTTTTATGTGCTAAGTGGGTGTGAGCAACATTTCTCAATTTATTGTTGTTATAACTGCATAGGCAGCCACAAAAATAATGTTCGAGATGTTGTTACTCTGCTGTCAACTTCTAAGATGAATATTTTAGACCCACTCAAAAATGAAAATGCATGTACGTAAACCATTTTGCATACATTTCAGGTGATTCATCTGGTTCAAGAAGCTCATGGGGCTCCCAACTATGACAGTTTTGAAATAAATAGTCACAGGTTTCTTGATATCCTTCCTTTCAGAGATAGGGGTCCAAACTGCCTGCTTGATGCTGAGTGGGCTGTGATTTGCTTGTAACCAACAGAACGTGCAGGGGTGACAGTGCATGGCTGGGTCACGAAACCTGATACACCGTGAAAAAGACAAATACCATTTGATTTCACTTATATGCATAAACAGACACACACAAAAAACAGAAACAGACTCATAGATATAGAGGGATAGACTGGTGGTTGCCAGAGGGGAAGGGCCTGGGGGCCTGGGTGAAATAGGTAATAGGATTAAAAGGTACAACTCTTTCAGTTATAAAATGAATAAATCATGGGGATGAAAAGTAGAGCATGGGGAATATAGTCAATAATATTGTGAGAACTTTGTATGCTGACAGACGGTAACTACAGTTATCATGGTGAGCATTTCCTATTTATATAATTGTTGAGTCCCTAGGTTGTATACCTGAAACAAATATATTGTAAGTTGGCTATACTTCAATTACAAAAGAAAGTCTCAATACGTCTTCCCCCTTGTTTGCTTGAGACTCTGAGCTGCTGTGTAAGAAGTCTGTCTAACCCAAGGTCATCATACCGTAAGAAGGCCAATCCACACAGAGCGGCTATGTGTCATAGGATCTGTGTTTGGAGTCCCAGTCTTTGGGCTCTTACAGTCCTGATACCAGATGTAAGAACAAACATGACCTTATAGGACTTCAGTCTTGAATACTAAGTCACCTCCAGGCTCTGAAACTTCAGAGCAGAGGAATGAATCTTGGGCAGAAACAAGGTGCTTCCTCTCTGCCCTTTCTAAATTTTGAATCCACAGAACCTATGATCAAATGCCTTTTTTCTCCTTTATACAACTAAGTTTGGGTGTACTTATTATGCAAAAATGCAATTCAGAATGGCAACCCAGGTTAAAAAGCTTAAGTCTGTAGAGAACAGAAATCCAGAAGCAATGAGTTTGACTGAACTCAGTTAGTCATAAGGGACTTATGGAATATGGGCATTTTGATATTCTGTCTATTCCTGGAAATGCAGATTCATGAAAACGGGACTGAAATTAGCAAATCCAATCCACTAAGTTAGCCTTTGCTAAGTAACAGCCCTCAACTGTAATCTTTTTAAAGATAAGATTTCAAAAGAAAAAGACATGATGTAATAATTAAAAGCAACAGAGTTGGTTAAATTAATCTTCAGAGGGCACAGTCCCAAATTAGGCATATTGCCACCATATTTCTCCTGTACTGCTTAGGATTCATTAGGCTCAGGTGTGAAAACAAATTAGCCATAAGTCTTTGTGGCTTCCCATAAAAAGGTTTATGTCTTGTTCATGCTAGATCTGGAGTTCATGGCTGGTGGTTTGAGGAGTGCGAAATTGCGTCATCCTGTCACTCTATAGCCAGGCTGAAAGGATTCTTCCATCTGATAGTCGCCCCATCTTTAGGGACACAAATCTCCACATTTCAGTGAGAAATCTAAAGAAAGAACTTAAGAATCATATGGGACGCTTGAAGGGCTGAGTTTGAAAAAAGATAGGAGATTTCTGGCCGTGTCTTTTGCAAAACCCAGATACAATCTCAAACTTAACTACAAAAGAAGCTGGAAATAATAGCCTGTGTTCTCAGAAAAAGAAAAATGTAATGGAACCACAATGTCTTGTGAAACCTTGTTGAGAGCTAAATTCTAACAATTTTAGTTACTTTATTTTTTTTTTTGTATTACTTATATCCTCCTTTGAGTATCTGATACATCTAACTTTAACCACAATATTTGTTTTTAGGCCTTTCATGATATGAATGGCCTATTATATTGAGGATTAGTGACAACCTAATGTAGAGAAAAAAACAGAATTTATTGGAAATTATAGAAACTATATTTCAAAATACTAAAGTGACACGCTTTAGTTCAAATTCAAAAAATATCACTCCATTTTGTACTTTTTTTTGACCAAGGAAGGATATAAAGGAAAAAAATGAAGACTAATTTATTGTATCAAAAATGTGATAGATTTGGCAAACGCTAAGTGAAACAATTAGCACAAAAGCAGCTTATTGTCCCCTATAATACATAAATTCTGTGCTCTAAGACAGTATGACTCATAATGTTTTAATGTCTTCTTATTTGCAGTATGGGAAGTGATAATGCAAATTTATCTTCTGGTTCCAAGTGCATTTAATTATTTTTAGTAGTGTTATTTCCCCAGTGAATCCAAGTGATTATTGACTGGTCTGTTTGAAATGATTGAGCAAGCAAACACTCTGGGTGATTCTGCATGTATGCGTCCATCCCTTCGTCAAACTTATTAACGTCTGCCTTCCCTACAGAAATATTATTGGCAAAGTCGGGGTATTGTTTCTTCTTAGCACTGTTCTCTTAACAAGAGCGTAATATCACCTGGAATTTTAAGATTTTATTTATTTATTTGACGGAGAGAGAGAGAGCACACACAAGCAGGGGGAGTGGCAGAAACAGGCTCACCACTGAGCAGGGAGCCCAACGAGGGACTCGATCCCAGGACCCTGAGATCATGACCTGAGTCGAAGGCAGATGCTTAACCGACTGAGCCACCCAGGCACCCCACCTGGAATTTATATGATATCGAAACACATGACTGAAAACAGAAATTAGTCACTCAGCCACCACAAAATCAGCTTTTCCCAATCATAGCCCCTATTGAAATAATTGTCATTCAGATAACAACGTAATCTGGGCGAAATGTTCAGGAAGCAACAATTCCAGGGAGAGACAAAGCGGACAGCAGCTGGGGGGCAGGGGTGAGCCTGAAGGAGGGGGATTTCACCTGTCTGTCTTGTGGTTTTAACTCTTAGACTGAAGACACTCCCCAGGCAAGGGGTGGGATAGGGTAGGAGAGACGAGCTGCCCTCAAAAGAAACAGCTCTAAGAATCATAGGATGCAGGGGCGCTGCTTGAGTCTTTGGAAACTAATGAAAGAAGTAAGATTTGTGGTTATACGACTTTTGCCTAAAGAAACATCACAGGCTGGGTTGGGTGGTTGGGTGCGAGGTTCGGGGGAGGGGGGGAGCAGCTCTACCAGCTACATATAACAATCAACAGATAGAAGGGATGATTGTTATTATTAATTTTATGTTATGGGCTCTATTTGTCCATTACAAAGTATCAACCAGGCGCTTACAGACACTGAAGAGAGAAAAGATGTGCACATAAGTATTTACAACACAACAGGTTGAATGGAATGCCCATTTTTATTTTTAAAAACTTGATTACAACACAAAACAGAGATCCAGAAAATCACAAAACACAAATGGACAGCTCAATGAGTACTCCACCATGTGAATGCTCTTGCATCTCTTCCCCATAAAGACCCAGCCCCACCAGGCACCACTGAGCCCCCTCTCGTGGCTGCTTCCCTTTCCTCCTCCCCAAATAACCATTGCCCGACTGTTAGGGCCACTATGGCCTCATGTTTTTTCAAAGTTTATTTTTATGTCTTTTAAAATATCTCTTTTATTTGACACATTCCCTGTTCAACCATTTTTCCTCCTTCAATTTGCTCTGTTGACGAATCCAGAGCATTTGACCTATAGAATTTGACACAGAAACAGGCTCTGTATCCTCTACAAACTGGAAGCTGGACCCACAAGTTTGGTCAGACTCATATTTGATCCCTTTTGCCAAATCGTTGAGTTCTTTTATCAGGAGGCCTGAAATGTCTGGTTGTCCTTTTTTGTGCTTAGCGGCTGTTGAAGTGCAATGCCTAGATCCATCATTCCATTCGAGGTTGCTAAGTGGTGATATTCTCTTTTTCACTTATTAGTAAATGTAAAGAGAAAATTCTACTAATCTATTATTTGATCACCCAGCAGTAGTGAGCTCATGTAGGAAAGAGAAAATAAATGCTTGATTCTTCCACTTTATTCATCAGTTTTCACGAGAAATAATTGGTTCTTAATATTATTTCAAATGAGTTTTTAAAAATGTTATTATGAATTTATGCATTTAAACCTATTGGACGGGCTTCAGTAAATTTTAATTATTATCCTTTTTGAAGATTAAGCTGTTCCAACTTTGCCAGTGGGTTCTTCAAGGTAGAAATTCTTTAATGCGAATTGACCCATGAATCACATACAGATGAGTAAAATTGGCATTGGAATTTCTTTTTGAAAAAGAAACGAGTTTCATGTTAATCATTGAAACACCCTGTCAACTGTTTCTACTGTGTGTGATGTGTTTACGTGTGTGCACGCATGCATTTTGCGTGTCCGTGTCTGCACATACATGTGTGTGCCCATGTTTGTATGATAGAGAAACTCTGGGCACTCTTGCCAGAATTATTCAACATGTGACCTTGGAGTGGCTTTATTACAATTCCTTCCCTTGGGTGCTTTAAAAATTCATTTAATTTTCCTCTGACCTAAACCATCACGCTAAAAGAGAGTGATAATTTAATTTTTTCTCTTATCTAACTAGCTATGTCAGCAGTGATCTAAAAACAATTATTTGACATGCCAGCAGTTTGTATGTAGTTAGTAGTGATTTTCTGTGTTACTGTTGTCAAGCACATGATGTGCTCACTCTATATATATTTTCAATTTTTATAAAAAAAACCTTAAAATGTTTTGTTTAGTTCTAGTTTGTTTTGTTTTATGTTGTTTTTCTTCTTCAGGGACTCCCATTATCCGTATGTTGGATATATTTTTCCAAACTTTATTTTTATCAATTTCTCTCCAATCATTTTTCTAAAATCTTTTTCTTGATTTCATTTAAGTTTGGGTCCCTCTTGTCTCCTATTTTTCTGAAGGCATTATGAGCTATGCTTATGTTTTCTATTAGTTGTAATGTGTCTTTGATTTGTTTTGAAATAAGAATTGCAGTTTGGATGTGTTCCCTGGGTATATCTCTTTGGTATGCTTCTCTATTCTGTCTTCTTTTTTTTCTTGTAATAATCTGATATTGTATGTAATTTTCATGTTGCCATTTTCATTTGCAATTCATTTTTCTGAACGTTTAGAAAAAGTTTGATTTGGAGTAACTGTCCTACAGAGTACAGAGCTCCCTCTCTGCTTTCTTGTAATGTAAAAAGACACGGTCGCGGCTTGGAGACTCTGTGATTGCTCTGTCCCTGCTTTTTTCTGAGCTTCTGTTTCCATCATTGCCTTCCCACTCGTGCGATCCGTTTCCATCCCCCAACGTCTCCTCAGTCTCTCAGACCCCGGGCCCCGGACTGGGAAAGAGCCAGGTGGGGCTGTGTACCTCCTTGGGGTCGCTCGTGTTGGAGGAACAGCACTCCCACCTCCCTGTTCTGGCCGGCAGAACCTTCTAGAGCTGGCCTGAAGGAATCCTGGGGGTTCTCAGCACCTCAGGACCTCCAGATGCCCTGTGGTTTCTGCAGGCTTCTGTCCAGCAGATGCAGATACTGTGCTACCTCTGTAGCCATTTGTGTTTGTATTTTGGAGCTTGTGGCCTGTTCCATTGTAACTGTTTTCCATTTGCTTTATTTCCGATGCCCAGATGTCTCTGTCTCATCCTGGCATTCAGCGAGATGTAAAACCACCCTGTCACCATCTTCTCTCGAGTAAGTGTATTACTCATAATTAGCAAACGCCTGGCATAGTGTTTGGCTTATAGAGACTTAATGAAATATTTATTAAATCCACAATTTAATTGATATATGAATTATTTCATATACAAAGAAATGTTTAAGTATTTGGTTTCAGTACAACTTTACCCTTTACAGTACCTAAATAGATGGGGATTCGCACCTTCTTCTCAGATTGATGTATCTAGGATGACTATGCAATTTGTCCTCCAAACCAAGCATATTTAGGTGTGAAAGGAAATATTTTTTATAATCATGCTGGAATAACAGATGGAAATAAAAAAATAGGGGTCCATGGTCCCCATTTATACATTATACTATTTATAATGGTCCCTTATTTGCACATAAATAAGTTTTTTGTGCTTCACCTGTTCAAAGAAGGTGATATAGCTTTCCAAAAGCACAAAAATCACCTTCCCACATTTGCTGCTTTGAAAGTTTCTTGTCTAAAAACTGTAACAAAATTGTTCAAAATATGCACATTAAATTCAGAAGCACAGGAAATAGTGAATTTCCAAGTGTGATCATAAGATATATTAATAGGAACAAATGATATTAAATTTCAAGATTTAAATTAAATTTCAAGTTCTGTAACATTGAAGAGTAAATGTTGAAAGAAATACTATCAGAAAGAAATATATCAGGGGCGCCTGGGTGGCTCAGTTGGTCGAGCAACTGCCTTCGGCTCAGGTCATGATCCTGGAGTCCCTGGATTGAGTCCCGCATTGGGCTCCCTGCTCGGCAGGGAGTCTGCTTCGCCCTCTGACCCTATCCCCTCTCATGTGTTCTCTCTCTCTCATTCTCTCTCTCTCAAATAAATAAATAAAATCTTTAAAAAAAAAAAGAAAGAAAGAAAGAAATATATCAGCCTGAAAAAGAATAAGAAATGGCTCATATGAATAGTGTCTATTGACCTGTCACCAAGATACACTTCGGTGATGCGGAGTTAAGACAAGACTGGCGAAGATTGACTATATACTTACAGTTCTGCCAAAGGACTAATTGTGTTCCACTGTCTGTTTTATC
This sequence comes from Halichoerus grypus, assembly GCF_964656455.1. Taxonomy (NCBI): domain Eukaryota; kingdom Metazoa; phylum Chordata; class Mammalia; order Carnivora; family Phocidae; genus Halichoerus; species Halichoerus grypus. The sequence continues at coordinate 83,863,047 of NC_135718.1, forward strand.
GACAAGGAAATGCCTAGCAGAGGTATAGTACAAATGTCTGTTACTCAATTCATTAGTATAAATGTTTTAGAAGTCGTCAGCTATGCAAAAATATACAGCATCAAAAATCAATATGGCGTTGGGAGTGCCTGTCTCCTGATAGGAACATTTATGTTCTTCTAAACATGTTTCTATACTTTTTAACTCAGAAAAGTTACTCTTATATGTTTAAGTTTTAGCTCTGAGGAAATATTTAATACTTGGTAACAATACATTTTAATGATTAGTTTTTAGCAAATATAATTTAAATTTGCCTGAATATTTTAATGGTAAAAATCCTACCTTTATTAAGTCCTAGGATCCTGAGTGTTAATTTGTAGCAAGAAACTTATAATTTACATGGAATGGAAAATTCCCTCTAGAATTTATAATATAAGCTACTGCCTCCACATTTAGATTTTCTTGGAGTTAAAATCTAGACAACAATTAGAATAGTAGGTTGCTCCTCATTTTTATCTTAGATTGCTTAGATACTATTCCATAATACATTTTTATTTTTTATCTTAGACTACTTAGGTATTCTTCCAGAGTATATTTTTTGGAAAATAGGCCATAATATCTTTCTTATAGGGAAAAGAGAAGAACATGCCCTACAAAATCTCCATGATTACAAGTAATTAAAAAAATATATAGGGATTTCAGGACCCTGAAACTTTTTTTGTTTGTTTTTCCTTTTGGTAAATATAGTTACACTCGATCTGATTCTCTTCCTCAAGCGACCCTGCTGCACAGTTTGCTGCTACGCCTTAGCTCTGCCCTTTCATGTGTCACCAGACCAAAACTCAGGACTTTGCTTTCGATGCATTCTATTGACATAGTCAAATGCTCCCCCAATGTGCTCCTGTGTGTCATGAATGCTGTGGAGCTCAGCCAGGACATGCTGCCTTTGTAACCCACCCACACGCCGGCACATTGCTGCTCTCATGCCCACAAACAGCTAATGACCGTTCGGAGATGGCCTTCATGAGAGTGCACAGCTCGATTTCTGACCATGTGTACGAGTCACTCATGTAATATCGGTTGGGGGTATCTACTAGGGGACGTCTAATGGAAAACAACATGTGAGAACTCACTAATGATTCTCCCAAAAACCCTTCAAGGAATACTCAGCATCAATAGGACTGAGTACCTTAAAGTGGATTTCTTAATATTGCCTCTACAGACGGAGGTCTGTTGCTCACCATGTGGTCAAATGCTGAAAGGACTTTATTTGATCTCATGATTTCAGGAAGTGACTTGGGTAAGAAAGTGGGTTAGGGAGATGGTCTTGGCGAACAGTGGCCATGTAAGTTCCTAGTTACCCACGGCCACTCTCAGAATGTAAACTCTCCACAGGTCAAAAGCAAAGCAATTTCTTTGAACCAAATGTTTAGAATCTTAACTTAAAAGCCATATTCATATATCTTTTTCTCTTTGATGAAAGAAAAATACTGTTCTATTCAAGTTGCATTTTTACTAGAAAATCTTTGAAATCAAAAGGTGCTAAATTAAAATCATAAGGAAACTATACTATGTAGGAAGATTATTGTGGTATTAGCCTGCAAGAGCAATCCCAAACAATCACAATTAAGAAGTACGAAATTCAGAGGTGCCCTTTTAAGCTCAGTGTAACTGAGAAAGAGTTCTGTCTAAGCCATGTAGACCTACCGGAGATCAAAAAAAAAAAAAGGTCCCCAAAACATCCATTTCAGCCAGACAGCAATCAGAGGTAGGAAACAGTCATATCCAGGAGATACTTGGAAAAATTGCCGAGTGTCTGCATTGAGAAAAGAAAGAACTTCCTAGATTTTTGTTGTAATGCTACAGTGCAATGTGCACACAAGCTTATAAAACATCCTATAAAGAAGGTAAATCTTCATTATGAAAATTATTTTCTCCTTTTCAGTTCAATGATGACATACACTTCAGAAATGTACACTAAATTATCTTTCAAAATATCTCAGCTACATTTCCCTACAATAATAGATTTATTAAAGTTTGCCTAAAACTGGAGACCGAATTTTGAAAACTTAAGGCACATGTGAAATAAGTTATTTGCCTAACACTATTATCTACTATCTTCTGCTTTTGTTTTCCTCTAGAGATAAGTATAAAATGATATTTGATAGCCTATTGTGTGCTTATTCATTATAAAAGCATTAAAAACAGAAAGTGGAAAACCAGGGAGCAGTCCCTGATCCCCTGTCCCTGGTGTGCCTACCACATGGTAGGCTCCTCAGAACTCAGCAATTCTCAAAAGATCGCACCTGTTTCTGTTTTTATGTTTGCCTAAAAAACCCAACAACAAAACTCTGAAATTGAGGGCACCTGGGTGGCTCAGTTGGTTAAGCGACTGCCTTCGGCTCAGGTCATGATCCTGGAGTCCCTGGATCGAGTCCCGCATCGGGCTCCCTGCTTGGCGGGAAGCCTGCTTCTCCCTCTGACCCTCCCCCCTCTCATGTGCTTGCTCTCTCTCATTCTCTCTCAAATAAATAAATAAAATCTTAAAAAAAAAAAAAAAACCTCTGAAATTGAAATCCATTCTAAGGTCTACTTGACCTTGGCTCTCTTTCTAATAGAGCAGTCTTAAATATGAGGAAACTTTTTCAATACGCTAAGTTTTCCTACTGATAGCCATACTTAGAAAATATGCTGTGGAGGATAAAAAGTAGAGATTCGGTGCTATTATCTGCTCTTCATTGCCTTCAGTGAACATTTGTCTGCTTAAGTGCATCCCATTAAATGACATTTCAACACAGTTATTCACAATAAAATGTGCTGATGTCCATTCAACATCATAACCAAATCCACATCCTTAAAATTAACCTAATGAGCCTGCTACCTGTCCATCTGCTGGCAAAAGTAAAGGGAATTGACCACAGTTGAAAAACTCACTCACACAGAAGGTCCTGCTGCTGCCTTTCCTTTACCACTCTCTCTACACCAGCATGCATTAATTGATTTAGTTCAATTAGACCAAATATTTGATGTGTGCATTATAGCCACTGCACAGTGTGTTAGACACCGAAGGGGATTCAAAGATGAGTGGGTCTCATGACCTCACCTCATCAATTGATGAGGATGAGAGAAAAACAGAAATATCAGAATATTAGCATAAGAAAATTACCATACAAGAAGTTTATAGAGCAGTCAATCAGGATTCGGAAGGAGAGAAGCCGACTGTTGTAAGAATGAGACAATTCTTGTGGAGAAGACGGAATTTGGATGGACTTTGAACCATAGGGAGAGTTTCAATCCCTGGCAAAGAGGGGATAGGAAAGTTTAGCCAGAAAAAAGGTAGTAAGCAAAATCCTGAAACTGTGTGGTTTGGATGGTTTGCTGAGGATGATTATGCCGCCCACAGGTGAGAGTCATGGGAAACGGGACCAGGGAGGAGTGTGGGGAGACAGGGGAGTGTTGTCAAGGACCTTTGTCAGCATGATGGAAAACAAGAATAAAAAATTCCATCTCAGAAAAATAAGGGAGCCTCTTCAAGTTCTGTTTGTAGGGGAGCTGATAGTGACCGCCAGCCCCCACAAGAGCCTGCAGTGATCCCAACTCACCAGTATCCGCACATTTTTTGTAGCACCACTCCGTACCATCCCACTTTGTGTGAGCAACAGAATACGGCAGATGGATGCACACCACGTCCAAGGGTAGGCGGTAAAAAATACTCCATCTTGTTCTCTCTGTCCCTCTGTCTCCCTTTCTTGTCACTTATTCTTGGGGAAGCCATGCCATGAGCAGCCCTATAGCAGCACACACGGTGAAGTACTGAAATCTCCCGCCAGTAACTACAGGAGTGGTTTGGAAGCAGCTCTGATATGACAGTTCCACCCGGAAGCACGACTGCAACCACAGGAACACCCTGAGCAGAACCCTGCATCAAACTTCCTGACAGCTCTCTGACCCTCAGAAACTGTGTGAATAGTAAGTCTGTTGTGTTTAAGGTAGCAAGTTTGGGGACTATTTGTATGCAGCAATAGATAACTCTTACAATCACAGATGGACTTTGTGACATAGTCTTATTCACATGGCAGTAAAATTCTGGGTATATTAGAAAAGAAAGATATGAGATGAGAAGAATTTAGTGACTTACTATATACCAAACCTCCTGCCATGTGCTTTTTACGCATTTCCTCATTAAATGACCCAGGTATTCCTTGGAGAGTGGTACCATTTGTATTTTTATTTTATAGGAACTGAAACCATCAAACAGCTTGTTCCAGATCACAGAGCTAGTAAGTGATGAACCAAAATTCAAACCCTTATTTGTTTATATAAGTAAATGTTGGCTGAATGACTGTATGAGCACATGGGTACACATTTCATGTGTTACTATAAAGTCCTACTAATATGTTTCCCTTGCCTTTAGGAAAATATACAAAGATTCTGAATTAATCCTACGAACATTTTTTTGTAGTTCCCCAATAAATGGAATCAAAGAAAGATTTTCAAGAAAATTCATGGTTTGGCATACTTCACTGGCTCAGATGTAGTTAAAGATTTCACAGTGCAAATCTTTGCAAAAACTGTCTTTAAACTACCGTCTCTGGCCTTTTATGTATGAGTAATTTCTGGGAAGTGCTTGCTTATGACCTCTTTTGAGGTTTCAAGTGATAAAAAAACATAGAAAAAGCACTCCAGGAGAAAGTTTGAACTCCTGAAAAAGGATTCACTTTGACACACTTAAAAAGTTTTCACGTGAGATCCAAGCAAGGGGGGGATAAACACTCAAATGGAGGAAAAGGGAGAAAAAATGGGAGGAGCAGCAAGCAAGTTAGCAACATTTACAGAACTCAATTTAACAAAGAAACATGCAGCTAAAAATACTGAGATCAACCTTAATACCTAGCATAAAACCCAACAGATTGTCTTGCAGTTGTATTTGAAGAGGAAATGTAGCACGGGTGCTACAGGTGGCCTTCTGCTGGGTTTCTATAACTCTACCCTTTATGGAACATGTGACCTTGGGAAGTTAGTGGCCCTGTGTGCCTCATCTCGAAAAGGGGATAATAATTGTGCTTCACTCATAGAGTTGTTGTGAAAATGAAATCAGGTAATATGCACATTGTGTTCTCAAGAGTGACTAGCATGGATTAACTGTTATGTATCTATCCTGGTGGGTACATGGAGTTGGGGGTGGCATTTTTTGGGCAACCCTATTGGTTCTTAGCTCTGGTAACAAATGTAACCAATACATGTCTGTGAAGCTTGATAATACTTGCAGGTACATTCTGGTCACATATATGTAACCAAAGCTTGAAAGAGTTACAATTTTTTTAAGTGTCAAAGATTTTATGTAATTCATTAATTAGTGCAGGAACCAATGATTTATCACCAGATTGAAGGGAACATCAAATCACCACACATAGGGAGTCAAATAAGGAATGCCGAAATGAATTATAAATTGATCAAAAGTGGGTCAATACCCACAGGGCAATAATCAATTACATTCCTCTTCACAGAATTTATATTTCTCTGGACAAGAATAATTTGTGTTACTCATAGTTTTCTATGATTTACACAGTCATAAAATAACTCAAAGACAATGAAACACCTGTGCTCTGAAAAGTATCAGACACTGGTGGAAGAAACTGAAAATAAATGGAAAGAGATGCCAATATGATTTTCCCTTTGATCTGTTCTAAGCAGAGTTCTCCCACTCTCCTACAGTTTTCCATCAGCAATTCTCTGCAGATTTTTGCTAATATCCATTAGCAAATCCATTCATGACTTGAAAATAAATGTTTATCTTTTAAAAACATCATAGATCATTGGACTGGAATGTCTATTTTAATTAATATAAATAGCATTTTGTTCATAGTTAAAGCAAACTATACAGTGATGCTCAAAGATTTTTATTAGGAAACACTTTTTGAAGAACTGTCCACTGTAAAGGAACATAAAAAACCCAATTGTACTCCAGTGCATAACTAGAAATGCAAGAGTGTATATGTGGAAGGTAGGCAACCTTTGAAGACCAATGAGGAGAAACTTCCTGAAATGGAGCTGTTTAGCAAGAAGAATACAATTAGCTAGCTTTTACCAAACAGACACTACATGCCAAGTATTGTGTTAAGAGCTTTATTGTCTCTTTCTGACTGTACAGAAACCTACAGGGTAGGTATTCATGTTATTTTTCTTCTACATATGAATGAATTGAAGCATAGAGAGAGTAATGGCTAAGTTCTGCTGTAGTTACTACTTGAACACAAATGATACCAAGGCCACTGAAACAACGCACAACTCTGCCTCCAAGAGCTTGGACTATGGCATTAGACTCACGGAGGTGAGGGGTGGGGAGGCCATCAAAGAGTAAGTGCGACTCTGAAAGACCAGTGTGTAGGAATGATAGAGAGAAAGCAACCTTGGGATCTGGCTGACCATTCCTAAGGCTGCTGAATGATGAAAGAAGGAAAAGATATAGTGTTCAATGATTCATTAGTTGTATATAACACCCAATGCTCATCACAATATGTGCCCTCCTTAAATACATTAAAAACTAATGATGTGGGGAGGAGCAAGATGGTGGAGGAGTAGGAGACCTAACTTTTGTCTGGTCCCAGGAATTCAGCTAGATAGTTATCAAACCATTCAGAACACCTAGAAACTCAACAGGAGATCGAAGAAAAGAATAGCAGCAATTCTATGAACAGAAGAGCGACCACCTTCTGGAAGGTAGGACGTAGAAAGTGAATCCGAGGTGATGTTCGGGAAGATAGACCTCAGGGGGAGGGAGCCTCCATCAGCCGGCTACCCCACATGTAATAGAGCAGCGGAGCACAAAATCAGAACTTTTAGAAGTCTGCTCCACTGAGGGATGTTGCTCCAGTGGCTAAGCAGGCGATGGAACCCTTGCTGGGATAGTGTGGTCTCAGGACCCTAGGGGGTCACAGGAAGACTGGGGTGACTGAGTGGGGCAGAGCTCCCAGGTATCGGGGCGGGGAAGCTGGCTGCAAAGACAGAGCTGAGGAGGGGGCTCTCAGCTTGGGGTTGCCATAAACTGATCTGCAGGACAGTCGGGCCACTGCTCTTTGAGCACGGACCCAGTAAGCGGCAGATTCAGGGAGACTCCCCTTCCTCCCTTGGGAGGAGCAGTGTGGGAGGGCACTGCAGGAATCTGCTGAGTTTGGAGACTCCAAACGGGGTCGTGTGCCAGAGATAGAAATGCTCGGTCACAGCCCAAGTGAGCATGGAGGGCAGCCAGAGACTAGGGAGACAGAAGTGATTGACTGCTTTTGTCTGAAGGCTCACTGAAGAGTGGCAACCTGAGCTCTCGGCTCCTCTGGGACCAGATATTGGGAGGCCGCCATTTTCATTCTCATTCCCTAAAGATGTGCGGAAAGCCTTCAGGGAACAAAAGCTACAGAGAGCAACCCGGAGCAGATTACTTAGCCTGGCCCCTGGCAAAGGTGGTGCAATTCTGCCTCAGGCAAAGACATTTGAAAATCACTGCAACAGGCCCCTCCCCCAGAAGATCAGCAAGAACAACCAACCAAGACCAAGTTTACCGATCAATGAGAATGGCAAAACCCAAGCCCTAGGGGAATACAGCACATAGAATTCATGGCTTTTTTCCCACGATGCTTTAGTCTTTCAAAGTTAATTTTTTAAATTTTCTTTATATTTTTCTTTTTCTATTTTTTAGTTGAATTTTTCTTCTTTCCTTTTTCAACCAAAATCTTATCAATTCCATTTTTAAAATCTTTTTTATTTTTTAATTTTTAGTCATATTCTATCTCTTCATTGTATTTAACCTTATTTTTTGTATATATATTATATATATGTAAATATATATATATAATATAATATATATATATATGTAAGCTTTTCTTTCTTTAAAATTTTGGGAGGCAATTTCTTCTAAGAGCCCAAAATACATCCAAAATCTAGTGTGTGGTTCTGTTATATTCACCAGCCTGATCATATTCTTTTTTTTTTTTCTTTCCCTTTCTTTTCCCCCAGTTTCAGGTCTCTTCTGATTTGTTTAGTGTGTATTTCTTTGGGGTCGTTGTTACCCTTTTAGCACTTTTCTTAGCATACTGTTCTCTCATTCATCTATTCTCCTCTGGACAAAATGACAAGACCGAAAAACTCACTTCAAAAAAAACCACAAAAAATGAGAGGCAATATTGACTGCCATGGACCTAATCAATACAGACATTAGTAAGATTAGTAAGAGTTCAGAATGACGATTATAAAGATACTAGCTGGGCTTGAAAAAAGTACAGAATATACTAGAAAATCCCTTTCTCGAGAAATAAAAGAACTAAAATCTAACCAAGTCGAAATCCAAAAGGCTATTAATGAGGTGCAATAAAAAATGGAGGCTCTAATTGCTAGGATAAATGAGGCAGAAGAGAGAATCAGTGAGATAGAAGCCCAAATGATAGAAAATAAAGAAGCTGAGAAAAAGAGAGATAAACAACTACTGGATCATGAGGGGAGAATTTGAGAGATAAGTGATACTATAAAGTGAAACAACATTAGAATAATTGGGATCCCAGAAGAAGAAGAAAGACAGAGAGGGGTAGAAGGTATAGTGGAGCAACTTATAGCAGAGAATTTCCATAATTTGGGGAAGGAAACAGGCATCAAAATCCAGGAGGCACAGAGAACCCCCTCAAAATCAATAAAAATAGGTCAACACTCTGACATCCAAGAGTAAAACTCACAAGTCTCAAAGACAAAGAGAAAATCCTGAAAGCAGCTCGGGACAAGAGGTCTGTAACGTACAATGGTAGAAACATTAGATTGGCAGCAGAACTATCCACAGAGACCTGGCCCGCCAGAAAGGACTGGCATGATATATTCAGAGCACAAAATGAGAAAAATATGCAGCCAAGAATATTATATCCACCTAGGATGTCATTGAAAATAGAAAGAGAGAAAAAAGCTTCCAGGAAAAACAAAAACTAAAGGAATTCACAAACACCAAACCAGCCCTATAAGAAATATTGAAAGGGGTCCTCTAAGCAAAGAGAGAGCCTAAAAGTAACATAGACCAGAAAGGAACACAGACAATATACAGTAACAGTCACCTTACAGGCAATACAATGGCACTAAATTCATATCTTTCAATATTTACCCTGAATGTAAATGGGCTAAATGCCCCAATCAAAAGATGCAGGCTATCAGATTGGATTAAAAAACAAGACTCATCGATATGCTGTCTGCAAGAGACTCATTTTAGACCCAAAGACACCTCCAGATTGAAAGTGAGGGGGTGGAAAACCATTTACCATGCTAATGGACACCAAAAGAAAGCTGGGGTGGCAATCCTTATATTAGACAAATTAGATTTTAAACCAAAGACTGTAATAAGAGATGAGGAAGGACACTACATCATATTTAAAGGGTCTATCCAACAAGAAGATCTAACAATTTTAAATATCTATGCCCCTAACATGGGAGCAGCCAATTATATAAGCCAATTAATAACAAAATCAAAGAAACACATCGACAATAATACAATAACGGTAGGGGACTTTAACATACCCCTCACTGAAATGGACAGATCATCTAAGCAAAAAGTCAACAAGGAAATAAAGGCTTTAAATGACACACTGGACCAAATGGACTTCACAGACATATTCAGAACATTCCATCCCAAAGCAACAGAATACACATTCTTCTCTAGTGCCCATGGAACATTCTCCAGAATAGGTCACATCCTGGGTCACAAATCAGGTCTCAACCAGTACCAAAAGATTGGGATCATTCCCTGCATATTTTCGGACCACAATGCTTTGAAACTGGACCTCAATCACAAGAGGAAAGTTGGAAAGAACTCAAATACATGGAGGCTAAAGAGCTTCCTACTAAAGAATGAATGGGTCAACCAGAAAATTGAAGAAGAATTAAAAAAATTCATGGAAACAAATGAAAATCAAAACACAACTGTTCAAAATCTTTGGGATGCAGCAAAAGTGGTCCTAAGATGAAAGTATACAGCAATACAAGCCTTTCTCAAGAAACAAGAAAGGTCTCAAATAAACAACCTAACCTTACACCTAAAGGAGCTGGAGAAAGAACAGCAAATAAAGCCTAAACCCAGCAGAAGAGAAATAATAAAGATCAGAGCAGAAATCAATGAAATAGAAACCAAAAGAACAGTAGAACAGATCAACGAAACTAGGAACTGGTTCTTTGAAAGAATTAATAAGATTGATAAACCCCTGGCCAGACTTATCAAAAAGAAAAGAGAAAGGACCCAAATAAATAAAATCATGAATGAAAGAGGAGAGATCACAACCAATACCAAAGAGATACAAACAATTTTAAGAACATATTATAAGCAACTATATGCCAGCAAATATGATAACCTGGAAGAAATGGATGCATTCTTAGAGATGTATCAACTACCAAAACTGAACCAGGAAGAAATAGAAAACCTGAACAGACCCATAACCACTAAAGAAATTGAAGCAGTAATCAAAAATCTCCCAACAAACAAGAGCCCAAGGCCAGATGGCTTCCCAGGGGAATTCTACCAAACATTTAAAGAAAAATTAATACCTATTCTTCTGAAGCTGTTTCAAAGAATAGAAATGGAAGGAAAACTTCCAAACTCATTTTATGAGGTCAGCATTACCTTCATCCCAAAACCAGACAAAGACCCCATCAAAAAAGGAGAATTACAGACCAATATCCCTGATGAACATGGATGCAAAAATTCTCACCAAAATACTAGCCAATAGGATCCAACAGTACATTAAAAGGATTATTCACCACGACCCAGTGGGATTGATTCCTGGGCTGCCAGGTTGGTTCAACATCTGCAAATCAATCAACGTGGTACGATGAATTAATAAAAGAAAAAACAAGAACCATATGATCCCCTCAATAGATGCAGAAAAAGCATTTGACAAAGTACAGCATCCTTTCTTGATTAAAACTCTTCACAGTGTAGGGATGGAGGGTACATACCTCAATATCATAAAAGCCATCTATGAAAAACCCACAGGGAATATCATTCTCAATGGGGAAAAACTGAGAGCTTTACCCCTCAGGTCAGGAACATGGCAGGGATGTCCACTATCACCACTGCTGTTCAACATAGTACTAGAAGTCAACAAAAAGAAATAAAAGGTATTCAAATTGGCAAAGAAGAAGTAAAACTCTCACTTTTTGCAGATGATATGATATTTTATGTGGAAAACCCAAAAGACTCCACCCCAAAACTGTTAGAACTCATACCGGAATTCAGTAAAGTGGGAGGATATAAAATCAATGCACAGAAATCAGTTGCATTTCTATACACCAACAAGACAGAAGAAAAAGAAATTAAGGAGTTGATCCCATTTACAATTGCACCCAAAACCATAAGATGCCTAGGAATAAATCTAACCAAAGAAGCAAAGGATCTGTACTCAGAAAACTATAGAATACTCATGAAAGAAATTGAGGAAGACACAAAGAAATGGAAAAATGTTCCATGCTCATGGATTGGAAGAATAAATATTGAGAAAATGTCTATGCTACCTAGAGCAATCTACACATTTAATGCAATCCCTATCAAAATACCATCAACTTTTTTCAAAGAAATGGAACAAATAATCCTAAAATTTGTATGGAACCAGAAAAGACCCCAAAAAGCCAGAGGAATGTTGAAAAAGATAAAGCAAATCTGGTGGCATCACAATTCCGGACTTCCAGCTCTATTACAAAGCTGTCATCATCAAGACAGTATGGTACTGGCACAAAAACAGACACATAGATCAATGGAACAGAATAGAGAGCCCAGAAATGGACCCTCAACTCTATGGTCAACTAATCTTTGACAAAGCAGGAAAGAATGTCCAATGGAAAAAGACAGTCTCTTCAACAAATGGTGTTGGGAAAATTGGACAGGCACATGCAGAAGAATGAAACTGGACCATTTCCTTACACCACACACAAAAATAGACTCAAAAATGGATGAAAGACCTCAATGTGAGACAGGAGTCCATCAAAATCCAACCTCTTCGACCTCAGCCACAGCAACTTCTTCCTAGATACATCGCTAAAGGCAAGGGAAGCAAGGGCAAAAATGAACTATTGGGACTTCATCAAGATAAAAAGCTTTTGCACAGCAAAGGAAACAGTCATCAAAACCAGAAGACAACTGACAGAATGGGAGAAGGTATTTGCAAATGACATATCAGATAAAGGGCTAGTATCCAAAATCTATAAAGAACTTATCAAACTCAACACCCAAAGAACAAAGAATCCAACCAAGAAATGGGCAGAAGACATGAACAGACATTTTTCCAAAGAAGACATCCAAATGGCCAACAGACACATGAAAAAGTGCTCAACATCGCTCGACATCAGGGAAATCCAAATCAAAACCTCGATGAGATACCACCTCACACCAGTCAGAATGGCTAAAATTAACAAACCAGGAAACAACAGATGTTGGCGAGGATGCCGAGAAAGGGGAACCCTCCTACACTGTTGGTGGGTATGCAAGCTGGTGCAGCCACTCTGGAAAACTATGGAGGTTCCTCAGAAAGTTGAAAATAGAGCTATCCTACAACGCAGCAATTGCACTACCTGGTATTTACCCCAAACATACAATTGTAGTGATCCGAAGGGGCACGTGCACCCCGATGTTAAATAGCAGCAACATCCACAATAGCCAAACTATGGAAAGAGCCAAGTCCATCAACAGATGAATGGATAAAGAAGATGTGGTATACACACACAATGGAATATTATGAAGCCATCAAAAAATGAAATCTTACCATTTGCAACAATGTGGATGGAACTAGAGAGTATTATGCTAAGCGAAATAAGTCAATCAGAGAAAGACAAGTATTATATGCTCGCGCTGATATGAGGAATTTGAGAAACAAGACAGAGGATCATAGGGGAAGGGGGAAAAATGAAACAAGATGAAACCAGAGGGGGAGACAAACCATAAGAGACTTTTAATCTCAGGAAACAAACCGAGGGTTGCTGGAGTGGAGGGGCGTGGGAGGGATGGGGTGGGTGGGTGATGGACTTTGGGGAGGGTATGTACTATGGTGAGTGCTGTGAATTGTGTAAGACTGATGAATCATAGACCTGTACCCCTGAAACAAATAATACATTATATGTTAATTTAAAAAATTAAAAACAAAAACAACTAATGATGTACTACTATATGTTGGCTAACTGAACACAGTAAAAAAAGTAAAATCTTAAAAATTTAAAAAATAAAAAAAGAAAGACGGAAAAGATGAATGAGAAATAATACAACATCTCTCATGCTCTGATTTCTACAACTGAAGAGTTAACAGTGAGCCTTGACTAAGGGTCTCTATGCACATGGCACCACGTTAAGTAATTTACAGGCGTTATCTCCGAACATCCTACCCTACCCTGTGGGGAGGTACTACAGGTAACCTCACCTTGTAAGTGAAGGAACTAAGGTTTAGAGACTTTAGGTACCACCCCCAGCTGAACAGCTAGTGAGGAAGTCTGGGCTAAAGCTGGGTCTATCTGAATGTAGGTCCCAGGTAGTCAACCACGCAGCTGTGTCCATCCCATTTTTTTATATTCATGCTTTCTTTTGAGTCTCATGACACCTTTATACTAGTGACTAAAATAAAAACTGAAACTTAGAGATGTTATGGGACAACCCCAGGTCATATAGCTAATATTCAAACCCATGTTTGATTTTATGTATGGATGGCTAAAGGCATATGAAACATGAAACTAAAAATTAAGTACTTTCAGAGCAAATAATTTCCCAGAGAAATGTCTAAGCCCTGCTTTGCTGAAAGATTATTCCTAATCACAGACCAAATAAAATATTCTTTTGGAATGTCTTCTTGTTTGTTTCTCACTAAAATCATTTTGTATTTATCATTTGAGAGTTTGCAGGTACTTCTCATTGTTCATTGAAGAAGAGTATCTGGGAAATTATAGACTTCATCAGCATTTTGTTGTTTGTTATTCCAAAAGAAAAAAAAACAATAATTAAAAAGCATGCATATCAAATTATAATGCCTTTCTCAAACTGATTAAATATTAATTGCACTAATGATTTCCATCTAAGGGCCTACAAAAGGCTATATTGGCTTTGCATGGGTTTATACTGCCTATCACACATTGATTGATGCAACATGAATACATAATTCCATAGCAAGACCTAGCATTTGTGCTAACAAGAGTGTTCAGGGAGAATGAAAATAAGGAAATGAAAAACACTCCCCAAAGATGATAAGATTTGGTAGAACAACAGTGGAAGAAGGAAAATGGCACTCACTTCTCACTCATAGCTGGCAAGGATTTTCCTTGCACCCATCGAATGGACTTTTCTTTCTTTTTCTGGGCTTGGAAGAACCAGGGAAGTCTGTAGGGTACACTCAGCTGACTGACGGATAAGTCAGGAATCACTTCCTTCACTAGGATGATGATTGTCGCGGACACTCTGCTAACAGCAGTGAGCGTGACCACAGACTGATACGGACATGACCTAATGTTTCCTTGATTCCAATTGTTCTAGAAGAGCAAGGTGTTTTTCTTTAATTGTTGAATTCACATGTTAAAGCACAAGACAAGATGAGCATATATATTATATCATTTTAAAGTCTGTTAAACAATATAAAGGTATTGTATACAACAAACATGAAGACAAATGGGTTTTCTTTATAAGTTAATATTATCACATTCCAAATGTCTTTGAGAAATGGTAATGTATTCAAGTTATCTTTCCCCTCCTACAACCATGACAGACATAATAGATCTTTTTTTAAACTTATTTTCTTTTTAGCCTGCGTTAGGTAGTCACTCCCAAATGTCTAATGTTGGCTTAGTAAATGAACACCATTTGCTGTCCCAGCTTCAGGCCACGCGAACACATGATTGGCAAAGAGGTAATTAGCTTGACATCATTGCAAAGCAAAACTTTGGGTTGTGAAATCATGGGATAAAAACCAGATTATCTGTGAAGTTTGGGAATTGCAGAGACTTGATAACTTTTTATGTCCACGCAGCAGTTCTTTTCTTTATACCAAATGAAGGAAGTCTTCCTACTGCTGAATCACAGAGTTAAACAGACAGACAAACATGGAGTCCTCGCTGGCTACAGCAAACATTCTGCAAAGCGTGGATATTGCACAGACTAGAGGCTTTACTGAGTAGGTTTCCAGTACTTATGCTGCTGGGGCTGGGGGGATATTTGGGAAGCAGTATCGTCCACGGAAATCAATTTTATAATGATCAATATTAAAAACAAGTACATTTACAAAGTGTAAAGCTCTGTAATAATTGCCTGAAGCAACACAAACTTTCAGGAACCACCAGGCAAGCATTCAAACTATTACTCCTGCTAGACTAGTTGAGGAAAATTAAGCCTAATGGCAATAAAAATAGGTACCGATATCAGAAATACTAA
Organism: Halichoerus grypus; assembly: GCF_964656455.1. Lineage (NCBI taxonomy): Eukaryota > Metazoa > Chordata > Mammalia > Carnivora > Phocidae > Halichoerus > Halichoerus grypus. The sequence continues at coordinate 83,878,435 of NC_135718.1, forward strand.
ATTAAAAAATACATTATTTAAGAATAAAGAGGTGAAATATGCATACTTTTCCTTAAAAGAATAAGTTCAGCCTCTTAAGCAATTATTATTTTTTCTTTCTAATTTCCTGTGTTATAAAAGCTCCCGAAATGTGACGGTCCTCATCTCACTCTTTGAGAGTCAAGATTCTGGGGTTCAGGCAGAGCCAGTGTGAGCCAACAATTCCCTATGAATAATTCTGTGCCAGTAGAGTTAGAATTGGTATAAGCAGCTGGTAGGAACGAAATCAGAAAGAGAAACATGAAAAGGGAGATCTCAGGTTTGAGCAAATGCACAGACTGATGTCTCTCCACAGTTCCTAATAAAAGAAAGTGCACGGGCTTCTTCCTTGCCATTTTAATTGATGAAGTACAACACTGGTGGTTAGGAGTACTGACTTTGGACACACCCTGAAAGGATCTGAGTCCTAGTTTCTCTTAATAACTACAGTTATTAGGGAAATTATCGACCTTTTCTGATCTTCAGTGCACTCATTTTTAAAGTGGCAGAAATAATGGTACCGACCTTATAAGGCTGTTATGGGGGTTAAACGAGGTTAAGTAGAGGGAGTACTTAGCAAACCATCTGGCACACAGTGAATGTCAGCTGGTATCTGCTAGGAGTAATGCTGTCAGGTAAGATGAGCACCAGGCTCCCTACTTTCTCTGGACCCTCATCCTCCACGAGTCCTGAGTCTCTCCCACAGTTGTGGGACGATAACAAAACTGTAAACCAATATAATAGACTATGAACTGACAGCATAAAATGTATTTCATGAATCTTTATATTCACCTCATCAAACAAAAAACTTGCCATGGTAACTGTACAGTAAATGCATTTGTAAAGAGTAAGTAAATGATTTCATATATCGTATTATAAAACTGGATCCCAATGTTGATTATGCTAATAGATGCAATATATAATGCTAATAGAACTAACAGTCCTTGAAGAAGTTATTTACCTAGAAAGTTTATTCACACGGTCCTTTTGTTTTTAAAAATTTTTTTATTTAAAATTCTTCAACTCCAACCTTGAGATTATTGAAGTTCTCTCTGATGTCTTTCACCATGCGAAGTAATATAAAATCCTCTTGAGACTTTGCCAGTGCTTGTGGTGGAGATCTTCTGAAATTACTCTAGATTTACATTGCTGATCTTGGTCTAGGAGAACGCTGACATTCAAAGCTGTTAATCATGTGCACTGTAGGATTATGAAGACATTTAATGTTTTTCCCCATGGGATATTAGCTGTCATGTTAGCACATCGTGATCATTACTTTGAGTGCATGTTTTAATTCTCCTCTCTCCCCACCAATGCACACCTCCTTCAAGGCTTGTAACACAACCTCCGCGTGCCTGTTTCCATTTCTGGGGGAAATTACTGTATAGTAGAAATATTGAATTTCTAGTATGGCTTCATTCTAGTGTGTTTCAGACTCAGATGCTTGACCTAATTGAATGAGTCATGAATGGATGGGCACATGTTGAAAGGGCCATGAGTGGATGCTGCAGCTATTAAGACTAAGTATTGATGAGCAATTACTGTGCCATGACAAGAAGTTTCTTGATTTAGGGATCCTGAATATTTCTAAGTTATGAGAAAATAAGGAATATAATGAAAGAGAAAGAAAATCAAAACATTTTTCTTAAATATTATACTAACAAAGCCAGTTTTACAATAGAAAATTTTTAAATGAACACTTTCATAAATGTAGACTTTTCTGTGATAGTCTATGTTCCAACACTATTTCATTGACTTAATAGCTATGTCACCTAATTTCTTATCCTCTCTTCTGAGTAATCAGACCTCAAACAAAGTGAGCTAAGGCTTGCAGAATAGTTTTCTCTTTATAAGTCTAGCGGTAAGGAACAAACAATTTAGCACAGGGCAAGATGGAAAATAAAATGTGTCCCTTTTCCTTACCGAGTCCTCTTGACCATTTATCAAATACCAGATCCGTTCTTTTTATGTACATTGGAGTCCTGCACTATTCTCACCTCCATGAAAAATGACAGTCTCCTCATTAAAACTTTCATGATTTTTCTTTTCCCTCTCCCTGCAGATTCTATTTCCCAAATGTGTCTGAAAATTTAAATCACGACACATTGATGAATAGTAGTGTCTTTTGTTATTCTTTCCATACGTAAATTTTACTAGGAACACTTGGCATTATAGTCTAACTATGACAGGGATAAAAAGACACTCAACTGTGAATGTTTGTAATTCTATGATTTCTAAGGAGGAGGCTTCTTGCTTTCAGGTTAAGGCCCCCAAGTTTTTGTGATTCTGAGATACCTGGGAATAGGAGGAAAGGAATACTGAAGAAGGCAGAAGCTGCCTGGATCTGTATAATAAAGAGCTAAACCAGGGAGGACAGAGACAATAGACAGGAGACTCTGTAAAGGCTTAGAGTAGAGCAGTTACTGAAAAATACTGGAGGAGAGATAGAAAGAGAGAGACAGAGGAAGAAGAAGAAGACAAAGGAGGAGGAGGAGGAGAAGAAGAAGGAGAAGAAGAAGGAGAAGAAGGAAAAGAGGAAGAAGAAGGAGGAGGAGGAGGAGAAGAAGGAGGAGGAAGAGGAGGAGGAGGGGGAGGAGGAGGAGGAGAGGGGAAGGGGGATGGGGAAGGAGGAGAAGGAGAGGGAGGAAGGGAGCAGGGGGAGGATTAGGAGGGAGGGGAGGAGGAGCAGGAAGGAGGGGAGGAGGAGGAAGAGGAAGGAGCAGCAGGAGGAACAGCAGGAGGAAGAGGAGGAGGAGGAAGAACAAGAGGAGGGGGGAGGGGGGAGGAAGGGGAAACCATCAGGAATCAAAGAGGGGACATCACAACAGATCCTTATGACATTACAAAATAATGATGAAAAACTGAACAACTTCATGGCGATAATTGTGGCATCTGCAAATCTGTGGAAACATACATAGTGGTAGAAAGCTGAGTCGTGTTTTTAGCTTTTTTCAGGAGCCACATATAATTTTCCTAAGTCCACACATTAAGAAGTGCACCTCCCCCAGCGGCATGTGAACATTCCCCTAGCTACAAAGCCTTGCCCAAACTGAGTGTCGTCAGTGCACCTGAGTTCACCCACTCTGACAGGTGTAGGTGTAGGTGTGTGTGTAGGTGTAGGACTGTTGCAGGTGTAGGACTGAGACTTCACTCTGCCTCCCAGGTTTTAATGAGGTTGAGCAGCTGTGCATGCATTTACCGCTGATTTAGACCACCTTTTCTATGAGGGGCTCATCCTCGGCTCGTGTCCATTGTCTATCAGGTTGTCTGTCTTCTCACTGATTTCTAGAAGTCTTTTTCATATAATTGATACAAGTCCTTTGTGAATTATACTCAGTATTACAAGTATCTTTTCAAGCTCTGTAGATTGTTTCTTTCAGACCCTAAATTGTGTCTTCTGATGAATGAATATACTAATTTTAATGCACTTTATCAGTGGTTTTATTTACAGTTATTGCCATTTTGTACCTTGTTTGGGAAATCTTGGCCTATTCTCAAGGTCATGAAACTTTGTAGATTTAAAAAAAAATTTAAATCTAAAAACTACATAGAATTGGTTTTTGCTTATGATATAAAGAAGGGGTTAGTGTTCATATTTTATACAGGACATTGATTAGACTGTCCTTTTCTAACTGTGTTCTTCAGAACGACCATCATAACAAATCACATGTCCACATATATACAACATCAATTCTGGACTTTATTCTGTCCCTCTGGTCTATGTTTCCATCCTAGTGCAATTACCATAGCACTTTTATTACCATAGGTTTATCATAAAACTTTATATTGGGTATTTTAAGTGCTACAACTGTTTTTTCTTCTTCAAAATTACCTTAACTATTATTTCTATATTTTATATAAATCTAAGAATTAGCCTTTCAATTTTTCTGGGGAAAAAAAAAAAGACATGAGATTTTGCTTGGAATTCCATCTAGTTAACAGATCAAATTTGGGAAAGCAAAATTTTTTTGGTGATACTAAATCTTCCACTCCTGTAACATTACATTTGCCTCCATGTATTCAGTTTTCTCTCTTTAAATGTTTCATACAGTGACCTGACATCTCTTTTGGTGAAATCATTCCAGGCAGTGAATTGGGATTCCTGTGACCCCTTACAGGGGCTTAATTGTTGCTGAGGCTAAAAGCTTGAATAGAGTCATCCAGTCAGTGAGTTAGTGGGACAATGTGGGGGGAGGGGACCTGGGAAAAGGGCTAGAGCCCCTGGGGGGGGGCTTGAAGAGGATGAGGTGGGGCCTATTCAGAAACAGGAGGTGCTTTAGTGTGACTCAAAAGTGATGCTGTAGGATATACTAATTTTCATTATTTGCATATAATTATTCAGATTTTCGTGATGATTGCTTAACATGAAACTGTTATAATAGGCAGCATAATAATAATCTCTATTTTTCTCAATGTCCAAGTTATTCTGTGTAAGATCTTTGTTGCTAGGAATATATTTAGCCATTTTCTTGTTTTATAAAAAAAGGAAAGGATATATTGCCATTTTGCTGAGTTAAATAGAAACTTCATGAGCCCTGATATGCTTAATGTATTTTTCTAAGTACTTAATTTACTAAGAGAGATTTTGGGCCTCGTGATAACAGACTCTAACTTAATATCATACAATTTGTAGATACATGGCACTTGCAAAATATATATAAAGTTAAGATGCATTAATTAAAACCGAATTTTATCTTTAAAAGCCATAGATCATAAAATATCCTTGAGAATATATTTAAAAAAAAACAGAACCTGCTAAGAAGTTTGAACCAGGTTGAGAAATTGGATTAAGTGCCATGATGAGAACAACGCTAACTTTTGCTCTGGGTTTAAGCTCTAAATTTCTGTCCTGTAACTGCTCACTTCTTCATTACTCGGAAAGAGAAGAAACAATGGTTTTCTGCAAAACAAGAAGAGTTGATAACGAAAGTAGATGTGGGTCCAGGAGGCTAAGAACGATGCTCTGAAGGATTGGACACCCTAGCAAATTGAAAACCCACCAGCCAGCCCTGCGTCTGTCTGCAGTGTGAGCACAGACAGTTGCAGGCACCAAAATCACAGCAAGGACAAGCGCCCACAATAGCTATTCGGCCTTAGGCAAGATATGTGGATTCTCTAGACTCTTCTGAAGTGTGACACGAGGAAGTGTCTCATGAATTTTTAAGTGCATAATTAAAATACTGGAAATTGTATTTATTTGTCCAGGTAATGCACATACCATTAGCAGTGCCCAGGTGTTAGTGAGGATCTCGGGCTGCTCTCCTTACAGCGTGTGTTCAGGCTCTTTCCCTGCCAAGGGGATTGCAGAGGGGGGACAATGACAAAACCACACGTCGGAGCAATGAGCTGCCTTGCTGAGAACAATTTGTCGCCTGTTACCCGGTAAGTCTCAGTGGAAGACTGATGGCCTTCTGGGTTCCAAATCCTGTCTCATCGTCAGAAAGCTGGTGTTTTCAGCATGCTGTCCTTGGAGCCCAGCTCGGATTTGTAATTCCTAAAGGCTGCAAACGGACGGTCCATCCAGGACCACCTTCTCTGCGTAGAGCAGCCACGCACACGGCTGTAGATGAGGCTCAAGCCAGCTGGAGCCTGAAGCCCTTCCCAGGAGATGAAGGGAGACTCGTCAATCTAGCCTATCTTGCACAAGAGACACGTGCCGATTTAACATTTATCCCCATTTCACTTTTACTCGTTTCTCACCCTGATGGTTGTATTTTCCAGTCAAACCAACTTCACTGCCTAGAAATTGTCCATTAAATGAGTTCTTCCAGAGTGACTTTTAGTCTAGTCCTGGGTAGGATGGGCAGCCTCCCCTCAATGTAGAGTCACCGGTTCACTAGTCAATCCCTTGTCAGAGAAGCACTGAAACAGCTTGTAAAGGTCTTCAGAAACCAAACCATTGAGGGGCGCCTGGGTGGCTCAGTCGTTAAGCGTCTGCCTTCGGCTCAGGTCATGATCCCGGGGTCCTGGGATCGAGCCCCGCATCGGGCTCCCTGCTCGGCGGGGAGCCTGCTTCTCCCTCTCCCACTCCCCCTGCTTGTGTTCCCTCTCTCGCTGTGTCTCTCTCTGTCAAATAAATAAATAAAATCTTAAAAAAAAAAAAAAAGAAACCAAACCATTGAGAGAATAAAATAAATAAAAACCGCATTTACAAAAATTAAGAAAGACAGCCGGTCTCAAGCTTATTTCAGAAGTACTAACTCAAGGTTGTCTGTTCGATATTCAGAAATGGTTTCCCTTTCTATATAAAAGATACAGATCAAATATTTTCAATTATGCACCTGAATTTATCAAATATACTGCTGGAGTTACTGAAATAACCTGTCTCAGAAAAACATAATCAAATACACTTCAAACTAGCATTTACCAAACATTAGCCTTTCTTAACCGAGCATTCAACAAATTTCTGAGAATGCCCGTCCGTGTGCAAAGAACCGGTGAGGGGAAGGGAGAAAGAAAGATATTTTACACAGTTCCTCTTTTCCTCACTGTGACATTTTTACCCATGGAGTACAGCCCTGCTGAGGACTCGCACCTTCTCGTCGTGTTCTGTCTAAAGGAGAATCTAGGATGCTATCAGCTGTGCTCACATACCTCCCGACACGACCTTGTCCTTTCCCTCAGACCTTCTAGACTCAGGGCAGGGTCTGGCTGCCGTCCACATCCACATGGTTCTCGGCTGCAGTGTGAGTCTTTAACTTCCTACTCCAGGAAATGAGGAAAATGTGGCCCAACATCGATGGACAGAAGTATTTGTCACAGTCCTTTACATAATTACAAAAATCTAAAATGAGAAGACAAATTGTACTTAGCACATAAATTCTGTATTATGAAAACTGTCACCATTGCAAAATATTTTCAAAGAATTTGTAATGGCATGAGAAAATGCTACCATATCTTAAAACAACAGCATAATATATGAACTTATTTTTATGATATGCATATCATATATTCTTTATGTAATAGGGCATTTTTAGAAATAAAACATTGATAAAAATATTAATAGTTATATTATGCTTTGATGCTATGAATGATTTGGGATTTTTTCTTAACATATTTTGTAACTTTTCTGTATTTCTAGAACTTCATATATTAATTTTAGAATTAATTTTTTTTAAAAAAGCATCACTGAGGCATAGGATAGACCACATATTTCAGGCCTCTGTCAAGTTAAGTTTTGTTCTGTTTTGTTTTTTTAAATCTATGTTGGCTTCTGGAAAGGTTTTTTAAAAAATTCAGATTCCAAGGCCCCACTACAGACCCATTTTTAGTAACGGATCTTGGCAACTAATAATGTAGCAAAAGCATCATGGAGATTCTGGGGATCAGCCAGAGGCAGGGAGCTGCGTTTAGGTAGCAAAGGCAGATGCTTAATGCGTCCATCACTGAACAGTGCTGCTGACGTGGGCTTTGGACGTTCTCTATCAGAAATGCCTTACTCTGTAGGAGCCCCAGAGACGCACAGCTGTTGACGCCCAACAACAGCAGGCCGGGAACCTGACTCGGGGCACAGTCTGGCCCCCACGACTCTGCTTCCAAATCCCAAGACCTCAGTGCTCAGGGCCTCTTACAGATCCTGTAAAATTTGGCTTTTTTCTTGCCAACATCGGCATCTACTCCCCAGCAGGGGATGGATAAAGTCATCAACTCCCAGCATTTTAAGCAGCCACCAGCCATCAGACAGTGACAGCTCTTAGAATTGCTGCCTACTTAAGTCAAATCCATTCACCCAGGAGTGCAAAGACTGGAATTTTTTTTCTTACATTAAAGACTATTTCACAGACTTCAAGACCCTGTTAAAAGTAGAATGTAAAATGGATGAAAATTCACTTGTTTTTAATGTATCATTAATGCATGAGAATGCACACTTTGAGAGGTGAAAAGTGAACTGAAAGCCTGAAATTAAATAGGCAAGTCTTTGTTTAATTTTTAAAATAATAGTTTCCATTTTTAATCAATATTAAGTAGAGCAACATGAACATAATGAATTGACAGGCCGAAGGAAAGACAAAAATTTTGAAAGAGGAGACACCTACAATGAATTTTAAATTAAATTTCTTTTAACAAACAGAGTTTCTTTTTTGTCGTTTCTATTTGAGCTTTATTTTACTGGTGCTAAAAGTAAGGCATGCCCTGTGCTCTCTGCTGTAAGCAGGGGCTCTGTTTTGATTATTACCTTTCCTTAGGCTGGGGTGGGGGCAGTGTGTGGAGCTGAGCGGTCCCCTTACATATGGCCGGCTCTGTTCTTTGGCTTTAGGCAAATACGTATATTACTAATTCTGCAGATGAGAACACTGGAATTTAGAAAGAGAGGGAATCTCTTAACTAAATTAAGGAGTGCATCGAAATGACCTTGAACTCAGGCATCCCAGCTTCCCCCACACGATGCTGGTAGATAAAGCTTTAAAGAACAAGAACAAACCCAGAATCATAGAGATGGATAGTATTGGGTATATTTTGCCAGGAAACAGAGTATATAGATAAGATCTTAAACGATTCAAATTCCCATTTCTCCCAACAGTGCACCTTGCACAGGTGATGTATCGAGCAGTGCGGTCCGTGTTCTGCTCCAAACTCTGGATCGTTGGCGGTTCTGTAGGGAAGGTGACAGATAAGAACTTCGCTAGAAACACGTGAGCGGCAGCAAACAAACATGCTCTCTAGGCTCCCAATTATGGCCAGGCTGATGGAGGAAGGAATCCAATTGAGACAGGACGTGAAAGGTGAGCAAGAATTATCCTCGCACAAACAGTAGGCTATAAAAGAGAATCTCTGCATCAGAGTTTTAATCAAAATTATTTTACCTGTTCTAACATTATGCAAGACTTTAAAAGGCACTGTACTAAAACCCTTATATTTGTCTTCTGAAATATGACAAATTATCAATGTCTGTGAACAACCAGCCAAATTCTGTGATGCAACAGTTATATTCTGCCTCCAATTGGAACCTAGAAAAAAGAATCAGATGCATAGGATGGTATTGAATACCGTGACGTGGGATGCACAAGAGGGGTCTATGATACCAGATCAGATCAGAACTGTTGTCTCAGTCAAGAGGTTAAGGATTACCACAAAACCCTTGGACAGGAGGAATGGAAGGCTGATGCCAAAATTTGGTACATATCCTTTGGGTCAGTGTAAACTAGGTTATGTTTTTAATGATATATTATTATTAGCACACTCTCCACAAATTATTTTCATATAATCTCAAAATCCCAAATTAAGGAATCATTTCAAGAATTGTCATGTGAAGATGAGAGCACCATGTCATCATGGAGTCGTGTCCAGATAAGGCAAAATTAGATAAACAACTTTTCCTGTGAATCCTCTTAAGATTTGATTCTCCGTGCTTTGCTGTATTTTAAAGCCTGTCTGTGCTGTGTGTTCAGTGTTATACATGGTGGACATTTCCTTTTGTTCATGCTGTCTTTACCATACAAAATTGCTGGGTATTAAGACATCCAAAACATTTTCAATTTTTCTACAAATATATATTATGTAGAAACACACACAAACACATATGTAATTGTAATGTGTGTGAAAGTCTTTGATTTACAGAAATGTGCACTAATTTTCTTCTGCCAATTAAAAGTATGATATTATTTACTGTCAACCAGCCTTCAAACATACCACCAAACCAAGTTTCTGGAATTAGAACCCTACATTAAATAGAACAACAACAACAAAAAAATCAAGAATTAACAATGACAAAAACAAAGCAGGAAAGATATTCCACATAATGAATGGATGTCTCCAAAGGATTTAGACATAAGTGTTTTCATTTTTTGAGAGAAATGGGTTTTATATAAAGTCAAAGTGATTTTAATGGTCTTGTATTTAAAGTAACGTTCCTCCGAATGTTATCTCTTTCAAAAAATTATTCCCCTTACTCTGTCTCAAAAAAAAAAAAAAAAAAAAAAGAAAGAAAGAAATCCCTTGTATTTGCATTGTGGCCTATTATGGCTGGACTGATGTGTGCGGCAGCTGTAGGATCTCAGCTCCCTGTAGCAAGAAAGGCCACGAGTGAAAATCCAGGCATCTTCGGTGAGGTCATCAAGATGTATTCCTGTTGTGGTTTTCACACATTCCCAGGTGCACCGTTATTCCAACAGACTCTAATATGTGGGGGGAAAAACCTCACATTTTGTACCAATACATTAGCGGATAGTCAAAAGCAAAAACATCAGTTTGTAGGCTTCTTAAAAATTCAATTAAAGTTATTTCCTGGCTAAGCTTCTTACTACCGAAGATGACACAGTAACTTCCGTTAGCTAACATCACTTGGTCACTTTTCCTATTATCCGACTCTGACTTACTTTTGATTTTTATTCTTTTAAATTTAAAATAAAAGCTGTGCCCTTCTGTACAATGGTTGATCAGTCCACTCCGTATTCTACATTTTATAAGCAGATGGGTTAAGCAGTCCAACTAACTCCATTCTTCTGTTGCTACATAAATGGTTTCTTTGCAGATTGAATTTAACAACAGTCGAACAGTAATGAGAATGATCATAATTGCAGTAAGACAGCAGATACAATAGTTAATACATATTGATACTACATGCCGGGCACCATTCTAAGCACTGCGCCAATGCAGTTCATTACTAATGTAATTCTCACAACAATTCTGTAACAGAACCATAGCATTACTATTGTACAGGTGAGGAAACTGAGGGACAAAGAGACAAAATGATTTGCCCCAAGGAAAATAGCTCCTAAAAAGCAGAAGCGGGAATTAACCTCAGGCATTCTAATCCTATTCTGGAATAAGACCTGTTTGTTCAGGTCCTTCATTCAATGAGAGTTAAGTTACATATTGTTCTGGTAAAACAATGCTATTCCACTGGGATTTGAGCCATTATAGCCATAAGAAGTTTTCAAGAAGAAATAGTAAGAGAAATAAGCTAGCACATCTCCTTTGATTGCAAGCCTGAAACTCAACTTTAGTTCAAAGATTTTTAGAATATTTTTTAAATAACGACTAGAAAGGCGAGGTCACGTTTGCGTGTCATGTCCAGGAGTGGAAAATGTGACGCAACTGTGTTCTACTTGCTATGTGAGGAAGGGTAAGTTTGTTTGCACGTACGGAAGAGGGGAGATTTCAAGATGCAGGAGGAAGAGAAGGGACAATGAAGGAAGCTTCCCGTGGGCAGGGGCTTTCGGTTCAGGGATGGGACAGCCAGAGCTGGGCTGCATGATGCTGACGTTACTGCCCCATCTCCGGTCAGAAACCAGCACCGAACACTGCATCATCTGGGGCTACGTTGGCGACAAATGGAAAACTGTAATAAAAACAAACCCCTTGGATATACCCTTAATACGACTAAATGAAGTATTTGATTTCTATATTTTATTTTAGTGTCCGTAAGATCTTCTCTTAAAAATAAAATTAAGCCAATATTTTTCTGTGAGTTCTGTAGGCTTTCTGATATACCACCCCCGAGAACGAAGTTCTTGCTGAGGAATTCTCACTTCTGGGTCTGAGCATCAATGAGAAGCACATTCTTAGTTGGGACAGTCAGTGCTCAGAATGTGCACCGTGGATTTGTGGATTCAGTACACTCAGCGCCTGTCTTCTCCTTCTGTTAGGAGCAACTCCTAACTCACAGACACACACAGACATACACCCACACGAGCAGAGCCTGTTCTCCTTTCTGACGCCTGCTTGGGAAAGAAGACTGTCTCTTCTCTGAGATTGGTCCACTGCCATAATGCAAACTTGAAGTTGACCGTAGCCATTGTCCCCCTCCTCCCCCTTCATATACAGTTCAGGAGACAGGGAGAGACAGCACATTATTGGTTCCCCTGACCCTGGTTGTACTGAGTTACATGTGTTAATAAATTCCCATTCTGTCTCAATTGGGTTTCTGCCACTTTTCAATCAAAAGGAGAAAAAGGAGAAGGAGGAGGTCTGAATTCCAATTACAGGTATTTCTAACTCCCCTGGACAATGGTGGCATTTTAGTGACTTTTCACTATGGTCTCCTGCCTCGCATACAAACAACCGTAACAGTAATAATGTTTGGGAAATAAGTAGATCTAAATGTAAAACTGCAACAAAAGCAAACTCCATGAGTTAGCCCTCAACATAACCAACAGAAGAGCTAACTACCACTCTTATTTATCTGCACGATTTCCTGTATTTCATCCCCACAAAGTCAATACTGTGAAAATACTGAGGAATCCTGATGTTTGCATCATTCCTTCAAGGAGTGATGTTTGAAGGGAACAGCTCACTACTTACTCACATATGTGGAGTTGGAAAGGGCTCAAGGGATCTTGGAGCCATTCTGGCTAGAACACCTTCAAAAACAGTATCCAGACTTAATGAGGCATGTCTTCCAAAAATCACTTGAAAACAACCTTTTTTTTTTTTTTTTAAATATTTTATTTATTTATTTGAGAGAGAGAATGAGACAGAGAGAGCATGAAAGGGTCAGAGGGAGAAGCAGACTCCCTGTCGAGCAGGGAGCCCGATGTGGGACTCGATCCCGGGACTCCAGGATCATGACCTGAGCCGAAGGCAGTTGCTTACCCAACTGAGCCACCCAGGCGCCCACTTGAAAACAACCTTATAAGTCAGCGGTACTCAGGACTCACGCCAGACCTCCTCAGCTTGGGGGCACCACACCCAGGTATGTACATTTCGAAAAGTTCCCTGTATAATTCTGATATTCACACCTGATTAAGAACATCTGCCAACTCATGGTTTTCTCTTTGTGCCTCAGTCAACAGACTATCCTCTGAGACGAGGAACCCTTTGCAATTCACTCTAGATAAAATGGATCCAGCGCAATGGAGGCACTAAATCAAGCCAGTTTGAATTGTTTATTTCTCTTGCAGAAAAAAAATCTGAATTCCTGATGGCGTCATTTTTTTCCTGTAAAATGAAGCACTGTTCCTAAGAAAATGCATCTTCTTTTCAATTGTTTCTTTTATTAAGAGAGCATACTAAAGTCTAAGAATAGATACGTGCTGTTCAAAAGGCTTATGATATTCACTATTTGCCTACAACAGGGAGGCATATTGTACGAGAAGCTGGTAGGAGGTACAGGGTGAGACCAAGATGAGCAGTCCCAGGCATTAGTAAACATGACACCTTGACTCTGCCATCGTTCCTGGTGTCCTGCAGAAGCAGACATACACAGCCTGGTCTCTACAAACCCCATAAGGCAAAGTAGAAAAGGAGTATCTCTTAACCATAGCCTCAGCGCTTAGAGGCAGAGACTGAGGGGGAATCATATCCAAAAAAAGAAAGTCAAGTGTGTGCCAAGCTGGAGAGACATGTGCTAGGTATTTAGAACAAGTGGGACAGAAAAGCTAGAGCCATAAATCTGCAAAAGCATGGAAATACCTATTTTTTCCTAAAATATAACTGACTACTATGGGTGTCAATTTGTTTCATTTGTGGAAAAATAACACCTCTCTAATTACACAAACTCCACCCCACTTAGTTGTATGGTTTTTAACTTGAGCAACGAAGCAGAACATGCATGACCAGTGTTTAACTTCCCAGCACCCATCCTCTTCCCCATTCTTAACTTCTGGAGAGGAACTGTTCTCCCACTCCTTGGCTATGTCTTTGGGTTAGAAATACTATGCGTTTATAGACCCAAGGATGAACACACGATGATAAGCCTGGCAAATCAGAATGTTCTCTATTCCTGACCACAAAGTTTGGTTCAGAAATGAGCATGTGACCCACATCATCTCCGTAAGAATCGGGCCCCAGAGCTTTTGCTGGTACTAGCAGTAAAGAGAGATACTATAGTTGGTATAAGCTAAGCCTGGAGTTGCTTGTTGGTCACTGCAGTAAATGAGACTACTTGAGAAGAATAACAGACGCCATACAGGAAAAAGAGCAAGCACATACTGGAGAAAGAGAGGGAGAGAGATAAGGACGGAGAGAGGTGGAGGGGAGGGAGGGAGGGAATCAAATGAACTAAGGACATTGTTGGAGGCTCTGGTTCCAAAGTGGCCCCAGCAGACCACTTCCTTTGAGCTTCCCAGTTATGTGATGTTAAATTCCTCTGCTGGTTTAAATTGGTTTAAGAGAGACCAATTTTGGGGGGCAGAGGAAGATGGCGGAGGAGTAGGAGACCTGGATTTCGTCTGGTCTCAGGAATTCAGCTGGATAGGGATCAAACCATTCTGAACACCTACAAACTCAACAGGAGATCGAAGAAAAGAATAGCAACAACTCTCTGAACAGAAAAGCGACCACTTTCTGGAAGGTAGGACGTGCGGAGAAGTGAATCCGAGGCGATATTCGGGAGGATAGATGGTGGGGGAGGGGCCTCCGACGGCCGCTTCTGGCAAGTGATAGAGCCCCGGAGCACAAAATCGGAACTTTTAGAAGTCGGCTCCGCTGAGGGACGTCACTCCAGTGGCTAAGCCGGGGGTGGAACCCTCGCGGGACAGTGTGGTCTCAGGACCCTCGGGGTCACAGAAAGACCGGGGGTGCCTGAGTGCGGCAGAGCTCCCAGGTATCGGAGCGGGGAAGCTGGCAACAGAGACGGAGCCGGGGCGCAGGCTCTCAGCTTGGGGTTGTCATAAACCGTGATTCGCAGCACAGTTGGGCCACTGCTCCTCCAGCAGGGAACCAACAAGCGGAAGATCTGGGAGACTCACCTTCCTCCCCCGGGAGGAGCGGCACGGGAGTGCACCGCAGGGATCTGCTGGGTTTGGAGACCCCACACGGGGTCGGGTGCCAGAGATAGAAACACTCGGTCACAGGCTGGGTGAGCATGGAGTGCGGCCAGAGACCAGGGAGACGGGAGTGACTGACTGCTTTTCTCTGGGGGTCACTGAGGAGCGGAGCTCCGAGTTCTTGGCTCCTCTGGGGCAGAGATTGGGAGGCGGCCATTTTCACTCTCCGCCTCCAAAGCTGTACGGAAAGCTTGCAGGGAACAAAAGCTCTGGAGAGCAAACCGGAGCAGATTACTTAGCCGGGACCGGCAAGGGCGGGGTGATTCCGCCTCCGGCAAAGACATTTGGGAACCATGGCAACAGGCCCCTCCCCCAGAAGATCAGCGAGAACAGCCAGCCAAGACCAAGTTTACCCATCAATGAGAATGGCAGAAGACCAGTGCTACAGGAATACTACACATAGAATCCATGGCTTTCTTACCATGATTCTTTAGTCATTCAAAGTTAATTTTTTTTTAACTGACTTTTATTTTTTTTTTCTTGAATTTTTCTTTTTCCCTTTTTCAACCAACATCTTATCAATCCCTTTTTTAAAAAAACATTTTTATTTTTCATTTTTAGATTCATATTCTATCCCTTCATAGTAGTTACCCATATTTTTGGCATATATATGTAAGTTGTTCTCTCTTTAAAATTTTGAGATAGTTTCTTCTAACAGATCAAAATATACCCTAAATCTCTAGTGTATGTTTTTTTTCTACTCCCCTGCCTAATCACATTCTCTCCCCTTTTTCTTCTCTTTTTTTAAATCCCCTTCTTTCTTTTTTCAAACAACTTCTTATCAATTCCTTTTATAAAATTTTTTATAATTTTCATCTTTACAGTCATGTTCCATCCCTTCATCATATCAACCCTTATTTTTGTACATATATAAGTTTTTCTTTCTTTAAAATTTTGGGAGGCACTTTCATCTAACAGACCAAAATACACCCAAAACCTGGTGTGTGGCACTGATCTATGTACCAGCCTGATCATATTTGATCATAATCTTTTTTTGTTTTGTTTTGTTCTGTTTTTGTTTGTTTTTATCTTTATCTTTTTCTTTTTCTTTTTTTTCTTTTTCTTTTTTCTCTTTTGCTTTCTTTTCCCCCTGCTTCAGGTCTTTTCTGATTTGTTTAGAGTATATTTTCTGGGGACGTTGTTACCCTGTTAGCATTTTGTTCTCTCATTAATCTATTCTCCTCTGGACAAAATGACAAGACGGAAAAAATCACCTCAACAAAAAGAACAAGAGGTAGTACCGACTGCCAGGGACCTACTCAATACGGACATTAGTACGATGTCAGATCTAGAGTTCAGAATCGTCACTTTAAAGATACTAGCTGGGATTGAAAAAAGCATGGAAGTTATTAGAGAAACCCCTTCTGGAGAAGTAAAAACTAAAATCTAACCAAGTTGAAATCAAAAAGGGTATTAATGAGGTGCAATCAAATATGGGGGCGCTAATTGTTAGGATAAATGAGGCAGAAGAGAGAATCAGTGAGATAGAAGACCAAATGATGGAAAATAAAGAAGCTGAGAAAAAGAGAGATAAACAACTACTGGATCACGAGGGCAGAATTCGAGAGATAAGCGATACCATAAGATGAAACAACATTAGAATAATTGGGATCCCAGAAGAAGAAGAAAGAGAGAGAGGGGCAGAAGGTATACTGGAGCAAATTATAGCAGAGAACTTCCCTAATTTGGGGAAGGAAACAGGCATCAAAATCCAGGAAGCACAAAGAACCCCTCTCAAAATCAATAAAAATAGGTCAACACCCCAACATCTAATAGTAAAACTTACGAGTCTCAGAGACAAAGAGAAAATCCTGAAAGCAGCTCGGGAGAAGAGATATGTAACCTACAATGGTAGAAACATTAGATTGGCAACAGACCTATCCACAGAGACCTGGCAGGCCAGAAAGGACTGGCAGGATATATTCAGAGCACAAAATGAGAAAAATATGCAGCCAAGAATACTACATCCAGCTAGGCTGTCATTGAAAATAGAAGGAGAGATAAAAAGCTTCCAGGACAAACAAAAACTAAAGGAATTTGCAAACACGAAACCAGCCCTACAAGAAATATTGAAAGGGGTCCTCTAAGCAAAGAGAGAGCCTAAAAGTAACATAGACCAGAAAGGAACACAGACAATATACAGTAACAGTCACCTGACAGGCAATACAATGGCACTAAATTCCTATCTTTCAGTAGTTACCCTGAATGTAAATGGGCTAAATGCCCCAATCAAAAGACACAGGCTATCAGATTAGATAAAAAAACAAGACCCATCGATATGCTGTCTGCAAGAGACTCATTTTAGACCCAAAGACACCCCCAGATTGAAAGTGGGGGGGGGGAAACCATTTACCATGCTAATGGACACCAAAAGAAAGCTGGGGTGGCAATCCTTATATCAGACAAATTAGATTTTAAACCAAAGACTGTAATAAGAGATGAGGAAGGACACTATATCCTACTTAAAGGGTCTATCCAACAAGAAGATCTAACAATTGTAAATATCTATGCCCCTAACATGGGAGCAGCCAATTATATAAGGCAATTAATAACAAAAGCAAAGAAACACATTGACAACAATACAATAATAGTGGGGGACTTTAACACCCCCCTCACGGAAATGGACAGATCATCTAAGCAAAAGATCAACAAGGAAATAAAGACTTTAAATGACACACTGGACCAAATGGACTTCACAGACATATTCAGAACATTCCATCCCAAAGCAACGGAATACACATTCTTCTCTAGTGCCCATGGAACATTCTCCAAAATAGATCACATCCTAGGTCACAAATCAGGTCTCAACCAGTACCAAAAGATTGGCATCATTCCCTGCCTATTTTCAGACCACAATGCTTTGAAACTAGAACTCAATCACAAGAGGAAAGTCAGAAAGAACTCAAATACATGGAGGCTAAAGAGCATCCTACTAAAGAATGAATGGGTCAACCAGGAAATTAAAGAAGAATTAAAAAAATTCATAGAAACCAATGAAAATGAAAACACAACTATTCAAAACCTTTGGGATGCAGCAAAAGCAGTCCTAAGAGGAAAGTATATAGCAATACAAGCCTTTCTCAAGAAACAAGAAAGGTCTCAAGTACACAACCTAATCCTACACCTAAAGGAGCTGGAGAAAGAACAGCAAATAAAGCCTAAACCCAACAGGAGAAGAGAAATAATAAAGATCAGAGCAGAAATCAATGAAATAGAAACCAAAAGAACAGTAGAACAGATCAACGAAACTAGGAGCTGGTTCTTTGAAAGAATTAACAAGATTGATAGCCCCTGGCCAGACTTATCAAAAAGAAAAGAGAAATGACCCAAATCAACAAAATCATGAATGAAAGAGGAGAGATCACAACCAACACCAAAGAAATACAAACAATTATAAGAACATATTATGAGCAACTCTATGCCAGCAAATTAGATAACCTGGAAGAAATGGATGCATTCCTAGAGATGTATCAACTACCAAAACTGAACCAGGGAGAAATAGAAAACCTGAACAGACCTATAACCACTAAGGAAATTGAAGCAGTCATCAAAAATCTCCCAACAAACAAAAGCCCAGGGCCAGATGGCTTCCAGGAGAATTCTACCAAACATTTCAAGAAGAATTAATACCTATTCTTCTGAAACTGTTCCAAAAAATAGAAATGGAAGGAAACCTTCCAAACTCATTTTTTGAGGCCAGCATTACCTTGATCCCAAAACCAGACAAAGACCCCATCAAAAAGGAGAATTACAGACCAATATCCCTGATGAACATGGATGCAAAAATTCTCACCAAAATACTAGCCAATAGGATCCAACAGTACATTAAAAGGATTATTCACCACGACCAAGTGGGATTTATCCCTGGGCTGCAAGGTTGGTTCAACATCCGCAAATCAATCAATGTGATACAATACATTAACAAAAGAAAGAACAAGAACCATATGATCGTCTCAATAGATGCAGAAAAAGCATTTGACAAAGTACAGCAACCTTTCTTGATCAAAACTCTTCAGAGTATAGGCATAGAAGGAACATACCTCAATATCATAAAAGCCATCTATGAAAAACCTACAGTGAATATCATTCTCAATGGGGAAAAACTGAGAGCTTTCCCCCTAAGGTCAGGAACGTGGCAGGGATGTCCACTATCACCACTGCTATTCAGCATAGTATTAGAAGTCCTAGCCACAGCAATCAGACAACGAAAAGAAATCAAAGGCATCCAAATCGGCAAAGAAGAAGTCAAACTCTCACTCTTTGCAGATGATATGATACTTTACGTGGAAAACCCAAAAGACTCACCCCAAAACTGCTAGAACTCATACAGGAATTCAGTAAAGTGGCAGGATATAAAATCAATGCACAGAAGTCCGTGGCATTCCTATACGCCAACAAGAAGACAGAAGAAAGAGAAATTAAGGAGTCGATCCCATTTACAATTGCACCCAAAACCATATGATGCCTAGGAATAAATCTAACCAAAGAGGCAAAGGATCTGTACTCAGAAAACTATAAAATACTCATGAAAGAAATTGAGGAAGATACAAAGAAATGGAAAAACGCTCCATGCTCATGGACTGGAAGAACAAATATTGTGAAGGTGTCAATGCTACCTAGAGCAATCTACACATTCAATGCAATCCCCATCAAAATACCATCCACTTTTTTCAAAGAAATGGAACAAATAATCCTAAAATTTGTATGGAACCAGAAAAGACCCTGAATAGCCAGAGGAATGTTGAAAAAGAAAAGTAAAGCTGGCGGCATCACAATTCCGGACTTCCAGCTCTATTACAAAGCTGTCATCATCAAGACAGTATGGTATTGGCACAAAAACAGACACATAGATCAATGGACCAGAAGAGAGAGCCCAGAAATGGACCCTCAACTCTATGGTCAACTAATCTTCGACAAAGCAGGAAAGAATGTCCAGTGGAAAAAAGACAGTCTCTTCAACAAATGGTGTTGGGAAAATTGGACAGCCACATGCAGAAGAATGAAACTGGACCATTTCCTTACACCACACACAAAAATAGACTCCAAATGGTTGAAAGACCTCAATGTGAGACAGGAGTCCATCAAAATCCTAGAGGAGAACACAGGCAGCAACCTCTTCGACCTCGGCCGCAGCAACTTCTTCCTAGAAACATCGCCAAAGGCAAGGGAAGCAAGGGCAAAAATGAACTATTGGGACTTCATCAAGATAAAAAGCTTTTGCAAAGCAAAGGAAACAGTCAACAAAACCAAAAGACAACCGACAGAATGGGAGAAGATATTTGCAAATGACATATCAGATAAAGGGCTAGTATCCAAAATCTATAAAGAACTTATCAAACTCAACACCCAAAGAACAAAGAATCCAATCAAGAAATGGGCAGAAGACATGAACAGACATTTTTCCAAAGAAGACATCCAAATGGCCAACAGACACATGAAAAATTGCTCAACATTGCTCGGTGTCAGGGAAATCCAAATCAAAACCTCAATGAGATACCATCTCACACCAGTCAGAATGGCTAAAATTAACAAGTCAGGAAATGGCAGATGTTGGCGGGGATGCAGAGAAAGGGGAACCCTCCTACACTGTTGGTGGGAATGCAAGCTGGTGCAGCCCCTCTGGAAAACAGTATGGAGGTTCCTCAAAAAGTTGAAAATAGAGCTACCATATGATCCAGCAATTGCACTACTGGGTATTTACCCCAAAGATACAAAAGTAGGGACCCGAAAGACTACGTGCACCCCGATGTTTATAGCAGCAATGTCCACAATAGCCAAACTGTGGAAAGAGCCAAGATGTCCATCGACAGATGAATGGATAAAGAAGAAGTGGTATATATATACAATGGAATATTATGCAGCCATCAAAAGGAATGAGATCTTGCCATTTGCAACGATGTGGATGGAACTGGAGGGTATTATGCTGAGCGAAATAAGTCAAACAGAGAAAGACATGTATCATATGACCTCACTGATATGAGGAATTCTTAATCTCAGGAAACAAACTAAGGGTTGCTGGAGTGGGGGGTGGGGTGGGAGGGATGGGGTGACTGGATGACAGACACTGGGGAGGGTATGTGCTCTGGTAAGTGCTGTGAATTGTGCAAGACTGTTGAATCTCAGATCTGTACCTCTGAAACAAATAATGCAATATATGTTAAGAAAAAAAAAAAGAAGAAGAAGATAGCAGGAGGGGAAGAATGAGGGGGGAGAAATCGGAGGGGGAGACGAACCATGAGAGACGATGGACTCTGAAAAACAAACTGAGGGTTCTAGAGGGGAGGGGGTTGGAAGGATGGGTTAGCCTGGTGATGGGTATTAAAGAGGGCACGTTCTGCATGGAGCACTGGGTGTTATGCACAAACAATGAATCATGGAACACTACATCTAAAACTAATGATGTAATGTATGGTGATTAACATAACAATAAAAAATAAATAAAAAACCAACCAGATTGCTGGAGGATCCTATAATGGAATGTAGACTTTGAAAAACAGAAACAAAAACAAAAAAAAGAGAGAGACCAATTTTGTAATTTTCAACCTACCTAATAAAATTCTACCTAAAACATATGGGCCAGGTGCTTTAAGGTTCAGATCAAGCATCATAGAAAGGGTTTAGGGGTTCGACTGCATCTAGGAGGGCTCAACGTATCTCCATCACTCTTTGGGATGTGAGATCATGACACTCACAAACCCTTGAAGAAGGAAAATGTGTGTGTGTGTGTGTGCGTGAGCACACCCAGTGAAGTCTGAATTTCCTTTACAGAAAGAAGATGGTTCCAGCCAATCAGAGATGCTTCTGATCAACACCTTGTGGGCGCCGGATGGAAGGCAATGGCTTTGGCTTGGTCTTCCAGAGCATCAAGGAAGGCTGACTTTGTCTTTAAACTAAGACATGTTGAGAGTCAAAGAGCGCTTTGGTCCCAGTGACAGTAGTACAGCAAGTATAAATCGGGGACATCAAGACATATTTATTTTACATAAAAGGAGTGAATTTGGAGAGTGAAAACAACAATTTTCTTTTTAGTTCAAAATCTCAAGTTCAAATCTTCTCTGTCGGTATGATACTTAGCAAGTTATTTTCATACTCAGAAGTTTTAATTTAAAATGGGTTAAATCTTTTATCACAAATGGTTGTCTTGAAATTCAGATGTAATTTTGAAGTTTTCTTTTTGTTTGATTGAAATCCAATCTTCATAGAAAAAAAGGACCAGAAAGGCCTTCTGGAGCTGAAGGGAGGCAGAAAGGAAAGGTCATAGGATGAGAGGTGGCCAGGAGCACTGAGCACACCTCGCATTGAATCTCCGGTCACTGGCTTGGGTCAGCTGAGGGCTTTCTGGAAGGCTGAGGGCACCACCTGGAGGTAACAGGGGTGCATGAGCACATATTGGCACAGTTTCTGGGAGACTGTAATAAGAGCAATTTTGTAAACATTTCCATCAAGAGAATTGATCATCAAGGATCTGGCAGCCTGCCCAGCTTATTATCCAGAGTAAACTCTGGCCCTACTCTGATCCATTTAAATATTATGTCACCTTCCAAAACATTCTTACAAGTAAACCATCAAGGTTTCTCACTTTCACATTACTCATTAGGAACAGCCTGGTGTGGGCAGGGATTCAGGAATCTTAGGCTCTGGTCTTGGGTCAATGGCCACAGAACTGTGTGATCATGAGTAAATCCACTTATCTCTGAAATCTGTCTCCTTAAACGAGGGACCAGGATGGTACAGCAGAGTGGTTAAGAGCAATTACTCAGCAGTCAAATGTGAATTCAAAATGTGCATCTCCCATACACCTTTGGAAAGTTATCTACCTTATTAATATTTTCTAATCTGCAAAATGAGAAAATATTAGTTAACATCTCATAAAGTTATTGGGAAGATAGTATAAGATGTTGTGCTTAAGGTATGTATCGCATCACCTGATATTTGCTAATAGGTCCATAAGTTTAGAAAAAAATTTCCATCAACCCTTTAAACCAGAACATTGTAATGTTAACTCCAGTTGTCAAAATAAGTCACTTAAAGCTGAAGCAAGTGGACGTGACCGAAGATGGCTGTACCAATACATACCCCATCCTCAATGTTCTTCTTGCACTGTGACACTAATAAGCCTCCACTGAGAGCGGGAGGGCTAAGTTTTCACCCCTCGGGCAAACCTTTGGGACCGCATGGACCAGGACAGCACAACTGAGGCCACCTGGTGTTCATGGCTAGGTTTCCAAAGCAATATGGCTTCCATTGGGCTCTCTCTCAACAAGCTCCATGGGATCCCTGAGCCAACATGTAAGAATTCTAGTTCCCCAAAGCTTCTGTGCTGGGGAAACCACATGGGATGGGGCTGCCCAAGAAGCCCCCAGTGTTTCCAGTCTCCAGCTGTCTGGGCCATCCTGGCATCAATTGTCCGACACACAGTGAGGAAGTACTCAGATGACTTTAGCTCTGCTCTGAGCTGCTCCATTGGACCCTCTGCAGGAAATATCCAAATGGGCATATATCTGTAGTTTTATCCTGCATGATACTTCAGGCAAATGTTATTTAATTAAAGATCTTATTTAAACTTATTTTTTTTCAAAGGCAGCTATTGTTCTTATTAGCTGAAGTAAATGAAATTTTCCTGATATGGTAAAACAAATTCATCGGGGGCTGTCATTTCTCATACATGGATGGACTATTTGGGTTGTTTCATCTCTATTATAAATACTGAACACTGTTTGAATCCAATGCAAATGTAATAACTTATAATCCTGGGTCAAAGAGTAAAAACACCAAATTCAAGTACTTAGAATGTTTATTCTTGTGGTTCTCATGCACCAGCTTCCCAGGTACACAGATTGTGTATGTGTCATATGCAATGTCTTGGAGCTGTGTGTTCATGATTCTGCCCTAGCAGATTGACCTCCTTTCGAAGGGGAGAGCAGAAAATACATATTAATATAAAACATCTGTTTTTTTCTTTGTTGTTAAACTCTCTTATTGAGTGTACCTAGGGATCACAAGTTAATAAATTATTTGAAGAATTGAAGTTTAAAGTTGGAAGGAGAAATGCTAGTGCTTTGCAACAACTTTAAAAGCAATCGAAGTAGAACCTATCACTTGGGAGAGCAGAGGAGAGGCTAATCAAATCGTCTACACCATTCCTTCACCACTAACTACTTCCCCAAACTCGTATTTTAAAGAAGTAGAGAGACAAGTTCTGAAAGGTTGCAATCTAAGGTTGATATCTGAGTGAAAGCTTTCCCACTTCCCCCACCCTCCATTTGATTCTTCTCAAGTTTTCAATTATTTTTTTGCTATTTCTTCTCCTAAAATATGTGTTTCTAAGTGTGTAATGTAATTGTTGAAAGTAGGTTTCACTTGTATCAACCTGTGTGTGCCTTATTGGACGCCCAGCCCAAATCTCACGTAGACCATGGAACTACAGTGTCAGAACAAAAAAAACAAAATGATCAAGAACATGGAGGAAACATCATCTAAGGCGAGGCCATGGAGAATTTGGGCCGTGGACAAAAGTAACAAATACTGGAAAATAGTTTCATTCCAAGACTGTGAAGTCCTATCAATATAAATTAAATCCTGTCGGCCGTGTGGCCCTGGGAGGTCTATAAAGTAAAAAAGTGGCTATTTGAACTTACTGCTGATGGTGTGGTACGAGAAAGGGCACATTTTAGGATCAGGGGCCGGGCTCCCAGTCCAAATCCTGAGGCTTATCAAAGTCCAGTCTAAAACCTTATTTAATTTTGCTCCATCTCATAATCTATACAGTTCACAAGGGGGCTGTGTTAAGATTTTTTCCCTCGCAAAAAGCAGGGGTGGTGGGAGACATCTGAGTCCTCTAATATTTTGTGGACAGGGGGTTTACAACGTGATTATTATCAAGGGATCTGCAGTTCTCCAAGTTTTTTTTTTTTTTAATTTTTATTTATTCATGAGAGACAGAGAGAGAGAGGTAGAGGGAGAAGCAGGCTCCCAAGGAGCAGGGAGCCCGATGCGGGACTCGATCCCAGGACCCTGGGATCATGACCTGAGCCGAAGGCAGACGCTTAACCATCTGAGCCACCCAGGTGCCCTGCAGTTCTCCATGTTTAAGAACAATTCCACCAATGTCTTTCAGAACAAACACTGGGCATATCAAACCTATCGGGTGACTTCAGGCTACAGATACATGGAATATTCAGATTTTTAGCTAACTTATGCAGCTAAATTCATTGATATACAGTGAGTCACAGAGAAAAGTCAGAAGTGTCTGGTTTTTCAGTAACTTTCCAACTAGTGTAAAAGGAAGGACTATACCATTCTGTGAGCCAACCCATGACACGTTTCAGCCAGCCATTCGCGCTCTGATGTTTCAAGACAACGGATACTGCAGGGGTGGATAAGAATAATTTTTAAAAGGCCGTTAGTTGGCACTCTATAATAATCTCACCGGATGTTCAGTGAAATTTTAATCAAGAGATTCACAATCTGTGGCTGGCACTGTTCTCATTTTTAAATGTCAATCCTTATGTGTCTGTAGAGATCCAGGTTCTCTTTGAGAGCATTTTGGATTCTTTGGATGAGGCCCTAATTTCAGATCTGTCTCCAATCTGCTCCCCAGTCCTCAGCCCTGAAGCTAAGAAATGCTGCACAATTATTACTAAGACACTAGCTGATGCAAAACACAAATTTGCTAATTCTCTGATTCAGGTAAGAGCTGACATTGCAGTATTCTGACAGTTTTCAGGTATGATCTGATGCTGCTGTCCAAGCAAAATACGCAGTAGATACATTTAAACAGGGGAGCCGAGGCCAGGACTCAGTTTCTCAACTTCGCTGCAACCAAAGCCACAGAGGTTTTAAGAGCTGGGGTGAAGGGGGCAGTGAGAGGCCATGTGTGTTTGATGATTGGCCCTACCCAAAGGAAGAGCAGACCCTCTCCTGCTTTTATAACAGCAGGGAGTTTTCCTGGAACAAGTCAGCCCCAAAGTCGCCCTCCAGAAGACTGAGGGGAGGCTCTCTGTAGGTCCTCAAGAAAGCCAGTCCCGGTTGTGATTCACATCTCAAAGGGGCAGAGAAAGAAGGGACAAGGACACGTTTTCCCATGTAAAGGCTGTAAGGGGAGGGAGGCCAGAGACCAGAGAAGTAGCCAAGATTTCAGTGAAGCTGAGGGATGTTACCACTGCCCTCAGCACTGTCGTGCTGTAAGAGGCTCGTCACCCCTGCACCTGTCGATCCCCATCAGCTGGAGGGTCCCAGACGTGGTCAGGAGTCAGCGTGTCCGCTTGAGCTGCACAGAAACTGATGGGCACTCAGAGTGTTCCCTTTTCACAGAGGTGCCACGAAGTGTATATTCTGCCGTGTAGAGTAGATTTTCTTTCGGTCTAACGGTTTATGCTGGAATTTTCTTCAGAGACTTATGGGAGTTTTTAGTCATGGCACAACTTTTGTTATCTTCATGTCCATTTGCAACAGGTGCATTACTGCGGCCTCAGTGATGGTTCTTTCAGTCTGATCCATCAGGGAAAGGGCAGCCACTCCTCGCAGCATCTTGCACAGAGCACCTCTATGTTTATATATATTTTGTTGCGATCCGCTCATGCAACAAAAGCTCAGAATGTCCCTGGCCACACTGTAGCTCATCCTTTCCTGGTGTGAGCTGCTGCTGGGGCTGCCTTACGCACCCGTTGCCCACGCGCTCACACTGTGCCAAAAGCAATTAGGAAACACGCTCTCTAGCCAATGACCTTGGTGCAGAAGGAATCCCTTGACAGCAGATCTCTACATTAGTGACAGTGAAGAAGGTGACTTACTCCATTTCAACAATTAAAGGGACTGTGTAACAGGTCACATTTTCTCCCAGACGTACTGAATAAGGACACTGGGGACAAAAGTGTCGCACAAGAAAAAAGAGCATGAAATATGAGGCTCCATCCACGAAGGGGATAAACGTCCCAGTTCTTCTTTAGAGCCCTGCTCTTCAGAGGAACAGGAAGTTGTCACTTCCAAGCAAAGGAAGACGGCTCACCATTCAAATTCTAGCTTTCACAAAACAGTATTAAAAACCCTCCAGGAACAGTAGGGTTCCCCCAAAACCGATGCTGAGACAGAGAAAAGCAGGTAGAAGTCTACTGGGAATGGCTCTTAGAATGGAAGCTGGGTAAAGGAGGGAGGAGATGGGGCCGAGCAGAAGGACATGCTGGACCACTGCCTTGGCGGATCCAGGAGAGGGTCTGCTCGACTGGCCTGCAGACTGGGCCTGGATCGTGGCCAGGGGTCCTGGGCTTTGTGCCCCTACGCTGATCCATGCCGATTGTTGATGCCCCAGGGGAGGTTCCTGTCTCTCCTCCTGTATGAGGGACAAGCTGTGACCACAGCGGCTTCCACTCCCTCTGCTCTGAGGACGACCCTCAGCACTGCGGGGTCTGGGTGACCCACCACACCTCACCCTTTGTGCAGCTCTGATCCACACGCTTTATGCAATAAAGTCACCCAAATGGGGAACAGTTTTGTTGAAATTCTGATTGGTCTTTATCCTGTATGTCAAGAAAATTCAGGTGAACTGTCTACGGACAAATGATTGATGCAGTTAGGATTTGAGCCCTGATCTATTAATGATTATTTCATCTCTGCCTATAACATCATGTTCCCTCTCTCTGTGAGAATATATATTAATTATCTTTAAAATGGTATAGCCGTGAGGCACCTGGGTGGCTCAGTCGGTTAAGCTTCTGCCATCGGCTCAGGTCCTGGGATCGAGCCCCACATCGGGCTCCCTGCTCAGCCAGGAGCCTGCTTCTCCCTCTGCCTGCCACTCCCCCTGCTTGTGCTCTCTCTCTCTCAAATAAATAAATAAATAAACAAATAAATAAATAAATAAATAAAATCTTTTTAAAAAATGAGAAAGCCATGAAAATTACTGTATGTGTGTGCTGAGAGCCAGGCTGGAATGAACTTCATGAAATAAAAGGAGATATGTAAGTCCCATTTCAGGAAAGGTGTAAATTAACTTGTGTTGGATAAGAATTCTGCATTGTGACTTGGTTTCTCTTGTCTCTCTCGCTACCACTAAAAGGATTGTGAAGGACAATTTGGGCATCTCTCCTACTGAGCGACCAGGTCCTGAGTGCCCGAGGTCACTCTCAGAACAGCGTGTTGGAAGGGGCCGTTCATCATTGCATCTGAGGCTGCTGGAAGGAAAGTGGTTTCCTTCTTTAAGCAAATAGAAATAACGACAACATTTTTTATTTTCTGAGTTTTTCTTTTTGTTTTCTGAGTTTTTCTTTTTATTTTCTGAGTTTTTCTTTTTATTTTCTTGCTCTAATAAATGTCTCCCTCTCCCTACATTATTGTTTTCTTATAGAGTTAGAGGGTAAATTTATCATTCTAAATACTGTTAAAATTACTGATATTTTATCCTCTAATTTTCTAAGTTTGGTATAGAAATATTTATAAGATCAGATTTATGATGGACTGTGACATATTTAATTTACATGCATATTTTCTCATATAATTTTCTTGCCTCTGTTTTGATTACATTAACTAAAATAATTAGTATTTTTATTAATTATAGCTCTTTTGAAAGAAACTTAAGTCTTATTCATGCCACTAAACTATCCCGAAGGTATAAACCTTGATTTGTATAATTAACAGGCACAAGGACACAATGAGGTACAAGACATGACCTGGGAGAAGCGGGTAGAAGTGAGAAAAAGAACAGAAATACAGGGAGCACGTATCTCACCAACTTAGGGAAGTGAGCGAGGCTGATAGGAAGTTTCTTCCATTTCAGTGGAAGTATAGTTCTAACTGAAACAGAGAAGAAAGTCCTAAACAAATTCAGATGAGATTATCAACATCAATTGCCTACCTACAGGCCCTTCCCTGACTATTTATATAATGAACTAAATGGCCCCTTACTAGAAAAGTGCAGGCCCATGAAATCCTGTCACTGCTCTTAAAGAAACTGTATTTAATTAAAGCTGCATTTAATAGCCTTGATTCATGCGTCAGGTATCTAAACTATCACCTTCCCGATTATATTCTGGAATGCTAGACAAGCTAGAGGAAGATACTGGAAAGTGTTGGTACAATGAAATTCTAACAAAACAAAATTCTAAACAAATCCTAATTGAGGAGCTGATGCCGATAATTCATTTCAACACAACGATGTGCGTGCGCTGCTGTCAGTAGGTGGAGATTTTGAGCAGCACAGAAATATCAGTGCCAACCTCACCAAAGTGGGGAAAGAGAGCCAGGATAAACCGGAGGAGAATGAGAAGTAAAAGTAAGAAGCCTTCAGAGGCTCCAGCCCTGCACTGTCTCCCTTCTTCACAAAACCTGCCCCCAACCCCCGCCCCCAACCAGGAGCGACTGTGGGAGCAGCACAGGGTCCCAGGGACCCTCCGCTACAGCAGAGCAGCCAGGCTGGGGCGGCACCTGAAGGCGGGGTGGGGGGTCCCCGAGCTGCTCTGTCCCCGCGCAGATTTCCCCTCAGGCAACACGGACCTTCCTTTGAGGTGGGAAAATTCGGAGCACACCTGAATGATGCCAATAAGTAAAACAACAAAGCTACACTCAAATATTTTATTGTCCGCTTGTTACCATGGAAACACAAGGACCGCTGTGGGTACTGCTTTACCTTTTTGTATGAAACCACTCTCAAGCGAAACACGTATAAAAATGAATAAACAAGATTAGATATTTTCCTGATAGCTGTTGTTTATATGAGGACTGTACATTTTATCTTTAAAAAAAAGAACAAAAAAACGATTCAACATCAGATTGGGGAAAACAGTCTTCATCAAAAAAACTGAATAAAATGTTTTTATTTTGTTACCTAGGCTAAAATTAACACTGCAAATGAAAAATTAGAGTAATTTTTTTCTTTAAATAATTAGTTTCTATTCCACTGAGCAATGATATTTGTCAAATTGGGTTGAATTCTATCCTTCTGTTACTTCTCAAACGCTAGTATTTTCAAATATATTCTTCAACCGATTTGAACCAAAGATAGAAGTAGCAAGATTCTCTGTAATACATGGCAGTTAATGTCCAAACACATACTTCTCTGAATCTGTTCCCTTATCTATAATATTAATATTTAGATTAGAAATTAGTTATTTTGGGGGGCACCTGGTGGCTCAGTTGGTGAAGCGTCTGCCTTCGGCTCAGGTCATGATCTCAGGGTCCTGGGATCGAGTCCCATGTCGGGCTCCCTGCTCAGTGGGGAGCCTGCTTCTGCCTCTGCTGCTCCCCCTGCTTATGCTCTCTGTTGCTGTCTCTCTCTCTCAAATAAATAAATAAAATCTTAAAAAAAAAGAAATTAGTCATTTTTTGCAATAAAATTGTATGAGTCTATTTAAGTTATAGTACTCTATTTTAATATTTATCAAAATTATAAACTTCACCAAGAGCTCTCATCCTCAGGAATTTGGTTGGCATATTTTCAGTTAATTGAAATATATCTGATATATAACATTGTGTACAATAAACATGTTCCTATTGACGGATACATTTCTACATTATAATCTGATTGCCATTCTGGCACTAATTAGCACCTCTATCACATCACATGATTATAATTTCTTTTTAGCAGTTGGATAATTAAGATCTCGTCTCTTAGCGAGTTTAATGATTGTAACACAATACTGTTGTCTATATTCGCTGTACTGTGCATTAGATCTCTAGGAATTACTCATGTTCATTGCAAGTTTGTCCCCTTGAACAACATCTGCTTGGTCTTAAAAAACACAGTTGAGTGAAGGGCCTGCTCCTTAAAACTAGGTGTTACCAGCCAACCAACTTAAAATTAAAAAATGTTGTATTATATAGACAACACAAGGTTGCAATGTTCTTCGAAGAAATGGAAGAAACTTCCTAAATGTTTTCCAAACAGGCCAGCTGTGGAAACATCTGTAAACAAACAACACAGGACTGTCAGTGTTTCCATGTGATGAAAAATTTCTTGATTAATGAAAAAAAAATAATAATAATAAGTACTGGGAAAAACTAATTTCTTAAAAATTTCCAAATGCGTAACACTTCAAAAGTTTTCTGTATATTTGAAACTAATTTGTAAGTTCAGTACCAGCTAGGACCTGAGTCCTCACTCACTGAGTGTTTTTAAAGAAGTCTTTAACACACTTGTAAATGTGTGTGCGTGGCTGGTGGACCGCAGTGGGTGAACGTGCAGTGTTAGTAAGACCGCTCAGTAAACTGCTGTCTCCACCACACATGAATGCGACTTCTTCCCTAGCGACATGGAAACAGTGGTGTTCACATCGGAAAGAGGAAATTCCTTTCCGTCCACCATCCATGGGAACAGCAAACTAATCTTGAAGTACGTAAACTATGCTTTCGAGCTGCAGAGTGTGCGCCATGCGCCTGGGTCCTGTTCTGCTCCCCATCGTGTGACCCTCCTGCTGCCTCGGGGGCCTCAAGTCCTTCCACCCCCCCAGACCTGTTCATTCCTCCACTGCATGACGACACGGAAGTATCATTATATGAACGTCTCCCCTTACTAGTATTAAGTTTATCTGAGCTGTTTGAGGACAGAAATCATCTCTTTTTTAAACATATAAGCCAATTTTATAAACTAGAATTTAACAAGTGATATGTCAATATTTATTGAATTCATTGAGAAAACAATGAACTCTTTAAGTGGTGCATTTTACTTGATGTCATAGCCTTACAATAAATGCACGATTTTGCCAATAGAATGGCAGGAAATTCAACAAGTGTTGACCTAAATATAAAAACATATTCACTAGATGACTAAGGGCAGAATCATACCAAGCAATTCTCATTAGTATTATAACTGTATTTCAGCACATATTTGCACATTGTTGATGCAAAATCATTAGCTATTTTTCAGTAGATACAGTTATTACATATGCATAATGTTGAGGTTGCATTTGCTTTTGCAAGAGTAGTGATGTAATCACTATATAGAAAGGAATATTACTAACATGAATCACATGGTAGAAAGTTTTCTTAAGATGGGATTGAGTTTCATAAATGTATTATATTAATTTAGTGCATTATATTATAGTTTCAAAACTTTCTACCTTTTTAAGAGAAATGCAATGCAAGACCACAATGTGATTTTTTCATAATATACTTTGTTTTATAAACATTTTACAAAATTCTATAAAATGTATAAATGTGTTAAGTGATACAAACATAATGATGTCATATTAACTTGCTTTTGCTGTAATTTATTTTGACCTTTTTGCTGAACATCTACTTTTCAAATTTAAGAACTACAAATTTTATAGGTATCCTTTCTAACATGAGTAAAGGATTCTGCCCAACGAATGTTTTCCAGCAACAGTCTGAGTGAGAGCTTGCTATAATTAAATAAGGAAACTCTTGTATTTTTCTCAAACTTCCATTAGCATCCATCTTTATATCCTATTAAGGATAAACCACATTATATCAATACTGTCACTAGAGACATAAATAAATCCAACAAAAAATGTTTGCCTGTGTGATTGCCCTTTAACAAGGCTCTGGGGAATCTACTGGCTTTGTAACGAACTAAAAATACAGGCAGTTCAAATGAGTAATTACCAGACTGTTAGCAAGAAAAGCAAGAAAAGAACATATTCCTTAGGAAGTCTTACTGATGTGCCAATATTCAAGAAATATCCAAGCTGAACATACAACAGGTCCACCACTCCCTTGTTTACAATGTGACTGTGTTCTTTTCCCAAATGTGCAAGCTACTAGTAAAGTTGTAGTGAGTTCAGAGATAAAAAGTATATTTCATGTATGCGTGTGTATGTTTCTGTCCATCTATCTATATTCAAAATCATGGGTCTCTCCAAGAATATTTTCTGGGACACCCCAGCAAATTCATCTTAGACGTAGTCACTTGCCGATATGAATCAAATAGTCATTTTTGCCTTGCACATAGGAACAAAGGCTGATGTACTATTTAATGCCACATTCAAATGTTCCCTCCTAATGTATTTCCTCAACAAATAATTAGCCACATCCTGGGTTAGGAGTGGGGAGCAAGCAGAAGATTTGGAAGTATTTGTTTATGAGGCCGTGGCAAATAGGGTCAAAAACAAATCTGGATTTGTACAAATGCTTAACAGCCCACAGATAGCGTTACATTTGATTTCTTCTGTAACCTGTCAAAGTTCACTAAACTCACCGAAAACAAAAGTATTTTGCTAAGCCTCTTTTCTTGTGACATGAGCAGGGCTATAAAAATTTAATGCTGTATTACAATTTTCTTTAACAGCCACCCACATTTAGGCTGTAAATAAGAATGCTTTCAAGTGCATAACTGCCTTGGAAGATGATTTTCCTAAACACATTTTGTTTAATTGTAATTCCGTGTTAGATGGCAGAGGTTACATGAAGAACTCATGCCTTCCCTACTAAATAGGATTATGCAGTTTAGACCTATTGTGGGTGTGTGGACGTGGGTGTGTGGTGTGTATTTTGATAGTAACCCGTAAAACGAGGGTATTGCTTGAAAAATCATTGTGCGGAGTCCAACTGCCTGTCCACTGTGAGACATGCGAACGTTCCTTTCCTGGAGTTTTGTTTCTAATTTTGAATGTAGTTCCTGACTCCCCAACCCCACCCCCCCTTTTTCCTTTTTACCTCAGTTTTCCATTTAATGTTAACTTTGACATCTGACCCCGAACCTCAATATAAAGATGTCCTGGGGGGCTCTGGATGAACAATATCAGCTAAGTGATGAAATTTGTTTCCCAACAGGGCCAAATCTTTGGAATGTGTCCAGAGGTAAAACAAACAAACAAAAACAAAACATTTTCCCCTTAGAAATGCCCAAACCAATTAATGTTTGTGGATAATTTGAGGGAATGAAATGTTTCAAATAGGAATCAATATAATGCAGTGACAAAGAAACACAGACTTCAGAATCAGATATGTTTTGGGGTTTTGGTTCTTCTTGCTAATTTGACGTCATCCCTGCTACTTAACCTCTAAAAGCCTCAGCTCTATCCCTATAAAATGGAAATGCATTCCCTCATTCAACAAACAATTGTAAATATTAAGTAGTCAACATATGGTAGTATACTGACCAGTATATTATACACTTATGTGTAATATATAATATGAATATAAATACAATATATACTATATATAAATTATATAAATATACAAAATTATATATAAAATATGAACATATGTAATATATTTTATAAGTCTAGTATATACTTACATACAAATAATTGTTTAAGTACAATAACCTACCTCTACTTCCCCGGAGATGGCACAGCACAATTGACGTCCCGTCCACGAACCATGTTTCACCTGCAGGCTCATCTCCAGCAACTGGTCACAACTCCGCTCCCATCAGTCCTTCTCCTCTGTTCTCAAATCTGTTTAGATCGGCTGTGCTTGCCGCGATAATCCCAAGGTTTAAATACGTGCAACTGTATCTGTGATCCACTGCCATGCTAACGTGTTGCATGACAAATAACTCAAAACATCGGTGGCATAAAACAGGAAGTCTTATTTGGATCATGAATTTGTGGGGTTTCGCTGTCAGCGTGGGTGGGCTTTCTGTCTCATTCACCCACTTGCGCCAGGTTATGGCTTATGCGGGTTGGTTGACCAGCAGCTGGTCTAAAATAGCCACAGATGGCATAGTCTGGGCAACTCATCTTCCACTCCAGGTATCTTTTTTTTTTAAGTTCTGGTAAAACATTGATTTCGATTCATTTGATGCTTTGATGTGAAACGGAACATATGAGCCAGTATCTTTTACTCTATCGCTTTACTTTTTATCATTTTTTAAGCTCTGAAAAACCAAAATAAGATTCAATTTCATCCATGTGGACTTTTGAAATATGGAGTAATGAATAATAACTCTACAAGGAAAGCAGAGGATGTTATTCATTTCAGTAGGTATGAATGACCCAGTACTTGCTCAGGCGCCTGATGTTAGGCCTAACAAGCATCCCCTATATGCGAGGCATGTCAGAGCCATCCGTCCTGGCTTCCAAGATGGGGCTTCTGGAAAGCCTCCCCCCACGGATGCCCATCGGGACTCAGTGTGCAGCCCTGTGCAATGGACTATGTGTCCACTGCTGCTCTTCACGGCCAAGAGCACACCTTGCCTGGAGCTCGGCTCTTCCCCACCAACAGGTCATTTGCTCTGATGCACAAGCTCTGCCAAAGGAGAGTAACTCATCCAACATTCCCCACTGGGTTGGCGGTGCATCAAAGCCGACTTCTCCATCTGGAGCTTTAGGGGTTCGCAGTACATCAGAGCTGACTCCTCCATCCGGAACCTTAGGTTTGAAAGGAAGGATAAATCCCATTGTTCTTAAGGAATGATGATGCCAGGAAGGATTTCCTCTAGGAGAAAACAGAATGCTTCTGATCGATAGTCAACCATCACTGCGGTCAGTGGGATTTATTGGCCAGTAGGTCCCAGGATTGAGTCATTTTTGGGAAGGCAGAAATATTGTTAGCCCACTCTAGGCCAGAGAATCAACTTCTTCTCTACTGGACCTCCAGGCATCCAGAGAAGGTGAATTCACATAATTTAATGGCTTGTTTTGGCTCATTAGTAAAACAGTTTCTTTCCAACTAACAAAGCCAATGCAGAAATGGAGAACTCATTTATGGTAATTCTCTATTCAGCAATTTACTACTGAGCAATTTAAAGAGGCCCTTTCACAGATTACTTACTAGAAGATTTTCAGAAGAAAGGGATCAACGTAGCTAAAAACTCTATCCTCAAAGCCTAGCATAGTACTGGGCTCATTGCTGGTCCTTGATGGAGTCTTATTGGAAACTATCACAGGAGGGGTGACTGTACATGGCAAGTACAGGCTGGACTTGGGACAACCCAGTGCCTCCTGGTCCTGGCTATGGAGAAGAGCCTGCAGGGAGCTCACATCTGGAAGGTGAAGGCTCAGCACAGAGCTTGCTGGCCATCCTGTGGTGGAAGGCACGGTCCGGATCCTTCAACAGCTCGGATTCAGTAATTTGACCAGAGGAATCCCTGAGGAATGTCGTTCTCTGGCTCTCAGACTCCTGAGCTAACAGGCAGCTGAGATAGATGGACCACACTGTGAGTAAGATGACCATCGAAGTGTTCTTTTAAAATGGACACAGTTGAGGGTGAAATGTGGTACTACGTGAGTACCCTGGGACAACAAGGGTAAAGGGTATGTTCCTGGCAAAGCTGTTGAGGATGGTGGTACTTGGACTGGGAGAGCAGTCCACTGAGCCCATGTGAGTGGCTTCTGCTGGGCTCGCTTGGTTGGGCAGGCTGTTATTCGCTTCCTCCAGGGCTGGTAAGGGGCAGGCAAGGAGAAGCCACCTGTTCCCATGTGAGATGGCCCAGTGTTGCCTTTCTCTGAATGAAGCACTTTCTCCACTGGTCACTTCGTTAGTGCGGAGATGTCCTTCCGACGTCTAGTTGGTGTGCTAGTGGATCTGCCACCAGGCAACCAGCATTTCCTTCACGGATCCTGAAGCATCCTGCCCTACAGCTCTTGGGTTCTTAAATTTACATTTTTGGTTATTTATTCCCCCCACTTCTCTGTTCTTTACTCAACCACTATTCAGCATCACCCACCAATCCATTTATTGAGATTTGTATTTGATTTCATTTGTTTGGCCAAATTTTTATTTCAAGACCATTCTTTGGAAGTTCTTTTTAGGTAGCAGCCCGTTCCTACTTAATGATGCTTTTCTCCTCTAGTGATATTACTGAAATACATTTTTAGTTTCTTCTCTTTCCTCCAAATTGGTTTTGTATTTGTTTGTTTAGTCTCTTATTTTGACATGGTGGTTTCATCAAGTATATGGTGGTCTTTATTGGCCTGCTCTTCTATCAGAGGCGGCCAGTTACCAGCTGATTGGAGGTTTTGTGTCCACAGTGGGCTTGTTGACTGTGGGATTCCCTGGAATTGTTGTTCATGGGGGGAATCTTATCTTAGTACATTTAACTGTTTCTCCTTTTGGATGGTGATAGTCCATCTGCACCCCCAAAACACAATACAACATTTTCGTATCTGGGTGCTGTCTGGCCGTCAATATTCTAGGAACCAAGTGGGAAGAAAAGGGGGGAACTCAGTATTCACAAAGTAAATTTCAACCCATGCCCCTGTTTTAATTACACTGCTTCTGTCCCCTATTCTGGTTTATGTTTTCTAGAAAACACACCTCGAATATTATGAGAGAGAGAGCACATGAGAGAGAGAGAGAGCACATGAGAGGGAGGAGGGTCAGAGGGAGAAGCAGACTCCCTGCCGAGCAGGGAGTCTGATGCGGGACTCGATCCTAGCACTCCAGGATCATGACCTGAGCCAAAGGCAGTTGCTTAACCAACTGAGCCACCCAGACGCCCCAGTTGTTTGGCATTTAAACAAAAACTATTTTTGTTTAGTTCATTGCTCTGATTTTAAGACAGCATAACTCACCTGTCGAATCCCTAGACTACACGTGTCAGATATTTCAAACAACACATGTTGACCAACAATATTCCAAGTAAGAACAGTAATACAGAAGAGGTGTGCTGTAGTTCTTGCTCTTACTTTGCGATAGGTTCTACACTGTTATAGTGACTATCTGTGAAAATAAAGAAAATAAACAATAGAAATAAAAATGTTGCTAGGCAACACTATTTCCACTGCTTTCATAAGTTAGACACAGTTGTAAAAGTAGGAAATCTCCATAAACTGAAAGCCTGAAGCTTGCCATTGGCATTAATAATGCTGACATTAATTCCATGTAATCTAAGAACCTTCGATGTGACTGTGGAAGCTAATAATGGAATGATTTCTGTAGGATCTTTCTTTCTTTTCCTTGGAAAACAATGCTAACATACATGCATTTTATTTCACTTAACAAGTAAATGAATCATATTCATAAGTTATATGATCTACAAATGTAAAATGTACTCTTTGAAAGTTATGTAATCTATTACAACTACAAAAGTGAGCAGGCTTTTAAAAATTTCAGAATATCAGTTCAACTGAAATTATCCTTAATCAAGACGAGAATTATTATGTGTTTTATTTTGATGGTTTCTTACTTTGCTATCTCCAAGAATCGCTCAGTATTATTCCTATTGTTTCTCATCTATGTACATATAGCAAGATAGCACCTGTCCCTTAGAAAATTTATTCAATTTATGTGCACATGACATACTCAGTTTCTAGCAGCAGTATATTATCATTTTTAATAATAAAAACACAGAAAGTACAGGCTTAGAGAAATACCAGACCACAAAAAAGTATGTGCAAAAATTGTTAATATTACTACAAAGAGCTTCAGAAAATTCCAGCAGCTGATTTACTATAATAATTTAGATTCAGCTAATTCTTTCCTTTCACATAAATATCATGATGATAAAATTTTTCTTTATTTTTCTTTATCATATTTAAATTATGTCTGGCTTTAATATAACTATGCTTTTTTTATGAAACTATATCCCCTCTTTAACTAATTAAGATTTGAAGGATTATTCTTATTCTGTGTTACATCAGTTCACTTCATTATCTTTTTCAAATTTCTCCATGTCAAAAAAACATATTTTCTAAGCTTCATAAAATTGAATTTATATTTAAATGCAATCCATTCTGCTGAAAAAATCCTTGAATAAAAAATGGTTTTGTCCTAGCTATAAATGTGGAGCTACAGGATTATGTCAACCACATAAATTGAAGCATTTAAATTAAATGAAATATAATTTTACGTAATATTATCCATGTGCTTATTAGAGAGAGATCGCCTTTAATATATGATTTACCAAAGTAAGCCCAATTAGTGTTCTGAAATGTCTCAGTGCCAACAATCTGGGGAAAAATGAAAAGAGTGTAGTCTTTCAGAATAGATTACATTTCACAGATGTCCAGAAGATGCTGAGATATGGCTTTTATAGAGAATGATAAATCTTGTGCTATTACTGATGCAAATTTACTTACATCAATTTTGATTTCAAATAAATAATTTGCTCAAATAAATAATTTAAAACAATGTATTGCCCTGGCATAAGTTCAATTGACTTAATTCTGCTTCCTTACAACAAATTATATGAAATAAAAATGATAACATTTGTTTAATTTGTCAAGGAAATTGAACCCTAGACAATGAACCCCAAAGATCAAGCTCAGTTTCATGCATCATACATTTATTATGTTAATTTGATCATGATAATAAAAATCTTTGCAAACAACTGACAATACAAATAAGCAGGAAATTCAAGACTAATAAATAATCCCGAAAAGATTTTTGGCAGTCTCCAGGACTGTGAGGAATAAATGTCTGCTGTTTGACATAGACCCAGTCTATGGAATTTTGCTATCATAGCCTGAGCCGACTAAGAGACGTGAAAGACCATCCATTTTGAGTGGGATTCAGAATCTGAAAGGGCTCTGAGGTCTCAGTGGCAATTCAAGCAGCCCTGTCATTGGAACAACACAACATTATGGACATCAGAGGTCTCTATGCGGTTGGAAAATACCCTGGCATCCCCAGCATTAAAACCACAAAGAACTCTAGGCTAATGGACCTAGTTTTGGACATTAGCAGCACATACTAGTACATGATAAAAAAAAAAAAATAGCTCCCAAGAGCTATGAACCTGGGAATGATGGAGAGTCTGACATCCCTCAACATATCAAGTGACCATGTGAGCATAACTGGTCTTTCATAATCCACTTTCTGTGAAAGCCAGCAAGTCAAAGGTGGGGTGGCCCAGCAGACATCTGTCATGAGGTGGAGATGGTACATTTCAGATCAGGCACAAACAGAATGAGAGGACACAAATAAGCTTCATGGGTAGGCTACCTCCCTGTTATCCACTATTGTCCCATGGTGGTTTCTTCCTCAGCTCAAACTTATGCCCACTCTGAGTTGCCTTATGACTTGCTACTGGAGGAGGAGAAAGGCAAAGCTTGCTTACTAGCTGCATTGCTCAGTAGAGCATGCAAGCTAATATAGGAGAAGGGCCACACTGAAGCCAAAATCAGGAGTGGTCCTGAGATCAGCAGGGGGAGAAGCATCATCCCAATGGACACTATTTCACCCATTTTGTGTAGAGAGAATACCCAAGGTAGAATATAGTCTGCCTCACAGGAACCATGACTGGGTTGGCTGGTTGGTTCATGGATGAAGAAAGATTAGAACACTGGAGACAAGGAAAGTGGGGAAGAGTCAAGTTGAAAGACTTGGAAAAGCCTTCCCAGGATGTGAAGACCTTCGATCTCATGCCAACACTCACGCAACAGCATTCATCTAGAGATTTCTCTCTACCTCAGGTTTCCAGAGTATCTAACCAATGGACATAAGAGCCTGGACAGAGAAACACACTGCATTAGAGATCAGCTGAAGCTCTGGACACATTATGGAACCCACTTAATGAGTATCCAGGAGACAACAGCAGCAGGGCCCTCCCTCCCAAGAGGAACTCAGCCCTTGCTCAGCACCAGGACCTCGGTAGCTGGGCTGCAGGGTGGTCTCACCATCACCTCTCCTCAGAGGCACTGGGTGCAAGGTCCTTAGTACGAGGGCCAGCTGTGTAGTCTATACATTGTTGCTTTTCCTGTTACACGGAATCGTTATCATTCGATCTCGCTAATGTGCTTTTTCTTCCATATAGATAAACTGCTTCCCATAAACTTCTTATAGCTAGATCCCTCGGGCCCCCTCCACACATGCTCAGACTTACCTGAATTCTGAGGATATGCAAGATTAGCTCTAAGTGTCCCCCTGAGCTGTGCCTTTTCACAGACATATCCTCA
Source organism: Halichoerus grypus (assembly GCF_964656455.1). Classification (NCBI taxonomy): domain Eukaryota; kingdom Metazoa; phylum Chordata; class Mammalia; order Carnivora; family Phocidae; genus Halichoerus; species Halichoerus grypus. The sequence goes on from NC_135718.1 coordinate 83,918,894, forward strand.
GACTTGTCATCTACAGCCAAAGTATTGCCTGTGTCTTGTGGGTATTTGATTTAATGACATGTTGACTATATAGCAGATGCTGGTAAAGTGATAAAACTTAAGATATTTAATTTTCAATTGGGCAAAACACCAAATGTGTGTGTGTGTTTGTGTGTGTATTCAACGAACCACCAGTAAGTATAATGATCCAATACTTTCTATCTCAAACTTCTATTTCTTGAGTCCAAATTGAAGAAATAAACCTTATAGATTCCAGTTAGAGATTAAAAAGAATATGTGATTCTTTTCAAAAGCTGGTTCCCTTCCTGGAGGGGAATAATATAAGAACATAAATCCCTTAGGACGCTATTACATCCCATCGAGGCAAATCAAGATAAGTTGTTTATTACACCCTTTCTCCCTGCTAAATTTTATTGTAGAACAAACACTGAAACGTCTGATGGAAAATGGAAAATTGAATCTTCATCATCTGATGTCACTAAAATTGTTCCAATCTCCTGTCAGTAGAAAGACCTTTAGGAAAATGATATAAGTATGACAGACACATGGAGGAAATTAAGGGGCTAAAATACAACGCGTCTCTCTGGCTCTTAGACTCAGCAGGGCAGGGTTTCTCAATCACCTAAAACCCGACTTCATCTTGATAAAAATCTCCCTCCCTCTTTTAGTATAATTTAAATCAAAAATTAATCTATTATCACACAAAACTTGAAGCGATGGAGAAAAGCTGTTACTTTATTCTTGAATTAAATACTCTCTTCATACACATCATTCTGATATGACTCTATTTAGCAAAGATGACCATATTCTGAGCCATGGCAGCCTTTTTATCCATGACAATAAGAGAGTGGGGAGGAAGAGAGAGAGAGACTGAGGAGGAAGGGAGAAAATGTTCAGCAGGGAAATCTATAAATGGGAACGAGTTTTGGAGGAGAGCAAATTATAAATAAAAAGTTTCAGGAAGAGAGAGCAAGATGCAGACAATCCAAATCAGAGGGTTGGCCAATGTTTCCTCTTTTGGAGAGACAAGAGAAATGGTACTGAGGACATACTGGAATAGACACATTTTTAAGGGTAAATAAAAGTGCATTGTGACATCCCGGGGAGAAGCCAGGACAGCATTGCAATAATACTGTGATGTTAGCTATTAACACAGGCCCTTTCTGCTTTCAGGAAATGGTAATGGGTACATTAGAGAAACGGAGACTGCTTCCCCCCGAGATCACGAATGTTTACCCAACCCCTTGCACCTTGAGTAGAAATGGTCCTCCACACCCACTCAGCATGTCTCCTTTCACTTTTCTTGGTCAAAAATGCTGCCTTCTAAGAAAGTTCCTTTTTTTTAAAAATGGAAACCAAATCTGAGTCAAGTGAAATATTCTGGGTAGCATGAAGTATATCCAAAGAGAGAAAAAGTGAGCATTCAAAGCCTACACTGAAAGATCAACTGGGTAAGACACGGACATTGTTCATGAATGAAGTTGTAAGTCATTACGCTACATGAAACGTTTGACAAGCAAATTTGGAAAAGGGAATCGTGATCCCGTGTAGTCAATTCTTTGAAACAGTGGGAGAGGATCTTTAGCTTTTGACAGACATTGTTTAAATCTTGGCTCTGCCACTTACTGTTTGATCTTAGAAAATTTACTTAATCCTTCTGAGACGCAGTTCCTTATATCCACCCCAAACTGTACCTACGTGCTAGGGGTGCTGTAATGTCCAAACAGAGGAATCATTTTTAAAGCTCCTACCCCATTCTAGACTATTATTATCATCATCCTCATCGTTGTTGATTTTTATTTTCTATGTTTATTTCCTTTATTTCTGTTATGGGACCAGAAAGGATGAAAGGTGATCTCACACTAAGGAGCACCATGAGATGCTCCTACAATCAGCGGGAGCACAGAGGAGGGGAGCCCCCCTCTGTGGGCAGCCGGCAGTCTAGTGCAGATGCTAAGGGGTGCAGACGGGTTTCCTGGCCTTTCCAGCTCAGAAATAAGAGGAACATGCCAACAGCAAGAAAAGGAAGCTAAGACAAGCTTGAGGACAGCTATAGGAACTTAGGCTTCAAAAACACTAAAGCGATCAATGTTCCAGCCACGTCCCAAGATCTGTGTTTGTGCAGGTCCCTCTCATCTGCAAGCTGGAGGTAATGATGCCACCATAGGAAATCCATTTGAAAGACACTGTGAAACACAACGCATCATTATGATGCTGTTACACATGGCTCACTGGACTGATCATTCATATGTACACTGTCAAAAACCATTTTTACATTCTGCTGCTAAATGAAAAATGAAAAATAAATATGTTGGCATCATTCTCCATCGGTTCCATGGTGTCACAGTTAACTGAGTGGACACTTCATCAGACCTCTTCAAGCCTTACATCAGACACGAGTTGCATTAAGATTCTCTCATGATTGAGGCAATTAAATAGGCAATCACTATTTTGGCCATGCTGTTCTGATAAGTCTTACTGGAAGGAGTGTGTATGTGGTATTTTCTGAGTTTTATAAACATCAGATGCGTTCCACATGTCTCTGTCTGTAATAGCGCATCATGAATATGTCAATTTTTAAAACACAACCGGGGCGCCTGGGTGGCTCAGTCAGTGAAGTGTCTGCCTTCGGCTCAGGTCATGATCCCAGGGTCCTGGGATCCAGCCCCGTGTCAGGCTCCCTGCTCAGCAGGAGTCTGCTTCTTCCTCTGCCTCTGCCCCTCCCCCTGCTCATACACTCTCTCCCTCTCAAATAAATAAATACAATCTTGAAAAATAAAGTAAAATAAATAAAAAAATTAAAAAATGACTTCTTCTCCATGCATGCTTCAGTTACTATTATTTTCTAATTCAGAGTCTCTACTCCATTGTTTCCCCAGTGTTACTCCTGACACTGAAACCAGCCAGGCCCGTTCCCAGAGATGGGAGGTGATGAGTCAAGATAAAGGCACCTGGGACGTCAGTTTGCCCACCACCTGCTCTCATGTTCAAACTTCTTTCTCCTGACCGGTATTTTCTGTCGTGCTCGGAGATGGTCATGGTATTTTCGTCTCTGTAATTCTTACACATGTCAACTGATCTTCGGTGTCCCAGACTGACCCTCCATGTTCTCAGAAATAATTTCTCTCTTGCTGTTTCCGCCTTCCTTTGGTAAATCTCCCTCCCCTACATTTATAAGTATTGGAACATAAGCCAGAGGACAGCGGCCGCTACTCAGCAGGCTTCCCCACGACCGAGGGGAAGACGGAAGGATGTAAACAAATCTCTTCTTTGCCTGCAAGGCCCCCGTGCTTACATACAAACCCGTCAGATTCTTCAGCTGCTGTGGTTCTTCCCCACCTCAGCCCTGCCATGAGATCCCAGCATAGCATTCTGCACTGCCTAAAATCTCCCCGGAGGCGTCAGGCCAAGCACCAACACCGTCTGATCCACCTCGCGTTTGCCCTACCCAGTGACCCTGAACTCAGGGGCTTAAAACATGAGATTCTCTTTGCACTTACCTGAATTATTGCATTCGTTCATACTTTTGTGTCTTTGTGGGTAATTCAAGGCATAATAAAGTTTTAGCCCTATGGATTAATTGATTGTCCTGTGCTTGGGGACTGTGCCTGGCCCTAGGGATAAATACATCACTAGGATAAAAATTCTCCTCCAGAGGAAGAAGTTCCAGTTATGTTATGAATGGGTAGGATCTGAACCAAATCATAAAAAAAAAAAAAACAAAAAAAAACAGGTAAGAATTTGTTAAGTGGACAAGAGGGAAAAGGTCATTCCTGGGAATGTAAAAAAACCCAATTTGAGCTCCGCCTCCAGATTTTCTGACTAAATGGTTCTGTGCTAACCATCTGCATTTCTAACAAGTTCACAGGTGATGGTGATATTGTCAGAGAGAACCATGGGTTTTGAGGAGAAAATGTAGATCCCCATGTTGAGTTGGAAGGAATGTGACAGTGAATAGGTAATCTTTTTTTTAAAAAAAAGGAAAGAAACAGACCATAAAGAATCCAAGAAATGGAAAGCATGACTGAACAGAAAGGAGGTACATCTTCCCAGCCCAATACGTTGGATTAAAGATTGGCTAAAATTGACTTAAATTTATGACTTGTTCCCTAATTGGTCGAGGAGGACTCATGCTATTTGGGATGTTTCTTAGAAAACATATATTTAGTTTATAGTTTTTGAACAGAGAAACATGAAGTTAATTTGGGATAGTAGTGTTAATATTTTAAACTTTTAAATGAATTTCTTTGTACTTTGTTAAGATACGGAGTTTATTTCACACGTATATTTTTGTCTCCCCAGCATTTCCATTTGTCTGACCACCACTACTATGTCCTATCCTAACAGTCCACACATACCTGAAACCAAGAAAAGCATGGAGCTCTGTCTTTAAAAACCAAACAGGCATTCTGGACAATATGTTCTTGGCAATGGAACCTGGACAATTATCAGACGTGGCAGGCAAAGTTCTAAGTCTGTATTATTAAAAGGACAATTGGATACATTACAGAAATTAAATAGATGGAAAACTTTAACAAACTACTTTGTTAAAGAGACTTCGTCCTCCCCGCCAGAGATACTGCAGAGCCTCCTGGTCAGGCATCGGGAAGCAATTCTTCACCTAATTGATGGACTTTCACTTTGGGAAGGGAACCACCTTTTTCTATACTTGCTTGCATTTTTGCTTTAATGTCTTCTACAGAACTAGGTCCTTTCGGTGTTTTGGGAGTCTTTTCCTGTTTTTTGAAGGATTCCTGACCTTTTGATCTCGGTGTTGATGGTTTTGAGCCTTCTCCATTCTGGTTTAATTTTTGTGCACTTTTGGCTGGAGTATCTCGTATAGATTTCTTTACTGGAGGCTTGTCTTCAGCTTCCTCCTCACCATCATCATCATCTTCTTCCTCTTCTTCATCTTCATCAGCAGCAAGTTTTGCTTCTTTCTGTGGAAACCTGCTACCACTTCCATGGACAGCACATTCCAGACATACTAAGGAGTTCACATCCTCTTCTTCTTCATCTTCTGACTGCGCATCTCCCGCCCTCCACCAGGATGCACAGGCCCTGAGCCACATTTCCACCGTAAGTCCACAGGTGGTGTTATTTCAAACCCCCCAGGGAAACCGCTGGCTGGATAGACATTTTCAAAGTTGCCAGTGTGACTTTAATTGGATAGCGATGGTAATCCATTGCTTCTCCTTCAACAATGTGCAATTCATCCTCTGCACCAGCCCCTAAACTGAACGTTCTTAAAGATAACTGGTGCTCATTTCATCATTATCCACCTTAAGGTGATCATCTTTGTCAGCCCTTGTTCACAACCACAAAGATAGTTCTGGGTCTCATGTCCACATCCATCGGCTCCTCCCTGGGATGGTGGCACACTCTGAGGTGGAACAGAAGACGGACAGAGATAAACACCCCTGCAGAGAACAGCCATGCAGGAGGGAGTCACACCAGGGGGCGGGGAATGAAATATTTTAAACTGGAAGGGACAGCTTTGTAAACTCCATCATTTTAAGGAGAGAAAAATAAAGGGCTGTTGTCTATATTATCTGACCAGATATTTCTTATAGAAAGAAATTAATTTTGAGGGTTTTTTTTTTTTTACTCCTTGTCCAGTATTCACTTGATTCTATGATGGTCTATGAACCCTCATGATCGAAGGTAATTTTACTGACTCAACTGGCTAATGCGGAGACTCCCATTAATTGCATACATTTTTAAATCCATCTTATGTCATATGTGAAGTTCCTATTTTTTCATTCCCTTTCTCTTCTAAAACTATTTATTAAATTAGTTATTGCATACCAATTTAAGTCAAGCTGTCACTCTGATTAAGACTACTTATATTGCTCAAATAAAGATCACAAAATAAAGGTTACAAATAAAGTAACTTGTGAACTACTGTATCATAACTATGGGAAAATGTACTACTTTTATTTTTGTTCTTGTAAAATAAATCTGCAGAGTATGCAAGCACCCTCACTATTTTGTGATTTTTCAGTTACATCACAACCATGCTTCATTAGTGTCATGAATGGATACTTCTGAAAGTTACACAGATGTGACTTTTTAAAATGTCATTGTTTCATCTGTAATTCATGAAAGGAATAATGATGTCCGCTGGTAAATTTCCATTTAGCTCTTAAGTATATAGAGTTGTTCATTCCTTCAAGATATACAATCAGTATAAAGTGACCTTGAAAAATCAGAGAAACTCCTTAAAAATATTGGCAAGATTTAGTAGCATTCTTTAGTTAGAAGTTATCCAAGAGGCTATGGGACAAATATCCAGCTTTTAGAGAGATGGATGTCGACATTTCACAGTGAAGTCAATTCTGTGATGTGCGTCCAATAAAATATAACACATTAATGGCATCATATTTTATTTTTTATATGAACATCCAATTATTAACACAGTGGTTCTCCAAAATGTTTCAGTCACCCACGAATGTTGAATATTTCCATGTGTTCTTGTAGGTCCACTCCCCACCCTTCTTCGAAAGCCTCTGTGGCCTGGGGGCTAACCTTTGTGGAGCACATGGTGGGCCCCCTGCCATCTGGCCTGGATTAGTGGAAGGAGCTGGATACCAGCCTGAGAGCGGGTGGGAGGGGTATTTATTCTCCTGACCCCTTCCTTGCTGATTTGCTATCCCTGTCCAAGCCACTGGCAGGAGGCCATTTCCATGCATTGTCCTTTCTCAGCTCTGATGACCCCACCAGCCCAGGTCCCACGTGCTCATCTGTGCTTCCGGTATTGCTAGAACGAGGCCGGCATACATCCCGTGGTTTCCCTAAATAATAGGCTGTTAGTGAACTCTACTGTGATCCCTCATTGAAGAGTCTGTTTCCTTCCAGAACATTGCTACTTAAACATCCTCAGTATCCCATGATAAAATAAGTTCACAATAATATAAATACTTACAGCGATAAAGGAAATTTTCAACTTTTAATGTCCGTGGGCTCTGCACCTGGGTCCCAGGGAGGCCACACTGTAACAGTTACCAAGGTCAGAATGACTCCACAAAACCTCAAACCATGCACTCCATTTCTGCCCCGAGCACACACTGTACATCTGCTTTGTTTAAAAAAACCTAAAAAACAGGGGCGCCTGGGTGGCTCAGTCGGTGAAGCATCTGCCTTTGGCTCAGGTCATGATCCTGGGGTCCTGGGATCGAGCCCTACATCTGGGTCCCTGCTCAGCAGGGAGCCTGCTTCTCCCTCTCCCTCTGTGCTCTCTCTCAAGTAAATAAATAAAATCTTAAAAAATAAAAATAAAAATAAAACATGCAATAAAGTCTGTAACTTTCTGGAATGTCCTTCATTATGATGATTTGTAACCTCTTTATGTAAAAAACACATACAACCTGCACCAAATGCTCCTTCCCCGGATGCTCTCTTCTTTGTGAAGACTGAGTATCCTGGGCAGCTGTCCTAACCTGGACTCCAATAATACTCTTTTCCTTTCTCTTTAAAATTTTAAAAAGGTTTGTTCATTTTGCACTGACAATAGTAACATTTTAATAAACAAATTACTCAATAAGCACTTAATAATGGACACAAACTTAACACATTATTTATATTACTAAAATGTCCCCTATAAATTAAAAAATAATAATTTTAATATTGTTGTTTGATATTATATTATGCCTTGTTAAGATACCACAAATTCATCAGTAGCCCAAATAATGTTTCACAGTTAATAATTTTAAAAACATTTTTGCCTATATCCACTTTAATATCAGAGTAAAAATCTAGTTAATAAAATTTGCAGCTTAGAAATGATGTTGCTGAAAATACGCATCTCTACACACTGTTAAGCAAGAACCCACAAGGTAAGTGTATTAAATAAAGATAACATAACAATTATTGGTGTTTTTTAAAACAGAAAAACAGCAATTGAACCTACAGCCAGCTCAAGTCAACTTTAATAATGCAGTGAAAACAAGGCACCAAGGGCAAAAGTGCAGAGGTTGCAAATGCACAGATATAAAGCTCTAATAGCATTTTGTTACAACTAGATTGCTTACTGAACAAGTCCCTGAGAATTCTAATCAGATAGTACTTATAATTTATTCATATCATATTTTAATTATCCTTATAATTCACTTGCTAAATAATTAGGAAATAGCTTTCAAGCATGTTTAAATGACATTCTGTAGTAACGCGTGTTATTCATCAGAAGCTAGAAGGATCCATTTTCAACAACTAGGCCAGGTGATTTTGATATATTAAATTTGATATATTAAACTTTGAAAAAAACACTGAACTATTTTATTTCTAATTTAATACTTAGGTATTTCTTGTGGAACTTCAAAAATCATGAGCTCATCATATGCGTAGCATTAATCTTAGACATTAGTCTCATAAAGAGTTAATTTACACTAAATATAATGAAAACCAACGTGTTTTGGGCATATATATAAAAAATGTTTTAAAAAGTTTAAATCTGGGGTGCCTGGGTGGCTCAGTCATTAAGCGTCTGCCTTCGGCTCAGGTCATGATCCCAGAGTCCTGGGATCAAGTCCCACATCGGGCTCCCTCTCCGCGGGAAGCCTGCTTCTTCCTCTCCCGCTCCCCCTGCTTGTGTTCCTGCTCTCGCTATGTCTCTCTCTGTCAAATAAATAAATAAAATCTTTAAAAAAGAGAAGTTTAAATCTTGTAGGAGCCCTCAGTATTCTCAGCAAAACTACTCATTTTGAATTGAAATGGTGAAATTGGCCTGAATTGGTTCAGATAAAAATACATTCAACACGCAGTGTTCAAAATGTAGCCAGAGAGCATACTGTAATCATCATGGCCTCTGCAAAGTGTCTTGTCCCATTGTACACACACGTGTACACACTCACTGTCCTTGTATAGATCGCAGGTAAAGCCACTGAAACTAAGACATGGCGGGTTGAGTAGGTGCTGAGCTCCGTGGGGACCCTGAAATGGCCCCAGGGCCCCTTCCCCCTGCTCTCTCTCCACACGGGGTCCCCCGTGGGGTAGCCAACTGCAAAAGTGGGAGCTTCCAGGCCTCCAACACTGCTCTGGGCAGTGTTGCTTTCCCTAAACCCAAGTCATTCGGGTGAGTCACAGGCCCAGCCCAGCTTCAAGAGGGGGAGACGCATGGTCCTGAATGCCAACACATGGGGGCATCAGTGTAACAAATGGGCTGCCAAACCATCCATCTCATCTAACTTGGTATCCATAGTTAGATACCGAGCTCCATAAATGCTCCCCAAACCCCAAGATGCTTGGGTTTAACACGCCCATCCTAGCACAGCCAACGGGAGACAACAAGGACACAATGTTGTTATGCAAACATAACATCTATTCAACACCATCATCCATTAGTAAACTTGAACAGGAATCAGAGGAAAAGTAGCAGGTACTAACTTTTTTGCTTGAGTTCACTTCCAATTCTATTTTAGAATGAGACTTCTATATGACTATTAATATTTAAGAACACTCCAAACATAACTGCATAAGTCTGAATTGACACACCTTTTTAAATATAAACATAACTAGATTTACCATGATGAACAAGTAATGAGATTTATGTTCTTAGAGTATACACGATAATTAGAATCATTACTATACGGTGATTGACTAACACAGATAGCTATGAAACAAAATAAATACAGTGATAGAAAACATAGGCAGGGGGTCATTTAATTTGCTTTCCTGGGGTGACAAGATGTGGAATCTTGTTAGAAATCAAATCCCAAAATCTTGTTTTCCTTTTCCCTATAAAAGAAGAAATTAACACAGGGACCACTGATATTACTTTCCTTAAGGGAAAATTATAATTTCCTCTTTAACAGTTGATATCAACTTACTTTAAGATGTGATAGACTCTACATTGGAACACTTGAAAACTGAGTCCGATCATGTGCACTAGTGAACTTTCCGAGAAAAAATCATCTGGGCTATAGCCTCAAGCTTCGGGGAGCCTGGGTGGCTCAACTGGTTGAGCGTCTGACTCTTGGTTTGGCTCAGGTTATGATCTCATGAGATCAAGCCCTGCATCAGGCTCTGTGCTAGGTGTGCAGGCTGCCTGGGATTCTCCCTCCCCCTCCGCCCCTCCCCCCATTTGCTTGTGCTCTCTCTCTCTCTTTCTAAATAAGTAAGTAAATAAATAATAATAATTAAAAAGCCTCAAGCTTCCATGACAGATCTGGTGAGGGTCACTTTAGAGGACAGTTAGGGACCAATGGGACAGGCCAGTGAGATACCTCCTGACCACATAGTTAGAGGAAGAGAAATACTGCCCTTAGAGGAGTTTCTCTGGAATCCGGAAAGCAACATGGCAGGTAAGGGTAAGGGGGCAAAACAGAGGACCCTCAGTTCTGTGTGGGAACAGGTCCTGTGACAGTTCTTTCAACATCTGCTGAAGACCTTCAGTTCCCTTTTAAGCTTGACAGAATGTTAACTGGAACCTGGCCTTTTATTCTTGACCAACCTTTCTACGTTTAAAAAGCTGAGCTGCCCCGTGAGTCTTTTCTTTTTAACATTTTTACTCTAGCACTTAATCTCTGCAAGAGACAAAACTAGGAAAGCTACTACATGTCCCGTGAGTCCTTGCTTCCTCGTTTCCATCAGAAATCTTTAAGATGAAATACCATAGTAAGTAAATCCCATTAGGGGAGAGCATAAAAAAAAGAGTATGTTTTTATAAAGTCTTCAGGGATCAGTCCTGATTTATACAACGACTGCTGATTGGTGTGAGACGAGCTTCCTTGCACCAGTTGACGAGTGATGCCTCTTTATCAATCACTCAATTCTAAATAATGGCAGAAGGAGCTCAGTTTTATTTTCAGGAATTGGGTCAAGGTTTTATTCTCTGTTTATTTCTTTCCAAGCACCATGATCCCACTGCACATAAAATGAGTTTTATTGATGGATTACATTAAAGAAAGACCAAAAAAAAAAAAAAAAAAGGAAAGGAAAAGAACTTGAAGTCTGTTAGCCAAAGTTTTCACTCTCAAATGGATCAATAAACTCCCAAGCCTTAGGAATAACTGTCTATAATGAAGACGTGCACGTGCTTATCATCCTGTAATCAATACAGTAAGTAAACTGGTTGAGGAATTTATTTCTGCCTGTTTTCCCATCTCCCGACCCCTAGCTCTAGCACAGGTCCCGTTTCCACGAGCTCAGTTACTGGTCTGTTTTCTCTCCTCCTATTTCCCACATTCTAGCTCAGTCTCTGAAGGACAGAAGTTCCTGGTAAGTGTAGACATACAGCTCTCACAGGGGGATGAAAGAGGCCTGAGGCCCCTACCCTAACAGGAGTTTTACTGGAAGAAGAGACACAACGACAGTTTGTGGGAACATTGTCTCTTTCCTCAACGGAATCTCCAACAGAGGCGTTTTCTGCCTTCTCTCCCCCTGCAAGGGAGTCATGAGGAGAGAGATTTCACTTTACTCCTCAGCCTTTTGAAGTCTTGCCCAAGGCAGAGGGTAGCCCCATTGGTTCCTGACCAGCATCTATGGACACGTCACTGTGCTGTAAGTCAGGCCTCTCGGGGGATTTTCTCTCTCTCCCCAACTCCTCCCGTGCCTCCTGCAGCCACTGTCCTCATCCTCCTCATCCTCACCCTCTTAGTGGGGTGGGTAGGCTGAGCTGGGTCCTTCCTGGCCACAGACTCTCATTCTCTCCCAGGCACACCCAAGTATGTCTTCCCACAGATTCAGAATGGGAAAGAGAGAGGAGGAATAATTTAGTCTCAAATCTAAACTGTGATTTTAAGAGTTTTCATTGAAATGTTAGACATTTGATCAACCACCGTCATTTCATTACTGTTTGGCTTCCCTGGAAGGAAAAAAGAACGAGTTACATTTTTAGCCCTAACAATGATGACTTCAGTTAAATTGTATTATCTTTCAGGGCGCCTGGGTGGCTCAGTCATTAAGCGTCTGCCTTCGGCTCAGGTCATGGTCCCAGGGTCCTGGGATGGAGCCCCACATCGGGCTCCCTGCTCGGCAGGAAGCCTGCTTCTCCCTCTCCCACTCCCCCTGCTTATGTTCCCTCTCTCGCTGTCTCTCTGTCAAATAAATAAAATTAAAAAAAAAATCTTTCAATTGTACTATCCTTCATTTAAAAAACATAAAATAGCAATAGAATAATTTAAAAATAACAGTACAGGGTGGCTTTGTGACAGGTCGTGTAGGTAACTTTCCTAGAATGCATTCTTCTACTTCCTGATTCCCAGTAGTCCCCAATTTATATTAGTTACTCATTTGGCCAAAAGTAGAGGACACACCAAGTAGATCATTCCAGTATCCTGGCCAAATCTGCCCCAGCTACTTCCGGGGAATATATGAGTCTAAATTGCTCAAACAAAAGTGAGTAGTGGGACTTCTGGTGGGAATACTGGTGCAAAGATTTCTGTGTCCGAGAGCTTACAGTACCCGTTACCTGGCTCCCAGCGTGCATGCACCGGCTCAGCCTTCCTTCAGCTGAAGCTGACGTTGCGGGGACAGAGCGGCGGGACGCAGAGCAACGGAGCTCTCAAGAGCATCACTGAATCATCAGATCCCGCCAAAGATACCGCTGACTTGTTCCTGTAGGTCCTGTCTCTATTTATTCCTGTCCATATTGTATAAGCCAGTTTGGTCAACTCTTCAGAGAACAATGCTGATTCCATTTCTCAGATGAGATGAGAACAATGTCTCTGATATTGTGAACCAGCATCTGCCCATTCTCCAAAAATGACCCTCTACCACTCACATCTGTATTGCCTCACTGGGAGCCGCCCACCTGTCGTGGGCTACCCTTGGCTGCAGATACCTGTCCTGGGAGAGCTCCAGAGCAAGGCCAATGCATCCCAGCCTTGTTTTTTTTTTTTTTTTTAAGATTTATTTATTTATTTTAGAGAGAGCAAGTGTGAGTGGGGGGTAGTAGAGGGAGAGTGAAAGAGAATCCCAAGCAGACTCCATGCTGAGCGTGAAGCACAATGTGGGGCTCGATCTCAAGACCCTGAGATCATGACCTGAGTCGAAATCAAGAGTTGGATGCTAAACTGACTGAGCTACCAGGTGCTCCTCTTTTTTTTTTTTTTTTTTTAAATAAATAAAGTTAATGGTCATGGAGGATGTGTGGTGTGACTCTCGAGAGCTCCTGGTAAGGGTGTTCCCAGCACATAGATGAGACTGCCCAGTCTCACAATAAAGGACACAAACCTGGGCATGGGAGAGGCATGGGCAGAATCAAGCCCCTGTTTCTCTGGTCCCTGAGGTGTAGTGTTGTCACCATTCTCCACAGCGACAGGAGGAAATGATCCTCACTCTGGAATTAAGTTTCCATTATGTGAAACCACAAATATAATTTTAAGTATATAAAGGGTAATTTTCTTCATTGTCCCTCTTTTCAAGACACAGAATTCTAAAATTCTAAAATTTACACTAGAAATACCTTTCCTTCCTTTTAGTACAAATATTTAAATACTTGAATGACAAATTTTATGTATACATACAGCATTTCAATCCTTACATTTGTGGGAGACAAACAGATGTATATAGAACAAATATGCCAGTGCTCTAAATTTAGCTTCAGGATTTTAAAACCAATAGGAAAGCACTCAAAAGATGTTCTTGTTATTTATAAATTCAGCAGAAAACTTTGAAGTGAATTATAGCCTTGTGGATGCAGTAAGACCATCAAGCACTATTCTGTATATAAATATCATGTGTTTACCAAGTAGCAGGTAGAAGCTTTTTTTTTTAATAAAGCTGTGCATATACAAGAATATTTTGCTGTGAGCTTTGCAGACAAATGCATGAATAGCTTGCTTAAAATCACAGAACACTAGGCTAACATTCACAAAAAAAGGAAAATTTGGGGGAGTGGATATTTATTTACTTAATTCCGTTCCACTCACTCTGCCAGATTGAAAATGAATAAACATGGAAATAACATCTGTTAGCACTGGAATATCAAGTGAGGCAAGTGATTCTTACTCGTTCTCCTCACTTGCAGATAGTAGTTCAACATAGTTCATGATCTTTCTCTCTCTTTTTTCAAGTGCATGCTTTCTGACTGAATATTTATACCACGATTCGCTCTTTCTTTACCTACAGGTTTATCTGCCCACACTGAGTAGATGGTTCACTAGACTGACTTTCCAATAAATATTTTACCATAGAACTCATTAAACAATATAATAACAAAAGTAAAAATTGTCCTAGGATTCAGTAAATAGATATAACAGTTCCTTCCTCAGGAGAAATGGTAACTCTTAAGGGAATTTGTAGGAAGAAAAATCTGAACTTAAAAGCTTGCCCTTTCTAACAGTACAGCTTGAAAACTGAAGTCAACATAATTTCCTGTCTCTGTGTTGGACGATACATGGACAGGGCACACTTTCCTATATATATGTAAAATAATATTGAAAATAAGAAAAATCAAGTAAGCTACCAGACCCAGAATATACTTGCTGCTTAAAGACTGAAAACAACTGAAACAGCTTATTTACTGGGACTAATTGGTTGCTTATCAAGAACACTTGCTCGTGGTGCCAACTAATCCAAAAGTACTATAAATGATGCAGTCCTAACCCATTCTCTGTCTTTTTTTTAAAGATTTTATTTATTTATTTGACAGAGAGAGACACAGCGAGAGAGGGAACACAAGCAGGGGGAGTGGGAGAGGGAGAGGGAGAAGCAGACTCCCCGCTGAGCAGGGAACCCGACACGGGGCTCGATCCCAGGACCCTGAGATCATGACCTGAGCCGAGGCAGACGCTTCACCGACTGAGCCACCCAGGTGCACCAGCCCATTCTCTGTCTTAAAACACCTTCCTGAACATCACCAAGGTCTGGCTGTGCAACTTTATAAATATCCTTCCCGGATGTTTCTTTCTGGGATACTACTAAGACTCTATCGAGGTGACTTCTCCTACTACAGTAATGCAGGAAGATTAATAAATTTGGCTTTGCTTGTTCAGAGCTTCCTTCTTCATCATCCTCTTCACCACCCTGCTGTGCTGCTTCCCATTGCCAGGCTGCAGCGATGTGAGGTGAGATGGCAGCTCTTCTGTGCACACAGGGCACCTGCTCGACAGCCTGGGTGCTGATGTGTGCAATTCATGATCGATTTCGAGTTGTGTTGTGTAAGTGATGAGAAATATCCACTAAAAAGGGGAAGTATATACTTCCAAAAACAGAATCACTTCCTTTAATGGAGAAAATTTTAAAAAAGAGAAGACTGGTTAAAGAAGTTCCTATTCCTATGGTAGGTACATTTAGAAAATGTCCAGTGAGTCCCTATTTGCGACAGGAAGTTCTGGCTGGATGGTGAGGCTGCCACTCAGAGCTGCGTGTAGTCCTTCCAGCTTATCCAATTAGCGAGAACTACACTGCAGATTCCAGACAATTTCTTCCTCGACAGAGAAATTTCTCTGATTTCCTTGGTGCTTGCAAGCTGTGTAAAATTTTCCCTAAGTACAATTTTAAGTAAAGTAAATTTAAGCAAATTATAAAGTAAAAACTTTACTTTTTTGGTAATTTTTTTTTCTGTCCCAGTGGTCAGAATATAAAAGATAGTTAATAACATGAGTTTAAGTACAACCTAGCCCCCTCTGATTACTTTTTGCAAAAGATAGTATTTTAACTATAGCCAATTCTTTTTATTTGTGATAATTATATTTCATAAAGTCACCGCAAACACTGAATTAGTGAACACTGAACCATTGTTTTTAAGAGAAATATAGGGTTAGGTTCCTGTTAGCTTCTAGTTACATTTTTGTGAACTAATCAATATATAACTATGTTTTATGTATGTTGCTGTTTAAAGACAACTTATTTAATAATGTTGTTGACTCATTGACATTGAACTCATGGCCAATGGATGATCACTTTTACCTGAACGAAGCTTGTCCAACACAGACATCTTCTCTGTAACCAACTGCACAGCCTTCTTACACTGAGAAACACAAGCCTGCACTACCCTTGGGGGTGATATGAAACAGCAAAATCACCTGCCAAAGTAACAAAAATGTGAAAAACACAGCACTACATAGATCATGAGAAGGGCACTTGTTTACGGTATGTGCACTAAAAGAAGAAGGCAGAGGGTCACATTGTTCTACCCCAGCTGGGAGCAGTGGGGACTTAAATGTTTCACTGCTCTGCCCTTGTTTGCAAACAACCAAGAAAGTACCATGAGGATAATTTGGGGGTTACAAATAAATTTTAGTGAGTGGGCCATTTTGCAAATAAAGAATTTGTGAATAACAAATGTATTTTACAAATTATCATTTTAGTTCAAATAATGAAAGCAGAGGTTAACATCGACTGGAGACTTTTCTCTGGGACACTTTGTCCACATGAATTAATAATGATATATTTCATTTGTATTATAGTTAAAATAGCGCTGAAAAGAGTATTCTCAGAATGAATCTGCTATAGCCCATCTGCGTCCTTCAAGAGCCCTCAACATCTTCAGGACGTCCTTTCAGATTGCACTATTTCACACTGACAAGGCTTCCTCGAGTCAGATAGCTCAGTCCACTTGGTGCTTATTCATTGCCTTGTGTTATTCTTGATCTTCTTCATTTCATTGGACCTTATCTCTCCACTACTAAACATCTTGAGATAATGTAGTGACTTGTAAAATAAATGTCTGGCTGAATTGTTCATTGATCCTGTCTATGTGGTACAGTGTTCCCCTATATTCCCAACTTCTTCTGGTTTCCTCCATCTCCAATAACCTCTGTTCCTGTTACATTGTCTCCATCTTCTGCTCTACTCATTTCAACATTTCTTTTTCAAATTTTTTAATTTTTTAAAAGGTTTTATTTACTTATTTGAGAGAGAGAGAGAGAGAGAGAGAAAGAGAAAGAGAGCATGCACAAGTGTGGGGGGAGGGGCAGAGGCAGAGAATCTGAAGCAGACTCCACACTGAGCACAGAGCCCAAAGCGAGACTCGACCTCACAACCCTGAGATCATGACCTGAGCTGAAACCAAGAGTCAGACACTTAACCGACTGAGCCACCCAGGTGCCCCTTCAACATTTCTAAAATTACATCCATTCTTTAAGGTCTAACTGAAAGTCCAAGTGAAATGTTGTCATTGTTCGATGGCCCTCAGGTTCAGAAATGCACTAGACAGATTCACGGAACTCAGAAAAGCTGTTATGCTCATGGCTACGGTTTCTTGCGATGAAAGAATACACAGGAAGACCTGCAAAGGAAAAGGCACAGAGGCTGGGGTCCAGGAGAGAACACGTACTGGCTCCCAGCTTTCTCTCCCAGTGGAGTCACATGGACAGCACCGAATCCTCTCAGCAGTGCTGTGTGACCACACGGGCGCAATATTGTCAACCAGAGAAGTCTACCATGTCTTAGAGCCCAGGGGGTCAGTCGTATAGGCTTGGAGTGCCCTTGTGGCTGATGTATTTACTCAGTCTCCAGCTTCTCCTGAGGTCATGCTGACCCTGCGGAGCCCAAGGCCTCCACCGTAAATCTCCGTGACCATAGAGCTGGTGATCAGTCTCAATGACTCAAAGCCTCCGTCAAACAAAGACTTTCATCAGGCAGCATATTGCAAGGGCTCAGAGGTTATCTCCCAGAAGCTGGTCAAGGGTCAGACCTCTGCAGGGATACGCAGGGTTCCTGCTGAGTTAGCCCTCTACTGCACAAATGTAATTTACTTTGTGAACCCTCCCCTCTACCACCTCTAGCTGAAAGAAATTACTCCACCTCTGAAGTCTCACGGCACATTATTGCTTTCCTTCCACATCGCTGTTTGCCTGGCTGTATGTATGTGCCTTCATGGGCCCAGCTGCTGGAACAAGAGAAAGTAATGCACTATTTGAAGAGATTTTGATTTGCTAAGGAGGTCTGCAGACTGAGAACAAAATATAATTTGCTCTGGTGAAGATGAGGAGGGAGGGTTCCAAAGGACTGTTTGTGAGAGTAAGGAACAGAGATAAAAGACTTAGCATGTAGGGGATGCCTGGGTGGCTCAGTCAGTTGAGCGTCTGCTGGGAATGAGCCCCACATCAGGTTCCCTGCTCAGTGGGGAGCCGACTTCTCCCTCTCCCACTGCCCAGCCCCCCACCCCAGCTCATGCTCTGTCTCTCTCTCAAATAAACAAAACCTTAAAAAAAAAAAAAAAAAAACTTAAGAAGTGAATTCTACATTGAAACTAATGATACACTGTATGTTAACTAATTGAATTTAAATAAAATAAGTTTAAAAAAAAGACTATGCAACTCAGAGGAGAATCTTGGAGAGGACAAATAGCTCATTGGGAGGTTTAAGTCGTCTTGTGCCCCATGTAAATTTTAACAAAATTCACATAATTTGCAATTCCTGAGAGAGGGAGGAGGAGGAGGTACAGCACCGTTCAGAGAAAAGTGGGATTTGGGCAAAAATTGAAGACCACCGATCACAGTGATGCTACATACGATGTTCAAGTAAGCTTACTTTTCTTAAGCTGCTAATACTTGAAAGACATCATGTTTGAAGGAACTTTTGGGTGCTCACATACCTAGCACGTTCTTTAGTGTGTAACTTAATAACTAACTTTTATTTTATAATCAGCATGTGTTAGAAACTATCCTAAATAACTTATGTGCATTATCTTTTTTTTTTTTTAAGGATTTTATTTATTTATTTGACAGAGAGACACAGTGAGAGAGGGAACACAAGCAGGGGGAGTGGGAGAGGGAGAAGCAGGCTTCCCGCTGAGCAGACAGCCCGATGCGGGGCTCGATCCCAGGACCCTGGGATCATGACCTGAGCTGAAGGCCGACGCTTAACAACTGAGCCACCTAGGTGCCCCCTTATGTGCATTATCTTAGTTAACCCTGTAATGTACGATTTTTTAGGTAGCAAAAACCTAAGCCAATTTAAGTAAGCTGCTCAAGGTCCAAAGCTAGTAAGTGACAGAGCAGGTGTTTAGACTCATGTGATTTGGCACCAGGTCCCAGAACCCCAACCTCTAAATATCACTAAGCCCCACAGCAGACTACCAGTCACTAAAAATTTCATGCTTATCAGAAATCTGCTGGAAGGTTGATATTTGCCTTGAGGCCTTCACCCCAGAATACCTTCATGTTAAAGACAGACTATCCCGCAAGAAGGGTGGCAGGTTTGACTCAGTCACAATATGTGTTATCTTTGTTAGAGTCTGAATTTTCAGCTTCAACGAGTAGAACACATTTGCCCTCATGTTGTCATCAACAAGAGGAAAAAATGAGCAGTGAAAACTGATTGATAATTAATGTTCAGCCAAACAGGAGACCTTCAGGAAAACCACCATTTTCACAAACACTGCCTACCCTGACACAGAAGTCAAAGTGAGTAATCGGACTGTCTGATGCACTGGGAGAACAGTTGGTGATAAACTCTGAAACAAAGGAAATAGGTATAAATTATCTTCTTCCTTTTACACTTGTCACCCACTTAACTATTTCTGAGAAACAAAAGACCAGAGCAGAATGTACCCAACAGACAAAAGAAATCAATTCAAGAATGTAATGAAGCAAAGAGAAGGAAAGCAAAACAACTGGTAGGCACCAGAGAAGATTTGTTTTAGTTCTGCAGGACCAGAGTAATCAAAAAGAAAATAGCTCAGCTGAAAACAAAGGTATGTTGTTTTCCCTGATTGAATTATCTGGTCAATAAGAGACATAGAAGAAGAAAGGAGACCAAACACCTTATCCGGTCCCCCTTTGGTAAAGTGTGGATATGGATGAAAAATACAGCACTCTAAAAAGATAGGAGAATATAAATAAAATAATTAAATCCTAAATCCTGAAATCTTCAAATATAGGACTCAAAGTAAAAGAAGAACTCATTCAGCTTCAACATGCTGTTTTGGTAGCTCTCAGTCTCCTGATCAAATGCTTTCTCATGAAGTTCAGGCAGGTTGTCTGGAATTCTCTCCCAATCTCTAGCTTCTACTCACGCCCCTTAGCAGTGTGGCATATTTTCATGACTCTCTTCCAAAAGGATAGTTGAGTTTTATGGTTTAAGGTCAAGGTAGTAATGATTTCCATATAATATTTTTCATAAAAACAGTCTCACATGTTCAGAGGAGAAGCTAATTTTAGAGAATTAGATCTAGGTCATATACGAAAGGAGCTTACAGGAGATATTATTAGTTATTGACAAGGTGGTGTATTATTGCTTCTGCTTCCCCAACATGACACAAAGCCCTGCTAAACACTGGCCAGTTGAAAACATGCTGCACTGCTAGAGACTGGGGGAGAATGCCAAGCAACCTGCCTTACCTGTGAGGGTGTGTCAGAGAAGGTACCCTCCTCACTCAGAGACCCCAGCCTCACCAGGGGAAAGAAAGCCAGCTTGTGAGGGCTCCTCCCACAGCATGGTATGGCCGCTGAACGCCAGAGCCCAAGGGAGCAGTCTTGTCAGTTTTCCTGCTCAGGGAGCCAGCTGCCCATTCCAGGTCCTGAATATTCTGTTTCCCCCGTTTAATCTGACCACAGAACTCTGCTGTGGGTCTGTGTCCTGAGACCTTGCCCTCCCATGTGGATTGAACGTCTGGGTGTTTAGTCCTAGCCTGTAAGTGTGACCCTGTTGCTATTCATGGTTTCTGCCCAACGAGAATGGTGGATACATGAGAACAAAACCCAGTTTGCCAGTTGGATGGAAAAATTTGCCCTTATCCAAAAGTATGGTCTAAAAACATCACCATCCTTAAACCTAGGACATAACCTGGTTCTGACATAGTTTATGAGCATATGGAGCAGCTGTTGCCTTAGTTACAGTGATGATTAGATAATTCGGTAAATTACAGCAATGGTTCAGAACTGAAATCTCAGAAGACAGCAGAAACTTTGAGGTACCAAGAGGAAGCGCAATGATGCATAGTACTTATTAAAAATGAAGACATATGGGTTTTGGCATGGGCATACTGAATCCAGTTGTTAATAGCCATCTCTGAGAATTCACTTTCAAATGCAGCAGTTTATTTTCCGTCCCCACAGCAGGCAGAACACGGCAACTCGTGAGATGCCTTATTGGAAAAAATATTGGCTTCCATGAGTTCACCCAATTAAATCAATGTAGCAATAGTGCTGAGGGAACAGCAGGGACAGTTATAGCTCAGTCTATGGAGATTAATTTGTCTAAGGAAGCAGTGTTAGCACCGGGGGCTGGAGAGCATGGAGGACAGCAGAGCTTAGGGCCGGATGTTGACTGTGGGCCACGTGGTCAAACTGGTCACCAGAGTGTGTCATCGCACATATGGTGGAGGCATTTCTCATTTCTTCAGGCTTCTCCATGCCTGAGCCAAGTACTCTCTGGCCTCCATGTTTCTCTGCTGTCCTCCATTCCTGTCAAACAACTTCCCGAGTACTAATAGATGCCATGGCCATCTTGAGTCCGAGGTAGGAAGTACACCATTAAACCATAGCCTCCTCTGTAGAAAAGGATGCCAGAATGATTATAAATGCACATTATGCATCTGGTCCACGAATCCACTGCTGGGTTCTCATGTGGGAGGAGGAGGCTCTGATGTTGGGGTACAGGAAGTGCCACCCCATGGGGTCCATGGCTGTCTACTGTCACAGTGTACAACTCAGGAGGGGCTGCCAACAATTAGTGTTGGGATCAAGATAGAAGAACAAGGAAATGACATGAATGAATCTATTTTTCTGTCACCATGACAAAAATAAATTCCAAATGGATTTAGGGATTTACATGAAAAAAAAAAAAAAAAACAACAACAACCCTACACCAGGACTGTAATAAAATGAAGCTGGCACAAAGAAGCAGAAAACATGAGGGAAAACCTGTATAAACTGGAAGTGTTGAAACACTTGTAAGTACGCCTGAAAATAAAAATATACTGAGAAAGACTTACCTCTTTGATTAGGGGCCCAATCTAGGTCGTCAATCCTAAAATACTGGCAGGTAGCAGGAGCCAATATTTAGGGGTAAAGCTAATAGGAAGAAAGTTTAGAAATTAAGATTTTTGAGAAATTGAAGATACTGAAGGTAACTGAGGATAAGTGGTATTGGGGAATAAAATTAGGAGACCTAACAAGTAATTAAAAGAGGTAAGCCTGGAAGCGGAACTGTGGAAATGTGTGGCCAACTTTCTGCAGCTTAGATCCCATCATTTCAAGAGAGAAGAGTCAGATGAGAAAAGTATGACTTTCAAAAGGTAAGGAACATGACTCTCTTACAAATAGAGACATGTGTCAAAAATTTATTTAAATCATTAATGAGGGAATCAGCTAGAAGAAAATACTGGTTCAAAGGAGTGCAGGAGAAATAAAATTCCTTATAGACACTGAAAGAAAGACACTGGAATGAGATTGACACATGCATTCAAAACTGTTTAGTGTCCTACAGGGGGATCGGACTGTGACCTTTGGAAGTATCTTTCCTCTGGGTGTAAATCATGGATCTCTACTGGTCAAAATCCATTTGATTTGCTATCATACAAAGATAATTTGCACAATTCTCACTTTTCTAAAAGTTAAAGATGAGTCTTTGAAGAGTTGCAAAATATCCTACCCAATCCTAAATAGTCAGAGAACAGTGCACATTCCTAGAGAATTACATGAACTAATCTTTGAGTGGGGCCATTGGGCCCACACAGCAGGTGCCTGGAAAAGGGCACAAATTCCTCCTTTGGCTTATTTCCAGATTTTTGAAATTACTGTTTTCTTAACAATCTGACTATGCCAAACATGGATAAATGACCCAATAAATGTTCAGTCACTGCCAATATAAAGTATCTCTTCCCTATGCTGCAAGGTCTGAGGTCTTTTCAAGAAGCAGCTGTCGGGTGTGTTAGATTTTAAAATGTGGGATAGTAACACTCTCAACATTGCACTTGGGTATTGAGGCTCCTTCAGAAAACTCTCACTTTACAAGATCATTTAAAATTGTGAAAAAAAAGATAAGTCACTTAAAAGAGATATTTACATCTCTTTAGCATTTATTATCTTCAATTTTCTACCAAGAACATGTATTTTTTTTTAAATATCTTCTTCATAAGATCATAAAAAATGTAATAGCATTTTGGAAAAACTACAAAGCACACCAAAGTCACAGTGCAAGATTTATCGTTTTTAATGAAAGCATTAACTACACTAATAGAATCATATTATCAGTGACTTAATGCATCTCTTATGAGTATCACACCAAAGTTCTTTATACTCAGTGGAATGTTGAAATGCTTTAAGCTCAGGAAAGATATTCAGAATTGTAATGGCCCTCTTAAGAGTCACATTTACAATGAGGGAGAAGTGCTATTATTTAGAGTTTTCAACTTTCAGTTAAGGACATAATGTTAGAGAAAGAATAGCAGCTTTTAGACAAGTTTGTGGAAATAAGACTGACCAAATGTTCTGTATCCCCAGTGAGCCAGGAAGAAAGAGAATTCAAAGTCAATTGTGAACATCTTCAACGGTCCATGAGTTGAAATCCCATATAAAAGAATGGATACACATTAGTGCACTGTTAAAACTTCTTTGCCAAGCAATTTTTAAAACAACAGAGATGACCGAGTTCAAGACAGAGCTATTTAATTTTTCCTATTCGCTATAGATGAACGTCCAGGGGGGCCCCAGAAGTCTTATGCACCAGCTTCTGAAGAGTCAAGTGTACGACCAAGCCATCACAGTGGGTCTGTGATCAGAGGTGGAATGTCAATAGCTGGGAGCAAAGTGTTTCCTCTTTCTCTGGAGATCTGGCTTTCCAAGTGTCTTTGAAAACAACATCTCAGGATTCTAATAAAATCCTCTCCAGGTCAAGACCAGAGAGTGGACCAGTGGAGAAAGGAGATTGCGTTTGTCCTAAAAGTTCAGTGAGAAAAACAAAGATCCTGTGCCTTCGCAGCACCCTTCTCAGACCAAGGCTAGGCGTTTCATAGAGACTCAGAGTCCAAACCTTAGATCAATATCTGATAAATCTAGATTAATGTCAGCACTGTAAGTGGACAGGTAGAAAGACTGGGTTCACTTCACCATTAGCAATGTTACCATCAGCTAAAAAATGCACACACACATATGCATACACAGTGTAGGAAAATGTGCAAATGGGTTTTCGTGGTTGGTTTTTCCGTGTTTTTCAAACCATAACTGAATTCATATTGGGCTGAGGGCTTAATAGTAGAATCTGTGTTCTGTTCATTTCCTTCCCTAGTCTTTCAGTTATTAACACGAATGATCAGTCATTTCCCTTTATTGTGTTCCAGTCTGGATAGATCTGCTGCTGGTGGGCACGTTTTGTAGGTGTAGTCCTGTGTGTGTGTGATTGGATGTGTAGATGTGCAGGTGTTTGGGTGTTTGGCTGCGTGAGGGTGTGGCAGATGGTATTAGGGAGGGGGTGTGCAGTGTATGGGGAGTCCTACACATAGTCCACGAAGGTTGAAACCTAACTTGGAATGCTCCCTTTTCTTCTCTCTCCCAGAAACATTCCACAGCTAGACAATCCAAAATGTGGATACTGGGACACTCACTAAAATTCTTTCTACCCCAACTAGCATACGGCTGCTTTTGTGATGGAATATATTTATGCATATCAAAAACTTCAGCTGTGGTCCCAATAATTAGACTTTATTCTATTATCCCTGTCCTGCACAGTCTTTACAAAATTTACCTCCAGGTCTCAGAATCTCTACTCTCTCTAGAATCACTACTACTTTTATCTACCCTTAAGTGTTCTTGGTGAATATGGTAGTTAAGTTAGGCATTTAATAAACAGGGAACTGCATATGGAGGGTTGGAGGATGAACTCTCTGCAAGGATGGAATCTGAATATGTTCTAAAACTTATCCAAAAGCACACTCATCATCTGGACCAATACAGCCAAACAGAAATGGGATGCCCATTATCCCTTTCCATATGAGCCAAAGCGGGGAAGAATTGGACTGGGACCGCTGATGTGTACTCGAATTCAAGCTGCCTGATTTTAAAGCACTTTAGAGCTTATGTCCTAAAGGTTTGGAAAAATTAGTGGGTGCCAGCTTGGCAAAAGTATCAAATGGAAATTGGCAAAAGGAGGGAAAGTCTCCCTCCCTGCAGTTTCCCCCCTTTCTAGGTGACCTTACCCTGTGAAGACTTTATCTTTTTATCTCTCCCATTTTATTGAGTCAGTCTCTATAGGAACCCCCATCAAGATGTCTGGTACTCTCAACACCAAACATGATATTAACAGTGGAATTCTGGTGCCTACACATATGTTATTTTTGACATAAATGTCATATTTGCCATGTACGATATTGTCTTGCGTAGATTTACCTTTTAAAATTAAAATAGTATCCATATCCCTGGTGGCATAGGAAAATAAAATGATTTTAAGTTCATTTTTTAAATGAAGGTTTGGAACTGTTTCAAGAAAGTTTTCCTGTGACCTTGCTTGCATGCTGCACAACGTGACCTCTGGAGCCAGTCGGCCCGGGTGGGTCTGGCTCCTTCCATCTCCCACCATCTCCATGACCTCGGGCACAGAGTGATTTAAACTCTCTGCTCTTTAGTTTCCCTAAATGAAAAACGGGGATGATAATAAGTCCTCTAAAATGGAGTTTTTATGAGAATTAAATGAGGCAACATGGGCAAAAAGCTTGAAACAATGCCAGACATTTACCAAAAGGCATGTAAAGGGTTGAGGAATAAAATGTTTAGATGATTGGCTTGTGGCTGGTTAATAAAATTGTCAAAAAGTTTCATTAAGTTTTGATGGTGAAGATATTAATATCTCCATATAAAACCTGAGGAACTTGTCTCGACAGCGGCATTTAAGCAATGTCCTTCCTACCAGACTACTAACATTACGGTAAGGAAACGTGTCTAGTGCTGCCTTCGGAACTGGAATGAGGAGGCGGTGGCTGGTCCAGCCCTCCTGGTGACGGTCTGTGCCGGGCTCAGCAAACTGCTGGATGGGCTCCAACTGCCTTGTCTCTAAAAGAGCACCTGTTTCGTTTGTCTGTGTTTTTTTAAAGAAATATTCCTATAAAGTTGAATCATGCAGAAACGATGGAAAGTTAATTTATTTTTTGTATTAAATACAACTTTGGAAATCACCTCACCCACACGAGTGTTTGCCTCCTCAAATTACATAGGAGGAAAATAAAATCCAAGATGGAGAACACAATTTGCCCGTACTTCCTGTACCACGTTCTCCCCACCCCCTCCCTCGCAGCCCACCGTGGGGGTGACCCATTACCCCTCAGAGCAAGCCTCCATCTGCAGGTCCCACCAGCTCATTCAAGGACATCTGAATCCAAGTTCACCATACAACCCTTGGCCTCTGGAAGTCCCTCCTTTCCTAACAGCCATCCAAGGAGGAGAATTTTGAAACCTTTGGGTGGAAGAGGTCTGTTTGGTCCTTTCTTATATTTCCTACCTCTGCTGAAAATCTCACTCTGCTCATGTGTCGCCCACTGACCTTGCTGAGCATGTTTAGGACTGCTATTTTGAACTCCGTATCAGGTAAATCACCATTTCATTAATGTCTGTTTCTAGGGCTTTGTCTTGTTCTTTTGTTTGGAATCTTCTCCTCCGTTCGTTCATTTTCCTGGATTCTCTGTTGATTTCCGTGCATTAGATGAGACGGCCACCTCATCCAGTCTTGATGGAGTGGTGGTCGTAGGATGGGAGCCTTATCCATCAGCCTGCCTGGCTCTTTTGCGGGTGTCTCTCCAGCTTGGCGGTCGTCCAGCCCGCCTTCTTCGTTCTCCGTGGCCCCCAGTGGCTGAGGCTGTGCCAGGACCTGCCAGTGGCGGAAAGGGGAGCATTGCAGTCTTGATGGAGCCAATTGGGAGGCAGAGCTGGGCAGGGCTAGGAGGATGTGCACGTCGGGCCCTCCCGGGGGAAACTGGGAGATGGGCCGTGTTGCCTATTTTCTCTGCACTGGGCGGGGTGTGCAGCTGAGGGAGCTGCTCCTGCCTCTGTGATTCACCACTTCTGGGTTTGCCACAGTTCCGTGGCACCTGTGAATGCAAGGCCCTGGGGCTAGCTCAGCCAGGCCTGGCAGGCACTCCTCCTGTGGGGACACCTGCAGAAGCTGGGGTGTCAGAGTGTGGCCAAGCTCCTTCCAGGAAGACATGGGTGCTTTGGAGACAGTGGGCTCAAGCGGGAGGTGAAGGTTTTGTCTTCCGGCTTCCCCCGTCTCTGCAGAGGAGGGCGGTCAGCCCCTGTGTGTGCTAATGAGGAAGGTGGAAGCATCACCCCAAGCAGCTTTTAAAGTAGCAACAGGCCTTTCTGAGAGACTGGGAATGGGCTTGTCGCCTGGTCCCCTCCCCGAGCCCTCGGGGGATAAGCAGCAAATCCTGTAGGTCTCAGGAAGGCAAGCCCTGTTCGCTGTCAGACCTAGGTGTTTGGGGAGCCTGTCCCTCCTGCAAACCGAGGCGTCAGGTGTCCAAACCCTTGACTCCTCGGGGAGAAGCTGGGAGCTGGGGGTTCCCTCGAACTGTAGGACACTAAGCCAGGGGTGTGGTGATGGCAAGAGTGTGTCAGCCTTTCCTACCGTTCCGATGTGGATGATGCGGGTGTTTTCCTATTTGCCTGATCTGCAGGAAGCACACAGCTAGTTTCTGGATTTCCTTCCAAGGAAATTGCTCCAGGCGCAGATTTGGTGCGTCCGTGGGAGGAGGTGAGCTCAGAAGGGTCCTCTGTCACCATGATGGAAAGGAACCTGTTTCACAGTCTGGAGGAGTTTCAGGACCCCCTCGTGTCCAGCAGAACCTGTCTGTTTCAGAGAACCTGCGACCACAGTGAGCCGCCGAGGCCACTGTTCCCCACTGCTGAGGTCACGGCATGTCTTCGGGGAACGGGTGAGGACCGTGAGCTCCCACGCTGTGTGTCTAAACTTCAGCACTGACTTGAAACCCGAACCTGCACCTTGGAAGCAGCTCCTGTTTTTATCATTCCTCATTGCGACTTCTTGCCAAAATGTTTTCAAAGGTGGCCCAAAATGTTTGGTGGCGATCTCTGAGTGATGCAGAGTCTGCATTTCTTCGCCAGCATCTGGTGTTGCTACTATTTTTTCTTTTTAATCTTAGTCATCTCCTATGTGTGTAGCGATATCTCCTTGTGGTTTTTAATTTGCATTTCCCTGACAGCGAATAGTTTTGTCAAACATCATGTGCTTATCTTCCATATCCTCTCCAGTAAAACGTGCTTTCTAGGTGGATCGTTATGTGTTTTAAAAACACTATTGAGTTCTGGAAGTTCTTTACATATTTTAGATACTACTTCTTTGGATATGTGGTTTCCAAATTATTTCCCTAGTCTGGAGCTTGCGTTTTATCCTCTCAACAGGCTATTTTTTAAAACAAAATATTTTAATTTGATGAAGTCCAACTCATCAATTTTTGTGTTTATAGATCATGTATTTGTATCAAATCTAAGAAGATTTTGCCTAGCTCTAGATCCCAAAGACTTTCTACTGATTGTTAAAATTTTATAATTTTCACATAAGTCCATGACCCATATTAATTTTTGTATGAAGGCACGAGTTTCTTATGTCAAAATTCTTTGACTCTTTACCTTGCCAATAGATGTCCATTTACCCCAGTAGTATTTTTGAAAAGTTATTTTGCAATTTTATAAAATCATTTATGCATCTATGGGTGGGTCAATTTTGAGGATAGCTAATCTGTTCCTTTGATGTGTGTCCATCCTTCTGCAACTGCTACACAGTAACCATTGCTGTCCTTGTCTTTAGATGAGGTCAGTTTATTTCTTCCACTTTCCCATCTTTTAAAAAACATTTTCAGGTCATCTAACTCCCCAACATTTCCAGATAAATGTTAGAATAATCATATCTATAGCGACAAAAAAATTCATGCTGGGATTTTGATAAGAACTGCATTAAACTTGTGTGCCAATTTGGGGAAAATTGCCATCTTTACCATATTGAGTATTCTAATCCGCAAACAAAATATATCTTTTTTTTTTTTTAAAGATTTTTTTTATTTATTTGACAGAGAGAGACACAGCGAGAGAGGGAACACAAGCAGGGGGAGTGGGAGAGGGAGAAGCAGGCTTCCCGCAGAGCAGGGAGCCCAACGCGGGGCTGGATCCCAGGACCCTGGGTTCATGACCTGAGCCGAAGGCAGACGCTTAACGACTGAGCCACCCAGGCGCCCCCAAAATATATCTTTCTATTTATTTTAATCTTTTTTGATTTCATTCATCAGTGTTTTGTAGTCTTATGCATGTTTTGTTAGCTTTACATACAAATATTTCTTGGGCGAAGGGAGTGATTATATTGTATATATATTATTTATATCTATTAAATTATTTATATAAATTAATATATATATTTGACCTCCATGTGTTTATTGCTTTTTATATGTTTAATTGCTCTTGAAAATTTACCTGCAACATTGCTGAATTATTATTCATAAGAGTTTTTTGTATATTCCCAAGGATTCTCTACACAGACAATCCCGTCACCTGCAAACAGAGTATTTCTTCCTTTCTAATTTGTTAGCCTTTTATTGCTCTTTCCTGCTTTCATGCGATGGCTAGAGCTTGCAGCACTATACTGAATAAGAGTGGTGTGGGCAGACATCCTTGACTTATTTCTGGCCGTAGGGGGAAATACTCCGTCTTTTACAATTAAATGTAATATTAGCTACAGATATTTCGTAGATGCTCCTCATCAAGTTTCATCTTTCTAGTGTTTATTTGTGAAGTGCTTCTCTGCATCAATTGTTATGATGTTGTGAGTTTTCTTCTTTAGCCTCTTAATATAATGTGCTACCAAATATGGAACCAGCTTTGCATCTTCGGCATGGCAGACTTGGGCAGGGTTTATACAGATATTTTTAACATGTTGCTGAGTTCTATTTGGTCATATTCTGTTAAGACTGTTACATCTATGCTCATAAGGGATACTAGTCTGCACTTCTCTATTTTTGTACTGGTGCTCGCATCATGAAACACAGAGCAATGTGACCACACTACCTCAACAAAGTGGCCAAGGTCAAGATGATCAATTGCCCTGATTTTGAAATTATGTGATGAAAATAGCACTTATCTTCTATGATCTTCCTCTGAAAATCCCATAACCCCAGTGTAAGCATTAGGAAAAAGGCAGGCAGGTAAAGAAGCATCCTACAACAGACTTAAGTCTTAACATCTCCGCTGAGAGAGGGGTCTTCAGCAGGTGACCTGTTAGATAGGGGAAGCTCTGTCTGGGAACTCAACTGTCAGAAACCAGTACTGGGATATTTCTTGTGAATGGGTTGGTGAAGGTCTTTGAAGAGAGCACAGGACAGCGTGGGGGAGAGAAACCCCGGGGGTAAACAGATATGGGTCAGAGAGGAGAGACTGAGAGCAGGAACTAACCTATCATCTCATCTGGGTCCCTTCTTGCCTGTACCTCTTCTTTCTGAACTGTTTTGGTAGGAGAGGCTTTTTCTAAGGACCCAAATTGTGGAATGATGATGGGAAGAGATGGATTATAATAGTCACAAAAGATGGAAAAGAGAATCCATCCAGTGCCCATTTTGTAAGTGAATATTTGTACCAAAATGTATATTTAACAGTAAATGACTGGTCTATATGTGAAATTATTATAACACAGAAATTTTAAAACAGTCTAACTTAAATAAACCAAATAAGCATTGTCATTTTAAAGCCATCTACGTGGGAGACTCTCCACAAATTTCTAACCACCCTGTGTGATTTTTAGGTTTTTAAAATATGATTTTAATACAAATTAAAACATTATTGTAATTACTCTTTTCACACTCAAGAATCTTACTGTTCCTTTAAAGGGCAGTTCCTCCACAGAGCCATCCTTGATTGAGATTTCTTCTCCTCTGATTTTTAATTTTCTGTTTTCCCTCCCTCCCCCCACAATGCACACACATATCTGTGGCTCCCAGGCTACTTATAATGATGTAAAATGACTATAGGGCAATGGGTCTCTTGAAGCAAGACTGCTTGGGTCCAAATCCCCAATATACTGTGTAGCATTTAGTATCTTTGTAGCATTTAGCAGGTGGCTGCACTTCTTTATGCCTTAGATTCTTCCTTTGTAAACTGAGGATGGTAATAGTGTACATTTCATACAAGATTGTAGTTGAAAAATTAACTGAGTTAATACATAAAAAAATTACTGAGAAGAGTATCTAAAATATTATAGACATTCCATAAATGTTAGTCACTATTATTGTATTGTTCTGTGTAGTGCCATGAAGATCTCCGCTGATGCATTCTGAAAGGAGGGAAAGTCGTATTGACCAAATATCAGATGAGCAGAAGACACCGTTTTATGTGCTCTCATGCTTTCATTCATGTTCTCCTACTTAAATAGTTTAATACATTAAATTTGTCTATATTTTAAATCACATGTGAGAATCACAGATGAGGATCCCACATATTATAAATGTTTAAAATAGTGAAACGGAGATGCTTGTTGATAGGAATTTGAGCGACGGGATAATTTCAATACATCTGCAAAGTTTCACTCTCCGATTACAGAAAGGTGCTTATAAGCCACTAGTTTTCATTTTCTCTTAATTTTTCTTCATGTCTATACATCCCTCCTAAGATACATAAAGAAATACAGTAAGAGAGATGAGGGATGCGGAGCTAACGGCAGTAAGCCCTCCCCACATGCTCAGCGTTCCAACAGGCTGTTTTCAACACTGTGTCATGTAACCCAGTCATGGTATGTGAGGCAATTACCAATAATTTATTAATGTTTATAGACAAGGAAACTGAGGGTTAGAGAGTAAGTCACTTATCTGACGGCGCAGGAAATGTTCCAGAGCTGGATTCAAATCCAGACTCTTTAACACCAAACCCCAAAATGGTAACCATTAAGCAAACCCAAACCTTTAAGTTTTGAGAGTAGAACTCCTGCCCCTAAATGCCACACCTCTGAGTCATGTTGCTGGATTAAAAACCAGCTGTAGGGCTCTAACTGAAGGTTCAAAGCCTGGTGGGGAAAGCAAGCTTGTCTCTTCTAAACAACCTTACGAAAGACAAGCAATTGTTCAATTTAGTCTACATTTTGTCAGGGCTCTAAAAAGTCTGTCCTGTCTGGACTCAGTTGTCCTGCCATTGCGCTAATAAATAAACTCAGGATATAAACACTACGCTCAAGTTCTTATTGCCCTTAAACAACAAACCATATTTTTACAGGATGGAATCTGTCACTTATAGGGGAAACTGCCAGGTCTTTGTTCTCGTCATGAGGGAGGCTTTGGTGCTCCAGTATTTCAGACCACCGCCTTCAGGCAAATGAGAGAGGGTTGGGGAAGCAGACTCCATTCCAGTCTGTTCATTTCAGGGATCATTTTGCCTCAAAGTACCAGCGTAACCATTGAAAAAGGGCTTGAAACATTCACAGTCATGTGTGGCAGGGTCTGCTTTATTAAGGAAACTAAATTTTGTGCAGGGAAAAGGAGATATTAATGAATATCGGACCCTTGATGTGAAGGAAGTAGGTGATAACTCATATGACTTGACATTAATCATTGAACGTAAGTATTGTCTTTATTCTTACAAGTCTTGTGAATGATACCTCTTCATAACCAAAGTGGGCAATTTTCCTCTTTTGCAAAGACTAACCTTATTCTATCTTCGCCTCCTTCAACCAAATAGGGCAGTGCTCACATCACTGCTGATACTTTCTGAAGGTCAAACACTGTGGCAAGTTGTGAATTAGTATTGATACCAAACATTCCTTCCCACTCCGCTGTGTCCGTAAATAAATATTAGCCCCTAGAAATGTTATCTGAAGTTCAAGGAAAACGGACTTTCCAGCATTTGGAGGATCTCCTCAGTGATGTGATCTTGGTACTGTAGCCTCTGGTTTCTGGGGTAAAATGAACATAATCATCTGGCCCCAGAGCCACATTTTCATGATGAGCAGACAAAATGCGGTGCCAAAATGATTGATAATGTTTCTCAGATCCTCAACAGGACCCTGGGTTTATGATGTGAGGATATTTGGTGTCAAACACTGGACACATTGCTGTTTCGGTTTCTCTTTTTCTCTCCCAAACACCTTGTCTCATGAAGGCAGGTAATAAAAACAAACAGAAAATAATATCTTGACTATTATCTCCTGGTTTGTCCTTGAGCATCTACTTCGCCAGTTCCCAAGGGGATGAGATGAAGTCCTCCAGATTTCACAAGCGGTGCTTGTCTCCTGTTATTCGTCTCAGAGATTTCATTATCTCAAGCCACAGGTGGCTGGTTGGCCCAAAAACGTAGACATGCCCCTCATCGCCTCCCACCACTGTCCCTTCTGCTGTGCCGTAGGGATTGGTCATGTGGAGTCAAGGTCTGGTCCCCTGAGCATGTAGATGCAGACTCCCTGTGTCCACCAATCTCTTACGCCACCTCAGTCATGCAGACCCGAGGCCAGCATGCCAGCTCACAGCTCTCCCACCCAGCTGCGTTCCACACAGCCAGCTGACGCAGACACAACACAGTTCATCTTACTCAGCCTTTGTAAAGGAAACCGTGCTGTGCAGATGAAGGTCATTTTCAGATAGGTCTACGTTAATGAACACAGATGTCAATCCTTTGTGAACCAGCCTTCACCCGTACCTTGGGCATCTGCTTGTGCATCAGTTCCCTTCCTTCGTAGAGGGTCTAACTCAGAATCACTTCCTTGCAGTTAAATGTTGCCCCACTGCCCTGTATCTTCTGCTTCTAGTCGTGAAATGAAACATAGCCTTAAGGTTCTAACACATAACATCTGTGACCCCTTATGGTGTTTTTTATTTGCTATTTAATGTCATTCTAAGAAAAATTAAAATGTGAAGTTAGTAACATAAATTTCATTAATCTTTTTGTTGAACAATACCAGCTTTAAATGTAGGCGTGGAGCCCAGCCCAGCGCAGGGCCCTCCCAGGTGTGACACCCTCGTGAGCGCCCAGGTTGCACAAGCGTGCAGCTGACTCTGAGTGTGGTCCCTTGCAGGTGGAACTGGAAGCTGTCACCTCCTGTCTCCAAGCAAAGGTCCACACGGACCCAGAACCCAAACATTAAATGGCAGAATACAAATCTTCTCATGGTACATAAGGCAGCCATTAGGAACATCTTAAGAGGAAGGAACTTACGAATCCTATTTTAACAGATGTTCTTCTCACCCAGAGTTTTACTAAACTCACTGAGTTTTACTAAAGCTTAAACCCTTATTATATCCACAAGATTCTACATTCTCTTTCCTCTCTCACCTCCCTCAAACTAGCCTGCCTTCTTGATAGTCCAGCGCCCAAGATTCTTGGCTGTGCCCTGTACATGTAAGACACACTCTCATGCTTGCACCTCGACATCCGGTGCTTCCTTTGCCTGGAAAGTGCTTCCCACCGACATCCCACAGACGGCTCCCGCCCCACACCCTCCAGGACTCTCATCATCCTCTCCATGTGGTCCTCTGTGGTTCTCTCATCTCTGACTTCCCTGCTCTGTGCCCAGGCTCTTTGTAACCAGGTAACACACTATACATTTTGTTTGTTTATCTTGTTCATCATCTGTCTCCCCTGCTCCTGCACAAGGCTGGGATGTTTTCTGATTTCTGTACTAGATACTAGAAGCACCTGGAATATGTCCATGTCACAGCAGGTGCTCAGTAATCATTTCACAAAAGACTGAATTTAGAGAGCCATTAAAGTTATATAAATTCATTAATTCCAAAAATAATAAATAAAATAACTGCCTAAGATCTGCCTGCTGACAGCCATAATAATGTAAACATCTGTGATCTTGACTCGCTTGGCTTTACAAGGGGTTTGCTTTGTGGCCTTGAAGAGCAACACCTTCAAAGTCATTGATAAATAATTTACATTATATTTAAATAACTTCTA
Organism: Halichoerus grypus; assembly: GCF_964656455.1. NCBI lineage: Eukaryota > Metazoa > Chordata > Mammalia > Carnivora > Phocidae > Halichoerus > Halichoerus grypus. The sequence continues at coordinate 83,953,651 of NC_135718.1, forward strand.
AATCATTCAATCAATGTGAAATGCCAAATTGAATCTGTTAGGCTGTGACTAAATCCTGTCAGGCTTATGAATGGGTAACCGTGGTTAGCCTTTCAAATAAGAGACAGCACTCTTCCACAGAGCAAGAAAGGACACTAGGGACTCAGTAACATTAGTTTCTGTTCTAGTCCTGCCACTGACTTCTTGTGTAATCTGAGGTCACTCACTTAACCTTTCTGTGTCATATATTTGCTTACCAGCAAAATGAAGAATAATAAGTCTGGCCTACAGTTATTTTTTAAAAGATGATGGTCCAACACGATACAAATGTTAGGGGCTAAATGCAATAGTATGTTTTTCTACTTATACTATCGCTTCAACTTAAATTAAGTCTATTCCTTTTCACATGATAAGTTGGATAATTATTTAAAAGGGGAGATGTCCATCTATTGGTTTTACATAAAGCTCTTGGACATACTGCAGGAATAGGCAATGTGGTTGGTTTGTGATTTGGGGCTGTCACACCATGATGTTCCAAGCTTTGTAACCATAGCATAATCAGACATATCCAATATTGTTCCTGATAATAGATTTGCCTTATCATTGAATTAATTAAAGGGAAGAAAGATGGTAAAACTCAATTTTTAAAACATTCTTTCCATTAGTGTGTTCCTTGTTGTTTTGTTTTTCATGATGTATTGAGTTGTCCCACAGAAACCACCAGATTCACTGGGGCTAAAGATTGGCCCATCATAAAAAATACTCCTAATTCATAAATCAATAAGGCTGCCATTTGCATCAATTCCCCCAAAGATGTCCTTGATTAAGCAGGAATGAAGGAGAGGGAGGAAGTGCTGAAGGCCTGGTGTAGAGACTATACCACAGGGCTGACGAGGAGCAGTCCTGTGTGTGTCACTCAGCTTGTCTTCTGGAACTGTGCACAGTGACTTGTGAGAAAGGCCTGGCCGTAAGAACATAGGGGAAAGAGGCATCAAAGAACTGGGTCTTTAGGTCTGTACACAGAGGGACACACATGATAAGGGAAGATAGTTCCCTTCTTAGCAACATCATATCTAGAACCGAGCAAAAGAATAGTTCTTCCAAATCCAGAGACAGTGAAGACCCATACTGCCCATGAGTGGGGCCAAAAGCCACCTCAGTCAAAATCTCTTCACAGTGAGTGGATCCTGGTGTGAGTATAAGGAAGAAGTGGCAAACACGTGAGCTGAGAAAAAATGAGTCAAAACCATTTGCAAGCACGCGTGAGATACTTCAGCTACGCCCTTGAATTTGGAAGGACAAATGTGCTTCTGACACTTCTGGCTAATTTTGTTCGAGGATGGTGAGCTGGGAGCTTCCAGTGTTACAAGCTAGTAATCTGAATCCTGTAAGGTGTGGCCAGGAGACCAAAAAAGGCACTGAATCACTGGGAACTGAGGTGATGACCAGGAAAGCGTGTAGAAGAAAGACAAAAGCCAACTTCTCCTGGCTTGTTTGCTCAGTAATTTGCTTATCTTCTAGGTGGCACATCCATTCCTACATCATTCTCAGGCCCATGACTCAAAACGGAGGATCTTACTGTCCATCAACAGATGAATGGATAAAAAAGATATGGTATATATATATATATATAATGGAATATTATGTAGCCATCAAAAAAATGAAATCTTGCCATTTGCAACAACGTGGATGGAACTAGAGGGTATTATGCTGAGCGAAATAAGTCAATCAGAGAAAGACAAGTATCATATGATCTCACTGATACGAGGAATCATAGGGGAAGGGAGAAAGGGAGAAAAAAATGAAACAAGATGAAACCAGAGAGGGAGACAAACCATAAGAGACTCTTAATCTCAGGAAACAAACTGAGGGTTGCTGGAGTGGGGGGGGGGGAGGGATGGGGTGGCTGGGTGATAGACATTGGGGAGGGGATGTGCTATGGTGAGCGCTGTGAATTGTGTAAGACTGATGAATCACAGACCTGTACCCCTGAAACAAAGAATACATTATATGTTAGAAAAAAAGAAAAAAGAAGATAATAGGAAGGGAAAAATGAAGGGGGGGGAATCGGATGGGGAGACAAACCATGAAAGACTATGGACTCTGAGAAACAAACTGAAGGATCTAGAGGGGAGGGGGGGTGAGGGGATGGGTTAGCCTGGTGAGGGTATTAAAGAGGGCACGTATTGAATGGAGCACTGGGTGTTATATGCAAACAATGAATCATGGAACACTACATCAAAAACTAATGATGTAATGTATGGTGACTAACATAACATAATAAAATAAAATAAAATAAAAATACAGAAAAATACAAAAATAAAAATCATAAAATAGCAAAAAAAAAGGAGGATCTTAAACTTTTAAATAAATCTAGCTGATTTTTTTTTCCCTAAGCATTTGCCTTGACTGCTGAATCTGAAAATAAAATCATCCTAGTTCTAAGTTCTTGTTACAGATCTATTCAGTTAGATCCTCCACTTCTCCAAACTAATTATCAGAAGCCATAAAATTCAGCTATTATCATGCCTGATGATTTAGCATGTATTATGGTTAATTTTTGAATTTAGCAAATTATCTCATCCTTTGAGAAGAAACAATTTCGTATAAGAGAGAATGTTCTCAAGTGGCTCTTTCAATATCTGTGCCTGGATGACTCTTGTGCTTCTTATCATCTCCACCAGAGTAGTCAAATATCCGCAGAAATATAGTTTATTTTATACATTTTACACGGATAGAGATTGAAAAATAAATCTGCGTCACACACGTATCTTTATTGGACATTATGACAATATCCACTACTATTCAGGAGACACTCTTCAGGAGACAGGACAAGTAAGCAAAGCATAAATAGATCATAAATTCCAAAGTGCTAGATAGTCAGTAAATATAAGTCGTGAAGTAGAATAATAGGAGTGAAAAGAGGAGAAAAGTAGTGATCGTTTTTTTAAAAACATTTTTTTAAAAACAAAAAAAAAAATCCCCAAACAAGAATTTAGAAAATTATGATTGTAAATGTTTAGGAGATTCCCACCCATACTGATTTCTGATTTACATTAAGTGAAATAAGAGTGGATTTTCCTATACTCTATCCTCAGATTCAAAGCTGATAAGGGCGCCTGGGTGGCTCAGTCGGTGAAGGGTCTGCCTTCGGCTCAGGTCATGATCCCAGGGTCCTGGGACTGAGCCCCGCATCAGGCTCCCTGCTCAGCGGGAAGCCTGCTTCTCCTTGGCTCATGCTCTCTCTGTCTCTCTCTCTCTCAAATAAATAAAATCTTAAAAAAAAAAAATTCCTCTTGCTGGGGCCGACAGTGGCTGCGTTCTGAAAGTCTCTGCGCTGCCACTTCTCCATCAGGATTTTCTCTTGCAAGCTGAAGAGAAACAATCCTTTTCAACAGAAAAGATTCTGCTTTTAACTAAGCTCTCCAACCATCTCTGTCCCTGCCAGGGTTTGAAGGATTGTTGGGGAGAGTTCTTTTTTTTTCTGGCACAATTCCATTTCATTCATATCCAAGATCCCATTATGCAGTCTCCTTAAGAATTTGGTCCCATTTTATTTAACAAACTAATTTTTTATGTTGATACATATTGCAATATTGTAAAGTAAGCATGCAAAATATACAGTGACTTCTGCTTTGTGTAGCGCCTTTCTTTTGCAAGATTTTATTCTATAGTTTTCTAGAAACCTGACATAAAAGTCAAAGGAAAAAAAAAGACTTTCTCTGCTTTGAAAGTTCATAGGCAAACTTTAACTTTATTCCTGAAGTTGCAGAAAGCAGTCCAATTCTTTGAGTTAATTTGCCAAAAGCCAATTATCCCAATGGCTAAATTATCAAAAGACAGTTTTCTGAATGAACTCTCCTTGTTTTTTTCTCCTGATGAAAGCTTTCTCTATCTCCTCAGCTCCCACCAGATTTATCAGCAAGGGCATGGTGGAGAAACAAACTGAAGAAAATCTTTAAAAGCTATCTATAGTTTAAAATGAATGTTCTACAACTAAAACAGTATAGAAACCTCAAAAGCTGTTAAAACCAGGCAATGTAATTTGAATTGCCGTGAGTTGTATTTAAAAAGTTGAAATAGAACAAAACAAACAAACAAAAAAAACCAAGCACATTTAGCTAATTGGTCTTTGGAAAAAATTGTCCAGTCACGGAACTAGATTTTGGTCAAGTGAATTCTGCCAATAAAACGAAATGGGGCCTGAGCTGTAAGGAACAGAGAGAAAGCTGAGGATCCGCAGGCTGACACGGGGTGGCTGGAAAGTGATAGTCACGGAGCCTCCCTGGGAGACTCTTCATTCACTTCATTCACTAAAGTTCTTAGTAATGAACTTTAATAAATAAAAGGCTTCTTTGTTGGCTGCTCTTTGTGAATACGTTCACAGTTCATAACTTATCTGAAATAGAGTATTTCAATATTTCTGGAGCCAGGAAGAGTCTCCCAGGGAGTCAAGTGGAGGCAGAGGGAAGCACTGAGTCCTTTCAGTTGAGAAGCATTCGACCCAGCGACCGACACCACAGCTCAGTTCCTTTATCCTGATCTCTGAGCCTGTTCATCTCCCTTCCCGCCTCCCCACTTGACTTTTCATTTGCACTGTCAGCACATGGTCTCAAGCCCCCATGAGCTAATCAGCAGAGTGATTTCCACAGCCCTCACAACCACAGCCCTTACCCCCCTGCTTCCCTGGTCTCACAGACCTCCCCGTGGGCACAGTGTTAACAAGCAAGCCAACAAAGAAGGAGGCTGAAGAATCATTGCAGGCAGATCGCATCACAATCTATAGATCAGACACCAGCAGGACTGGTTTTTTAAAAAAAAGATCATCGGATGATTGTAGAGTGGAGTTCTGGCTGGGAAACACTGGATACACCGGGTGTTTGTCCAACTTCACGTGCACGTGAATTACCTGAGCATTTGGTTAAAACACATGATCTGCTACAACGGGCCTGGGATGGAGCCTGGAATTGTGTCTTTCTAACCAGCTCTTGGGGAATACTGATGCTCACACAAGTGAATACAGAACTCAAACTCTCAAGTCTCGCTTAGTAGGTGCTCTCCTCCCCCTCGAGTGAATGTCTTCCCTTTGTGCAGATTATGACCTCAGCATGACCCTGGATCACCTCTGCTCTTCTCCATGGGCCGTCCTGGGAGCCTCTGCACACTTTCTCATAATGTCCCCAGCCATCCCACCTCCCTGGGCTGGAGAAAGATGCCCACCTCTGCGGACCCGAAGGATGGGTGCTGTGGTTGTCACGCATTTCAGTAAAGTGTGGATTCCTGTATGAGTGGACATTTCTTAGCTAAGCGTTAGTTTGCTCTCCTGTAGACAGCCACATGCTCAACAGCAGCTTAAAAAGTTGCTCCAAGAATACTCAACTAGATCTCAGCCAAGAGGGTCACTTTGGTCCCAAGGTTTTCCTTCTTAGGATCAGAAAGTGTGAAGCAAATAGATCCTTCTGTTTTTTCTCTTCACTTTCTTCTTGTCTGTATATATACTTTTCTTTACATATCTCCTAAGCAATGTTGAAAAATATTCTGGAATCCATACCGATTTTATGACATGAATTTAAAATTCCATCCAAGTATAGTTGCCATTATTTGCATCCATTTATTTACTTCACTCCATACTTTTAGAATTCAGATTTCTCTCTCTTGAAATGCATATTTGAGAGAATGCTATGGGGAACTGGATCCTTGGATCAGAACAAAAAATTCATTGTCTTACTGTGAAGGACATGCACTCATAGGGCCAGTCTTTGTATTCTTAGTAATGAACTTTAATAAATAAAAGCCTTCTTTGTTGGCTGCTCTTTGTGAATATGTTCACAGTTCATAACTTATCTGAAATAGAGTATTTCATTATTTCTGACTTATTAGGGGTTAATCTGCATTTAATGAAGATTGATTATGAAATTTTTTCTACTTTCACAAATATTGATTAGTACAGGTATTTTTCACTCCATGTGTCTGGGATTCACCTGGTACATTAATTCATTAATGACTCCTCCTAAAGCTAATCACAGAGTAAATCATCTGGGACTGTCAAAGATACTTTGCACATACCAGCCATACATTATCCTCATGCTTACCTTAGGATTTCCTAAAATTGCATATTTACATGCATTTAATTGTTTTGCTGGTACCACTTATATATTCAACAAATTGTTATTGATTATCAATTAAATGCTCAGAGGAAGAAAGAAGGGTAAAAAATAATGAGATAGAGAAGTTCAACATAAAACAGTGCATTATTTTAGAACTTTTAATTGCATAGGACATTTTATTCCATTAAAAAATTAACTGGGAAAAAAAAATTAACTGGGAACGTATTTTTAACCTCAGCTTCTCAGTCTCCAATGACCCAAACGATGTGCTTTTAACTGATTAGGGCATAGGCATTTAACTACTGAAAGTGTTTAACTACTACTGATTTGCTAGTTTGAAAAAGAGACAGATTCCGAGTGAAGATCAGGTATGCTGAGTATAAGGAACAGAGCTGTAATTCTCTAGACATGTGAACACATGAAGTTGTTTAATGCCTTCACTGGATTTTCTCATCTGAAAATGGAAACCTAGTATCTGTGCTAGTTCCGTGACCGATGAAAAGATTCGAATTAAAACACTCATAGACATGATTTATAAGCCAAAACATCAGTATATATGTGTAAATACAAAAGTGTTCTTTAATTATGAAAACAGTATCAAAACATTTAGCATTCCCACAAAAATGTTTGAAGATATCTGACATTTTCGTGGAGGTCCTATGGTGTGAGCCTACTTTATGTTATCTAGATGTAGTGATGTTCATGTGGTGGGATTCCAGACAGTTCTTACCCTCTAGAATGGAGAATAATGATCCTATCGCCCCAGCTATCCATCTGTACCTACATTCATCCATTTATGAAACAAACGTCTACTGAGCAATCATCTGTGCACCAGGCTTTTTGGTATCCCTTTGGGTACAAGAAAAAAATAGTGACATAGACTCTGCTTTTAGGAACTGTACTTGAGGAGACAGGTAGGCAGATGGTCTGAAAAACGTATGAAATATGCTTACGTAGGGACAGAGTGTCTGCTGGGAACATGGAGAGTCAAATAAATGACCCAGTCAATACATAGGACAGAATGCTCAGAAAGTCAGTAATTTCCAGTTTTCCCCACAGAACTTTTTTACAGCATGTACTGCAAGAACAAAACTAACAGATTTAAGGTTCACTCTCTCCCTCTTTCATTGGGAAATGAAAGGGAATGAGAGTGAAGGCTTGGATAATATATGAACAAGATAAAGTGTTGGAACTCCAACTTGGAATAAAGACTGGTATTTTAGCCAAATAAGAAGGGATGAAAGCGATATTAACACTGAGTACCCCCTACATTTCAGGCACCTCCTTTACTATATCATCTTACTGTAAACTTTGTGACAATATTGAATTAAATATCATTACACTTGTTTTATTGTGGGGAAATCTGAAGCTTGGCAAGATGAAGTTGCCTAAACTAAAACAAAAGAAAAAACCCTGTAACTTTCTGATTCCAAATCCAAACATTTATCTAGTCTTCAAGTAAAACACTGTATATACATCACATCCCCCCAATAAATATGTGTGTGACAGAGAGGTGTGGTAGAGCTCATCGATCCATGCCGTTAGTCTCATGACCCATACACAATGTCTTGCATGTCATTCAATCACAGTCTAACAAGCAAAAGTCTTTTTATCCAATGGTTTAAAAAAACAATGACTTTACCTCCCTTTTGGTTATTTAGTTCTGGTAGGTAGAAGGCATGCCATAGGCAAGGGTGGCAAGGGCAGAGGTTATTTATTTATAGATTAAGCATTTTCACTTGCCTTAGTGAGCAAATCTATCCACCAGGTTTATTTATCAACTACGTACACAGCAGGTGTCCCCACTCTGTGCTAGGAACCCTCAAGCTACTGCAAGCTGTAGAGAACAAAGGGGACTAATGACAAGGAAAAGGGAAAGACTCTTTTTACAATTGATATTTCAGTGTAAAAATATGACCATAACTTGGGTAGGTAACGGAGAACAATGTAGGAGTCATAGTATCTGCAGACAGAGTCAGAATAAAGCCACGTGAGCCAGGAGAAAACGGACATGTGCCCTGAAAGTGATTCAAGACCCACAGCTGGACCACTTAACATGCTATTTGAACAAAGAAAGTACGGATTTTTGCCACTCTTCAACTACCTAATAAGCAGATTTAGTCTCGAAATAGATTATTTTTCTGTTTACTATATAATCAGAGTGTGGTCTGACGATTTCCTGCAGTGACTTTAGGACAAGATAAACTGCCTCTTAAAACCTAATGCTTTAATGATAACCACTCTGGTTTGGGCAAGGAAATTAATTCTTAGTAGTATTTTACATGCTTTTTCATTCAATTTTTTGTTCCATTTTTTAAACTTAGGGTAAGTTATATAACCAAGATGACTAAGATTCAGCTGAAACTAATGAAAGTATAACTAGTATAGTTTTTAAGCAATAGCATTTAGATACTCAAATGTGCTTCAAGAAAGAAACTGTATTCAAGAATTTATTCTGGGGTGCCTGGGTGGCTCAGTGGGTTGAGCGTCTGACTCTTGGTTTCGACTCAGGTAATGATCTCAGGGTCGTGGGATTGAGCCCTGCATTGCGTTCCATGCTCCACGTGGAATCTGCTTGGGTCTGTCCCACTGCCTCTGCCCCCCACCCTGCTCTCTCTCTCTAAAATAAAAAAAAAGAATTTATTTTTTCCAATGCCTTAAAAAAAGTTTTCAGAAAAAAATTGAAATTGGTCTCTGAAGGCAGTAAAGTGAGTAACATTTATCCAGTGACAGGGAAAATAGTTTTCTGAACATTCTCAAACCCATTTTCCAAATAATTCTAGTGTACTTCTGTGTTCATGATTGTAGTTACATTGCTTGTCATCTCCAAGTAATGGAAAGTTGTAGTGTTCTAAACTCTAGAATTGGATCATCTTTAAAGATGAAAGAGTCTTATGAAAGAATACTGTTTAAAGACATCTCTTGGGGGGCACCTGGGTGGTTCAGTCGGTTAAGCATCTTCCTTCAGCTCAGGTCATGATCCCGGGGCCCTAGGATCGAGCCCCACATCAGGCTCCTTGGTCAGTGGGGAGTCTGCTTCTCCCTCTCCTGCTGCCCCTGCTCGTGCTCTCTCTCTCTCTTTCTCTCTCTCTCTCATTCTCTGTCAAATAAATAAATACATAAAATATTTAGAAAAAGATCTCTCTTGGCTGTATGATCTTGAAGGTATGAATCAAAATCAAAGTATTAAACATAATCCAATTTTTCAACAAAGCTGTTTTGGAAATGAACTGATTATCATATGCTCTATCTTTTAGCATATCAGATACATTACAAGAAATAAACTTCTTCCATAGAAACACTCTACAACTTTTATGTGAACAACAGGAAAATTATTTATTTATTTATATTCATATGTCTTTTAGCAAATGCATTTATTAACTTGGTGGTACAGAGTTGATGTTTAAAGAGAAATGTTCCTCTGCTACACCAGAGAATCTGTTGGTAAATCTTTAACATTAACTCATCGAATTCTACTGGTGAATGACATTTTTTATTACTTTAGATAATTTCAGAAGGATTATTAATTAATTTAAATCATAAAATAATAGAACCTGAAAAAAAGTGTTGGAGAGAGAAAGTAGAGGACACCTATGGTAACTTCTAGTTAAACTTCTAGTTTATATGCCTATATCACCAGATCATCTTCCGGCCCCATTCTCATCACCAGAAATTCATGGCACTGTTCCAGTCTCATTCAATTTTTAGTTACTTCCAATATGAACTTTCTTCTCCATGGAGGTAAGACTGGGTCCTGCAGCTCTCCCCTGTCCGTCCTCATGATACAGTTCAGAAGGCACTGAAGGTCAAAATTTCATTGTTAACCGAATGCTCCAAATTTGACAACTGTTACATCTTTAATGCTCCTCTAACCCTGAGAAATTATTTTTCCCCAAAGTTTTGTTTGCCTGTCATTTATTCAAAATATGAAGATAAACGTGGACTGATAGTAAGAAGCAGGTGGAAGGTGACAATGGCAAAACAAAGATTTAAAAAGGCATCCACAGAACGTGTCTGCTGTGTCCATGGAGAGAGGCTGAGGTGGCCCACCTCAGGCCCACAGCACCGCGGCACCAGGATGGTGAGGATGTTGGCTTTGTTAGTCTGGGTCACTTTCTGCGTCATGAGCAAAGGGAAGGTGCAGCCCAGCCGGGCCACTCTTACTCTGACACCTTCAGCAGCAAACAAGATAAAACAGCTTCTCAAAGATAAGCATGAACATGTAGATCTGAATGTTGGTGTCCAAATCAGGGGCTGTAACAGCCTTTCTCATACTCTAGAATAGACTCTAGTGCTGCTACCTCCACCAAGAAACAAGCAGAGATCGCCCCTGGAGCTCACACCAGGAATTAAAGAATAAAATCCCAGCCCAATGCTCCTCAACGGGGATACTAATCCAACTAGAGATGGTACAGCAGCAGAGACTCCCAGATGTTTGCTGCCAGAATGTTATGCATTTGTTGGGAATTTTAATACACAGAGCAAGAAGTCAAATCTTCTAAAACCTCACGATATTTCACCTAGTGAAGCACAGGAAATGCTTAGTCAAAACCTGAATGCATGTCATTCATCAGTGGAACTGATGTGAGGGAAGAAGACCCTCAGATTATTTACATGTGTGAGGTGGTTAGAAAAGAAGAGGAGAGACCAGAATCTATGACAGAACCTCCATACGGCACCTTATTGACCAGCTCACTCTGTCCAGTGGAGAGACTCTCCAGATCCCAGCAGAGGCTCTTTCAGTGTGGGACTCCTCCCGCTGCATACACTTTTTCTTAGGAGATTCTCATCGATCACTCCAACTCTTTGTCACCAGTCCCCACACAGGAGAAGACTCAGAGCACCAACATATTACATGGGCTGGGCATTTACAGGATCATGCCAGAAAATGTTATCTTTGACAACAGACTTGCTAAGTACTTCTTGGTTGATCCAGAAAAATGATTCATAGATCTAAGGGATCTGGAATGGAGATCTTACAAGGGGATGGTGAAATGGAAGCACAGATTCACTCATAAACTTAAAATACAACAGTGAGGAGAGATGCATGGGGAGCCAGCAGATGCCTGATGTTATTTCCCCCCTTCTAGTTCATAGGTCTTTAGTCATTCATCCTCAAGTCGGTTAATCAAAAAATGCAACTTCTTCTTAAATAAAAGATGTACTTTATTAAAATCTTAGATGTAGATTTTACTTTTGAGAGCACTGAATTTATAAGTGTAAAGTAAAGAAGCAGAGGAACCATGGGACATAGGAACTGAGTCTATACAATATTCATGTAATGTCCAAAATTAAGCCATTTATATGGAGAAAAAGATTCAAATTGATCTGCTTGTATAAGATCAGGTTTGGACGTGTGAAACCGTCTGGACCAAGGCTGAGGCCAAACACAGGTCACATGAAAAGTAAGGTTATATATGAAGGAGAACCACCAAGCAAGAATAGCTCTTTAAAAAATTTTAAGCATATGCAGAAGTGTATTATCATAAAAATAGTTGGTAAATTCAAAGAATTAGCCCCTAAGGATGTAGAGATCAATCTGAGAACTTAAAAATAATGTTAACTGCTCAAAGACAAGAGGAAGGAAGTAGCATTTATGGAACAAGAATGGGAAGACTTGAAAAAGAACAAACTGGAAAACTTGAAAGTGAAAAAAGTAAAATAATAATCATAGTAACCCTCAAGAAATCTCGATGGTACACTGGGTGTATCTTAAGAGAGAGGATTATTAATGAGTTGAAGGATAGCACTGAGGGAGAAGTTTCTAGATGATAGCACTGTAAGACTAAAGAGGGAATTATGAAAGGAGTTAAGGGTCCTGGAGGGTAGAATGAGAAGCTTGGAATTATATGCAGTGGAAGTTGTAGAAGAAAATAGAAGGAATGGAAAAAAGATGATGCTTGCAAGCAAAATGCCTGATAATTTTCCAGAAATGAAAGGAATGAAAGCTTGAATTGAAAAAGCTCACTGAATGATTAGCAAGAAAATAATAATAACTCTCTACTGAGAAACATCATAGCGTAACCACACAAGAGTAAGCAAGAAAGGAAAATACAGCCTACAAAAGAGAGAAGATAGATTGAATACAAAGAAATGAGAAATTGACAGTGGAGCTTCCATTAACAATAGAGGTCAGACGTGATGGCTTCATATACCCAAAATGCTGAAGGAAAACATCCGGAGATCTGGAATTCACTAGCCAGCCAGACTCTCTTTAAAGAGCAAGGTTAAAATAAATACGTTTTAAGACATGTAAGAGCCAAAATAGTTTACCACCCACAATCCCCTACTGAAAACATCACTAGCAAAGCATGTACTTCAGCAAGAACCCAGAGAGGGTGCAAGAAATAATGGATTGTGTTTGATTACACATAATAGATGCCTGGATGCCAGTACCTAAAAGACATAAAGTTAAAAAAAATAATAAAAGACATAAAGTTTTGTTCCTTGCATCCAACAAGAAGTGTAGATGTCTACAGAGGGGGTGGTGCAGAATCCTGTCCTTTGGCATTCATTGTGGTTCATATCTCTTGTGCCTGGAACACTTCTTGACATATAATAAATACTTGGGGTATTTGTGGCGTGAATGAACAAATGAATACAATAATCCCAGGTAAAAATAAATAAATAAAATAAAAGGGCATTGACATTGGAAATTTGACAGAGGCAGATGTAAATTCCAAAATTAAAGATAAAAGTTGATTTCATAATCATACTATCAGAAAGATATGTTAATAAAGTCTGTATTAAAGTTTGGTCTGCATTTACAACATGATATAAATATTAACAAAGCTAATCCCTTTGAAGATAAGAAGAGTAATGATAAACTAAGATGGTTGCTAAAATCAAAACTATGGTAATTGAAGGAGGTGGAGTAATAATGTAATTGTCTGATTCTAAATAAAAGGTGAGCCTTGATCCCGCGATGGGGAGACCCAGGGCCCACCCCCAACCCCCACTTTTCTCTGCTGTAAATTTCACAGAGCTCTAAAATTAATTCTACCAGCATGTGAAAATTCTTTGAAAATTTGGGCACATATTAAAGGTGGCTGGTGTGTTCTTATCTGAGTTTACAAATTTTCAGATTAACAAAACTCATGTGTGGAACTTAGAAGCATGACTACAATGGTTTTTTATATCACCCGACCAATGGTTTTTTATATCACCCGACCAGTTTAGGAGAGGAATGTAGTTTTCTGTGTATTAAACTTTCATTAATGTTTAGGAAAAGCTTGATTGATACACCCAACTCTTTCAGAATTAGGGTCTCTGGAAAAATCTCGGCAAAATGGCTAAAACTTCCTCACAAGGGTGTTTCCTAGAGTCTTAGAATTCTTGAAAAATGCTATTTTTCACCTCCTCATAGATGCTGATAAAATAACATTGTTTCTTCACACATTTCAAACTTAGCTGATCAGCACTGCGGCAGATAACTGAAGAGGAAAATCGTTGAGGTCTATAAATAACATATCTATTTGAGTGTTGCGCCAACCTTCTTGTTTGAGGCTTTGTTGTTGTTGTTAATTTTAAAATAATAATCTTAATGATATCTCACAGCAATTTTATTTCATTTTGCAAAGCATACATGTGCAGTTTAATCTGTAATTATATACCAAATGCCTGTGTAACTGACATACATGTCATGAGATTGAACATTGAGGGCATCTGAAAACATTGAGAATCTTTCCTATTTGAAGCATGTGCTTTGGAGTAAGAGTGGAGTAATTGTATTTCTTTTCTAAAATATTCCACAGTGGCCTTATTTCTAGATGCAGCCCCACAGAGGGCCTAGTACACTACTTTGTTGTAGGTTCCTGATACATATGACTGCTGAATCAATGATTTTTGTTTATTTTTTATCTACTTATTTATTTAAAGATATTATTTATTTATTTGAGAGAGAGCGAGCGAGCATGAGTGAGGGGAGGGGCAGAGTAAGAGGGAGAAGCAGGCTCCCCGTTGAGCAGGGAGCCCCACGTGGGACTCGATCCCAGGACCCTGAGATCATGACCTGAGCCACCCAGGCGCCCCTGTTTATTGTTTTGTTTCAAATTCTCTGAGACTCCATTTGATTTAAATTCTTGTACCTTCAATATCTCTTCCAAACATCATTTTTATGATTAAAAGTCAGATATGGTATGTCTTGAAGAGTGGCATCTCTAGAATTTTGGCAAATTTTATTTATTTATTTTTTTTAAAGATTTATTTATTTGAGAGAGCAAGAATGAGAGAGAGAGAGAGTACATGAGAGGGGGGAGGGTCAGAGGGAGAAGCAGGCTCCTCGCCGAGCAGGGAGCCCGATGCGGGACTCGATCCAGGGACTCCAGGATCATGACCTGAGCCGAAGGCAGTTGCTTAACCAACTGAGCCACCCAGGCGCCCGAATTTTGGCAAATTTTAATGTAAAGATGTGATTATCAAACATTTTCAGTATAAGCATTATCTTCAGAGCTCTTTAAAGATTTGCTAATCTACACATGGTCCCTGGTAGATCTAAGGTTTGGTCCTACAGATACACATTTTCTAAAAGCACCTCAGGTAAGTTTGGTGCTTGTGCCAGCAGATTACAATTTGAGAAACAATTTCTGAAGATTCCTGATGTCTTTCAGGATATAGTATAAAAAATTGAAAGCTATTTCTTTTAAAATGTCACAATAACCCAATCAGCAAATTAATTAAATACCAAGCTGAATAATTTTGAGTCATTAGATATATATATTCTATATTTGTTCAGGCTCTTTGGAAATTAGTACATTTAAATTCATGTTTTATTATTATTTTAAAATAGGGATTTTAAATATTATTAAATAAGAATAACCAATATTCTAAGTAAAATATTTTAAATAACAAATATCCTTTATTGACGATTTAAATGTGCTAATATTTTACAGAGGTTTAAGAAATGAGTGAAATCTGGGGCGCCTGGGTGGCTCAGTCCTTAAGCGTCTGCCTTCGGCTCAGGTCATGATCCCGGGGTCCTGGGATCGAGCCCCACATCGGGCTCCCTGCTCAAAGGGAAGCCTCTTTCTCCTTCTCCCACTCCCCCTGCTTGTGTTCCCTCTCTCGCTGTCTCTCTCTCTCTGTCAAATAAATAAATAAAATCTAAAAAAATAAAATAAAATAAAAGAAGGTCAGAACATGAAACAAAAAATTTATTAAAAAAAAAAGAAATGAGTGAAATCTAAACTTTGGCATATTTCTCACATGTTAAACTTTCTCTTTGTTTCTCCCTTTAATGACTTTTGAAAATGAATGGAATATTCCTCTCCTAATCAACCCCTAAGAGAGTTTCTACTGCTGAATACATTTTGGGGTTGGTTTCAAAAAGCTTATGTGTGCAATGGGTGTTTGAGATGAACTAGGTTCCCCGTGATGCTCTCTTATTTCTTACTTGGGTGTTAAAAATGTGGGAGACTGGAGTGCCCCCACACTCCTGGGTTTTCAAAACCTTTAACCACCAAAGTTCCTCTGGCACTCGTGGACCTGGGCACAGCCCGTTTCCTATTAGAAGCCCTGTCCGCTGCTAATCAGTGATGTCCTCAGGCATATCCTTTAACATGACTAATCCTCAGGTCAAGTGCAGAAGCTGATGACAATAGTTCTGTTTCCCAGGGTCACTGTGGGAAGTGATAATATATTTAAGTGCCCAGTCGAGCACGTGGAGCACAGGAGACATTGATCATTAACAGGTGCTATTGCTACACAGAGGTCTGCTGGATCAACCTCCGTTTGTGTGGATTTGACGCTGGGGTATGGGGGGCACAGTGACCAGGGTAGGGGGGCCATGGAAATAGAACAAGTCCACCATCCTTCCTTCGTTTGAGGAGCTTTCTGTCTCTTATGCCATAAGTTCCTATTTTATAGAAGCTTTTTCCACATGAAGCTTCTTCTCCACATTTGTTTTTTCCAGCATTGCTGAATTTTTGGAGGTTTATTTCCCCAAGGAATTTTAAATAAGACTGGTAAGCATACAGGATCTTTTTTTTTTTTTTTTCCTAAATCCTACACTCTACATTGATATTTAACAGTTGTGGTCTGGCAACCCTTGGGGAAACTCATACATATTTCACATATGATTTACTGATTGAACAATTGTTTCTTGTAGGTCCTTAGAACCATCTTCAGATGACAAGTAGGGACTAGTAGATGAGCTAGTGATCATTGCACTTTTCTCCTGACCCCCTGATGTGATACGGCCCAATGGAAGTCTGTTCCCATCTCACCACCATGTCCCCCCTGGATCTCTTCCAGTTGATGACACTCCGATTTGGACACCCGTTTTGCAACAACCTCACTTCTTGCTGTTGATCTGTCAGAGAAACAGGAGCAGTGGCCTCTCAGCGCTCACACTGCACCCTTCTCTCCTGTCCAGGGGCTCCTCCTGGAGCTTCAGCCTGGCCCCCCGCCTTCCCGAATGCACAGGTGTCTGGGGTGGCTGAGAACTGACCCATTGGACAGAAGGAAACCAGACACAGATACAAAGTCTTCAGAAAGATACTAGTGCTACAGAAAATGCAGGACAGATTTATATTCTTAGTCTGTTTTAATCTATCTTATCCATTTGGAGCTCCGTTTTTATATTTTAAAGTTTGAAGTGAGAAAGGATTTCCTCACGGGTGAATTTGATTCAGCCCCTTCAATGACAACAGCAGTTTGCTATGAGCCACATGTCATTCTGAGTGTTTACGGCTCATTTTCTCACGGACACCTCAGGAAAGAGCACTATAAATCACATAAAATAATTTCCCCAAAGTCACCAAATTAGTACGTCCTGAACCGTGGATTCAAGATTAGGTCTGTGTAACTACCTGATGTGTTGGCGGACTGTGTGGTGCATGGGAGTCTGGAGGGTGACATTCAGAGATGGTCCGAAAACTCTCCCTGATCTCTTGACAGACACAAGTGAGTGAAGTCCCATCTAACTCTAAAATTCATTGTCTGGACAACGTTTCTCCCAGTCGAAAGGTGGTAATTTAAAATCAGAAGGAAAGCAGAAGTATTTTTAAAAATTACAAGTTAAGAGAAAATGGGAGTTTTAGTAATTCTTTTGAAAAATCAAAATTAATTACAAAGAAAACATCTGTAGGAACTTTGTAATAATGGGGCTGCTCCATCCAGTGTGTACCCTCTCACGTAATTACACTGCATAACATTTACTTGCCTCTGGTCTGCTCAGAAAAGTGCTCAAGCGACCACTCTGCTATTCCGATTTTTCTTGCATATAAAATGTATAAAGAAAAGTAAGATGTGACTCTGTTAATAAACCATATAGGGGAGCAAAACACTGAACAGTCGAGTTTACTGAGCATTAAATACTTTTAGTGCCCAGAGATTTTTAAAAAATATTTATTCAGGACAATTATCTAGACAAAAGTTGGTTATTCGGGATTTTTTTCTGTCTCTAAGGTCCATGGTGCATGAAGCCACAAACCTGAAACTGTTTAAATCTTATTAGTAACCTTAGCACTTAATAAACTGTGAGTTCATAATTACCTCAGGCTCCAAAGAGTTAAATAATCTTTTAAAAACCCCAGTGTGCAATTGTTTAAAAATCTCCCACTAAAGCGATTTAAAATTCAAAATAGTTCAAAATAATCTCTCTCCATACTTAGAGTTGTAGTTTCCTGAAGTTCTGTATTCTAGTCAATAATTCTGCCATATGATCCTTAGTTATGATCACAGAAGAGAAACAACTGTGAATATTCCAAAATAAAAACATAAGAAAAGTTATGTACAATTCATTATAGCATTGTTTCTAAGAATAGAATAAAACTGCAACATCAGCCCAAAGAAACACAAGAAGCCACCCAGTGAGCCCTGCAAATATACAACAATGCAGAAATACTTCAGTGATTACTGTACCACAACATAGGATATTCTGTAGCCATAAACAAGGTCTCAAATTACTGAAGATAGCACGGTCCAATAGCACTTCTGGCAATGATGGAATATTCTAGATCTGCACTGTCCATGACAGTAGCCAGTCACACATACCTCCTGGAACTTTGACATTTGACTAGTGTGACTAATGAACTGAATATTTAATTGTATGTAATTCTATTTGAACTTGAAGATTTATATTTATTTTTCAAACTTTATCATGTATCATTTTAATATTTAAAAAATACTTACAAAGAAAAAATAAAAAGTGGAGCAAACATTGGCATTGATTTTGGAAAACGAAGCTACATGGTGGACCTGTAGTAAGACAGGTTGGCTCTATTAGCAAACACAGCCCCCCACCCCCCCACCCCCCCCATGAGTGCACACACACACACACACCCCCCACACCCCCCACGAGTGCACACACACACACGCACACATGTTTGGGACCTGTTCTCTTTCAATTATTCCACTTGTTTTTATTTACAGTATTGAGAAAGCCAATGGAAACCATCTTATTTTTCATTACTTCAGGAATGGAAAATTACCATTTGAAAAACATTTAAATTACAGTAATTTATAAAAGTGTGCTGTTCCTGTTTATAACAAGATTACATGTATGCTGTTTTATTTCTTCTGTTTCAAATATAACAAAGTTAACTCAGATTAGTATTCATGTACACCTCCTTTAAGTTGTTAGTTGTAATGTGATAACATGTTAAATCAATCATGTCTCCCAGTGAAGATGACTGTATATATACAGTGCTGTCTTCAGAAAGAAGACATTTGGATGATGTTACAGGACCTTCTAGCAGATAAGCTATGACAAGAGATGAAGACTAATTTGCAGAAAACCAAAATCCACTCCAGTCCCCCAATGATGAATCTGTTTATTCTATTACATTGTACTTCCAATCATTACTAATTTCCAATCACTGGTGGAGGATTACCTCTTTAGAGGATAACCATCTCCTAGCGCTGACAATGAACCAACACAATGAAACATAATAAAACAAAAATGCAATCACAAAGCAGAATGGGACTCTGTCCTATATTAAAATCTTTTAGTGATTGAATAACATCACGGACTTGCTATGTTTGATGGTATATAAATAATTTATTGCCTGTGCTGTGATTTCACAACATTTTTTCCTCTGTACAAGAATTCCCCCCCCCCCCCCCCCCCCCGCCGATTGCACTTTTCTCCATCTCCAATGCTGCTTTGGGTATGGGCTTCAGAAATACTCAGTATTTGTAGACTTATATACAAACTGATTGGTAAACATCTGGGTCATAGGGTCACCATGAGTTAATTTTGACATTGCTTATTGAGAGTTAACATTTTAGGCCCAAATCATCATTGTGTTTTCCTGAAGGAAGAAATCGACGGCAAGGCTATTTCACAAAGTTGAATATACATTAATCCACCTAATTTCCATCTTCCTTCTCTTGCTTCCCAGGCTACAGATATGGAACATTATATTCCACAGAGAGAGCTAAGTACTCTCAGGATTTCTCAGCCCTTGTGTTCTCTTTTTTTTAAAAAAAGATTTATTTGAGAGAGAGATTGAGTGTGTGAGTGAGGTGAGGGCCAGAGGGAGAGGGACAAGCAGACACCACACTGAGTCTCAATCTCACAACCCTGAGATCATGACCTGAGCCAAAATTAAGAGTTGGTCACTTCACCGACTGAGCCACCCAGGCGCCCCTCAGCCCTCGTATTCTTAAAAAAATCCATGGAAAGCTCTGTGCTTCCACCAGCTTGATGTGCTGTTTCAGGTAAATAATGTTCACCAGGTGAAAGTGTCTTACTTTGGAAAAGCCAGGCAAAGGGAAATCATTGTAGGTTATGGGAAGAGAGAGCCGCACATGTCACCTGGCACATTTCTACTTCTTCTCCCTCTGTGAGTTTCGTTTTCCTCAAGCCCCAAACCAAATCCAACCAACCGCCCTCAGTGCCCCGAGGGAAAAGTGGCAAGGAAAATGCTGAAGGTCCAAAAGAATTTTGAGGAGCATGGCCACAGTTTTGAGGAGAAAAATTCACTTTGAAGTCTGAGCACAGAAGGCTAAGGTTCTCTCTTAAAAATCTGGAAGAGAAGACTATCTGATCTGACCTGTATGACCTTCCTCCTCTCAGGCACAAACATCTGAAGTGAAAAAAAACTACATAAGCCCAAGGAGAGTGAAATAATAATAATAATAATAAAAGGAGAATGAGAAGGGAGCCACGTGATAAATTCAGGCCCTGAGGTGTCTCTCTGGGAAGGAAGTCTGCAGCCCACTCTCAGAGGAGGTCTGGGGAGGGGGTTCAGTACGACTTCCAGATGGGATGTCAGGCTGATCAACGCGTGGTGCTTGGCCCTGGAGTGGCCTCCCAGGCCCTCACTGGGGAGATGAACTAAAGTACATTGCATCTGAGCTGAGATCACCATGCAGCTAACCAGGTTCCCCCTGTTTGCAGCAGAGCATGAGGGGAGCGCTGAATTTTCCTCTGCCCCTGATGTTTACAGCTATGAGAAGAAAAAAACTGTGGATATGCAACGAGCAGGTACTGGTGTGGAGGGCGGCCGCAGCGGGACCCAGACTGGAGGCTGTTCACACCTCAGCAGACGCGGACAATCGTGCAGACAACACAGCTAACGTGATGACAAGACAGGTACCACCCAAGCAGCAGTGGAAGAGAGAAGAGAAAACCCTTCGAAAAGTGCATTTAACCTTAACCTGAACTTTTTTCACCTGGAACCTACCTAGGGAGTCCTGTCAAACAGAACAGCCATAAAATATGAAGTTCAATACAGAAAATGTTGAAGTTTTACATATATATATTGCATACTTGAGTACAAAGCTTGAACATCTCCTAACAAAATCACGTGTTAGCTTTATTCTGTCTAGAAGAGACCGTACAAATGATCTAATTCGCCCTAAATGTTCAGCCAGCCGGGAGGCCTGAGGAAGCTGAGATGAGTGGCAGCCAGAGTCCTTTCCCTGCTTCCTGGCCTCCCTGCTCTGTCTCACTGGCTCCCCGTCACCGCGGACATACCACTGTCCCAAGTACTCTGCTCACCACAGGTGAGCACCAACGACCTGCCATGGCGGCCTTCCGCCTTCCAGGGATATTCAGAAGCTGCTGTGTGTTAGTAACGTTTGCCTCTGGGTTTCCTGGAGACGAATAAAGGCCAGTTTTATCATTACCACAATTCAAAGCAAATCATTCCTTTAGAAATCACCTTTGAAGATTTTAGGGCCAACTTGTTTATTATGTATTAAAATTAGGTAGGAAAACCACAGCCTTCAACTCAAATTTATGGGGAGCTCATCTGATTTTTAAGTTTATCTTGCATAGTAAGACATTTTTATAAGAGAAATATACTGCAATTAGAAAGAAATTGTACTCTACATATTTTTTTTTTATTTTTAAATATAAATGCTTTATAAAGCATCCACTTCAAAGCTTGGCTTTTAAATGACTGCTCCAGGCAGGAGGGAATAAAAGTGGTTTGTCTGTTCTTCCAAACTTTTGTTACAATTCTGTCTCCTTTGTTATAAAAGCACAGCCGTGGAAACATGCAAAATATCTTTTGAGTTCTATTCTTTGTTTTGTGTTTGAACTTTATGTCATTCTAATTGTGATAACGTTACTAAACTTATCCCTTTAGGAAACTTTATATACTTTTAGGTTGAGAGGCTACCTTAAGCCAATCTTCCCTAAATGTTTACTGTGTATTGAAGGAAAAAATTGTAAAATTGGATTAAAAAAACCCCAACATGGAACAGCTATATGCAATTTATAATAGGCGTATTTTAAATATCAAGACCCTGATTGGTTGAAAGTACAAAGCTGCAAGAATATATATGACATGAAAGACAAAAGAAAACAAAGCTGATAGGAAGAGCCAGGGGATTCCAGAGGCTGACTCTGTCATGCTTGGGGCCGTGATGCCTGCAGGCACACAAATCACAAATTACAGTGTCATCATAAGGGATAGAAGGAAACCATATTAGGATTTCTGATAGCGTTTATAGATACCATTTCTTGTTGCTAATGGAAATTTAACGTGAGTTTGGAGCATGTATAGAGATCACTTAAATTAATTCTGGATACTTTTGCAAGGACTTTAGAAGAATAATATTGGTACAAATGCAGCCATATGAAGACAAAGACATAAGGATTACATTTTTCTGTGTTCCTATGGCAACTATCTGAAAATTTAATTAATATGGATTTTAATTCACATTAGAAGCATGCCACCAAAGCATTGTTTCTCAGCAATCAAATCAACAACTGTAGCTTATATAGTAGTGGAAAGGTTTAAAGGTTAGTTTTGTAAACTACTTTTTAAAAAAGAACACTAACACAAAACAAAACAAGGCAACACAAAACAAAACAGAACTGCCACAGAGAAAATTCCAGGACAATTTGATTTTACTGATGAGTACAACCAGTCATCTTTGAAAGAAGCAATACATGAGACACACAGATCAGAGAAAAAGGGAGCGCACCTCCACTCATGTAATGAGACCAACATTGCCTGGACATCACAGTCTGAAACAGAAATGACAGAAAAGTAGAATGCAAATCAGTGCCTTTCATCGACAGAGATGCAAACAAACATCTGAATTAAGTATTGGCAAATTAAAACAGCATACAAATACATCATGATGCTGGAATTCATTCTGGAAGTGTACAGTTGGATTAAATTTGAAAAACATTTAATGTAATTTACCACATTAGTTAAAGAGAGAAACCCTAAGATCATCTCAATAGGTTAATTTGACGATATTCACCATGCTTTCGTGATAAAAACTCTTAACGAACTAGCAATTGAAGAGAGCTTCCTTAATCTGAAAGAATATATTTAAACTAAAAAGTACCGCTGGAGGTGCGGGAAAAGATGGTGGAGGAGTACGGGACCCTATTCCAACCGGTCCCCGGAACTGAGGTGGATATCTACCAGACCACTCTGAACACCCACGAAATCAGCCTGAGATGTAAGATGATAGATCTGGATGTCTACAAACAGAATATTGCGGGCAGTTGGTTCCGAGGTACAAAGTGGGGAGCCATGATTCCGTGGGCAGATTTCGGAGGATAAATGGCAGCGGGAGGGAGCCTGGCTGTGGGAATCCTACACTGCCTGTGAGGGATAGCCTCCCATGCTGAGGACGGGGCACAGACTCACAGACCAGTAGCGGCGGGGAAAGGACTTTAGGGCAGCCCCCAGGATGGAAACCAGAGCGGTGGGGCCGTGAATGCGAACTGGGGGTGGCTGGTGGTTTTAGAAGCACAAAAGGCAGAGACGGGCCTCAACGTGGAGGCGAGGACTGGGAGCCCTGCTGAGGGGTGCACAACCCAGGATGCTGCAGTTTATAGCAGCACGGACAGAAACGGAAACAGTGTGGCCTGGAGAGCTCACTGAAGAACAGACTGCGATCTCTCTGCTCTGAGGAACAGGGTTAGAAATGGTCTCTTCTGCTCTGACTCTCAGAAGAGATGCAGAAAGCTGCAAGGGAAAGCAGCCAGAGAACAAAAGCCGCCAGAGAACAAAAGCCCCCCAAAACCACTTTCCACTGAGCCCATCCCCCACAACTCTGCCCAGACAGGGTTGCCTGAGTAACAGCGTGGCAGGCCCCTCCCCCAGAAGACAGGCTGGGAGAACAAGAGGCCAGCAACCTTAAGGTCCCTATAAAACAGGTGCATCTTGCTTGGGTTGTGGTCAATAATTTGGACTCTATACATTCCCTCAACCACCCCTTAACAGAATGACTAGGAGGAAGAACCCCCAAAATAGGAAAGACTCAGAGACTATGACTTATGACACAGATTTACAAATGGATGCAGATATAACCAAGATGTCGGAGATGGAATTCAGGCTAGCAATTGTGAAGACAAGAGCTAGAACGGAAATCAATTAATGGCAACAAATAGTCTCTAAGGGCAGAAATGAAAGCTGAATTGGCAGAACTTAAAAATGCTATCAATGAGATCCAATCTAATCTAGATAATCTAACAGCTAGGGTTAAGTGAGGCAGAAGAACAAATTAGTGACCTGGAAGACCATTTAATAGATAAAAAGGGGAAAGAGGAGGCCAGGGAAAAACAACTCAGAATCCATGAAAATAGAATCAGAGAAATAAGTGACACCGTGAAACGTTCCAATGTTAGAATTATTGGAATCCAGGAGGGGGTGGAGAGAGAGAGAGGACTAGAATATATATCTGAGCAAATCATAGCTGAGAACTTCCCTAATCTGGGGAATGAAACAAACATTCGTGTCCTAGAGGCAAAGAGGACCCCTCCCAAGATCAAGGAAAACAGGCCATCATCCCAGTATGTAATAGTAAAACTCGCAAATCTTAGAACCAAGGAAACCCTCTTAAGGGCAGTTAGGGGGAAGAGATTCCTTACATACAGAGGGAGGAACATGAGAATAACGTCAGACCTATCCACAGAGACCTGGCAAGCCAGAAAGGCCTGGCAAGACATATTCAGGGTACTAAACGAGAAGAACATGCAGCCAAGAATACTTTATCTGGCAAGGCTTTCATTTAGAATGGATGGAGAGATGCAGAGCTTCCAAGACTGGCAGAAACTGAAAGAATATGTGACCACTAAGCCGGCCCTGCAAGGAATATTAAGGGGGGATCTATAAAAGGAGAAAGACCCCAAGAGTGATATACAACAGAAATTTACAAGGACAATCTATAAAAACAATGTCTTCGCAGGCAACATGATGACAATAAATTCATATCTTAGAATAATCACTCTCAACGGTGAATGGCCTAAAGGCTGCCATAAAATGGCACAGGGTTGCAGACTGGATAAAAAGACAGGACCCATCCATATGCTGCTGTCTACAAGAGACTCATTCTGAACCTAAAGATACATCCAGACTGAAAGTGAAGGGATGGAGATCCATCTTCCATGCCAGCGGACCTCAAAAGAAAGCTGGGGTAGCAATTCTTATATCAGACAAACTAGATTTTAAACTAAAGACTGTAGTTTGAGACACAGAAGGACACTACATCATGCTTAAAGTGTCTATCCAACAAGAAGATCTAACAATTGTAAATATCTACGCCCCCAACATGGGAGCAGCCATCTACATAAGCCAACTGTTAACCAAAATAAAGAGACATATGGATAACACTATGTTATCCATATGTCTCTTGTAATTGTAGGAGACCTCAATGTGTTAATTGTAGGAGACCTCAATACTCCATTCCCAGCAATAGAAAGATCATCTAAGCAGAAAATCAACAAAGAAACAAGAGCTTTGAATGACACACTGGCCCAGATGGACCTCATAGATATATACAGAACATACCACCCTAAAACAACAGAATACTCATTCTTCTCGAGCTCACATGGAACTTTCTCCAGAATAGACCACATACTGGGTCACATATCAGGTCTCAACTGATACCAAAAGATTGAGGTTATTCCCTGCATATTCTCAGACCATAACGCTTTAAAAACTGGAACTCAGTCACAAGAAAAAATTTGGAAGAAATTCAAACACTTGGAAGCTAAAGACCACGCTACTCAAGAATGTTTGGGTCAACCAGGAAATCAAAGAAGAACTTAATTCATGGAAATCAATGAGAACAAAAACACATTGCTCCAATACCTGTGGGATACTGCAAAGGTGGTCCTAAGGGGGAAATACATAGCCATCTAAGCCTCACTCAAAAAAAATAGCAAAATCCCAAATTCACCAACTAACTCTACACCTTAAAGAACTAGAGAAAAAGCAACAAACGATGCCTAAGCCACATATTAGAAGAGAAATAATTAAGATTAGAGCAGAGGTCAATGAATAAGAACCCAGAAACACAGTAGATCACATCAACAAAACTATAAGCTGGTTCTTTGAAAGAATTAGTAAGATCGATAAGCCACTGGCCAGACTTATCCAAAAGAAAAGAGAAAGGACCCAAATTAATAAAATTATGAATGAAAGGGGAGAGATCACGACTAACACCAAGGAAACAGAAACAATTATTAGAAATTATTATCAACAACTATATGTCCATAAACTGAGCAATATGGATGAAATGGATGCCTTCCTGGAAACCTATAAACTGCCAAGACTGAAACAGGAAGAAACTGACAACCTGAATAGGCTAATAACCAGTAACGTGATTGAAGCACTGATCAAAAACCTCTCAAAAAACAAGAGTCCAGGGCCTGATGGATTCCTTGGGGAATTCTACCAAACACTCAAAGAAGAAATAATAACTATTCTCCTGCAACTGTTTCAAAAAATAGAAACAGAAGGAACCCTTCCAGACTCATTCTATGAGGCCAGCATTACCTTGATCCCCAAACCAGGCAAAGACCCCATCAAAAAAGAGAATTTCAGACCAATATCCCTGATGAATATGGATTCCAAAATCCTCAACAAAATCCTAGCTAATAGGATCCAACAAAAAAGGATCATCCACCATGACCAAGTGGGATTTATCCCCAGGATGCAAGGGTGGTTCAACATTTGCAAATCAATCAATGTGATAGAACACATTAATAAGAGGAGAGAGAAGAACCATATGGTCCTCCCAATTGATGCAGAAAAAGCAGTTAACAAAATACAGCATCCTTTCCTGATTAAAACTCTTCAGAATATAGGGATAGAGGGAACATTCCTCAAGTTCATAAAATCCATCTATGAAAAACCCACAGCGAATATCATCCTCAATGGAAAAGCTGAGAGCCTTTCCCTTAAGATCAGGAACACATTAAGGATGCCCACTCTCGCCAATATTGTTCAACATAGTACTAAAAGTTCTAGCAACAGCAATCAGACAACAAAAAGAAATACAAGGTATTCAAATTGGCAAAGAAGTCAAACTCTTTCTCTTCTTAGATGACATGATACTTTATGTGGAAAACCCAAAAGACTCCACCCCCAAATTACTAGAACTCATACAGAAATTCAGTAATGTGGCAGGATACAAAATCAATGCACAGAAATCAGTTGCTTTCTTATACACTAACAATGCAACTGTGGAAAGAGAAATTAGAGAAACGATTCCATTTACAATAGCACGAAAAACCATAAGATACCTCCGAATAAACCTCACCAAAGAGGTAAAGGATCTATACTCTAGGAACTACATAACACTCATGAAAGAAATTGAAGAAGACACAAAAAGATGGAAAAATATTCCATGCTCATGGATCGGAAGAATAAACATTGTTAAAATGTCTACGCTACCCAGAGCAATCTATACCTTCAATGCCATGCCGATCAAAATTCCAATGACATTTTCAAAGTGCTGGAACAAACAATACTAAAATTTGTATGGAATCAGAAAAGACTCCGAATCACCAAGGAAATGTTGAAAAAGAAAAACAAAGTTGGGGGCATCACGTTGCCTGATTTCAAGCTATTTTACAAAGCAGTGATCACCAAGACAGCATGGTACTGGCACAAAAAACAGACATATAGACCAATGGGACAGAATAGAGAGCCCAGATATGGACCCTTAACTCTATGGTCAAATAATCTCCAACAAAGCAGGGAAAAATATCCAATGGAAAAAAGACAGTCTCTTCAATAAATGGGAAAATTGGACAGCCACATGCAGAAGAATGAAACTCAACCATTCTCTAACACCATACAGAAAGATAAACTCAAAATGGATGAAAGACCTCAATGTGAGACAGGAATCCATCAAAATAGGCAGTAACCTCTTTGACATCGGCCACAGCAACTTCTTTCAAGATACATCTCCAAAAGCTAGTGAAACAAAAGCAAAAATGAACTTTTGGGACTTCATCAAGATAAAAAGCTTCTGCACAGCAAAGGAAACAGTCAACAAAACAAAGAGGCAACCCATGGAATGGGAGATTTTTGCAAATGATGCTACAGACAAAGGGCCTATATCCAAGATCTATAAAGAACTTCTCAAACTCAACACCCAAAAAACAAATAATCAAGTCAAAAAATGGGCAGAAGACATGAGCAGACACTTCTCCAAAGAAGACACAAATGGCTAACAGACACATGAAAAAATGTTCATCATTAGCCATCAGGGAAATTCAAATCCAAACCACATTGAGACACCACCTTACACCAGTTAGAATGGCAAAAATTGACAAGGCAAGAAACAACAAATGTTGGAGAGGTTGTGGAGAAAGGGGAACCCTCTTACACTGTTGGTGGGAATGAAAGTTGGTACAGCCACTTTGGAAAACAGTGTGCAGGTTCCTCAAAAATTTCATTATTCAGCAATTGCACTCCTGGGTATTTACCCCAAAGACACAGATGCAGTGAAAAGAAGGGCCATATGCACCCCAATGTTCATAGCAGCAATGTCCGCAATAGCCAAACTGTGGAAAGAGCCGAGATGCCCTTCAACAGATGAATGGATAAGGAAGATGTGGTCCATATATACAATGGAATATTACTCAGCCATCAGAAAGGATGAATACCCAACTTTTACATCAACATGGATGGGACTGGAGATTATGCTACGTGAAATAAGTCAAGCAGAGAAAGTCAATTATCATATGGCTTCACTTATTTGTGGAAGATAAGGAATAGCATGGAGGGAGAGACTGGGTAGCTTGGTCATTAAGTGTTTGCCTTCGGCTCAGGTTGTGATCCCAGGGTCCTGGGATCGAGCCCCACATCAGGCTCCCTGCTCCGTGTGAAGCCTGCTTCTCCCTCTCCCACTCCCCCTGCTTGTGTTCCCTCTCTCACATTCTCTCTGTCAAATAAATAAATAAAATCTTAAAAAAAAAAAAAGGAATAGCATGGAGGACATTAGGAGAAGGAAGGGAAAAATGAAGGAGGGGGGGAATAGGAGGTAGAGATGAACCATGAGAGACTATGGACTCTGAGAAACAAACTGA
Organism: Halichoerus grypus; assembly: GCF_964656455.1. Lineage (NCBI taxonomy): Eukaryota > Metazoa > Chordata > Mammalia > Carnivora > Phocidae > Halichoerus > Halichoerus grypus. The sequence goes on from NC_135718.1 coordinate 83,982,478, forward strand.
GGGTTTTAGAAGGGAAGGGGGTGGGGGAGTGGGGTTAGGCCTGGTGATGGGTATTAAGGAGGGCACGTACTGCATGGAGGACTGGGTGTTACACAAAAACAATGAATCGTGGACCACCACATCAAAAATTAATGATGTATTGTAGGGTGACTTACATAACATAATAAAATAAAATTTAAAAAAATAAAACAATGAAAATAAAAAGTACCGCTAAAATCATTCTGAATGGTGAAATATTGAATGTTTTCCCTGTAAGTTACAAGATAAGTATGTCCAATCTTTCCACTCTCTTCAAGAAGGTGCTAATGCTAGAGCAACACGGCAAGAGATGCAAATACAAGTTATAAAGATTGAAAGGAAAATGAAAACCACCATTATTGGCAGAAGAGTGTCACAGCATATGCAAAGTACACCAATGAATTCATAAATAATCTATTAGAATGAGTAAGTCAATGTAGCAATATTGCCAGATGTTAGGTCAACATAAAAGACGGAGTGTATTTCTCTATATTAGTATCAGGAAATTAGAAAATAAAATGTAAAATAATTGTTTTAAACACAGAATACCTAGGGCGCCTGGGTGGTGCAGTCGGTTAAGCAACAGACTCTGATTTTGGCTCAGGTGGTGATCTCAGGGTCCTGAGATCGAGACCCGGGATGGGCTCTGTGCTGAGTGTGGATCTCTGCTTGAGATTCTCCCTCTACCCCTCCCCCTCCTGCCCTCTTTCTCTTTTTCTAAAATAAATAAATAAATAAAATATTTTTAAAAAGACGCAGAATACATAGGAATAAATCTAAAGTTATCCTGCCCATTGCTAACACTGTTCTGCCTGGATTGTAGGAACACGTTTTGGGATGGCCTCTAGGCTTCTGCTCTGCAGACTGAACTCCTTCCTGATTGAAATGAAAAGATGTAGGTAAAATAATGTCTCTACAGTTATAACAATTACCCTGAAATTATAATTTTATGATTGAATACATGGACTACTCATTTCAAAAAAACAGTGTCAGGATTTCTGCATCATTGAGATAGATATTGAAGTTTGGACACAGACATTTGAAACACGAGGAACAACAGAAACAGTGGGAACAGAAGCCGTAGAGCAGGGACAGGCAGGGACGTACAGATCAAAGAGGAATCTAAAACGTGGAGTAATACTGCTCTAAATTAAAATGGGACTAGGAACTTAGATAACTTACTCTCACATAACTTATTTTTTATTTTTAAAGATTTTGTTTATTTATTTGACAGAGAGAGAGAGACAGCGAGAGAGGGAACAGAAGCAGGGGGAGTGGGAGAGGGAGAAGCAGGCTTCCCACCGAGCAGGGAGCCCGATGCAGGGCTCGATCCCAGGACCAGGAATCATGACCTGAGCCGAAGGCAGACGCTTAACGACTGAGCCACCCAGGCACCCCTCACATAACTTTTTAAATGAAAAATATACCCATGGAGAATTTAACGTTAGTTTATAATACGTTGGTAGGAATTAGGTTATTTTCCTCCCCAGAACTGGACTAGAGAACACATGCAGAGGAAGACAAGAAGCAGTGAAATTGTGATTCAGTGCTTAAGAATTAGTCTTTATCAAGCATGTTCGACAACTAGAGATAATGTGAGAGGCCTCCGAAAACCAGAAAGGACTTAGAAAAAGAATGTGTCCTGTTCCTGATCGCAAGCCTCATGTAGCACCTGGCAAAGCCAGACAAATCCCTGAGGAACGGAAAACTGTGGGAGCAGTGCAAAAATAGAGGTTTTCTTACCAGTATCATGAATACTATAATTACAAAAATAAAAAAATATACAGGTAGATAAATAAAGACTTGACCTTAGCATTGTGTAACTTTAATTTTCCAAAGGTAATTTTCGGAATTCCATGGTTTGTTTATGGCTTTTTAGAGATGATCATTCCAAACTATGGATGCCTAGTAGGATTTTCTCCTTCCTATTGCCGTGATTTTCGTTATCACAAATGTGCTAGAATTGAGTGCCATTGTATGCCACTCATCTTTACGAGGCATTGCATTTCCCGATATTTTTACCTGTGCAGTGCAATTTCTCTATAAATACTAGAAAGGGGTTTAGTAAAAGAAATGTTATTCTGAAATTAATGTAGAGAAGTATTTCTTTCTCATTAAACTGTCAGTTCATTCTCCTGCTATGGGAATATCATTGCAAAGTTTCTTTCCAGAATAAAAGGGGCTGATGTTATTGACAGACAAAAAAGTAAGCAGTTTCTTATACAATATATCAAAAACATATTTCTAATACAGATTAAATGTGAGTTTTACAGTAGTCCTCCCTTACCTGCAGTTTTGCTTTCTGTGGTTTCAGTTCCCTGGGGTCAACCTCAGTTGGGTCTAGAAGCAGGTGATCCTTCTTCTGACATATGGTCAGAAGGTCAATAGCAGACTCACTACATGACAACATCTATGTCATTCACCTCGCGGCAGAAGGTCAATAATAAACTAGTGCTGGGTCACATGCCCGCAACACTCACCCAGTTCATCTCATCACGTGGGCATTTTATTATTTCACATCATCATAAGAAGGGTGAGTACAGTAAGATGTTTTGAGAGAGAGGCCACATTTCACTCTGAGGCAAAAGAACGGTTCGTTATCTACATTCTACCTTTGGCTCTTCTGGATTTTAAACCCAAGAACACTTCATACCTCCCTGGCTACCTAAGCATGTTCTAAGCATGGTTGCCCACGTGGACTATGTTTATTTGCTAATGACCAATACTTTTAAGCGTTGCAGGTGCACTTCAAAATTAAGGTACTCTTTTGGAAACATTTATATCATAATCCAATCTTGGAGATCTATGATATATACTGGCATATTAAAGACTGATAAATCTTAGAGCAAAGAAAGCTAATTAACTTTTTAAAATCAAAATTTACAATCATAATTGACCTTTTAATTATATTTGTTAATTTCCTACATAATTAGCATTCTATAGGATCATATTTTATAGAATATTGCTTTGTCCTTGCACTTACTTTTTCTTCTATCAGAAATATTCTGTATTTTTTCCAGTCTTCAGACAATTGGTTGAATATTTGATAAAATTCACAATAAACTGTGGAAGACAGATCATGACTTAATATGGTTCTTTTCCAAAGGGTTTGAAATTTACCAAAACCTACTTTCTAAAGAGGTAGTGCTTTATACTGACATAGAAACATACAGCCCATGGTCAAACCTGTCTCATTGTCTATATTTGTAAATAAAACTTTATTGGAACACAACCACAGCCATGCTCTGTTGTAGTTATGTATTTGCTATGGCTTCTTCAATCCTACAACGCCAGATTTGAGTAGTTGTCACTGGTACCTTATACCCACAAATCTGAAAATATTTACTAATTCACCTGCTACAGAAAAAACTTACCAGCCCCGCCTTAAACTATAGGAGGAAATTATGATAATATTTGAAGCTCTGGAGCAGGACCACAAAGGAGATACATTTTTTTCCCTGATTAGCAATTATTTCTCAGTAACACACCACAGACCACACCAAGTGACAAGAGAAAATATTGTTGCTTTGGGCCAAGAGCCACTCCCCAAATTTGCAAGGCAAATGCAAGATACAATGCAGTCTTCAGTAACAGGTATACAATTAAAAGCCAAAGAAAAGCTAAAATGTGCTAAATGTGCTTGAAAATGTGTAACCTGTTCGGGTTGACTTTACGTCTGGAATCACAAGAGCAACACATTCATGTGTCCCTATTTCAATTGACTTGCTAAGTCTACAGTATAAGACTTCTGACAACTTGGAAGAAACTGGTGAATCTGTGAGCAGAAAGAAATGTTGTGATTCTAACCCTTTAGAATCAAGGTTAGGGGCAACTCCTTTTATTTATCAGAGGGCAGTCAACATGCATAGCCACGCCCCAGTAAGCCTGTGTATCCTTTGTGCTGCTCATCAGAGGAGAGCTGGACAGACAGTTGGCAGGGATGAATTGGTATGAGACACATCACCACATTCTCATAGATGAGGGAGAGCACATTTATAAAGAGCTTAATTATAGAGGCTCAATTCCACACATTTCAAAACAGTCCTTTAAAAATAATTGCTGTCATTAGGGCAGTAGTCTTTCAGAGAAATGACAAGGCTGTTGATTTATATCCTTGCTCGTGAAATTCCATCACCCATTTCCCTAAGGTAAAAAGATTGCAGTGGCCTAAACCTCCTAAGAGAGAAACTGCATTTATATTATATATTACTTTAATATTTTTCACTCTCTTAATTAAGTTTTTGAGAAATAAAGTGCAAAAGTTGAATCTACATTAATGAAGTTAATGATTAATTACTCTGTTTCATCCGGAGTTTTGTGTGGGCAAAAGTGAATGCTCAGTGTATAAGACGTCCCAGCTATAGAGAGTAACTTAATATATGTCTGCCAAGTATTTTTATTAGTATTTGTGATAAAAAGTGAAGTGTTATGCCTAAAATTTTGAAGTTAGAAGTTTCTATATTTACATAGGAAAATATTTTCAAAACTAAATTTTAGCTGGGCATTCAGTTTTTCAAGTTGATCACTTATTAAGTAAGCTACGACAAGGATTTCCATGGCACCAGAAGAATGGTTAATTAATTGTATTGTTATGTGCATCACTATAAGATTGAACAAAGGTTATTATAAACTCATATTCCAGAAACGTTAACCTTTTGAAAAATTTTTTTCAATAAACACACTAGTGGGGTCACCAGATCAAATGCGGGAGATTCAATTAAAGTTAAATTGAAGATAAACAACATATAAATATTTAGTATAAATTATGTTCCAAATATGACATGCAGCATATTTATACTAAAGAAGAAGAAAAAACATTATCTAAAATTCAATGTTATTTTGACTTATAACAATAGAAAGAAGCTACGTGGGGAGTGTTCCTGCTGCCTTCCAAGCTGCACTCCAGGGTACACCGAGTTGAGTAAATACATCTTCTTCCAGTATACCCCAGGGGCTTTTCAAGCAATTGCTTCTATGTTGAATATCTGCAGGGTTATTTGTTACGTTGTCTCTCTAAGTGTGGGACTTGGTTTCCTAATGCCCTCTTCCAAAGCTGAGTCACTGATTTCCAAAGTCCCTGCTGATGTAAGAACTTATGAGGTTAGCTCCCCTGGTTTTCAAAGCCAAATGTTATGGGGACTCATCTTCCTAGTGCAAATCCCCCAAGTCTGGGGTGGCTAGAGTGGGGTCTGCTTCCCTCCCTTCTCCGAGCTTGTGGTGTCTCTCCTGTTTGTGGTTGTTCTTGCCAGGAGTTTCATTCCCAACCACATCTCTGTCTTCCTACCCTTTCAGTGTGGCCTCCTCTCTATGATTAACTGGGAGAGTCTGTTCGGACCGTTTTGGGGTCCTTTTCTGGGTTATTTACACAGAAGTGGCTGCTTGCTAAGTGTGTCCAGGGGACGAGGTGAGCTCAGGGTCCTCCTACTCCGCCATCTTCCCAGAAGTTCTGTTTCTGGCTTCTTTCACTTAGCATAATGTTTTCAAATTTTGAATCATGAGTTAGTATGTCATTCATTTTTGTGGCTGAATGAAATTCAAGTTTAACTGGACTTTTTGTATTTTTATTCACTAATCTTGTATAATTGGTGTGTAAAAATAGACAGGCCCGAGTTTTGCTAAAAAACAATAATTTTCTACATGAGTCCTCACATATTTCTGCATTCTTTTTACGACTCAAGTAAGGCCCATAGATGGCTAGGAAAGATGGGGAGGGTTTCTTATTTCACTCTTTGTAACACAATGTCAGATACCCATCTGTCCTGAACATCAGACTTCCCCTTCATTCTTCCTCAGAGACTCAGTCCTATTTCCCTCTAGTGATCTGACTCAGAGGCTAGTAACTGTTCTAATAACATCCTTTATGTTAAATAAAATCTTGGGTGTGTATTGTATTCAGATGCCATGTCTCTTTATTCTTTTGGTTTCAATATAGTGACACTTAAGAGAGTCCAAGCCACTTATGTTGCAGAAGGCAGCATATTTGGTCTGTCCTAAATCTGGGATCATTTAAATATCAAAAGAAATGATGATAGTAAAGGATTAAAACCATGGAATAAAATTAGAAGTCCACACTGATGTAGATGATATATAAGTAAGGAGCCTGGTTTTAAACTCTATTCCTTAACAATGAAACTGGTAAAAATCTCAAACCAGGTGTGGAAAAGAATGTCTCTCCTGCTCCATCTCAGATGGGTATGATGTGGTTTTGGAATACAGGCGAGGCTCAGTGGGGTGGCGTCAGGAGCCTATGACTAAGGAAGAATTCTTGAGACATCTTTGGTGCAAAATGGTGGTTTATTAAAGCACAGGGACAGGACCCGGGGGCAGAAAGAGCTGCTGCACAGGGGTTGTGAGGGGTGGCTGATTATATACTATGGGGTTGGGGAAGGTAAGGAAAAGGGAGGTTTCCAAAGAACTTTCATATGCTAAAGAGGACCTAGGAGATACAGGAGGCCTTGCCATTGTCAAGTTAAGGTTGTTTTCCCTCTAGCAAGGCATTAACATAAAGATAGTTGGGAGCTTCCTGGAAGAATGTCACACATGTCCCACCCAGGAGTGGGGGTGGGGGGAGGTTGCAGGGTGTCAGCTGGTGCTTTGTCCTCCGCTTGCCTTCTGCTCCCTCATCAGTAGCATGCAACAGAAAAATCAGGCAGACCTCAGAGACAGCAGTGTCTCTAGCAGAGATGCTAGTTAGCAGAAAGTTTATCAATACAGCACATGGGCTTTCTCCCATGTGCACCAATGGCAAGGCCTCAGGCATCCTGTGAATCCTCTTTAGCATATGAAAATCCTTTTGAAACCTCCCTTTTCCTTACCTTCCCCAACCCCACAGTATATAATTAGCCACCCTCACAACCCTGGTGCAGCAGCTCTTTCTGCCCCCGGGTCCTGTCCCCGTGCTTTAATAAAACCACCATTTTGCACCAAAGACGTCTTCTTGGTCATCGGCTCCGGACCTCACCCAACCCAACCTCACATATATTTCAAAACTATAACACTATAAAAATGAGAAAAAAAATTAAAGAATGGGGAATAGTGACTTACAGATTGTGTCAGAAGGTAAAGAGATTCCTCCCAGAATCTCCATGGATGGTATTCGAGTTTCTCTGTAAGAGGAAAAATATTCCTCTGTCTATACTGTTTATCCATTATGTAGACACTCTCTCGTGAGCTACACAATTTTTTAATAAGACTTATATGGTCCACTCTTAGAACTCAGAATGAATTACCAATCGTATTAGATCCTTATTGCTGCTATAAAAATTTACCACAAATTTAGTGACTTAAAGCAGCACAAATTTATTTTCCTATGGTTCTGAAGGTCAGAGGTATGAAGTGAGTATTACTGGGAGAAAATCCATGTGTGCGTAGGGCTGCCTCCTTCTGGAGGCTTTACGGGATCCGCCGTGCCCTTCCTCTTCTAGCTGCTGGAGGTCACCCGCACTCCTGGGCTCCTGGCCCCCACCCATATTGTGTCACTCCAGCCGCCTTCCTTCTGCCTCCCATGGCCTCTAATACCGATCCCTCTTCATCTAACCGGAGCTCTCGTGATTGTCCTGGGCCCCTCCATGATCCAGGACAATCTCCACATCTCAAGTCCTTAAACTAATCAGATCTGCAAAGGCCCTGTTGCCACAGAAGGTAACACATTCACAGGTTCTGGGGATTAGAGTGTTTTGGAGTTATTATTCTGCTCACCACACAATAAAACTGAAATTGCAAGATGTCCTGAAAGTAGACTAAAAGGAAACAAAACATCCTGGGAGGAGATCCTTGCATGTTGCTATCGGATAAATTCTCCCAAACCATGATTTTTTGGTTCAATGCTTTCACTTTAGCAAACAATTTTGTGAAGAAGAACAACAACAAGAAATAAAGTAGATGAACTGTAGATAAGCAAATATAAATAAATCTTCTGTCCTTATTTTGGGATGACTTTAGAGTTCACCTGTACATGATGCTGTTTCACTGTTAGATTGCACAATTCACCATATCAGCATATTCATGAAGGATCCGAAATGGATTTACTAGTACTATAACCTATTTGATCCAATTAAAATATGTCTCTGTCTAAACTTCTGAAATTCAACTAGAGAAATTTCTGACTTATATCCTCCTTCTGACCTTTAGCAGAATGTTCTGTACTCACATCACTCTCAGTTGGTAACAGGCATGCTGATATAGTTCACACTGGAGAAACTGAAACATATTTAAGGGGGAAAATAGCTTATTTGGGTTACTGGCAGAGTCAGAAAGATACCAGTGTGACAATTTATTGAGTTTATTGAAGTGAGTATTGCCTACAAATGCAGATGGTAGGTTCAAAACACTCTCATCTGAAGTGACAGGAATAGAGTTAAGAAATGCAAAAGTAAACTCTCAAAATATATCACTGTACTGAGGGAATACATTTGCATTAGGGAAAAGCAAATCAAAACCACAATGAGATACCACCTCACACCTCACACCTATCAGAATGGCTAAAATCAACAACACAAGAAACGACAGGTGTTAGTGAGGATGTGGAGAAAAAGGAACCCTCTTGCACTGTTGATGGGAATGCAAACTGGTGCAGTCACTCTGGAAAACAGTATGGAGGGTCCTCAAAAAGTTAAAAATAGAACTACCATTTGATCCAGCAATTCCACTACTGGATATAGAAGAAAATGAAAACAGTAATTTGGAAAGATATATGTGTCCCTGTGTTTACTGCAGCATTATTACACAATACCCAAGACATGGAAGCAGCTCAAGTGTCCATCCATAGATGAATGGATAAAGAAGAGGTGGTGTGTGTATACAACGGAATAGTACTCAGCCATAAAAAGAATGAAATCTTGCCATTTGCAAGGACATGGATGGCTCTAGAGAAATAAGTCAGAGGAAGAAAAATACCATATTATTTAACTTATATGTGGAATATAAAAAGCAAAGAAACAAAAGAAACAGACTCATGGAGAGAACACAGTCACCACTGTGGTTACCAGAAGGGGGGGTGGGGGGCCGGGTGAAAGAGGGGAAGGGGATTACGAGGTACAATCTTCCGTAATAAAATGAATATGTCACAGCGATGTGAAGTGCAGCACGAGGGATACAGTCAACCACGTAGTGACTTTGTGTGGAGACAGACGGCGATGATACTTACACTGGTGACCATTTTGTAATGTGTACAAATATTGAACCATATGTTGTACACATGAAATTAATGCAAATTGTACGCCATTTTTTGTCAATTGAGAATAAAGGGGGAAATGTAGCAGTAAACTCTCTAAAGACGTCACAGTGGTGAGGCAGGCGCCCCCACAGTCTCGTTTCGTGGGCGTCCTGCCGAAGGTCAGAAGACCTGCAGCGCATTGGGCTCTCTTATACATCACCTCAAGTGCAGTATCGTATGCAGCATTTGTCTCTCCTTCAGCTGAAGTGGTTCTTCTCTAAAACAAGTAAGGCAGGATGGGAATGCAGAGTCTAAGTGGTCTCTGACACCCGACCACAAGGCCGGCTGGCTCTGCCCAACGGAAAATCAAGATCCACCACCTACTGGTGTCAAGAGATGATTGGAGCAGCCGATAGACCAGTGGGACAGAGATTGGCCATTCTCTCAGCATTAAGATCAGGAAGCAGCTTTAGTCGGCTCACATGCTGTGGAGTTTCTGTTTTCCAAGTTGACTTCTTCCACTTCAACTATTCTTCTTCTCTGTTTTCCCTTTCTTGTTTGGCCAGCTTCCCTCAAACACCAAACAAAATCCAAAGCCTTACTGCTTTCCAATGGTCACATTTTCTAGACACTCCATGATGTGTCCCTGCATGATTTACATTAGATACAAAACCAGACTGAAATCTGTGTTTTTGCCTTTCTTAGGTTAATCCTTGTTAGTTGATAACAGTATTACCACCTTGATAATTTATAATTAAATTTAATTACAGAATTTGTTGCTCCAAATAAGTCTTTTTTTTTAAAGATTTAACTCAATTTAATTTAAACAATTTGACTTAAATGCTATCATGCCCAAGACATTATGCTTTTAACCTGATATGTTACTGTAAGTGCAACTTAAATGCAATTTTATGATATATCCACATGTGAAACTGGACATCCTAAATCTCTGAAATTTGGGGTATTCCAAGCATTTTACTTAGTTCTCAAGAGGCAGGGAGCAATACCTGGGTTACTGCAGTAATTACTAATGTTTAGCATTTACTTTGAGCTAATGAGTGTACTGTTCATATATTTGCCATTAATTCATGCATTTCTGAAGTGAGAATTTATGTTTTGATTGCTTTTTCCTGCTCATGGTCCCCTGCCTTCTGTGTCCATCCCTCTTCCACAAAAAGGAGAGAAATCGAGCCAGGTGCTAGTTCTGATCCAAGTAGTTGCCATGAAAATGCATAACCTTTGCTTCGAGTTGAATGTTACAGCCGATTGTTTGCAACATTGGATTTTAAGTGGAAAAGGAATGTAGTTATCAAGGGACGTGAGGCAGACTTTTTTCCCTCATGGTTTCTCAACCATATCTGTGAATATGCTTCTGTTTAGGAATTCGGAAATACTCGGTGATTTCTCTCAATTCCACAGCTCAAATTTACGTTTATATCCAGCTTAATGAGAAATTTAGAAAGTAGTCAAACAGAACATGCCTGAATAAAGCCTATTTCCTTCACTTTTAGGAGCCTTTTTCCCAACCTAGCCAGCTTCTTCTCCAAACTGTGTGTGTGTGTGTGTGTGTGTGTGTGTGTGTGTGTGTGTGTTTACCTGAACTAGATCAGGAGTCATACTGCAAAATACAGACGCCAGAATCTCCCAGATCCAAGTCACTGGGATTTCCTTCGACTGAATTCATCAAAACACTATCTCATGAGTGTTCAAACTCTTTGCACCTGTGTTTTGTTAGGTTTTGCTGTATGTTGATTCAGGAAACAACAACCACAAAAAACCCGAATGAGAATGAACAGAGAAGCCTATAAAACTGGCCAATTCAGACAGTAGACAATTCGGACAAGAGAGAGAGAAACATGTTGCAGGAAAAAGTACTTAGGAATAACCTATAATTGACATATTTGTGTTGCTAGAATGGGAAGACAGTGTTCAGGGAATTTATCTCGTTACCCAGTGGACATGTCACTCAGCTCATCACTGTCCCTACAGAGAAAATGCACTGAGAGAGAGGGAGTCCTGTTCTCCCTTTCTGTAACACTTGACCCAAGAAGGTCTGTGATCTTGTTGTCTAATTTGCTTTATGCTTTCCTTATGAAATTATATGTGGTGGCATAACAGGGCCAGCCAAGAGTTTTGGATATCCAGCACTTTGTACACACGGCTGGAGCACAGTAAAGTTCTTGACATTTGCACAACGCAGACACAAATAATGAAAGAGGCTGGTGTTGGAGCACTGGCTACAAATACAGTCAAAACAGAGATATGGGCGGTGTCCAATATGGTTTAAAAAATGACTTATTAAGGGGCGCCTGGGTGGCTTAGTCGGTTAAGCGTCTGCCTTCGGCTCAGGTCATGATCCCAGCGTCCTGGGATTGAGCCCCACGTCGGGCTCCCTGCTCTGCGGAAAGCCTGCTTCTCCCTCTCCCTTTCCCTCTCCCCCTGCTTGTGCTCTCTCTCACTATCTCTGTCACTATCTGTCTCTCTCTATAAAATGAATAAAATCTTTTAAAAAAAAATGGCTTTTTAACAACCACCATGTGCTGACGACAGTGCTCTACACATGTAGCCTCATGAAAGCCTCCCCATGAGCCCATGCTCCCACGGGCGCTCTGGAGGTGTGGAGATGGAGTAGCTCAGTCTGGTCCTGGATCTGCCCAGCCTCGGTGGCACACAGGCCAAGATGGACGAGAAATGACACAGAAACTTCTATCACCTGATTCAGTTATCTGGGAAAGTTGCCTGGGGTTTGTGGTAGAAATTGTACAGACTTAGCTAATGTTCTGGATGAGACTACAATCCTGCGGTACTAAGATATGGAAACAATGAATAAATACTTAGTATGGAATTTTTCTTTCCATCCATTGAAATAAAAATAAAATGACTTCTGCTCTCAGAAATGTTCAAAACAACCAATATAATAATAATAATAAATAATAATAATATGGAGCAGCATCTTTTAACGAAAGTATGAGAGGACATTTCATCATATAACTTAATATGTTCCTAAGGGAATAATAGTTACTCGATAAGTGATTATTACCCAACTTAGTAACAAGTACTGTATTATATTTTTAGTTTATTATTTGTAGTTATCATGTCTGGGAGAAGTATCTCAACCTGCGGTACATTCACAGGGTAATATGGTGATTAAGACCCCAGGTTCTGACTCTGCACGCTTTGGGTATGTCCCATGTAGGGTTATGACCTAAAACTTTCAGGACCCCAAGATCAACAATGTGAGGAGCAGAACAGTATTTATTACAAGGGATAGTTGAAAGAAGTATGAGTTTCATCAGATCAAGTTCTTTGAATAGCAACCGGCATGTGTAAGTATTGAACAATTATTAGCTATTATGTAACTTGTGCCCCAGTTCCCGTAGAAGTCCGTACACTGTGATGGAGTTCTAATCCATCATACAGTGCTAAACAGTAGAGATTGTAGAGTCGAAGATTGGCATATCCACAAAATTATCTCTCAATAAAGAAGTGCTAATATCTTTTTTCCTTTAGTTTTTCTGAGGAAGATGAAGAAGGAAGAGGAGGAGAAACCATCCATACTCTACAGACCAGTCTTAGTAAGTAATTCTGGAAATTTAGAGTATTATCTGTATTTTCGTTCTGTTTTCCCAGTTTAATTGATGTGTGTTTGTTTCATTTAATTCTTTGTTATTTTCTTTGACCCAACCTCAAGCACTTTTAGGAGGAACAGAGGTACACTTTAAGTAAATATTTATTAAAATGTGCTATGTTTTGATGAAGTTTGTCAGGGAAATTCAGCATATACTTACCCTATCCCATAGAAGGTCTAAAATTTTGTGGTGCATATTTCCACCTGATCCATTGGCCTTATGACAGCACATTTTAACAACCAAACTGTAGTGACTGGTTTACCAAAACACCGTAGTGAAGCCTTTCTAGTAAGTCAAACCAAATATGTTGTTACAGATATAGATATGCTGATTTTATATACATAGGAAATATACATATACATTTAAATATATACAGGTTTATGAATACATACATGTGTGTTCGTCACAGATCTAGGTATGTGTGTAAATGACAGTTTAAAAACTTTCATATTTCCCATGGATTTTATTTAACCTCTCTTGGGTCCTGACCTTGGAGACAGATGTTCTTAAGAAATTTCATCCATCATTTGGCAGATGACCATTTGAGGAACACTACAGTCCTGTGTTTCTAAATGTATGTTTTTCCCCATTTTTTTAAAAGATTTTATCTTTAAGTAATTTCTATCCCTAATGTGGGGCTTGAACTCACAACCCTGAGATCACGAGTCACACATTCTACTGACTGAGCCAGCCAGGCAATCCCCAAATTCTTTTTAAAATGAATAGTAAACATGTTTCCATTAAATTCAAGACCAAAGACCCACTTGAAATTAAATTTTTTTCACAAAGCAGTTAACAATTAATTATGACTCCCTTACCCATTCGGGTACCCATGAGGTATGGATACAGGTGAGCCTAGGGAACAAACAGACATCAGTGCTCTAGAAGGAACGTGGGTCCCGGTTCTGCTTGTCAGGAGACCCCACACAGCACTCCAGCATCTCGCTTGTCACTTTGCGTTCAACCTTGCTCTCATTACATCCCATGTGATGCTACTTCAAACGTTTCTAACAAAGGTCATGCTAAAATTGAAGTAGAATCTCAAATCAAGTGATTAATATTTAAAATTAAAAAAAAAATTCACAAATGGCAAAGGCCACTGCTGTTGTTTAGACAGTGAGTCTTCATTTCCCATTAATTACCCTGCAAAGCTTTCATTTGGAGAAAATCTCATTTGCCTGCTGAATAATTCTGTCACTCTTTGATGGATAACATCAGCATTTATTTTATCCAGAGGCCTGTTAACTCCGCAGCTATTTTGGTCTCTGTTATTTTGGGTCCACTGGCAGTCTTCTCAGGGACCAAGGGATGCTTCTCCTGCATCATGTGCATCCCATCATTTTGCCTAAAGTCACCTGGTCTCCTCAGTTCTTTTCTTCCCACCATCCTTCATATTCCCTCACACTTTTTTTTTTGGGGGGGGGTAACAATTTTGTATACAATGTATTTTTTACAATATTGTTGTCTCTATCGTTTATTTACTGAGAAATAATTGAGATATAACATCGGGAAGGTTGAAGGGTCCAGCATCTTGATTTGAATCACTTACACACTGCATCAAGGTCGGCACAGCCAACACCTGCTAATACCACATAATTATCACTTCCTTTCTGTTGTGAGAACATATAAATACACTCTATTAGCAGCTTTCACATATATAACACAATACTGTTCACTATAATCACAATGTGGTGTGTTAGATCCTGAGAACTTACTCATGTTCTGATTGCAAGTTTGTACCCCTTGACCTATGTCTCCCCACTTTCCCCACCCCCACCACTGTTAACCATCATTCTACTCTGTTTCTATAAACTCTAAAGTTTGGCTTTAGAGATTCCACAGATCAGTAATATCATACAGAATTGGTCTTTCTCCCTGACCCGTCTCACTTAGCACAGTGCCCTCAAGGTCTACCCAGGTTGTCACAAATGGCAGGGTTTCCTTCTCTCTCATACCTGAGTGATATTCTAGTGTGGATATATACTACATTTTTTAAATCCATTCATCTGTTGATGGACACTTAGATTGTGAGTAATGCTGCAATAAACATGGCAGTGCAGACATTTTCATTTCCTTTGAATATATACCTAGTAGTGCAATTGCTGGGTCATAGGGTAATTCTATGTTTAAAGTTTGAAGAACCTCCATACTGTTTTCCAGAGTGGCTACACCAGTTTGCATTCCCACCAACAGTGCACAAGGGTTCCCCTTTTTAACAATACTAATTCTTCTGATCCATGAATGTGGAATATCTTTCCATTTATTTGTGTTTTCAGTTTCTTCCATCAATGTATTATAGTTTTTCAGTGTACAGATCTTTCACTTCCTCGATTAAATTTATCACTAAGTATTTCATTATTTTTGCTGTGAATGGGATTGTTTATTTCTTTTTTTCAGATATTTAGCTGTTAGTGTATAGAAGCACAACTGATTTCTATCTGTTGATTTTATAGCCTGCAACTTTACAGAATTTGTTGATCAGTTCCAATAGTTTTTTGATGGAGTCTTGAGTCTTTAGAATTTTCTGTATATAAGATCACATCATCTGCAAATAAACACAAGTTACTACTTTCTTTGCAATGTGAATGCCATTTTTTCCTTGATCTTTTCTCATTGCTCCGGCTAGGACTTCCAGTGATATGTTGAATAGGAGAGGCCAAAGTGGGCACCCTTGTCCTGTTCCTGATGTTAGAGGAAGAGTTCTCAACCTTTCATCATTGAGCATGATGTTAATTGTGGGCTTTTCATATATGGTCTTTATTATGTTGAGGTATGCTCCTTATAAACCAAGTTTTTGAAGGTTTTTATCATAAAGAATGTTGTATTTTGTCAAATGCCTTTTCTGCATTTATTGAGATCATTATATGACCATTTCTGTATAGAAGGGGGGTTTGATTAAAAATTCAATATCCTAACTCATTACTGGCCTGTTCAAATATTCTATTTCTTTATGATTCAGATGCATATTTTTAGGAATTTATCTATTTCTTCTAAGTTACCCAATTTGTTGACATATTATTATTCACAGGAGTCTCATGATCTTTTGAATTTCTGTGGTACTAACTATAATGTCTCCTCTTTCATTTTTGATTTTATTTATTTGAGTCCTCTCTCTTTTATTCTTACTCCAGCGAAACTGTTGCAAATTTTATCTTTCCAAAACACCAGTTCTTAGTTTAGTTGATCTTTTCTATTGATTTTCTGGTCTTGACTTCACTTATTTCTGCTGATTTTTGTTATTTCTTTACTTATGCTACCTTTGGCCTTAGTTTTTTTTCCTATTTTTTCTAGTTTCATGAGTGTAAAGTTAAGTTTATATATTTGAGATTTTTTTTTTTTTATTACAGGCATTTATTACAAACTTGCCCAGGAGCTGCTTTTGCAGCATCCCATAGGTTTTGGTATGTTGTGTTTCCATTTTCATGTGTTTCAAGGTATTTTTTTTAAATTTTCGTATTGATTTCTTCTTTGATCCATTGGTTGTTAAGAAGTGTGTGGTTTATTTTCTACATGTTTGTAAGCTTTTCAGCTTTTCTCTTGCTGATTTCTAGTTTCATACATTGTCAGAAAATATGGTATGGTCTCAATATTCTTTGTTTTGTGTCCTATCATATGATTTATCCTGGAGAATGTTCCATGTGGATTTGAGAAGAATGTGTATTCTGCTGCTGTTGGATGGAATGTTCTATATATGTCTGTGAGGTCCATTGGGTCTAAAGTGTGGATTAGGTCTAACATTTCCTTGCTGATTTTCTGTCTGGATGATCTCTCCATTGCTGAAAGTGAGGTATTGACATTCTTTATTGTTATTGCATCATTGTCTATTTCACCTTCATATCTGTTCATTTTTGCTTAAAATATTTGGATGCTCCAATGTTGGGTGCATATATTTTTTATATTTTTATACCTCCTTGATGAGTTGGCCCCTTTATCATTACATAATGATCTTCTTTTTCTCTTGTTACCATTTTTGGCTTAAACTCTACTTTGTCTGATGTAAATGCCGCTACCTCTGCTCTCTTGCTTTCCATTTGCATTGAGTATCTTTTTCCATTCCTCACTTTGAGCCCATGTGTCACTTAAAGCTGAAGTGAGTCCCATATGGGTCATATTTGGTGGGCCATGTTTTTTTTTGTTCATCCATCCAGGCACTCTGTGTCTCTTGATTGGAAAATTCAATCCATTTTCATCTAGAGTAATTATTGATATGTAAGGACTTACAAATGCCATTGTATTAATTGCTTTCTTGTAGTTACATTGTTCCTTCTTTAATCTTTTTTTGGCTATCTTTGTGAATTGGTTTTCCGTGCTTGTATCCTCTGATTTCTTTCTCTTTCTCTTTTGTAAATCTACTAACTATTTTTGCTCTGTGGTTACCATTAGGCTTCCACAGAACATCTTATAGATACAAAAGTCTGTTTTATGCTGATGGCAACTTCAATTGCATACAAAATAAAATCTTTTTACACCCCTCTCCATTTATGCTTTTAATGTCACAGTTGATCTCTTTTTATATTGCATATTCACTTACAAATTACAGTAAGTATAGTTATTTTTAACATTCTTTTCCTTTAACCTTTATACTATAGTTAAATGGTTAACATACTATTGTATTACAGAATCAGAGTTTTCTGAATCTGACTATATATTTACCTTTTCCAATGTATTGTTTCTTATTACTGATTAGCATCTTTTCATTTTAGCTTGGAAAATTTCTTTTCTTATAAGGCCAATCTAGGGGTGATGAACTCCCTCAGATGTTTTCCTGGAAAAGTCTTTATTTCTATTATCTGAAGGATAATTTTGCCATGTAGAATATTCTTGGCTGAGATTTTTTTTCTTTCAGCACTTTGAATATATAATCCCACTCTACGGGCTTGCATGGTTTCTGCTGAGAAATCTGCTGATAGCCTAATGAGGGTTCCTTTGGAGGTTATAATTGTTTTTTTTCTCTTGCTGCTTTAGGATTCTTTGTCTTTGATTTTTGATAGTTTCATTTTAGAGTGTCTTGCAGAAGATCATTTTGGACTGAAATAATGGGGTGATCTATTAGCTTCGTGAACCAGACGTCCAATTTGCTCTCCAAGTCTGGGAAGTTCTCAGCCATTATGTCTTTAAATAAGCTTTCTGCTTCCTTCTCTCTCTTTCTTCTCCTTCTGGAATCCCAGTGATCTTAATTTTTGGCTCTTTTGATGGTATTCCATAGATCACATAGACTTTCTTTGCTCTTTTTTTATTCTTTTTCCTTCGTTCTCCTCTTATTGGATTATTTCAAAGTTCCTATCCTCTCACTGATTCTTTCTATTCCTTCATCTGTTCTGGTGTGGATGCCCTCTACATCACGTGTAGAGAACATTTTTTATTTCATTCACTGAATTATTCAGTTCCTGGATTTCTATTTGGTTCTTTTTTTAATGATTTCTCTTCATTAAATTGCTCATTTTGTGTATTGTTTTCCTGATTTTGTTGAATTGTCCTGTGTTTTCTAGTAGCTCTTAGAATTTCCTCAAAATAGTTATTTTGAATTCTAAATCAGGTAAACCACAGATTTCCAGATCCTTGGATTTGGTCGCTGGGGGATTATTGTGGTCTTTTTTTGATATCATATTTCTTTCATTCTTCACATTCCTAGGAGCTTCACATCACTGTTCTCACACTTGAAAGAGCAGCTGCTTCCTCCAATCTTTACTAGCTGCATTTAGGTAAGAAATACTTTTCACTGTTCTTGCTCTATATTCTGAGACTTTCTCTGACCTTGTATGGATACACCTGCTCCACACTTCTTGTTCTTTCATGTGGCTGAAATCTCAAACGTGTACGTCTTCTTTTGATCTTATAATGTACCAAGCAGCTGGTAATCTCTCTTTTGTTTTCTCAAAGGTGGGGCTACAGTTCAAGATTGTGGTTCTTGCCTTGCCCACAGACTCTGACCTGCTTTCTGTATACACTCCCGGTGCACTGATGCTCACAGTGGCCACTTCTCTTAGGAACACACACTAGGAGCCAGCTGCAGAGTGGGTAAGGTGTTTGTTGGGCACTCGGGTCATTGTAGTTGTCCAGGGACTAGTTGGGGGGAATCTCTGGGTGAGATTTTCTCTGTGGTTCATGGGTCAGCTGCCTGCTGGAGTCGAGAAATCAGTCAATAGGAACTGTGTCCCTCTAGTGCTCTCTAATATTCTTATCTGCTTCTTTCCAGACCTTCCCTCACCCAATCACAGAGCTCTTGATTTAATACTCTAGGTAACTGTGGGTGAGAAATAGGTTTCTTTAGCAGCCTCTGCACCGGTGGGGAACCAGGGCTCACTCACTACTCTCCCTTTCCCCTGCCAGGAAGACTCTGGCCTCCTTTGTTCTAAGCTGTGTCACCTGGAGGGGAGAGCTAATGCTGGCAAAGTCCCTCTTACCCAGGCCAATGCATCTAGACTCATATAGATATTTTTTTCATTGCTCAAATGGAGTGCTGGAACTTCTCTGAAAACCTGGACTTATACAAAAGGCTCCGCCCTCTGTGTGCATGTGCACAGGTGGTGTTCCCCAGGTGCTCCCATACTATGCTGAGCTTGGTTGGGCCAGTTCACAGACTCCTGTGGGCTCCACAGCTCATCCTGAGGTGTGTCTATTACCTAATGGGACGTGGATGAGAGCCCTGCGAGGCCCCTTGGCCTACGTTGCTGTATCCCATAGTTCACAGAGGCACTTTTGTTTATGGATGGATGTCAAATTTTATGTGTAAAGGGGAGATAAAAACAAAGGACACCTTATGTTGTTATGAAGCTGATATTATTCTTCTTATATCAAATATTTTTATTTATGAAGGAAGAGAAATATTGTTTTGAATGGTTTCAATTTGGGCTCTGAAAATAACTTGTCTGAGTTTTCCATTTTTAGGAAGATAATAACAATGGATAGTGTAAAAAAAATGAAGCAGAGTTTACCTATCCCCACACTTTAACCACAAACACTATGTCAAAGTCAATAGAGAATTAAACTTTCACACACATCTATACATTGTAAAACTGACATGTTTTTGCTCTTTTAGATGCATTTTGTTTTCTGATTTTCCATTCAGGAAAATTTATTTTGCCTTCTAAAAATAATTCTATTATAATATATATTTCTATTTTTCTCTATCTTAAAAAAGTATTGATGTATGTATATATCTGTGCATTTGTGTTTTTTACAAATGAACTGAACTTGCAAGTGGTTTTATCATGTGCCTCTACCAGAAGCGGATATTCCATTATGTCAGCTCCTATTATTACTTCCAGTCTCAGCTTCCCAGTGACCCTCCCACGTCTGTCTTGGTTGCACGCCCCCCACACACTCAACAACAAGAGCCTCTTATATAGGATTTATCTATGCCAGCCACTGTTCTGAGTCTGAAGGTGTCACTGTATGAAATCAATGTTGTGATTTCCCCATCTTGCAGGTGGCACAATGAGGCAATGAGAGATTAAGTCACTTGCCCAAAGTCATACAACTTACAGTTGGCAGAACTAATTGCAAATCAAGGCAACCCGCCTCCAGAGCCCCCCCTTTTTTTTTTTACTTCCATAACCCCCTGAAACATTTTAGTTGTTAACCCAGTGGTTATCAGATTAGTTCAAGATACTTAATTTTCATTAAAATTGCTCTTCTTTCCAATTCATAGTCTAGCCTCTCAGGAAAAGCTTTTCTTTAGTTAAATAAAGGCATGAAGCACAAACTCTAAGATTATCATACTGTTTCTGAAACATGTCCTTCCTGATATTAATATGTGTTCTTTCCCTTCAAATGAAATTGTCCCATTATAAATTAGCATGGAAGTTTCTTTAAAAAGATACTGTTCTTAGATGCAACTCGTATAATGCACATACATCATAGTTAGTACTTTGCGTGGTTGTAGCCTTCCTGATATTTGTCTTTCTGATTAAGAAGATAATTGGAAAGCTTTTTCTAAAGGAATAATAAAAATTTCATAATGTTTCTGACTGATTAAGAAATTAAGATCACAAGGAAACATGGCATAAGGATTCAATTCATATCAATGTTGTATATTAGTTTTGAATTTTTTTTCTGAAGCACAGATTAAGTTAATTGAGAATATTTTTCTTCTTGTGACATCTCAGCCATGTGTCCCCCTTAAAGTATTCCTTAGGGGGTAATTTCTTGTACAGTTTGTGCATCAGGGCACTGCAGTTCCTTAAGTGTTAAATAGTGAGAGGTACCCCTTCTTCTATTACCACCAAACACACTGCTTATGAAATGAGCAAATGTCAATAGCTCACATAATTACTGAGAAACCCGTCATCCATGACTGAGAATCTGCCATTCTCCAAAGCAAAGGTTTAGGATAACATCAAAGGAGAAGGAACTGTTTTTGTGAACACTTAGGAGGATTTTTAATTGTCTTCTAAATGAGTAAAACTATCACCAAAAAGCTATTTTTACATCTTTACCAGTATCTTTCTCTATTCCTCTTCCTCTGCCTCTTCCTTTTACTTGTTTTTCCTTTCCCTCATTACAGGAATTCATAAGGTTGTTTTATTTTAGTGATGGTGATCGGAGTGAGTGGAAACTTTTTTTTTTTTTTTCAAGATTTTATTTATTTACTTATTTGTCAGAGAGAGAGAGAGCACAAGCAGGGGGAGCAGCAGGCAGAGGGAGAAGCAGGCTCCCTCCTGAGCAAGGAGCCCCCCCGATGCGGGACTCAATGCCAGGACCCTGAGATCATGACCTGAGCTGAAGGCAGAGGCTTAACCAACTGAGCCACCCAGGCGTCCCAAGTGGAAACTTTTCTTAATGTTTGGTCTTCACTCGGAAGTGAATCTGATATGCAGAGAATTATTTGCAAGTATATCCATACCTTACAAGTATTTTACTCTTGGAGTGAAAACAATTTCTAAAGAGTAAAGGTCTTACACTCTTGAAATTATCTCAGGCAGTGGACATGTACAGTTATCATGGATGTATTAAAGCTAGGGTGACATTTGAAACTGTTATCCACTCTGAAATACATTGGCTTTGCTTTATCTCTCTGATAAAGTAAATATCCCCAAGCCACAGTGAGGTTTGGAGAACAAATTACAAATGTGGGTCTTGCTGACGGTTCTTTCCTGAAAACCCTAAAATTTGTGTTGAAAATTAAAACAATAAATCATGCTACGACAGGAAACAACGTGAAACAGGCACTTTTAGACTCTGAAAATGAATTGAGCACTTGGAATTCTCTGTTCTAAATCTAAATCGTTGTTCTAAATCTTTGTTCTAAATCTAGAAATTTACCAAAACAATCCTGGAGCTAAATTACCAGAGAGACAGAAATCTGAAATCATTGTTTCTATTTTAATCCTATGGTCGGTTAATTTATTTATTTTCCTGTACAATCTCACAGTCCTCACCTAATTAAATGAACATGGAATTCTAATTTTAATTGTATCAAATATAGAAATCATATTCTATGCTAGAGATAACCAAGTCACAAAACGTCTCTAAACTAAATAACTCCAAGACAGCGTTTCAGGAAACCGTTCTCATTTCTGCACGATTTCTTCTGGGACCCTTCTCGTTCACATGTGAAAATCACCGGTAAAGTGTGTGACAGCTTCTCACGGAGAGCACATGTCATCCTGAGCCTCGGCCAGTTCAGAATTGAACTGAACTTTAATCCCTCCCTCCCTCTGAGTCTCCTTCCACCTCTCTTTCCTCTCTTTTCTTCCTTTCCTGCTTTCCCATCTGTTTTCTCCCCCCACTTCCTTTCCTCAGAGGCAACATAAAATTTGGGGTAAATGTTTGGATTTTTAAAGTAAATAGACACGATTTCAAGTGCATAACTTGTACCTGTTAAAACACGAACCCATCATTTATCCTATTCAAGTCTGCATTATCTCACCTACAAGATGGGGCTAACAAAGCTTACATAGTGATAGAATGATTAGTAGGATAAAATCAGAAAATACATATAAAGTGCCTGACAGATGTAAAGCCTTCGGTAAATATAAGACATTGTCTTTAAATATTATTTCTCTTTTGCTTTCCCTGCCGTTTCCTTTCTTCCTTGATTCCTGACTTAAATGCAGCATTTCAGCATTTGCTAAGTTGTGTGTTGGCACAGGGCAAGAAACCTTGTTTTTCCACTCATGTAGTGGGCAATCTATTAGAAAAGATAAGAACAACAACAACAAAATGGGGAAGGAGGAGGCCTGTTATTTAGCTAATAGTGGCCATTTCTTCAGGAGTTTTAGACAAGTATCTGTTGGAGACAAAGGGTTATGAAGGCTCCATATAGCTGGAGACAGACATGCTTTTCCCACAGAATGAGCATCTCCCCTAATACCCGTATAGCTGACACTTTCTGGGGCTTTCTATATATCTATATGGAGCTGCTTCATGAAAAAACTGATGATTCAGAGTTGTTCCTCGGAATTGCTTGAGTTTCAAGGAGTTCTTTACACAGTTCCTCTGCATCATGATGAAACATTTCAGTTTCTGGAGAGCCTGAATGCACTCAATAAGCTGTTGTTCACTCTAGTTGAGCCCAGGTCAATAATGCTGGTCTCTTGCATGGCAGCTTTCGGCCACTGTGGCCTGGAGCCAGTGGGTAAATGCCCTGGCCTCCAAATGCCTGGTGGGCTGGGGATGGCTCTGGACCGTGTGCTGCTAAGCTTCTCAGAGGGTCACAAGCAGGGCTGAGCTTACAGAAGTGACCACTCACTCACATTCGTTTGGGCTTCTTCCCTTCCTGCTGCTTTGTGCTTCCAGGATCATCTCCCATATCCTCTCCTTAGGGTCTAATTATGGGAAAATTCAACGTCCGACGTGTTCCAACAGTGTTTGGTAATAGAAGTCACGCGGTAGATGGTAGTGCCATCGTCGTTGTCATCATCATCACCACGAAGACAGAACTGGAGGGTTTTCTGGCTTGTTTTTATCACTTTGCCTTGTTTGGAAGAGCACTGACCCCAGTTTGGGAGAAAAAGAGCCATGTCATTTTGGTTAGTCTTTTGTGTAAAGGCTAGGACATGCACGCTGGTCAGTTCTTGTCCTGCGCATGAACCAAGGGGCTGCCGTTCTAACGGGCTCTAGCACTGCCTGAGAGCGGGAAGGAATCCAATACAACATCAGAAAGATTTTCCTGACTGAGACTGACATGATCACTGCGGCAAACTGCAAACACAGCTTTGCTGTCTCAGCCTTAGTGACTTTAAACTTGAATACACAGTCTTTGTTTCTGTTATTTAGAACACCCTCTTTGTGGCCAGTTCTTACTCATCTTTAATTGTACATAAGTATCTTCTCTAGGAAGCCACCTTGGCCCATGTGATAAGGGTTACTTGCTTTCCCCTCGGTTTCCATGGCATATCACTTCCACCTCACTCATCTCGTGGAATCATGGCTTTTTAAAAAACCTGTCTTGTGAGGGCCTTAAGGCAGAGATCGAACTTGTTTACTTGTTCAGAATTGGATCCCCAGTCAAATAACAAAGCTTGTAATATTTAACTGGATAAATGAGTGAATGGTCAGGAATTTTTGAAAAAATTTTGACTGTTCTCACTAGTTCACTCTCACGAAGGTAATAGGAAGGAGATATAACTCAGGTTACTTTAATAAAGGAAAAGCAGGCGAGCCAGGGTAAGGAAGAAACAGGCCCAGGGCATTCCTGGAGATTCAAGAATAGGAAATAGAAGAGGGATTCTCCACAGGCTAAGGTGACTTGTGTCCTGGTAGACACCTGCTTTCTTGTTGTAATTATTAACAGTGCCCCATTAAACTCACAAAAGTATCCCAGTGTGGATGATAAGTTTTGCGATCCATTTGCCACAGAAAGATCTAGATGTTGCCCTTGAAAGAGAAATGCATATTGGGAAAAGAAATCTTACACGATGGGAGGCGGTTATGTGGGACATTTTTATGCTGGGATTTTGGGTCGTCTGGTGGTTGCAATATTAGTAATCACCCTGATTTAACTGGAACACTATTTAGTTCATCCAACCAAAAACCAAAAAAGCAAAAAGATCCAAATCAACACTTTTGAGACAGTTTTGCTGCCATCCTAAAGGTTAAGGGCACCCATTCTTTTTCCCTCTTTCAGGGGAAGAACCATAATGCTCTGAGAGGGTGAGGTAGCACAGACTTTGGGCTTTACATTCACTGAAACATAAGATGTTGTGTGGAATCACTCCATGGAAACCATGGAAATCAAGAAATCTGAGGCCACATAAAATGAGTAAGGAATTATTACTGCTTAAGAACATAATCTGGGAATCATCACTAGTTCATTTTAAAACAATCTTCAGTCTAACTTAATACTGATTTGTTTAAATGGAAATGCACTTAGAGTCTCATGGCAAGGTTGTCATCTGGGTTCATGACTTTGATCCAGCATTTTAGTTTAAAATCCCTTGTAATTGATTCAGAATGTCAGAATTATTCTCAGTGATGAATAACATTATATAAATAACCTAATGATAATTACTCATAGGCCTAGGAATATGAAAAGAATATATTTATTTATTATTTATTGTTGGGTGGACCGATGATTACATGGATACTAGAATATGTTCCAGAAATAATTGGGATTGCTGTAGCCTTCTTGGCAACTCACTCTAGACAGCCCTTGTGTTCTGAAAAGACAATTTACAAGGTTCTCATTGGCAATGATGATGAGTAGACTGTCTAGGAAAGCATCAGCCTAGGATCTTTCTTGCACAGATTAGTCCCCTAGTGCATTTCAAATATATTTGACCTTTCAGATCAAAGGAATAAAACCAGGTGAACCTCCAGTTAACTTAGTTTCTACAATTCAATTTGGAAAAGGATTCATATTTTCAAACATTCTCTGGGTGAGGCTCCTCCACAGATAAGCCTCAAACCAAGTCACCTTGGGAAGATTGCCATAGAATTCCAAGGGTATTCTGTCTGCTTCATTAGAGCAAAACCAAAATGTAGTGGGTAGGAGGAAGACACTGCTGGATACCCAGAGACCTAAACTCCAAAGGTGACCTCACAGATCTATAAAGAAGCAACCCTCTTCCTTTTCAACTAGTCACCTGTGTGCAGGATCAGATAGGGAAGCTTTCTGTTGGGTCAGCTATAAGATTTCTGACTTTTCAAAAGAGAAAATTAAAAAATAATAATAATTAGCTCAACAAGCATTAAAATCTAGGGGAGACTGAGAGCAACGCACTGATCTCATAAAGAGAAACTGGTATGTTCAAAGGGATTTAGTATTCCCAGATTCGAATCTAGGGCAAATAACTCATCATAATGTTAGTAACTTAAAAGCAGTGTTTTTACAGGAAAGGTAGATACTGTGAGCTGCTAAACAGACAAACCCAACAATATCAATGGCTTCACACAACGAACTTTTATTTCTCACTCTGGTGAAGTCTAAAGGCAGGGCAGATATCCCTCCACCTCGTGGCTACACCGTCTGGAGCATGTCTGCTCCAGATGATTTCTCTCATCATGGAGACTTTCTGTTATTGTTGTAGTTAGAATCAGTGTCATACATAACTGTCCTATAATTTACTTATTAACAAGATCATAAGTGAATTTATACTTGCAGGAATAATTACTGATGCATTTATATAGTATAATTACCTTCTTGCGAATATGGTATTGTATAACACAGGTGCAGAATATAAAGCAAACTGGACGCACCACTGTGGGTTCTTCTTCATATTGCCAGTGTCTACTCTGGGTAGTATTTGTAACGGGACCTCTATTAGAATGATTAAATAGTAAACTACCTATCAACAGTAGAATGTCCATTAAAGGGATGGATAGAATGGGTGGATAGATCTAATTTAGTGTACATTTTGTGGTAACTGACTGCTTTCCCAGACAGGTGTCCCATTATTTTTGAAAACAGAATAAATTGCAATTGATTTACTTGATAGTATTATAGAATCCCTGATCCTCCTGGAAACCTGGATCCCTGGTTTTAGAGTTTCTCTCTTTGCTCAGAAGAAAATATATTCAGGAGAAAATGTAGCATCTCTACACAAAGGTCAACTTTTCTGGGGGAGAGAAAAAGAAGTAAGAAAAAATTGGACAGCTGTCACCTTGGAAAAAGAGGGCCTTTGGTGAAAGAACACAGGATGGATGAATTGAAGGTAATTGCCAGGTTGAGAGAATGGGTGGGAGACAGGGGTCGGCCCCACTGAGGCTGCTCCTGGAACGAGATGCACTGGGAGCAGGGACCCCAGGACACTGTCTAGTGCTTTGGGTGAGGAAGGAACTCTAACCAACTTGCTAATGTTTTACCTTCAATTGGTCTCTCAACCCATGACCAAATGCACGTTTCTCTGTGCTGGACTCGGTGTAGTTGCTGGGAAGATAACTGCCAATCTTAGCAACAGCAATCCTGTTTTGAAGCAAGTGGGCATGTCATCCCCTTTTATATAGTAAGACTCAGTAAGTCAGTTCTGATTAACGGACACCTGCAGACACATCCCCTCGTTTGGATCACTGGGTTCTTCCTTGAGATGGACAGAGCACCACGGCTGCCTGTTGAGCAACAGAATCGATCCAGAGTTGTCAGGAGAAGGCAGGGCCCACCTGACACTAGATTTTATTCACTAGACTCTGTATCTTACACTAGACATGAAGGGTAAATAATGTAATTTATTTGGGAGTCAAAAATCCCCCAAACAAAGCATGCAGTATAATATATATAATCCTTACCGTGGCCTAGACCACACTGCGTGCCCTCCCCCCAGCCTCATCTCCTGATCTCCCCATTTCTCCCTGCCTTAGTTCCTGATGGTTTGCCGGTTTTTGTAAGTGATGGTTCCCATGGGCTTAGCTGTCCTGTTTCCCCCATCTTTGATACCTAAGATAACATGAAGGACAAGGTCTGAGCGGTTCTCTGTTCCTTCCAACTAAGAGGGAGAGAACATGGCCTCAAATAATCTCTACTAGATTAATCAATGCAGTTAAGAAAATAGGATCTTTTGTGTTTGTGGTATTTATTATAAGCTTCCAAAGAACAGCATTTGTTTACTTTTTATCATGATGGCAGCTACCAGTGTTTCATGTACATTGATGCTGAATAAGTGAATGATGCAGGAGAAGCAGATGAGGCAGTTTACCCACTCAGCAGTATCTGCTTCTGCCCTGTCCCCACCAAATGCTCCAGATGTCGCAAAAAACACCAGACATTTCTCTGGCCCCAGGATCTAATTCCTGGTCATATATCTCCTAGGTTCCCTTTTTCAAAAAATATTTGTCCTAAATCTCTGTGGTGCATCATTTGCTGGCCTTTTATTAAGTGTTGTCTGAAGGCTGCTGGGAAGCTGTAAAGATTTGGAAGAAAGAGTTCCCCTTCATACCACAAACAAAAAAGAAGCCAGCTGCAAGGCAGGTGACCTCTGTGAGCGGGCAAGTAGAGTCTGGGGTCACACCACTCCCTGTGGGTTCAGGAAACAATTGAACTGGACACTCGACAAAAAAGAAAACGTCAGCAGGACCTTGGAGGTGAAGTTCACAAGCCGCTAAGAGAGTGCATCAGAGATCACACGGAGCACCGCGCGGAGCCCTAAAAGAGTGGGGTGAGAAAGCAGCAACCTGGGGTGTAGCAAACATCACTTTGCATCAGCAGATCCCAGGTGCAGAGGCTGAATCATGATTGCCTGGGAACCACTTTCAAACTCAGATGTCTGTCATCCCTGCCAGTGGAGGGCAGATCCCAGCCGGCCAGCTCATGGCAACGGCCACGCCAGGCTCCCCCACCAGGTTCCGTTCCTTGTGCTCCTTATCCTATGGGTGCATCTCCTGTCCACTTGCCCATCAGTGATATCCTATGTTGCATTGAGGTGGATACACTGTGGAAGGTCTGCTTATCCTCTGCTGAAGAGCATTGGCTTTTATTCTTGCAGGCAGTTACATTACTGGCCGGTCAGCTAAGGTTTCAACATGAGTTTTGGGGGGACACTGACATTCAAACTATAGCCGTTCCTCACAAATTAAACATCAACAGCATTTGGCCCAGCAATTCCGCTCTTAGGTATACACTGATTCAAAGCAGTCACTCAAACAAATTCGTGTACACAGATGTTCACTGCAGCACTATTCGCCATAGCCTGAAGGTGGAAACAACACAAGCGTCCATCATCAGATGGACGGATACATAAATGTGGTGTGCAAATACAACAGGATGTTGTATAGCCACAGAAAGGCATGAGGCGCTGCAGCACCCCACAGCGTGTATAATCCTTATAAACAGTAGGCAAAGTGAAATAAGCCAAAGAGAAAACCTTCACCCAATAGATCAATATAATTGAAAGAATAAATAAGTAGCATGTGATAGAGGATGTGAAAAAGTTCTACAACCTGCAAAGTATGCTATAATTAAAGACAGTTTAGAGCTGGGCACAAATACTTTGAAGATGACTGTATGGAACCTTCTGGAAATCAGTCCTACTAGGAACATCATGTGAAGAGATTTACTCAGCTAACTTAAATGACTGCACAAAAGAAATGGATTCAATGCTTTATGTTCTCAAGCTTTACACTCGAGCCTGTCTAACCAATCTGTAATTCCAAAACTAGAATGATTCTTCCTTAAATATTCTGGGAAGGAGATTATGCTCCTCATGATTTTTCTGCTGACTGCTTGGCTATTAGGGTCCCTTTGCTTAGGAAATGGCCAAAGCCTAACCGTGGACTCAGGAGGACCTTGATATTTGCTCACAGGTCTCCACCCTTCCCCAGCCTGCCATCTTCCCCATCTTCAGTAAAGTGCCCTGGAGGCAGAGAAAGATGAATCTTCACTGTGGCCTAACTTCTTCCTCTTCAGGAGATAATGAGTTTAAATTAGGCAACGAGACTCTGCCTAGAAACAGTTTTCGGTATAACCCAGGATAGAATCAGGGAAACCAGTTATAAAGCCATTTACCTCATGGAGGTGAGAAATAGGACATTTCTTTGGACCAAAAAAAGGAAGTGGATATACTAAGAAGAAGTCAAATTGTAGGTATGTTCTGAAAATAGAACGGAAAGAATTCGCTAGTGAATTGGCTATGAGGTGTGAGAAAGGGAGCACAGAAGGGTGTTACCCAGGGTTTTTGGTTTGAACCACCAGAAGATTCGAGCTGCCATTTATCAGATGGTGTGAATTCTACTGTAAGCAGGGTTGAGATTGGGAACCAAGAATGCTGTTTGGAATATGTTCAGTTGGAGAGTCCATTTAGGTAACATGGGGGAGATCCCAACTACTTCCGGCACTTGTGAATCTAGAGTTCAGTGGACATGACAAGTCTGGGGATATTAATGTGCGAACAATCATTCTACAGATGACATTTAACCAAGAGACTGAAGGACATCACCTAGAAGGAGTTTCAATCAAAGAGAGAAGTGATGTAAGCATGTGAACCCAGCACTGATTCAGTATTTACTCATAGGTTCGGAAGAAATCGATAAAATAATCTGAAATGGAACATCTAACCAGGTTGGAAAAAAGAACTAAAGAAAGAAGTACTCCAGAAGCCACATGTGAAAGTTACATAATGAAAATATTTTTGCTTCATGCTCTTGTTCTGACTAAAATTTTCATATCTGTCACATTCATAATAAATACTGTTAAAATAATTTTTAAGAGATCGATGTAATATGAAAAATATGCACAAAATTGTATACATTGTATACATTAACCAATGTTCTATTTTCACATAGGTTTTTTGTTGTTATGTTATAGTTCCCAATTTAAAAAAATGTTTGAAAAGTCATGAAACTCCATATTTGGAGTTTTTTTATTAATAAAAATTTCTTTTTATTAATTTTTTTATTAATAAACATCTCTCTAAGCAATAGGGTCAAAGTAAGATAATTATGAAGCCAATTTCTCATTTACCTGATTCAAACAACAGCATGGCAATCTCATTAGATTTTTTTTTTTAAAGATTTTATTTACTTATTTGACAGAGAGATAGAGAGCACAAGTAGGCAGAGTGGCAGGCATAGGGAGAAGGAGAAGCAGTCTCTCCGCCAAGCAGGGAGCCTGACGCGGGGCTCCATCCCAAGACCCTGAGATCGTGACCTGAGCCAAAGGCAGACGCTTAACCGACTGAGCAACCCAGGCTCCCCTCATTAGATTTTCTTAAAAAGAAAAGAAAAGAAAGAACAGCGTGGTATATGATATGGCAGGAAAAGACCACAGTTAGGAGGCAGAGATTTAGGGTTGTGATGAGAACGCCACCATTTCTGTGACTTCGGGGAGATCACACAGTCTCTGTGCTTAAATTCCCTGGTCTAGGTAACCAAGGGGTTGATGGCGCCAGCTCAGTCCTTGGGATGGTTACATGGGTGATACCAGCCAAACCTGTCCCTAAAGTACTGTCAGTATTAGGATCACTGTTCTATGCATTAGTTAAATCTCTCATCATTTGCTTCCCACACCTTGATTACAAGCATTAGAATCCCACAGGTAATTTTTAGAACTTACTATTTATCAAGATTTTTATATCCCTAGTACTTGGAGAGGCAATCATTCACTTACTGAACACTGACAAGACCCAGACAACCCCGTGCAGCATCCTGTAAGGTCCCCTTCTCTCTCACTGCCACAGGGAGAGGGCTTTCATCAATCCATTTAAACATAAGCCCAACATCCTTAACAGCTCTCCCTGCTCAGGCATTATTTCGTCAGTCAGCATGCATTTTTGTTCTTTATTCATTTCATCCCATTTGCTTTTAGAGCTTTGTCCATGTAGCTATTCTTTTTCAGGATTTGTGTCTCAAAATAAGTAACTGCTCTAATAGGAACCTCCTCATACCTACAAAAAAGAGCACTTCTTTAAAGTATGGTTAGCATACACCCTCACTCCTGAATTCTATTTGGCTACATAAAGTTGATTGCCTAGAAGGTATGTTCTAAGTAGCACGTGAACTGTGAACACTGCAGGAAAACTCTTTTTCATCTCTTCTGGCCAACTGGTATATGAATATTTAGTAACAACTGGGATCTAGAATTTTTGAGGATTAGGAGAAAAACATTTGCTCCCAATAAGCTATCATTCATTCTTATTTAGGTTTGGAATGGGGGAGAAAATGTGGGATTATATGCCTGTAAGACTTATTAAATCAGTTACCACCGTCACGAAAGACCCTGGATAAACAGTATAGGTTCAAGAACCATCACGAGCTCTGAAAGAGACCATCCCTAGGACAGCTCACTCTCCCCAGGCTTCCTACCAAAAAATGCTCAGTGGAGGGTCACAGGCATGTGCTACAGTGGAGGAAAAATGACGTGGATGTTATTTTTGGAAAACACAGACTTTGGGAGAAAGACACTTTAGGAGGGGTGTTGAGGAAGCTCTTTGGAACCCATTTCTCTGATTCCAGCTTGGCTCCTCCACATGAGGATGTGGGCTGACAGGTGGGCTGACAGGAAGACATTTCCTCCATCCTCCAGAAAGCCCACGTCAGCCTCCCCCCTCAGCGTCGTTCTGATGTGCAGCCTCCTTAAAGACTAAAAAGGAATTGTAAGTGCTTCATGAATTTCTCCTGAAGAGGAGCTAACTGATTTATGTACAAATTTTTCTAGTATATTATCCCCCAAATTTTCTATTTTTGAGTTATTGTAAAAGATCTTCTTTTGCTGATTTGAATTCTAACTTTAAAAAGAGATGAAAATTTCTAACTATTAAGGAGCCTCATATTATTTCTCAAGAGGATCTTGCTCTTTAAATACATTTGAGCACTCTTTTATTCATTTTGTTAGCTTTAATCAGTATCTTTGCAGCTGACTTTATACCATCCCTATCAATCTAATGTCATGAGGTCCTATGAGTGTCTAGTAATTCAAGACTGCCATGGACTATAAAGCCTGGGGTAGCTGGGAAGATCGTTTATCTTCCTACCATTTTCCTTTCAATGGAGTCCATCAATTTCTGACCTGAGGGGTGTGAAAATTAACTGAATGAGAAGCACTGGACTCTGCAAAATGCTTGGAGGACAATTGCCTGTAAGTTATTAACTCGAGATTTGTTCTTTCTTTTGCCACCCTTTGAGAATAAGAATATACTACTTCATGTACCATTACAAGAATATCTAGATATATAGGTCCAGTCATACAGAGAACTGGTATATGGATATCTGGATTGATCTATCAATCTATCTATCTCTCTATCATCTATCTTATCTATTGAAAGTCATGAGCTCATACTGACACAATTCAAATAGGGTTTGCCCTAGTTTCCTTCCTTTCCACATATGTGCATCCATTCTCTGTTAGTGAGAATATGGCTTCCTCTGTCCTTAATACATGTATTTGATCATATTTCCTACATATAACCAATCTCCTGTGGCTGCTACACATCCCCCTCCATTGAGGTGGCCTCTTCACCACAACTGGGCTTATCTCACTGCTCTCACCTCCTGCATGGTTATCACCTCCTCTTGTGCATGCCTGGACCTCTGTCCTGAGCTATACTCATCTTGGTGCCTTCCTCGTTTTGCTTGAGATTCAACACTGTAGAGCCAGACAGTCCTCCTACATGATGTTCTTCACTACTTGAGCTCTAAACTCCATCCGGGATCCATCCCTCTGTGGGTCATCCCTACTTGCTGGGGCTCTGACTCTCCTCTCTGATTCTGTGTAATCGTTTGTGTTGGTTGGCACTACCCAGTGGCTGACATTGCTCAGGGAGATGAGAATGGAAGGACACAAAAGGAGAAAGAGAAAGAAAAATGAAGAGAAAGAGGAAGAGAAAGGGTTTTCTCTTTTTTACCCATTTTGTGATTATCATTCACCCTCCAAGTCAGAATTATTTGCATATCATGAGGAAGAGGGAGAAGCTCAGCAGGCAATGAATGAATTACACTCAGCTAATAGGAGAGAAGGAGGGTGGAGAACACCTATACATTAATAACTCTTCCCAAACTCAGTGGGACCCTAACACTCTGGTCTGTATTTAACGCATGCAAGATTTAGGTCAACTACCTTCTGGGTATGTCTCATTCAACATCTTAACTTCCAAGATGATTAAAACTTCTTTGACTCTTTCTGGATGTATTACAACATGTACAAGCTCCTCCACCAGGGTCTAGGTTATATTTTGACCTGTTTCCTTCTCTCTTTATAAACCTTGTAAATATGACTGTTTCCCAGCTGGAAATTTCCAAGACTAAAGGCAATTCTAGATGGAGCCAACTTACTTACCATGTTTCATCATAAAATTACCACCGAGGATCTCAATACTATCTTTCAATGATTTTCATCAAAGAAAAAAAAATGTATTTCCTGGCTTTTTAAATTTTAAATATTTATACAATTCCCATTCCCAATTCTTTCCAATAA
Source organism: Halichoerus grypus (assembly GCF_964656455.1). NCBI lineage: Eukaryota > Metazoa > Chordata > Mammalia > Carnivora > Phocidae > Halichoerus > Halichoerus grypus. The sequence goes on from NC_135718.1 coordinate 84,016,559, forward strand.
GCATTTCCAGTGGTCCCAGCTTCAAAATGCACAAGTACCCTTATATTGTTAGTACTAAGCTCCCTTACATCACTACTACCACTGCTATTAGCATACTGTCAAAATCCATGGATCTAGAGTCCTCTGTCAAATGATGCTGTATAGTTCTAAATGCCTTTTTATCTTATTCTTGGAAAGAGTAGAAAGTCTAGGACATAAAAATTGGTATTTGAAATTATCACTTTGAAACCGTGTTTTCATTATTGCTCAATAATTCAAATTTGGAACACTGCTGGACTGTCATGTATGGAAGTTGGCCCTGGTGCTTTGAGGGCCTGGCTGCGTGACCAACAAGCCGTGTATCTTTTCTCAGCCTCCACTTCTGTGTCTGTAAAACGGAGACCAGCATGGGCGAGGGGTAAAGCAAGATTCTGTATGGTCTTCAAAGCGTTATGAATCACTATTATGAAATAGTGATTTTATCATCTATCATCTTAATCTATTTCTCAGTTAATTTTCTTAAGAATTAAAAGAATTCTTAGAAAAGGAGGCAAGTAAATGTTACATATTATGATTATAGGAAACATAGGTTCACAGCTTTCGCTCTGGGCTTACCAGTCCTGTACCTGGCCCCACAGCCCCGGGCCCACACAGGCTTCCCCAGCTCTGGTACTAACGGTCTGGAATTCATCACTTTTCTCTCACTGACTCTCATCTGCTTCGGTTACCTCAAGCTCCAGAAAGTTCGAGGCAAGGAGCCCCATTGCAGTGAACAGCGAAGAGCTGGAGTGACTTCTGGAATCAGCTGGTCCTCAAAGCCTCACACACACACACAGTGACTTGTCATGCAGAGCGTTAGGGAATCGCCCTTCCTCCCTGAACACAATGGGCTGCCGTGGTTTACAAAACTTCATTTAGGAGGTTGGCTGGCAGAAAGCACACAGAGTTTCAGGTCCTATACCTCAGGCCTCTGTCCGGTGTCATGTCCGTTGGGAGACATCCCCGTCTCTGAGGCTTTCTGTGACCTTGGCACCTGTCGCATCACCGTGTGCTTGACACTTGCCTGGTGCCATGCCTCCCAAATCATCTTTTAAAATATGTCCTAGAGGAACCCTAGTGCTATGAGCCATGTGGTTTCTTTCCTTCTCGCCTGCCTATCTTCTTGTTTTCCTTATTAATTCTTCCTTAGTGTCTTCTAAGAAGATAAAAAGATCTGTATTTCTCGATGTGTCTACAGCAATTCCATGTTAGCCGTGCCGAATGGACAGACCCAATATCACTCATCATAATAAATAATAATCGGTTAATCAAAATACTTGGCTCATGACACTGATACTGCAAATGAAAACAACACTAGTGGGTTTTATGTGTCAGTCATTGTGATTACAATTTTCCATGTATTACCTAATTTTCATCACAACACTTTGGGACATTTCTCTCCCATTTACCAGAGGAGGAAACTGAGTTTCAGAGAGGTTAAGTCATTAAACAAAGGTAACACAGCTGATACAGACCCAAGTTCCAGATTCCTGTTCGGTGGTCCTAGAGTGCAAGCTTTTGACTGTATGATGTTGCCTCCAAAATTCTCTTTGGTGCTTATAACTATGTGTTTTTATTCTAATCATTCCAACTTTTGGAAACTAAGTTTTCCTATGTGTTTGGATGTTTTAACCTACCACCAGTTAATGGTGGCTTAAATAGGATGGAAGTTCTCTTTCTCTGTCTGCTGTGCCCACCCGGGCCCTGCCCACCCTCATTCTGTTTGGCTCTCTCTCTCTTCCACACACACACGCACACACACACACACACACTTATGGGGCTTTTGTTCTGGGAGGACCCTGGGAACAGAAGGCCTACCATCTTGTTGTCCTGCAGTCCAGGACAATAATCAAAGGTCTACATGTTCCGAGAGCTGGCTCACCACAGCCACACTCACACTCAGGCCCTAATAAGGAAGAAACAGAAACTGGGAGGTAAGCCTTTCCCCCCGCCCTTTTTTTTTTAAGGATATCTGTCTAAATTTACACACATAGCTCTAGTTTACACACACCTGGACCGAATTCACCTACATGAAACACCTATTACCAAGGAGGTCCAGAAGAGCTAGAGACTGTGTGAGTAGCCATTTGCTCAGTTAAAGCCCAGTGTTTCTATTTTTACAAGGGAACAGGGAAGATTTTGTGCTGGGGGATAGCTAACTGGTAGTGTTTGCTGCACTTATGACGGTGTTTTCAAAGCCCACTTTCATCTTCCGTGTACGTTATTAGAAACCCCAGATGGAGGGGTTCAGAAAGCTCTCTGTTGTTGAGAGTCAGATCCTCTTGAGGACCTATGGTCCCCCACACGTCCCTGCAGTGTCGTAGAGAACACTAAAGACACCACTTCCCTCGCCTTGGCTGCTGGCTTGCTGGTGACGGTGGCTTCCCCCCTTTGCCCACAGCCACAGCCCAGTCAATGGGGCCCGTCTCTCTGGCCCCAGTTCTAGCCCGAGCTCTCCCTGCCCCTGACTTTTCAGGCCATGGAGTTGGAAGCAGCTGTGCCCAGTGGGGACAGCCCCGGGGCTCCCCTGTCTTGTGTTGGTTCACTTAATCCTGCTCACGTGAAGTCATGAGTCTCCGGCTGGGACCCCGACTGACAAACCAAGAAACAAAACACAGTGAAAACTTTACCCCCGGTGCACTTCCAAAATGGCTTGTGACCATAGCAAGGAGAGTGTGATCTGTATTAGTAATTCTCTGCTCTACAACCTTCGTGGATCACGCGAATCAACGCAGTATTTCCTCCACCGAGAAAGCCTTGCCCACTAAGCTTACCTGTTGTTCATGAGGTGGCTCATTTTCATTCTTGAGATCAACCCTTACTTACCGTGTGCGGGAGAGGGCAGCTCCGAGCCGCCAGCCGCGGACCACACTTGGGGCAGAACTGATGGGGTCTGTCCGCCTTGACCCAGCTGTGCCAGACGCACCTGAGACTCTAGATTGTGTCAACCACAGCTGCATTAAAACGGCCACCATTATAAGAAGTTTTCCTGAAACGAGGATAGAGAAAGAGATGAATTTAGAATCAGAAGAGGAAAGACCTTTAATTTCAAAGGACTGTCTCTTGAATCAGCTCCAAAGACGCTTCTTTGACTAAAGATGAAGTTACCGTGGAGGATCCATGTGTTTTAATTACAGTGTCTATCACTTCAACATATCATCATGTTTGGTCTATCTTAAACAATCAGGTATGGTAATAGCTATGATTAAGGGTCTAATGTTAACACTTCGTTTTAGGTAAGAAAGAAAAAACAGAAGTAGGATTTATAAAAGTAACAATAACAAAGATTTGAAGAATTTGTTTCATAAAATATAATACTGAAGATTTTCTTTCAAAGGAAAAATCAGTTTTGGGATAGGCTGTCCTAATTCTGCTGAAGGAAAATAGAAAATATTGGAATATTTTTCTAAATAAAACATTAGAAAACAATGTGATGGGAATTAATGATATCTAAAAAATAATCAGAGAATTTAATTTAATTGTTTTATTATTGAACAGGAGAAAACAAAACCTAATTTTATCAAGGTTTTATGTGGATATTAAACCTTATTTATTTACTTATTTGTAGCTTAAAACAACAAGCATTTCTTATCTTACAGTTTCTGGGAGATAATAAATTATCCTATGATCATTTATAAATAAGTTATTTTTTTATTTAAGTTGAATTAGCCAACATATAGCACATCATTAGTTTCAGATGTAGTGTTCAATAATTTATCGGTTGCATAAAACACCCAGTGATGTGTTGTTACACCTTATTTAGACATCAATATATCCTTAATGTGGAATTTTAATTCAGTCACCATCTTTTAAAATTCTATTTGTTAAAAGTACTTTTTTTTCCAAATGGAATATTTTATTTGTTTTTAATATTATCAAGAATACCTATCATAATCAATAGAGAAAAGCTCATAATAATGACAGTTAATATTTATTATGCATTTATTATGAACCAGGCACTGGGCTGGATGCTTCATATCTATTAGCTGTTTTATTGGCTCAGATAGGTAATGATAGGTTACATTTATTCACATTTACACAGAATTTGGAATGCTTGATGCACACTAATTTATTTAATCATCATGTCAACTCTAGGAGTAAATACTTGTACTATCCTCTCTTGCAGAATCTGGAGCACAGAGCAGCTAAGCAACTTGTTCGTATTTGTACTTGGCGCCACAATGGGAGAGGAACCCCAAACCTGCTCTCACAGACCAGCGACTTCATCATCCACATTTAACAAAGGAAGAAATGGAGTCTTAACATTTCAGTAATTTTTCTAAGGTTATACACAAGAAGTTAATGGAGCTGGTTACAAATAGAGGTTAATTTTAATGTTCTAATAGTGCAATTAGAAATGATACCCTCAGGGCTCCTGGGTGGCTCAGTTGGTGAAGCATCTGCCTTCGGCTCAGGTCATGATCTCAGGGTCCTGGGATCGAGTCCCGAATCCGGCTCCCAGCTCAGCCGGGAGCCTGCTTGTCCCTCTGCCCCTGCTGCTCCCCCTGCTTGTGCTCTCTCTCTGTCTCTCTCAAATAAGTAAATAAAATGTTTAAAAAAAGAAAGAAATGATAGCCACTAGGTCACCTGCTCTGAAGACCCCAGATGCACAGATGTCCTGTGGCCCGACAGCCAGTGGCAGAGAGAGGCCGGGATAACTGACCTCCAGACCCCACTGACTAGAGACGCTGAGTTCTTTCTGAGGGTCTGAGCCATATCCAACTAGATATGAGAACTAGAGATAAAGAGACCGCATGACTCGTTTTCTTCTATCACTTCACAGGCCACTTTTCTGGTGGTAAATCCTGGACTGTTTGGAAAGTTACTAAACTGTATGCCTCGGCTCTTAAGACTATTTCCCGTCACAGTCCTAGAATGAACGTGCAAACAAACAGAAGTCAATGCGAATTCATTTTCAGGGTTTTTCTTGGTGGGAACAAACTTCATGTTCATTCTAATAAGCTCATACACTTAAAATCTTAATTTTTCATTTTCAAAATAAAATGTGCGTATGTGTGTTTAGAGATGGGAAGCTAACATTCTAGGATTATAAAAATCAGATGCTTCTTTTATGACAGAAGAGAGACCTCAGGGCTGTAATATCCCCCTTAATATCATTTTTCAGTTCTGCACTACATAACTAACCTTTGGGGAAAAAAAAAAAACACTCAAGATGCTGAGCCAGTATTTTGGGCTTCATATTAGTGAGCTCGTTCCATAAGATTAATCTTTGGATTCAGTAAAACGTAAAGCAATTATTTAAATCAGAGCCTCCAGCTGGAGATGTACTTTGCAAATACATGTTCAATAGTGCAAAACTTATATATTTGTTCATTAGCAGAGGTGAAAATTAGGCCCTGGGTATTTATTAATAATTTAATAATAATAAATTGCAATCTCTGAAATCCAAAATTAACTTTTTCAAATGATTGCTGGTAAAAAAAAAAAAAAAAATCTTTGCCCTACAAGAACTACGGACATACATGTGCATTGCCAAGCAGAGCTCCTCATCAGACACGCCCCTTCCTCCCTGAGGAGCAGGACGGAGGGCGATGTGGCTGCTGGTGGGGCCTCTATATTAACCGTATGTGATAATTGTTCAACCATTAACTGTCACTTTTCTGAAAAGAGGCAAAGGAAGTCTGCTCCAAAGGGGCTTTTAACAATTTTAAATGAAATTTCCTCGAAGGAGAATACAATTCCTTATGCTATAAAACTGTAACCTTCAGTTAGAGCAGTTTGTGCAGTAAAAATGCTGAATGCGAGGCTCAGTTTTGTGACTGCTTTAACCTGTGGCCCCTCAGTGTCCATTTCCCTGATCTGGGCTTCAGTTCTGCAGAAACAAAATACGTATGAACATAACTCTTCAGTTTCTAAATAATGCTGAATAATGCTGAAGGTGAATTGAAGTAAATTTGCTAAAATATTCAGAGTTGTAGCTCAGTTCCATTGGTTTCTTAAATGACAGCATAAACTGATATAGTAATAAATCTTTATTACCTCAATTGTCAAATTATCCCACTTTGATAAACTCAACTCAAAAACAATTTATTGAATAACTGCTATATGTACCAGGCATTATGCAAGGATCACAGGCAAATCACAATGGTGGGTGCCAATGACTTCTCTCAAGATCCCAAAACACAAAGAGAAAAACAAGACAAGCTAACAGAAAAACTGTCAACTAAAGTAAAACATATGATTAATGACTCTCAAATGCATTTTTTGCAGAAGTAGACAAGCTGGCCTTAACATTCATAGGAAAAGACAAGGGATATAGAATAGTCAAAACAATACTGAAAAGAAGGACAGTGTTAAAGGACTTATAATACCTGCTATAGTAATCAAGACTCGGTAGTACTGGTTAAGGGAAGATAGGATTGAGATTCCAGAAATCTATTCATTATTTTTTCAAGTTTGAGCAGAAAACTCAAGGATGGAAAAAAAAGTTTTTTCAACAAATAGCACTGGGAAACTGAAAATCCACATGTGAGATAATGATGTTGGATGCCGACTTCACACCAAATGCAAAATCCACTCCACACCAAATCCACTCCAGGGGATCTAAGACCTAAATGTAAAAGCTAAAACTACAACTCTCAGAAGAATGCATGTGCATAAATCTTCCTAATTTTGGATTAGGCAATAATTTCTTAAATATGATAGTGAAAGTGCAAGAAATGAAAGAAAAGTTAGAAAAACTCGACTTCATCAATACTGAAAACACTTGTGCTTCAAAGGACCTGTTCAAGAATGTGAAATGACAATCCACAGCATGGGGGGAAATACTTGCAAATCATATCCTGAGAAGGAACTCGAGTTTGGAATATGTGTAAAGACTTCTTACAACTCAACAATTAAAAAGACAAGTAACTCAATTAAAAAATGAGCAAAGGCAGAGTGGACATTTATCCAAAGAAGATATGCTAACAGCCAATAAGCACACGAGAAAATGTTCATCCCTTGTCATTAGAGAAATGCAACTCACAGCTACAGTGAAACACCAATTCACAACCACTTGGATGGCTAGAGTTGTAAAGGATGGTGACAAGGTCGGTGAGGACACTGAGAAATCAGAACCCTCATATATTGCTGGTGGGAATGTAAGATGGTGCTGCCTCTTTGGAAAACAGTTTTGTAGTTCCTCAAAAAGTTAAGCATTCACCATATGACCCAGCAATTCTACTCCTACGTATATACTCAAGAGAACTGAAAACATAGGTCGACACAAAAACATGTACCCTAATGTTCATGGCAGCATTATCCTAATTGCTAAGAGGTGGAATTGACCCTATGCTTGCTAAACGCTACAAGTATATGTATAATACATGGTACATGCTACAACATGAATAAGCCTCGGAGACACGCCAAGTGAAAGCAAGCAGGTACTAGTTAGTACTCACTTCCTTTTCCTCAATGCCTCCACCACTGGTAACCACTACTCTCTCTGTCTCTATGGATTTGCTTATTCCGGACATTTCATATAAATAAAATCATATCATCTGTGGTCTTTTGTGTCCCAGTGTCCTCCTCAGCAGGCACTGTGTCTGACTCATAGTGGTGGTTGAATAAATGCTTGCTGAGCTGCTCACCTGAGAGAGAAAAATGGGGCATGCATAGAGCCTGTAGCAAGGTTTTCATCCAGTCAGTAATAAAAGGATCTTTCCATTTAGCTCTCTTAAACACATTTTTAAGTAAATGAGGGGGCAAATCTCCCATATCTTGCTTTACCTCAGGATATATATTTTCCTTTCAACATGTCCACAAGAATGTTGTAAGTATTGATTGTCTTTCTAACCCCATTACTTCATGACAATGTTCTTGCTCTCTAGTCTCTGGGCTCTTGCTCATGGTCTTCCCTCTCCGTGTCTTCTGTGTTCCTTGCTGACTCTTACTCAACCTCAGGGGAGCCTTCTCTGATTCTCCTCACACAAAGCTGTCTACACCTACCACCCATGAACATAAGCCATTTATTTTCCTCCATGAGATCAAACATTGCTCAAAGCATGTGTCCAGTTGCCTTCCATTGTAGAATGGCAAGTCCATAGGGGACGTGTCTGTCTCCTCACTCATATCTTCACGGTCTCACACAGGGATTTTTCACAGTCTCAGTGTTCTTTAATAATAAACCATCCTATTTATGGTTTATTTAGGGAGGGATAACATTTTTCGGAACTTGGAAACTGGAAAAAAAACTCCTCATGTTGTATTTAAACATGAAAATCATCTTACTTGTACCTGACTTTGTATAATTAAAAATATATATGTTTTGGTTTATTTGTAGAAAAAAATGCATCCCAGATATTCTGCAATTTGGTGTTTATTCATTTATTCAGCATTTTATATAATTTCATTCCCCATGTGGGCCATCTGCCAAGGAAGGACACGCATTCTCTTTCTGAAATCATGGGGCTAATAATATTGGTTTTTATTTTTCACTAGGCATTTATTTTTCATTATGCAGGCATGTATAGAATTCTTACCAAATATTATCATTTAACTTTCACGTTATTAGATTTATGACTATATGTACCTGATATCATAAATAGATTAAAATTTCCTTGAGAGCAGAGTTTGCATGTTGTTTATCTTCATAGACTACAAAAAGTACTCAGCATAGACTCTATAAATATCTCAATATCTAATCACCTAATTACAATTTTAAAAATATATGAAATCACATATCTACCTTAAATGATTTCCCCAAAAATAAACCAAATAAAATTACCAAATTCACTGAAGTTACTGACTTCTTGCTTTTTTTTAATCCATACACTATATTTTGTTGTTATATTTAACAAGAGTATTGCTATTCTTAATATACTGTTTCCTGTCACTTTACTTTAAGATGACCAGTTATTAGTAATATTTTATACTATCACCAGGATCAATGTGGATAGCCTAAAATAAATTACTGTTTGGTCATAGTTGTGTATCTAGGACAAATCAGTTATGTTTATTATTGCTTCTATTTTCTGTTTTTCATAATTTCTAGGATAATGTGAGATCATTACTCGTCTAAAAAATAACCAAGTGAAGAGTGATACCCTTCTGCTAAGCATTTAAAAGCTGTGTTCAAAACACAGTTGGATGGTATGTACACACAATATGCATCGATACATGAACCCAGATGATTCTAGAACCCAGACTCCTCATGCGATGCTTTATGAAGTTCTGGAAACTTCAAAAAGTGACTCAGTCATATGCTTCACATCACATCTTTACAGCATCATAGGTTTTAGTGAATTGAAAATTATTAGACCAGCAAAGAGCATTTTATATTTATCACATGTCTGCCTTCCAGAAAACCCACTTGTTCCTGTGCCACACACTGTCTACTCTGAGAGTGTCTCTAGACTTCAACGTTGAGGTAGAAATGACATCTCTGCTGCCACTTCACCTATACCGGGTTCAAAGTCTTATCTACCGGTGGAAGTCACCCAGAAGGCTTTTACACCAGAGTTGTGCTAGCATTGATGAGGGTGATGTTCTCCCAATGTGCCTGGGAATGAGGACAGTTATCTGTGAAAAGAGGCATGAGAGAGTGTCAGCTGGGACTCTTGGAAATTTTATCAGATCAGAAAATAAATCTGAGATAGAACACCCTACCTTATACCCACAGAAACATGGCAGCAAAAGCCCCATTCTTCTAAACCAGGTGAAGGTGGGAATGAAAATAAAGGCTAAGTGTGTAAACACTACATATGACTTACATAATCAGTCATTTAAATAATCAATAAAGTAAGTGTGGTAGTAATCATGTTGACAGCATGTTATGCAACAAGCCCTTTATTATTTTGTTTAACATGCGCAACATCCACATGAGTTAACAATTACTAGAATTCCCAATTTCCAGATGAGAAAATAAGAATAAAGAAGATTAAAAACTTTTTCCCAATAGCCCATGTTGAAGCAACATGGGAGATGGAGCAAGGATTTCAAACTGTGCCTGTGTGATTTGAAACTCCTGTTTTCCTCTGCAGAGAGGGATGATGATGGTTGCTGAGCTCTCTTCCCCTGCAGGCAGCTCCCACCCGTGGATGCAGCCTCAGTCCACGCTGGTGCACTGAGGGAGGGCTGGGGACCTGTGCACAGCCCCCCATTTCTCTTTCACATGACTGGCCGGGATCCTGTTTGCTATTAGTCAGACTGGGGAAATGGAGGGATGCGGGAGATGGTGCAGGAAGGGAATAATCACATGATTATATTGAAAATTTGGATGCATTGGGATAATGATGGCTTTGAAAAAGTAAACAGAAACTTTCGGCGGGGGGGGTGTGTTTTAGTAAAATGAGATGTGTTTAGTGTGGAGAGCTTATCAGATGTGCAGAAGGAAAATTCTTGCATGGATTTAGAAATGTTAGTAGTCCTTAGGATAGGGATCAAGGCCAGAAGTATGAATAATGTATATGGAAATATCAAAGCCTAGGAAATAGGTGGTATTTTTGAGATAAAAAGTTTGAAGAACTGCAGGAAATGATTACATAAGAGATGAAAGGAGGAAGATGAGTCAGAAAAGAAGGAAGTGGAAAGTGGGAGTTGAAACCAATCCTAAGTGATTTTCAAAAAGGAAGTCACTGATGTTGACTAAAAATGAGCCACTTGTTTTGCTTACTGGGAGGTCCCACACAAGAAAACCTTTCTGTGAGATGGTGCCAGGGGCCGGGAATAACAGCCACATTGAAGAGGATGACAGTACCCAGCATTTGCATGCCCACCATGCACTTTGCTCAGTGCTGGACACACAACTTCCCAGTTAATACTTAGAGTGACTTTATAAAAAGATGGTAATAGCTGTACTTCACATGCCATGAAATAGTCTGAGAGAGACAAACATCATGACCCTAGTATCTGTAGAATCCACCTGAAGACAGCCCAATCCCTACCACTGATTATGAATTACACGTGGGGCACAGGATTAATGATTTGACTTACCTACACACCTTCGACTTACCTTGATACGAGATAGGGGATGGGTAAAAATTACTAATAGCTTACATTTTGGAGCAGTTACTTTGTACATTAATCTGCTAAACTCTTTAAAAAGATTAACTTATTTAACCCTTATATTGACCAAATGACACGAGCATAATTATTATTACCCTACTATTACAGGGATGGAATCTGATGGTAAATGGCTAGGTGTGTCATCCATCTGATATACCTCATACATGATAGAAGTGGGATTTGATCGCGGGAGGTCAAGGTTCTTGATACGTGAGGGTCTGGAGATGTTTTCCACAATGACAGAGCAGAGAGAGGGAAGCTGATGGCAATCCTGGGACTAATACTGATGATAATAATCGGAAGACAAGAGAAGGGAAATAAATCTTGGTGGTAAAGAAATAGAAACACAGATAAATTTTGTGGCCCCTATGCTAAATTCCAGATGCATCTCCAATGGACCAAAAGTTTGGTGTAAGGAAGTTTTTGTGGAATAAAAGATAGAAGGAAGCTCAAGATCTGGTCAAAATATCTGTAGGTGGGACCAGCATCTGTGCACAGGAAAGCCTGGGAAGAAGTAAACACGGAGGAATGGACTGATGCTACCAAGAGCGGGGGGAAGCTAACGGGAAAGCTCACGGGATTTTGGGGAGGCTCAGGTGAGGAAGCCAGCCCTGCAAAGGAAGGAGGTTACCTTTGGCTCTAGAATGGGAGGAAAACAAGCAAATAGGAAAATATGAAGGGATGTTTAAAGGCAGCTGAGATAGTGAGAATGTGCTCAGTGGAATAGGGACGTCATAGGCTGGACGTTTGAGGGTCTGGGGCAGACAATGAGCTAATGCAATGAAGAGTGAATATAAAAATAAACAGAAGGATTGCCACATAACAGAGAGAGCAGAAACATCGGGAACAGAGGTCGTCACAGTAGTCCTGGACAAGGGGCAAGCAAGCCAAGGATTCCAGAGGGCAGACAGATAGAAGTGCCCACAATGATGGCCACAGCATTGGGGCAGGGCCGAGAGCACATGTGGACACCACTGCTGTGCTCCCAAAGCATCCTGTTCTCCCCTCATGACTTTGCCCACACTGTCCCATGGTTACTTACTGAAGATCTTTTCTCCATTGGCTGTAGTCTTCATGGGGCAGGAACTGGGACTCTCCGGTTAACTGCTGTGTTCCCAGCACACAGTGCAACACGTGGGCTAGAACACGTGCTCTCGGGATATGGGATTTTCTTCCCCCTTTTCCCATCAGCCCAGATGCAGACTTCTAATGTTCTAATGGAAAAGGTTTGCCTGACAAAGGTCCTTCATAAGCCTTATAATGTCTTCGCAATGAGATGTGCCCACTGGAAATATTTACTTGTTAGAATTTGCCTGTGAGAAATATCTTAGTCCAGTGGTTCTCATGCAAATCATCCAGGGACCTTGTTAAAATATCAATTGTGAGTTCCAGGGTGAGATACAAGGGTCTGCATTGTTTATAAGCTACCAAGTAATGCTACTTGTTTATGTTTAATGCACGGAGTATCAAGGACTTTATAGATTCTCTGGTAAAACCAAGTCCTCGCTGACTCTGATCCAACCACCTGTAGGCCTTCTGGTATTTATGCTCGTCTGGTTCTTGTGGCTCCTCTCTTGATGGCTTTTGACCTGCCTGTGGATCGTACTCCAATATTTCTTGTAGATTCTGAGTCTGGCCTGCCCACCTGACTTCAGTGGCACCTTTGTTCTCATCTTTCAGGCTAATCATGTGCTTCTTGAACCATAATTCTACTTTGGCTCCATGTTTCTGGGCTAACCTTGCCTTGCTCATGGCATACATTTATCATGCATGATGAGCACTCTGCAGTGCATATGCTCGAAATGCATGAAGAAAGCCAAACAATTCAACACAATATGAACAATTCAACAAAACACCTCCTGTGGCAGCATCAAGACAGAGACAGATTCCAACATCTGGCAGATCTGAACAATGGAGCGGGCAGTCAGAAATAAGTCAAGGGACTGGGGCCAGATCACAGAGGGAACAAGGGAGAACATAAACACAAGTTTCTGATGTCAAGAAGGCAATAAATTAAAATGAAGAGACCTGATCTTCTGAGTCAGAGCAGATAAAGCCCCTTGTCACGTAGTCCAAGGTGGTCCCAATACCTTGGATTTGGCACTTTTGACCTTAAGACATAAGTCATAAGTGAGCCTTACCCTTGTCTTCAGTTGTCCTCATTCCTATACTTGTGGTAACTGAAAATCATTACCAGAGGAACTCCAGCTGCAATTCTGATATATTGATCAGTGAAGGGAGACCATTTATTGAACAATAATTTATTGAACTTGCACCCTGTGCCAGGTCCTGGGAGTATCTAGAGAAAAGAGAAAAGCATGGTCTTTGCCCTAAAGAAGTTACCAGTCTAAGGAAGGACTCAGACATACACACAAACTTTTGTCAGAGATACACCCAGAGAGAGAGAAGAGGAAGAGAAGAGGCCTTTTCACCCTGGAGGGTCAGAGAACCCCCCTGGAGCAGTTGTCACTTCTGTGAATCTTGAAAAAAGGATCTTAAGATTAAATTCTAGGAAGAAGTATGACCCCGAACATATTGGTTTGAGGGAGCATGATGCAATCGGCAGACTAGGTTCATTTAGCAATGCAGTGGTTGGCAGGAAGTAGCATGAAAGGCAGTTAAGAAGGGAAGGGATTAAGAGATGCCCAAAGTCTTCCCCACGGTGAGAAATCTGGATTTTGGTTCTGTACAAAGGGCTTTCATTCTAAGGAAGTAGTAACTAGGGGTTTTCCCTGTCCACCTGTTACTCCAATACTGATTTCTTCCTATCATACAATATACATCTTGGACTGTGGTCTAACTACTGATGGGAGAACAAGTGAGAAGGGCCCAGGGCAGGATGGGAAGGCCTGCTCCGCGGCTCTCAGAGTGCATGGCACAGCTGAAAGGAGAAGTGAAAGGAACTAGAGGTTTGTCCTCAAAGGAAGAGACAACTCAATGCAAATATAATTTTTCAGGTACTCCATGGAGCAAACCCAGAACATAGTAGCTTTCTGGAGAATTCCATAAGATGAAACCAGGATTAAATTTTGGAAAGTGTAAGAAGGAAAATGTGGGTTTATAGGAAGATTTTTATTACTAATTAGAGCTCACTACAATAAAACAGGTAGTGAAGTAGTGAGTTTCCTGTCACTGGAGATACTGTTTCCATGACTGGGTGACTGTGGGATGTGGATTTCTATGCTCCTGCTATGATACAGCTCAGTAAGCGCTGACCATTGATTGCTAATTGCTAAAGATATCACTAACTCTGACCTGATTCATCCAGGATTGAGTCACTCTGTGGAATACATTTATAAATCAAATCACACGGCTCAACAATGATTGAAACGCTAGCCATTGAGGTCACAGAGTAAAAAGTACAAAAGGGGGGATTCCCTACATTTCGGGTCAGAGGGCACCTCTGAAGACCTGTGTCTTGATATCAAGAACGCATTGGCCTTTACTCCACAGAGTCAACTATGTTCAAGGATTTTTATTTGTTTCCTACTGCAGCCTAATAAATCACCACAAACTTGGTGACCTAAAACAACACAAATACGTTCTTTTGTGGTTCTGGAATCCGAAGTCAGACATCAGTTTCACTGGGTCCAAGGGTAGGTGTCAGCAGGCTGGGCTCCCTGCAGAGGCTCCGGGAACCACTGCTTCCTTGCCTCTCCCACTCTCAGAGCTACATTTCTCCACTCACTGCCCTTCCTCCCTTTTCAAAGGCAGCAGAATCTCATCTCCAAATCTCCATCCCTCACTCAGTCCTCATGTTGCCTTCTGCACTTCATGGTGGAATCTCCCATTGCCTCCCTCCTACCAGGACACATGAGATTATAGGTACTCAAAAACAAGTGAATAGCTATAAATATGCTATCACCTAATAATATCGAAAAGCCCATCTTTTGCCAATAAAAGACTCTTTGAAAAAAATGGCGTTTGTCTTTTACTGACATCCAGTCTGAGAACCCGATCTCTAATGCCTGCATATGAACATTACACAGAACTGCTTGATTCTGACCACTTTGGGTGCAACTAGGATTACCAGCACAAGATCTATTTGCCAGCTTTGTCTGGAGAAATTCCCTAGGCATCACTGCAGTGACCTAATTACGCCAGGCATGAAGAACATGCAGCCAAGAACTGTTTTCCTGTGCTGCATTTTTAAAGTCTCCATAATCAGCAATTGGTGATTAATCAACTGCCAAGATAGTTTCAGTTCATGGGGCCACCACCCGCTTCTCTTCCCACCTGCACTTTGCCATCTAGAATTATTAAACACAGATCTTTCTGTATTTATGAGTTGTATAGAAAGTGTTCCTCAAGCCTGGCTAAGCATCAGAATCGCCTGAGAAGTGTTTTTATGGATAGATTTCCAGGTGTCACCTCAGCCCTGGCATCATTAGGAGTAGGCTGGGGCATTTTTATTTTTTAAATGGCCCCTGTGTGACTCTGATTTAGCAGACCTGCGGACTGGCCTTTGGTCTCGGCCTGATCTGAAAAACAGCCCTTTCCTGGACTTCCAACCATCCTATAAATAGTCTCAATATTACTCTGGAAGTTACAGGGTTTTTTTGTTTGTTTGTTTGTTTTTTTAAGATTTTATTTATTTATTTGACAGAGAGAGAGACAGAGAGAGCACAAGCAGGGGGAGCAGTAGAGGGAGAGGGAGAAGCAGGCTCCCCGCTGAGCAGAGAGCCTGACGTGGGGCTCGATCCCAGGACCCTAGGATCATGACCTGAGCCGAAGGCAGATGCTTAACCGACTGAGCCACCCAGGCTTCCCCAGTTACAGGGTTTTTTAGAAGCACCTTATAGAGTCTCTAGCTCATTTTGAGACATTTAGGTTTTTGCAGTTGTAGCTTTTTCAGCAATTCCCACACGCTCAGATTTTGAAAGTCTAGCCCATTGTTATTCTCTGAGTCCTGAGAATTCCTCCAAGTGCTGTTCACCCCCATAATGTCCCACAGAACTTTTCATTATGTCCCAAGCTGTAGATGACTGTACCTACCTCTCTTGACCCCGGGTAAGGATTTTCTTGGCACTCTCATCCCACATTTATAGGCTATATTTCAATTCTAGCTCTCAATTATCCTTGAATTATATTTAGTGCATTTTTATTATATTTCCCTTCACCTTTCATAAGAGAAAAACAATGGATGTGAAAGGACAGAGGCAGAGTTACGAAGTCCCATCTTCTGATCTCGAGGAGTTACGTTCATTCTTGAACTTGGCAAAGCCCTAGAGAAGTTAAGTTACATGTAGGATGGGTTCCATAAACTGTTGTTTCTCTACACGTGAAACTACTGCCATGTATCTCTTTGGTGTCCACTTATCTAAATGGAATCTCTGAGTCTTCTACATGTTTAAACACTGGAGTTCCTTTAATCCCAGCCAACCTGCTGTCAATGCAAAGTTTCTAATACCAAAGATGGCACCTGAGGTCCAGCCTTGTCTGGGTTTAGATGCAGGATCATCCCTTCCGCTGCGGGTACAAATACCACTGCTCATCTTGACGGCCATCGCAGAGGGCAGAGCCACCCGATTTCTGTCCTGCTCCAATCTGTCCAAGCTCACTTCTGTCTGATTCATACCATACATTTCTTGAATGGAGGCTATCGTGCTTATTCAGAAACCACTCTGCCGTATGTACATTATATAGCATCTTCTTAAAGTAAATGCTTGAAGGTTTTATATCCAACTTGTTTTTTAAAATAAAATTAAGACTAAAAAAAAAATGCTCTGTTTCAGAGGTATATGCCGAAGTCCAAGGGATGATGGAAATTAAAAGTTCTAAGTTATTAGCACAGAGAGGGGTGAGGCTTGCTGTTCAGACACACAGAGTGGGGAAGGACCAGAGGAGTATAGTGCTCCAGCATGCTCTGATTCTGTCAATATCCAAAACACCATTCCCGAGTTTAGTTGTTGCTGATTAAAGAATCAGTACACTCTTCGCACTGTCCCTGACACTAAGTGAACAAAAGCGTCCCTCCACCCCAGTGTCGCCGCACGAATCACCAGCATCATCTCTCTCCACAACGCTGCCGGGCCTCGCCCTCATTCCCATGTCCTTGCAAATGTCGAGGAAAGTGGAAAATACCATTTTTCTTTCTAACAGCTATTTCAACCTCTTAATGCCAGAGGAAATATACCATACCACAAAGGTCACCAAGGCCCCCGAGGCCCTGAATGTGGGGTAATGAAGCCACAGCATCCACAGAGGCGTTGCCTGTGCACAACACACCCTCAGAAGAGCTACCGTGACATGAGACCAACCGAGCTCACCCTCTGGGAACTGAGAGGCTAGCCAGACACCGAATTAAGTTCATCCCCGTATAGTGAATGCGTGCGTTTTTTACATGACCAGATCTAGAATCTTAGAACCAAAATGGATGTCTAAAATCATTGTTTGAGAACTTGGGTAAAGTGCTTTCTGAAAGCCACAAATCAAGCTCACAGAAGGAGCAGGTCTTGGGAGCTGACCTGTCCGTTGGGTTGGGGGTGGGTGGGAAGGGCAACACAGCACACTCTTAAGGATGCAGACCTTCAGACTGGACAAACGTGGGTCCAAATTCTAGTTCTGCTACTTAATGCGTGGTCTTTGACAATTTGCTGAATTCTATAAAACTTAGTTTTGTCACCTCTAAAACAAGTTAATAATACAACCACCAGATTAGAAAAAAATAAAGTAAGATTTAAGTGAGATGATGCACGCAGGGTAGAACCCTTAGCTAGGTGCCGGGCACATCATTGTCATTAAATAGACGTTCACCACCACGATGCCCTGGCAGGAACTTTCTGACTTCCAAGTCCAATTCTTTGCACTTAACCACAGATACCCTTTGTGGGCGTGAGCGTTTCCATGCAGCAACGATTGGTAAACATGAGAAGGGACTGCAACTACCCCCACTAGCCTCCACCACATTTTATGCACTCAACTGACTTTATTACTTGATGTTCTTTGCTTCAAACATTGTATCTCAGGGTCTACCCAAATATTATAGCCGATTTTGCCAATAACTCTGCTTCTCAAATGTTAAACAGGAAAAACTTTAGTTAAACATAAATTAAAGAATGGTATGGGTAGATATTTTCAATATTGATCCAGATAACTGTTTTCCTTTATTCAATATTTCATGATTTGATTATGTTTAGATACTTTCATTCATGGGCTTCAGTATCCATCAGTTACATATCTGACCAAGATCAATGACTTTCTTATGTGAAACTGAGTATCAATGATGGAAAAGGGAATTCTAGCAAAAAGAGTTTTGTTTGAATTTCCTAACGGTTAATTCCAGACTATGGGGAATCTGAACTAGTTCCTCTGCTCCATGGGAATGGTTCTGTATAAAAGTCAAAAGTAAGACTGAATTTAATCAAAAGAGGGGAGGCAGCAAGACGAGACAGTTTCCACGAAATAACATTAAAAATTTTATGAAGGTGCCGTGGTCCACAACTCTCCAGGAGAACCTACCCCTCCCCCAACTCTTTTTAGGGAAATTGCCTTGAGCTTGGGGGAAAATTTTTCACAGATCAAAGATGAGTGTTACTTCTCATTCATTATGAGTTGGCTGAACTTTAAGAGAGCTATTATAGCACATTTCTTTAATGAAAGAAGAGGCGATAAATTAATGATTTTGAGAATTGTATATATATAACCAAGGCTAACTCTAAGTTAGAAAGACAACTTTTCCAAAACTACAATGAAGAATTGTAATAATCTGCAACTAAGCAATATGAATATACATACACAAATACATAAATATTTCCTCAATTATCTGGGCATTTATGGATAAAATTATTTTAGTTTACAGAAGTTTTCAAATTACTACTTCTGTTTTTCATTCCATCCACAACAATCTTGCTTGAAAAATATAGAACAACTTTGTTGAAAAAGATTATACGAGTAAAATATATTGATAATGATCTTGAAAGAATGACTCAAGAATTGTGGTTTTGTTCCAGACACCAGTAACAAATAATAAAATGCATGGGACTTTCCATCATTTATGAATAGATTCTTTGAAAAAAAAATCACTGTATTATTGCTAATAATAAACTTGAGTTTGCCCATATATGTTTTTATTGTTTACTCTCAATAAAAAATACATAAATAACTACTTCCATCTCTTCCTCTGCCAAGCTGTCCCAGTTGACATGGAAAAAAAATGTCTCTTTTCACCTTCAAAATAAATAGTCCTCCATATTAGATAATGCAACCTAGAATCCAAAGTAGGAAGTATTATGAATGTGTCAAGGTCTTGCAAGCAAAGATACTGTGGAATGACATAGCCCCAGTCATAACAGCACATAAAGTTGATGTATAAACACTATCATATTTTAAGGGAGAAACATATCAAGGCATTTGTGTATTACATATTCTGCACCTAAAAATGAAAGCTGTGTGATTGTTTTCATTAACCTTTCATTTTTCTAGAAGGGCAAAATCGATAATAAATTTATTTAGCCAACTGAAAAGATAATTTCGAGCAATTTCACCTGGGATTTCATTTCCATGGATTTTTTCTTTTCTTTTCTTCTTCTTCTTCTGTTTTTTTTTTCTTTTTTCTTTTTTTGCCTCCCACAAATTCTAATAAATTACGATTTGCCCAAGTACAAAACCACGGATTGCAGTAACTTTTCAAAGACATTGAATGAATTCCTCTTTACAGCTTGATAATTACCTGTCTAAGAATACTGATTCCTTCAAATTATAGGGTTGTGTTTAGGGCAGAAGGTTACTGAAATGTCCTAAAGCTAGAAATGTGTGGGCTTCTGTTTTTAATCACTCTACAGTATTGACCTAAGTGTTATAACCATTTTCAGTCTGATTTTACGCCTATTAGAAGCCACTGACATAGAAGCAATTCTCGTCCTCTTGGTTTACTGGTTTTATTACTGGCCTTGTCCAAAGTTATGGCGTGAGATCGTTCCGTCAATTATCAGCCTGTCAGTAATAGTCCAGGTGAGGTTTTTATGACCATGTCAGAGTTCTTTTTATAAAGAACAGCATATTTCCTGCTGGCATTTCTACATTTAAACACAATTCTGTTATGCCCTCTGTCTGTTTTCCAAGTAGGACATCCAAAGTCAATGTGCTCAAGCTCTTCCATACCAAAAGGTCGTCTCTCTCGATATAAATAGTGGCGGTCCAAACACCAAGAGGTTTTGGACAGATATTAAAATGAGAAATATCATTTTCCAGCCCATCCTTCTGTCCCTACAGCCCCTTATCAGAGGCCAGTGCTGGCAACTATTCATATTTTCTGTCCCCTTGTTACTTTTCATGCACTAAATAATGTGCTTATTCTTTTGTTTCTTTTTTTTTTTTTTTTAAAGATTTTATTTATTCATTTGAGACACAGAGATACAGAGAGAGAGAGCATGAGCCGGGAGAGAGGCAGAGGGAGAGGGAGAAGCAGGATCCTCTCTGAGCCAGGTGCCCGATGTGGGGCTTGATCCCAGGACCCTGGGATCATGACCTGAGCTGAAGGCAGACGCTTAACCGTCTGAGCCACCCAGGCACCCCTATTCTTTTCTTTCTCTCAACAATCTCAGATACTCCTGTTATGGAATATGAGGATTCGACTCATTATATTCCGTTTACTTCCTTCTTCCTAACCTCAATTTCTGAGAGATACTGATATTTTTAGTTCTCCTATTGGTAACATTGGAAAACTGGAATAATAAACCTAAAATTTGATCTATTTTGCTAAAAACTGTAAGCATTGTGTCGCTGATGTGTTACAGTCAGGTGACAGGATCTCTGCTCTCTCCTCATTGCTGCTTCCCACTCTGACCTCCTCATTTGTCAACTACACCCATCTTGTTATACTGTCGGGAATGATACACAGATTTTTTTTCATAAACTTGACTGTGTGTACTTTCTTTTGGTTGACTGATTCCAAAAGTTGAAAACCAACAAAAAGGAAGCATAAGAACATGACTATATAAATAACGATCATTGTAGAAATGAAGGCACTGGGACTGTGCTTCCTTTTCTCAGGGGCTAATGTCATGAACTCAAGGACAATTGAAAGAAAAGTTTCCCATTGTTGAAGTGTCTATGCTGCCCAGAGCAATCTACACATTCAATTAAAACCCTATCAAAATACCATCAACATTTTTTCACAGAGCTGGAACAAATAATCCTAAAATTTGTATGGAATCAGAAAAGACCCTGAATAGTCAGGGAAATGTTGAGAAAGAAAACCAAAGCTGGTGGCATCACAATGTCTGACTTCAAGCTATATTACAAAGTTGTGATCATCAAGATAGTATGGTATTGGCACCAAAACAGACACATAGGTCAACAGAACAGAACAGAGAGCCCAGAAATGGACCCTCAACTCTATGGTCAACTAATCTTCAACAAAGCAGGAAGGAATAGCCAATGGAAAAAGGACAGTCTCTTCAACAAATGGTGTTGGGAAAATTGGACAGCCATACGTAGAAGAATGAAACTGGACCATTCTCTGACACCATTCACAAAGATAAACTCAAAATGGATGAAAGACCTCAATGTGAGACAGGAATCCATCAAAATCCTAGAGGAGAACACAGGCAGTAACCTCTTCAACCTTGGCCGCAGCAACTTCTTGCAAGACACATCTCTAAAGGTAAGGGAAGCAAAAGCAAAAATGAACTATTAGGACTTCGTCAAGATAAAAAGCTTCTGCACAGGGGCGCCTGGGTGGCTCAGTCGTTAAGCGTCTGCCTTCGGCTCATGTCATGATCTCGGGGTCCTGGGATCAAGCCCCACATCGGGCTTCCTGATTGGCGGGAAGCCTGCTTCTTCCTCTCCCACTCCCCCTGCTTGTGTTCCCTCTCTTGCTGTGTCTCTCTCTGTCAAATAAATAAATAAATCTTTAAAAAAAAGAAAAAAAAAGCTTCTGCACAGCAAAGGATACAGTCAACAAAATTAAAAGGCAACCTATGGAATGGGAGAAGATATTTGCAAATGACATAAGAGATAAAGGGCTGGTATTCAAGATTTATAAAGAACTTCTCAAACTTAACACCCAAAAAACAAAGAATCCAGTCAAGAAATGGGCAGAAGACATGAATAGACACTTCTCCAAAGAAGACATCCAAATGGCCAACAGACACATGAAAAAATGCTCCACATCACTTGCCATCAGGGAAATACAAATCAAAACCACAATGAGACACCACCTCACACCAGTTAGAATGGCTAAAATTAACGACAAATGTTGGTGAGGATGTGGAGAAAGGGGAACCCTCTTACACTGTTGGTGGGAATGCAAGCTGGTACTCTGGAAAACAGTATGGAGGTTCCCCAAGACGTTGTAGAGTTACTCCATGACCCAGCAATTGCACTACTGGGCATTTACCCCAAAGATACAGATGTAGTGAAAAGAAGGGGCACCTGCACCCCAATGTTCATAGCAGCAATGTCCACAATAGCCAAACTGTGGAAGGAGCTGAGATGTCCTTCAACAGATGAATGGATAAAGATGTGGTTCATATATACAATGGAATATTACTCAGCCATCAGAAGGCATGAATACCCACCATTTGCAATGACATGGATGGACCTGGAAGGGATTATGCTAAGTGAAATAAGTCAAGCAGAGAAAGACAATTATCATACGGTTTCACTCATATGTGGAACGTAAGCATTAGCATGGAGGACCATAGGAGATGGGAGGAAAAACTGAATGGGAAGAAATCAGAGAGGGTGACAACTATGATAAACTCTGGACTCCGGGAAACAATCTGAGGGTTATAGAAGGGGGGGGGGGGTCGGGGGAATGGGTTAGCCTGGTGATGAGTATTAAGGAGGGCACATGATGTGATGAATACTGGGTGTTATATGCAACTAATGAATCACTGAACACTACATCAAAAACTAATGATGTACTATATGTTGGCCAATTGAATTTAAATTAAAAAAAAATGAAAGAAAAAAGAAAAAAATGAAAGAAAAGTTTCCTTGGCTTAAAAGCAAACAGATTCCACTAGTTGATCAAATTCATGCCATGTTTATTTTCGTTTTCATTGACATCACTACTTCCTTTATATTTTTTTCATGACTTTCTTAGGGTCTTTCTTTTTTTGACAAAAAACAATGATTTGTTATCATATCCTCAAAGTTATCCTGCTCTTAATCATTCATCTGCCACAGAACTCCCTTTTTGTCTCTCCTCTGTTGATGCTCCAGAGCCTGTCTGTGGTCTTGTCATCTGCACAGGTGTCCTCTCAGCTCCCTTTGCTCTGCTGCGGGTGAGGATAACCAATCCTGAAATCCAGCTTCTTTCTCTTCTTTCTCCAGGAGCTTTACTGGAGCATGTTCTCAAGTTACTCCTCAGAAAGTGTGTCTGGAGGATCAATTTTATGATTCCTTGTATGCCCTTAATTTTATCTTTACTTTTGATTGGTAATTTGTCTGCATATATAAGTTTAGGTTTAAGACTAAGCTTCCTTCACTTAAATATTGAAGATATTACTCTCACGGCATTCTATATATCTTAAGTGGGTAATAGGATAATTATACTCTTTTTGAGTATAATTTTCTTTCTGGATTTTGAGGTGTTTTTTTTTTTAAATCTTTGGCATTTGAACATTTCATCATAGTGGGTACATATGTGATTTTTATATTGGCTAGATCTAAAACTGTATGACTTTCTTTAGGTTTTGTAAACATCCTTGGTTATTTTTCTGGCCTTTCCTATCTCTCTTTTTTCTCCTTTCTTTCTGGAAATATTATTAACATAATTTTAAGTTATTGAAGATTGTTCATATATTCAAGTACTTGTTATTTTGATCTGTGTTCAGGGAAATTCCTTAGTGTCTAGCTTTTAACCCATCTCTTAATTTAAAAAAACTGTAATTATATATGTTATTTTTCACAACTCTTTTGTGTTATATTTTCATGGCTTACTATTCTTTATTATATATACAATACCTTCTCAAATTCCTCTAAGGCTAAGAATTAGGTTTTTGTTTCATTTTAATTTCTCATATGCCTTAAATTATGCCTCCTCCAGAGTAGTTTTTTAACTTTCTTTTTTATGTGGTTGGGTTTCTTTTTACCTGAGTATATTAAATTGCTTTCATGTTCAAAAAGATAGGTTTGCCCAGGGAGCTTGAGTGTGGTTCCTTCACAGTGGTGTATGCAGCTCCTTCTCTCAGAGGTCTTTCCCCTGAATGGAAAATCTAAGTGGCTCCTCTGTTCCTGTCTGACAGGCTTGTCACAGAGGAGGCATACTTTACTGATGGGGCAGGAAGCCAGCTGGAAGGACAGGAACCCACCCCCCCCCGCCCAATCCTGCTGATACCACATCAAGAGTACTTAGTGACAACAACACCCGGGGTTCTGTAGGTCTCCCAAGGCAGTTGCCTTCACTTCCTTATGGAATGTTTTATTTTGAGGTAAATGCCCATGTGCATGCAGACAGGGTGAACAGGGATAAATAGCTGACCAGCACAGCTGTTCCAGAGGCAGACCTTCAATGACCCCACCCCCTACTCCTGCCCTTGATAACAGCAGACTCCCAGGTTGGATTGATTATCCATGGCATTCCCTGGGAAGATGGCCTCCCATGAACATTTCACTTAGACTTTAAGCACATATGCTTACTTTCCAATGTAAGTCAAAAACATAAAAGCATATCATGAGCTACAGTGGACCCATTTTCCTGGGTAAATGATATATACTGACCCAACTACAATAATGGTAAGGTTACTCTTGACATATACAGACAGCCAGTAATCCCATGGTTGAGCATGAGGCAAACTGAATTGATCATCATAGTTTACTTATTTGCCCATTCACTCAATAAATATTAATGCTAGACACTACTGTATGTCAGGCACTATTCCAAGTATTAAAATTAGAGCAGGGAATAAAACAGACAGTAATTAAAAAATGCTCTATTATTTTTATTCATATGACTTAGGGTTAATATACTTTAAATAACAGAATACTTTGAAATGGAGCAGAACAATTGGAAAGGGATCATTTGACATTATTTCATCTATACACAATGTGTACTTGGTAGGGAGGAGGAGACTATTAGGGCAGGTTTTATCCATACACCTAAATCCATATCTCCATACCTGTAGATAAAGTGATATTACATAATACACATAAATTACATAAGACCACTCATGAAATATGTCATGATGGTCTTCCTCTTTGCCACACAAGATGGAGTCACTTTAATACTTAAGTAGCAGAGCAGGACCTTCTAAAAAAATGCAAGGCTTAGATTAACCATAATAAGCTTTTATCCTTAAGGCACACTTTGATAAAGTGATCCAGACTCTCTGATCCTCCTAAGAAATGTGATAATTCTCAGACTAGCTTACTATTCTATGTTAAGACAGTAAAGAAAGCAGGTAAATAAAGGAGGCCTTGACTTTGAAGTCAGATAGCCTTGGGCACATATCCTCAATCTTCTTCTAGCTAGTTATGTAAACACAGACACCTTCCATAACTTTTCTAAGCCTCATCTACAACGTTAAATTTAAAAAACATTTAATTCCAATGCTGCAGAAAGAACTGAATGATAGGATGAGAGGCAAACTAGGCATACTCTAAATGCTCAATCAACACCATCATTATTTTTCTTCTGTTATTATCGTAACTTCCACCTTATTTTCCCATAGCATATGTTGGTTTGAACCCACTCAGTTTTATATCTGTAAGTTGCAACTATTCTTGTTACCTTCAAAATTGTATTTTAGCCTGCAACATTATTTAGTTTATTATAAGGGAAGTATTTAATCCCAATACATCATTGTGCTGAATTCTGCCACTCGTTGAGAGATCTCCCATACTAGTCTGAACACTGAAAAACTGAATTTACTTAGGTTGTCTCCGCTTCAGCTAGAGGGAAATAACCACAGTTCCTAATTTGCAAATGATTAAGTTGATTCTACCTGGGAATAGTTCATGGAAATAATGTTCGGTGGTCAACATGTTCAAGGTCAGTCTTACCTCTACATTGTAACTAAAACTCTCAGAGGCCAGTTCAGATAAAGGCCCTCTATTTCCTTCTTTTGTGCAGGTGTAGAATAACAAAACCCCATGTTGGGATGCCTAGGTGGCTCAGTTGGTTAAGCGTCTGCCTTTGGCTCAGGTCATGATCTCGGGGTCCTGGGATCGAGCCCCACATCGGGCTCCCTGCTCAGCAGGGAGCCTGGTTCTCTCTCTCCCTCTGCTCTTCCCCCTGCTCATGTGCATACACTCTCTCTCTCAAATAAATAAAAACAATCTTTAAAAAAAAACCAAACATGTCAGTCATCACACAATGGTAAGAAGTTGCCAATGGAGAAGAGGGTGTATCAGTGAGAATAGATGAGTTTATATGGTGATATTATAGGAGCCCCCACATCTCTTTGGCTTACAATAACAAAGGTGTGCCTCTCAGGCATATGACAAGTCAATGGTAGGTTAGCAGTAATCTTACTTCATGTAATATTTACTCTGGGACCCAGGCATTTGGCACAGCTTCTAAATATTAATGATCACGATGGCAGGAAGAAATGGGAAATAGGACCACATGCCATCTCTTAAATCTTCTGTCCAGAATTGACATATGCCAGTTCCATTCATATTTTAATAGCCAAAGCAAGGCACATGGTCAAGACTAACATGGATGGGAAGTGAACATGTGTGAATAATAATACTATTTACCATACTGGACATAATAAGAATGATGTCATAGAGATATATCTCTCTCCTTTGTATACCTTGTATGTTTTATATTGTTAAAAAGAAAATCACAAGCCTGAAATGGAGTCACTTATATAAAGGTCCCAAACCAAGGCTTAATATCGAACCTAACTGCACTTTCAACCCCCCCACCCCTTGGGCAGGAATATAAACTTTAGCCAGTCAACATGGATTTTCCTGGTCAGCAGTAGGAAATTTACTGATAGACAGCTTCCCATCCCCCTTAGGAGGAAGACCTTGGCTAGAACACTGCACCCTTTGCTAGTAATTTCCCTCTTTTCCACCCGCCTCTTTGCCTTTAAAAACTTTTCTTTTCTATGACTTGATGGAGTTCCTTTCTATTTGTTAGATGGGATGTTGGCCAATTCATGAATTGTTTAAGAAGGCCAAATCTTTTAAACTACTCAGTTGATTTTTTTGTTCTTTAACAGTACGCATTATTTCATTTCATCCCTATATTACTCCTGTGAGGACAAAGTATTTGTCATTAACCCCATTTTATAGACTTGAAAGTTAATTCAAAAGGACTTGGAGTCTGCAGAGATTGGGGAGGTAGGAAGCACCACAAGTCTCTCTCCCTGCTAGGCAACAACCTCACTGGTGGATAATCAGAAGTGGCTATTTGGAACTCCAGAGTCCATTAAAGGTTTACACTCCCAGGACAAGGCTTGGGCTGTAAATTGCAGTTGGTTTCAGTCAGTTCCACTTCTTAACTCATCAGCAGCTAACCATTGCCCCTACCTAACCCAATGGTAGGCAGCTGTGTAGGTGTTCCTGGAGCAGCTTGCCCGCAGACTGTATGAGCCAGAGTGGGCAATGACGACCTGTCTTCCAAATGCTGGAGGTCTGTGTCCTCATCACTGATGGTCACTGCTGATCACGGAGGTGCAGGCACAGAGGTGGGCAGTCACTGTTGTACACATCTCCCCCTGCGTTGTGTTGAACCCGTTAGCTTTTGACTAAAGCAGCTTCCAGGAGATTAAAGAACTAGGGCCTCACCCCCCACCTTTCTTTCTCTCTTCTCCCATTTTGAGAAAAAGCTAATATTAAAACAATGGTCCATAAGTCCACTTTTTGTTTTTACATGATTTAAGAGACTAATAAAAGTTTTAAAATTACTAGTCTAAAAGCTAGTACTGGGGCTTTTTTTAGATTTTATTTTTTAACTTTTTTGTCAGAGAGAGAGCAGACAAGCAGGGGGAGCAGCAGCAGAGGGAAAAGCAGGCTCCCCACTGAGCAGGGAGCCAGATGTGGGGCTCGATCTCAGGACCCTGGGATCATGACCTGAACCGAAGGCAGACTAACTGACTGAGCCACCCAGGTGTCCCAAAGCTAGTATTATTGTAACATAGGTTTGTAACTGCAAAAAAATAGTAACCCATACTATTTTTTACATAATTTAAGAGATCAGTGCATTAAAAATTATTAGTTTACGTTTTTGGACACATAATGTAATTTTGCAAAATCAGTAACTGAAAGGGGTGGGCTCACAGCTGTAAAGGAACAAAGGCTTCATATGTTACTGAAGTTAAGTTGGCATAAATTCAAATTGAAGTGTTATAAGTAAGATATTAAATGTACTCTCATGACAACTACAAAGAAAATACTTACAGAATATGCACATTAGAAGATGAGCAAGGAATTAAAATGCTTCACTAAAAAATTCAGCTAAATACAAAAGAGACAGAAATGAGGGACAAATAAACCTCTAAGACATACAGAAAACAAACAACAAAATGACAGAAGTAAGTTCCCGCTTATCAGTAATTTCTTTATATGTAAATGAATTAAACTTTCAGTCAAGAGACTGAGAGCAAAATGGATAAAAAAGAAACAAGATCCAATTATAAGCTATCTACAAGAGGCTCACTGTAGATCCAAAGGCACAGCTTGGTTATGACACCAAAGGCACAGATAACAAAAGAAAAAATAGAAAAGTTGAACTGATGATAATTAAAAATGGTGCATTGACCAAGTGGGAAAACAACCTAGTGAGCAGGAGAAAATATCTGCAAACCATATATCTGATAAGGGGTTAGTATGCATGAGACAGAGAGGACTCCTAAAACCTAACAACAAGCAGACACTGATTCACAAAGGGGCAAAAAACTTGAATAGACAGGGGTGCCTGACTGGCTCAGTCAGTAGAAAATGTGACTCTTGATCTCCAGGTCATCAATTCAAGCTCCACACTGGGCATAGAGATTACTTAATAAACAAAACAAAACAAAACAAAACAAAAAAACCCTCCCCCTCAAAAAAAGTTTGAATAAACATTTCTCCAAAGAATGGCCAATAAGCACATGAAAAAATGTGGAACATCACTAATTAGGAAAACGCAAATCAAAACCTCAGTGAGATATCACCTCACGTTCATTAGATGGCTATTATAAATAATAATAATAATAATAGTGTCAACAAGGATGCAGAGGAATTGAAACCATTGTGCACTGTTGGTGGGACTGTGCAGGCGCCATAGAAAACAGTACGACAGTTCTTCAAAAAAATGAAAAATAGAATTATCATATGATTTAGCAGTCTCACTTATACATATACACCCAAAAGAATTGTAAACAGAGTCTGGAACATAAAATATGATTTCCGTGTCAGGAAATATTTGTACGCCAAAGTTCATAGCAGCATTATTCATAATAACTAAAGTGGAAAGCAACCCAAGTGTCCACTGACAGATGAATGGGAATGCAAGATGTGTTATAAACGTAGAATAGAATCACATTCAGCCTTAAAAGAAGGAAATTTTGACATCTGCCACAACAGATGAACCCTGAGGACATTATGCTGAGAAAAATAAGCCAACCTCAAGAACACAGATACTGTATGTTTCCACTTATATGAAGTATCTAAAGTAGTCAAAATCATTGGGATAGGAAGGGGACTGTTGTTTGCCAGGGTCTTGCGTCCCGGAGAATGGGACAGTTTCCGGTTTGCTAGATGAGAAGAATCCTGTGTGTACGTGGTGGCACACTAATGTATTTCACACCTCTGGACTGCACACTTAGAAATGGTCACGATGGTAAATTTTCTGTGATGTGTATTTTACCATCATAAAAAATGAAAACAAAGAGGTCTTAGATCTGCAGGAATTCATAATAATAGATTTTGGAACTCAGTGTGTTCACATTGGTAGCCATGAATTTCCCATGTCATTGAAAAATATTCAAGAAAAACGACTTGGAGTACATACAAAAGGGGGGTAAATTCAAGTACTCATTGCCTCTGTTTCTTTTGTCCTGTCACTAAAATGCTGCTTTTATTCTCATGCTCTTAAAATACTGTGACTTTCCCAAAGTCTAGCAGCCAGGAAGAGGCTAATAAAAGGTAAAAGTCTTTCTCCTCCAACTGACCACATATGCCAGAAAGGGAAAACAGACCCAACTATAAATTAATGATCCAGTGTTTCACATCCTATGGCTGTGAATTCCAAATGTTGGATATAATTCTAACACATATAATTTCCTAATTAGTATGTCTGTTTGCTCAGTGAATATAGTATGCATTATTACGATACTGTACCAAATTATCAGATAATCTGAGGATTGCTGCACTGATGTCATTATGAATAAAATATAAATATGTAGGCAAGAGCATTTTTACTTATACCCCAGATGGGGAGAATTCCTTTGGGTTGTGTAATAAATGAATGTGCCAATTGAGAGCAGAAAGTACATATTTCCTATGTCATTACTTAAAAGAAAGGCTCTCCTTGAACAGATGAGCTGTACCAAGGTCTTGAATCTTTATTGTTGGGGCTAAAGGCACGCAGCCCAAAGATGGGCCACCTTCGCATAGAGATTATTTTGAGTTAAAGGCTATCAAAACCCAGCAGATTCAGGAAATGCTCTTTACTTCCTCCTCTGAAATGAGTTTAGATATAGAAGCTGCTCCAGGAAAAGAACTAGCACCATAGATAACTATGTTACACTGTGAATTAGGCGTAGTGGACAGGGAGGAACTTAGCAAGGCCTGTTGGATCAAAGTCCTCTCTGTCCCATTGTTTCTGGGTTTCCAGCAGACATTTGTTGACCAAACATGTACTCTTTTTCATCTTTTTGTGAATTGCATTCCTTCCCTTTGAAGTCCCAACCCCGTACCCCCTTCTTGGTTCAGAATGACATATACACCTCATTTTGCCTGTTTTTGGAATTTCCATGTCTCTGTGGATTCCCTGTACTTACAAAATTAAATTTGATTTTCCCTTGTTGATTTGCTTCATGTTAATTTGATTCTTAGTCCAGCTAGAAGGACCTTAAAGGGGACAGGAAATTCTTCCTCCCTAACAATATATTTTTAGAACAATACTATAAAGAAACAATTAATAGACTGACGGCTCTCCTTCCTCACCCCTTTCTCTCAGGAGTTTTTATAGTTTCACTGACACTGGTTCTACTTTGTTATGATTCCCACATCATTATTTGATGTAGTGAGCTCAATTTTTACTGTTCATCACATGAAAATGTAATACTAGAAAAGAACACAAGAATTTTTATCATTGATTTTAATGATTAAAGCCTTTTTACTTTAAAAAATCTCAACCATTTTAACTTAACCCCTTTTTAATATAAGTAGGCACAAAACTCAAAGACTGATAGGAATTTGCCTTTTGTAACTTAATTCATTTACTTCTGTTTGTTTCAGAAGCTAGACGCCAAATATTCTGGTTAACAGTTGTTTATTAAAAAATCCTAAATTACCATATCTTCTTGATCTGAGGGGTGCTATCATGGGATACCGGAGTGTAGCTCATGATACAATTAGTACCAGAGTGTTAGGAAAAGAAATCCTTTCAACCTGATCCTTATCCAGTGCCCCCATAAATCATTTATTTCTAGGGCAGTTTTAAATAAATCCAAACTTTTGAAATAGATTTGGATTTTGTCAGAAATCACAAATGGTATCAAAAGTCTATGTCAAAATTTCCACAAATTATCTTTCAGTATCTCTCTCAGAGAAATTCAAGTTCCGTTGTAAAAATGTTACTCATTAGGAGTTCTTAGTATCTAGCATTATCATTCTGCTGTGTTTATTTTGATACCAGACACCAGTTCTGAATCCCCAAATGGTGCTTTTCTTAATCTAATAACTGCTAAGATGCATAATGTCAGTGAGATGCCTCTGTTTTCAAAACCAGAAGTTTTAACAAAATTACCTCTATTACTGAAACCGATGCTGCTTATGCAGAATCCACAAGTTATTATTACTTCAAAAGACTTAAAATTTGATTTCACTGTATTTGAAAGAACCAGTTTGGGGAAAAAAAAGGGGGGGGGATTTTTACCATTTAATGAATGTTTTAGATTTCTTTAAAATTTTCTATTTGTAGATCTTCAGGAATAAGTTCCAATCAATTAAGCCAATATACTTATTTGCATATTTAAAGAATTAGAAATATCTAGATGGTGTTTACCAAGTAGGCTACTAAATATGTGGAACTCTTTATAATACAAATACTTCTAGCTTGACACAGCACAATAGTCTCAGACACATTCCATGAATACAGATTACTGTCCTTTGCAAATTTATATTTCTTATTTAGAAAGGTTATTTAGAAAAAAATCTACCGGAGAGTTTAGTTAAAGTATCCTGTAAATATTTTAAAATATTATTTTATTTTAAACTGTTTTATGTATTAAGATTTACTTTGAATTAACTTTAATTGTAGTATTTTATGTAATTATTTTATATATTAATTTCATTGAAAAAAATGTAAGATTAGGCAATTGAAAACAACCACCCAGTCCTTGCCCTTAAGGTGAGCACTCAGTGCAACAGACCTGGAGAAACTAATCCAAGCTTGGAGGGTTAAGGTGACTTCCTGGAAGAGTTTATGTCAAACGTGAGGGAACAGCAAATAAAATTCTGGAAGCCAGAGAAAATTTGATACAGAGCAGAAGAACCCAAACTGGAAAGCAGTTGAGTAGGACTAGGGGGGAAAGAAGGAGGAGGAATTAGGAATTAAAGTTTGCCTTTGATACCCACCCTACGTACCTAATATGTGACATGCCAACAGAATGGCCCTGGAAATGCACCCAGGAAAGGTTATGTGCGGAGCCTGGAGGAGAGCCTAACATACATTACTTTCCCCCACTCGCCATATGCAAGAAAGACACACTGAGATCAAACTAACTCCGTGTGTGGGGTGAGGAAGAGGACAGGTGCCTTCAGAGGTCTGGGAGTGAGTAGGAAACGTGGCACAGCACAGTGATGACAAGTAGCTGATGCAGCTTACTTACTGTATGCCTCGCACTGTTCGAAGACCTTTAGAAGAATCAATCATGTAGACCTCATTGAAAAATTCTATGATACACATATTGTCATCATTTTCAAGTTCCAGATGAAGAAACCAGGGAGAAATTTTAAATAAACTGCCTCCAGATGCACAGCTGAGCCAGATCTGGGAGTTGAAACCTCAGTAGTCCTGGGCTCTCCCATCCACCTGCCGTGGGGTCCTGGGGAGGTAGCTCACCTCTCTCATATTAACAGCGGTGGGAGCAGGGCGATCATGCAGATTAATGAAAACGAACGGTAAAGTTCATAGCATACTGTATGTGCCCAATAAACAGCTTTCCTTCCTCTTCTGCAACCCTCATGGCTCCCACCCACTTATCATAACTTATGTATGACTGCCTGAGGAAATACTTAGCCGAAGAACTGGAAAGACACCCCGGCCTGTCGAGGCGTCATTATCACTGAGGTGAGGAACGAGAGGAGGCTGGCGTGAGGTCAGAGTTACTAATACTCCTGTTTACCAGTGCCAAGCCCTTTCCCTGGCTGATCTCTTTGGGGGAAAAGTAGGAAGTACAAGGAGATTCACAAAAGCTACTGCACAGCAAGAATGAGTTCTACCATCTCCCAGACCTGAAGTCATCACCAGGTAAGAGGGATGAGGCAGTTTGCAGGTACGAGGCACCTAGCTTACCCTACTTCGTGTCGGTTACCTGGCTAACTCCTTCACCAGGCACTGCAGACACACAACAGGTCCTCTGTCACTTAGGCTCAGTAAACTGGTGTTGTTCAAACCTGCAAGCTATCCCTGTGAGTTCCCTGCTCTTCTCTTCCTCAGAGCCCCCCAGTCCTCGTGGTAGACACCCCACCCTGTCAGGTCACTCTGACCGCATCCTTATTTGCTGCTGATTTCCATTTCCTCCAGTATTTTTCATTTCAACTTCAAAAATACGTGGTGGATCTCTATAACCTCGATAAACAGGAGCACCTCGGAAATGGTGGCAGTCTGCAGCCCACTCTCATCTCACCACAGCGATTCCACTGCAGAACCTTAAATTCTTCCTTTTGTCCACAAGTCATGTCCTACCAACTAAAGTGTAACTTATATCAGAATATGTATGCCACCACCTATTGCGTTGACATGTATTTTAACATAAGATGTTCTGTTTTTAATTTTGTATTTTATTTTTTATTTCTTTTGTTGTTGTTAATAAGGAGAAAAGCTCAAGAGATCATTCTGATATGTACCCAAATTTAAAAACCAGGAATTTAAACAAAAAGCTTGACATAAATGAGGGAAGATGGGCAAAAAGAGTCTGTACTTTGGGAGAGAGAGGGTAGTTTACAAATCATGCACTGTTTGTAGAACTTCCAATCGAACATCAGACAATCTCTTTATGGTTATTATATAGGAAGCATTCTGCTAAGCCTTAACCTTAAATATTCTCAGATAATCCTTACATTATAAGGGGAAAACAATTATAAGTTCCATTTTACAAATGGAAAAAATGGCAAAGATTAAGCAATGTTTCCAAGTGCCTCCAGGTGCTAAGCATTGGAATCCTTGTAAATGTGGATTTCTCTGACCCCACGTATTGGATTTCCAAATACCATGTAAGGTCACCATGCTTGACAACATAGCAAATGACAAAATAATGACAAGAGTACTAATAATGATAATAATTTCGCGTGAGAAAATCTGTATTTGAGTAGCTGAATATTGATGGGAAACTCACTAACCCTAACTGAATCTCAGCATCTTCCCTTCCTAAGTTAAATGATAAAACAAGGTATAAGACCATGTGCTCTCTAAGGTGGTAACGACCACACTGACTGATATCTCAGTGGACGGGACAGCATAAACTTCTGCTTCTTGCTCACCTGAGTCCACAGAGGTGTTTCTGAGAGCAGGCAGTTTGAGTGTAAAGAGGAGTCTCAGATCCCGTGAGAGATCATTAACTGTGCAAGCCTCTCACTTGGCCACTCCTAAATTCAATGAAGTCTTAAAAAGGTGGTGGGCTATGTGCCCAGGAGGAAAAGGTGACAGGTTTGACACCAGCTAGAAGTCTCCTCCATAAAGTGTATATGTGAAACCCCATTTTTCAGTTAATTAAGAGTAGTTCTTGCTGCTATTACTGCAAACCTTTGGTGCCCTTGGAAGTACTCTACTTTTAAACAATATATTTGATTCCAGAGTATTAACATTTGCTCAACTAGCCAATGTTGAAACAAAGAGGCATTTTAATATACAAAAATAAAAAGTGAATCACCTTTAGTAGACAACTACATGGCATCTCTCCAAAGAAAAATGTCTTTATTTGGCTAAGCTAAGGTTAAGTAACCTTCACCAGAGAGAATCCCAAAGCAGGAGTGTGTGCTACATAAAAATGCTTGCCTCTTTTACTGCACAATATCCCTTTGCATTTCAAATACTCCAACTGATCTAATTAAAGCTTCATGAGGGAAAGGGACTAAAGAGAAAATTTAATTCAGCATGTAATTATCACTGAACTGAAGACCACTTTTTTCAATAAATGAATAAACTATGAATAACTTTTCACATACTAATTGAATAACTCCAGTTGAGTCAATATAAAAAAAATGATATGTATACCCACATGCCCTCTGTAGAGACAAAAATGTTATTCATACTATCTAACTGTATGAGTATTTTCTGACTTCCTGAGAAATTCTCTCTCTATATCAAAATATGTATCTATAGATGTATATCAATATAAACATTTGTGCATATCTACAGCTTCTCAAAATATTCTGAGATATTTGTCAATCTCATCAACACAGAGAGGATCACATTTTAATAGGTGAATAACTAATATGGGGCTGAATTGAAGTGCCCTCAAAAGCCAGAATTAGATCTTACTCTAAAATCTAAACTAATAAAATGGGTATCTAAAATGCAGGATTAGCCAAAAGTGAGAGTAAAACATGATAGTGTGAATAAGTGAATAATGGGCGAGTTTGGTAAAGCTCATCATTTTAATCCCTCTGATATGAGATTTCACTGATTGTCATGCAAAAAGATGATTTATTTTCTTCAAGGAGAAAGAGTGTAAATGTAGAAAATTGACCAGTCATGAGGGCCAGAAAAGAGAAAGAGAACACGAGAGTTTGTTGACTGCCCATTTTAGTGCTGTTCAAGGTGTATGCAGTTCTGGCTAATCCAGTTCATGCCATCAGACTGCACAAGGAGGCTATTGTACCTGGGAGATACTTAAATCAGTTAATTGATTGTTCTCTACTCAAACTTCTTAAGAATTTTTATTCCAATGTGTTTTCCCAGCAGAGAGAGAATATTCTGGAGAGGCTGAATTCGACATTCTGATTCACCTGACAAAGCTTATTTCTTTGTGTAAGTAATCAATGATATTTTTGTGTATACGTATCCACCAGTCACTGTGGGGTTGGTGGATAGGAGTCTGTCCACAAAGACAGCTTCCTTTTTTTTTTTTCAGATTTTATTTATTTATTTGAGTGAGAGAGAGAGCAGAAGTGGGGGGAGTAGCAGGGGGAGAGAGAGAAGCAGACCCCCCACTGAGCAGGGAGCCCGATGCGGGACTCAATCCCAGGACCCTGGGATCATGACCTCAGCTGAAGGTAGACACTTAACTGAGCCACCTAGGCGCCTCAGTTTGGTCTAAATATTATCCCCACTTTTGTGCCCGCAGAACTTTGTCTCATGTCACTAGACCTCAGTTTCATCATCATTGCTTCGTCCTGTGTCATGGAACCACCATGAAGATCAGGTCAGGGGATAAGCATGCAAGAGTGACTCGGAAATGTTCTCCACCTGTAAAGCGGGATTTCCTTCACTATAATTATTATCATCGTCGCTGGTAACAATAGTACCATTTAGGTTTTAAAATGTGTTGTTTGATTAATACGTTTGCTGACACAAACCAAGTGAACTAAAAAGGGCAGAGACCACAGTGGCCTCTCTTCCCACTTGGTTATCAGCGGTCACTAAATTGATAAGGTAATCATCCATTGATAATGTTCGAAATAATTTGATAAAAAATCATTTAAAAAATCATTAATTTCCTTTATCTGGAACCATAGAGTAAATAATCAATTATATTGATTTTCACTACCTTTTCTAGAACATTGCCACCAAATTACACAGCAATCATCACACTGGTCACACAGATGTGGCTGGAACTTAATGATCTAGGCTCTTGGTTCATTTCCAGGATGACATTACTATTTTGACAGAACTTTGTCCCTTGGGTTAGTTCTTCCAAAACAGCAGATAAATGCCCAAACAACTCTTGGAAGAGGCAGTATTTCTGTGATTTTTCGGTCGGGTAACTCCTGACACTCCCTCAGAAACATGAAGAAAGTCAGCTTTGGAGGATCCGCAGTATAAACGGAAGCGTATCATTGCCCCAAGAGATAAGACACCTCACTCGCCTCAAATGGAATTTCCAAATTCTCAAACGGAATCAAGTCACTGGTACTATCAGCAAGAAGCACACTGTCATCTTTTTGTTGTAATTTCGTGTGACAACCTCTGAGGACATTCAGTGGATATCGTATTTCAAGACTGCAAGTAATTTGTTAACCTTTAATCAAGAAAGTCGAAGAGCTTTTCCCCTACCCAAAGCCTTATTCCATCCTAAAGAAAAAGTCATTGCTTCAAGCTTTGTTTGGCAATCAAATTATTCATTCTGAAATAACATTGAAATTTATAGCATAATAAGAGTATTCCCTGCAGAACTTTTCTCATCATAATACTGACAAGGCAACATTACTGGTGACACTGTGGAAATAAGTAATTCACTAGCAAGTTACAATATCCCTTCCTGAATTTTGTGGTGGAGTTTCTATCTAAAAGAGACATTACATATTGTTATACAGAAGTTAATATCCTTGAAAAAGTAGAAATACTAAGGACTTGAGTATGAACAGAGTTAAGGCTGACAAACCACTGACAAGGCAGCTAGTGTAAGATAACTGACCTGTTTGAGAGCAATAGTCACCGGTTTATGCAACTAGTCTGTCTTTTCAAAATGCAAAGTCATGGTGTACGTGACTGTAGCACCAAGATGCATTTTCAGGCACACCTGACTCCAAATATTCTATGGCTATATACTCTTTTTGTAACAAGATAAAGGCAATAAATATTGTTATTAAAGGCCACACCTTTTTGTAAGTAAACTTCATTATTTTCATACAGTGAGGATTTTCTTCTAGTCATAGTTTAGTCACGGAACAGTTTGCATTTCAATAAATACGTGTTCTTCTAGGTCAAAAGTCAGATAAATTCTGGGGTGCCTGGGTGGCTTGGTCGGTTAAGAGTTGGACTCTTGATTTTGGCTCAGGTGATGATCTCAGGGTCGTGACATCGAGCCCCGCATCAGGCTCTGTGCTCAGTGTGGCATCTGCTTGAGATTCTCTCTCTCCCTCTCCCCCTGTCTCTCCCTGACCCTGCTCTGGAGTGCACACTCTCTCTCTAAAATAAATGAATCTGTAAAAAAAAAATCAGATAAATTCATGTGCAATGATCAAAGGGAAACATCTGTCCCAACAATGTATCTTTAAAGAAGAGCTGACTCATACTTATACCTTGCTTCTGGGTGCCATGAAATATAATACGGAAGATCTATTAGGTAGAGAGAGCTCGTTCTGTTTAGCATAAGCAGGAAGGGATTTACTTGGAGTTCTAAATGGATTACGGAATCACTGCAGGATTGAGGTCACAGACTCTAGGCTGAGCATCCTGAGCGGACTAACAAAGACATGTCACAGGACTGGCCACCAAAGGAGCTGCTGCCCCATCAAATTAAGATGCGTCCGCCGTGCATCTGGGGGCAGAACCTCCACCTCTGCTATGAGCAAGAAATCACCACCAGCCAAACTGGGAATCCTTTCTACAGAAGAGGCACACATTCTGAATGATGCTTTGTTTGGCAATCGTCTAAGAAAAAATAGCTCTGCATAACCAAAATTATATGAGCATTTGATTTTGCCATTCTGAATTAACACCAGATTGTGGCAACTAACAGTATCAGCGAAAATTGCACTCTGATATTTTGTTGTTGTTGTAATTTTGTGTGGCAACTTCCAAGGACATTCATATTGGATCATATTTCAAAATGCAATAATGTGTTAACTTTTAATCAAGAAAGTTGGACTGTTCTCTCAACCCAATGCCTTATTCTATTAAAGAGAAAAAGCCCTTGCTTAAAGTTTGTCTTGTTTGGAAATCCCATTATTCATCTTAACATAACAATTTAAATTAATAGCATACCCAAAGTATGCTAAATGTAAAAAATGTTCTTCCTTTATATGAATCACAAGCGACATCCCTATGATAACAATGTTTGAGTACTGGTTAGAGTCCTAGTGTTTGCATGGATAAGTCTAATTTTTCTTCCACAATGCAACTCTACTAACATTTGAAAATATCACCTATATTTTCTATAATAAGTCTGTTCCGCAATCTAACTGTTCCTAATACTTTCATCTGCATTTAATTTTCAGATTTTCTTCCATTTTCTTTTCTTTTTTTTTTTTTTAAAGATTTTATTTGTTTGACAGAGAGAGACACAGCGAGAGAGGGAACACAAGCAGGGGGAGTGGGAGAGGGAGAAGCAGGCTTCCCGCCGAGCAGGGAGCCCGATGCGGGGCTCGATCCCAGGACCCTGGGATCATGACCCGATTTTCTGGGCTTGTCCTAATTTTTAATAGTTGTCTTAAAAAGGACACATTTGATATGGAATATGGTATTCCAGAAATGATTAGAAAAAGTAGGAAAAATACAGTGGTACCTTTACCTTTCTTTATTCTAATCCTTTATGCTTATTAACAAAATGCCCATAGTAACATCTTGACACTACTTCTCCAATCCCATGAATGTCTTCTATATCCTTCCTTATTTAAAGTACTTTGTTCTTTTCAAAACTAAAACAACATGCCTTGTGAAGTTTCCTTAAATGCTTCTACCACTTCTGTCTTATCTTTGTCCAGGTACCCTTCCTGAACTATATCCAAAATTTCGCAGTTCCTTAGACCTTTCCCGATTTCTTCTTTTCTGTTTGCTCTAGCCTCTGTCCTAAAGTAACCTCACAATGGTCACATCCACAGTGTGCTTACCAGAGTCCACATTTCCACAAGCTCCAAGCCAGACCATATTTATGTAGATGGCTACACGTGATCTGGACAAATATGAACACTTGCTATTCTAAATGCTGTTTTACTGTTTTCAGTTAGCAGAACTGCCATACATCTTCATCAACCAGAAACCCAGAAATTGTTCCTGAATCCTCCCGCTCACTTGTCTATCCATATCAAAAGTGTCATTGCATCTTGTCAATTCTAACTCCTAAATCCTTCTGGAATCTGCAGACTTTTTCATTCACAAGTAGTTGTCCTCCTCTCTTTTTTGCCAACTGATATCCTCCCACTAGGTGTCTACACATTTTCTCTTATCGGGATCTAGCCATTTTTCAAAGGAATTCTCATGGTTGTTTTTGCTTTTTTTCCCCCATCCAAATCTTTCATAGCTTCTGATTGTTCCCCAAAAAAAGAAATAAATTCCTTCGTCTGGCCTATCAGTTCTTGCACGGCTCATGCATTGAGTCTCAGCTTGATGTACTAGCTACACTAAATTTCTTTCAATGCCCCAAACATACAGACGGCTTTCAGCACTTAAATACGCTGTAGCGAGAGCACTCGTGAATGCTTCTCTTTTAAGTGCCTAAGCTTAATGATAACTGAAATTTCATCATCCACTTGCCCATAATGATTTAATATTTTGTACCGTAAGCTTCATTTATAAAGCCAAGGCAATCCTTCATTTGACCACTACTCTATCTTCAATATGTAGGACAATATCTGATGCATAGTAGACAATAAATATTAATAAACACAAATATCGGTTTATGCTGAAAGAGAAAATTTGGTAAGACTTTCCTATGACTCACAAATGTACTTTTCCTTGATTGTGTGAACATAGGCTCAAAATATTTATCTTTCTTTGGATTTTTGTACTTAACTATACATGTATTGTGATTCAAAACGTGTTAGTTTTCTTCATATGTACTATTTTTAGAGCACAGTCTCATTGAAAAATGTAATATCCTCGCTGGAACTTTTAAAGTACTTTTCTGCAGTGTTTCTGTTGAATGTGAAGGATATTATATGTGAGTTCTAAATTGAAATGTTTCCTGTATCAAAGCATCTGGTACTTCCACATTCCAAGAACACAACAGATAGATATACTAGATAGATAGCAAGGTAGTTCAATAATCTGGAATCGAGAAGAATTTCACATTATTTTGGGTCCCTAAAAACCTCATTGAAATAAAGTAAACAAATCTTATATTCAAGTGGTATGTGTTTAACACAAAGAATCAAAAATACTTATTTGATCAGAAAATCAAAAAATCTTGAGAATAATATAACGAATATAAGGAAATATGCTATTGATGACTATATAAATGCAAGCTGTTGAGATTTTATGTAAGGGCAAGACATATAAAACAACGATAGGACTAAGGTGCACATCACAACAGAGAGAACAGTGAACCACGTAAGTGGCCACCATGATAGAATGAATATACATATGGAACTTAGGTATATATTACTCAATATTTTATGAATATATAACATAGTATTTATATATAAAATATTATTCAAAATTAAAGTCGAGCAAAATGTTTACAATGTACGCTCTAAGAAAAATAATTCATTATTAAGCCAGAGACTCATGAACATATACATTTTTATATTTTTTAAATTTTTATTTATTTATTTGACAGAGAGAGACATAGCGAGAGAGGGAACACAAGCAAGAGGAGTGGGAGAGGGAGAAGCAGGCTCTCCTCTGAGCAGGGAGCCCAATGCGGGGCTCAATCCCAGGACCCTGGGATCATGACCTGAGCCGAAGGCAGACGCTTAATGACTGAGCCACCCAGGCGCCCCTTTTTATGGTTTTTTTTTTTTTTTTTGCATTCTTCAAAATAGGCTAGTAAAAGCTAGCTTGTAGAAACAACTATACTATAAGGATTTAGAAACTGAAGCTTTAATTTTCCTAAAATAGCAAAGCCATACATAAATTGTGGTTGGAATGTTGTTTTATTTCATTCTGGGTATTTGTTTTTAGAGGCAACGTGAATTCATTTCAGGCATGTGTGTGCATGTGTTTCTGAGTCCCCGTAACTTTATCCTGAAGTTTGAAAGAATTGCCTGACATGAAGCAAGGGAGGGACTCCTCTAGACAAGACATATGGAAGCAATCCCCATGAAGTTAAAACTGACAGTTTAACATGAATTTCTCCAGGGAATAATTTTTACGACTCACCTGCACAAGGAGACTATCAAGCAAGCTCAAGTTTGTCTTATTACCAAGCCTTGTTAATAGAATGTCTCTAAATGTTTCTGTCACTTCTTCAAGATCGTTTATAATTCAATAAATATGAAGGGCAATTTGGGGGTGACCTCCAGGACATATATATATGAA
Source organism: Halichoerus grypus (assembly GCF_964656455.1). Classification (NCBI taxonomy): domain Eukaryota; kingdom Metazoa; phylum Chordata; class Mammalia; order Carnivora; family Phocidae; genus Halichoerus; species Halichoerus grypus. The sequence goes on from NC_135718.1 coordinate 84,058,998, forward strand.
TCACTATACGGGGACAGATTCAGACTTATAGACCATAAATAATTATGGTTCCTGAGTCTGAGAAGAATTAAAACAATTTAAAAGGTTGTAAAATAAAAAAAAAAAAAGAAGTTAAAAGAAAATGAAAAACTGATACTCTGAAGAATTTAATTACTTATATATGAATATGAATGTGCTACGATCTCTTGTCTTAAGAGCGATCATTGAAAAACCATACAAGGGCCAGCCTGAAATCTTAGGATGAGAAATCTTTGTCATTTCAAACTAAACATGAAACTGTGTATCTGTTGTGTGTTTTAGACGCACAATCAACTATTATTGTTTATGTTCAAGGGAAAAATTTCAAAATACTCAATCACACGCAATCCTTGGCTTCAGCTCAGAGAAAATGCCCAGGCCTGGAATTCAATTCTGTCTTATTGGCTGCAGGATTTGGGCAATCACTTGAACTTCTGACTAATAAATGGGTTCACTCTGGTATTCCATTCTACATGCCTCATGTGGAAAATGTGAGACTGAGATGAGAAGGCAGGTTTGAAGATGCAAATGTGCTCCACGATTGCGTGGTAATGAGTGAGTTGTTGACTGTCCAGCCCTCGCAGCTTCTAGCGCAGATGCTGCCTCAGGCTCTGTTCCCTCAACTAAGCCATTACTGCCCCAGCAAGGGGCCCCGTGCACCTGCTGTTCCTCACCGAGATAGTCTTCTACTCTCTGACCTCAGTGTGCATGACCATCATACTTGTCAGAGTTTTCATTTTACATTTATTTGTAACTAATTGATGGATTTTGGTGACTTCTCCAAGCATAGGGATCCTACTAGTGTGTGTTGATCATGGTGTCCCAAGAGTTTAATACAGAAGCAGGTGCCTATTACATATTTAATAAATAACTGTTAGATGGATCAGATGGATAAGAATACAGACCTCAACATATCTATCTGTTTGGGTCTTTGCTTATATCTGAGGTACTTCCTTGACCATCCCATTTAAAATGCATCACATCCCAACACTTCTTATCTTCCTTCCATTCTTTATTTTTCTCCATAGCATTTAATTTCATCTGACATGCTGTGTATACCAATACCTGTTACATATAAGGAATAGATAATAAAGGATTGATTAAACATAATTTGGCTTTGGTGTTTTTATATTTAAATCAGTTCAGATTGTTTAGTCAATGCTATTCCTTCTTACTGTGTATTAAAGCCTGACTTAAATTTTTCTTTTCTTTTCTTTTTTTTTTTTTTTTTTACATCCCCTTGACCCTGGAGTTGCACGAGGGGCTTAAAGATGATAAAGAAGGGAAGTTTTATCATTAAACGCTGGTTAAGAATCTGGGCAAGGATTCAGAAACCTAGCTCAGATTCTGCCATCAACACTTTGAAGCTTTATGGGGCCTTAAATAAATTACTAAATCTCTTTAGATCTCAAGTTTTCAACTGTAAGATTGGGAGAAGATTGTAATAATCATCTCCGCCCACTAGTATTGCTGTGCAGATTACAAGAGCTGAGATGTGTAAAGTGGTTAGCACACTGCTAGGTATACAACAGACACTCACTGAACATTAATGCTGCTGTTACCCACCCGCGGGCACTACCTGCAGTCCACACACACTGCTGCGCAGGCTGTGAGCTGATACGCTAGGTGGAGTGTGCAGACGCAACCCCTAAAGAGATGTTCTCTCCTTCCCAAGACTGTATGTGCAGAACTATAGTCTAGGACAATACATGAAACATGCTCTGACCATTATAATGAAATGATTGCTATAAAAAGATAGTGGGCAAAGAGCTTATTTCCTGCTGTATTAATTTCTGGGAATTTCTATGTGGAAGGTTGACGTCACCTTGGGGATGCTTGAGTTCACAGGCTTCAGGCACTGTTGGCTGGATGGTCTTCTCGAAAACCAGCCTGGCTAAGGGAAGCCTGCAGAGGACAACTGCTATCAATTTATAAAAATCAATGGCATTCCTCCCTTTCCCTAAAGCAAAAAATCAGAGAAAGTAAACTTTACTGGATAATATGATAAGCATCCCCATTCACAAGAAATTTTGATGTTACAAGCACTCTGTTTGGCTATAACTGCAGCATTCTCCTGCAAGCCCAAAGTCACTTCTCAAACTCAGATACTTAAAATTTTCTTAATTAGAATTCTTGATGGAAATTCCTTTCCATATAGCAAATATTTGCATTTTTTAAAGATCTGTTTTCAACTTTAAAGCATGTATAAAGAGTAGAAAAAAGACTACTACTTTATCAATGTTTTTGGTATCTGTTTAAAGTATTTAAAAAAGAGGTTTTTTATTATTTTTATTTTTTTTTAAGATTTTATTTATTCATTTGAGACAGAGAGATACAGAGAGAGAGAGAGCATGAGCAGGGGGACAGGGAGAGGAAGAGGGAGAAGCAGGCTCCCGCTGAGCAGGGAGCCGGATGTGGGACTTGATCCCAGGACCCTGGGATCATGACCTGAGCCGAAGGCAGACGCTTAACCGTCTGAGCCACCCAGGCACCCCAAAAAGGAGTTTTTTTTTAATACATCAATGATTTATAGAAAATGTGGTTTTGAAGTGCACAAAAATTAGTTGTTTTGCTAGTCATAAATATTCCTTCTATCAACTTTTACATTCATTATATATTCAACCAAATTTTTCTCCATAAATACTGTCAAGTCAAAAAACCTCAATGCAGTCTCTGCTTGAAATAAAAATTCTCAATTGATAATATCTGATTGAAGTATTGCAAATTTGTTACAGTTCATTCAAACAGAATATGATCTCATGTTTACTACTTAAAAACAAGAGCGGAACAGTATTGTACTGTAAGGAAATCAGACAGTCACCAGAGTTGGTCATTTTTGTCTAAAATCTGTTCTCAGTTCTTGTAAAAAGATCGCAAATGAGGCAGCCGTGGTGACACAGAGCTTGGGAGAGTTTGTCACTTGGCAGACGTCAGAAGTAGAAGCTCGTCTTAACAGACATAAGCCAGCTTGGTTTTCGAGAAGACCATCCCGCCCACAGTGCCTGAAGCCTGTGAACTCAAGCATCCCCAAGGTGACTCTGACACTGCACATCTGGAGAGGCAGGATTATCACCTCCGGATTTCATGAGCATGTCCTCATTTCCTTCCTGAGTCTCCAGGCAGCTGTGAGCCCGGGTCATGGCTCCCTGAGGATTCGTACCCAGCACCTGAATGACCGCGTGCATGGAGTTAGTTTTATTTGGAAGGATTTATCTCCTCTTCTCCGAGTCTAAATGATAGTGCATTTAATCTCAACTTTCCTGGCTTGCCAGACACACTTTTCAGATTTGTTCTATTCATGTGCTTTCTTTTTCACTTTATTAATTTTATAATTCTTTTCTGTACAAAAGGAGGATGATGGGGCACCTGGGTGGCTCAGATGGTTAAGCGTCTGCCTTCAGCTCAGGTCATGATCTCAGAGTCCTGGGATCGAGCCCTGCATCTGCTTCTCCCTCTCCCTTTGCCCCTCCCCCTTGCTCGTTCTCTCTCTCTCTCTCTTTCTCACTCTCTCATCCTCTCTCGTGTGCTCTCTCTAATAAATAAATAAAATCTTTTAAAAAAAGGACGATATAAATTACCTCTTCATCAAGGATCTGAGGAATCAAAATGTTTACATCAGTACTCAGAAAAGCACACATAGACACATATACATACATATTTACTGATATCCATATGATGAGTTAATAATTCCTTCATCATATATAACTAGGGTAAATACAAATTATTAAAGCCTTTTTTTAAATTCAGTAAAGTAATATTCCATCAAAATTTGAAATGTAAAAGACTATTTAACAAAGCAAATTATTATATTATTAATATTATCCCAAAGAAAAAAACAGTATTAAAGTTACATGCAAAGACATGTTATTTGGGGCTATGTTTGCAGGGGCAAGGGTGGGCTGGAAAGAAAAGTAAATGCCTATTACTACATGAATGATGAAATGCATTTTCTACTGCAAGATAGTAAGTAGCTATTCAAAAGGACGAGGGACTTCTAGTTCTGGAAAATGACGAACTAGGCTGGCACCAAACACTCACTATAAACACCTGCATATATTAGATAAAGTATAATTGCTTCTCCATATATATGTGTTTAAATCTGTGGCCTAAGGAACAAGAAAGAAATAAATCTTCAAGTGTCAGATGCAAAGCCAAAGCTGAAAGCCCACTGAGTAAGCAGGCGAGCTGATGGTACAGCGGCTCGGGAAGGTGAGTTGAACCTTCTTCTGGCTGAAAGATTAGGTTAGGTTTTAAAACCACTCGGGGATAGGAGACCAGGTCCTCCAATAAAAACAAATCCAGTGAAAAGAAGACAAAATCACTGTACCCACTCACCCAGAGAGATGACGAGGAGGGTTCATCAGATGTTATTGATGAACCATCCATTTCTCCTTGGCATGGTCTGTGCACAGGAGACTTCTGACAACTGACACCTGGAAGGATTTGCCTGACATCTTCCCCAGCCCCCAGCCGAGCACCATGTCTGCTGTCCGTCCTGGAAGTGCTAGAAAGGCCCCAGAAAACATCCAGCCTGTGGTAAGTGGGGAGTTGGTAGACAAATGCACCAGCTCCTCACTCACCTGCCTGAGGGCCCCACACTTCCCCATCGAAGTCCCACAGGACCGCGCTCCAGTCGCCCACACCAGCGAACTGGCTGGTTCTTCTTTCCTCCTTGCCTCTCTTGACACATCCTGCTAATTTTCCTGGCATCTTCTCCCAAACTGATTGCTTGAACTTGAGGTCTTACTTCAGGGTTCTGGAGGTATCTAAACTAAGATGGACATTTTTACGGTGGATCTGAGGAGGATTAAAAATTACCCTGAGAAAAATGGGAATTTCATCTCCCATTGATGTGAAGTCCACATTTACATTTATCAAGACCTGAGCTGAGATCAAGAGTTAGATGCTCAATGGACTGAGCCACCCAGGTGCACCTAAGATAGTATTTTTAAAATACGGATGTTGATGTTTCTTTAAGTTGGTACAGGGGCGTGATGGACATACAGTGATGGGCATACCTGTAACAAACAAATTCAAAATCTCTGTGGGGAAACTTTAACAGTATTCCTTGTGAGAATCTAAGCAGGAGGAAAAATAATTCATGCTTAAAATGAACTTATAATTGAAAATTATTAAACACACAGAGAAACAAGTCACCATCAGTGAGAAAAAGAAGATGTAACAAGTAAAAGTATGGTGGAAAAGAATATAGGGGTTATATTTTAAAAGTGAAATTATTTTCAAATGCCTGATACGATCCCACTTAAGCAAATGTATAAATGTGTCCGTTATGCACATAAAGAATGAATGAAAGGATGACCATCAAAATAACAATTACAGTCATCTCCAGATGAACTCATATGATTTTTACTTTCTTCCTTCAAAGCTTATAGGCTTTCTTTCGTAAAGGAACAGGTTTTCTTTATGTAATTAGATATAACAGCTATTTTGCATTTGGAAAAATCAATTTTCTGTCCTCATCTTTCACCTTATTTGAACCATTCCAAAGCCATGAAATGTTTGATGTGGAGAGGGAAAAGGGTGGCAGGCATACTTGTGCGCTCAGGTTTCTCGATATAATGCATGTGTAATAACAGCCGCCCTAGCGTCCGAGGCTGCACATCAGCACACACCATGCTTTCAGCCCTGGTTGGTTTGGGTACAGCCTTGCTCAAATGAAGAGAGAGAGAGTAACTGGTCACAACTACCAGCAAAAATGTACTATTTCAGGGACGCCTGGGTGGCTCAGTCGGTTAAGTATCTGCCTTTGGCTCAGGTCTTGATCCCGGGGTCCTGGATTAAGCCCCACATAGGGCTCCTTGCTCAGCCCGGAGTCTGCCTCTTCTTCTCCCTCTCCCTCTGTGTGCTCTCTCTCTCTCTCTCAAATAAATAAATCTTAAGAAAATAAATTTCAGGGGTGCCTGGGTGGCTCAGTCATTAAGCATCTGCCTTTGCCTCAGGTCATGATCCCAGGGTTCTGGGGTCGAGCCCCACATCGGGCTCCCTGCTCAGCCAGGAGCCTGCTTCTCCCTCTCCTGCTCTCCCTGCTTGTGTTCCCTCTCTAGCTGTCTCTTTCTCTCTGTCAAATAAATAAATAAAATCTTTAAAAAAATAAACAAATAAATAAATTTCAGAAGCTAGTATACCCCTCCTCTGTTATTTCCAGTAGTCAGGAAGGCTAATCTCAGTATTTACTAGGTGATATCTGTTAGTTATATTATTCAAAATTATTTTATTATCAATCTACTGTTCATTAATTTATACAATAAGACAAGTTTTCAAAGCAAATTTTGAAACACCATCCTATTCAACTATTGAAATTGTCATTTTCAGAGATAATGTCTCTGAAACAAAGCAAAGGCAACACAGGCAAAAATAAGTGGGACTATATCAAACCAAAAAACTTCTGCACAGCAAAAGAAACCTACTGAACAAGAGAAAATATTTGCAAATCAGATGTCTGATAAGGGTTTAATATCCAAAATATATAAAGAACTTATAAAACTCAATAGCAAAAAAAGCAATCTGATTAAAAATGGACAGAAGACATGAACAGACATTTCTCCAAAGAAGACATCCAGATGGCCAACAGACACATGAAAAGATGTTCAACGTCACTCATCATCAGGGAAATACAAATCAAAACCACAATGAGATACCACCTCACACCTGTCAAAATGGCTAAAATCAGAAAGACATGGATGACAAGGATGTGGAAAAATGGAAAACCCTTGTGCGCTGTTGGTGGGAATGTAAATTGGTGCAGCCACTATGGAAAACAGTATGGGGGTTCCTCAAAAAGTTAAAAACAGAATTACCATATGACGCAGTTCTATTTCTGGTAGAAAACAAAGTTTTCTGAAGAAAACAAAACTAACTTGATAAGATATATGCACCCCTGTATTACTGCAGCATTATTTACAATAGCCAAGATATGGAAACTACCTAAGTGTCCATTGACTAATGAATGGATAAAGAAATATATATACACATGGAATATTATTTAGCCATAAAAAGAATGAAATCTCACCATTTGCAACAACATGGATGGATTTAGAGGGTATTAAGCTCAGTGAAATAAGTCAGAGACAAATACCGTATGATCTCATTTATATGTGCAATCTAAAAAAATTTTTTTAAAGTAAAACATACAAACAAAACAGCAAGCCCATGGATACAGAGAACAGATGGGTTTTGCCAGCAGTAGGGGTGGAGGTTGGGCAAACTGGTGAAAGGAGTCAAAGGAACAAACTCCCAGGTATAAAGTAAATCTAGGGAATGTAATGGACAGCATGGCAAGTATAGTTAATAATATTGTATTGCATGTTTGAAAATTGCTAAGAGAGTAGAGCTTAAAAGTTCCCATCACAAGAAAAACAAAATTCTGTAACTGTGTGTGCTGAGGGGTGTGAACCAGACTTACTGTGCTGAGCATTTTGCAACATATACAAATATTGAATCATTATGCAGCACGCCTGAAACTAACATGATGCTGGATCTCAATCATGCCTCAATAAAAAATTAATTAAGAAAAGAAGTAACATCTAAAGAATCGGTATTCTGCAAACATACTAACCTGTCTTTAAAGACCAACATATTTCTGTGCTTATTCTTTTTTTTTTTTAAAGATTTTATTTATTTATTTGACAGAGAGAGACACAGTGAGAGAGGGAACACAAGCTGGGGGAGTAGGAGAAGGAGAAGCAGGCTTCCCGCCGAGCAGGGAGCCCGATGTGGGGCTCGATCCCAGGACCCTGGGATCATGACCTGAGCCGAAGGCAGCCACTTAACTGACTGAGCCACCCAGACGCCCCTTCTGTGCTTATTCTACTTAGAGCCAAATAAAATAGTAAGCCTTTAGGCAACACTCAATTCTAGTTCAGCTGGAGTATGTGCTTTTGTTAAGCATAACTCTTTACTGGCCTTGACATTGTCAGAATCATTACGCAGTGACGAAATGACATTAAATACCTCAAATAAGACTTTAAATAAGAAGTACATGCCATCTTAGTGTCCTTCTGAAAGCCTCCAACCCCAAGTCCCACCCAAACACACACGTGCACACAGGCACACGCATGTATAATTTTCTTCATACTTGACAAAGACAATCGATGCACAGAGCACTGCTTTTCAAAGGGATCAGTAATAGCCCTTTAAAACAAACTAGCACTAGAATTTAAAAGTCAAGATCTTACCATATGTATGTTTCAGGAAAAATTGTGTTTTCCCTGAATTTTTCACAAGAATTACACACACACACACACACACACACACACACACACACACAGAGGAGTATTATGCCTGAAACTGTCTAGGAGGACGCAGACGACATTCCCTTCTGTATACAACCAGCTCTTTTGCTCATTCATTGGGAATGAGTATCATGACTCTTAGGCAGTTGGGGTATCATTATTTGGATTTTAATGCCAAAGTTGGAACTTCAGTATGACTGTAAATGAATCTGCATTCAGTATTTTAATATGATCGAGGAAGACAATTAGTCACAGCTGAATAAAAAAGATACCAGCTGGAGTTCTACCTCATTAACAGGATGCTAGCAGAAATGTAAGGTTCTCCAGAATGGCGCTATCTTGCTGCTCATATTAACATCAATTTAATCAATGCTTTTATTTTGGTGCATGAGTTTGACTCAACTCTGTGAGAGCATGAGCAAAATTCATCTGTGCTTCAGGAGATTGAAGAGCTAGTTTGATCAAATAAAACTTTGTTGCAATTACAGATTTTTCAAATTTACTTTTTTACCGATAAATAATGCCCTTGAATGAGCAATTTTGCCAAAGCGTAGCTTCACAAGTTATATGGCTGAAAGAGAATGAATATAAAATGGACAGTATTCCAGAAAATTCAGAATCCTTTGCATCTTTGGATAATTATTTGCTTCTATCATTCAAATGATTTTCTTCCATTGTTATTGTATTGATATAAATGTTGTCTTATTTTCTTCCATATAGTTCAAGTCTTTTAAAGGACTCCGGTTCTCAAGAGTGATACCACCACTCTGTCAATTCTGTGTTAGGCCTTTTTTTTTTAAGATTTTATTTATTTATTTGAGAGAGAGCACGCGTGAGCGCACAAGCAGGGGGGGGTGGCAGAAGCAGAGGGAGAGGGAGAAGCAGGCTTCCCGCTGAGCAAGGGGCCCCATGCAGGACTCGATCCCAGGACTCTGAGATCATGACCTGAGCCGAAGGCAGATGCTTCACCGACTGAGCCACCCAGGCGCCCCTGTGTTAGACCTTTTTAAAATAACTCAGCATACCGCACAGCCGCAGTATCGGTATCCCCACAGTATGTGGGTAAGATACTAACAGCTACTATAATCAGGAGCTTTGGTTATTCGGGGTCTTTTGTGGTTCCATACAAATTTTAGTATTGTTTGTTCTAATTCTGTGAAAATTATTATTGGAATTTTGATGGGTATTATATTGAATTAGTAGATTGCTTTGGGTAGTATGAAAATTTTAACAATATTAATTCTTCCAATCCAAGCACATAGATTATCTTTCCACTTCTTTGTGTCGTCTTCAGTTTCTATCAGTATGTTGTAGTTTCCAGAGGATAGGTCTTTCACTTCTTTGGTTTAGTTTACGCCTAGATCTTTTATTCTTTTTGATACAATTACAAATGGCACTGTTTCCTTTATTTCTCTTTCTAATAGTTATTAGTGTATAGAAATACAACAGATTTTTGCATTCATTTTGTATACTACAACATTACTGAATTCATTTATTGATTCTAGCAGTATTTTGATAGAGTCTTTAGGGTTTCTAGATATATAATAGAATGCCACCTGCAAATAGTGACAGTTTTGCTTCTTCCTTTCCAATTCAGATGACTTTCCTTTCTTTGTGAGTTTTTGTTTGTTTGTTTCTTCTGAATTGCTCTGGTTAGGACTTCCAATACTATGTTGAATGAAGGGGACATCCTTGTCTTGTTCCTGAATTTAGAGGAAAAGCGCTCAGCTTTTCACTGTTGAGAATGATGTCAGTTGCAGGCTTGTCTTATACCGCCTTTATTATGCTGAGATACATTTCCTCTATCCCCATTTCGTGGAGAGCTTTTATCATCTCTACATTTTTATAAACAATGGATGGCATTCAAACAATAATAAAAGTCATCAAAACCACAAGATTTGTTCAGAAACAAGAAAAAAACTAGAAATAAATACAGCAAGTGGACTGTGTTTGTATAGCCCTTGAGGTAAGAATGCTTTTTAACATTTTTAATGAGTCAGAAGAGAATGTGTGATAGAAACCTTACAAGGCCTGCACAGCTTAAATTACCTGTTGCTTGGTCTTTTCCAGAAGAAAAAGCTTGCTGGCCCCTGATGCAGTCCCAAAAGGAGACAAGAAATCAGATGCAACTGGAACAGTATTTAAGAAATGGTTCTCTGTCCAAAAACTAATGAAAACTATCAAACACATTACAGAAGTAATGTGAAAAACAAAGATAAATTTTTTAGAAAAGTATACTGGTGCATATCATCCTAAATTGATAAATATCCAAGATAACAAAAAATACTTGAATCTAAAGCAAATATATATATATGTAAATATATATATATAGTAAAGCAAATATGTAAAGTAAATCTAAAGCAAATATATATATAACCTTAAAAAAAAACCAACAAAAATACTAAGAGCTGATTTCTCACAGAAACAAAAATAGCTAAAAGCCTTTGGTTATATATTCAAGTTCTGAAAAAGAAAATGTCAACCAGTAATTCGATAACCTAAGTATAGAGAAAATTGGACATAAGTAGACCCATATTACATGACATATAAAGAGTATTATTCAAAAGAAAGAAAAATCATCCCAGAGGAAACAGAGATGCGGGCACAACAGAAAGTGTAAAGTATTGATTGATCCAATTAATAATGACTTCAGAAACAACAGGAACATTTGTGAGTTGTTAAGTATATAGAGAATTTATACCAAAATAAGGAAAATGCTTGAAGACAGGCAGGGTAAAAGGTTTCAAAGACTTTGAATTTTCTGAGAAGTGATGTTACTAATTTATAACAAATCATGGTAAGCCAAGAAGAAATGCTTTAAATGCTATGAAATCATGGAAATGATACAAAATAGTAGATTTAAACCAGAAAACACTAGTAACTACATTAAATGTAAACTGAACAGTCTCGTAAAAGATAAAGATTGCTAGAATGGGTTTTTAAAAAAACAACATAATACTTCTAAGAGATGTAAATATTAGGAAACAGAAAATGTAAAAGTAGGAAAGGGAAAGATATACGATACCATTACTTAAATAAAGATGCTGCTTTCTCCACCACCGACACTATAATGTTATAAAAGGACACTGGGTTATATAATGAAGGAAGAAAGATGCTTGTATGCAGCTCACACCTGCTTCAAAGCCCTTAGAGCGAGAAATAGGAGAGATAAATGAAGATATTCAGAATAGTAAAAGTGACTATCTAGCAGGGGAAAAACGTGTGTGTGTGTGTGTGTGTGTATTGATATATATATAAAATATATATATCACATGTACATGTTTATGTATACAATATGTGTGTATATATGTAAAATTTTGTAGGGGTCAAGGGCAGGCTGCCCCAAAACATGCCAACATGTCACTTTGGCAACTGATTATTTTAAATAAAAACTACTTAGGAAAGAGCTAGCATATAAAAATGGCGGAGTCGGAGGATCTTAAGGTCGCCTCGTCTGTGGACACATCTAGAGAGCAGCCACATGAGTTCAACCACTCCAGAAAACGACAGGACTGGCGGGACAGACTTCCCACAGGTGGTCATAGAGAAGAGGCACAGACGCTGTTGGGAACCAAATGGGAGGGAAGGGAGGGAGCAGACCCCACTCCAGGTACCCAGACTCAGGGGATCTGCAGTGGGACAATGATTCCTCATAACATGTGGCTTTGAAAGCCAATGGGGCTTAACTTCACAAGTTCTTACAATCAGCAGAGCTTAACACCTGGAACTTTAAAATCAGTTGGCTCAGCTTTGGAAGAGCTGGAGAATAAACAGGAAACTGAGTCCTGCCCTTACAGAGCGAGCATAAAAACCCCACACAGATACAGAAGAGAAGCAGCAGGCTGAAAAGTGCCTGGGGTATATGGGAAGGAGATTTACTTGCTAATCTCAGAATGTGCACTAGAGGGGCAGGGATGTTTGGGAGACTTCTCCAAGAACAAAAGAGCTGGTGGGCACCATTTCTCTCCCCTGCCCTCCAGCATAAACACACGGTCGCCTGCCGGAACCAGTGCAAACATTCTCCACCTAGACACATAGATCGATGGAACAGAACAGAGAGACCAGAAATAAATCTATGCTTTTATGGTCAATTAATCTATGACAAAGGAGGCAAGAGTATACAATGGAGAAAAGACAGTCTCTTCAACAAATGATGCTAGGAAAACTGGACAGCTGCAAGCAAAAGAATGAAACTGGACCACTTTCTTACACCACACACAGAAATTAACTGAAAATGAATTAAAGACCTAAATGTAAGACCAGAAATCATAAAATGCCTAGAAGAAAACACAAGCAGTAATCTTATTGACATCAGCCATAAAAATTATTTTCCTAGATATGTGTCCTGAGGCAAAGGAGAAAAAAAGCAAAATTAAACTATTGGGATTACATCAAATTAAAAAGCTTCCACACAACAACAACAACAAAACAATCAACAAAACAAGAAGACAACCCACAGAATGGGAGAAGATATTTGCAAATGATATATCCAATAAGAGGTTTGTATATGTAATTATATATATAGTATTATATATACAATATGTTTATGTATATATATATAAGAACTTAAACAGGTCAACACTTAAAATACAAATAATCCAATTAAAAACCGGCAGAGGACTTGAATAGACATTTTTCCAAAGAAGACATCCAGATGGCCACCAGACACATGAAAAGATGCTCAATATCACTCATCATCAGAGAAATGCAGATCAAAACCACAATGAGATACTGTCTCACACCTGTCAGAATGGCTAAAATCAACAACACAAGAAACAACAGGTGTTAGTGAAGATGTGGAGAAAGGGGGACCCTCGTGCACTGTTGGTAGGAATGCAAACTGGTGCAGCCACTGTGGAAAACAGTATGGAGGTTCCTCAAAAAGTTAAAAATAGAACTACCCAATAATCCAGTAATTCCATTACCAGGTATTTACCTAAAGAATATGGAAACACTAATTCAAAAAGAAATATGTGTCCCTATGTTTACTGCAGCATTACTTACAATAGCCAAGATATGGAAGAAGACCAAGTGTGCATCAATAGATGAATGGATAAGGAAGATATGGTATATATACACAATGGAATAATACTCAGCCATAAAGAAGAATGAAATATTGCCATTTGTAACAACATGGATAGAACTAGAGGGTATAATGCTAAGTGAAATAAGTCAGCCGGAGAAGAACAAATACCGTATGATTTCACTCATATGTGGAATTTAAGAAACAAAACAAAGAAAAAAAGAGACAAACAAAAAAGCAGATTCTTTTTCTTTTCTTTTTTTTTCTTTTTCTTTTTTAGAGAGAGAGAGCACGCGTGTGCATGCGCAAGAACACTAGCATGGGTAGGGGCATAGGAAGAGGGAGAAGGAATCTTAAGCAGGCTCCACCCATGGAACCTGACATGGGACTCGATCTCACAACCCTGAGATCATGACCTGAGCTGAAATCAAGTGCTGGATGCTTAACTGACTGAGCCACCCAGGCGCCCCGAGAAACAGACTCTTAAAGACACAGAACAAACCTTTGGTTCCCAGAGGGGGGGTCGCGGGGGGTGAATGAAACAGATAAAGGGATTACCCTGATGAGCACTGAGTAATGCATAGTACTGATGAACCATTTTATTGTATACCTGAAACTACTATAACACTGTATGTTAATTATACCTGAATTAAAAAATGGATTAATAAGTTAAGAAAAAAAAATAGTCAGTGTAAGAATATTCCCATTCTCTTCTGTCCCCCTGAAGCAGGAATTAAATGTCCTTTATGAAAAATACCTTCCCTGTAAAGGAAGCAAAAACACTGTAACACCAGAGCTAGAGACATTACAGCTGAGAAAACTGTAGAAACAACCTTGTTACTTTTTTTCTAACCTGCAACCTCAGTCCAAATTCCTCTTAGAATTCCTTTCTATTTTAAGCTCCCAAATAGCTGTTTTCTTTATCCTGTCAATTCCTCATAAATTTATTGTCTTTGTCTAAAATGTGTAAAAACTGCCTGCCTTAATCATTTCTTTAGGTATCAATTTCATTATTGGTCCTCCATGCCCAGGTAATAATTTTGGGTTTTTTTCCTCCTGTTAACCTGTCTCATATAAATTTAATTCTTAGTCCAGCTGGAAGAACTTAAAGGGTAGAGGATGAATTTTTCCTTCCCTACAATATATATTATCTCAGAACACAGTGTGCAAAAATTGACAAATAGAAAAGAAAAAGAGTCAAACCCTCAATTACATTAGAAAATTGCAATGCAGCTTTTAGTGACTCACAGAAAGACAGGAAATGAACATTAGCAACACTATAGAAGGTTTGAATAACACAATTACCTCTTGATATAATAATATATATATTAAAAATATTCCACAAAATCACCATAATAAACATTATTTTCCACTGCATATGTAATAGTTGTCCATATTGGCCTTGTGTGTGCCCTGAAAGCAAGTCTTGTAAAATTTTAAACTATGAAATCATAGAAATTATGTTTTCCGACCATAATGAAATTATGCTAAGAAACAATTTAAAAAATGATAAGTAAAATGATCCCATCTCTTCAGAATTCAGCTACATATTACTAAATTACCCAGAAGAAAGAAAATGAAAATCAGAAATTTTATATTGAAATTAAAACATATAATAAAATCTGTACAATACAGCTACTATTGTCTTTAGAGGGAATGTTACAGTATTAATATGTGTATTTGATGAAAAGGTGAAAATAAATGCTTACTTCTCAACAAGCTAGGGGAAAAAACTAAATAAGGCTCAAAGAGAGTAGAAGAAAGAAAAAATGAGAGTCTCTAATTCATCATATAAAGTCAGCATAATCTCAGTAATAAAACCTAACAAGGATTTGGAAGAAAGGAAAATTGCAAGTCAATCTCTCCAAAGAAAATAAACATAAGGGGCGCCTGGGTGGCTCAGTCATTAAGCGTCTGCCTTCGGCTCAGGTCATGATCCCAGGGTCCTGGGATCGAGCCCCACATCAGGCTCCCTGCTCCGCGGGAAGCCTGCTTCTCCCTCTCCCACTCCCCCTGCTTGTGTTCCCTCTCTTGCTGTGTCTCTGTCAAATAAATAAATAAAATCTTAAAAAAAAAAAAAAGAAACATAAATATCCTAAACCAAAACAAGAGAAATTTACTATAGGAATTCTAGGTTGGTAATATTAATATGTATAGATATAAGTATATACAATGTGAAAACGAATCAAATAGAATATAGTAGAAAATCATGATTATTTCAACAGAAGGAGAAACTGAATTTCAATAAATTTTCTATCTATTTACAATAAAAATAATTCATTTTAAACTATGAATAAATGGGATCTTTACCTAAAGAAGGATATTAACAAAATAATTACTATCATTATAAATTAAAGAACTGAAAATGTTAAAAGTTTTTCCTCCTAGAAAAAAGGATAAAATTAGGCTGTGCACGATTTCAACTTCTATTTAACATTTTACTGGATATCTTAGACAGCAGGATAAGGCAAAGAAAATAGATAAAATTATAAGGATTAATAAGGAAGTCATAGGAAATGTGACAAGTGAAAAGAAATATATATGCAGAAAACTATGTATTCTACAGAAGAACTGTTAATATCAATAAGGGAGTTTTTAGGTTTGTGGGGTACAAGGTCAATATAAATAAAATTGTAATTCTATTACCAGCAACAAATAGTCACAAAATGAAATTAAAATTTACAATAGCAATGTAGAAAATCAAAGGCTTAGGAATAAATCTAAAGAAAGAACAGCAAGACTTCTGTGTAGAAAAATATAAAACATTACTGATAGAAACTTTAGCGTATATTTAGAAAATGTGTCTTTAGAAAAGCCCTAAATAAATACAGGGATATAAAATATTTATGTATGGAATGACTCAATATTACTAAGATATTAATTCTCCCCAAATTGATCTATTTATTCAAGACAATGCCAGTGTAAATTCTAGTAATATTTTTGTGTAAGTTAGCAAGTGCATCCTAAAATTTATATTAAAATATAAAAAATGGGCAAAACAAAGGAAGAAGAACAAAGCTGGAGAACATTCAAGACTGTTTCTCACCTAGGAACCATATACCTCAAATAGACAGTCGGGAGAAAGTTCAATTTTTTTTTAATAAACTATTTGTGAAATCAGGCTTGACCCAGTTTTAGTTACCCTGTCAAGAGAACTTTCCCCCAGCTTCATCAGCTTTAACTCAAACCCTTCCATTCTCACTCAAAGCTTCTAGAAAAGGACGGCTTTGGGGAACCTGTCCCACTACTCAACCAAATCTGGGACACAGCGCTTTGTCAGTGCTAACCCCAACTGGAATTGTATATAGAAAACAATTAAGAATTGATGACCAATGCAAAATTTTAAATGGTAATGCTCCAGTTATTGTCGAATATGTCACCTGATACACATTTTTAAATTTATGTTTATATATTCACTCTGGACCTAACACAGAGTATCTCTTCAGTAAATATTTGTTGAATGAATAAGTATGGCATGCCTAATATAAATATACTCTCTTGGACATTTAAAGTTAATCTACATTTTAAAAAATACAGTGTTTACTTAGACACTTTAGTTCTAAACCTGGTAAAGTAACTAGTCATTTATGGATTAATCATAATACATATTTAATAGAGTAAACATTGGAAATAGTAAATATATAATAAGCTAATCTGTTCATGATTAATCAACTTTACCAGTAAATAGTAATTAAACTACCATTTGTATCTTGTCTTTGTTTATAGAAAAAAAAATGTGTTGAACATGACTTAAACAGTTGTAGTGCTAACCTTTCCTTTTCTGTCTCAGTCCTGAAGTTACTAAATATTCTATAATTAGGTAATACGACTTTAATGATGTTAATCATGGAAAGGTTTTTTGACACTTTGTAAATGGTCTAACTCTATGTACAATCTTTAAAAATCTAGCTATAGAATGTGTTGTTGTTGGGGCGCCTGGGTGGCTCGGTCGTTAAGCGTCTGCCTTCGGCTCAGGTTCAGGGTCCTGGGATCAAGCCCCACATCAGGCTCTCTGCTCGGCGGGAAGCCTGCTTCTCCCTCTCCCACTCTCCCTGCTTGTGTTCCCTCTCTTGCTGTCTGTCTGTCAAACAAATAAATAAAGTCTTAAAGAAAAAAAAAAAAGAATGTGTTGTTGTTAATTACTTCAGTAATTCTAAATATGTGCTGTTTGTACGGGCTTTGGCAAATAAGATAATTATCTCATGTGTTTTGAGCACCCATGGGGAGATGCGCTCTACGTGGTATGGATTCAGCAGTGGACAAGAAAGTTTTTGCCACTGTGGAACTTGAATTATTAAGCAGAACAAAATTTACCCAGCTCTCTCCATTTATAAGCTTATTTCGTACTTTGTATCTTGCCTGTTTTCCTTGTCCATGACTTCCAAAGTGAAATGTTCTTACACTGACTTGCAGTAACTGTCATAGACTTTAACTGAATTGTCTCTTAAGTGCTGATTGCTCCTATGCTTAGTTTATGAGACCTGTGATTCATGAGAATTAGCAAATGTAATAGATTTCTAACTCAGCTCAAGTATATTAATTTTGTAACTCTGCCAGCTCGGTATTTACATATATGAACTTTGTAAAGAGATATGCATGGAAAGAGAAAAGATTACTTTGATATAAAACTTATCTGCATAGAACGAACAGCATAGGTAATGCCAATTTGATTTAAAAATTTTTCTGAGTCCTTAAAGTGTTGAAAGGATTTTGTTTCTTGAATAGTTTTGATGCCTGATGGGCTGAGGCCCCAAGAGGGAAGGTCACAGGCCTCTCACCAAGAGGGATGTTTGCACAAGAAAGAATTCAAGAGCAAGGCATTTAGAAAAAGGGACAAAGATTTATTAAATATAGAAATAAGAAAAGAATGACTTCACATAGTGGTCTCTCTTCCCACATGGGGAAGAGGACCCCCTTTGCCTCTTCGAAGGGTTTTATAAATTTTTTACAATTAGCTAACCATATGGGGAGAAGCTTACTCTTTAACTTTGGGCTTATTACTTATCGGGTGGTTCATTTCTCCACTGTCTTAGCATTGTGGAATTACCCACAGAGAGCACTTTTAAGAATGTCCAGCCTTTGTGGCTTTTCCTGCTGGAGGGAATGGGGTCTGGTGGTCTTCCATGAGTTGGATCTTGTGACTCTTTTTATGACCTGCTGACTTTTAGGTTAAGTGTCAGCCTAAAACCAAAATGGCTCTACTTAGGTCAACTTGCCTCCCAAGCCTCCCTTCCCTCCTGCCTCAATTTAGCTTATCGTAGTCTCTTCTTTTAAAATGTTATCATTTCTTGTATTTAGTTTCAATATTTATGTATATTCAGTAACATAAATGGAGTCTTTATTAACTGTTATGATCCCCATAGTCTCATGCCTCAAATAATTTTATTTCCAACCCTTTCCAATGCATCTGGCTCAGCTAAAGTAAGGAAGTGAGTTATGATATGAAGAGCTATTTGTTCACGCAAGTACAACATAGTAACATATAGCAGGACTTCTGCACTAAGAAAATATTAATAGTTGGTTTACAATTGTTTTATAGGAGAGTATATTATGGATGTGTCTTGTTTGCTTATAGTTTCTCCTATTTTTTTTATTCATGTTATCTCAATGCCAACAAGAAAGAAGTATCATTACCAATTCAAAATTAAAGAAGCACTGCCTTATCTCCCAGTGCACTATTTCTGCAAAATACTTTATAGGCAGCAGACATGTCGTATGAATCATATTAAGTTGCTGCCATCCCTCACCTGTCCCTAGACGTCCTCCTGTTTCCTCTGCCTGCAGACCTCAGTAGGGGTCCCTCCACACACCCCTTGCCTCTATGTGTATCATAGTAATGCAACACAATTTACAACAGGGACTAAAAATGTATCTGAGCGTACTTTTTGGATTTTTTTTATGACAGCAACAGATTCAAAATATCAAGTGTAGCAAAAAGATGCAAACATGGGATCTTCAGGAAGCAACACAGAAGGCATAAAGCGTTAGGATATTTGTTATTGTTTGATGCAGTGAACATGTAGTTTCTCAAATTGTCAACCACTTTTCATGAGGAGAAGCAGCTGAAAAATGCAAAAATTCCTATCATTTGAACCTTCAAATTTCATACCAAGATCTGCTTTTTAGAGAAGATGCCAGGATCATTTCTTTACAAGAAAAAAAAAAAAGTAGGGGCGCCTGGGTGGCTCTCTTGGTTGAGCATCTGACTTTTGATTTCAGCTCAGGTCATGATGTCAGGGTCACGGGGATCAAGCCTGCACTGGGCTTCAAGCTCAGCGGGGAGACTGCTTCAGTATTCTCTCCCTCTGCCCCTCCCCCCTGCTCTCTCTCTCAAATAAATAAATAAATCTTTTTTAAAAAAACAAGGAAAAAAGTAAAATCCAGCTTGATTTTTTTTGAAAGATTTTATTTATTTATTTGAGAGACAGAGAGAGCATGAGCAGGGCGAGGGGTAGAGGAAGAAGGAGAAGCAGACTCTCCACTGAGCAGGGAGCCCGATGTGGGACTCGATCCCAGAACCCTGGGCTCATGACCTGAGCTGAAGGCAGAGGCTTAACTGCCTGAGCCACCCAGCTGCCCCACAGCTTGATATTTTTATGCTAATTTCAAAACTACAATTTTGACAAAGCTACATGCCAAAAATTTTCTCAGTTAACTCACAAGAAATGGAAATACTGAAATCTTTGAAACAAATTTATAAATGACCTCTTTTGGAATATGCTAGCCTACAAAGAAATGACAGAATCTGAAAGAAAACTAGAGGTCAATGGAGCAGAACAGAAGTCTGAGAGCATGGTGGTTATTTGTGGCATGTGATTTCAGGATACGGGTGCATGCGTGCCAGAGAATAATGAAAGGGGGGAAAGACCACTATCCTCACGTACCTGGAGTATTCTTTTTCCCCCCAAAATAATGGTCTCCTTTTTTATTTTATTGTAAGTCCCCTTGGTTCCTGATTTCAGGTCAAATACTTTTTCTAGGGTGTAGAATTTGACGGACAATATCTCATCTTTTCATTTAAAGGCAGCTAGATTGAAGTGTGGGCTTTGGAGAAACTCTCTTTTAATTCAACTTAAAGGAAAGTGCTCTGTGGGAGATGTATTTACATGTACCATTACTATTATCAAAACCCACAAGGAAACATGTCTGTTTTCTCTCACCCAATTACAATAAAAATGCACTTTAATACTTTCTAGCAACTCCATGTGTTTATCTATAGATTTAGCCATTTGCTTCTTTAAAGACTTCCATTACTGAAGATCATAAATTTGGGTTTAAATGGCCTACTTCTTCATTAAAAATACCAAAAATACAACTTTTACAGTGTGTCAATTTGTTTTCTTACAAATGAGTGGTCTAATAATTATTACATAATCAAGAGATCTTACTTTTGTTTACCCATGTAAACAGTGCCTGCATCATGAATTATACATATCGATAGGACGTTGTGTATGCAATTTTAAGACATGTGAGTTCACATCATTGAGTCTTAAATGGAGAGTGACCTAACTAAATTATTTTGTCACTTTTTTTCATTTTACTTTGATATACTCACTAGCCCCGGTATTCTGGGGAAACAATTTACTTTCTAGGGAGAAACAAGAATTTATATTTGCTGAGCTGTAAAAAGGGCAAAGCTTATAAAACATCATTCTGTATAGATATGTCTGTATGACAAAATCAGAGAGGAGCTTCCTCTTGATTTACAACTACAATGTCCTTGCAGCAGTATTTTATAAAAGATATTGGTTTCCAAATATGCTTAGAATATACTCTTCCCATCTAGATGTATTTCTTTCCAACGGTGCCCATTGCAGTTGGCAAAATGAGACGTACGCTTCCCCTGGCCTGGGAGAAAGCAGCCCTCGGCCCCAGTGGCGGCTGGGGAAGCAGAATGGCTGAGGTCTTCCCACTCCCAGCAATTCCCCAGCCAGACTGACATAGAACCACTTTCCCTCCCATAGAAGAATGCTATTCCATCCAAACCCTGAGGGAAGAGCAGGGGTGATCTGATCAGAGCACGTGATTCAGGTAGGAAACAATAGATGTAGCTGATAGTTACCATCAATTCACAGGCTGGTAAACACAATAGGAAGTATGTCGATAGAATTGTTTTGTTTTCAGATGGCAGCAGGCATTGGAACTGACTCAAGCACAAGTATGTTAATTATGAGGAGGCTGTTACCTCTCCAATACCCCAAGGACAACAGGGAGCGGTGCCTCAGCAAGAACCTGGCTCTATCCCCTCCCTTCTGGCCCTGAGCCTACAGCATCTGTAATTTTCCAAGACGCTAATGCCTTCTTAAAGTTAACTCCCCTGACAGTTGAGACCTGGGCCTGGTCTTCAGCACGTGCAACCCCCTGGCTCCAGAGACGGGGTCTCTTTCACTTCTCAGCAGGAAAGACTTTGCTTATGTTGATGATTGATCTGTCATTTTCTCTTTGCACAGATGCACCCATGGTACTCAGCCTTTATAGTCACTGTCTCCCTCGGACCTCTCCAGGGCCAGAGCCTCACAAGGTCAGGAGCCACCCCCCACCTGGTTCCAGCTTACCCCAGGAAGGCTGTTGGCAGTACTCCTGGCAGCACCAGGGCTCTGCCCATCAGCAGTGATGGTCCCTCTGACCTTCTGGCTGGTGACCCATCCGCGTCCAGAATCCTACAGAGTCTGTTTGCTGGGACTCCCTTGGTTTCAGTTGTCCACAGTTGGTCTGACAGGCAGAATAGTCTAAACCCCATGAATATGTAGCTCCAGGTGGCAGAAGGGAATTCGGTTGCTAATCAGCAGATCCTGGGTTACCCAGGTGAGCCTAATGTTACCCTGAGGTTCCCGATCCTAAATTAGGGGAAGGCAGATGATGCCAGGTGGCGACGTGACCCACCATTGCCTGCTGGGGGACGGGGGTGGCCTGTACAAGCCAGGAACGGTGGGGACACAGACGCTCTCCTAGAGCCCAGGAAGTACCACAACCCTATGGATACCCTGATTTTACTTAAATTACAGCTAAGACTTCTGACATACAGAATTGTGAGATAATACATTTGTATTTCTTGATATTTAATTGGAAGAGTCAGGAACTCTGATTTCCTCTTCTCCCCTAAACGTCAGTGACCGTAGATCCCATGGACGGGTGTTAACTCCAATGTGTAATATCGTGATATGACCACTTTCTCG
The DNA here is from genome assembly GCF_964656455.1 of Halichoerus grypus. Lineage (NCBI taxonomy): Eukaryota > Metazoa > Chordata > Mammalia > Carnivora > Phocidae > Halichoerus > Halichoerus grypus. The sequence goes on from NC_135718.1 coordinate 84,081,467, forward strand.
CTAAGAGGCATGGTGCTAAGTGGTTCTATCCAGCACTGACTCTGTGGTACAATCCAGACTGCACTACCATCAGGGGGAATGTAAGCACAGGTACACGCTCAGCCCATGTTCTGTCATTGATAATATGGCTATGCCCTGATATTTCTTCTAATAATGGATATAACATGCTGTATTGAATAATCAGTAACAATTGATTACAGAACATGCACCACGCCCTTGTCAAGCACAATCCGTGTCTGATGAGACTTCATCCTATGAGATGGACTAAGAGTATCCCTATTTTACAGATAGAATGAGGCTCAGATAGCTTCCCTGACATATCCATGCAGTTCACGTGACATGGAAAAGATCTGAACCACATCTGTTCGACTTTGCAGCTCAGGTTTTCAGCCACCTCACTAAGCTACAGCCTAGGGAAGAGCAGGATGTGGGACGACACCAGGACACTGGGAGCCTGACTCCCAGTCGATACTACGAACACTAACAGGCTGATCTGTCCGGGTCTCAGAACTGCAAGCCTCCTTCCAGGGCTCGTACTATGTGAGTCTTTCTCAGCAACAGGATGTTTCTGACTTCAGAGACACAATCAGTGTCTAAATCGAGCTTGCTTGATCTTTTGTTCATCCCCACAAATATCGGACATTCCTTAAAATTCTAACCTATGGGGTTTGGCATAAAAATGTAAAGCAGACACCCACCTATGCATGGGATCTTCTTTTACAGAATACAATTTTTTCCCCTTTGAAAACATAAAAGGAAAAGTCACATTACTGTGTTTAGGATATAGGGATTGAGCACCCTTAAGTTCAAAATATATAATGAACCAAAGATAGCTTTTCCAATAAATGTGAGACCTAAACAGAAAATTCATTTTGTAAGCCTATTTTTCTAAGTCAGATAAAGCAGTTGAACCCCTGTGACAGAGACTTAAGAGAAAACAAGCCATTGAAAAGTAAGCCCATTTTTAATCTGGCTTCTTTAGGAAAGAGCCAGTAAGGACTGATCTGCTAGAGCAGGGCATCCCCACTGACAGTCCTGGGGGTGCATCGTGCTTTTCAGAGGGTCCTTTGAGATCCAGTTCAAATTTGACAGCTTCTATGAGAAAAAGTCAAACAACAGGGTCCCAGAAGCAGTCAAGAAAAGTCCTTTATACACATCCATTGGAAGCCACTAAAATCTTGAGAAAACATTCTTTTCCTGAGATGCTGCCTCTCTGGGTAGCAAAGATAAAGTAACAGTTGTAGGATTAGTGGATACCACACTACTCACACCATTTTCCTGCTAACACTCCAAAAGTTGGCTTCCTTTCTTTTTTAGATGCTTGGTGCTTAATTATGTTTTTCTTTTTTTAAAAGATTTTATTTATTTATGAGAGAGAGAGAGAGAGAGAGTGGGGGGGAGGAGCAGAGAGACAGAATCTCAAGCCGACTCCACACTGAGCGCAGAGCCCTATGTGAGGCTCCATCTCACAACCCTGAGATCATGACCTCAGCCTGAGATCATGATCGGAGCCAAAACCAAGAGTCAGATGCTTAACCGACTGAGCCACCAGGAGCCCCTTAGTTATGTTTTTAGTATAATTATGAGAGTAAAATTGAAATAGGCTGTTTGTCATTACTTAAGATAATCTACTCACAATTGTGGAACACCTAGAAATAAACTCTGTTCATATACAAATTGTTTTAGAAAATTTATTATAATTTTAAAACTATTTATCATATTCCTCTTGATCATATTAACCTGGCATACAAGTACAATTATATTTATGAAGGCTTATCTACATACCTGCATATTTACATTTACTTACAGGATTATGTAATCAGAACTAAATGAAAATCTTATGCTTTCTTTCACTTTCGCAGTCGTATTTAACAGCATAGTTTGACATCAAATAGTCCTTGTTTTAGCATCTATGAGGACGTTGAATGGCCTTTTACAATATTTAGACTTTTTTTACTTTGAATAGTGAAAGTGCTTTAAACTATAGTTTTGTGAATACATCTTTAAATCAGTTTTTTTCTAATTTGTTTATAATAGCATTTAAAAACAACTTATTTTTTCATCGTCTTTTAGCACGAATGCTACTTCTGAGCAAGCCTGTCCAAGCAAACAGGCTTGCCATCTCTGGACCGTAGCTGTCACGCTGAAGAAAAACGAGCATGCACACACACACACACACACACACCCCGCCCCAGTCAACTATAAAACTCAACTTTTTTGATAAAAACCAAAATGCACACGGAAATTTTCAGAGGAGTCTGGTGCTCACAGAGCAAGGCCATGCAGACCTACTGTCACTGTCCAAATACATTTAAACCCTGAATGGCAGGATCTCATCTTAGCCTGAAACTGCCATGCACTTCGCTTGAAATACCATTGGGATCTCTTCCAATCACGTTGCTACCACAAAAACAAAATAAAAATCCCAGACCACAAGAGCCGCCACGTCTAAGCTACTCCCAGAGTCACTGTCCTGATCCGCACGCAGCGAGCAGCTGTGTCGTGCTCGCTTACGGGAGTGCTGACTTCCTGCTTACACACAGTTTGGGGACACTCATGGCAGTGCCCAGGGTTTTGTCCACTCACTGCCGAGTCCAAAGTCCACTCTGCATTACACTCAGCTGCATGCCTCTTGGGGTCAGATGTGGCTCATTTCATCCCATAAGCACGTTCTCCCCTGAGCTCTGCTAGAGATGATGGACCAGCCATCATTAAATCTTTGCCCCAACTCCTCCATCAGCCTGAGTTCAAGGGGTTTTTAGTCTGCACACATTTATTTCTGGGTCTGCTTCCCACCATACCTTGTGCCCCCATTCGCTGGTCTCCATTCCTAGCAGTCTTGGCAGACCAGACCCCCACGTTTCGGGCCGTTTGATCCTGACCTACATACACTTCTAGCCTCTTCACCTGACATGGCCACCACTCACCTACCCAATTTGACCAACTCTCCGATTCCCCTTTTACCTCCTGCAACTTGGCACCTCCCTGTTTTAAACTTTGTACAGAGGCTAGCTGACCTTCAGACCTCCTGATGTCCAGGAGGAGTCTCCCCGCCCTCTTACTGTGACCCTCACAACCTAGATGCCCTAGCTTAATGGCATCTACCAGCTCCTCTGGAATGAGTGAGGGAGTGGTAGTGCTCGGCACCCCTCCTTGATTCCCGAACTGTGATCCTGTCCTAGCATCTAACAATGGATAGTCAGCACTCATGTTAACCACCGTTGACTGACCGACCACATATGGAAGTGGTTCAGTCTTCTTTCAGTAAAAAACAACATGTTTTTTACAATAAAACAATAATCTGCTTATCTTGCTGAGATTTTAAATTTTTTTTTTAAGATTTTATTTATTTGAGAGCGAGAGAGCGAGCACAAGTGGGGTGAGGGTCAGAGGGAGAAGCAGTCTCCCTGCTGACCAAGGAGCCCGATGCGGGGCTCGATCCCAGGACCTTGAGATCATGACTGAGCCAAAGGCAGACGCCAAACCGACTGAGCCACCCCGGCACCCTTGCTGAGATATTTATAAAATAGAAAACTTGCTGTCAAATAAAAAGTAATTGTCACAGATCCATTCAAATCTCCTCTATATGCAAGATGATTAAATTAATGTTTCCATCAAATGAATCAGGGTAGGCATACGTTTATTTATTTTATTTTATTTTATGTTTTTTAGGGAGAGGGAGAAAGAGCATGGCGGGGAGGGGTAGTGGGAGAGGGGCAAGCAGACTCCCCGCAGTGCCTGTCGCAGGGCTTGAACTCATGACCCTGAAATCATGACCTGAGCCGAAATCAATAGTCAGATGCTTAACTGACTGAGCCATCCAGGCACCTCTATTTTCCCAATTTTTCTCTCACAAATACAGAAATGAAGTAGAGGTCTATTCACAAAAAAAAAGGAAAACAGATATTTCTTTGGGTCAACCCCACCTGTTTAGTCTATGGGAAATCTGCACAGCTGTGTGATAGGAACTCCCCACCTTGCCGCAGTCACGGTACCTGGATGGACCCTGTGGGCTGCTGGTATCCCAGACTGTTCTTAGGGCAGTCACAGGGAAAAGATGAAAACCCCGGCTCTCATAGATCTTATACCAACCAGAAACAATATAATCTGTAATCATGTACCAAATTGCCTTGGAAATAATCTCCTTTTCTCTGAGGAATAAGAATTACTAATTTCATCACCTAATCATCTTTCAATTGAAAATAAGTGGTGTCAGAATGTTATTAATAATTACCAAAGATAAAAAAAAGTTCTGAGTAGACCAAGGCATCACTGTCCCAACTCAGTTATTTGTATACATTTTTGCTAATTATTTCTGAATGCTATATGATCAAGCAAGAAAGTTTCATTTTGGAAAAAAGCATTTGTGTGTACACCCATCATATAGCATGCTATATTCTATCAGAATCATGTAGAGCCGTCAAAAGTAAACCAGGTAAAGAAAGATATTTTTCATTTTCTAACAATAAAACTATAATCTAAGAGGAACAGCGGAGAATGTTTTCTTCCTTGTCAATTAAAAACAAACAGGTTTTGGGGCACGTGGGTGGCTCAGATGGGGACCTTCGGCTCAGGTCATGATCCCAGGGTCCTGGGATCGAGCCCCGCATCGGGCTCCCTGCTCAGCGGGAAGCCTGCTTCTCCCTCTCCCACTCCCCCTGCTTGTGTTCCCTCTCTCGCTGTGTCTCTGTCAAATAAATAAATAAAATCTTAAAAAAAAAACAGGTTTTTAAAAAAATATACTAATTATGATTCCATTTTAAGTGTTGATATGCAAGAAAATTTCAAAAATATACATTAAGGTCTAGCTTCCCAAAAGACCATCAGTTCTCAAATTTAGCACTTTATGTTATTGAAAGCACTTTTAAATGAAGTGTAACAACAGTAATTGTGTTTCTCTGAATCAACTTCAGGGCACACCCGGCAGAATCGATACATGATGAAATCTAGACACCACTTATCTTTTTGCATGAGCCAGGATCCATTCAAATGCGTAATTACTTTACCCAAGCCTGTCAGGAGGATAGGGTAACTGGAGTTCGTTGCCTTGGGGAGAGAGACCAGTGAAAATGGAATTAAGCACAGTTCAGTATGGCAAGGTGCTCCTGGGGAGTTGAAGAGATGGTCCTAAGGGAAAATGTTTCTTTAGAGAAGACTGAGAGCCTGAAAGATACAAAATGTATTCAGGTCTTCTTAGGTTTGCAATTCCTCTGCTGAGATTTGCGGTTCGCTTCTAGCAAAGGTATTATATTGGAGACATCGTTACCCTGTTAGTGCTTGGGAGACAGGACAGTAGGGGGTTGGAAAAGAGTCATAAAGCCTTGATGAGGGAAAGACATCTTTGCTGACATTTGCAGGAAGAGTTTAAGAGTTATTCAAGTGAAATGATGGGTATAAGGATTCAGGGAAAAAAAAAAAAGAGAGAGAGAAATGTGGTTATTAATGAACCTTACCGTACACTTACTCATCAAGTCAGAAAATGGGATCTTCAGAAAGTCTCCAGGTACCCAAATTGCATTCCTACATCTAAATCTCAAATATAAGCTCTTCCTGATTTTGTTTTTAAGCTGGTAGTAAGGTCTAGGCTTTAAATCATTTCTTTCTTTCTTTCTTTTTTTTTAAGATTTTATTTATTCATTTGACAGAGAGAGACACAGCGAGAGAGGGAACACAAGCAAGGGGAGTGGGAGAGGGAGAAGCAGGCTTCCCGCTGAGCAGGGAGCCCGATGCGGGGCTCGATCCCAGGACCCTGAGATCATGACCTGAGATCATGACCTGAGCGGAAGGCAGACGCTTAATGACTGAGCCACCCAGGCGCCCCTAGGCTTTAAATCATTTCTATATCAAGCATACTGCCTGGCAAAGAGTGGATGACCAATAAGTATTTATTAAGTAACTGTAGAAACAAATGAATGGATGGCCAGGGCTGCTCAGTTGCGGCATATGTTCACATTATTTCCTGCATTGTCTAATGTAATAAATTCCTAAATATATTTACTATCCCTAGTCTCATTTCTCTCTCCTAAATTATAAATGAGAGTATGTTATTGTTCTATTTATAATCCTTCAATGATTAAGATTCAATTACTCTGAAGTATGCTAGGACAATGGAACTCTGAATAACTGTTGTGAAAAGCAATTTGGCATCAAAGAATGAAAGCTTTGTTTCCAGTAATTCCAAGCCTTGAAATTTATGCTAAGAATGCAATTAAAAAAAGATTTGTGCTCAGAAATTGTTAGGTGCAATATTATTTATAATAGCCAAAAGTCAGACAACCTCAATGTATGTATATTATTCTCTACTTACTTGGTGGGGTTTCAGTGTATTCATTAAAAATAATCTGTCTAGATAATTCAAATACCAAGCTGCCTTAACTATTCTAGCGTTACGGTAAGTCTTGAGTTCAGACAGTACAAATGTTCCAATTAAAAAGATATTTTACCACGTCTATGTCATTTGCATATGCCTATGAATTTCAGAATGAGTTTCTCAATTAAACAAAAAAAGTCTGCTGGAATTGTGATTGGAATTGCATTAAATCTGCAGATTAAATTGGGAGGATTATAATCTTAAAGTATTGAAAACAGTATCATGCATAACATATCAGTGATCATAGTATATATATCTCCATTTTAGTGCAGAGATTTTTCTCTTAATTGCTTTATATTTTGGTATTGTTTTAAATACCGTTATTTTAAATTTTATATTTAAATTATTTGTTGTGGCATATAAAAGTAAAATAGATCCTTGGATATGGACCTTTTACCTGAGAGCATGTTAAGTCCTTAGGATAGTATATATAATATAACAAAAACAATCATGTCATCTTCAAATATGTACAGTTTTAATTCTTCCCTCCAAAATGTTTGCCTCTATTTCTAGCTTATTGTAGTGGTAAGGACACATCATACATGGTGAATAAAAGTAAGAATGACATCCATGCCATATTTAATCTTATGTGGGAAACATTCACTGTCTTATTTTTATGTATGATTTACCTCAGTGTCTTGTATAGCAGCTCTTTATCAGATCGAGGAAGCTTTTTGAATTCCTAGTTTTCTAAAAATAATTAACATGAAAGGGTGTTAAATTTTGCCAAATGCTTCTGCTGCATCTATTGGGATGATATTATTTTCCTCTATTTTCTGTTAATAATTGGTAATACACTGATTGGATTTTCAATGTCAAATCAACCATCCCCTCCTGGGATAACCTCCGTTAATCATAAGAGGGTGCCGTTCATATGCATTACTGAATTTATTTTCAATACACATTTTTGTTTCTAAAGTTCATTGGTCCAAGTAAATTGGTCTATAAATTCTTTTCTTGTAATATATTTATAATTTTTAAATATCAGGAATTTTCTGGAAAGTATTACATCTTCTACTTTAGTGTTTGTAAAAAGTGTTTGTCTAAGATTGGTATTGTTTATTCCTTCTCTGTTTAATAGAATTCAATAGTAAAACCATTTGGGCCTGATTTTTTTTTTTTTTAAAGATTTTATTTATTTGACAGAGAGAGACACAGCGAGAGAGGGAACACAAGCAGGGGGAGTGGGAGAGGGAGAAGCAGGCTTCCTGTGGAGCAGGGAGCCCGATGCAGGGCTCGATCCCAGGACGCTGGGATCATGACCTGAGCCGAAGGCAGACGCTTAACGACTAAGCCACCCAGGCGCCCCAGGGCCTGATTTTTTTTTGATTTGAAAGTTTCTGGAAAGAAATTTGTTTCTTCAATAGACAATGGGTTATTTAAATTTTCTATTTCTTGAGTGTTTCTTTGTTTTCATTTCTGTAAAGCTCTTTAAAGGTAATATATATGTGTCTATATCTATTTATGTATATCTATATATATACTTTATCAACACACACATATTTGTATATATGTATATATTTTATATATATTTTAAACCACTTTATTGATAATATGATTGATATACTAGAAGCTGTACATATTTAATGTATACAACTTAACAAAATATTCATGAAATGATTATTACTACTATTTGTGTGTGATAAGAAAACTTAACATAGTATCTACCTTCTTAGCAATTTTTTTTTTTTTTTTTAGATAGATGCGGGGGGCCAGGGTAGCCTGACATAGGGCTTGATCTCACAACCCTGAGATCATGACCTGAGCTGAAATCAAATCAAGAGACTCGTAACCAACTGAGCCAGCCAGGCACCCCTCTTAGCACATTTTTAAGTATATAATACAGTGCTTTTTACTCTAAGCACTGTTGTATAGCAGATCCCCAGGACTCACTCATCTTGCATAGCTAAAACTTTACAGCCTTTGACTAATACCTCCCCATTTCCCACCACCTCATCATTGGCAAGCACCATTGTACTTTGTGCTTCTATGAGTTTGCCCATTCTGGATGCCTCATGTAAATGATACCGTGCAGTATCCATCTTTCTCTGCCTGCCTTGTTTGACTCAGCACAGTGTCCTCCAGGTTCACCCATGTTGTCCCAAATGGAAAGGCTTCCTTCTCCTTTGGGCCTGAATAGTATCCTGCTGTGCATACACCATATTTTCTCTTTCCATTATCTACAGATAATGTTTAGGTTACTTTCATGTCTTGGCTACTGTGAATAATAATGCAATGGACATGAAGTGCAGACACCTCTTTGAGATCCTGATTTCAGATTCCTTTGTCTACATGCCCAGATAGGGGGGTGCTTGATCATATAGTAGTTCTATTTTATATTTTTTGAGGGCTCTCCATACTGTTTTCCACAGTAGCTGCACCAATTTACATTCCCACCAACAGTGCATGAGGGTTCTCTCTTCCCCACATTGAGTCAGTTTCAGTAAGGTTTATTTGTCAAGGAATTTGCCATTTTCACCTAGGTGGCCTAATTTATTGGCATAAAAATTTATGATAACACTTCCATACTCTTGATCTAAGCAGGGTCTGTAGTAATCTCCCATCTTTCATTTATGATATTGGTAATTTTGTTGCTTTATCTTCTTGATGATCAATTTTATTAACTTTATCAATTTTATTAGTTTTCCAAAGAACCAACTTTTAACCCTGATATTTTTCTCTTTCCTTTGTCTCTTTTCTACTTGATGAGTTTCTTCTCTTACGTTTAAAAAATTTTTTTCTGCTTATTTTGGTTTAACTTGCTTATCTTCTTCTACCTCTCTCTCTAAAATAAAACAAAAACAAAAAAAACCCCAAACAAAAATTCAGTACTGCAGTTATCGTATCAGTTTTTAAGTAAATACTCAGTGACTCAAACATCACATCCCCAAATTCTCTCATACCTCTATTCTAGTTAAGGCAGCTCACTGAAATTCTCTGTATCTCAATTTTTTTTTTTTAAGATTTTATTTATTTATTTGAGAGAGAGAGAGAGCACGAGTGGTGGGAAGGGGCAGAGGGACTGGTAGAAGCAGATCCCCCACTAAGCAAGGAGCCCGATGTGGAACTCGATCCCAGGACCCCAGGACCATGACCTGAGCCCAAGCCAGATGCTTAACCGACTGAGCCACCCAGGCACCCCTCAATTTTTTTATCTCTAGGTCAAAAGAACTGTCTAGAATGTAAGACATTTAGATCCCTCCTAATGCAAGAAAATATCACATATGTGTCTTCCCTAACCACAGCAAAGCTTCTAAGAGCAATACTGTTGTTTTCCAGAAATCATAACCCAATCGTGATACATAATATGTAAACTGCTAGAAAATAAACTTATTGTATCCCCCATTTTAATTCATAACAGCCCAGAAGGTAAAAGACTCTTTGGGGAACTACTGAAAAGTAAATTCCATTACTAGGAGTCAGGAAACCACTCAGTAGCAGGGTGATGATGCACCACATACCAGAAATGACAGCGCATGTTCCACCCATGGAAGGTGCAGGGGGTATGAAGTCACTGCATTTCCCTAATTAATGTCACGTGCTAGAGCCGGCCTGGTTCCTACCTTGTCATTTTTGCCAGTGGACAATCAAGGCCGCCATGGCCACGTGCATCTGGTCTATTCATCTCACCGTTGATGTGTCCGTCATCTCACACCACAAAGAAAAACACAGATTTTCTGACTGTCACTATATAGTAGAGTCCTTGTAACTGTTTTCCCTAGAAGTTGGCACTCTTCCAAAATTATAGCCTCCTATTGTTATTGAAAGTTTTAAATTAGATAAGACATGTAAGGCCCTGGTGAATGTTCATCAGATATTAGCTTTATCATTATCATTATTTAAACCGGGGGAAAAGTACAAAGAGCCAAAGCCACAGGGTAGGTGCAGCAAAACTCAAGAACCCAGGTGTGGGACCTGCTCTGCTGTGAACACTGGTCTCTCAATACGTCAGCAGGGCATGAACAAAGGGGGACTCGGCTCAAATGTACACACAAGACCAGAAAGACTCTTAGGAACAACTAGCAGCCATGCGGTCAAACTGTCTACCTGGGAGGTAAGCAGTCTTGGGGAGGTTGCGCTTTCCTGGATTCACTTCAGTGACTGTGAAGGGCCCGCCGCATGCATGTCTTTCACTCACAAAGGGTAAGTTTTAGCCAGCTGCGTTTAGCACAGCGAGGACTGGGGAAATGTTGGGATTTGATTTTCATTTAAGGGAGGACTCTCTTGTATTCCTTAAACACGTATGTTTGATTCTTTGCCACGTGTCAGCAAATGTACTGGGTGATCTTGCTTGGGTGCCATGTTCCAGGGGCCAAGGGTTTTTCCTTGGTGACACTCCTGCCTTACCAAGAAAACAGTATGGGCTTTGTCTTGGGTCCTGTTCCCCAGAGACAGAGCCTGACAGGTGGTTGACTGAGGTTCAGGAGAAACCTGCAGGGTGGCCCGGAAAACGAGATAGGGCAGGGGAGGGACTATAGGAAATATATGGTTTCAGGAGAAGTTTTGACCCCAGGCTGATGTCAAGCATAGCTCTGGGCATGACCTGTGTCCTCCCAGAGGCAAGAAGGCTGGGGTCTTTACCCCAGAGTCAGTCAGTCATCAGTATAACCTTCTAGACTCTTCCAGAGTCTCTTCTCCAGGAAAGGTGAAGGCCTGAGCTGCTGGGACATGGGTGTGCGGGTCAGCAAAGAGGGTCTGGTGGGAACCGCAACGCTGTCCTGGAAGTGCTAACAGAGCCCCTGATGGTACCTCAAGGGAAGAGCCCTATGGTCTGATTCAAAACAAAACAAATGTATTTATGGCAGTTTTCTCTTATAATTTATTGAATTTATATTTGTGTAAGATTTGGCCAAGAGGCCTAGAAAGATGAGGACAAAGGGAAAAAAATCATGGATGATAAAAACAATCAACACTGATTGAACGCTTAGTATGTGCCAAGGAATGTGCTAAATATTTACATATATTTGCTAACTGAATACTTCAACGGTGCTGTAAGATATTTCCACTATCTCTGACGCAGACAGTGGGGCTCGCGAGGGGCCCCCTCTTGTACCCCACAAGTTGGGTTCTAGAGTTTGCTACTTGTGCCTTTGTTTCTTCATGCAGGAGACACGGGGTGACTAGATTATCCCCCAGGGTAACAGACTCGGCTGGAAGACAATGCTTTCATGAGAATACCTTGAACAAATTTATTAAGATGTAGTTTCTAGGATTCTAGAAAAACACACTCCAAAGAGTCTCTAGGGCTAGGAGCTAAGGAAAATGACTTAAATATCATGGAAAATTCTAGTGCTCAATATTATCTGCAAATTAATGAACTAGATTAAGTATTATTTTTAATAAGTCAATAGCATTAGCTTGGGAACAAATGGAGCTACCCCACAACAGTCAGTGAACTGTTAAAAAAAAAGAAGACCCCAAATGTTTGCATTCAGGCAAGGTACTTCATATGGTAACCTGGCCATTGTCCCAGAGTCAAGGATATTCAAGCAAGGGAAGGGAAGTGTTTTTTTTTTTTAGATCATGTTCATGATATGAAAACTGATCTCTTCCAGAAAAAAATGTCAAGAAATGCAGAGGAGACACAGTGGAAGGAATTGAGGTGACAGGTGAGCACAGGAAGTATTGAGAAGGCAGCAGCAGGTGCTTCTCAGAGTGCACGGGAGGAAAGAAAGTTGCTGTCAACTTGCTGTCAGCATGCAGAAGCATGCAAGTCACAGACCAGAGTTGCTAACGCCTCCAGTTAAGTCTACAGCTGGGGACGCGGGATTGTTAGAATGAACACTGGCAGCCTTGATAACTTCTGCAGTGTGGTATGTCAAGATAATGCTGCATAAAGGAAGCAAGGCCCGAATGGAAAATCAGGAGAATGAAGAGATTGAGGGGCATCGGCCATTCCTCACCGAGGCTGTCTCTGGGATTTGAAATGAAGCAGGAGGAGACTGCTCACTGGCTTTAGCTTGATGCATCTTCCACCGTTATTACTGGTTTAGCAAACTGCTCACGAGTCTCTTCAGAGACTCTCTGTTCCACAATTAATATGTCCTTATCATTAAAACCCCAAATCAGAGGATCCCTTCACACATTTTAAAAATCAACATCAAAACCAGAATAACTCCAAGGGGAACTCTACTGAAGATTTTGGTGCCTAAAATGGACATTCGTAGTAACTGGCAAAGACTCAGGATTCTCCTCTAACAAGGCTATTACCATGTGCACTTACTCACTGCCATGAAATTACAGAATATAAATTACTACCCAAAGTCACTAATCCTCAGAAAAGATACCTAGAAAGGGAACTAAGATGCACATAACTTCAGCATTCATTGGAAAATACTTGTGAACAAATATTGTCCTGATTCAAGGTAAGTGTGGCCACAGGATTCTCTCTGGCCAAGGGAGTGGGAGTGGAAAGGGCCACCTGCCTCTTCTGGGGGAGGTTTTAGGAGCTAGGACACAAGTTCCCCTTTCCTCTGTCTTGGCACCTGGAACATTTCATCTGCCTTCTTCTCAGAATGAGGAAAACAGGGAGGAGGACCTCTAGCTAGCTGACGATGCCCAGGAGGTCTGAGCAAGATAGAACATTGGCTTTCTTTGGTCCTGGGGATGTAAGGACTCCCGTACCTGCAGCATGACTGGTCACCCTGGCTGACCGTCCCGCAGACCCACATCTCTCCTGTCTTTGTGTGGGGTACATGGTAGTACCAGAGGATCTTTTATATCTCAGGTTAAATCAACAGTAATTGCAGTCAATTAAATACACCTGATGCAGTAACTGTCTTCAGAAAGAACTGAAGTTTCTCCACCCAGTATAATTCCCTGGTGATTACAGAGAGCGGGTCAGGAAACCCAATGGAGTTTAAGGAAGGACACTCAGCATTCAATCCTGTGTCAGTGGGAGCTGGGCCTGTGGACAGAGGGGGACTCAGTGCCAGGAGCAGAAGGAGCAGAAGGAGGCGATGCTCCTAAGACCTTAGGAAGGCCGGATAGACCCTTCAGGCTGCAATCCAGAGCCTGTGGCAGCAGAGGATGCTTTTACATGGTTATGGCTTAAAATACCAATTGCTTTTTTATTGATCATAGTCCTTTGCTGTGACTTCTCTAAAGGATTATATGGGAGAGGGAACAAAAGTATCAGGAGAAATACTTCATGTCAGGGAATAATCCATGCACAGATTTTTAAAAAATAATATATATACACAGACACATACATACACACCAAAAATGTACATAATTAAATTAAATGTATATAAATAAATGGTTATAAAGACACTTGAAAATTAAAGACTCCATTCTTAAACAATGAGTTAAGTCCAGAATTATATTTATATTATATTTATAATGCTGGCCTATGAGGGTAATGGCAACAGTGAGGGTTATGGCAATATGGAAAAACCCTGGTTTGGGGGTCTTTGTTTTTTTTTTGTTTTTTCTTTCCAAGAGTACTTCAAATATCTGGTTAAATTCCACAGAAATTGCCCTCAACTTTTTTTTTTTTTTTAACAGTTATTAGTCCGGGTTCTGCAGAGAAACAAATGATAAAAGAGCAGGGTATCTCTATCCATATGTTTCTATATCTATCCATCTGTATATATATATATATATGTATATACATTTTATATATATATATATAAACAGGGAGAACCGGGAGCGGTGGGGGAGAGGGAGAGATTTATTATAAGGAACTGGCTACAAGATCTGCAGTTGGTAAGCTAGACACTGGGAGAGCTGGTAGTGTTATCTAGTCTGAGTCTGGAGGCCCGAGAACCAGGACAGCCAGCAGCCTTGAGACCCAGAGAGCTGGTGTTTCAGCTTGGGTCTGACGACAGGAATAAAACTAATGTCCAGCTTGAAGATGGATAGGAATTCCCTCTTCCGGGGAAGGGGCAGCCTTTGTATCCAATTCAGGCCTTCAACTGCTTGGATGAGGCTCACCCACATTAGGGAGGGCAATCTACTGCACTCAGTCTATTGAGTAAAATATTCAAGCATTCATCTCATTCAGAGACACCCTGACAGATAACTATGTATCTGGACCCCATGGTACATCAAGCTGGCCCATAAAAAATAACCACCATGGTTCTCATCCTTCATAGGTCTCTTTCAGTTTGGTTTAGGATATGCTGACATTGTGAGCTTTGTCATAATGGTGTCGATAATTCAAACGTATGTCGTCATTCTCTCCCTCTTACCATGATCGAGTTATGCAGCCCCCAGAACCCCTGTTCTACTCTAACTCCCATCACGACGCCGTGCTACCACTTGCGAAGCATGCAGACTCTCTCCCACCAAGTCCCGAACCAAATGTATGACAGATGAACACAAATGTCAGGACTTTCGGCAGTGAAATGTCAGCACCAACTTTTGAGACACATTCTAAGTGTATATCAGATGGCAGAACAGCCTCAAAATTCACTTCTTGCTGGTGTTCAGATGTATCAACCATACAAAAATATTCTAGGACCAAATTTAATGAAAAAAAGAAGATTTTTGTAAGTTACATCTCTGACTTCATTCAAAACAATCAATTATATAAGACTCAATGTGTCCTCCTCCAAGTTTTGTTTTGTAACAGAAGCCTGTTTTTACTATAAAAATGTGTATTATTCCAATCATAAAGCCTACAATGTCATGCTATTAATATTGAAAATCTCATAGCAAGTCTAAACTATCCACAAAATATAATCTTTATTTTGCATCAACCAGAATGAGCTGTTTTACAAGCCCTCGGTTTTCCATCTAAAAATCCCAACTAACAGATGTGAGGCAATTTCTTCTTCCACTGTGACAGGCATTAGAAAAAATATTAGGCGTCTGCCTTCGGCTCAGGTCATGATCCCAGGGTCCTGGGATTGAGCCCCACATCGGGCTCCCTGCTCCGCGGGAGGCCTGCTTCTCCCTCTCCTACTCCCCCTGCTTGTGTTCCCTCTCTCACTGTCTCTCTCTCTGTCAAATAAATAAATAAAATCTTAAAAAAAAAAAAAGAAAGAAAGAAAAAATAAATTAATAAAAAATAACCACTTCCAGAATTCAGCTCTCATAGTTTCATTCCCATAAATGACACAGGACATATTCTTTTGTTGATGTTTTCCAAGTAAGCTCTGAGTTAACGGTATTTTTTTCCCCAAAAGTAAACTGAACAAGATTCTACCATCCCCAACAACACATAATACTTATTCAAATCAATAGATGCTTATTTCCAACTCATCTGATGGACGGCAGGGACTCTGCAGCGACATGGACTTTGGATTAGAATCGTGTCACACCCCTTACTGGCAAATACCAAACCTACACGTGCCTCAATTTTATTTAAACAGTGAGACTATTAATAACAACCCCATACAGTAACTTCAAGATTTGACCTGTTAACACTGAGCCTGGCGTGTAGTAGATACACAATGAATAGTGACAACTCTTGCGGACATTGAGAGCTCTCAGCAATACCCACAAAATAAATTAATATGAGAAGCCTTTCTAATGAGGGTTTTTATGTAATCATTCGTAAAAATCTCCTAAATAGACTGATAGTTTAAAAAAGAGTATGTATTGTGTTTTTTTATGTAAGAGAGCAGAAGTAACAAGGATTTTTACCTAAAGCACTTAAAACCCCAAATATACATGAACACTTCTCCACACTCTAAAAAGACCTCAAAATTACTACAAACAAAAACACACACACATAAAATGTTCCATACCTTCTGCATCCATACGTAGGCATATTATGTTCAAACTGCAGAAAACAAAAGACAAAAAGAAAAAGATTATCATCACAGTATATCCCCTGTCACTAACCATGCAAGACAGACAATAAAGGGACATCTTTAATGGGCTGAAATACAGATGAACATAATTTTAGAGTGAGATTCTATTTCAAGCAAACACTAAATGTGTATATCTCTTTGGTCTCTTCCTTAGGAGCTGATGACAAATTCTACTGTCTCTTTCCAATGAGCTGTTCCTGATATTTAAAAAATTAATTCATAGACTCCTTGGCTGAGAAAAAGAAAGATGGTATTATTGGTTCATAACTCAGCATCATTCATTTGATCTCAATAACAGATGTAAAACTGAGGAAAAAAAAATCTAAAATCAGAGTTTCTTTTGGTGATATTTTGCATCGACATGGATGGCCTGGAGGAGATTATGCTAAGTGAAATAAGTCAAGCAGAGAAAGTCAATTATCATATGGTTTCACTTATTTGTGGAACATAAGGAATAGTGTGGAGGACATTACGAGAAGGAAGGGAAAAACGAAGGGAGGGAAATCAGAGGGGGAGATGAACCATGAGAAATTATGGACTCTGGGAATCAAAATGAGGGTTACAGAGGGGAGGAGGGTGGGGGGATGGGCTAGCCCGGTGACGGTTATTAAGGAGGGCACGTATTGCAAGGCGCACTGGATGTTATATGCAAACAATGAATCATGGAACCCTATATCAAAAACTAATGATGTAATATATGGTGACTAATGTAACATAATTAAAAAAAAAAAAGAATTCAACTGATACGACAATTCAAGAGAGATTTAGTGACTGGTCAGGATCCAACCTCTAGTTTTACCAAATGAAATGATGAAAAAAAATCAAACAGTTTGAAAGTACCTAATTCCATAACTGGTAAGAAACCTCAATGTATAGAATAAGTCAATTTTTGTCATTATGATTTTTCACTGTTCCACTTTTCTTTTGTAAAAAAAAAATATATATTATGAAGATTTTGGTAACACTGGAATGTATATTCAGGGAGACATGCACTGAGCAACTTCTCTGACAGTGGTCCTCCACCAAGAAAAATACTAAATGGAGTTGTTCAGGCAAAATGAAAATAATACTAGACAGAAACACAGAAATGCAGAAATTAATGAAGAAAAGAAGAACAGATAAATATGTAGGTGTATCTAAATGATACTGATTATATAAAATACTGACAATGTCTTATGAGATTTCAAATCTATGTAGAATTTAAACACAAGACAACAATGGCAAAGAGATGGAGTAGCAGCAAATGCACTTAAAATAGTATAAGATCCTTTCATCATCTGAGATTCAGTAAAAGTACTAATTTATAGCAGATTTAATAAGTTAAATATGTTTGTTGTTACCTTTAGAGGAAACACTAAAATGATAGTTTATTTATTTATTTTTAAAGATTTTATTTATTTATTTGAGAAAGAGAGACAGAGCTAGTGACAGAAAGCACAGGCGGGGAGGAGAGGGAGAAGCAGACTCCCCACTGAGCAGGGAGCCAGTTGCAGGGCTCAATTCCAGGACCCTGAGATCATGACCCGAGCTGAAGGCAGATGCTTAACTGACTGAGCCACCCAGGCACCCCGACACTAAAACAATAGTTTAAAAAGGAATATATGACAAATTAATGGGAGAATTTAATTTAATAATGTTAAAATATTTGATTAACCCAAAAGGAGGTAAAAAGAAACACAGAAGAGGTAAAAAATAAGGAAAATAATTTAAATAGTAGATTTTAATCCAAGTATATCAGAAATTACACTAAATGATAAAAGACTGGGCTATACCACTTGAAAGACAAAGATTTTCAGACCAAATAGGAAAAAAAAAAAAACCCCACTATGATACGAGAATCAAACTTTAAATACGAAAACACAGACTTCAAAATTAAGGAATGGAAAAAAATATTCTCTGCAAATACTAAAGAAAGAAAACTCATGTAGCTTAGCGATATTAAAGTAGACCTTAAGATAAAAATGACCAAAATAGATTCAGAGGTATATTTCATAATATAAGATAAATATAGAAGGGACAATCCATCAGGAATAGACAGCAATTTTAAATCCCTAGACATACAATAGCAAGGCCTAAAATATATTTTAAAAATTTGAAAAAAGCTAAAAGAAAAAGTATTGTGGAAGATTTCATAACTCTCTCAGTGAAATATGGAACAAGCATAAATAGTGAAGAAATAGGAAAACTGAAACACAATTAACAAATTTTCTCTTTTGTCTTTGCTTTTCAGGCAGTTTGAATATGACATGACCTTTAAAGAAAATCCTGCTTGCTGAAGTTCTGGGATCTGTGGTTTCCTGTCTGACATTAATTTTAGAAAATACCCCACCATTATATCTTCAAATGTTCCTTCTGCCCTATAATCACTCTCTTTTTCTGGGATTCTGATTAGTTATAGGTTTGAAGATTCAGGATCATTCTGCAGGTCTTGAACGTTGACTTGTTATTGTTTTTTTCCTCACTCATTTTTCATTTTGTATTTTACTTTGTGTAATTTCTATTGACCTGCCTTCAAGTTTCTAATTCCTTTCTTGGCTGTGTTGAGTTTACTGAAGAGCCTGGCAAAGATGCGTTCCATCTCTGCTACTGTTTGTCAAGCCACTCCAGCTTTCATGCCTGGAATGGGTGCATCTTCCCTTCTGCTGGGTGATTTTAGTGCTCGGGTGGGAGTGGGGAATTATCTGAGTTAATCCAGTTAGAAGTTGGACTGTGTTGCTATGGTTACCTTTAATGCACCTCAGACTTCAAATTGCTATAGCAATACTTGGTTTTTCAGGTAGTGATAGGTTTGCTAGATGGTTGCCTCCATGCCTGCTCTATGTCCTTGTTAGGCCTTCCTTTGCACTGCAAATCAGGCAGGCTCTGTTTCCACACACGTGCCTGTTGACCCTCTCCCACTCTCCCTGGGTCTCATGGTTCCAGCCTCCTCCCCTCACTCAACAACAATTCTGGAAAGAAAGCCTATTCCTGTTCCTCCTCCAGGGTAATGTGATGAGTGAGTGTACCCCCGCAGGAATGGGGTACCGCCAGGGCTCCAGGAGCAACAGTGTTCTTGCACTTCCTCCCAGAGAGTAAGTCTTTTGTTCTGCAGTGGAGATAAGGGATAGGATACAGGTCTGATGGGATTTCGTGTCCCTCCCACATAGGCTGCTGTTCTCACCCTGTGAGGTCAGCATCCCCAGGGGCACACTTCCCTAAAACGCTCTGCAGGTCATTTATGTGAGCATTGTTGTTGAGGTCCTGGATAAAAAGCCTGCAAAGGGAGCCAGCTCCCCCAGGTTCTGTGGCCCCCAGGTGCTTCCCCTCTCACACCATCATTTCACCCATTCACTGGCCACCCCAGCCTGACTCTCCTGCTCAGTGTTCAGCTGCAGCTCCCTAAGGTGAGGCATGTTTGCATCCTGTCTGTTCCTGTGCACACCAGTCTCTTCTTGAAACTGACAGCTTCATATTTGTGTGGGTTGTTGTACTTATTATTACAAGGAATGGGATGATGCTCTCTCCAGCTGTCTGTATCACTTAGTTCAACCTTGAATTACATATTCTTTTGAAGTGAACAAGGACTAAGTACAAAACAACTGAAATATCAAGGATGTGTTTCAAGAAATTTTCAAAAACTGAAATCATGCCTAAATTACTTTCTAATCATTGTACAACTAAGACAGAAATCAATGACAGATATCAAATTGGAAATGATTTGGGTGTTTAAAAATTAAACAATACACCTCTCAATAGCCAATGGGTCAGGAAGTAGTAATAAATTTAAAAATATTTTAAATATAATAAAATATTACATATTAAACATGTGGGGAGGGGCGCCTGGGTGGCTCAGTCGTTAAGCGTCTGCCTTCGGCTCAGGTCATGATCCCAGCGTCCTGGGATCGAGCCCTGCATCGGGCTCCCTGCTCCGCGGGAAGCCTGCTTCTCCCTCTCCCACTCCCCCTGCTTGTGTTCCTTCTCTCGCTGTGTCTCTCTCTGTCAAATAAATAAATAAAATCTTTAAAAAAAAAAAAAACGTGGGGAGAATTTAAAGCTTAGAGAAACATTTATTTTATTTATTAATTTTTGTTGAGAGAGAAAAAGCATGGATGAGTGTGGGTGGGAGGGGCAGAGGCAGAGGGAGAGACAGAATCTTAAGTAGTCTCCATGCCCAGTGCAGAGCCTGACAAGGGCTCAATCTCACGACCCTGAGTTCATGACCTGAGCCAAAGTCAAGAGTCAGACACTTAACTAAACATTTATGACATTAAATTTACATGTTAGAAAAAATAAAGCTAAAAATCAAGTATTTATGTACTGATCTCAAGATACATCAAAAAGAGTTAACAGAAGCCAAAGATGTGAGGAAAAAAAGATAAAAATATGATTAGAAATTACATAGAAATACAATAAAAATAAACAAAACCAAAATATTTACTTTAGATGAATTATAGAATTTATACTCTCTAGCAAGTTTGATATAGAATAAAAAAGAAAAGAGCCAAAATCTAAGATTCTGTATTTAAAAGGAAACATCACTACAGAGCCTACATATAGTAAAGTGTACTAAAGAAATAATGTAAACTATTTTGCACATTAAAAAAATTTTTTTAATGATTTTATTTATTCATTTGAGAGAGAGAGAGCATGTGTGCACAAGTGGGGGGAGGGGCAAAAGCAGAGGGACAAGCAGACTCCTGCTGACCAGCAGCCCCATGCAGGGCTGGATCCCAGGACCCGGAGATCATGACCCGAGCTGAAGTCAGACGCTTAACTGACTGTGCCCCCATATTTTTTAATTTTAGAAAAATTGGGCACACTCCTTGTAAAAGCACTACAGAACCAATCTAAAAAAAAAGATGGAAAATGGGAAACCCTAAATGACAGTCTTATGTTAGGAATTCCCCATAAAGAAAGGTCTAGATCAAGAAAGATTCAATAGTGAACTATTTCAAACACTTAAAAAGAAATAATACTAATCTTATACAAAATCATTCAAAGAAAAGAAAAAGGGAGCATTTACCAGCTTGCTTTAAAAAGCCAGAATAAACATAATTTTCCTTTATAAGAAGGGAACAAAAAATTAACCTTATTTTTTATAAGATGGGAAAATCAGAGATTAATTACTTTCATGAACTTAGATGTAACAATCATAAATAACATATTAGCAAACTGAGTCCAGCAAAGTATAAAAAGCATAATATGTCAAGTCAAGTCTATTTCAAAAATGAAAAGTGGATTTAATATTAAAATATAAATGTAATTCTTGGGGCGCCTGAGTGAGTCAGTCAGCTGAGCGACCAACTTGTGATTTTGGCTCAGGTCATGATCTCATGGGTTGTGGGATCAAGGCCCCCATCAAGCTCCACACTCAGTGTGGAGTCTGCTTGGGATTCTCTGCCTCTTCCTCTGCCCGCCCCCCCGGATGTGCATGCTCTCTCTCTCTTT
Organism: Halichoerus grypus; assembly: GCF_964656455.1. NCBI lineage: Eukaryota > Metazoa > Chordata > Mammalia > Carnivora > Phocidae > Halichoerus > Halichoerus grypus. The sequence continues at coordinate 84,103,025 of NC_135718.1, forward strand.
CTCAAATAAATAAATGAAATCTTTAAAAAAATAAATGTAATTCACAGATTTCAAAATAAAGTGCAAAAACTCTCTATCATCAGTGGAAGAAATGCACAAGAAATATTTCACAAAATTCAATATTTTCTTGTGATAAGTACACTACGAAATCTAGCAAAGGAGTTGTATCTACAAAAAATTCAAATAATGGGAAAATATTGCCCATTTTCTCTAGGTTTGGAAACAAGATCACAACATCCATTAAACATCGTGCCAAAAGCCCTACCGAGATGGTAGAATAAAAAAAATTAAAATATACAATTAACCTAAATGTATTATGCCTTGCATCCCAGAAATTCCATCCTGGGTATATACTCAAAAACATACAAGAATATACTTGCAACAAAATGAATCTCACAGAATAATACTGAATGAAAGAGCCAGATTCAAAATGAAAACACTCTATTTGTTCCACTGACATGGATATCAAAAACAAGAAATACTAATTTGTTGTGATAGAGGTCACAACAGTAATTGACCTTGTGGTGTGTGCTGGGGGGTGACGTTGCCTGATGATGTTGCACAGGGAAGCATACCATAGTGTTGAAATGTTTCTATTCCCTAATGTGCATGGTGTTCTTGCAGATATATGCATATGTAAAAATAATTCAGCTGTACACTTAAAATTTATGCACTTATGGATACAGTGCCGCCGTCAAAAAAATTTTAACTAAAAATTAAACATAGAAGTATTGTTTCTGAATTATTATCCTTTTTTTTTTAAAGATTTTATTTATTTGACAGATAGAGACATAGGGAGAGAGGGAACACAAGCAGGGGTAGTGGGAGAGGGAGAAGCAGGCTTCCCGCCAAGCAGGGAGCCTGATGTGGGGCTCGATCCCCAGACCCTGGGACCATGACCTGAGCCGAAGGCAGATGCTTAATGACTAAGCCACGCAGACACCCCTCTGAATTATTATTTTAAGCCTAAGAAGTCTTGGAGCAAAATTATCTGGTCAAAAAGGAAATTAATTTCAGATAGAAAGGTTAATATCAATTTCACCGTAGCCTCAAGCACACAATGAAGATTGAACTGGCACAAACGTGCAGTCAATCTGGAATGTAGTGTACTGTAAACAGTGATTTCTTTTAAAGGGCCACATCGGGTCAAGAACAAATGAGCAAGCAAATAAGAGGAAGCACAGGAACTGTGACGTGTCCTTGAGCTTGAAGTCAACCTGATATGTGATTGGAATGCATTCCCTTATGTTATAGATCCTCTAAGCTCTTCTACTGGCCTTTGAAATAGCTGAGATTCCAAATGTTGACCTTACCTGAAGAGGTTCAGTCCATTTCTTAAGCACCTACAGTTTATCAACCACTGTGTTAAGGTGTATGAAATAAAGAGAGAAAGGACACACTCTATCCTTAAAGGAAATCTCAGTCTAAAGCTGACAGATTTTTCTCCTTGACCAAATTTTGAACAATCTCCTCTGAGCCCTCTTTTTTAATAGGTCTCAAGCTTGGCTCCCATCCTGTCTTTTGGTCTATATAGCCCAGTTTTAGCATGTAATCCCCCACCCTTGGTATATGATCACCCTCAACATCTGGTCAAATTCTTCATCCCCCACCTTTGATAATGTGATCACTCGGGGCTGTCTTCAGCGAAAATCCCTTTAAGTTGCTTTACCAAAATTCTCCTATCCTCAGTGTCTCCTCTTAACAATCCACTGCCCCCACCCTGCACCCCACTCACCCTCAAGCTCCACCCATTGGCTTTAAATTTCCAACTGTGTTGCTGTATTCAGAGTTGAGACATTTCTCTCCCCTGTTTCAATAGTTCTGAGTAAAGTCTTCCTTACATTTTAACATGGGTCAGAATACCTTTTTTCTTTAACATTAAGAAAGCCAGATTTGTAAACAAATATTGAAGTATAATAGAAGAGTAGGGATAACATGGAAGACATAAATACTACTTAACAATGAGCAGTTTATCTTGAACACTGGTGGGTGTTGGTATAGCACAGAAGAGGTATCATCTGAAGAGGATATTGATAGGTAAGATGCATTTGGTAGACAAAGGAAGAGGAGAACCATTTCAGGAAAAAGCAACAGTGTTACGGAAGCAAGGGTGAATATAAAGTGTTCCTGAGCTAAAAATATTTCCTTATCATTTGAGTGATAATGCCATTGTGGAAAACTAGGGTACAAGTTACCCTGAGGAACGTGGACTATGGTTTGTAAGTAAAGAGAGGATATTGGAGGGTTTCAAGCAGGGAAGTGAAAGGATCACTTCCCATTTTTGGTGAACGTCTCCAGAAATGTAATGGAGAGTGATTTCAGTGGGTAACATAGGAGACCTGTAACTAAATTAGGAAACTTTTAGAAAAATACATCTAGGTAACAGTGGGAACCTGGATTATAACTGTGGAAATTAAGATGGAAAGAAATGAGTAGACAGTACAGATTTAGGAATTTACCGTCCGCAATATTTGTTCATTCAATTAGCTAGTGAAGCAGAAGGCAAGGTTTGGGAAAGGGCAGGAAATACTAATGACTCCCTAATTGGGAGGATCATACTGACATCAGTCAAACTGAGAGGCATAGAATTTTTAAAAGCATATTTTAAAGGAAGATAGTGTCTGTGGAGGCTTTATTTGGAGGTAACTCGTAAGTACAAATTGGTGATGAAGAAGATCATGACCATAGCATGATCATGATACCATTAAACTGTTTACCGTCTGTCACTTTCCAGGCTCTGTATTAAATCCTCTACATACATTAATCTATTTAATCCTCAAGTCTATTATTATTTCCATTGAGCAGAAGAGGGAAAGGAGTCACGGAGAACTTAGGTAAGTTGGCCAACATCACGTAGCTAGCACGTGACACGACCCAAGCCAGGAGAGTCCCAGATCTGTGCAGTAAGCCACAACACTTAAGGAACAGGGGAGAAGGCTTGGGGACAATGAAAAGATAATTGTCCAGAAGATGGTGAACTGATACCAAACTAAGTTGTCCGGCTGGGGGAGATACGGCATCAGAATAAACCAGGACTAGCCCTGCACTTCTTTAAAGCTAGATATTTTTTTGTCAAGTCCGAAAACCTCAGTACTTCGGTACATACGACCGCAGGCAACTCACTCGTCCACATTAACCCTTTTATTTGCATATTTGAAATGAGTTAGCTTGATATAATGATCATTAACTTATTCCCCAAATCTTAAATTTTGGAATTCAGAGTAAGAAACTTACAAAAAATTCTTGCCCTAACACTGATTTTTTAGTTCATGGAGAATAGTGTAAGCAGATATGGAATCACAATGAGTTAGTATGCAAAAGATTTATTGCCCTAAATCCAGAAATATATTTTTTAAGGAGTCATGAAACAAATATGTTTTTCTTTCTTAGTAAACGTATGTATCAGATAGTAAATTAATACAAGGACCCAACAAAAAGCTACTTTTCTCCACATGCACCTATATTGTGACTTTTTTAAAAATCAGAACTACCTTTAATGATTTCAGAGCCAATAATGCATGAGTTGAAATTTGGCTAGTGATTATGCCATTTTATTTAATTCAGCTATTTCAAGGTTAATTTACAATCATCTCTTTTAAGCACAAGTGGTGTTTTGCTGGATTCTTCTAGGGAATTGCACTGAAGTCAGGAGTCAGCAATAAACTGTTTCATGTCATCTAGGGTCAGGTACTTATCTTCCCAGAGCAGGAGTGATCAGACCAATGGGACTGCATCACAAAACTTCAAATGCTTAATATTCTATCAGTCAGTTCCTAAGGACCTCTGAGCATTGGAAAAACTCATTTAGTGTTACTGACATATTAATTCCAAGACAGTAGTTAAACATTCTGAAAGCTGTATCTGGAAAAGTCATATTTTAAAGCCACTTATACCAGATTAAACTGGAAGGGAGTTTTAATAAACAGGTGATTGCTTATTAACAATAAGATAAGGAATGCAACTCTTCCCCATTGTCTTCTTCATCTTCTTTCACGATTCCTCCCTGTCAAGACAATGTTGTTGGCTTAAAAAGACTTAAGAAAAGCAAGCTCAGCTTTCCATCTGATTTGAAAGGGGCACTTTTGGTCTTTCATATATTTTACCATACAAAGAAATGCATGTTGCTTTTCTTGATGTGAGACACTACAGGATACTAATGCTTAATGTTCTTCATCATATACCAGGTGATCTTCAAAAGTTCAACTTTGTTAGGAGAAACCTACTTTCTCTTCTGTGGGCCAAGTACTTTAAATGGTCATTAAAAAGCAACAAGTTCTGTATTTTACTTTCACTGACGGATGTAAGTGTAATTTTCAGGGAGTGGGTTTTAGAGAATGGAGGACTCAGTGAGGCCTGGGCTATCGTTTCCATTAGCCTTCTATTTGTTGATAGTGAGGACCTCGGGCCGGGAGAGGAGGCATGCACCGGGCATGGTAACACAGGGAGAGGGTGGTGGAGGTGAAACCCTGAACCCAGGCTCTACCCCCCAAACCCAGAGCTCGTCTCCACCTCTCCGTCCTTCCCCAATATACACGGCTCCTGGCAAACTGTACGAGAACAACACAGCAGAACTTCTCATGTGCATAAGACTAAGTCAGTGCTGCTGTGAGCACAGAATGTGTTTTATTCCTTTCGACTGCTCGGCCTCTCCAACTGTGTATTATGCCAGATCACTGAGCCAGTTAACTACCATTAGTCAGCTTCTCACCTTATTCTGTGTCCTATTTCAATAAAGCTAGAACTGTGCTTGTACAAACAGGGAGGAAACCCAAGGAGAGAGCTTGCTGGTAGCACTCCCCATCTCTCCCGAGTTCCGGCGGTGGACTCCTTGTTACTGCCCAGCATCTGCTGCACAATGCATCCGGCTTGAGTGTATGCTGCACGCCCCAGGTTAAGACATCTTTGGAGCATTTGTCACACTGATCTGTGGCATGAAGATAGAGGAGTCTTATGAGAAGGCACTAAGGCTCAGAAAGGAACACTTCTCATTTGAAATGATTCATTTAGTTTTCAACTTATGCAGGCTGTTCAACAAGTATTTACTAAGCACCCACTATGTGCCAAGCATTTCCCAAAGGCCTGGGGATGTTGTGGGGAAAAAATGCCTGTGTTCTCCTGGGCAACGGACAAGGCTGTTTATTATTAAAATGCTGCATATTACTCCCCTGGGGAAAACCTCCTACCGAAATTAGATTGTGGTCAGTACCGAGTGTTATGTGGCTTACTGAAAGTCAGTAGAGTGCTCAGTAGGTAAAAAATTGATTATAAATATGTCTCTGTCTAGGGAAAAACAAGGTAATTAAAGGTTAGAATGATTATAGTCAGAATGAAAACAATAATCTCCAAGCTTCCTCCCTTTCCTTTTTGTCCCGAAGATGAGAAGAGTATTCGAATGAATTGAACAGTATTTACATATTGTATTTGGTGGGTGTGTCTCTCCCACAACCACCACAGTTACTAATTTCTGTTTGACAACCAGTCCCCTTGCTGTGGATTCTGCTGATGGATACTCAGGCTGCTATTTAGAACACTCCCCTGCCCCTGCCTTTTCTGTAAACTGGATGTTATATGGGGAGGCTTAGATTTAATTAATTTCAATTTTCTGGCAACACATGAAAATCTCCAGAGCAGTTATTTATTTTAATAATAAAGAAACTTGCCCATTTCCAAAATCGTTATTCATGAAACCTAGACAATAAATACTATTTATGACTGTTTCTCATACAGCTAGTCTCCTACTACACTTCCCCCCCCTTAACAGTAACGCTGACAATTATAGTTTTAATATTATGTTTCCCCCCACCAATGGAAAAACTTCAAACATAAACAAAACTAGAGCAAGCAGAACAATGAAATCCTATATAGTCATTACCAAGGTACCAAAAAAAATCCACAATCTTGTTTTATGTTTCTAACCTGGATTGTTTTGAAGTAAATTCTACAAATCATAACAGTTTATCTTTGAATATTTATGTGCTTAATTTGAAAGGAAAGGACTCATTTCAAAAACATAAATTCAATAACATTTTAAAACTAAGTATAAAATATAAGTAATTAATACCATCAGATATGCTGCCAGAGTTCAGATTTTCCCAATTGTGTCCAGAGAAAGTCCATGCATGAGCGTCTGCCTACGTCTCAGAAAGCTCTTTAGCATACGTGTTTCTCTCCCTCTTTTTTCTGTTTTAACTTGTTTATTAAAGATCCTGGGTCATCCATTCTTCCTTCCTTCCTTCCCGCCTTCCTTCCTTCCTTTTTTGATATACTGTGTCATTCTGATGCTGTATGTATCACTCAAGAGGTTAACTATTATGTGGTTGTTTCATCTTTTTGTGATATTAATGCCCATCGATGATCATTGTCTAGTTTCATTATTTGACTAGATGTTTAAAAATAGACTTGGTTCTAATTCTATTTATGCTAGTTTTATCCCAATTGCAGAGAAAAAGCAGTGGAAATTGCATGTGCATCTTCCACAGGCTACTGCTCAGACCACGCCACCAAGATCCACCTAGAAGGCTAGTTCTTGCTTAATCACACTGTCAGTAAGGAGTGACCACAGGCCCCCAGAACCTTACTTGAGTCTATCCTGCACAGGTTCTGTCAGACTGTAGATCAATCACTAATGTGTAATAAGTACCAAGTACGACCCAAGCTCTCTACCAGGTTCTCAGAATGCAGCAAGAAATCAAAGAGACAAAGTCCCTGCTTTCATGCACTCCATAGCCTGTTAAGCATGCCTGAAAATGAGAAAGTAAATAATTTCTAATCCCATTAAACATGGAGAGAAAATGTAGAGTTATTGATCAGCATGAGTGTGCTTTATAAAAGGTGGTCTTGTCTTCCAAGTTATGTTCTTGGACCTTGCCCTAATTCCCCCAAATCCGTCTGAAATATAATGGGATCAAGATGGTCTTGGTTTGGAACATAACTAAATAAAAGGAGTTAGTTTGGATATGGAATGAAAAGAAGACATGTGGATGGATGAGTTACTGGTACCCAATTCTGATCGCTGATATTCACCAACTACGCTTATGATTTGAAGAGCAGCACTGTTCTCCCACATACTTCAAAACTGGAATTCTAATAAATATAATTAGATGGTAGATAAATAATGATTTAATCTGGCAAACTCTACTAGATCTAGTTATAACAGCAAAGTATATAAAATAATTCGGTATGCTCTCTAAAAAACTGTGTGTGTGGGGGGGCGTCAGTGTGCGTGCAATGCTTGTGAGTGAGAGGGAATCCCCCCACCCCCAAAACAAAAGAAAAAGAAGTCAGGTCTTCTTTTCACTCCTTGCCTATCACTCAGAACCACTCAACACTCCCGAATCCATACCTTGAAGGCAGCAGAAAGGCAGGATGGGAAGGTAGCACAAGTTGAAGGGAAGATTCTGGAGATTATTTTTTTAAGAATCAAAATATAATCAGAGGGTTTTGAATAATGGGAAAAGTTCTCATAACTCAATTACTTTAAGCTCCATAACCGTATGAGTCGGGGTTCTCCAGAGACACCAAACCAATAGATATATAATACACACACGAAGGCAGACATGTCTAAGAGGAGATTGAGTATAAAATTGACTCAGGTGGTTATGGAGGCTGAGAAGGGTACGCCTGCTGTCCGGGAGCTAGAGAGCCAGAAAGGTCGCCGCACAATTCATTCCTAGGCTGATGCCTGAGAACTGGGGGTGGGTGGGGAGAGGGTAAGTCCCAGGCTGAGTTTAAAGGCCCCACATTAGGGGCACTGGTGTCCAAGAGCAGGACAGATGCACAAGGGAGCTTAAGCAAGTCTACTCAAGCCCTCCCCAGATGGGATAGTAAGACTCAAATGTCTCTCTCAGAGACACCTCCACAAACACAGAAATCACACATTACCAGCTCTCCGAGCATTCCTCAGCACAACCAAGGTGACACACGAAGTTAACCGTCACGGTAAGTATTCGGTAAGAAGACATTGGCTCTTTTTTCTGCTTGAGAGATAAAATTCTTCCATTAAGATGTGTTAATGACCTACCGAGTCAAATATCAAACGTCCCCTTTTAATTAATTCGTTTATATAGGGTTGTGAGTAAGAGCAGAGATTTGGTGTCATAAAAGCCTTTCTTTTTTGACCATATCATTCCAGGCAACGCAGTTCCAAAATGGGGGGGGGGGGGGTGAGTGGTGGTGTCCTGGGTGAGTGTGGATTCCTTGTTGACTCCACACCAGCATGTCAGCGCCATGAGGAATAAACTTGCATGGAGCACAGAGGAGCCAATCATGGAGAAAGTGACATATCTGGGGACATATCTGCCGTGGTTCCTTTGGTGGTGAACAAAAACTCCACAGTGCACTGATTGTGTCTAAGATTAGCACAGAAGAATCTGCACCACGACCCTATTTGCATGTGGTGACTGATGCACAGCCACACGACATGACTTCCCACCATCTGCAAAAGAAGAGGTTCGTGCCGTGCTTCTCAGTCTCTATGCCTCTGATATTTACTGCTTTATCTCCTAAAAGTCTAAGTATAAATCTCATCTTCAGGGACTTATTATTTTTCTTATAAAAGGAAAACCAGCTAACTATTAGTCCGTGGATTTCTTTTCCTTTCTTTTATTTTTTTTTTCTGAGATTTAAGACCACCACTGACTATTGCTATAGTGATTAGACCATGATTAGGAACATTATCTACAGTAAACCACTGGGGTATGTGCACTTGGACGTTTTTCCTTTTTATCCCTCAAATATCCCTAAATGTCTCCTTGTAAGAAGCATAAAGAATAAACCTCTTTTCAGCCTTCCAAACAGTCAATGAGGGAAATACAATATTTGGTCTATGTTGTTAAAAAATGAGACAGCAGGCCCAAGTATAGTCACTTACCCAAGCCCAAGACTTCATTTTGATTTTGGCTGTCCCAGAAATGGGATCTTAAACCGGTCAACCAAGAGTTGCCTGACCAACACTAGTCAGACCCCTGCCATGCCCTATAAGGAAAGTGACCCTGCAATCACCAACCTGCTGTTTTGCCTCATATGATTTCCTTGTTTCTGTTCCCATCTGTCTATAAAAGTCTTTCATTTTGAACAGCTCCTCGAAGGTCCTTTCTATCGGTTAGACTGGATGCTGTCCAACTTAAGAATCGTTGGGTAAAACTAGGAAGATCTTTAAAGTTGATTCATTTGAATTTTGTTTTTTTAATAGTAAGTATTTCTAGTAATAAGCACTTGCTATGGACTCAACTGTGTTCCCTCAAGAGTTCATCTGTTGAAGACCCAAACCCCACTGTAATGGTATTTGGAGACCAGACCTTTGCCAGGTGTTACGAGCTTAGCTAAACTATTCCATAACATCTTGGCCTCCGCATGCATTTTGGGTGGCCTTGAACTGTCACTGGACCTCCACCAAGCTCATGCCCTGGATATGAACCACAGAATGACAGGTGAATGTAAGTTCCTGGTATGACTCCACCAACCACCACTGTGATGAGCATTCTCCCCTCCTCCTGGGATTTCTCCCTTACATAAGACCACCATGAAGCTTATCAAAACCCCACTCTTTGGGGTTTGAATTCACCAGTCTGGCCATAGCCTGGGAAGTCCAACACATGCAGGTTCCCATGTTTCACTGTGCTCTCTCTCTCCTGCATCCTGCCTTAACCTCCCCACACGGCCCCTCCAGGACTGTGAGTAATAAACTTCTCTATTTCAATTAACTTGTGTTCTTTTTTTGAACCGTGGCTCACCGTCCAAAACTCCAGGGTTCTACTTAACAAATGTTAATTAAACAAAATCACAACAAGAAGTAATTAGTTCAGGAGATGGAGCCCCATGGTGGAATTAACGTCCTTACAAGAAGATACCAGAAAACATGCTGTCTCTCTCTCCCTCTGCCCTCTGCCATGTGACAACATACTAAGAAGGCAGCCGGGAAGAGAGCTCTCCCTAGACCGTGACCATGCTGACACTCTGATCTCGGATGTCCAGGCCTCTGGAACTGTGAGAAGTAAACACCTGTTGTTCAAGCCCCCTGGTCTATGGTGTTGTGACCCAGCTGCCCCAGCTAACTATTACTGTACTCACATAGTCGCTCAGTGAGTCCAATCATAATATTCACACAGCTGCACACATTCCCAACATGTGTGTACCCTTTGGTGACCAAACAGACCCAGCTAGGGGCCGCTCATGAGCTAGAGCCTGTGTATTTTAAGGAGCCACATCATTTCAGAGAATACAGAAAACAGGAATGTGACCAACCCAAGGCATAATTTTACAGTAATTTCGTCAGTGCTATATCTTTATCATCATGCAATTAATATCTTCACATGTCCACTCTGGCACCTCCCAAGAATTTAACCCTTCATGTTGCTCTGCCTACTAACACATTTCTCCGTGTGAATCTCTTTCCTTTGCCTGACTCTGCAGTGTCACAAGGTCTCTCTGTCCCTTCTCACGAACTCCCCATTCCTCACCTGGATATATGGTGTTAGGAAAGCAAATAATTTATAATATGATGCTGTCCCTCTTGACCAATTCTCTCAACCCTACCAAAGGCATTTTAATCCTAATTATAAGAATATATAATTAAATTTTACAACAGACTTTTGAAAAAAAAATAGTTTCCAAACTATTTTCTTAGCTTGGCATTTTTTTATACAATAAAAAATCTTACACAGAAATAAAACATACAAAATAGGTAAAAACCAGGCTGATGGCTGAAGCAAGAGGAGAGACACTGGAGAGAAGCTCTCGGGGCCTCAGGTCTTATGTCCCTGAGCACAACCTCCTCTGTTGGAATAATGGCTGAAGTCAGCCTTGTCAGGGGAGAAGAGGGAGTAGGAGAGCTTCTAATCACCGCCTTCTATCCCAGGAAATGAGCTGAGATGGACAAACATATGTACCCTATTTTCACCCACCACAAATGTCCCCCGTGTCCACAGGTGTTCTCTCAGAAGGAACCAAGAAGAGACCAGCATTAGCGGCCTTTCCCATCTACTCAGTTTTTTATCTGAACGTTGATGCCTGAAGGATCCGTATTAATTTTTGACCTACTATAAAAAGAAGTCAAGAGCCACAAATGCACAAGGGCATTTTATGATAAAATCTGTCCAGAATCCAGCTGTATAAAGCATTATCAAAAAGTTGCGGGGATGATGGAATCAATCAGTTAGGCTAAAAATAATGTAAGAAATGTATTTGGAAGTTTTCTTTTGAAATCCCCTTCAAAGAACCCTTTGTTTTGAGGATACGATGCCTTCAGTCATATCAAATAGCTTTCCTTTCATTAGTTTTAAGTTGGGGAATAGACAGAAGTCATACATAAAACATAATGAAAAAGGGAAATGCGATAATACGGGTGCATCGTGGACCACAAAAAAATTTGTCAGACGGCAAACAATATACCCAGGTACCAAGCTGAACAAAGTATGATATTTTTAAATAGTTAAAAATAAAATAAATAATAATAACGAACATGTTTTAGATGCGTGCCATACCCTAATCTTTGTACCCTTCATAAATTAATTCTGATTTTCACTATACTCTTATGTAATATTTACAGGAACACTCTCAATTAAATGTACGTTGAGACACAGAGAAGTTAAGTAACTTGATGCGGTCACCCCAGTAAACCACCATTTATTAGATCCCTGTGTGTATTGATTCTGGGCAGATGCTGTGACTCACTTTAGCCAATAGAATACCCCAACAGACCCTGAAACCGTTCAGTACAGCATTCAAAAAGACCTCATAGCTTCTGTTTTTGCATTTTGGGGAGCCCTGCCACACGTGTGAGTGGCTCAGGTATGCTACTGGAGATCCTACATGGGAAGACCATGTGAAAAACCATCTTGAGAGAGAAAAGCCCAGTTGTCCCATGAACAAGCTGAGCTGAGCCCAGATTTTAAGCTCTCCCACCAAGGGACTGGATGAGAACAAAGCCATCTTTAATGTTTTTGCTCCAACTGCCATCTCGCTAGACCTATGTAAGGCACCCCAAACACAATCAGGAAAAGAAATCCATCTGAGCCCTGGTCAACACACCAAAGCATGAGAAATAACAAAATGCTTGTTGTTCGAAGCCAGTAAGCTTTGGGGAAGTTTGCTGGATAGATCACCAAAACACATATATATGGTCACCTTGCTAGTGACTGCAAACGGGGATAAAAACCCTGGAAACATGGGTCAAAGCCCTGTGCTCTTACTCAGGAAAACATCCTGTCTCATGATAAACACATCCTAACACAGGCTCATGAAGCACTGAAGTATGGTAATGAGTTCCGATGCATGATACCTACAAGACAGGAATGCCAAAATTATCCCTATCTACTGAATGTTCTACAGCATTAAATTTGTTCAGTCATAATTCAAAAATGCTGAATATTCTGAGGTTTGTATATTGAACAATTCTCTAGAAAGGTAGACATATTTAACTATCCTACTTATTATCTCTAATTTGATATCTAATAGCATAATCAACACTTAATTCATTCTGTGCCAGCCCTGAAAATCTGCCTTTTTTTGGTATCTTCCTCATCCCAGTCAATAGCATCTTAACAATGCCAGTTACTTTGCAAAATTCACAAAACTCTTGATTTCTCTCTTCCTCACACCAATAATTCAACCTGGTAACAATTATTATTGGTTCATTCTTTAAAACATATTCTAGAAGTATCTGCACCTCTCTATCACTGATCAATACTTCTGAGCTCTCTGGCCCAGACCACTTCAATGCCTCCCTTGTCCCTGGCTTCCGGTCATCTCCTCTGTCGGTCTAATCTCAATAGAAAAGACAGAGTGACACTTCTAAAACATAAGTTAGGGAATTCCACTCTCAGTAGGGAAGTATAAATTCTCTATAAACCAACACTGCACCAGATAACACCTATAAATTCTGAGAAATCTGAGTATTCTAGAGAGTAAAGAAAAGCAGGCTTAGTGGGGAGGGAGTTAAACTGTGGAGAAGTAGTTAGCATGGCAATGACTTCTCTTGCTCTGTTTTTCGGTCTCTGCCCAGAAGGCAGGCTGTAGCTATGCAGGGTATGTAGGGAGCTAAAACTCTGACACAAGGTCTGTTTTCTGGCTAGAAGAAAAGCCAAAGAAAGAAGCCCAGGCAGCTGCAGCTGGTTGCCAGAGTACAGGGGGATGCTGGAGGGACTGAGCTAGAGAAGAATCCCCAAACTCTGCACATGAACACCCTGCAGGTCTCTGGTTGATCTCTGAACCACACATGTTCACAAAGGCTTACATGGTGAAACTGAGGTATGGACTTCTGTCCACAGAGCGTGAAAGAGCCTCATGCAAGTCTAGTCAACTACCTGCTAAGACAAAAACATCAACATTCTTCAAAAGAAGGAAACAGAATGCAGAGTCTTCACAACATAATGGCCACAGTTCTAAGGATGTAATTCAAAATAACCTGACACACAACAACAACAAAAAATGTAACCCATTTTTAAAGAAAAGAGCAATCAATAAAAGCCAACCAGATGCCAGATGTTGGAATGATCGGAACAAGCCTTTAAAACTCTATCATATGTTTAGTAAAGAAAGGAAAATGCACTCAAAATAAATTGTAAAAATATATAAAACTTCTTCAGGGAAATAAAATAGTGGAAAAAAACTAAAATAAAATTTTAGGATTGAAAATTAAATTGAAATAAAAATTTCACCAGATGGGCCAGTAACAAGTGGACATAATAGATGAAAGTCACTGACTCCCAGGTGAACAGAACTTACAGGGAGAGAAAGAAAAAAGATGTTAAAATAGGAAGCAGAGACTCGGAACCCTGTAGGATGATAGCAAATGGCTTAATGCCTAGATTAATAATTAATGAGTCACAAAAGAAAAGGAGAGTAAAACTGTGGCAGGAAAAATACTGTTAAGAAATAATGGTCCCAAATGTTCCAGACTTGGTAAAATACATTAATTTAAAAATTCAAGTTAAAAATGTAAAATAAATAGTAAAAATAAAAATTCAAGAGTCTCCACAAACATAAAACAGGACAAATTCAAAGAAAACCGTGTCTACCCACATGAATAATCTGTTAAGAAAAAGACAGAGGCCATCATTAAAGCAACCAGGAAAAACGGCACATTACATACAGAACCAAACTAATCAAAATGACATGGACTTCTCAAGAAACCACAGTAACCACAGAACAGTAGACCAGAAAAGAGTAGAATAATGTATTTAAAGTGCTGATAGGAAAAATAAAACAGAAACAGTCAATCCACAAGTCAAGAATATAGGCAAAATAAAGTCATGTTCAGATAAAAGAAAATAAGATTAATTACCAAAAGAAACTAAATACAGGAAAGGCTAACGGTATATTCGGAAGGGAAAGGACACCAGAGGAAAACCTAGATCCTTAATAATGAAAAGGAGTATTGAAATGACAAATATTTGAACATATATACATTTTCTTCTTAATTTCTTTATAATATAAATGTTTACAAATAAAAATTACTCGTCGTTTGCACTTTAAAAGTAGGTAGATACAGAGAAAGCGTAATTGCAGGGTCACACATGAGTGTGAGGTTTGCACTGTTTACTGGAAGTGAAGGACATTAGCTCTAAGTAGGTTACGGAAAGTGAAGGAAGCATATTCTCACACCTAGAATTCTAAAGACCAATACAAAGACGTTCACACACACACTAGAAAAATTAAAATGAATATTTTTTAAAAATACTGAAATAAGGTAAAAAGACTCAGGAAAGCATACAACAAAAATGAGAGAGACAAACAGAAAGCATACAATAAAATGATAGCACTAAATAGAACCACAGTGATAATTACATTAAACATTAATAGTCTAAATACACAAAGTAAAAGCCATAGATGGTCAGGATAGAGGAGGAAGCATCAGCCAACCATCTGCTGCCTACGACAGACAGACTGACAGCCTCCTTCAGAGGCTCGCCTCTCCGTGGCCGCGTCTGTCCCCTGCCCTGTCACTGTTGGTTCAGGCCCGTGCTTGCCTGGGGCCTTGTTTGGGCCTTGCTGTGTCCTGGTCAGTGTAAGCCGCTAGTATTCCATTCTACCAGAGACCAGCGGTGTAAACCACCAACACCCACCTCTCACAGTTTTGGAGACTGGGAGGCCCAAGGCACTAGTGGACTCGGTTCCTGACCAGACGCCTCCTCCTGGCGTGCAGACGGCCATCTTCTGGCTGTGCCCTCCCAGGGCAGAGAGGGAGAGGGCGCTCGTCTCCCCCTCCTCTAACACGGTCGTGAACCCCAGCATGGGGGTCCCCCTCTCATGCCCTCATCTAAACCTAACTATCCTTCAAAGGCCCCACTTCCAGATGCCATCACACTGGGGACTAGAGTTTCCACATAGAAATTTTGTTGGTACTCAATGGCGCCAGCAACATATTCAAATAGGAAGATTAGCGTCGGAAACACCATCAGGCGTGGATTGGTGCTACTTTGAACCAAGGGTCCCCCTGTGGTCTTTTGTTCAGTATTGTACAATGTAGAATTCTATCCAGCACTAATTTGTTTTGTCTTGAGGTGTATGACGAGATGAGACTATGGGTCCTGTCTGCCTGAATTCACTCAAGCCAAGACCTATAAGCCACGCTGCTCTTTGAAGGCTCCCATGTCCTTCTAATGGGTACACTTGAAGTGGTAAAGAAAAGGACATTTTCTTAAGAGCTACTACTCTATGCACAGGTTGTGTGATGATGCAGAATAAAACGCACGTTGCAGGACATTTTCTTTAAAAAATCATGCAGTCCAGAACATGCTGTTTCCTGTGCCTGAAACATCTGTTTCCCAGATACCAGCATACCTCGTTCACTTCCTCCTTCCAGGACCTTCTTAAATGTTGTTCTACTTACAGTGACAACACTGCATTTATAATCTGGAGTACAACAGGCTTTTCTTGGTTATCGTCTCTTGGTTCCTAGCAGAATGTAAGTGTGGTGATGGCCAGAATGTGTGTTTTGTTCCCTACTCTGATGCCACACGGTAAATGTGATGATCATTTGTTGAGCACATGAATGAATGAGTGAAACATCTGGCGATAGACAGGTCTGCCCCAGATGCTCCTGGAACACAGGGACATTTTGGGGGCCGGGGCCAGAGACCCGAGAAGCTCTCCGCAAAACAGCCTTCCATGGGGCCCTCTAGGGGATGGAGGAGCACACGCCGATCTCACCTTGTGCAGCCCTCTCCTCTGTCACTGGGCATCTGTGCTGTCCCCTCCATCAGTCTGGGACACCCCCGCCCCTGGGTGTTCAGACTCCACAGGACCCTGCTCTGTTGGGCCATCCCTGGGGCAGGAACCCCAGCTCTGAAACAGAATGATCATTGAGTTGTGGCCTTCCATGAGGAAACGTACAAACCTGTCACTTCCCCGCTGGGAACCCTGCTAGGAGATGATGATCTGAAATACCAAACAGGGTCCGAATTTCCTTTCTTGCTCTTTCCCGGCCGTCCCCCTACGTGTCTGTGTGCTGGGAAATCTAATAATGATGGTGCAGGTGTCTTAGCAGGAGTCTGCAGGTCCCACTTGAGCTGGTCGATAATCACAGGAGCTGAGAGTGTGTCCCTGTGGTCCAATAAACGTGATTTTAAAGTTTCCTCTGCCTCCTTATGATTCTTTGGGGCCACAGGAGGGCTAGGAAGTAACCTTCAGTGAGGACACAGAGATGTCAACAGGGAAGGCCCCTTATCAAAGGAGTACATTTGGTAACTATGGGCTAACACGTCACTGTCCCTTAAAACCAGTTTGTCCCTGCAAGAAAAGTTACTATTTAATTAGGTTATTTAACGACATGGACAGTGAAGAATTAGTAGGCCTATAGCTCCCACTGGTGGGCATGTTGAAAGGGACACTGGAATTTAAAGAAACCTATTTCTGACTCATGGGATGAGCACAGGAGTCCATTTTTCTGACCCATTTCTACTCCCGGGAACTGTGAAACTCAGGATCACACATCCTAAGTGTTGGACATTTCTTGAGATTGTATAGCCCAAATTTGGGCCATTGCACAGACCCTACAAGGATCTTCCAGGGAGGGAATTTCTCATTTTGGAAAAGGGATTGGAGTTTTAGGCCAAGGGGCTTGAAGAAAGGGTAGTTAAGACATATGTTCCAAACTAAAAGTCAGATGAGGATGAAGGAAAATTGTCCTGGGGACTCAGACCAAAGAAAGGCCATGTTAGCCAAAACCTTAGCCTGTAACTTCCGGCATTATAATTCACTTCTAAAACTGCTCTAATCCTTCAGCAGAGAAATGTTTGCATTTCTAAGTATTATTTACACTTATCTTTACAGGTGCAATGAAACCACATTGTCCAAATGTGGGATAGGCGAGGGTTAAAATCTGCATTCAGCCAAAGCCAAGATTGAAGCAAAATATTACTGTCACGGTATGAACATTTGAGACCCAGGAATCCATCGAAAATGTGTCTGAACACTGTGAAGCAGTGTTACAATATTATTAAAGTGTGGTGGTGACATTTTAAAAGTTTGGTATTAAAGGCAAAAAGTAAACCATTTTAGCATTCTCACTTGCTAATTTCTTCTGCAGACGCTATCCTGAATACTCATGGTACTAAATGAACGCCCACTTTCAACCGAGGTAAGTGGAAGCACAGACAGATTCTGGGAGTGCAAGCTCGGTAGGCTCCTTGGTGGTGGTGATGTTGCCGCCAAGTTCCTACTCTTCTAGTTGCTCTAAGGCAGGCGGCCAGGTGAGAGGCCAGAGCATGGAGATCTCTTTGACTCCTGGTCAGAAGCGGCACTGGGACTCCCCTGGGGCAATCCCACACACTGGCCTTGCGCATTTTCAGAAGATGCTTTCCGACTGCTTCCAGAAACTGTCTTGTCCTCACCATTGTATATTTCTCACATTTTTCACATACTTGCTGTTTCACACGATTACTTGAAATTTTGTTCTTAAACCTGAGATCTGAACTGTGACAATGCAGGTATCTGAATTTCCAATTGCATCTGGGCTTTCCTTGCATGAATACCAATTTCAACGTTTTTCAGGAACAGAATAGAGGCATCTTGAGAGAATACCTGCACTTCAGCAGGTTTCAGAAAATGATCTATATTCTCGGAAGCAATCAGTGGTTGGGAGTATCAATACCGGCACTGTTATATTATTTGAAATATTTCTATCTGCAAGAGTATGGAAATCAAGTTTTCTTGAATTGTGAACACCTTGCATGAGTACGTGATGAGGAGGGGGGGTCCAAGATTTCTTGTGCCTCATGCAGTTTGTGCGTGGCTGAAGAATAATGAAGGAGGCCCCTCCTTCCTGCCCCCAGTAGTCCCGTGACACATGCTGTCTCATGCCCGCTCTCCAGGGCACAACCGAAATGTATGAATGAAATGTGCCACAATCCCTATGTCACCTGTACCCTCGGCACACCTGTTCTCTCATCAGGGACACCTGTAGGTTGCAGAAGTGTTCCATCATCTTGCCACAGGTCAGGCAGAACGTGCTGCAAAATAGCGAGTTTATTTTTGCATACGCTGCTTTCCTAGTGCCTACCTGCAGAGACGTGGATGTTTCCTCTCGTGGAGCTCAATGGAACTGACATGCAAAGGGAAGGACAGCTGGTCCACCTCATTTCCAAAGCTACAGTCATTCACCGGACAAATATTGAGTGGCTCAGATGCCCAGGCAGCGGCTGATCCCAGCAGAGGGTGCTCCGTGGCTGACCTGATGACAGGGTGTGCACTGCTGGGACATCATCGTGGCCTCACTAGGCGGCTCGCACTAGTTTCTCCAGGATGCTTTTATAGCCAATAGCCTGAGAGAGACAGCATCTCACCTTGGGTCAGAGAGCAGATTGATTTCCTGACCAGAATAACAAAAACCATGTCTTCTTCAGGGACAGAAACTAGGCAGGTTTGGGGGAAGACTGGTGATTTGCAACCTTAATGTTCTCAGCTATGATGCGGATCCCTGTGTGCCAAGCATTCACCTGCACCTGCCTCCGTGCCAACTGCGTTGCACGTGGGGGGCAAGGGGAGCCCAGGCAAAGTTCAGGATGCTCGCTCTACTCAAGAGTGACTAATTATCCCAAAGTTCCTTGTTTCCTTCTCAATTCAATTTATGAAAGTCTGACAGGTAAACCGAGCAGTCATGCTGCTGCTTAGGGATTGATTGCTGGGTCACTGGACACACTCGATGGACATTCCAGAAACACGTTGTCGGGAGAGGATGTAGGAGCAAACTTTCTGGTTACATCCATGGCTAGAGAAGGCTGTTTCCTCTCTCCGGGAGAGGAAAGGCCAGAAAACAAACGGGGTTTACTTAAGTTGTAAATTCCCTGAAATTAATTGCTCTATCTCTTGTTTACGGATATATAATAACAACTTCCAATTTAAAAAAAAGCAGAATGTTGATACTAATGCCAAATAACTTTTGTTAAGCACTTTTTATTTTGGTACTGGAAAGAAAAATAACTAGACCCAGATAATTAAAAAGGGTATATGGAGAACATTAAGAATGACCGATAATAAAAAGTTTGCTCCCTCGTTTACCTTGGTGGTATTCACAAATTAGCAGAAATTGGAGCTCCAGACAAATAAATAATAGATGACTAACATATTTAACCAACTAAGCAATTTAGATGAGAAATAAAGACTGACATTTTAAACACCACACTCATTGTAGACATTCTGCTTCAGTGCATTTGTAGAGAAAGATGCATACGCACTGTTATGGGCTTTGGGAATCTGTATGAGAATCCGTTATGGTTTATGTTTGCTCTGATAATAGCACATCTCATAGCAGTGAGGTGGCTCCTTAAGTCACGTCTGCTACTTTCATCTACGTGTTTGCAATTTTTTTTTCAAGATGCTGTAAGCATGTCTGGATACTTTTGACCACAATTGACTAATTGTATATAAAATGGCAGCTGAAATTGAATGTACTTAAATTTCATTTCTCCTGTGGTATATGCAAAATTCCTGTATATGTTTTCTCCATATAGATATGTATTGTTTCTTAATTATATCACAAATAAATTCACTTTTATGATAGACAATTTAGAAAATACTGAAAGCTAAAAAAGAATGTGAAATATCTCCCATAATCCCAATGCCAAAGTTAATCACTTAATTTTTTAGGGCATATCTTTCCAGTTATTACATATATGATTTATTACAAAATAATACGTACTTTGTTTGAAATTCCATAATGTTTTCTAAAATTAGCAATCTACCATTAATCTATTAACAATCATATTACTAATTTATTTATGTTTTTCAAAATCAATGTAATGGTTGTATAAGTATGCCGTAATGTATTTAACAGTGGAAATGCATATGTAATGATGAATGGATCAAAAAGGGTATAGTTATGACCCAGATCAAATGTACCCTGAATCCATTTGGTCATTTCTGTCCTTATTACTGAAGGATCTAGTATGTTTTCCCCTTTGGTGGTAGAAACTCCTAGTCGTCCTCTTTCTGACCCCACACCCAGCCCTGAGCATGTGGGTAGACAAGACGGCCTGGGCAGACCAGGCTCTTACAAAGAGTCCTAGTTGATGGGTGTCTAAGGGGGACAGAACTGCATCCACAGACCCTTATTACTCACTCCAGAGCTGTTTTGAAAGAGAGAAATATACTCCTTTGTTCTTTATGCTGTATCGTATTGCATCTTTTTGTTATAGCAGCTTGACCCTAACCAGTACATTTCCTACATATATAATCATACATTTTTTGTAGCAAAAATCTTGATGTCTACTTAGTTCTCTGCCCTTCAAATCAGGATACTTTTTTTAAAAAAAGATTTTATTTATTTATTTATTTTAGAGAGAGAGAAAAAACACGAGAGAGCAGGGGGAGGGGCAGAGAGAGAGAGAGAGTCTTAAGCAGACTCCGAGCTGAGCACAGAGCCCAATGTGGGACTCCATCCCACGACCCTGAGATCATGACCTGAGCCAAACGTCGGATGCTTGACCAACTGAGCCACCCAGGCACCCCAAGACTATACATGATTCATAATCATGTAACTTTGGTGCACAATAGAAACCTGGAAATTTGCAAGAAAAAAAATGTCTTCTTTTTACAAAAACAGAAGTTTTTTTCTGAGTTGTCAGAAGATTTGTCCGACATTACACAGGATTAGGCTTGGCTATAGTAATGCTTAGTAAAGTAAGCTCACCACTGACCTCATATAAAGGAGCAAAAAAGAAGAAGACATTTATCTTCAACTGTTGTGACCTAAAATTCATAATGGTCTCTGAAATTTTATTCTTCCATATTGCTACCTCTTCTTAAGGACTATTTTACTAAACTGCATTTGACAGTCCAGACAGTCTATTGAATTCTGCTAGACTGATTTATACTCATTCGTTTATTCAAAAATAAAATGAGAATTGTGCTGCTTATTCAGAAACATGGATGAGAGAAGGCTAACCTTTGTAGAAGGCAAGTTTCATACGGTGTGATCATTATAAAGGGTCATATGTGATAGAGTATAAAAAAATAAGGCATTACGGGTTTTATAAGACTGTAGCCCAGGAAATTTCCTGGGGGAAGTAATGTCAACACTGAGTCTTAACAGTAGGGACATAACCGGTGAAGGAGGGCAGGGGCATAGGGATGGTCCCCTGCAGCATGAAGGAAATCTGGGAGAGGAATCGTATTTCCTTTCTCCTAATCCAATTACTATTCCAAGGAGTAAGATGGTACTTATGGGGATAGTGAAAAAGTAAATTTCTATTTGTTCTTATTAACCTCATTCAAAGTCAGCTGAAAAAATCCCTTTATTTTACATGCAATTTATATCTCTCTTCTGCCATAACATTAGCATTCTCTACAAAAGTGAAATACATGTTTAAATCTATGGGCTTTTCATGCATGGAAGAGCATGGTTTTGACAGCTTTTGGGGGCTCCTTAAAGATGGATGGACATTCAATCATTTGTCTGAATTTGTGTGTTTAAAGCTAAAGAAAGTAAATGGGCCTTCAGTGTAGTCCCTGGGTCACATAAGCACATTATTTTCGTAGCCTCTGGGACGGCTCTTGATTGATAGCACAGGAGCAAATTACTTCAAATACTGGGGCCTTAGGTGTTCAGGTCTGTTGCATTTTATCAAATGTTTAAACAGTGACTGAAGTGATTTATGTTCTAGGTTTTGTGATAAAATGACGCAGTCACTCATTTCATATGCCTTCAAATATTCCATAAACCTTCAAAGTTATTTTATATGAGTACATATGAAAACTTATACATATATAAAATACATAAAATGATGATATACAACATATATAGGATGTCAATGTAAGGGAAACTTCCTTTCCAGGATCTATAAATCTGATATTGAAAGGACACTAAGGACATACTCTTTGGAATATTAGATTTTTGATACATTTTAATCTGACATAACAAATTTCCATCAATAGTTATTAGATATAAACTGGAAAAACTTCTACATATTTTCTTCCCATTCTTACATAAAACTATAGCAGTTACAAGTGCAGTCCAAAGGGAAAAAAACCCTGAACAGAGAAGAAGAAAACTGTAAAACACTCCTTAGCATTAGGGGAAAATTCCTATTTTGAATAATATAAAAGCAGAGATAAGAGCAAGAAACTACATTTAGGTAATTCAATTTTAACATTAAAATTTGCAAAATCTAAATATTACATTTGAAATGTTTTATAATATAAAGATGTAGCTACTATAATGATCTAGATGGAGTTCTATGAAGACATTTTCTGTTTTATGAGAAATGATGAGCTTAAAAATTAAAATATTGAAAAGTGTTAAAAAATAGTCTTCTTTTTACAATCCCCCCCCCCAAAAAAAACCCAAAATCCCAAAAAACAAACAAACAAAACCAAGTGAGGGAAAATTGTGTCATCTCCATACCTACTAAGGTGCTAAAAGGCCGTGTCAGGCTTGTCTTCTGCTGGATTATGCTGTCCTCTCCACTTACTGGATCAATGCACATTGTGATTTAGAAGTTTAAGATTCACCATTTGTAAAAAATTAACCAAATGACAATAAACCACCATATGTATTTGTTGTTTTGTGTATTAGCATATAAAAACAAGAAAGAAAAAAATAATTAAGATGTATCCTTTGTATTCTAATCTGTACTTTGTAGGTACTTTGACCAACTATTTTAAAGGTCAAATTCAAACGCTGCAATTTAATATTATTAAATGTTGCTTCTATCAGATACATTTATTCATTTACTTCCAGCCTCACCAGCCTAAATCTCTCATTTCACCCAGTGACTGAAATCTACGTGAATGCTGTCCTCAAGGATATGTATTTGAAGAACTTGACATATTCAGTGCTCAAGAAAGTTTCCTAATGGCCTACACTCTGAAAGGTTAGGACAGACATTCCAGAATCCGAGCCCTCACTAAAAAAAAATTCCAAGCACTCACTTAAAAAAAAAATTGATCCATAAGCATTTAGTGCAGAATTTATCCCTTTATGAGCTGTGTGGTTTACAGTGACATTATATGTGATTAATCAGATTTAGAAAATAAAAATATAAGATGTCTAGTTAAATCTGAATTTCACATAACAAGTGAATTGGTTTTTAGTACAGGTATGTCCTATGCAATATTAGAGACACATCTACCTATCTCTATCTCTCTTTCTAATCTCTATCTATGAAACCATTTATTATTTGTCTAAAATTTAAATTTAGGGGCACCTGGGTGGCTTAGACAGTTAAGCATCTGCCTTCGGGTCAGGTCATGATCCCAGGGTCCTGGGATCGAGCCCCGCATCAGGCTCGCTTCTCCCTCTCCCACTCCCCCTGCTTGTGTTCCCTCTCTCGCTGTGTCTCTCTCTGTCAAGTAAATAAATAAAATCTTTAAAAAATTTTTTAAAAAAATAATAAAATTTAAATTTGGGGGGCATCCTGGATTTTATCTGACAGTCTTATGTGGCCTGTTGTGCTAAACCAGGTCATTATGCAGCTGCTTGTTCCAATCTCTGTCCTTTCCCCCAACTGTCTTTTTTCTGCCCACTCTGGTTAGTCTCTGCTGGCATTTCCACTCTTAACAACCACACAGTACCTCTGGCCAGTTTGTGTACACTGGTTACCCAAAGTCAAGTCTTCCTTTGCAAAATGGAATGTTCTCTGAGGTTTAAGTCCCTGGCTTGAATCTGGTTGACTACCCATTTCAGGCACCTCATCTGATTCATTCGTTAATCTCAGAACTAGCTTGTTTTCGGTTGTGTAAACTTTTCTGAAGCACATTTCATACATGCAGTCTTCCTGTGAACACTGTGCTCTCTTTCTGCCTTTTAACAAGGAGCTAAATGATACTACTCTTCCAGAATGACATTTCTAACATGACAACATCTGGAGTTATTAAAGGACAATAATGAGTTGTTATCATGTTGAATTCTTAACCCAACTCCTAGAAGAAAGTATAGAGAAAAAGGACCTTGACATCAGTCTCAACAATGATCTTTTGGATTTGACACCAAAAGCAAAGGCAACAAAGGAAAAAATAAAGAAGTGGGATTACATCAAACTAGAAAGGCTTCTGCACAGCAGAGGAAACCATCAACAATATGAAAAGGCAACCTACTGAGTGGAAGAAAATATTTGCAAATTATTTTATGGTTAATATCCAAAATATATAAAGAATTCATACAACTCAGCAACAAAAATAATAATGATAACACTGTTTTAAAAATAGGCAGATAAACTGAATAGATATTTTTCCAAAGAAGACACACCATTGGCCAACAGACATGTGAAAGTATGCTTGACATCATCAGGGAAATACAAATCAAAACCACAATGAGATATGACCTCACACCTGTCAGAATGGTTAGAATAAAAAAGGTAAGAAACAACAAGTGTTGGCCAGGATGTAGAGAAAAGGGACCCCTCATGCACTGTTGGTGGGAATATAAATCAGTATAGCCACTGTAGAAAACACTATGAAGGGGCACCTGGGTGGCGCAGTTGGTTAAGCATCTGCCTTCAGCTCAGGTCATGATCCTGGAGTCCCAGGATCGGGTCCTGCATCAGGCTCCCTGCTCAGCGGGGAGTCTGCTTCTCCTTCTGCCCCTCCTCCCTCTCCTGCTCTCTCTCTCATTTTCTCTCTCTCAAATAAATAAACTCTTTAAAAAAAACAGTATGGAGCTTCGCTTAAAAAATTAAAAATAGAATTATCCTATGACCCAGCAATCCCCCCTTCTGGGTATTTACCCAAAGAACATGACAACAGGAGGTCAAAGAGTTATCTGCTCTCACATGCTCACTGTAGCATTACTCACAATAGCCAAAATATGGAAACAACCAATTGTCTTAACAGATGAATGGGCAAACAAGATGTGGTGTGTGTGTGTGTGTGTGTGTGTGTGTGTGTGATGGAATATTATTCAGTCATGAGAAAGGAGATCCTGCCCTTTACAACAAATAGGTGGACCTTGAAGGTATTATGAAAGAAAGATAAATACTGTATGATAGCACTTGTATGTGGAATCTAAAAAAGCAGGACTCATAGAAACAGAGACTAGAATGGCCATTACCAGGGGCAGTGGGGGAAGGGGGAGATGGTGCCAAATGTTCTCGCCATGAAAAGGAAATGGTAATTAGGTGATAATGATGCAGGTGTTTGCTAACACTATGGTGCTAATCATTTTATAATGTATGTGCATTAAATCAACTCTTGGGGTGCCTGGGTGGCTCAGTTGTTTAAGTGTCCGACTCTCGGTTTCAGCTCAAGGTTGTGAGATAGAGCCCTGCCTCGGGCTCTGTGCTCAGTGGGGAGTCTGCTTAAGATTCTCTGCCTCTCCCTCTGCCCCACCCCGACACATGTGCACTCTCTCTCAAATAAATAAATAAAATATTTTAAAAATCAACACATTGTACACTTAAACTTACACAATATTATATGTCAACTCTATCTCAATAAAGGTGAAAAAAATTAACTTATAAATATATCTTAGCGTTTGGTAGAACTTTTCTTCCCTGCCCCCTTAGAAGCTGGATATGGTCACATGACTTTTCCCTCTAATGAAATGTTAGCAGAAGCGTCAATTGTGAACAGTAGTTTCAAGAGTCAGAACAAGGCTTACCATCTTTCTTCCTACGGCTGTGGTGGTTCTGGAGACATGTTTTAAAATGGAGTGTCTGAGTGACAAATTAGCAGAATCTCCTTGGTGACCCATTTTGGACACATAGCCCTATAAGAAATACATTTATTTTAAGGATTTAGAGTCATCAGTATATGGAATAAACCTACCTCATGCTGATGAGTATGACCACTATAGATAATCTGAATCATACAATCAGATAGGCTTATATGTCTGAGAGGAACTATAACGAGTCAGTCATTGCGTCCTTTAATATGGAATCAGTGAACCAAAAATTAAAGTCATCCATTTAATTTTTTTTTTTTTTGGTGGCCCCATCCATTTAATTTTAAATAGAAACTAAAGGACAATTTTTACTCATTTCAGCTGGAAAAATACATTAGATTTTATACTCCAGATCTCCATCTTCTCTAAAATAATGGCACAGCTTTTCTTATCTCATGCAGCTCTAAAAAGGACAAACTAATTTTAGAAGCATCACCCAACTTACTATCCTATGCACATTTGTGGCATTATCTATTAACTACCTATTAAATGAGTTTGTCTCTGATTAATTGCCTATATATTAATTTAAAATTAATAATCTGTATCATTAATTATATGTTATTGAATAAAAGCACTCTATTTCTATTTATATAAACAGTAATATGACATTCTAAATTACCCTGGTTGTTCTCAATAAAATGTTAACACACTTATTTATGCACTTGGGAGAAAAAATTAATTGGCTTGTGACCAAATATCTACTATTCCAACTCTTTATAGTGCTCTACATTACATCTGACCAACACGATACCTTTGAAACAGACCATCTAATTTTGTTTGACTTGTTAATGGTTAGTGAAAGAGCTAATTATAGGAAGGCATCATCTGTTGAATACACAGAATGTATTTGACCAGATGGAATGGGAGGTACTCACAGGAGGAGACACACATTGAAATCCTCTGCTATGCTTATACCTGGAACTCAGTTTTCCTACACTGGGGTTTGCACTTGGATCAACATTTTTGATGACTATGTACCTTGCTCTTCTCAACTGTTTTCTATCTCATATTTTTCTCTCTTAGGGTTCAGATAATTTTCCTTGGTTTCCATAGCTGACATAATCTCTAAAGTCCCACTAGTATTTCTCATAGTTTCTTTGGGTTCTTACTCAGTCATTTTTAAAATTCTTAAAATACTAATATTTGAATTAAGGCAGTGAGTAGTCAGAAGTGCATAGTATCCTTACACACGTTTATGCCTCATGCAAGCTTTAAAAACTGACACATTTCTAAGTTTACATATGATAATCTTAACTTTCACCCAAAATGAACAATTGCTAAGAAATGCATATATTCAATCACTATCTATCTGTCACCTCTCCACATCAACGGCTATGGGAGTCATGTGATCACTGGATGTATACATGCAATTTTTAAGGTATCAATTATTTACACTTGAATTTATGTGAGTTTACATGTATCATCTCAAATAGTCTGTGAGGCTTTCAAAGAAAAGGACATTCATTCCTGCATCCCTTGTATCAGGAATAGGTTGGGAAAATCCAGAGGTTTGATAAATGTGTTTTGAATGACTGTCTGCTTTGGTATCTTCTGTTTTGCTTCAGTATAATCGAGCACGGTATTTGAATTTAATGGAGGCATATTTTGGCTCTTCATTTCCTGATTATTTCCTTTTATTTTCATACTAGTTCCTGCATATTGTGCATACTCATTAATTCTAGCCCCTTCTCTCCTGCTTGTGTATCAGGTTGGGCCCATATCTTTCAAGTGGCTTGGATCTGCCCACTCAAGGAGAGAGTGTAAATCACACTGCATCTGAAAACAATGTCTGAAGAGGATGTTGAGCATGAGTTCATGAAGTGGAGCATCTATTTCCCCCCTTATGGAAACTTTCAGTTACTATGCAATTCTAAAAGCTGGTCATGAACTATTTCTCTGGATTTTAAAATATTTAGAATGTATAGGTGAGTGAGAGTCACATACTTATGTATTTAGCTAGGGCTCAAATATGCATTGAGTCTTTACAATAAATAATTCAATATGTTCCAGGGCACCTGGGTGGCTCAGTCAGTTAAGCGGCTGCCTTTGGCTCAGGTCATGATCCTGGTGTCCCAGGATCAAGTCCCGCATCGGGCACCTTGCTCAGCAGAGAGCCTGGCTTCTCCCCTGCCTGCCATTCCCCCTCCTTGTGCTTGCTCTCTGTCTCTCTCTCTCTCACTCTCTCTGTGTCAAATAAATAAATAAAGTCTTTTAAAAAAATAATTCAATATGTTCCTAAAATGATTAAAGCATGGACCTTGTCAGAAATTAGCTCATAATTTATGAGGGAAAATCAGACAAGTGGATATATAGAATAAAATTAAATGCTGCTATAGAAATACCAGCAGAACTAAGAACAAAGAAGGAAAACATGGAATCCAGTTGAGGAAGGGCAACTCAGAAATAAAGGATGTGGCATTTGAAATAGGCTCTGAAGGTGGATATGACTTTCATAGGTAGAGATGAGTGAAGGGATCAGAGAAGGACATTCCAGGAAGAAAATAACAAAGTCCAGCACGTAGAAAATTTTGGAGATGCTCTACAATATGAATGGAAACATAGCTGTAGATACTGAGCCCAGAAAAGGTTGAATATCAGTGGAAATTTTCTGAAATTTATTTATTAAGAATTGAAAAGTTACTGAAAGAGATTTGATCAAGAGAGTAACATAAACAAAGCATGTTTTCTTCTTATAAATCTGTCGACAGTGATAGAGTGGGGGTGGGGAGAGAGAGAAGAGAAATTGAAGAGTGCTGTAGGGAATGGGCATTTATAATTTCCCAGGTGACAATAAATTAATAAATAATGGTATTTAACAAATAATGAAGACTTGACATAAAGTAGTGGTAGTTTTATTCCAAAATTTTCAATAGATTTTGTTACACTAGGGTTCTATCCATATTGTTTTATAGCCCAACTCTTCTGTCCTTGTGACAGAATCAATTCCTGATTGGAATTGCTCATGTAAATGACTAATTAGATAGTTTTAATCAATAATCTTGATGCAGGGCACTGTTCAGACCACACCCCCATCCCACCTACCTCACCTCATCCCCAGTGGACTCCCTACTTATCCTCATTCCCAAGACAATCCAGCCCCTCTTATAGCTCCTGTTCTTTTTTTAATTTTCCAATGTTTTAAATCTGAGTCTAGTTGACACACGATGGGACATTAGTTTCAGGGGTACAACACAGCAGTTCAACAATTCTCTGTGCTATGCTATGCTCACCACACGTGTGGCTGCCCTGTCACGACCCAACACTATTACAGGATCAGTGACCACAACTCCTTTTCTTAATGCATACTATTCTCTCTTCCTTCTTCACTTGACTAGCTCCTACTTTAGTGCATCAGTTTGGATGTTTTAAGTAGAAAAACAGAAGACAATTTACCAGCTTAACCACTAATGGGAATTGATTGACTCCTACAGTGGACAGGTAGGTTTCATGGCTGAGTTAATTTACTAGCTCTACGTTGACAGTAAGGACTGCGTTTTTTTTCTTTTCTTTGTGTCCACTGGAACAGCATCTGTAGCTATCAACATTATTCCAAATTCACTCCTGCCTTCTAAAAAGGTTCTCTTTTATTATCTATCCAGCATCTGCACTATCTCAACAAACATCTCATTTTCAACACATCACTACTTAACAAAATAACTTTAATAATAGATGTTATATAATAATATCATCAGTCACAAATAGACCATATTAATTAGGGGGAAGTCTAATATCTCATAAAACTTTTGAACCTTCCAACATCCCCTTTTCTTATAAGTCCTCTGAGAATGAATAGCTGTAAATGAGTAATTAAATAGTTGAGTAACATTTTTTTTCCTTCTGTTATTTTTAACGCCCCCAAAAGTTGTTTTGGATGGTCCTGATGAATTCTCAGATCCCAAGCAGTCCCACTGATAACTTCAAGTACTGCCCTTTGCAAAGCACAATGCTTTGGTGGGAATATGAGTCTTTGAATATCTCAGGATGAGGGAAGATCCCTGGATATTTTAGGTTCAGGAAGCCCTTCTCCCTAGACCATTAGTTATTTGCACAACCACAGTGATGGAAACAGACTGGGAGATTCTAACAGAAGTGTTTTTTATTTTCAGAAGAATATTTTATTCTTCTGAAAACATCTCTCTGAATCGGACTGAAGGAGGATGCTGCCCACATCCAGTGGTGTGGACAACAGCACTTCTCAGTGTAATTCCTAAGGTTGTCTGGCCAACAGTTTTATTCATGTTCGAAGGATGCCCAGAAATCCAAAGGACTACATGTGTTAAAAAAAAAAAAAAGAAAAAAAAACTCTCTAGGGCACGGGTACTAGTAGTGAATCCACTGCTACGGTTTGTGGAGAGATTTTCCCTTTGGAGGCAGCCAGTTCAGCAGCTTGTATTTACTGTATTTTTTCTTCATACAACCCTACTGGATAGGGACTGGGATTCTCCCCACTGTTCTAGTGGCAGAACTGAGGTTGATCGAGGCCAAGCAATGAGCCCAATGTCCTGTCACTAGTAAAATGAAGAGTGGGGGATTTAACTCTGATCTATCTGATAGCAGAGCTAATACCCACAGGCATTAGCTGTTCATATGTGGCACTCACCACATGACTGACACTTTATTAGAAGCTGTGGAATAGTGATGAATAAGAGAAACATGAACGTGATTCCAAGGTTCATACCTGAGAAGTGAACTATAAATAAAGAAATATATACATACTTAAAAATAAGAAAAATGTGATAAAATAGTATGTCCTATGTGGAGAATAAGGTAGGATGATGTGGTAAGAGGAGGGGACCACTGAGAGTGGTGAGCCAGGGAAGTCCTCTATGCGACCTGCTCATTTTGACAGGGCTGGGAATGGGAAGGAGCCGGCCATCTGGAAACCAGGGGTAAAGAATTCCAGGGTAAAGTGTGACCTTGGATTGAACAAGAGGCCAAGAGTCAGACTATGTGGCTGGAGCATGGTGGGGTAAAGAGAGACAAGAAGGCAGCCACGAGAGCAAGAAGTTTGAGCTTAATTCTAAATGCGCTAGGAAATCCCTGGTGCCTTTAAGTAGGACAGGGCGACTGTGGAGGAGGTGGTGAGGAGCAGGTGAATGTAGGGCACAGGAATCCAAGGAAAGTCATCCAGCAGGGAAACAGCAGTAGCTGGTGAGAAAATGGTAGCAGAGGAGGTGGAGGGAAGGAGATAAATTTGGAATGTGTTGGGAGGATTGAAAGGCTATTTTACTGGCTCCCTATTGAATGAATATTCTACAAATCATTACAGGATACCAAGAAAACACTTGTCATTTGTGAACATATATTCTAGTGACTTCCCAAATAGGTGCTATCCAATTACACTTAGGTTTCAGGCTGTATAAATTCCTCCTGTGTGTGCCATCATCACTAGGCCATTTGCTGAGGCTATCAGTAATACTAAGTCATTGTGGTGTAAATAAAACAAAAGAAAAATGAAACTTTAAAATCCTTATTATGGCTGGAGAAAAAGTATTCTTAAAATTTATAAGTCATCCATCTTATTAAGTATATTTCATAATGCCCCCTCCATATTTCATTGTATTATTTTAATTTTAAGCATAGAATTAAAAAATCAAACTGTTCTTTAAAATTGAATGTAGAAGTGTATTTTGTAATATACGAGTGCTCTGTAAATTCCATTAAGTGATTCATGTAAGAACTATTACAGAATACTTGCTCTTTGTTCCTACATGGTTAAAAATCTTGTTTTCCTCTACAGTCTCTCAATGGGGTTTAAGTAAATTGAGTCCCACACAAAGGGGTATATTTTCAGTACTGTCATCTGAATTAGGGAATTAAATAGTTTCATAAATCTCAGAAAAAAGGCATCCCAGGGTCTGGGATATGATTTGACCTTATTTAGCAATAAACTAGCTTATTGCAGTTTCACAGATGCTAGCAGAAGACATGAGGCTCCCGGGTCAGAAACCAAGGAATTTACTACTCACAGTGCAGCAAGAAGCACAAGCGTAATGTCTGCCTCGCCTCCCATTGATCCTTGAGCCCTATGGGAGTATGCAAGGGGCCGCAGTGGAGAGTACGCACACAGTGGGTTGTATGTATCATAGTTTTTTCCTTTTAATTGCTAAGTCCTATTCCTGGTATAAATGTATCAAACATGGGAAACACTAGGGTTGAGGACTCATCCCCCTTATGGTCATGGCTAAGAAAGTCTGCTCTTTGTATTGAAGAGGGGCATTATCCCACCCCTCAAGTTTGCTTGTTACAAGTCCTGAGAAATGGCCTGAGTAAAAGTGGTCTCAGCCCTGCAATCTTGATATAGTCAGCAAGAATGTGTCACAGGGTCTACAGTGGACTGCTTCTACCAACAGCACATCCATAGTATAAATAAACCGTTTTTGAATAAATATAATTATGAGGACCAATAAGTTGAAACACAATTTATAAGAGTCCTAAATTATTTTTGTCACCACAAAGATTGATGAGAAAGCGACAATATTTCTCACCATAGCCTAGTTTACTCTGAAGTTTCTATCTCCTTGATCTTAAATTTACTTTCACTGCAATGTCCTTCAAACTTTTCCCATTTATTTTGCTGAACTTGAGAGGTCTATAGTAATTAATCTTATAGAATATCTGTGTTATAGTATCCCCACTTGCATCCCTGGATTACAAATGCATGAAAGTATCCTTGACCTTGTTATCCGGGTATTCAGTTTATAAAGACATATCCAATATAGTTTTGATTTTTATTGATGTTTCTATTCATCACTTTGCTGCTGAAAATGTATGCAGTTTGGAGATATAGCCATGGAATTTGAGAAACTTAAACTGTAAGATATTTTAATATTGTTTGGTTTTGTTTTCAATTATTTCATATGGCTGTAGGAAATCAAATTGCAAAATGATCCGGGTGACTTATATGAAATAGAAATCTACTGTAGAGATTTGGCATTAACCAATAGGGAAAAGATTTAAGAAGACTGGGGAACAAAACTCGGCCCCTCAAATCACAGCTGTGGTCATTAGGCTACAGATGTAAGGGAGGGCACCAAGTGAATTCTGTTAATCTACATTAGGATGTCATCTGTCCTACATTTCCTTGTATCCTCTTTACACAGCTCTTCTGAGACATTTACACAGTCTGTTTTCCCTACTGCATAATTTCTCATCTTGGTTAATACAGAAGTCATCGTAAGGCCCAAGTCACCGTGAGAGGCCAACATTCCTCTCGTGTAACATTTCTTTCATTTCATTAGGAGTTAATCCCTCTGCCTTTACTTAAGTATGTTCAGTAAAAGAGCATAATTATATAATAGGCTGTCACTCATTCTTCCCATAAATTTGGGCTGAAAATTGAGACTAATCTGCGTCTCCAAAATTTTATTTTTAATAAGTTATTTTTTATTTTGAAATAATTGCACATTTGCATGTAGTTATAAGAAATAATACAGTGAGATCCTGTGTACCCTTTATCCAGGTTCCGCCTATGGTAACTTCCTGCAAAACCATCTTACAACATGATGACTGGGATGTTGACATTGGTACAGAAAATATACTTGACATGTTCACCACACAAGGCTTCCCTCACTTACTCAACCCCTTTTTCCCCTTGACAATCACCTGTTTTTCATTTCTATAATTTTATCAATTTCAGGAATGTTGTATAAATGGAATCACACAGTGTGTAACCTTTTGGAAGGAATTAGCTTTACTCATGTGGCATAAATCTGGAGATTCATACAGATAGCTATGTGTATCACTTTTTGTTCCCGTTTGTTACTGAGTATTATTCCATGGTATGTATGTGACAAATTTGCTTAGCATTCACCTGTTGAAGGATTTCTGGACTGGGTTTCCAGTTTGGAGGCGACTATGAATAAAGCTGCTCTGACTAGCTTTGTATAGGATTCTGGGTGAACACGATTTTCATTTCTCTGGGATAAATGCCCAAGAATAATACAGTTTCTGAGTCATATGTTGGTCTCATGTAAAGATATATAAGACACAGGAGAGCTGGTTTTCAGAGTGGCTATCCCGCTTTACATTTCTACCAGCAAAATATAAGTGATGCAGTTCTTATACATCCTTATCAGCCTTTGGTGTCAAGTCACTAGATTTTACTTTAGTCAACTATTGTGATAGGTGTATAGTGATATCTTGTTTTGCATTTCCCTAATGCAAATGGCTAATGGCTAATGATACTGAATATATTTTATGTGCTTATTTTCTGACCATGTATCCTCTTGGGTGAAATGTTTATTCATGTGTTTTGCCCATTTCAAACTGGATTTTTACATTTTTTACTGTTGAGTTTAGAGGGTTCTTTATGTAGTCGAGGGATGAGTCCTTGTCTGAACATGTGATTTGCAGATATGTTTCACCCAGTCCTTAGCTTGTCTGTTTTAGTTCATAACAGTCTTCTTCAGAGCAAAAGATTTTAATTTTGATAGAGTTCAATTTATAAAAATTTCCTTTATGGATCAGGCTACTGGCTAAGAAGTCTTTACCTAGACCTAGGCACTGGAGATTTTCTCCAATTTTTTGTTTCATTCCCCAATTTTATGTTTTCCGTTTAAGTCAGTGATCCATTTGAATCAATTTCTGTATAAGAGTTGAGACTTAGGGGCGCCTGGGTGGCTCAGTTGGTTAAGCGACTGCCTTCGGCTCAGGTCATGATCCTGGAGTCCCTGGATCGAGTCCCGCATCGGGCTCCCTGCTCAGCAGGGAGCCTGCTTCTCCCTCTGACCCTAACCCCTCTCATGTGCTCTCTCTCAAATAAATAAATAAAATCTTTAAAAAAAAAAAAAAACCAGTTGAGACTTAGGTTGAAGTCTAATTTTCTGCCTATGGATGTCCAATTATTCCATGACTTTTTGTTGAAAAGACTATAATTCCTCCCTCGAATTGCTTTCTACCTTTGTCAGAAGTCAGTTGGGCATATTTTTATGGATTTATTTCTGGGCTTTCTATTCTGTTGCATTGACTGAAATCTTTTTTCCTCTGCCAATATCACAGAGTTTTGATTATTGTAGCTGTAAAATAAGTCCCAAAATCAGGTAGACTAAATCCTCCCACTTTATTCTTCTTTTAAAAAATTGTCTGGCTATCTTATCTCATTAGCCTTTCCTTATTAATTTTGCTGAGATTTTCATAGTAATAGCATTAAACCAGTGCAAACAACATTATACCAAACCACTTTGATTCTCACTGGCAGATTGATTTTAGCTGTGATAGTCAACACACACACACACACACACACACACACACAGTCACATGAATGACAGTCATTCTTACACATCCTTAGTATAAGAACCTTAGATCTTTAAGTACTGTTAAAATCAACACAAAAGAACTGACACATGGGTATCTTTCTGTTTTTTTTTTTTTTTTCTGAGGGAATACCTGCGCTTTGGAACTCATAGCTAGCAGCTACATCCACAATTGTTACTCATTTACACAGAGGAGTAAGAATTTGTCTTTTAGACCCCCTTGCTCTCTGATGGAATGTTATGTGGAGAGGAGCCCAGGTGCGTCTTTTCTGCATAGTATGTTTGTGGTTGTACTCATGGATCTGAGGGAGGTCATGCTTCTTCCCTCCCACTGACCAAGGTCAAAGCCAAGGACACAGCAGGACTTGGTGCTAAGAGGTGGAAGAGTTTTTAGTTTGCAGAGCAAATGGTTTAAAACCGCACACTTGCCATGGTCTCTTTGGAATCTACTTCTTGTGTGTCTTTCTTCTCTCTGGCTCTGCTTCTTAGGATTCAGTTTAAAGACAGAAATAGGGCGCCTGGGTGGCTCAGTCGTTAAGCGTCTGCCTTCGGCTCAGGTCATGATCCCAGGGTCCTGGGATCGAGTCCCACATCGGGCTCCCTGTTTGGCGGGAAGCCTGCTTCTCCCTCTCCCATTCCCCCTGCTTGTGTTCCTGCTCTCGCTATCTCTCTCTCTGTCAAATAAATAAATAAAATCTTTAAAAAAATAAAAAAATAAAAAATAAAGACAGAAATAACACTATTCAGAATCTTTTACATCTTCATTTGATTGTCATAACCTTGAAGAGACAAGTAGAAGATATTCAGAGAACGAGGCCTCAACAGTGACCAGGCCTACTTTGCCACCTTTAGCAGTGATTAACTTTGAGCATGCCAAGCGGAATTTGAGGACAAACCCTTGGATCATAATTGAGGCCATGTCAATTTTAGAAGAATGTACTTATTTATGGTCTTAACCCACATGAGAAACTACCTTTTAAAAAGTAAATTGTTGGGGCTACCTTCGGCTCAGGTCATGATCCCAGGATCCTGGGATTGAACCCCACATCGGGCTCCCTGCTCCACGGGAAGCCTACTTCTCCCTCTCCCACTTCCCCTGCTTGTGTTCCCTCTCTCACTGTGTCTCTCTCTGTCAAATAAATAAAATCTTAAAAAAAAAAAAAAGTAAATTATTTGTCAATCAAAACTACTGTTGTTACACGTTAGAAAGACAGGCAGTTCTCAAACCCAAGCCTCTCTTCAGGGACAGTAGATACCCTGCCCTCTTTCCTCATTCAATAAAAATTTACTAGATGTTCACCATCTGTGAAAAACAGTTGTAAAATGCTAAACACGATGCATATATTATACAATATCTAATGATGACTACAACACTGAAAAACAGGTTATCCTCATGTTAGAATTTTTATTTAAATTGAGGATCAGACAATTTAAGCAATCTGCCCACCAACACACAGCATAGAAAGTTAAACTGGGATTCGGGATCTATGTCTGTCTGGTATCTCTCGAGCAATGACCAGTCAGCCCCAAAGTGTATGTCACATGTCAGACATGGTGCTAGGACCGGCCAAGGGGATGGAGACCCTACTTAACAAAGGATGCATTCTCCCATGGAGTGGATGAGACACAAGCATTCTATGTGTGTAAATGCTGTGCTGAAGGCTATCAGGCAGTTCAGTGGAGCTTAAGGGACAAGGACACAGTGGAGGGTGGAATTCAGGTAAGGTGTGCTCCGTAGGGAGTGTAGCACCAAGACCCAGTGAGGAGGAGTCAATGGAGGACCACTCCCCATACCTCTGGCTCCCTTTCTCTCCACTCCCGCTGCCCAGAGAGAGGAATAAAAACTACAGATGAGGTGGCAACTCTGAATGCCCTTGCAGCACATGTGAACTTGCATTTTTCCCTTTGCTAGGCTGACTTGTATTTCAGAGAGAAAGACACTCATTCAGGATTTTGGAAAGTATTGTGAAATGATATGAAGAAGTTCCATATGTCATAAAAAAACGGTTCCATGGAAAAGCCAAAGTATAATAAAAGAATAAAGCAGATTCAAATGAACAGTGACTCCTGCCCCAGGAGCTCAATGTGCAGTGAGACGAGAAAGGGGAAAGATAGGTCTTCAGGAGCAGCTAGGCGTGAATGCCAATCAGCACATAAGCTTTGCCTTGGGGATCTTGCGAAAGGATCAATGCACTTTGATGGGTACAGCTTTGGTTTATACTGATTTTTTAAAACCTTAGTTGCTGAGAAGTTTGTATTTTCCTGCACTTTGTTCCTGCGCTAATCTAAGATGTTACAAAAAAAGCCTGGAGGCATGAAATCAATCACTTGCTGTTTACATTCAAGATAGAATTTTTTTTTTTTAAAGCACTATTTGTTTTTGACGGCCACCAATATGGATAAACTGTTTGTTGGTCACATAAATGACAAGTGAACACCCACATGGGTAAGTTTGGTGCGTTGCAGCCATGTTGCCTGGGCCTTGGACTCATGAATGGTGTGTCATGTCACCAAGGGGAGAGAGATGTAGCTTGCCATGTTTAGTTTCACAGGAAAGAAAGGAATAGGAAGAGGACACATCTGGGTATGTATGCTTCGTTGTACAAGGACTTGATGTGTTTTAGTGCATATGATGTGTCTCCCAAGATAAGGTGGAGTGAGGCTGATAAAGCCTTCCTGACCACTCACAGTCTGAGCCCCTGACTATGACAAGCACTTTTATTTTTCCTTCATGGCCTTATCCATGTAATACCTTCTCCCTTGAAGTTCCTTTTGGCCTAGAAGTTTACTTCACACACCCTACCCTCTCACTTAGCTGACTCTTACTCCTTCATTGTCCAGTTTAGATGGTGTTGCCCCTGGGAGTCTTCCCAGACCTGCCCACCATGGAGCCAGCGCCCTCCATGTCCTCCCTTATACCAGTGCTCTCTCTCCATTTATCAACGCATGTAACTGGTTATCCCGCTGCTGGCCTCCCGATCTGGAAGGTGTACTGTAGAGGGGAGCAGGATCCTTCCTTCCTCTCCTTCTAATGCCCATGTCTCCAGAGTCTGGCACTGTGCCTGACAAGTGGCAGGTTCTTCAGTGAACATCTGTGAAATGAAAATGGAACGCCCTCTTCCTAGAACGAATTTATGCTCCATCATAGGCTTTCATCTTCACCCAACTACCAATTCCAGTGTTTTGAACAATTTGTTGTATGAGTCAAATAATCACATATTTATTTTCTTTTATTTGATTTCCAGGTTGCTTAGTTGATTCATGCAACTATGAATGAGGGCCTACTCCATATCTCTTGGATGAATCTGCTTTTTATATCTCCCTCCAATACCCCTCTTATAAGAGGAAGAATTACTCTTGTGGTCTAAAAATTCTATTCTCAGTATATTTGTCTTTATGTAAGTTTCTATAATCATCAAAGTGATGATAGTGCCTATAAATCAGTTTTTGAAAGTCTTTCCTTGCATATTATTATGGTTTGATACTAAGATTATCAAATCCTATTAACGAATTCATTTAACCTACATTTGAAGACAAGCTGATCTCAAGAATTAATGAAAATTAGGATACACGTCTTCTGCACAAACTAGAAACATCACCTTTCTCCCAGGTAGGCAATAACATAATAAGAAAGCTGTATGATGGAGGGGAAAAGTAGGCAGACATTTAAGTTGAAATTCCAGCTGTCACCTAGAATCTATGTATACTGGGACACGTTGCTTAAAAAAGTCAGTTTCTTCATCTGTAAAAAGGAATAATAATACTGACTTTGGAAGGTTTTGCATGGATTGCAAATATGTACCAGTCACCCAAACAATGTTTGAGATCTTATTAAGCACTCAGGACAAGATAAAATATATGATTGATGAAGGTTTTGAGTTATGTTTTAACATCATATTAATGATATGTGCCTGAAAATATTTCCTATACAACAATATTCTTTACTGAAAATCCT
Organism: Halichoerus grypus; assembly: GCF_964656455.1. Classification (NCBI taxonomy): domain Eukaryota; kingdom Metazoa; phylum Chordata; class Mammalia; order Carnivora; family Phocidae; genus Halichoerus; species Halichoerus grypus. The sequence continues at coordinate 84,142,329 of NC_135718.1, forward strand.
TTAATAATACTGGCCTTTGCCATAATTGGAAACTTTTATCTCTGGGGGAAAATGTTTTGGATATTTTTAGAAAGTGAAAACTTTAACAAATCAAATGTTTTAAGGAGAAAAATGTGACCATTTTCAAATATAATAAAAAATGTTCAATGTAGGGCTCCTGGGTGGCTCAGTCGGTTGAACTTCCGACTCTTGGTTTCAGCTTGAGTCATGATCACATGGTCAGGCTTCAGGCTCACTGGGGAGTCTGCTTGAGATGCTCTCCCTCTCCCTCTGCCTCTCCCCCTGCTTGCATGCACTCTCTCTCTCTCTAAAATAAAAATAAATAAATCTTTTAAAAAATGTTCAAAGTCATAAATGATCGATATAAAGAAGCTGATATTTATTACTTTTATTCCTAGCCGAATAGCTTAAGGGTCCAAAGTAGCATACTCACAATTTAGCTCTAGAGAATCCACTGAACTGAAATGTCAACCCATCCTATAGTCTAAACAGACTACCCTACCTGATTAGACAGACATTCAAGTGTCAAAACTACTTTCTATATGGCCAATGCATTTTCAAGGATGCTATAATAAGCTAATTTGATTTTTAAAAAATAAACCATTATAATCATTCAGAATGCTTTGCTGTGCTTTTAAGGTCCTATTTTCTTCTTTTACAGCATAGATTTGGCCAAGGTAATGTCACTGGATCTTTCTGACTACACTACTCTCTGATTCTTTTATCTGATATCAGAGTGTTACAGGTTGGTAATCATGTGATTGGTCACCACATTTTGCCACACAGCTAAATGTTTCCTGCAAACTAAAATAAAACTTCTATCCTAAGGCAATTGTTCTTGGGCTTGGGAAGTTCCAGAACCATTTATAAAGCTAACAAGAGCTGCACCATCTTTCTTCAAGTCCCTGTGATGCCTCAGGAGATCTCTCTGTGAGCCCCGAGTTAGGAACCTCTGCACAGGAGATCTGTACTGAGTGAGGTTTGTGAGCTCCCAGTGCCTGAGCATGCTTCTGGAGATGAGGCTCTAGAGCAGTATTCCTCCAACCATTAGCCCTGGTAGTGTACAAATGAAATATTGCCACAAAATTTTGAGATGTGCCTGAGAATATTCATGTCCTTTATTTTACTCAAACCTTTATTTGGTATTTGTTTCTATTGTCAGATTTAAAGTATTTCTTCTTCATTGAGAAGAAACAAGTCATAAGTCTAAAATCTATATGATTACATGTGAAGAACTTAGAATTCTTTGGAATTTTCCAAATCTCGGTTTCTTCTATCTATAAATTAAGATGATACCACATTCTATACCTAATCACAAGTTGACTATGAAAAACAAATGAGATCATATATATAATAATAATTGTTATTAAAAGTTACTGCTTTCTAATCCTTAACTATGAGCCAAACTCTTTGGCGAGGAGTTTGCATAAATTCACTTAATTCTTATATAACCCCATGAGGTAGATACTATTGTTATTCTCGATACATGGGAGGAAATAGAGGCCCAGAGAGGTTAAGCTACTTGGACAAGGTCAAAAAGCTCATCAGGCACATAGCCAAGATTCAAACGAAGGCAGTCTGATCAAAGAGTGAAACTCAAGCTAGGATAAACACTTGCTATAAAAGCTGTATATGAAAGATCTTGCAAATAATACCCAAGAAGCCATTCTTATGTATGCACTCATGAGATACCTGTGATACATATGGAAGGGTAAACGTTGAGAGTTTTTAAAAATCCTCACATGAGTGAAAGACTGGCATTTCTCTGGCTCTGGGGGACAGATGGTGATGAGCATGGCAAGTCTGTCTCACTAAGTTCTACTTCTCTGTAGCTGAGATGACAACTCTTGGTCAGACTTTGAGAATAAACTACTGGGATGTTTTCAGAGTTACTGGGTGTTGGTGCTGTTCTGTACAGCTCCCTGAAGTTGTTAGCATGTTTAAAGGAACCCTAAAGATTCATGATGGGCATGTGGCACCTGGTTTGGATGGCACCATGGCTGGTCGCATGGCAAGTACATAACCAACTCCCTTTAAAACAGTGACTCCTAGACTCCCAGGCTTTTCTGGGCAATGGCATCTCATGCACATCCCTGCAATTCACAGCTGGTAAGAAAGATGTGTCTGCATCTCTCTCCACAGAGAGGACAGGAAAGATGTGTTCAACTTCTCCAGCGTTCACCTACATATTTCTTTTTCCTGCTTCTGCTATGCCAAGCCACCACTGTAATAGATCTTAGCCATAACTGGAACCTCATGCTCAGTTGTACGTGTCCTTCCAGTGAATCACTGAACTAATAGGTGGTTATGGGATGGACGAAGCTTCTGGTGACAAGTAAACACTGTTACTCATTCTATTGCAGTTCTATAGCCATGGTGCATGTAAAGAGCCAGATGATTTACGTCTGGCTAATCAACAACAATTAGCTTCAGTAAACACAGCTCGACACTTTGAACATCAGTGAATGGGCCATGGACTCCCTTCAGTGGTCTTTCTTCTATAGCTGATGACTCTGCCTCTGAACCCAACACAAACGTGTGTCTATAACTGGTACCCGTGCCCTCTTGTCTCTGTTACCAACACAATCCCAAATAAATTCTTCCGAAAAATCTCATATAATTTTAGCGACTTGCTTTGCTGGTCAAGTAAGTCTTCTTTACACAAACAATGAATTCAGCTTTCATATCCTGAGTACCTTGTCTTTCAGTGAGGTCATTCTGTTCTGTATATGAGAAACCACATGGTGACAAGGAAGTAGTAACAGCAAAGAGACATGGCTTGCACTCAGCTCTGCCACACACCGGCAATGTGTCTTTGGTTCAGTTACTTAACCTCTTTGACCCTCTATTTCTTTAGTTAAAAGCTGTAAACAATAATATCTATCTTTCAAAGCTGTGTAAGACTGGAAAAATCCACATTAGTTATCTGGAATGAAGGTAACCTCTATGGCCTAATCCATTTTATACCCCAACAAAGCCAATTGTTATCTTTTTAGTTTTCCTGTTTATGTACAGAAACATACACATATATAACATGGATAAGATGTCAATGAAGATTTAACAAATTAACAAGATTTATTTCTTTGAAAGAATTATACAATCTGATTTAGAATTATTTCATTGTCTTTCATATTTTTTTAAAGATATAATTTATTTGAGAGAGAGAGAGCACAAATGGGGAAGGGCAGAGGGAGAGGGAGAGAGAGAATCTGAAGCAGACTCCACACTGAGCATGAAGCCCGACATGGAGCTCGGTCCCACAAGTGAGAGATAGAGCCAAAACCAAGAGCCGAACACTTAACCAGGCACCCACCATCTTTCATATTCTTGAAGACAACCTAACTGAAATAGAAAATAAATATCCTCATTAATGGGTAAATGCTTAGCTCTACATGCCCTTCACAGCCTTCAGCTGAAACAGACAGTGGGAAATTTTGAGTCAGACTTTTTCTTTGAAATAGGAACATGAATCTCAGATTAAATGACTTGCCCAAAATGGCAAAGTTCTAAACTCCTGACAGAACAGGGAGTGACTCCTAGTTTCATGCATTCCCCCCAGACGATGAAGTTTCAGAGATTTTCTCAGGATTACAGACCCAGTAGTTTTCTGGAGTAATTATTTACTTCAGAAATAACACTCAGGAAAAAAAAAAAAAAGAAGAAGAAGAAGGATTAACACTTCATGTTTTGATAGGTTTACAAAAACTGCCTGCATAATTGGCTTCTTTTTTTAGCCTACCCTGCAATGTAAGCTAAAACTGATTTAAAAAAAAAAAAGTTTATTTTACAAAAAAATTTTAAAAACTTTCTCATAAATGCTCAGAAACAAAAATCAAAGCCTGCAAATAATACTCATTTTGCAAATTAAAACGCATATTAAAGTACATGTATTTATTTAGCAAACTAAGATTTGTTAGTGCTCAAGCAAGCAAGGAAGAGACGCACAGGCTTCCACTAATATGTGTTTTTTGAACGTCTTGACCAAAGAGCTTGTCTCTATAACCTTCCAAAATACTTTATAAGGTCAGCATTATTTTATATTTAACAGCATTAAGTAAAAGGGAAAACAATCTAATAATTCCTTCAGGTGCCCTTAAGGCTGTCTTGATCTAAGGAAACTATTTTCAAAGAGCTGTGCCCACTAATATCCTCCATCCAATGTGCTTCCAAGGTGGGATGAGCTCAGAAGTAATAGCATTCATTCTTCAAGAGGCATTACTGGTAGGATATCATCAAGCATCTTCCCTGAAAAGTAGTCATGTCTGAAGGGAGAATAAAAGTGGGAAATTTTCCTCTAATTTGACTTGAAGGTGCAACAAGAAGAGTACAGTCTTTGTAGTTATACAGGCCAGGTTTCAAATTTTTAGAAATTACCAGTTTGCTAGCTATGTGGCCTTAAGTCAGTTACTTAAATTCTCTATATCTCAGTGCACAAATAGATAGAGTGAGACCTACCAGTTCAGTAATTAGAATTGAATAAGGTAATAGGTAAAACCGCATACCACTGTTTAAACCGGAGCAGCATGTTGGTATGGACCGAGTTATTGGTGATGACGAGGATGATGATGAGGATGATGGTAACAATAGATGATGTGGTAGCCATGAAAACAGAGTAACGATCTGGATGGTGATGATGGCACTTCATTGCTTTACCACAGACGCACACAGCCATTTAATTTCCTCAGAGTGGACAGTACATATGGGTAGACTCAAAACAAGAGGACATTACTCATTAACTCTTGGACAGTAATGCTCATCATGCCTAGAGTCTGCATTTTGGCCAAGTTCTCACACATAGGGAATTGGCAAAGGGCCTTCAACAATATCTGAGGTAATTTTTCTGAACAAGGCAGAAAGTCCTTTGTTTGAAGTGCTCATCAAAAGCCACAGATGCACCTGTGTTAGAGTTAAAACATATACCTGTTGAGGGGATGGAGCAGAGGGGAAGAAAATACCTTACAATACGTGGTGAAAAAAGACAGACCCTCTTTATCCTTTCCAAATTTTGTTTTGAAATAGTATAGAATTGTACTGCTAATTTATTTGTCATGATGATTAAATAAAGTAATCTTTTCTAAAGCATCTGACAATGTTGGTCCCGACAGACACAAGCTTACTTAGTTGCTTGCTAAATTAAGAAAATATCTCTTGGTGTCATGACCAATTTGGCCGACTATAATCTTTAAGAACTCTTTCCAAAAAAAATGGGAATCAAGTATGTGGCGGCTGAGTGAGGTCTTATAAAATAATTTTACATTTGATGAACTTGCTATGGAGTTTGTGCAGAATGAGTCGATGTAAATAGGTTTCATATAAACAGACACAAATCTCAACGTGCAGACTGGGATTCATAAATATGAATTTTATTGCAGTTTAAAGCAAGTGTTTTCTTTTTGCTCTCCCAGGCACAGAATTTCATTAACCATGATTTTATCATCCTGGTCAATGGAGAAATAATTCAATATATTCCAAATTTTAATAAAGTCCTCTGATTTAGAATAAATTTTCCTTTTAAAATCACTATGGAAGAAAGATTCTTACATACGTAAGAGGAACTTTATTATAAATATTTTATTTCCTTCTAAAAAGAGCAAACAGTTGAATAGCTGCAGAAAATAAATGAATTATTTCTCTTTGGGTTCTTCTGTCTTCCTAAACTGCATTTTGTGGGATTGTAGTTCCTTTGAGCAGAGGGAGTGATGCAGGATGACCACACCAGGAAAAAGAATGGGGTGGCCGAGGCCAGAACCTGGCACAGCAGTGTGGCTCGTGGCTCTGTGACATGTCAGGTGGTTTCCCCAGCCCTCCTACTAGCAGTCTGTGCTGATTATTCCAGGAATGGGGATGCCCATCTTCCTTTGTTTCATTTATAAACTAAGTGGATGGTTTACAGTTGTTGGTCAGGCTGTGAAAAGTCTACAGAAAAGTGCTTTGAGCATTTTACAGCAATTAAGAGTAGTGATTGCTACTGGCCCATTTTGCCCACTTTATTTCACACTGTGAGAAGTGGGGGGACCACCCTGTCTTGGCCCCCTGCAGAGTTTCTGAGGGCATAAAAGGACAGCCACACATTTCAACAGAGGCTCCTCGGTTCTCATCCTTTGCTGGGGGCTAAGTCACCTATTAGATAAATAGATCCTGAATGACAGTCACTTCCAGAAATTCTACTTGGAAATGACAGTCACTTCCAGAAATTCCTCTCTGAAACAGAACTTCAGGGTTTAGTTTCCTTTCCCACTTGGATGCAGGACTGCATGGTCCAAAAAAGGGCAGTTAACCTCTGTGTCTGTGCTCACAAACTACTATTTTTTCAATATTGCTTCCAGTCATCCTTTGGGATATAAAGACAAAGGGCGAGATCTTGCCAGTAATGTGTGTGATTTTCTTTAATTTACAAATTTAAATTAAGGTAAAGTAAATTATGGTATATTCATAAAATAGAAGATATACTTTAGCCCTAAAAATGATGTTTGCAAAGGATTTTTAATGAATAAGTTAATGTTCATAATATAAATTAAGTAATAAAAAGCCACAATAAATAAAGTAATAAAAACAGCACTGTTGTTCTTATTTTTGTTTTGTTTTTTTGTTTTACTTTGGCTTTTACAAATGTAGGAAGAAATGCACTGAAGTGATAATACTATTTGCATCTGGTCATTTTTCCTTTCTTTTTGTACTTTTCTGAATTTTCCAAATTTTTCACGATGAATAAATTGTTACTGTGGAAAACGACTAGGGAAAAATCTACGCATTTATGCATACAGGTCTTAAGATCTTTGTCCTATATCTTCACATAAATTGTTATGTCCAAAAAATGAACCCCTCCAAAATAATTTTCTTGAATATTGGATGTATGGAATATCTGAAATTGATCATTTCTAGAAATGCTAAAGAAAGAAGAGATACTTTTTTTTTTTTGCTTCAAAGAAACAGGATAAAGATATAAGCCACTATAATGCTTATGTGGAAAATATTACATCCTCTGGCTGAATATTCAAATTCCTTTGAGCTCTAGTTTTGACTCAGGCAAGAGCATCTCAATGAGAAGACCTCATAACTTAAAATGTTACTTCAGAAAGGACTTTTCTATCTCTATTAATTCCTACTTGTGAAAGCTTTATAAATGAAGGTGAACCTGTTCCATGTAAATCTCCCCGTCTAGCCAAGGTCATGTAAATAGGTGGATTTCTGGATATTATTCTGGATATTTGCTGACGACCAAAATATTGCACAGTCGTTATCCCAACAATATTCCCTGGCCTGTGATTCCTCAAATGTTCCACGAGAAACAGTGATCCAAGACCCAAGGGCAGATTCCAGAAGTGAGGGCTCCATATCCAATTAGTTGTGGAGACCAGAAAGTTATGTGGGGGGAGTGGGCAAAGATGGCAGAGGAGTAGGGGACCCTATTTTAACCAGTCCCCTGAATTGAGCTGGATATCTACCAGACCACTCCGAACACCCACGAAACCAGCCTGAGATGTAAGAGAATATATCTGGAGCTCTATAAACAGAATATCACTGGAGGTTGGTTTCAAGGTATGAAGAAGGGACCTGTGATTCCGCAGGCAGATATCGGAAGATACACAGAAGGGGGAGGGAGCTGCCATGAGTGCTTGAGCCGGGAAGGTAAAATAACACAGGATCACAAAAGTCTCCCGCTCTGGGGACCAGACCCAGACTTGCAGACCAGCAGTGGTGGGGAAAGGACTTTAGGGCAGTCCCCAGACTGAAACCTGGAGCTGCAGGGGCACGGGTGGGAACTGGGGCCGGCTGGTGGTTTTAGAAGCACAAAGGGCAGAGATGTGCCCAGACCTGGAAGCGAGGGCTAGGAGTGCTGCTGTGGGACATATAACCCAGGACGCTGCAGTTTGAGCAGCACAGACAGAAATGGAGACACTCTGGCCTGGAGAGCTCACTGAAGAACAGACTGTGATCTCTCTGCTCTGAGGCAGAGGGTTGGAAATGGTCTTTTCTGCTCTGACTCTCAGAAGAGACATGGAAAGCCATCAGGGAAAGCCACCAAAGAACAAAAGCCCCCAAAAAACGGTATTCACTGAGCCCATACCCCCCCACAAGGTTGCCTGAGAACAGTGCAGCAGGCCCCTACCCCCGAAGACAGGCTGGAAGAACAAGAGGCCAACAACCTTAAGGTCCCTATAAAACAGGTGCATCTTGCTTGGGTTGCGGTCAATAATTTGGACTCTGTACATTCCCTCAACCACCCCTCAACAGAATGACTAAGAGGAGGAACCCCTAAAATAGGAAAGACTCAGAGACTGTGACTTCTGCCACAGATTTACAAACGGATATGATATAAGCAAGATGTCAGAAATAGACTTCAGGGTAACAGTTAAGAAGATGATAGCTAGAATGGAGAAATTGATTAACGGCAAAATAGAGTCTCTAAGGGCAGAAATAAGAGCTGTCTGGCAGAACTTAAAAATGCTATCAATGAGATCCAATCTAATCTAGATACTCTAACAGCTAGGGTAAATGAGGCAGAAGAAGAAATTAGTGATCTAGAAGACAAACTGATAGAAAAGAAGGAACACAAAGAGGCCTGGAACAAACAGCTTAAAATCCATGAAAACAGAATTAGAGAAATAAGTGACACCATGAAACATTCCAATGTCAGAATTACTGGGATCCCTGAGGGGGTGGAATGAGAGAGGGGACAAGAAGATATATTTGAGCAAATCGTAGCCAAGAACTTCCCTAATCTAGGAAATGAAACAAGCATTCGTGTCCTAGAAGCAGAGAGGACCCCTCCCAAGATCAAGGAGAATAGGCCGAAGCTCCGGCATGTAATAGTAAAACTCGCAAATCTTAGCACCAAGGAAACCATCTTCAGGGCAGTTAGGGGGAAGAGATTCCTTACGTACAGAGGGAGGAACATCAGAATAACGTCAGACCTATCCACAGAGACCTGGCAAGCCAGAAAGGCCTGGCAAGACATATTCAGGGTACGAAACGAGATGAACATGCAGCCAAGAATACACTATCCAGCAAGGCTGTCCTTTAGAATGGATGGAGAGATAGAGTTTCCAGGCCCAACAGAAACTGAAAGAATATGTGACCACTAAGCTGGCCCTGCAAGAAATAGTAAGGGGGGTTCTATAAAAGGAGAAAGACCCCAAGAGTGATATAGAACAGAAATTTACAGAGACACTCTACAAAAACAAGGACTTCACAGGCAACATGATGACAATAAATTCGTATCTTTCAATAATCACTCTCAACGTGAACGGCCTAAATGCTCCCATAAAATGGCACAGGGTTGCAGACTGGATAAAAAGACAGGACCCATCCATATGCTGTCTACAAGAGACCCATTTTGAACCTAAACCAAAAAAAATCCAGACTGAAAGTGAAGGGATGGAGAACCATCTTTCATGCCAACGGACCTCAAAAGAAAGCTGGGGTAGCAATTCTCATATCAGACAAATTAGATTTTAAGCTAAAGACTGTAGTTAGAGACACAGAAGGACACTATATCATTCTTAAAGGGTCTTTCCAACAAGAAGATCTAACAATTGTAAATATCTATGCCCCCAACATGGGAGCAGCCATCTATATAAGCCAACTGTTAACCAAAATAAAGAGACATATTGATGATAATAATACGTTAATAGTAGGAGACCTCAACACTCCATTCCCAGCAATACACAGATCATCTAAGCAGAAAATCAACAAAGAAACAAGAGCTTTGAAAGACACACTGGACCAGATGGACCTCATAGATATATACAGAACATTCCACCCTAAAACAACAGAATACTCATTCTTCTCGAGCGCACATGGAACTTTCTCCAGAATAGACCACATACTGGGTCACAAATCAGGTCTCAACCAAAACCAAAAGATTGAGATTATTCCCTGCATATTCTCAGACCATAATGCTTTAAAACTGAACTCTAGCACAAGAAAAAATTTGGCAGAAATTCAAACACTTGGAAGCTAAAGACCACTCTGCTTAAGAATGTTTGGGTCAACAAGGAAATCAAAGAAGAACTTAAACAATTCATGAAAACCAATGAGAACGAAAACACATCAGTCCAAAACCTATGGGATACTGCAAAGGCGGTCCTAAGGGGGAAATTATACATAGCCATCCAAGCCTCACTCAAAAAAATAGAAAAATCCCGAATTCACCAATTATACACCTTAAAGAACTGGAGAAAAAACAACAAATGATGCCTAAGCCATGCATTAGAAGAGACATTATTAAGATTAGAGCAGAGATCAATGAATTAGAAACCAGAAATACAGCACAGCAGATCAAAAAAACTAGAAGCTGGTTCTTTGAAAGAATTAATAAGATTGATAAACCATTGGCCAGATATATCCAAAAGAAAAGAGAAAGGAACCAAATTAATAAAATTATGAATGAAAGGGGAGAGATCACGACTAACACCAAGTAAATAGAAACAATTATTAGAAATTATTATCAAAAACTATATGCCAACAAATTAAGCAACCTGGAAGAAATGGATGCCTTCCTGGAAACCTATAAACTATCAAGACTGAAACAGAAAGAAATTGACAACCTGAATAGACCAATAACCAGTAACGAGATTGAAGCAGTGATCAAAAACCTCCCAAAAATCAAGAGTCCAGGGCCTGATGGAGTCCCTGGGGAATTCTACCAAACATTCAAAGAAGAAATAATTACTATTCTCCTGAAGCTGTTTCAAAAAATAGAAACAGAAGGAAAGCTTCCAGACACATTCTATGAGGCCAGCATTACCTTGATCCCCAAACCAGGCAAAGACCCCATCAAAAAGGAGAATTTCAGACTGATATCCCTGATGAATATGGATGCCAAAATCCTAACAAAATCTTAGCTAATAGGATCCATTAGTACATTAAAAGAAAGATCTACTACGACCAAGTGGGATTTATCCCTGGGATGCAAGAGTGGTTCAACATTCGCAAATCAATGTGATAGAACACATTAATAAGAGGAAAGAGAAGAACCATATGGTCCTCTCAATGGATGCAGAAAAAGCATTTGACAAGAAACAGCATCCTTTCCTGATTAAAACTCTTCAGAGTATAGGGATAGAGGGAACATTCCTCAAGTTCATAAAATGCATCTATGAAAAACCCACAGAGAATATCATTTTCAATGAGGAAAAGCTGAGAGCCTTTCCCTTAAGATCAGGAACATGATAAGGATGCCACACTCTTTCCACTATTGTTCAACATAGTACTAGAAGTCCTAGCAACAGCAATCAGACAACAAAAAGAAATAAAAGGTATTCAAATTGGCAAAGAAGAAGTCAAACTCTCTCTTTTCGCAGTTGACATGATACTTTATGTGGAAAACCCAAAAGACTCCACCCCCAAATTACTAGAACTCATACAGCAATTCAGTAATGTGGCAGGATACAAAATCAATGCACAGAAATCAGTTGTTTTCCTATACACTAACAATGCAACTGTAGAAAGAGAAATTAGAGAATCGATTCCATTTACAATAGCACCAAAAACTGTAAGATACCTTGGAATAAACCTAACCAAAGAGGTAAAGGATCTATACTCTAGGAACTACAGAACACTCATGAAAGAAATTGAAGAAGACACAAAAAGATGGAAAAACATTCCATGCTCATGGATAGGAAGAATAAACATTGTTAAAATGTCTATGCTGCCCAGAACAATCTAAACCTTCAATGCCATCCCAATCAAAATACCAATGGCATTTTTCAAAGTGCTGGGACAAACAATCCTAAAATTTGTATGGAATCAGAAAAGACCCCGAATCGCCAAGGAAATGCTGAAAAAGAAAAACAGCTGGGGGCATCACGTTTCCTGATTTCAAGCTATATTACAAAGCAGTGATCACCAAGACAGCATGGTACTGGCACAAAAACAGACACATAGACCAATGGAACAGAATAGAGAGCCCAGATATGGACCCTCAACTCTATGGTCAAATAATCTTCGACAAAGCAGGAAAAAACATGCAATGGAAAAAAGACAGTCTCTTCAATAAGTGGTGCTGGGAAAATTGGACAGCTATATACAGAAGAATGAAACTCGACCATTCTCTAACACCATACTCAAAGATAAACTCAAAATGGATGAAAGACCTCAATGTGAGATGGGAATCCATCAAAATCCTAGAGGAGAACATAGGCAGTAACCTCTTCGACATCGGCCACAGCAACTTCTTTCAAGACACATCTCCAAAGGAAAGGGAAACAAAAGCGAAAATGAACTTTTGGGACTTCGTCAAGATAAAAAAACTTCTGCACAGCAAAATAAACAGTCAACAAAACAAAGAGGGAAACCACGGAATGGGAGAAGGTTTTTGCAAATGACACTACGGACAAAGCGCCGATATCCAAGATTTATAAAGAACTTCTCAAACTCAACACCCAAAAAACAAATAATCCAGTCAAAAAATGGGCAGAAGACATGAACAGACAGTTCTCCAAAGAAGACATACAAATGGCTAACAGACACATGAAAAAAAATGTTCATCATCATTAGGCATCAGAGAAATTCAAATCAAAACAACACTGAGATACCACCTTACACCAGTTAAAATGGCAAAAATTGACAAGGCAAGAAACAACAAATGATGGAGAGGTTATGGAGAAAGGGGAACCCTCTTACATGTTTGTGGGAATGCAAGCTGGTATAGCCACTTTGGAAAACAGTGTGGAGGTGCCTCAAAAAATTAAATATAGAGCTACCCTATGACCAGCAATTGCACTATTGGGTATTTACCCCAAAGACACAGATGTAGTGAAAAGAAGGGCTATATGCACCCCAATGTTCATAGTAGTAATGTCCGCAATAGTCAAACTGTGGAAGGAGCCAAGATGTCCTTCAACAGATGAATGGATAAAGAAGGTGTGGTCCATATATACAATGGAATATTACTCAGCCATCAGAAAGGATGAATACCCAACTTTTACATCAACATGGATGGAACTGGAGGAGATTATGCTACATGAAATTAGTCAAGCAGAGAAAGTCAATTATCATATGGTTTCACTTATTTGTGGAACATAAGGAATAGCATGGAGGACATTAGGAGAAGGAAGGGAAAAATGAAGGGGGGAATTGGAGGGGGAGAGACTGTAAGACTCTGGACAATGTAAGACTATGGACTCCGAAAAATAAACAGAAGGTTTTAGAGGGGAGAGGGGTGGAGGAATGGGTTAGCCTGGTGATGGGTATCAAGGAGGGCATGTATTGCATGGAGAACTGGATGTTATACACAAACAATGAATCATGGAACACTTCATCAAAAACTTATGATGTACTGTATGGTGACTAACATAACATAATAAAAGAAAGAAAGAGAAAGAAAGAAAGAAAAGAAAGAAAGAAAGGGAAGAAAGGGAAAGGAAGGAAGGGAAGGTAGGGAAAGAAGGGAAGGAAGAGAAGGAAGAGAAAGAAGGAAGGAAGGAAGGAAGGAAGGAAAGAAGGAAGGAAGAGAAAGAAAGAAAGAAAGAAAGAAAGAAAGAAAGAAAGAAAGAAAGAAAGAAAGAAAGAAAGAAAGAAAGAGAAAAGAAAGAAAGAAAGAAAAAAAAGAAAGAAAGTTAGTTAGTTATGTGGGCTGCTTTCCTGCCAGGCTTCCCAAGGTCATTATGCTCATGTGCAGTGCTAATCTGCAAAGGGGAGTAAGTACACTCAAGCAGCAGTCCTCAGAATTACTGGAGGAAAACATTTACCCAAGGAGCATTCTCTTTTAATCCCTACTCACTGGTGCTTTGGGAAGTGTTCTAAGGAGCAGAACTGGACCCATCTGTGAGACTGAATGAGGCTCTCATCTGGCTCATTTTGTGCCATGCATTTCAGTGTGTTGTTTGTTTCTAGAAGTAATGGAAGTGCCAACACAGTAATGGAAGTGCCAACAAAGGTCATGCATCCAAAAGTAATCAGAGGTAAAAGGACACACAACAAATCAGGGAAAAATAAAACTACTCTGCGTCTTCCACGACTTTGTGTGTTTGTAGAAGTTGGTGCTAATGAGGGAATTCAATGCCTGGATCCTGCCTGGAGACCCCAAAGAAATCCCCCCATGCCCCACCACCAGCCTCTCCTCCTGACATGCCTTCATCCCAGTGGGGCTCACCAGCTACAAGATGGGCCTGGGATTTTGAGGAATCCTACGATCTGGATTTAAATTCTGGCCCCTCACTGGATAAGCAGAGTGATAGGCTCCTGGTTACCGTCCATGTCCTGTGTCTGCTGTTACCTGGCAAAGCAGCTGCAGATGGAATTACAGTTGCTAACCAGCTGAGCATAAAAGAGATAGAGTACCTGGGAGAAGGCAAGGGGGCCCAACGAGATCACAAAGGTCCATGGAAATGAAGGATGAGGTGGCAGCCTGAGAAAGGGCCGGCCTGCTGCTGCCTGCCGAGGAGTAGAGGTGGCTCCAGGGGCTGGGATGGCAAGGAAATGTCAGAGCCCACTGACGCCCTGATTTTGCCTCAGCAAGTGCCGGCGAACTAAACGAACTCACGCGCTCAAAGTGTTCAACACACTGCCTGTGACGTAAGTGAGAAATTTCTTGCTATTATTCCCTGAAAACCTTGAGGATGTCTAATCTTCCCAAACCTCAGGTTTTATGGGGATAAATTAGGATAATTGTCCCTTGCTTCCCAGGTTTGCTGTGGGAAGTAAGATAATTTTTGTAAAGCCGATACTGAGTTTCTGAAATGCAACAGGCCCTCAGCCGGTGTTAGTGAAGAGGTGTAAGTGGCAAGAATTAAAGGCAGACCACACCAAGAGCCAGTGAGGGTGTGGATCACAGACTGCTGTAAATCATGAGTGAGACTCAGCACGACCACGCTGGTAAATGATTCATCTGTGAGGAAGGCTCAGTAATTCAGCTACTGACTGAATAGCTAGAGCAACCCTCACATGTGTGTTTCAGGAGGCGTGCACAAAAACGCTTACAGTAGCAATTTTGGTATTAGAAAGTGGAAAAAAAATGTCCGATGACAAGAAAATTGATAAACTGTGGTGTAGCCATATAATTGAGTCCTATATCCCCATAAACAGAAATGAAGTAATGCTTCACTCCAAGCATAAATGAATCTAAAATCACGATGTTGACAGTATAGTCATAAAAGCTTACATATAATAATACATAACTTACCTAAATCCACAAATATTCAGAACAATGTTATTCAAAGATTATATATATGTATGTGACAAAATACTAAGAAAATCAGGAGAAGGATTAAGACAAAATTCAAAATAGTATCTTAATTTTAGGGGCAAGAAGAAGGATATTGGGCATTTGAGGACAATACAAAGTTCATGAAAGCACTAGTTATTTCTGATTCTAGCTAATCAGTAGGCAAAATTATAAGACACAGAACGCACAGACTATTATAGAATAAAATAGGAAATACTCCATGAAAATTAAAATTTTCTGCTCATTGAAAGACACTATTAAAATGAATAGGCAAACTGCAGGATGAGAAAATACATTTTCTATACCCATATCTATATTTTTATATCAATATTGATTGTCACTGATCTATATAGATATATTATGACAAATGATTTATATATTCATATATAGATATAAATACAATGAATAACTTGTACCCAAAATACAGAAAGAGATCTTAACCATAAATAACAAAATCACAAACCCAATTAAAAAAGTGTGCAAAAGTGTTCAATACACATTTCAGCAGGAACAGAAACAGAATACCAGTAAATACATGAAAAAGTACTGCTCATCATTAATCAAGAGGGAAAAGAAAATTAAAATCATAATTTAACATTGAAACACACCCATTAAATTGGTTAATATTAAAATATCTAAATACCAATAATTTGAAAAATGTTAATTAGAAAGTGGAGTTGTTGGAACTGCCCTGTATTTTTGGTAGATATAAAAAGAAAGCCAGCTTGGCCTTTCTAAAAAATGTGAGACATACCTCCAGTCAAGTACAGAAATTTCACTTCTGTGCTTTTAACCACAGAAAATGAAATCAGATGTCCACAAAATGACTTGTACTAGAATGTTCCTAACAACTTAATCGATAAAAGCCCCAGACTGGAAACATCCAGAAGCAATTGGTGGCCTAATTATGCAAGGTCATCCTCCTCATCAACAAGAAACACAACCGGATGTATGAATCTCAAAAGATGCTAAATGAAAGAAGCCAGACACAAAAGATTGCACTCTGTGTAAGTCCACACAGTGGACTCCACACTTACATGCAGTTCCTTGAGCAGGCAAAACTAGTCTGTGGTGAAAGAGACAGAAGTGTTTTCTGAGGGGCTGAGCAGAAGGGTTCGGTGTGACAGTGAAAGGAAGGACCAGAAGGGGATCTCCTGTGGTGATGGGAAGCTCCACATTTTCATGGGGTTGAGTGGTCCATGAGTGTATGCATTTGTCAAAACTCATCAATCCACACAGAAAAATCTGGGTATTTGTTTATTTGTAAATCATACCTAAAAGAAATTTTGAAAAAAAAAATCTTACCCCTGTGTACTTTTGCATTTGTCCACAGCTATTTCTTCTCTTGGGCTTCCCTCCTAACCTCACGTGACTGCAATGTACCTGAAACCTTAAAATGAATCTGCAACGTAGCTGATAAAGGCATCTGGAAAATGAGGTCCCGGGCAACAAAGGGAAAGTAAAGTATCCCAAGTGCTAACTGACCACTCACAGAAGTGTATCTGCTCGCCCTGTGGACCAGGCTGGTTCTCAGAACCAGATGCTTCCGTGGCCGTTGTATGGTGGGGTCAGGAAGCAGATGGTGTTGGGGAATACAGGCTGCATCTAAATAGGGCAGCTCCAAACAACTGCTGACATGTAGGAATTCAGGTCCAGGGTGGCCAGATGTCTAGATTGTCCAAGAAAAAATAGAAATCTGGATTTTTAAAAAGTGAAATCTCCAAGTTCAAATGCAAGCTCAAAATTTTAAAATTAATTTCAAATCAATTACAGCCCATCGGTAACAAACCTAGCTACACAGAGCATTGCATTGAAAGCAGGAAAATATATGGGAGTCACCAAATTTTCACGGGTTGTCTGTGAACTTTTAAGTTGTCCTGCTAAAGCAAATCAAGAACAGTCTCAGGAAGTCACAAAAGTCTGGGAGTCCTCTTCATATCAACCTACCCCACTTTCTAAAGTCTTGGTATCTAGACACACTGACATGGCAAGTATTGGGAACTGCACGATGACACATAGATAGTAATAAGGAACTGAGGGTTTACATTTGGTTTCCTACACATTTGTCATCGACTCTTCTGAGCACTTTGTAGCATCATTGCCTGCTCTGGCCATCCCTCCTCAGCCTCTAAGCAATGACCCTCCTAACTGTCACCACGTCCAAGTTGAGAACCTAAGTACCTGCAAACTGTCCCCCCTTCTTTGTTCCCTTGGGCTCCCATTACAGACCAGGAATTTTTAAAGTATAACAATAGCTCTATTCATCTAATCCCCACCCCCAAACATTGCAAATTGTTATTGTTATATTATCTTTGATAAGCTATAATTGTCACCTTTATTTGTCCATGCCATGCTAGCAGAGGGATTCCCTTCATGGTGTCCAGTTGGAACCTGGAGGGTAGAGACTGCGCCATCACCAGTGTCTGGCCCCTAGTGGACCCTCAAAAATATGTGTTAAATGTTTGAGTCAATGAAAGGATGAATAACTATGCAAACACTGGAATGGGGCAAACGCTCATTTAATCTGGTTTAAAGAAGTAGCATTAAACACTTAACTGTTCCAAGGAGAGTAAGGAATTCTAACATCTCATATTCTCGTTTGCTGGGCGTCTGCTATCTGCCAGGCTCTGTGTTCGTCTCTTAAAGTCATTAGCTCACAACAACATCACACAGAGCAGGTACTTTTTTCCGCCTTTTATGGGTGAGGGATCTAACACCCCTCTAGAGAGGTTACATAAGAGGCTCCATTTCACGTGATTCACGATGAATCAGAATCTAACCTGGTTCTGCCCAGCTCCAAAGTTTATGCTCAGCTTAATGCTACCTTTATGTTAAATTAAGCCTGATTTCCTTTAGATAAAGGTATGGTGGGGATTGGGCGTGTGTTTTCCCTAAGGTCCTTCAAGCCTTTCATGGATCCCCATTGCCAGAAGGATAACACCAGACTCCCTAGCAAGGAATAAAATGCCCTTCCCAAACTGTACTCAGCCCTGAGCTCCAGGATGGGACAAACATGCCGCGCCCTTCTCCATATTCATCCCTTCGCTGCCACTTATTTCGACCTAGAACGTCCTCCTCTCCTCCCAGATGGAGTAAAATCCGGTCCTTATGCATCTGATTTAATAGAGAAGATCAATTATCAAATGAAGATTTGTGTCACATAAATGTGTTTTGTCAAAGAACTGACCACCAGCTACCTTCTCACTGTATTTTTGCAGCTTTGTTAAGCAGCTTTACTGAGGCTTAATTACATACAATACCTTCACTAAATTTAATTACATAACTGTGAGTTATGACAAATGCACCTGCCATGTGTCTTGACCTCAAGCACACAAAGAGCTCCTTTGCATCCCTCTGCAGACATTCTCCCCCAGACGCTGGCTACCACTTACTGGCTTGGTCCCCACAGTTCTTCCCTTTCTCCTTTTATTCTCTTGTTTCTGAGTCAGACTGTATATAGCCTTTTGTGCTCAGCTTCTTTCACTTAGCATAACATCTTCTGGCCTGCAAATTTTCTGACAGGAAATTTGCAGTCATTCTTACTGTTGTTCTGTATGAAAGATATGTTTTCCTCTGGCACTTTTAATATCTTCTCTTTTTCACGGGTATTCCTCAATTTGATTATATTTGAGATTATTTTCTTTATGGTTATTTTGTTTGTGATTTGTTGAGCCTCTTGGATCTGTGGCTTTATAGTTGTCATCCAGTTTGAAAATTTTTCAACTATCATTTTTTCAAATATTTCTCCTCTTGCTCTTCTTCTAGGATTCCAGTTACACTCAGGCTTGATGGCTTAACATCATCCCATACTTCACCCGTGGTCTCTTTATTTTCCTTTTCAGTCTTTTTCTCTATGTATGTCATTTTGGATAGTTTCTATTACTATGCCTTCCAGCTTGCTGATTCTTTGTCCTGCAGTGTCTAATCTCATGTTTATTTCTTCTTTTTCATTTCAGCTAAATCTAGACACCCTGTTTCAGTCTTTTTGTCATACTTGTTTTTTCCTCCTTCATCAACATGACTTTGCCTCTATCAGCTTGAACAAAGGGAGTGTGTTTATCATAACTGTTTTTAACATCTCTGTCTACTAATTCTACAACTCCTATTGCTTCTGGGTCTGTACCTACGGATCAATTATTACCCTCCCTGTCATGACTTAAACACCCCTGCTCCTTTGAATGCTTGGCAATTTTTATTAGATGCCTGACATTTTGAATTTTGTATGATTATGTCCTGGATTTTTATGAATTTCTTTACATAATATTGGCCTTTGTTTCATCATGTGTCAAGTTACCTGAAATTGGTTGTATCCTTTTGAGGCTTGTTTTAAGCTTTGTTAGGATGGATTCAGAGTAGGCTTTTAATAGCTAATATGGTCATAGTATGAAGGAGAGCTATTTCTGAGGACACTACCTGAGGTCAAGTGTAGACTGGGGTCTCCACTCTGGCTGGTGAGATCCACTCTGTCCGCCATTACCTGGGCTCCATGAATAGTTAGCCGCTTGCATTATGCAGCTTCTCTCCTCAGGTGGAAGATATTTCCTCCCATGCTTGTGCAACCACTCAAGGGGACTTGCGGGTCGCCAGAGCACTCCGTGCAGCCCCTCCTCTCTTGCACTCTGCCCCACAAACGTCACTCATGTTCTGCCTCCCCAGCACGGTCTCCTACACGCTCTGGTCATGTTCTTCCTCTCTAAACCTCACCTAGCTTTGCTTCACTTTGCTCAAGGATATGGTCCTGCACATCCCGACATTGAATGTCAAGAAACCAGTCCTTTGTGTATTTTGCCCAGTTTTCTATTTGCATAAAGTGGGACTATGAATCTGGTCTCATTGCTCCAATATGGCCAAAGTACTTGAAAATAAAATCTTACAGAAAGAAATACGAATTGCTTGCAAGCTTTCAGCTTTTTCCCAGATGTTTCTCCACATAAACACCATTGCTGTGGCAAATTTAAATTTAAGACCTGAAGTTTCCAGGGCCGGGCCGGGGGGGACGGGGGGAGGAATTGGGGAGTTACTAATCAACAGGCACACTGTCTCCTCTAGGCAAGGTGAAGAAGCTCCAGGGATCTGCTGTACAGCATCTGGCCGACAGCCAACAATTCTGTGTAGTTCACTTCAGATTTTGTTGAGAGGGTACATCTCAAGTTAAATGTTCTCACAACAATAAAATTATGTTTTTAAAAGAGTAAATTAGAGAGACCAAGGCATCCTACTCCTGTTCTTTTGAACCCTCTCCACACCATTCCTTGCGGCCCTGCTTCAACACAACAGAACATCAGGTTCCCAACCCAGCCTCCAGTGCGACTGTTCTGCTCCTATTTGGAATTTTGTAAGGCCTGTCACTCTCTCTGTGCATTGCCACCTTCCACCATGTGAGTGTGACTCACAGTGACCCTTTGACAGCCTGTGAAACAGACACTTATTACCAGCTTCAATTCAACATGCCTTCTGTGCCCGTTTCTTTTCCATGACACCCACACTGACAGTGTCACAAAAACAGTGTTTGTGCAAAGTTATATCCACTTAGAAGTTAAAAGTCTTAGTTCTTAACTAAAATTTTATTACATGCTCAGATAATAAAAATAATCTTTGCCAATGGTACTTTATTTTAGCAACAAATAGGTTAGAACTCGATTTCTCAGGTTCTGCTATCCCTCGGCATCTGGTTCTGTTTAGACATGCTGGCCTCATTTCTCATGTACATACACAGACACCTGCCCTGAGTTCCTGACTCTTCTATTTGAAAGAAAATAGATAAAATGCACTCTGGTGTCTGACTGACAAATTCTCTCTCTGGTATCTGATTTTATCCCTTAAATAGTCATTTTCGAATAGATTTGCAGAGATGACATTATTTTATGAACTTATGCTATGAATAGGTATTATAGTTCTTACATGTTAATTTATTTCATTAATTTTTCTTTTATTTTCTTCAAAACTTCTTGTACCATAATGGGTATGAATATGAGGCTATTGCTAAGTAAACTCACCCAGCTCATATCCTCCTGCTCCAGAAGAGAAGCCCAAAGCCTGTGGCTTTCATCCTTTCATACATGTTCTGGTATGAATTATGACTAGTATTCGCTCACATGTAAAGACAAGGATATGGTTGCAAAGAAATGATAGAAGATGACAATTCATCAGAAATACTGAGCTCCTGGAAGAGAAAGGCTATTTCATCCAATTCTGTGGATCCAGGGCCTAGAACAGAGTCTGCTCTCAGTAAAAGTCTGTGCACGGTGCTCCAGATCCAGGTTTTGCAGCTCTGCACTACTGATGTTTGGGATGAGCTAGGTCACGGTTGCAAGGGGCTGTCTTACACATCATACGATGCTGAGGACCATCTTTGGCCGCTACTTATTAGAAACCAGGGGCATAGTACCTTCAGTTACCCCAAACCTCTGCAATGCCAAACGTCTCTTATGGGAAAACATTGCCCCCATGTGAGACCTGCTATTCCAAATACCTTGATTAACTCATGCTCCTGTATCCTATTCACTTCGGGATGTTCTAAGGTGCCGTTTTCAATATTTAAAACCAGTAAGGCATACGCAACAAGTTGACTTGGCAATCAATACGATGGTTTTTATAAAATCGTAGACTTTTACAGCTATAAAAAAAGAGCATTTGATGGAAAAGAGTGAGAGAGATTCTTTAGCCTATCTCTTCATAACATGGGCAAAAACAAAACAATGCAAGAAAAAATAAAACAGGAATACAGGAAAACAAAACAAAATAATACAGGGAAGAAATAAAGAATAAAGGAATAATAATAAAGAAAAAAATTTACTTTAGGTTCAAAGTAGTGATGTGATTTGCTAACAGTGACTCAAATTTTTAGTCACAGAAAAAGCTTCAGAATCCAGGCTTTCTGATTTGCAGTCTAGGACTACTCCCAGCACCATATTGCTTTGTGTACTTCCCATCTGTGTAGATGGGAACAAATAAAAACAATAAAGGCTAATATGTATCAAGCTCTTACTATCATCCAGGCAATTGTTTACGTAATTTGCATGTACTTTCTCATTTAATCTCCATAGCAACTGTTGTAGGAGTTAGGTGAAATTATCACCTGCATTTTATAAGTTAAGAGATTAAGTAAATGGTCAGTCCCAGGTCCTTCATCTAGTAAATGGCAGTTAATTTACAGTTAGAGGTCTTTAGAAGTGCCTACTTCTAAAGAAGACGTCTCCTGTGTGATCATTGTTGAACCTTGGCCAACATGCGCCCTAACAGCCCAGCCCAGTCCAGTCTGGAATGTATACCATGCTTGTTTCTCTTCTGAACAGCTCCGTGGCCTCAACCGCAAGATCCTTCCAAATGTCTATGACAGAGAACTGAAATTAATGGAAACTATCCCTGTTCAATGACTTTGAATGAACCCATTGACCCACATTCCCAGGCCCAGAGATTCATCTGTGGTTCTAGCAGATAGCCACAACCTGTTTCAAAAAGCAGTGATTCACCTCTTACTCTGAAACACAAATGAGTCCTGTGAAAGTCATAACTAATGCATTGGACAACATCCACTAACACGGGACTCACTCTACTGGGAATACCATTGCATGTGTATTTAGGATGCAAATAAAACAGGCCATAGATGGATCAGATGGGGGGGAATGCAAGAACTCGTTTGTGCTACTGGGGACGTGATGTGAAATCAGAGCTGTGATGCTGGAGGGGGTCCCCAGGGACCTCCTCTGAATACTGAGGAACTCGGTCTGCACACATGGCATAAAGATCAGAAAAACATGGTGTTCTGACCCTTGGTATTGGTACTGGCTCTCTTCCCTTTACCCAGAAAGCTTATGAGTAATTCCACTGCACCCCATCTTCTCATCTAGTCAACCACAGGCATGTTTGTTGTCTTTATAACTAGTATTTTCACAGATGCCAAAAAGATGAGCTAAAAGTTTTGTCAGAGACCATATTTTGAATGTCATATAAAATTTAAAATTTAATTTACATGAATTACATTAAAATGCCATCATGACATTAGTAATTGGCCATAATAGGATGTAACTAGGAAAGGGGCTGGAGAAAATTAGCCAGAAGCAGCCATAGACGCACAGCAAGCATGTGGACCCAAGAAGCCAGTCTCCTCCTCAGGGCCAGAATCCCCTACGTAATTCCTGGTTTAATATTTCCAGCCACCTGAAGGCTTGCAGCTCCTTCAATTGTTGAAAGACTAATTGTTAGAGATGTTTTCCTTTAACAAGTTTTGATCCTAAGGAAGACACACAAAATTCTGTGTGCCTGTTTGCAGAGGATAGATTGCACATGATCGTCCAGTCGGAGGAGGAGGAGGAGGAGCACCTGTGAATCCCCTGCTTAGTGCTGCCTGGTCACGGATGCTCCAGGTTTCATGTTCCTGGAAAGGGATAGGAAGGAACTTACATTTCAAGTGTCCCAAACAGACTAGATCTAGAGCCTCTTACAACCTTTGGATCGCATGAATCTCTGAATTTCGCTACCTGTTCTCTTCTAAAACATAAGAAATTTTCATGAACAGAACTGTAGATAAAGAAACTGAAGCATAAGGGAATTATGGCAGACAGTCAAATGATTATACATCGCTACTGTGAAGCCAAGAGGGTAACTCCAAGTGAGACAAGAAAAAGACCATGGTCATGGTTGGTAGGGAAAAACCACCCTGTTTTCTGAATTTCTTTTCTTCTTTGTTTCTGTCCTTCAAGTCCTCCCAGAAATGCTAGCCCAGGGGAAAGTTCCTGCCTTCTTGTACAGAATCTCATCAGAAAGAGTCCGCACACCCTGTCCAAATGCAGTGACAAGCACTGTGATGATTTCCAACTGCTATCATGCAGTGAAAGGAAATGAAGAAAACTTTCATTTTTGTCTTCATGTTCCTCTGTTATAACAAGAGACTCTCATTTCGGTGCACATTTTGAATAGCAAATAGTCCTTGTTGGATTTCAAGGGAAGGAGACAATTATGTCTCTTGTCATCTCAGTGCTAAATAAGCCACAGATTCCTTTTCTCCAAGATACAATCCGACGTCTCTTTATTTAGAAACCAGGGCAGCATTAAGCCCAACATTTACCTCCTTGATATTAATGACAACTGCACGAAATTGCTGCAAGAATTAGACTTTATTCTTCCCTACTGCTGTTGCTGATATGACAAAACAGTATTTAATAGAGTGAGCGAGCTCTGTTCTCAACAAACAGAAGAACAGGTCAGGAAACTACCCTCATCTCTGAGAAGCCTCCCCTTGCTCAGGGCTCCAGAGAGGGTTAGATACTTGGTGCTTTGGGGCTCCAGTGTCACCTGCAGAGGTAGATGGAAAACTGGACTTTTTCATTATTGGAAAGTACAGCAAGTCTAAATTTAATAAAGCATTTTAATGTCCAGACTATAAAAATCAACTCTGACATGTGCACTTCTTAGTCTGAATTTTTTAATAGTAAAGGAACATCCAAGGAATATTAACTTATACTAGACCCCAGAGATTATCTGCTTAAGTGCTGTCAATATTCTTCAAGATGAAGGCGTGCTGTGTTGAGGGTCTGTTTCAAACTGACAAATTAGACTGATATCTATGTAAAGGTAGACTCTTGTACTTTAGGGGAAAATATATATATTCTACTATAAGGAGAAAACAATATAGCTTTCTTTGTTTGAAAAACCATAAGTTTTTTTAGATCATTAGTGGGAAAGACCATGTTTTTTTTTTTAATTTTTAAATTTTTTAAATTTTTAAATTTTTTTTAAGACCATGTTTTAAATATAATTCTCCTTTGATTTGTACAAGACTTGTCAATTCTATTTTCTTAGTATCTCTGGATTCAGCTCCTCATATCCATCCTGACTGTGTTATTTCTCTCTCTTGAATGATACAGTAAACTCACCTCCCCCTCTCCTGGCCTCTGTCTCTGATTTGCCCTTTTGGGTAGAGCCACCTTGAACTACTTGCCCCAGGATTATTTCAAAGAAACACATAAATGGGTGTGAGGTTGTGGCAAGCTGACAATCCTCTTCTACTGCAGACAGTGCCTCGGGGAGTCCTCAGAAACCCCCTCAGACCCCCTCTTAGAGTCATCTTAGATTAGGGGCAGTGTTTGGAGTCTCGCAGTCAAGCCTAAGCCACCGGAAGGCCTTATTTGGATGAGTTACAGAACTCTCAGCTGGAATATTTGCATCTCTAAGATCATTGCGGTGTGGGTGTCATATACACCCCACCCTGCTGACATGGGGCATATAAAGCAATCCTGGGCAGAGTGTCTTTTTTCTTCATGGACGTATGGTTGACACACAATGTGACATTAGTTACAGGTGTACCACATAGTGATTGGACAGGTCTACACGTCATGCTGTGCTTCCCACACATTGCTAATACAAACGGGTGGGATGCCTTTATCATGAAGAATCTAGCATGTAGTGTATCCTCAATCATTGGTAACTGCCATTGTTGATAAAATAAACTCGTATGTATCCTCAATCATTGGTAACTGCCATTGTTGATAAAATACACTCATATGTATCCTCAATCATTGGTAACTGCCGTTGTTGATAAAATAAACTCATATGTATTCTCAATCATTGGTAATTGCCATTGTTTATAAAATAACTCATATTTCTTGAAAGAGGAAGCAGAACATGAATGATTAGGGGGAAAAAAAAAAAAAAAAGGAAAAAACGACATCACTGTTGTCCCATAACTAAAAATGCTGCCAGTGCAAACCTGAGGCCTGGTTAAGAGGGACGTTGGCTACTTGCAATCACACCCAC
Organism: Halichoerus grypus; assembly: GCF_964656455.1. NCBI lineage: Eukaryota > Metazoa > Chordata > Mammalia > Carnivora > Phocidae > Halichoerus > Halichoerus grypus. The sequence goes on from NC_135718.1 coordinate 84,168,253, forward strand.
TTCCACTGCCTGAAAAGTACAGCACATAGAAAGAATAGCACCAGAATCTTCTTGGGTAACTGCAGTGGGGAGAACAGGTGCTCGTTGGCCCCTGGCCTGACCCTTTCCACCTACAACCTTCCCTTCTCAATGACTCGGGGTCAGACCAGTCTCCACGATCAAGACTTGGCCTGAGAAATACTCCACATTCTACAAGGAGAAGGTATGAGGGCATTTCAAGACGCTTTCAGTTCTACCCAAGCATCTCTGGGAAAGACTGAGATGACCACCATTTCATCCCAACATACAAATCCCGATCAGGATATTTCAGAGGGCAAAACTGTAAAAATTGTGATCAAATCCAATACGTCAGTATTCCCTTTTAAGGGGCATACTTTTGGTGTCAGTTTTAAAAACTCAAACGATAGATTCTGAAGATTTTCTCCTGTGTATTTTTAGAAAAGCTTTGTAGTTTTATGTTTTACATTTAAGTCTCAGATCTTTTTTGAGGTAATTTTTTTTTTATTTCAATTCAGTTAGCCAACATAGAGTACATCATTAGTTTGTGATGTAGTGTTCAATGATTCATCAGTTGCGTATCACACCCAGTGCTCATCACATCATGTAACTGGGTGACGGGCAGTAAGGAGGGCACATGATGTGTTGAGGTAAATTCTGTATCTCTATCTCTTTCATGAAAACAGAATTGTTGTTGTTGTTTTTGTTTGTGTGTTTGCCTGTGGGGGTCCCATGCTCCAGCACCGTTCATTGGAAAGGCTCTCCTCTGATCCTTCCTCTGTTAACTGCTTTTACACCTTTGTCAAAAATAAACCAGCTGGCCATGTTCATGTGGGTTTCTTTTGGGACTGTCTACTCTGTTTGGATAATCTATGTGTATGTCCCACTGCCAACACCACGCAGATTTAATTACTGTAGTGAAAAAAAAGAAGTCTTGAAATCAAGTAGACTCATGCCTTTCACCTTATTTTTCTTTTCAAAATGAGTTTAGCTATTTTAGTTCCTTTGCTTTTCCAAGTAAATTTAGGAATTGTCTATATCTACAAAAAAAATAAAAGAACTTATAGGAATTTTGATAGGAATTTTGTTAAATCTGTGTATCGGTTTGGGAGAATTAAGATCTTTACTGTACTGAGTCTTCAATGCATGGAGGTGGTATAAATATCCATTTATTCAGATCATCTTTGATTTCTTTCATTAGCATTTTGAATTTTTCTACATGCAAGTCCTATACATGCTTTATTAAATTTACACTGAAGTATTTCATTTTATTCAGCAATTATATAAGGTATTATATTATTTGTGTTTGCATGTTGATAGTATAAAGAAGCAAATTGATCTGTGTATGTTTATCTTGGATCTCATGGCCACATTCATCTCATTTACTAATTCTAAGAGATTTGTTGTTGCTGAGATTCTTTAGGATTATCTATGTAGACAACATTGTCATCTGCACATAATTTCACTTCTTCCTTCCCAATCTGAATATTTTTGTGTCATTCTCTTTTCTCATTGCACTAGCTGGAATGCCCAGTACAATACTGAAAAGAGGTGGTGAGAAAGGACATTCTCACTTGGCCGTCTAGCAGGAGAGCACTCAGTTGCTCATGATTGAGCATGATGTTAGCTGTAGGTCTTCTGTAGATGCTCTTCATCATGTTGAGGGTGTTACCCTCTATTCCTAGTTTGAGGAGAGATTTTATCACGAATAGGTGTTGTATTCTGTCAAGTGAATTTTCTGAATCAATTGGCATGGTTATATAATTTTTCATCTTTAGTCTGTTGATGTGGTAGATTACAATGATTTGTTTTTGAATGTTCAACATGTCTTGTATACCTGGAGTAAATCTCACTTGATCATGATGTATGATTCTTTTTATACAGGAGATTTGAAATACTAATATTTTGTTGAGGATTCGTGAATCTGTGGTCATGAGAGATATAGGTCTACAGTTTTCCTTCCTTTTAATGGTTGTTTTTTTTTTTTTTCTGCTTTTGGTATTACAGTAATTATGGCCTCATAGAATGAGTTAGTAAGTGTTTTCTCTGCTCCTATTTTATAGAAGAGATGGTGGAGAATTGGTATCATTTCTTCCTTAAATGTTTGGTAAAATTCCCCACTGAAATCATTTGGACCTGGTGCTTTCTGTTTTGAAGGTTATTAATTATTGATTAAATTTCTTTTGTAGGTATAGGCCTATTCAGATCATCTACTTCTCCTTATGTGAGTTTTTTTTAGTCTGCTTCTTTCAAGGAATTAATGCTTTCTATCTAATTTATAAAACTGGAGTGTAGGGAATTGTTTATAGTATTCCTTTAGTATCTATTTAATGCCCATGAAATAAGTGCTGATGAACATTTTCAAATTTCAGTAGTGGACATATGTGTCTTCTCTCTCTTTCTTCTTCTCCAGCCTGGCTAGAGGTTAATTAATTTTATTTATATTTTCAAAGATGCAGTTTTTGGTTTTGTTGATTTTCTCTATTGTTTTGCTGTTTTAAATTTCATTGAAATCCTCTCTTTTTCTTATGTTGGCTTTATGCTTAAATTGCTCTTCTTTCTACTAAGTGGCATCTTAGTCTGTTGATTTTACACCTTTCATCTTTTACCATATATACATTTAAAACTATAAATTTTCCTCTGAACATGGCTTTCACTACATTCTACAAATTTTGATAAATTTTATTTCTATTTAGTTCAAAAAAAATTTTTTTAATCTCTTGAGACTTCTCCTTTGACACATGTATTACATAGAATTATTCTATTGAAACTACCAATATTTGGGTATTTTCCAGCACTCTTTCTATTATTGATTTATAGTTCAATTTTATTAAACATTTATTAAACATTTTTAATGTTTTATTAAAACATACTCTGAAAACATACTTTGAATGAATTATATGAATTTGTTAATGTGTATTTTAAGGTCCAAAATGTGTCTATCTGTGACAATGTTCTATGTGATCTTGAGAGGAATGTTAATACTGCTGTTGTTAGATGAACTATTCTATAATTGTCAATTAGATTAAGTTTATTGGTAGTGCTATTCAGGTTAACTCTATTCTTATTGATTTTCAGACTGGCTGGTCGGTCTATAAATTACTGAAAGGTGCTGAAATATCCAAATGTAATAATGGATTTATCTTTTTTTTCTTTTCAATTCTTAACAGTTTCTGCCTATGTATTTGCATGCTCTGTTGTTGGTTGTGTACATGTTAAGAACTGTTGTGTTATCTTGGAGAATAGATCCTTTTATCATTATGTAGTGCCTCTCTTCATTTTGAAATGTTCCTTGTTCTAAAGTTGTTTTTTCTGAAATTAATATAGCTACTCTGGCTTTCTTTTGAGTACTTTTAACTTAGTGTATCTTTCTCCATCTTTTGCTTTTATATTTAAACTGGTTTTCTTATAGATGAGACATAGTTGAGTCTTGATTTTTATATGCTAGAACAATTTCTGTTTTTTAATTTAGATCATTCACATTTTAAGCGATTATTGGTATAACTGAATAAAGACCTACTGTCACTTCTTTATTCATTACACATTTTTTATTTTTTTCTTTCCCTGTCTTTCTTTGCCTTCTGTTTTTAATTAAATCTTCTATATAATTCCCATTTACCTCCTGACTAAGCATACTGATCATACTTCTTTTGTATTTTACTTATTGGTTGCCATTGAGTTTACAATATACACTCATAACTAAGCTAAACTCATCTTCAAATAATACTGTATCACTTCACTTGTAGTATACACACCTTATAACAGGATATTTCCAATTCTTCCCTCCCTTTTCTTATGATATTGCTATCATACATTTATCCATATGCTATAATCACTCAATAAATTGCTACTATTACTTCAAATAGCTATTACTTTAAACAGCTTTTACATCAATTCATATTAAAAAATATAAAAGATGTTATTTTACCTTCTTTCTTCCTTTTCTGATGCTTTGCCTTTCTTTCTGTAGATCCAAGTTTCTGCCCTTTATCATTTTATTTTTCTCTGAAGAACTTCTTTTAATATTTCTTGCAGGGAAGGGTTACTGACAATGAATTCCCTCAGTTTGTTTGTCTAAGAAAATATTTACTTTCTGCCTTCTTGCCATCTTTCAGAGTCTTCTTATGTGTGTTATATATGATATCCAGGACCATCTTTTAAATGCCAATGATTTAGTTTTATGTCTAGAATTCCTAAAATAATTTTTTAATCTCCCTTTTCTTTTCCATCACCTCTTCTTTTCTTTCTCCTTGTTCCTCTTTTTTCTTCATCTTTTGTATAGTGTCTTGTTATTTCTTTATATTTGTTAGTTCATTTTTCTCCCTTTAATTATTTTAAATGTATTTATTCTTTGTTATTTTTCTGCTGACTCTCTCTTCTAGTTTTTGTGACTGTTAATCTTCTGATTGTACTATTTGCAAATTTTCTTCATAAAGGATCATTTCATTGAATGGCTTTTGTGGTATATGTTTGTATGTGTGTATGCATGCATGCACAAGTGTATGAGTGTGTGTATATGAGAGAGGGAGAGAAAGGAAAGAAAAGAGAAAATGAAGACAGAGGTTAAGAACTTACATTCAGTGGAAATTGTTTATGGTTTGCTTGTTTTCATTCTTTACATATTTTGTCAAAGCATCACGAACCCCGGGTAAAGAAAGAAAAAAGATATGAAATATGAAAATAATGGTGAAAGATAGAATGAGATGGCATAACCTACATTTAATATGAGAATGAAATATGCAAACAGGGAGAAGTGTTGCTACAGAACCATTTTGGTTTTTATCTTCTTGAAATCCGTGTATTCCATGGGTCAGAAATCAGTTTGTATGGGAATTTCTTGGCTTGGAGATTGCATCATCATGCAAGTAATATTAACTGATAGTCCATACTCGCACAGATTTTTCTCTTGCTTTTCTGAGCCACAGGTTGAGATCTTTTTTGTCTTCCTTTAAGTGAAGGATTCTCTCTTCCAGGGCAGCTACTGTATTCAGGGTCCCCAGTAAGCAATAAGTATTACCATTTAATTGGTGCTTTGATATGCTAATTAACAACTATACTTATATACTTTTAGAACTGAGCACTCCATTAAATATGTTGTTCACAGAGATACAGATAATGCCTGAATTTAAACATTACTAATGTATACTTCTTTTAAAATAATCCACAAATTGGGCTTTTTATTAACTCAGTGTAAGCATTACCCATTAATCTGAATTAGTGAAATTTCCCCATGCACCTGCTGCTCTACTTACTCAGAGGGATGGACTGGGGCCATATATTACCCAGGAGAGAAGAGGCGTCATACGTATACCATCACTGACTACTCTGTATCAGACACGAGTTTAGCACTTTACACATGGTATATTGCTTAATCCTCTTGCAACCCTACAACTCCAGTTCTGTTACATCCTCGTTTCACAAAGGCTTGGGTTATAAGTGACAGACCTGGTATCCACAGGTAGCTCTGTCTCCTGAGTGAAGACATTAATCCTTGCATTCTGCTGTTAGGAAGTTTGAATGTAGAGAATTAGGGAAGATTTATAAGTGATGCTAGTCCTTTCAGGTTTAAGTACACATAGGTCTATGACAAATATGTGGAATTTCATTGGCATGCAGTAAATATGGGTGGGAGGGAGGAACTATGAAAGGGTGGCTTGAGGAAAGTCTTGGAGGTGATGGATATGTTCACTCTTCTGCATTTGGTGATGTCTTCACATGCTGAAGTAATGAAATTGTACAGTTTAAATATATGAAGTTTATTGCAAATCAATTATACTTCAGTTAGGCTTTCTCAAATGGTTTGTTCAGTAGGTAAACATCCCCCATTTTAATATCCTTCATGTTGGGTATTCTTAATCTGAAGAATGTTTGGTTTTGATAATGTTGAATTTTACCTGAGTCCCATGCTTCCAAAGAGCAGTGATGTTATGAAATCCCCTCACTCTTTTGTCTTCCAAAATGCCTCCAATTTTTTGTGCTCTGTGGAATAGCCACCCCCCAGGGGCCACCCTGCTCCTGTATATGTCAAGAAAATGCCATCCCCACCAACCTCACGACTCCCAAAGGGTCATGATGACTAGCTTGTTTACCTGCCTCTACAAAACCTCCTCTCCTTTTCTTTGAGATCCTTCTCATTAATGAACATTCTCCCTACTGCAATGGCCTGAATAAAATCATCGCACTGATTGTCCAGTGCATCTTGTCTTTCTCAGTTCCCGGAGACGTTCACAGAATCTTACCCATGCTGCACACGTTTCTGTCATAAGGCTTGCCTGGGTAATGGGGGCACAGACTCTGTGCAGGGGGCAGTAATATTGGGGTTCTGGTCAGTTGTCAGTTGTTTACGTGTCACTATAAACCCCTTGTCCCTGTATTTTCAGGAACGGGTAGAAACAGTTTTATTGTTGTAGAGGTTAATCTTCTTTTTCTCATTTGTCTTTTCCATAGTGTCTGTGCACTATATTGACAGGAAAATGAGAGCAGAATGAGAAATCCAGTCTGTAATGTTCTCGGTCTTATTTGGGGTGAGGTGGACGTAAAATCTTACTGGTGAGGCTGGATTTGTACCGATTTTGCTCCACTCATGTCTCTAAGTCATTTAGTCCAACTACCAAGGAGACAGATTGGATAGGTTATTTGTGAGGAGAGACTATCACGGCAAGGAGAAATGGGAGCAATAGTGTTTGCTGAATGGAGATTCTCTTGTGCAAGAGGCATCATTTCAGGTCAGAATGGTCTCCAATGTCCTTTATAGGAAAAGAATGCAATGTATTTCTCTTAAAAAAAGTCATCCCTCGTTCTTCCTCTATGACAAGAGTGAATTTCCCGGGACATCCCATACGTAGTCTGTTATTACACTGGCTTGAAGCCTCTACTCACGAATATGCCCAAAGACATGTTATTTATTGCTCTGAGATGAGAGTGTTAGTGTTGTAAAAATGTTTGCTCCCATAAAACCACATTGTTTTCTCCTAATAATTAATAGCTTTGGGCACCAAATACAACCAACAGCAATTACTGCATGTCTCTTAGTTGTAAGCAGCTTTTTCAATTTTGTGCTGAGGTTGGGCCTGATTTGGAATTGACATATAGAACTATGAACAAAACATGCTCAGCAGGGACACTCCCCAATCAGAGATTGCCTCTGGGCAATAGGGCAAAGAAAAGAAGGATGGAGGGTCACAGTCCCAGCAGCAAAGAGGAGAGGTGGGGGGAAGTCACTGGAGACCATCAGTTCAAACCAATTGTCTTATTAACGCGCTCTTGGGATAAACAGCTAAATGTACCTATCAAAGTAAGATGATCTGTCATGAGCACAAATTCCACTAACAGCCACCCATGATATAGAAGAGGAATGAAGAACATTTGTAAACCATGTAAGCTGTTTTACTAAATAACAGGCAACTGCATGAATAAGTACCAGACTCCTACAGAGTTATATGATACACTGGGTGCTAGGAATTTAAAAACTGAATCTTAAACCACATGAAATCTCCCATACTTTCTTATTCCAAGGCACCGTAGAATCAACCAGAGAAAAGAAAGATGTAATAATTTGGCCTCCTTCCACTATCACTAAGCATGCCCTCTTACCAGTGATAAATAAATAAGTATGCAAACAAGCACAAAAGAAAAAAAATTTCATCCTGAGATAAAACAAAACACAAGGAAGTAATCAAAAACAACTGCAATGACAATGCCAAGAATATCAACAAAAACAGGGTCACCCTAACTAGTTTTGGTTCCAAAGCAGCAAAATCTTAACCATTTTCCATAAACCAGGACTCCCACTGAGATAAGCCCCGATTCCCTCTTTGCTGCTGTCTAGACACCTTTGACATGACCTTTGTGACTATGATCCTCATATGCAGTCACTGTTTTCCAAAAGGAACGGGTAATTTGGTGACCTTAGCAACATTTCCATTTTTTCTTGAAATAAGACTTGTATTTTTAACCTGGCCAGCTGGTCTACCTGGAGGCTGACTCCCACTCTTTACAAGTAAACTTTTAATGTTTTAATCAACATTTAAAAGGAGAAAGGGGAACCCTCTTACACTGTTGGTGGGAATGCAAGTTGGTACAGCCACTTTGGAAAACAGTGTGGAGGTTCCTCAAAAATTTAAAAATAGAGCTACCCTATGACCCAGCAATTGCACTCCTGGGTATTTACCCCAAAGACACAGATGTAGTGAAAAGAAGGGCCATATGCACCCCAATGTTCATAGCAGCAATGTCCGCAATAGCCAAACTGTGGAAAGAGCCGAGATGCCCTTCAACAGAGGAATGGACAAAGAAGATGTGGTCCATATATACAATGGAATATTACTCAGCCATCAGAAAGGATGAATACCCAACTTTTACATCAACAGGGATGGGACTGGAGGAGATTATGCTAAGTGAAATAAGTCAAGCAGAGAGAGTCAATTATCATATGGTTTCACTTATTTGTGGAACATAAGGAATAGCATGGAGGACATTAGGAGAAGGAAGGGAAAAATGAAGGGGGGGGAAATTGGAGGGAGAGATGAACCATGAGAGACTGTGGACTCTGAGAAACAAACAAGGTTTTAGAGGGGAGTGGGGAGGGGGGATTGGTTAGCCCGGTGATGGGTATTAAGGAGGGTAGGTACTGCATGGAGCACTGGGTGTTATACGAAAACAATGGATCGTGGATCACCACATCAAAAACTAATGATGTATTGTATGGTGACTAACATAACATAATAAAATTAAAAAAATAAATAAATAAAAATAAAAATAAAAAAAATAAAAGGATATCCGCCTCTGTCTCTGAGATGTTATTTGATACCTCATTGAGGAACATCACCTTCCTCTCTCAACTTGGCCATTGTCCTGTTTCCAAACTCCTTCATGTCTGACACACAACGTAACACGGTGGTGCTGAGGCCAGGCTCTCCAACTAGGATGCCCAAGTTTGAATCTCACTCCAACACCTCATGGTTAGTGGTCCAAATGAATCATGATGATAGCTAACATTTACTTAGACTTACTATGCCATTTAATTTGCGTTTTAAAAAGATTTATTTATTTGCAGGGTGCCTGGGTGGCTCAGATGGTTAAGCGTCTGCCTTCAGCTCAGGCCATGGTCCCAGGGTCCTGGGATCGAGTCCTGCATCAGGCTCCCTGCTAGGCGGGGAGCCTGCTTCTCCCTCTGCCTCTGCCTCTCTCTCTCTCTGACTCTCATGAATAAATAAATAAAACATTTTTAAAAAATAAATAAATAAATAAAAAGATTTATTTATTTGAGAGATGTGGGGCTCGATCCCACAACCCCGAGATCATGGCCTGAGCTGAAACCAAGAGCCGGGCACTCCACCGACTGAGCCACCCAGGCATCTGGTACGCCATCTAATTCTTAAACACCTGAGATGGGCACCCTCATTATTCCCATCAATAAGCAGGAATTAAATCCACATCTGCAAATGAGACCCCAAAGAGCTGAAGGACTGGCCTGAATTCACATAAGTAGCCAGCTGAAGATGTGACTCGGGTTTATCAGACTTCAAACCTGTGCCCTTAACCAGCCTTTCTGTGTGAATAAAGAAGTGGACATCTTTAAATCTGCTTGAAGATAAAATATATATTGTCCCAAGTACGTGTAGATAGCAGTAGTTGTGGACAGTTCCTTTTTTAGAGAACTAGAGCTTTCTACATTTCCTTTTTCAATACACAACTCCAATGGTAGGGTGTTAAATATTAAATTTAGGCTTTGGAAACAAGAATAGAATATACCTTTGGAAAAAAATGTATTTTCCTTTAATGGTGTGTGTGTGTGTGTGTGTGTGTGTGTGTGTGTGTTTCATTCTCCTGAGCATTTTATAAGCCATCATCTAAGTATCAGGACAGCTGCTAGTTATTTACTAGAGATAAATTATTGACCACAAGCGTTGCTCTGTAGGACCTGGCCTATTTCCAAGATTCTTACTGGAACTGGAACATCCTTCAGTTTTTTTTATGACTATGGCAAGATCGGCAACTGCCGCCCCTCCTAGCTTCTGCTGTGACCTCCCAGCTCCACTCAGGGCATCCCAGCAGAGGTGCTCTGTGAGACACAGATGGTTTCATGCCAGGGCTGAGCGCCAGACTCAGGTAATCCCAAGGGTATGAAGCAAGGAGCAGCTGGAGTTGGGGCCTCTTCCCACATCACCACGAATTAAATATTATTTTGTGCAAATTCCTGCTTCAGGTCAGTGTTTCTTTCCTCCCTCCCCATTCTTCACCTCTGTGAGACAGAATAAATTCTCATGGTTCCCCACCCCACTTTGTGCTTTGTATGTACAAAGTATAAAAATGAGGGAAGAAAGCTTCTTTCTACGTCTTTCCACATTCATGATTGGTCTTCTATACTCTGTGCATCTTGGCAACCATGGTGCATATGTGGGTTTTTAAAGACTCAAAGATCAGTTAATGTGTAAGAAGAAAAACTGACTTCAGAGATACTGATATTTTATCACACAGATGGAGCCAGGCTCCAGGTAAAGTGTGGGGTTGGGTTTTGCAGAAAGAAGGGTGGGAAGGGGAGGGAATGGAGGGCTGAGAAGTCCCTGCCTGAGGGGCCAGATCTGGGGGTGGACTCTGTGGCCTCCTTTCTTCTTCCCCATCACACTTCCAAATGCACTCCACTGAGAACTGAGCCCCAGGCGAGGCAGGCAGTGTGGTGTTTACAGGCACTATTTGGGCACCAGGCCACTATCAGCCCGACCCTTACCCTGAATTTTCTGACACCTGTTCACTCTTGGAAGAGCACAGGACATGGAGGACGGTGGCAAACGTCTGAATGCTTCCTGCCCCCCTCCCCCGGTCAAGTGGATGAAACACATCTAAAAACACATCTGATCAGAGCACATCTGAGAGATTCAACAGTAACCACCTCATGTGAACAAGCCCTTTTTGACGACATAGATTTCCTTTTACTTGTAATCAAGTGGATGTTTTTTAGTTGTATGCCTAGTGCTTGGGGGAGTGACTCATGTTTCAATCACAAATATGAGAGGAGTGGTCCCTGGCTCAAAGACAGAAGAGTCCAAGTCAGCCACGTGTCCCACGTCTTCAGAGAAGCCAGGTGAGGCCCGCAGGACCAGCAGCAGGCTTCCCTCTACGCCTAAGATGCCATCCAGGGTCTAATAATATCATCGATCTGATCCATAAGGATATTTTTTATTACTCCTTGCTCATAATAGGTTTGCCATAAAGTTTTGGGTTTTGAATTGATTTTATCAAATTATAATCATTAAATAAATCATTGTTCCCAGGCGTAAGCAAAATTATTAGAAAATTTACAAGAAACATAAATTTAAAAACTAGAAGTGCCAACATCAGTAGAATGTTTGAGTTTACAGAGGCCCGGAGAGCATTTGGTGCGACCCATTTATTTTATACATACTCACAGAATGCAGGTCCCACATCTATTGAATCTCTGCCTCTTAAATCTGCATTTTAACAATTTTTTCATGTAAATAATCTACTCTAACATTTTTGAAAACTGCTATTATGGCACTATTTTTCTATATTTTCAAAAATATTCAATCTTCCTTGCAATAAAGATTTACCCTTGAGGTAGAAAATGCATTTTAATACAATAACAAGCAGCTAGGTATCTGAGCTAAATTATTAAAAGTAAGTCATTCCAATAAATCTTTGTCCACACTTTCTGGTCCCTCAGCTTATTTTGTTAGCAGTATAGACTGGGGAACACAGAAAAGAAGGAATGCAATCCATGTGTATACATACATAAAACTTACAGCCCCCCTAATATACCTTTCTCAGAGAGTGGCGTTCGAACAGCTTCTACAATGTAGAAAAGGATTCAGTGGTACAACAAGGATTCTAATCAGTTTGGAACAACTCTGAAAATCATTTTCCCTAAATGCAAAAATATGGGAAAGGTTTGTTAGTGGAGAAAGGAAGAGTCGGTGGTGAGATACAGAAAGTGAGCGCTGTGGTTCAGCAGCTCCTTCACTCCTGGAATCCCATGAATTCAATTAAAATTCAAGTGTGGTTGTTGAGGGTGAGGACACGCTTTACTAATGTGCTTCCAGTAAATGACTATTTCTGATGCACCTAATGTATTCAGTGAAGGGAAACCCTAAGTTAGAAGGGATGGTTTTGTTTGTCAATTTATCATGATTACCACCTCCGTCTGCTTGGGTAGAACATACATGCTATTACTTGGTAAGTAGGGAAGCCTTTGAAAATAAACATTTTGTAAGTTAATTACTAGAACAATTGCAGTCAATGACTCATTAGGAATTCATACAGGACAGCACAGTCACTTTTCTGAGAAATTGCTAAGAAGAAAATTAATTTTATATATACACCAACATGTAATGAAATAAACAAGCTATAAGACAAAATAATTTGTAATAATAAAAACTTATTACAAAATATTTGCCTCATCAACTTGAGCTCTGACTTAACACATTATTTCTGGTAGTCATTAAAAGCACAAAAGTAGATCAAGCAAAATTAGATTATTGTTACTGATTTTTGCCAATAAATTCGGTGCTAGAAGCCTGATTCCTGTTCAGTTAGAAATTATTTTACTTTTATAATTAACTCATTTGGAAAGGGAAACAAGGCTATAAAGGGACTGATCCAAATAGATAACATCATTATTGTGATTTATTACCACTTATTAGAAAACTTTGTTGATTGAAAACTTTTTGTGTGAGATTACTTTGCACAGAATAGATCTCTCTCTCCCTCCTTCTCTGTCTCTGTCTCTGTCAAGAGGAAATAGAGGGAAAGAAAAGCTATAAGTTTATTGTTATGCAATTTTGCCGCTAACATTCCTTAACAGTGAGGAATTAGTTCTGGGAGAGCCATTGAGTTCCCCCCCCCCCCCCCCATAACACAGGGCAGGTTTGGGTCAGTGAATAAATGGGATGCATTGCTTATGGGCTGGCATTCTACACTAAAGAGATTTCCTTTTCCCGTATTCGTGTATTAATTCTTTGACAATGAGCACATGGACTCTCGGGCTCCCCTCTTCAGCATGTTTCCCTGTGACATCGTCACCTTTGGTTCTGTTGCTCAAATTGTGCTCGATTTGGCCAAGGTGAGCCGTTTCAGAACGGCTTCTCTCTGCCTTTCTGTATGTTCCCATCATATTTCTGAGCAGGATATTCCAGGTTCACCTTGCACTGTCCACATTCATCTCTGGAGTCAGACATTTCTCCAAGGAGACTTGCATCCTCCAATAGAGGGTGGCCTTTGGACACTAAGACCCAGGAGCTCATTGTGTTTCTTACTCCTCAAGCAGAAAATTAGAAGGACCACAGCTGCTCACCACACCCTCCTTGACCCCTGCAGCGTCCTCCTAGTCCTCCTGCCTTCTTACTCTTTCACTCTGACCAACCAATTATTCATGCAACAACCAAAAGGATGTTTATAAAAGTGTCTCAGATCACTCATTCACGTTCTTACACGCTTGATGTTCTCGATTTCGTACTTTAAATTCAGAAAGGAAAAGAAAGAAGGAAGAAGGAAAGGAAAGAAGGAGGGAGGGAAGGAGAGAAGGAGGTAAGAAGGCCTCCAAAAACCTACTGGCCCCTCAGGGCTAACTCTACAGAGGTTCAGCTCTTACCAACAGGACCCACCCTGCCTGTCACCATCAATTCCTGCAACTCTGAAGGCCTCGAGGAAACCAGCTTCAAATAACAATAGAAAGCATAACAATGATAACGATAAAAAGCCACACAGCAGTCTAAAGATGGCAAGCTGATTGCTTACCACTAATCAGACATCCAGCATCTAAATTAACAGTGAATGACTACTTTTCTTAGGCTGAAAAGAAAACACAAGGTATTTTATAAATGCACAGAATTGGGATTAAATTTTGAGACCTTACCATCGTTTCCAAAATGCCAGACCTTTACTGAGACACCCCTCACTGCACGCACCAGCCTCCAGAGACTCCCAGCCCCCCGGCACCCCAGTTCCTCATGCACCCCAACTCCCACCCCCTCTAGCAGGCCAGACAAGAAGCCTCCATATCAAAAGAAAAGAAGTTCGTTTGACTATGACAAAAGCATGAACATTTTATTTACTGACTGGAGAATCTTATTTTCAAGTGACCAGAATTTAATGGACCAGAGGAAGAAATAGCCCAACAGAGAAAATTTTCAAAGTCTCTAGGAGATAAAAATAAATTGCCTTGTAAGTATATCCTTTGATGTGTCATGCTCCTGCAAAGATGCAGTTGTATGCACTCCGAAGGAGTATTAGCTATTTTTATCATCTCTTTGCCACGTTAGCACCTTGCTCATGGGCTGATCCAGTCACTTGTTCAAATATTTATTGAGCAACCTATCTGCCAGTCTGTTTCACCCCTGGTGGCAATAATACCGCCCCTGTCCTCAAAATCCACAAAAGTGCAATGGATTATTTCACAAGAGAAATGAGCACAACACAAGCATCAAGTCCTTCAAGCAGGGTGACACACCTCAGGTGCCACTGGCCAGAGAGGGAGAAGGGGAGCCCCAGCCTGAGAGAGCCCACTAGCTCATCATGGAATCATTTTTTTCAGCTTCATACTATTAAACTTACTAAGTTGTCACTACCTTATAAAAGTATTTGAGTCCAGAGGATGCACTGCAGGCCAGGAAAGATCCCATAAGCAACCCAGCAGTGCTTCCAACTCTTAGGGGTCTGGGAAACTCTGGAAGAGAAGACACACCACTGCTGGGAGACTGTCCACGGGCATTGATTCAGCCAGAACTGGTGTCTTCCTGAACCCTACAATCCCTCCCACCCACTCCCCTGTTGTCTCAGACACCACATGGGGCAACGTTTTCCTTCATGCCTCCTAAGTTTTTCTCCCATTAACATGAAAATATTCTTGGAGAGGAAGGAGAGTATTTCCTCAGGACGAGCTTTAACAGAGAAATAGAGGAAAGTGTCTGAGTTTCCTGGGTACCAAGGGGACTAAAAGGGTGTCACTAGGTCTGGTAGGAAACAGGGAGGAGATCCAGAACAGGAGCTGAACACAGATTCCCCTGTCTCATTATTTTGCCCTGTTCACTTTTTTCTTTCTTTACTCCTTTGAAATTGCCCCAACAATGACAAACTGTACCCTTCCATCCACATTTCTAAATTCCCAAGCCTCCCATCAAGAAAAAAAGAAGTCTAAGATCTAAGAAGTTCTTCTAACGATCTTAGTTTTTCTGTGGAGATCAATTACTGGGAGGTCAAAACAAAACATTTCACAGACACACCACAAATCGAAGTAAACACAATGCATGTTGGCCCCTTCTGCTGAGAAGTCTGTCCTGTGCTACATCAGTGAGCATCAGGGTACAACACATGTTACATCAGCCGCACACTTTGGAAGCAATTATATCTAGTCCTGTAGATCCCTGGGCTTTGTTCAGAGGCCAGAAGTTCTCCTTCTACATCATAGAAGTCTCCAGTGCCAGGGAATTTGCAGCAATCCTCCTAGATGCATATCCAAGAGGCTAGTATCCAAAGCCCCTTCCACAGGCAAACAAAGCATGAACACATTCATTTACTCAAAATACATTTCCTTGGTGCCAGGAAATGCACTTGGCAATGGGGATAAAGTGATGAATGAAACACAGTGCCAGCCTTTGGGGCTCTCAAAACATGATCATTTAAAAGGGATGGATGGCAAGTCTACATTTTCAAACAGGACACTATTGACTTAATGGAAAGGAAATGATTCACCTGGACAATCTGTCCTTCCAAAAAATGTCAACTATTCCTTGCCGAAATCTCCACAGAAGAAATTATCAGTAAAGTGATACCTCTAAATAACCCTCCGTGTAAAGTCCTCTGTAGCAGGTGCTTCTGTGATTCTAGAATGGGCTCTCCAGTGGTGGTTTCCAATCCCCAAACTAC
Source organism: Halichoerus grypus (assembly GCF_964656455.1). NCBI lineage: Eukaryota > Metazoa > Chordata > Mammalia > Carnivora > Phocidae > Halichoerus > Halichoerus grypus. Next base: position 84,184,129 of record NC_135718.1, read on the forward strand.
AAAGTACATTGTATCTTCAAATCAGACCCCGGTATCCAAGACCAGGCCAGACCGTGACACATTTTAATCCTGAACACCAAGAATTTATCAGCCTAGTGCTGCTCTGGCTCCCAGAAGTCCAATCAGAACGTGCGCTTGAGTATTCCAAGGATCATGATGAGTTTCAGTTTGTTAAGTGCCTACTGTATGCCTGGCACTGCCTTAAGCTAGCATATATCCATATATAATATATATACACACACATATATATATATATATATATGAACATGATTAGTTCCGTGGTGCTTGTATCATTAGTCTTCTGTGGTACAAGAGCATCAGTTTTACCCCCAAATTACTGAGGAAGCACAGGGAGATTAGCCTACTTGCCTCCAAGGTTCCCCACTTACTAAGAGCAGAACTAAGAAATGAGCCCACACAATGTAGCTGCATATATGCACATACTTATAAATATGCCACTTGAGAAATATAATCAGAAAGCAAGTCTCTGTATGATCACAGTTGGCTCTGCCAGCCACAGTACAGGTCAGATGCTTCTGTGAAGAAATCCCCTATGTCTGGTTGGATGGACACTACGTCTATCTCAATGGTCCAATGACTGGCCACATCTTAACAATCTATTGATATCCAAGGCACTAAATAGACCACAGGGATGAAGCCTTTTTTTTTTTTTTTTTAAAGAAAGAATAAAAATTAAATAATAAAAATCTCTGTAGTGCAAACACTTTCAAACCAGGAAATCCTCCCCAATATCCAAATTAAATGCCAGCATCCAGAAGCAAATAAACAATCAGTGAGTCTTTTTCTAATTTTTCCAAAATCCTGAGATTTCTTAAAGATCTGCCTACTTTGCACCTACCACATGGATTATGGAATTGATGAGGGTGAAGCGAAGCCGTTTGCTGGAGTTTTCAGCCCGCGGCTCTTCCTCCGAGTTACACCCAACCCCACTGAGTTGGAAAGACTCCTTTAAAAACATGCTACCAATTAATACATGTTAAGCGATAATTTTTATAACGTACGTATGTCCATATACCCACATGAATATAGAGCATATACATATACAGATATATATGCATAGGAAAATTGTCTCTGAATAGTGGAATGATAGCTCATTACTTAGTATTTTTCTTAAGCTTTTCTATGATATTTTTAAAACATATTACTTTTTCAGTAGAGAAATAAAAATATTTCCATTTCATAAGCTGACATATTCAGGAGCCCCTGGATTGCCATCTTCATAAGCTCAAGAGTCAGAGATAAACACATGGAAAATCACTGAATTTATAAATGTAGAAAGTGTCAGAATATGATTTTTATTTCTTGAAGCTCTGAAGAAACCAGACAGTCTTTCCTCAGCCAGCAATGAATGGTATCATCTACCAGCAAATGTCCTGTGACCCGTTGTTAGAAATTAGCTGCATACAGACGGTGTCTGTCCTTGTCAGCTAGGCCAAGTGTCCCAGGCCAAGTGTCTTAACAGCATTTTATGTCCCTTTCCTAGTTCTGCTCCCCGGCTTCCGTTTATCCCCAAAGACCCTTCACCCTTCTCTACCAAGTCTGTATTCCAAGAGACTGACAATACGCATGTCAACAGGATTCATTCCCCTGTGGCTTCTCTTTGGGTTTAGCCAATAGAAAAATCTGGAAAAAGACTAGAGAGAGGGGGGAGAGTAGGAATGGGTTCTGTCTTCTCCTTGCTCCCGGCCAGCAGCATGGACATGGGCCAGCTGCATCCCTGACTGAGGATCTGTAGCTCCGACAATGGACTCTTCTCCACATGGCACGCATTTCCTGGAAATAAGTGTTTTGCTCCTCCCATCAAAGCCTAGAGGTGGGCATTTCTCTCTTCTCCTAATTGGTCACCATTATTCCTTCCCTGGTGTTTTCCCCACGTCTTTGCAGAGTCTGTTTATTAAGCTCTCCTCAAATCAGCCAGTGTCTTTCTTGCTAGCTCCCTGGATGACACAGATACCTTTGTTTTCTTCTTTGTTACAGATTCTTCATGTGTAGAAAATCACCTGTGATATTTCATTACTTTTTTTACCTAATCAGTTCCATAAACCTTAATTGAGTGTCCACGATGTTTGATGCTGAGCTAAATCCTGAGGATACAAGGATGGGTAAGGGATGGACTTTGCCATGAAGGAAGTTGACCAACGTGTGATCATATAACTTATCAATGAAATTGGGATACTTTTGAGTAAGAAGGGAATTACTGCTAATAATTGTACTACAAAACTGGCCTATGCTGTAAATGTCTTGGGCAAACCAGAGATGAAGAGATCATCGCTGACACTATAGTGAGCACTTCAAGTGAGGTATGAACAGATTCAATGGATGCTTGATTGGAGTTGGAGATACAAAGACGAATATGAAGAAGGTTCTTGCCCTCTCTGAGTTTAGAGTCCAGTATGGACTGTGGAACCAAACAAAGGACTTAAACCAACATGACGAGAGTTTGCTGATAAGTAGACATTCCAACACACTGGACAACTAAAGGAAAGAAAGTTTTTATGGCCATGTGGGCATTGACTCTGCTGTTTCCTGGTGAGAAATGGAAGGTAGCTGTATGACATTGTGTTCTGTCATCAGGAATGTTATAAACACCCTTGTAAACAGAAGCAAAAGGATTGCCAGAATATGTTTTTTGGAAATAGAGACAGAAACTCCAAGGAAGAAGAGACAATCTGTGGCAATAAACAAGGTTTGTAGATTTGGCAAAACCCTCTTGCTCGGTGTCACCAACCTAGGCACGCCCCTCCCAGCTGAGGTCTGCACAGGCAGCTGACCTGACAGTGCTGTCTGCTGAGGAGCAAGGATGCACATCCATGGCTTCCACTATCCTCAAATAATTGCTCCCTTAGAAAGATAAACTGATAACTGGTGAGCTAATTAATCCTCAGTCTAGCAATGATAGCACAGTTCCTGAGCTGGTGGCAGAGAGTAGCCGTGCAGGACATCTTCCCTAACTCCTAACAGAGTCCAGCCTAGTCTATGTTCCTCAATGGTCACTTTGAAGCTCCCATAAAAAGGAAAAATGGTCAATAAGTGACTATTTCCCCTTTTCCTAAAGAGCGTCAATAAGGACCAATGTTTTGCTGACATATTCAGCTTTCATCTCATGTTAGTGTTTCCATCAATTTTATGTGAAACTTAGGCAGTGGCCAACGGAGATTGGACTGTATTTTAGATATTTTATACTACCCGGGGACTTGGGTTTCATGCCCACAGTCACTAATTCATATGCATGGATAGTGTGTTCTCAGTAAAAACCACAGTGGCGGATCATAGCCGTGTGCTCCCGAGGGCCCAGCAAACCAGGAAACAGGAGTCTGAGAATGTTTTGTCCTTCACCCCAACATATCTGGATGTGAGCTCCGAGGAGGAATACCCAAGATCAAGACCAGTTATTTGACTTAAATTTAATGGTTTCTCCCTCTCGGGTTTTTTTTTGTTGTTTTTTGGGTTTTTTTGTGAAAAAGAAAAAAAAAAATCCCCTCTAAGCTTTTTGCTTGTTTTCTGCTTTGTTTTGTTTTTCCAAGGAGCCTCACGCATCACCTGGCTAATTAAGAGACATGGAGATGGAGACAGGGTTTCTACTGAGTGGGCAGCCACAAAGAGGCCAACGCTAATTCTCCTCCCAGCAAGCATGGTCCAGAGAGGATGTCCATGCCCAACCACCAAGCAGCTGAGAGGCATTTGCAGCTCCAGCAAAATGAAAAAGGAGGAATTGGCTGCTTCCCTTACTCTAGCTTCTTGTTGTCTTGGAAAATGGTCTTCTGAAGAGTCTAAGAGCTCAGCTCAACTTTATCAAATTATCATGCATTTGAAAATAATAGAGCATTACTAACCCAACTTAAAATTCTGACTTTTGAAGTGATTTCTCTAGCAAGCAATACAATCAGCCAAAATTTGCAGGGTGTACATGTGTTGTACCCATGCACGTAGATTTACAAGCATAAAACACAAAAATGTATCGGCTTTAAAGAAGAACTAATCTGTGGTCATAAATTCATCGAAAGCAAAAAACATTAAAGTGCCATGTGCAACTGGAAGTATTTTGCAGAAATGAATCACAAGCTAATGTAAAGGCCCAATATAAAACTAATTGATATATAGAAAAAAAAACACATTTTGATTAATCTTTGGAAAAAAAGGCAGAGATAGGGGATATTTTATTAAATAAAATTCTGGTGTAATAAATTCAACATTAATTATTGATAATATAACTCAAAGAAGAATAAAGAGAAAACAAAAAGGAAACAAAGAAGAAATTCTTAACCTGATACACGGTATATCAGAAAACCTACCTCAAACAACATACTGAACAGTGAAATATTGAAAGCCTTCCTTCGAGTCCATAGGAAGATACTGTCAATGGGTGCACTCAGCTTGAGGATGGAGATCTTAACTAGAGAGTCAAGACAAGGAGTGAAAGAAAAGTTTTAAGGAATGGGGGAGAGAGGCATGGATTTTGAAGATGATATGATTATCTATGCAGAAAAACCAAGAGATTGTGCAAACAATTAGAAATGAAAAGAGAGATCTGCAAGTTTTCTGGGCCCCAAATCAACAGCATTTCTATAAACATACTAAATACATCATTAAAAATAGAAAAGGTGAAAAAAAGGAAGGGAGGAGGGGAAAGGGCACGGTACCTAGAAATAAATTTAGAGAAAGATATGCCAGATACTTATGGAGAAAAGTGTAAACCACCACTGAGAGACATAAAAGAAAACCTCCACCAATGGAGAGAGATGTATGTGCTCACACCTGGTGAGACTCACTAGCTTAGAGACATAACTCAGCCCCAAATGAGTCTACAAGGTCAATGCAACTCCTGCTGTGATCTCAACACGACCTTTTATGGAATTAGACAACGCATCTAAAATTCAAGTGTTAGCAAAAAGCCAATGATAGACACAAAGACATCACTGAAGAAGTTGGGTTTCCTGCCTCCCACACAGGAGGACTTACTGAGAAGTAACGATAATGTTAACAGTATGAAATCTGCCAAATAGAACAAGAGCATAAAATACAGGATGAATAAACAAATGTGTACATGTTTTACAACTTGGTGTATTGGTGACACTGCATATTGGTGGGGAAGAGACTGATGGAAGAAGTGCCTTGGGAACTGTTTGTGTGGAAGATGAGGCTAGTTTTCAAGTATCGCCGTGTCCTCTCTGTCCAGGGAGACTGAAGACTACTTCCCAGTGGCCTCGCGGTCCACCAGGCCAGTAAGTAGTGGGGCGGCTGCTAAGAGGAGCAAGCTGAGGGCTGCTGGCCCCCTTCCCTGCAGCATGGATGGAGGCTTCACGTCCCAGACCACAGAGCAAATGCGCCTCAGGCTCCCAGTGACGCGTGGGACAGGGCCTGCCCGTGACACTGGACACTTACCGTGATCAAGACGTAAACTTGCCTTGTCATTGCCATTGGGGAGGTCATCTGTTACCACTGCACAACTAGCCCATCCTGAGAGATACAATAATTCACATTAATATATCACTATGTATATATATATCAGTATATAAAAAATAGTTCTAAGTGGATTCAAGTTCTAAATATAGAAAAGCAACACTTCAAATAAAAAAGATAAACCAGAATGCCTTCATGACCTCAGAGCATAGAAAGATTTGTTAAATAAGACATACAAAAAAAAAAAAAGAGGAAAAGAAGAAATGTATAAATTAGGAAACATCAATATTAAACACTTCCAGTTTGGGTTCCTGGACCCAAATACAATGTGTGTGTGTGCCATCCGTGCTTTCCCATCCACTACCAATCAATTCTCAGGAGACCAGCAGCATGTCCAAAAATTCAACTCAATTCTGTCACCTGTCCCCCTGGAGGCAGCCTCGGATTCCACAGGTGAGGACCCCTCTGCCCCTTCACTTCAGATGCCTGCCGCACACCCAGGCTCTTACTTGTGCATCTGACCAACCGGCTGTAGATCAGAGGTTCTCATGACCCCCTCCCTGTGTTTGATTAACTTGCTAGAGCAGCTCACAGAACTCAGGGAGAAAATTCACTTCCTATAAATCACAATATCACTACATCTCTACAACAAAACATACAATAAATTAAGTACACACACACATATATTTTCCCATTAATAAGAAAAAACAGTCCAGTAAAAATATTTGATCTAGGATATGAACAAGGAAGATAGAGAAGATAAAATACAGATCAATATAAAACATACTCATTAATAGGGAAACGCAAATTAATCCAGTAATGAAATAGTGTTCCATTTCATCAGATTGGCAAAAAATAAGACGTCTGACCCTTTTAAAGGCTGGAGGAAAATTGGAGGCATTCTTTCAACCGAATGTTTATATACCCCCCCCATCCCTTCAAAAATATTCATATGTCAAAATGTTATTCCCAGTGTGATGTAATTGGAGGTGGGGAGGTGGGGGTTTGGGAGGTGATCGGATCATGAAGGTGGAGCCTCATGAATGGGATCTGTGTCCTTATAAAAGAGACTGGAGTGCTCCACCCACCCCTTCTGCCGTATGAGGACAAGAGAATTCAGCCGTCTATGAACCCAGAAGAAGCAGGCCCTCACCAGACAGCAGGTCTGCTGGTGCCTCCAGAACTCTGAGAAATAAATGTCTGCAGTTTATAAGCCACTTGGTCTATGGCAAGAGTGTTACAGCAGCCTAAACAGACTAAGACACCCATTAACAGCCGGATAGCAATCATTATAACCACTTCAGAATGCGGTATTGAAATATTTAACACTTAAAACAATGCAAACACTTATTTAAAGATTATACTCCTAGATCTACACCCTACAGACACTCCCCATTTGCACAGAGAAGTGTACAAGAAATACCCACTACAGTCTTACTTGTAACAAAGGAAAACAGGGGATACCTTGTGGTTCTTCGGACTCTCCTCTCTCATGCCTTCGTCCAGTCCATCCACAAATGCGGGCAGTTCTACCTTCAAAGCCAGTCATGTTATCACCAGCCCTGCTCCCCTCACTGCCAGACCAGTGCCCACTAACTGCCCCTTAAATGTCCCCAGTAGCCCTGTCCCCTCCACGGGCTCTTCTGCTCTTGGCAATCATTGTCCTCCTTTAGAACACACGATCCTATAACCTTGCCCTATGCTCCAAACCCTCCAGCGACTTCCCAGACACCGAGAGTGAGGTCCGGAGTCCCACCTGTCACCTGGGCTGGGGGAACAGCACCTCCAGTGTCCCGCACACAGCTCCTCCTCATCCATATATATCTGCACAAAATATCCACAACAGCCCCCAACTTCTCAGAGAGGCCTTTTCATAAAAATCCCACATAAAATGGCCACGTGAGCATATAACCATCACCTGACACATTACCCATCTGTTGGTTTCTTTTCTGTATGAACCCCCCCCGCCCCGCCCAGACTGTGGGCCTCACGTGTGCAAGGACAGTACAGGGTTCACTGGCTAGTATATACCCAGGCTCCAAGTAGTAGCTGGGACTTAACAGTGCTTGATCACTCTTTGTTTAATGAATGGATAAGGGTTAATGTCAGTGCCTAAAGATCTATGAAGAGTCTTAATGAAGAATGAAGGACACCCTCCCCAACAGAGCACTTCTATTGACTTGTTCTTTATGGCTTAGAATTGGAGTTCTAAGGAACCTCAGGGACAAGCACGTTCACCTTGGCTTAGCCCAAGGTGGTCAGCTACTAGGTGCCCCAGGCCAGGGCAGGACAGAGGCAAGTCTGAGAGGAAGAAAATGAAAGGCCTGAAGCAAAACCAGGGAGAAAAGATAAACCACCCTCCCAACGGGGGTCTGGGGGCTGTGAGGGGGGTGAGTTACAAATGTTTCCAAAGATAAAAAAATAATGCAAAAGAGATACCAAGCCCAGGACTTGAAGTAGAGTTTGGAAAGTAGGAAAACGAATATACCCATCAGCCAGCATGTCAGTTAATGGGAAGACAGGCATCTGACGCTCAGCAGGAGCTGGTGGGAGGTACAGAAGCGCTCCCCCCACAAAGCCCCCCGTGTACAGGGGAGTCCTCTGCTGCTGGCTTCAGGCTTTAAGGCATGAAGGCGTATTTTGCCTTTGAGAAAAAGAAATCACATATCCAGTTTATGTACTCCCATTTCTTTTGATTCAATATCTTTTCATTTTATTTACCATCATTTTTAGTATGCAAGCTAGTGATTTTCAACCATGACCATGCACCAGAATCACGCGAGCAGTTTTCCGAGAATACAGACAGCAAGGACAGTAACCTGGAGTATCTCAGTCGGCTTGTATGTTTGGTGGCTGTTATTTGTGCTTGAGTTCTAAGGTCAAGCCAGTTGGAGAACCGCTGACTTAAGGGATGCAAAGCACAAGCCCACACCACACCTCCTGCCATCAGGGCACGTTCCGAGCGGGGACGTCTCTGGACGTTGGGATTACAGCCGGCACGTTTGTTCTTAATACCTGTCTGCATTTTGAAATGTTCCCTGATGATCATATGTAAGTTCCATAATAAAAACAAATGTTTTTAAAAATACATGACTTTGAAATACTTTCGTCTCCTGCTTTAGTTTGTATCCGCACCACAGATTAGCCAGTCTGCCTAACTACACATGGACACGCATCACTGTACTATGCAAGATAATGCCAATTCTGAGACTTTGTTGTTTTACTTTTGGGGTTTTTTTAAAGTGGAAGTTAAGTTTACAGAAGCTCTAGAAAAGTATGAAAGGGTTAATCAGGGATAACCCTCTTTAAAAAGAAGACTGTGAAAATGTGTCCCCTAATCACCTGTCCTTCCTGGTGTCAGAAGTCACTTTGGGTTAAGCCCATCGTGATTATCAGCTACAGAAGCGCCCTGCTGAGAGGACTGGCCTCTCCGTGAGGCACAAACAGCCACAGCCCCGGGCTGCTGCCAGGGCTTCAAATCCTTCGCCTCCGGCCCAAGCACAAGATCTGCAGGCGGTCCTCGCCCCCAGCGCTCCTGGCCGCCCAGCCTGAGCGCCAGACCTGAGCGGCTGAGGTCCAGCGCCCGCCCGTCTGTCTCCCCAGCACTCCCGCGCGCCTGGCACACCCCTGAGCTCCCCCGCACTCCCGCGTGCCGGGCTCCCACCCCCGCGCCCGGCTTCCCCCTGGCAGCGCGGAGTCAGGCTTGGCGTCCACGCGGAGGTGGGAGCGCCCGCTCAGCGGCCACTTGTGACGGCGCGCACTGACCTTGGTGAGGACGATGCGGCTACGATCCCTGTGATTTCTATTTTTTTTAGGTGTATGAACTATTTTATTAACAGACAAGGCCTACAGATTTATAATCCCTGTGATTTCTTATCCATCCCCTATGGGTTCACTTGCCTGGTTTTAGAAACAGTCGCCATAGGGGGAAATTTTCTGGGTTCGGGAGTGAAGTTCTTCAGAGGAGCAGGTGCAGCAAGAGTCCACACTGGGAGGACAAACACTCCCACCACCATCTATTCACACACACAGCGCAGCTACAGCGGGGCTACGAACGCCCTGCGCAGGGCGCACACATGTTCACAGGGCGTACAATCTGGTGCTAAGGAAACCACACACACGCAGCCATGGCATGATATTAAAAAAGAATTACTACAAAGTCGTAACGATGGATCTAATTCCAATGTTAACTTCAGAGATAAAATTTTGCAAAGGCCTGGATGACTAATCTAAAATGTCACATCTGCCACATGTGTATATTTTTTGATAGGCAATATCTACAATATATATCATCTCTTCCCAGTTAGATGAAGGTAGAACCTTATACATTTCATCTGTCCCTTATACTGTCTGTCAGAGTTTTTTGTGTGTGTTTACTACTAGAAGACAGAAGGAAATTAATAGTCGTTGAGTACCTTGCCTATGCCCCCTTTTATGAATTATTTTTAATTTTATTTCTCACAGAAAAAAATCTATTTCTCATAGCAGAAATCTAATCTTTTTGCAGATTTTATGTTTTGTATTTTGCAGATAAGGAAACATGCTCAGAGAATTTTAATGACATGCCCAAGATCTCAGAGCTGGTAACTGATAGGGTCTGCATTCAGATGCACGCTCTCTCAGCTGTGCCACCTGGGGTCCAAAATTCAGATCCTCTTCCTTTCTTCAGTACCTTTAGAGACTGCTTACAGTGGATCCGCCTCGGTAGTCCAGAAAAATCTATGCTCAATTCAACCAATGTGTAACCTTCATTCCATCCGGATTTTCTGTTGCCCTGCAGGCCAGTGTATTCACAATGCCAGTGTTTCATCATGGAAACATTCAGGAGGACCTGGGGGTCAGGATTTTGCTTTCTGCACCATCCATGACAGAGCTAAGCCCCCTAGTCAACACAATAGTCTCAAACTGGCTGCTACCCTTGTCCATGCACCATCAAAATTTGGCAAGAAATTACCAGGAAGAACTCTAGTGAGTCCTCTTGTGCCAAACATGCTTTTCCATGTCCTTACTATACAACACGCAATACAAACAGGGTCGATGCTGCTGGCAGAAAGGTGCTTGCTGGTCTATAAAGAGTAGAAAGTGACTGGGAGACACTCTGAGCTCGAAGTTTAATGAACACTTCCTATGTCCCCTTGTGCAAGATCCTCCTCCTAACCCCCCAAACTGGGACCTCCAGACAGATACAGGCCAGAGCTGCAGATGTGGGAAGCATGGGTCCCTCAGTGGGTCACGAGAAGCAATGACATGTTAGAAACAGTTTAACTCACCTACCTTATTTTATAAACGAGAGATTTTATCCCACCGAGGTCAAATAGCCAATAAGAAAACATCAGATAAGGGGCCAAAACAAGACAGGGGATTCTCAATTTTTCATATTAAATAATTTATTTCCTTTCTTATTCATTTACTCTCTTACTTATCTTTCTATGAAAAGATCTTCCCACCCACCCATCCAAGAGAAAGCACAGGATTGGATTATACACTAATTTTCTTTATAGGTTTACATGTGTTTTTAAATTTTCACGGGGCTCAAAACATTTTGTTGTTGTTGATTTGTTTTTAATATACCCTTAAGTGGAGACTACTCAAATTCTCACAGTACAGAAAGACTGTAGCTGGATGTGATCTGGTGTGTTGTGATCCGTTGTGTGGTATAGCCTTTAATTCACTCTATTATAAAAATATATAATTCTCAAACTTTACTATTTTAACTCTTGTTTGTAATAAAATGCTTTAGACACCACACAACGGATCACAACACACCAGATCACATCTAGCAAAGTTCCGTCTGACTTGTAAGGGGGAGAAAAACTCTTAGAGTCATCTCCTTTGCTCACATCAGAACCCAAACTTTGCCCTTTGAATCCATTTTAAGTCATTTTGTGCAGGATGGTGAAGACTACAATTTCCATAAGCAATTCTGCTCCTAACTCTGATTCTGTAGCTGATAAAGTGATTCATTCAGGCTGCTGTACTCAGTGCGTCACAGTCAGGATGTCACCCAATATCCTGGGTCGGGCACGGATCTCGGGCAGGAGAGGAAGAACATCATCGCTGTGATGTTGCTGTTAAGAGACTCAGATTTATTTTCAAACCCTCCTTGGATGGAAGGACCAATGGTGAATTTGTCAGGAAGCTTGCAGGCGTTCTTGAAGTGAGTGATTTCTCTGCATTTCAAACAAGAGTCTCATATGGGTGTCAAAGTCAGCCAAGATAGAATGTAAAGAAAATATAAGCAGGAGGAATTTATACGTGCAAGTCAGTGATGTCATTAGCCTAAAAAGATATCCTTCTACTTAAGATGACCTTCTAACCAGATGGATTTCCTGACCTAGATTTTTTACCTTAATAGTCCCATTTGCTTTCTACCTGTCTAAATGCTGATTTGGTTTCCATTCAAATATGCCAGAAAATAAATCTGAGAACCATATTTCCTACCTTTTAGACATCATCAAGAAAGTTGTAAGAAACTTCTCCTGCCAGTAAAAAGTTTCTATGAACTCTTCTTAGAAAGAAACTAGAACATTAACACAAGACAGCTAATGTCCAAACACCAAACACCTTGAAAAGGTCAATTCATTTAGAATTTGGGTTGCAGGACTGAGCTAAGACTAGTTACTCCATCTTCCCACCTAGAAGGGGAGCAGGTTCTTAAACAGTGCTGAGGGTCCAGCCAAGGAGACTCAGATCAGCCTGCTACCGATTCTGTAAATGGAAGGACCAGGAACCAGACAGAGGGTAAAGACAGGATGTGAATAGGGTCGGAGACGAAGCAAGAAGGGCTGAAGGCATTCAATTTTAATGAAAATAAAAGCAACTGAGTTCAGGTGCATCAAGATGACTTAAAGGTATAAGGAAGGCAAGTAAAACCCTAAAGATATATTTTTCTTGGGACACACACTGACTACATATACAAAATAATATGTCAATAGTCTAACAAGTCAATAGGTAATTATTATTCCTAATAATAAGCCATAATTTGTATGAAATCTACCTACATATACCTTACTCAGTGTGGTATCCATATGGGTCATTAAAAATATTAGCTCTTGGGGTGCCTGGGTGGCTCAGTCGGTCCAGTGTCTGAATCTTGATTTGAGTTCAGGTCATGAGACTGAGCCCCGCGTCGGGTTCCATGCTTAAGATTCTCTCTCCCTCTGCCTCTGCCCCTGCCCCCCCCCAGCTTGCACACGTGCTCGCTCTCTCTCTCTCCCCCTCCTTCTCTAAAAATAAATAAATAAATACAATATTTATTTTTAAAAAGGAATATTTTAGTATAGAGCCTGTGTATAAAAGAACAGAATTTCATAGTTTTTTCTCCACTGGTTTAGAATCCTACATGTGTAGATAGTGTTTTCAACATTCTCATGTCTTAGAGACAAAGTGGAGACAAAGAAATAAAATGTACCAAGATGATTCTGTCTGTATTCTGTGTGACCACCTCAAACTTTTAAAGTAACTTATCCTTGACAAAATATATCAGCGACTTGTAAAAATAAATGATGATGTGTATAGTCTCTTACCATCCGTTCATAATCAAACTACAAACTGTCTCTTCTCCCATCTTTTCTAACTGAATGCTTAATTCTTCCTTTTCCTTTTTTCTTAAATAATGTTTAAAACCCTTAGATTTCCTCTGTACACAGTTTTCACATGGATCTTGGATTTATATTGTGAGATATTTTCATGATTTTTATTTCTATATATTCTGTCTTTTATCTCCAATGGGGGGGTAGACAGAGAGAGAGAGAGAGATTAATTATTTGGACTTTTAAACTCATTTCTATTATTAATTTCTAGGTGTATTGCAGAACAGACAGAACCCCCGTTATTCTCTGCAGGAATAGGATACAACTCTGACTATAGGCACTGTAACTCATCACACGGGAAAAAGAGGCAGGCCCCCGATTGTGACTATCCTGAGCGCTGACTGAGGCCGTCCTCTTCCCTGACACCCACACACCCACCCTGATGCTCCAAGGGAAAACAGAAATGCTTGGATAAGGTGGGAAGGAAACCAAGTGGCTCCTTGGGAAGATGTTAACTAAAATAAGCTGGAGCGGTTGTATTAATATCAGACAAGGCAGAAATCAAAGGGAGAAAATGACAAAGCAGATAAAAAGAGCATGTAATTATGATTAAGGGAAAAATTCATAACTCATAAATCACCAAAAATATAGCACCATTAAAAGCATAAGATTTAGGCCACACAAGGGAAAGCACACTGCCGTAGAATATTGAAATTAGCCACACTCAGCTCTAGTGAATATAGAATTACATAAACGGAATCTCCACCATGGACCTGGTCACTTACCAGGACCTACAGTGACCCCCCCCAACCCTAACCCCTGATGCCATGCCCACCTGACTCCACCCTTCATCTCTACCTGATGCCCACATGCCCGAGATTGTGGAATAGTGTCCTTACTTCCTGGCATCTCTGCCCTGGCATCTGCCCTTCCTTCCCTTTGGAGTGAGGTTCCTATCTCCTTCTTCCATGGGCACGAATCCCACTGCCCAGATGAGGCCATTACTTGGGAAGTAAAAGTGTGGGTTCTGGAGTCAGACTTGGTGAAGACCCTATTTACATTGGAAATGCTGTTTAACCTGCTAGGTTTCACTGTCCTCATGTGTAACCTGAGCATAATAACATAACCAAAGTCACAAAATTAGAGGAAGAATTAAAGGAGAGAATCTCTGTACTGGGAAACATGCGATCATGTTATCAGAAATACTAGACTATTAAAAGTGTAGTTTTTAAGGCAGTAGAAAACATCTTAGAAATCATATTACCTAAAATTGCACACACTAACACCTACCAGAAAATATTTTAAATTTCACTAATAATCTAAACTTGTAATCCCTTCCTGCCTAATTAAAGGTCAGAAAAGTTCAATAAGATATTGAATCTTATTATTCCTAATAGATTTTACCATATGATGATAAAGGGTATTATAGTGGCCTGGAAAAGAAATATTTTTCTAGGTATACACATTTCTTCTGTTCTTCCAGTGGAAACCTAATTTGCAACTCAGACAAGTTAACAGAACTATGATTTGTAAGAATAAAGAGTTACCTTATTTAACTGGAGATAGGTAATGCTCTAAATAATGCACAAAATCTCAACTGAAAGCCAACAAAATGAACTGCTTGTCAAGGCTACATTTGGAGTGTTCGTTCACAGTGCCAAGGGAGGAGGAGCTGCTCAGATGGTTGGTCTCACTCTGAAATGTGAGGGGAAAGGGAGGCCATCCTCTACTCGCCCTGGTGAACCTATGTGTCAGGGTCCTCACTCAGCTCATGCTAGTGGGGTCCAAGTTTCCATTCTGCTCTCATTTCCAGATCTAACAGGCAAAGTCAAAATTTACTTATGGGTTTATTACATTGAAGTAACTTAGGAATGGATAATGAGAAATTTCATTGAACTTTACATTACCTTTGATGTTTTATAAAAAGAGTATATATACATTTATGTGTGTGTGTGTGCACATGTGTATCCCAGAGAGTTTTGCATTGAAATGTTACTTATTTTATTCTATTTTTTTGATGACCTCTATATTCTGAATGTTCATAGAAAATACATATCACTATAGCAAATTGTTATTTTTAACAAAATGTAAGTTAAATTTTGATCAAACAGGGCGCCTGGGTGGCTCAGTTGGTTAAGCGACTGCCTTCGGCTCAGGTCATGATCCTGGAGTCCCGGGATCGAGTCCCGCATCGGGCTCCCTGCTCAGCAGGGAGTCTGCTTCTCCCTCTGACCCTCCCTCCTCTCATGTGCTCTCTCTCTCTCTCTCAAATAAATAAATAAAATCTTAAAAAAAAAAAAAAATTTTGATCAAACAGAAGAAATACCTCTGCCAAGTCCCTGGTTTATCTGATACTATTCCAAATACCCAAGAAAAACTGCCTTGCATTAAAGCTATTTGCTCCTAAAAATAAAGAAGTTACATTTCTAAGTTAAAGATACTTACTTGAAAGGGAGTTTTCGAGTTTTGTTACTGTTGTTTTGTTTACTTTTCAAAGCAATCTAACAGTCTGCTAGAAAATAAATCTCCATCTGGGGAAAGATCATCTAGTTAATCGCTAGAATAGTCTTCAGCAATGTAGGCTTTTATTTTCACACATTCATTTTCTCACTGACAGTCTACATGATAAAACAACTTCAACAAGCAATCAAGAAGATGATCTATTCTTTCTTGTGTATGTACCTATTCACTCATGCTTTTCTCCACATCCTTCAGGAGCTTAGATGTCCTTAACTTATACTGATGATGTTTTCACTCTTTTTATTTACCTAGTTCTTTGTAACATGTTGAAGTATATAGTGATGTAGAGAACAAAGGCAAAAGAAATATAGAAGAAAAGATTAAATTTCCATTGCAGGCCATTGACAAGTACTTGGGACAGGCAGAGTGACCTTCCTCCAGGAGCTTAACTGTCTCAATGTTAATACTTTGCTAAGGGCAAAAGGTTCCAGGATCCTGTGTCTACTTTAAACATACAGACATTCCTTTGGAAACTTCCTTTATCTCTAACCACCCCCCCCCACAAGATATATGTCAGCAATCATCCTCCAAGCATATGGCCCCCTGATATACATCTAAAGGTCTCATGACTAAGGTTTTACTAGACATAGTAAGTGACTTTTTCCTAACAACAGCTAGACCCTCAAGGTCCTGGAAACCTTACTTCCAAATTCCTTAGAGACCTACGCTCTCCCTAACCCCCTCCCAACTTGAAAGTATATAATCAGCCACTCCTCATGACCCCCGTGCAGCTCTTTTTGCCCACGGGTCCTGTCTCCACTTTAATAAAACCACCTTTTGCACCGAAGATGTCTCAAGAATTCTTTCTTGACCGTTCTCTCCCGAACCCTGAACATCACATCACATCATCTAGGAGATAAAACAAGTTATCAAATTCCAAGGATAGATTCATGGAATATTACAGGTAGGTGGAACCCTAGGAATCCTATTAGCCACCACCTCATTTTGTGTATAAGAACACTGAGCTCCAGGGAGGCAGAATGCTAGTTAGAGTCTACTGGACTAGTTAATGTCTTCCAAATAGGTTCATTATAATCACCAGTTCCTGCCAGCAGAAAAGTTATTCATTACGAAATCCACAGACATTAGAAAAGTAAGTCAAATGCTAAGATCTTTTCAAGATGATTTTTGCGCTGTCAGCTTCCCGTGGCATGTTTGCTGCAGAGAGAGCAGGGATGCTGCCAGTCCCCAGGAGCTGAACAGCTCCAGGAGCCGGAGGGGCTCTGGCTCTCCAGGACAGAGGCACTGGACCTCCCAGCGCAGGGTAGGGTCCCACTTTGCAGCTGGCGCGATGCTTTCCAAGATGCTCACTCATTAATTACTGTTCACCAAGCATCTCCCTGTGCCACACGAGGCCCCAATCACCTGTCAGAAGGTCCCTGATGGCCGGGGTGGGGGGGGGCACATTCGCGGGGAAACCAATGCACAGATAATTAGAATATGTGATAAATGCTATGAAGAGTGTGGGTTTCATGGTTTTGATGAAAGAGTGAAGGAAGGACTTTCTAAGGAAGGAAAATTTAAGCTGAGGACTTTTGTAGGAAAAGTTAGAATAAAGTTCATTATTTTTTCCAATCATAGTTTTTAAAAAATGCCATCTGTTAATCCATTTCCAACCAGAAGCTCCCAAAGTCAAGTTTACTGTCCTGCTCACTCTGTTTTAAGAAGCATTTGTGGAAATTTACCAACTAATTTTCAGAAGCCTCTGTCCCACAGATGCCTTTCCATGTCCAACTGACGTGCAGAGGTAGGGAATTATCTCAGACATTGGGTTGCTTGTGAAGACTAAACATGCTTTCCTTTGCGAGCTTCTTCCAAGGAGTTTCACCCAAGCAAACAATTATTCTGAGTGAACATGAATATTAACGCTCAGACAGGAACAGTTCTCTGCCGTCTCTGTTCTTTGTTTCCCAGGATAAAGACTGCCTGCCCCCCCCTCAAAAAAACACAGAAAAACAAAAAAAAAAAAGAGAAAAATCTATTTTATTAGGAGTCTCAAGAAAATTAGTCCTGTAAAATGGAATAAATGAAAATTTCAAAAAAGACATTTATAAATTTATTAATAATTCCCGATCTGATGCCCATTTTTTCGACCATTTTTTTAAAAAGCCTTGAGTTGGTCCACACTATGGAAAATCTTAAATAGCATTAATAAATGTCATTCACAAGGATGTATAATTGCATTAAATCCTCATCCCAATAAACTGACAAAACCCCAGCCTCAAGCACAATTCTGTCTGCAACTGATCTTTTGTATTTAACAACTGATAAAGCAGCATTTTACTGTAAGTTAAATTGCTGGTTTTGTCCTGAGGCTTATAGAATAATAAAGCTGTTTATACTGATTAACATGCTAATAAATGATATCTTCATTTCCAAGCATCTGTTTGATACCTGGAATGTTTGCCTTACCTCCTAAGCCCTAAACTCTATCACCAGGCACAGCCGTCCTTAGCCGTGCTCCTTGTCACTATTAGTCCCTGGAGGAGCTACAACCAATTTTTTGGAGAATGACTAGCAAGCTGTGTGCACTCTTCACTCAAACTGTTCTATGGTAACAAAGCTCCTCATGGAACTTGCTCATGAAATGACACATGAAGTGAAATTTCATTGGAAAGGGTAGCGTGCGTACCATAGCTCCCCTGGTAAAATGTTGGCATAAAATGAGATTCACAGTTTATTTATTTACATTTCTTTTAAAAAAATCTAAGGATAAATTTAGGGAAGCAAAGCGCTAAGACAGCAGATACTCTGGATGCCAAATGGAAAGCCCCACTGAGATCTGGGTCATGCCTTCACATTTCACCATCATCAAATACATCAAAGGGCTGGCTGGTAAACACTTAGATGTGTGGCCTGCATTAAAACGAGATTAGCATCTATTTGAAAGAAATTCATAGGGGAGAGGAAGAGAAGTAATTCAGTTTTCAAATCTCATCCAAATATGAAAATAGCATCAGAAGATGCACAGAGACGTTATGGAATTGCTTCCACAGCACGTGAACGTGGTGGTGGCCAGAACTAGTCTGTCATAAAAGTCGTCAAGGGATGTTTGATCCAGGTGCTTTAGATTTCAGCTCCTGGCTGAGAGCAGCCTACAGAACACCAGCACGAATCAATCATGGAAGATCACACAACCCTGAACACTACAAGGGGAAGTTGATTGGTTTAGTTTCATATATGAGCAGTTAAAACACATTAGAAAATATGCTTAGAGACAAAGAAAGTAGCCTTAAAGAAGAGAAAACAAAAATGTGACAAAAATGATTGATAAGTGTAACTTCTGCAATAGATTTTCTAAATTAGTATAAGAAACATGAAAACTCCAAAGACAGTGCCTTACTCGTTTATTCAATGACTATGCACCAGGCCACATCCGAGGCGCTGGGGGTAAAACGTGAAGACAGCAGAGATGCTCCCACTGTCATAGAACTTGAATGCTAGATGGGGTAGGGGAGCAGGTGAGTAAAGAGTGACAAATAAAGATGAGGTCCCCATCCCCTGGGGGCTCACAATCAAGTTGTGGGAAAAGATATGAAAATAAGCAGGTACACCAACATAAGAAGAGCAGGGAAGACACTGCAGCTACGGATGGCCAATCTCATTGATTACCCTGTCTTCATCCAATGAACAGGGGATTCTATGAAGGCCAGTCCAAACCCCAACAGAGTCACACTTCATTGGTGATGCTAGTTATGAATGAGAGCACAAGGGGAGATTAAATGGGGAGAGGTGTCAAGAAGTTGGGGTACTCTGGAAGCCTGCCTGGCCACGATTAGGGGTCCGAAACAATCCTCTCTCATGGGGATTCCTGTGAGTATGTGCGGAACAGAAGGGTGCTGTCTCCAAGAGACGGCTGAGGTCCCCCTAGCGCAACAAGCTGGATTCTTGACCTGGCCATCCGGCACTCTCCTGGGTTCATCCCTCTTGCTTTGAAGCCTGCAAGCCCAGTCCCTGGGTCGGAGTTTAAAAGCCTGGGCTCACATTCAAATGTGGGATTTATGATTTCAAGCTGTCAGTGACCCAGGCTCTCCACAGCTTCTGTGACGACACAGCTCAGGCCTTGCAGGGCAGTGCCCCGGGTTTTGTGGATTTACAGCCTGGCCTTCAGTAGAAGATTCCCTGTTTTGAAATAACTTAGAAAGCTGCAGATGCAGACACCGTAGAGCTATCAACCCAGGGTAACCACAGATGCTTCATGGTAAACAGGTATGACTTTCAAAAACAGTTTGAAAACTGTGCCCTCTCCCTCTCTCTGGAAAACCCTAATACGTTGTTTTACTGTGAGGATTTAATAAAATAATGCACAGAAAGTGGCTAGCACACAGGAAGTGATCATAAGCAGATTAATACCTATCATTTTGGTTGTGATTGATATTTAGACTTTACTATTTTATGGTGCAAATCACATTATAATTTGGCAAGTTGGTTTGGAGGTAGGATTGGGGAAGTGAGGAACCTTCAGGCCTGATTGAGCTCGTACTCTGTGTCTCACTCTGCACTGAGCGCTATCATCCAGACTACATGTTGCATCCCTTTCTATGACCCTACTGCAGACATTTGTATTTTACAGAGAAGGAAGTTGGGATCCAGAAAGAGTAAGCATCATTTTCAGAGTCAACAGAGGCAAATACTAGTAAATTTAGACTACCGAATCCAGGCAGTCTGACCCCAGGGCCTATGCTCTCAAGCTGTTCTTCAAAATAAAACACATTGAACAAAATTCAAGTCAAAAATATAAAAAGTGGATTAACTTCTGCTTGGGTTGAGCCTCAGAAAGACTCCGGGGACAACCGCTGAAGCATTCACGAAGGCCCACCCCTCCCAGGCTTGAGTGCAGGACAGAGCCCTGCCAGCCCCCTCGTGAAGTGGGCACCTCCTCTGAGCCCCCTGACCACCCCCTCCCGCACCCCAGCTGCAAGGAGTGCTCGATGCAGATGACCCCTAATCCATTCAAGGCACTTAAATATCATAAATAACTATAAGCAGCTCTTCTTCCGTTTCTCTTTGGCTGAGGGAAAATACATAGAAATAACAATCTCCGTCCAAAGGGCGGGGGAGTGGGTAGAAGAGACTGTTGAAAACCAATGCTGTGGCAGTCATCCCCCATGGAAATCTGGCAGCTACTACCCGGCCTCGTCCAGGTGTTCCTGGCAGACAGGGAGGGCCAGTTTCCCAAATCTCCCCATGTTCCAAGAAGAGCCAGAAGTATGCAATCTTATAAGAAATGCCTAAGTTTTTAAGTATTGGGAACAAGTAGTAAATGAAAAAACACATTTTTCTGTTTTTAGAGGGCCAACACATTTGAGCAGATTACACCTGTGGGAGAGTTTGGACACAAGGACCCCCAACTTACAAACGCTTCCTGTCATTCACAAGATGATTAAAAGGATGAGAAAAAAATACCCTGATTTCTCTTCAAAAACAAGTCACGGATTAATTCTCAGAACATATTTGTGTTGTGATTTAATGGAGACTAAAGAAAAAGAGATCTATTCACTATTTAACACGAATGTTTCTAGTTCCCAGTCAAAAATTAGTAATCTTCTCTAAAGTACCTGCTGGCCTGATCACAACAGCTCAGAAAGGCGGAAGTGAGGGGGTGATTCATAATAATCAGGGCATTCCTATAGGACTCAGAACACCCCACTGCCATTTTTATTTCAAAGTCGGTTAATTAATGCATTGGTAAACCAGGTAAAGAATGTTCAGACTTATCACCAAAACCATAGAGGCAACATGCAAGGACCTCAAACTTTTTTTTTTTTAATCAAATGTAGCATTTCAACGAGTTAATCTTTGAAAACACCTTTTGGTTAGCAGAGGAGTCTGAAGGCTCAAAGCAAAGCAAAATTCTATTCAATCAGTTACCATGTAATCCCCACATGATCTTATTTACTTAGAACTGAGTAGTCACTGAAAATCACAAACAGGAGAAATCTGGGGTTTTTCTTCCTTGAATAACATAAAAGTCTGATCTTAAATTAAGTATCTATCTCATTCCACACACGCTACTCAGTCACCCATGGCTGCTAACGCTGACTTCTACTCACTATGTTCTACGCACACACTCAGGGCTGAGCTGGTTCCCATGAGAAGGAGCCAGTCTTTTGAACCAGCACATTAGAATCCGATGGCATCCAAACGCGTTTCAGTGATGTTCTCTTTCCAGGAGAACTGCAGAAATCTAAATCTCGTTTCTTGTGAGTGTAAGAAATAAAAGCATTCAATGTAAAATGGAAAACAAAAAGTATGACATGTTGCCAAAACTCTCTCTGAGCTAAGCTTCCAGAGAATATTTTTACCCCAATGGAATATTCATGACATTTTGCCCTGAGAAACAACTACATTCCATGAATTCCTATACTGAAAAGTTGAGTTTGGGAAATGTAAGTTGGTTTTTATTTACTTATTTTATTTTATTTTTTTTACATAACTTTCAAATGATAGGACACTAGTCAGCGATAGAAAAGCCATGAGTGTTACTCTCTCCAGTCACACACCCTGAGCATCGGACCTTGTGAAGCTTAATGCATCTGGCTGACCTAAGCACATACTGATCTGCCTTGGGTGAAGACCTCACCCATACATTGTATTCTTACTTCTATCATGCTGAAATAGAATTATTCATCAGGAACTAGACATCAGAAAGTCAAACAAGCTGTGCTTTGAGATGAGCCAGATGGACAGCCAGAGAGCACCAAATGTCACCAACACAGAGCTATTTTGGTTAGTACTTCCCTGGGTTACAGTAAAGGATGCACTACTAGATACTTGCATGGAGAAAGGTTCTAGTGGAATTTAATGAAAAAGTAAGGGGTAGGTTAGCTCATTTGGAGCTAATAGAAGTGAGGTTTTCCCCCAAATGGAAAAATTTGCTCTGAGTACTTTTCTCTTTTTTTAAAAAAGATTGTATTTATTTATTGAGAGTGAGGGAGAGACAATCTCAAGCAGACTCCCTGCTGAGCACAGAGCCCGGCATGGGGCTCGATCCCACAACCCTGAGATCATGACTTGAGCTGAAACCAAGAGTTAGACGCTCAACCAACTAAGCCACCCAGGTGCCCCTGAGTATTTTTCAGTATTTGCCCAGCAAGGTCTGCTGGCTATCAGATGACAACACATGTTCTTAAAGTTACATTTAACTGGAGGGCTTTTGTACTCCCCATCACCATATAACAAGTGCAATTGATTTTTTTCATTGAACTGGCTAGTTGTTGGACACGATTATCTTAAATTGACTAGGAACTCAACCTATGCCTATATAACACTAAAATACAGTATTTCCCCATCATCTGCGGGGGATATCTTCCAAGACACCCAGCGGGTCCCTGATACTGCAGATAGTATGGAATCCCATACAGACATACACGACTATAATAAAGTCACAATACCTTACGGTACCGCACTCAGCCTTCTTGTGAAGCTGTGAGGTGAGGGGATGACGTAGGTGCTGGGACAGGGAGTGAGGCTACGTTGACCTCTGGATGATGTAGGATGAGTTATCTGCTTCTGGACTGCAGTTAACCATTTGTAACCAAAACCATCAAACAAAACCCTGGACCAGGGAGACCACTGTAGCAAATCAGCCCCGAGGAATAAAGTATCATCAAGCATGTTGGAGTCACATAAATCTAGCTGACTGATAGAACTTCTCACCTTTCAGCCCACCGTTAGCGATAAACAGCCTCAGCTCAGCAGCAATTCAGTCAAACCCCAAAATGGGGAACACCTGCCCTCACCCTCGTCACTGAATTTCAGCCTCTCCATTTTTGCCTCTGAGGAATAATTTATTACATTCACCTCCTTCCTACTAAGAAGTGAGCTTGCCAGCCTGAGGAACAGCAATAAGAGAAAGTCTGCTATGGGGATGCCCCAAATCATCTAATCAGAGGTGCTCTGCTTGTGGAGAATGTTCCTACCATCCTCACAGTCCCTCAGCATTTGTTGGATAATCTGAATTTCTGGACCACACCATCAGGGAGTCAGTCTGTCCCTCCCCAAAGCACTCCTCTTCCCCAGTTGCGCTCCATTGTGGTGCGTTACTGATGTCTTTTCATGACATCATAAAGTACTCAAGGATTATGAAACTGAAGGCTCTGAATGCATTACATTTCCATGAGCGTTGCAAACAGTAGACTCTGGCACAGTGTGGTGGCCGGTGAGGACACTCCCTGGATGCCGGGTAAGTTGGCAGCGGCAGGGAATGTGGGAACCCCGGGCCCTGTCAGGGCTCTGAAATGGCAGGTTGTCAGAGCTAGTACCCGCTTACTTTTTTTTTTTTTTTTAAGATTTTATTTATTTGCAGAGACACAGCAAGAGAGGGAACACAAGCAGGGGGAGTGGGAGAGGGAGAAGCAGGCCTCCCGTGGAGCAGGTAGCCCGATGCGGGGCTCGATCCCAGGACCCTGGGATCATGACCTGAGCCGAAGGCAGACACTTAACCGACTGAGCCACCCAGGCGCCCCCCCGCTTACTTTTAAGACGTTGCCAACGTCGCTCCAAGGATGGGATGCTACAGGTGTGGAGACTCGAGA
Source organism: Halichoerus grypus (assembly GCF_964656455.1). Lineage (NCBI taxonomy): Eukaryota > Metazoa > Chordata > Mammalia > Carnivora > Phocidae > Halichoerus > Halichoerus grypus. Next base: position 84,208,139 of record NC_135718.1, read on the forward strand.
GGCCCACGCCTCCTCCCCACATCTGGAGATCCTCATTCCAGATACAGACTGGACCCGGGCAGCTTTACTCCATGAAAACAACATAGACAAGTTCCAGGCACAGCTACGGTGGAGCATGGTGTGGCCGGATTCTGGCTGTTAGATTATCACCCAAAACCTCAAAAACATTAGCTAAGTGAGGGAAGCCAGTCACAAAAGACCATGTGTGGTATGATTCCATCTCTGCGAAGTGTCTCCAGTGGACTCGTCTACAGAGACAGACAGCAGGCGAGTGATGGCTGGGCCCGAGGGGGTGCAGGGAGTGAGGAGGAGGGTGGTGGCAGGGTAGCTAAATGGTACAAGGTTTCTTTCTGAAGTGATGAAAATATCCTAAAATTGACAGTGATGATGCTTGTGCACATCTGTAAATATAGGAAAGACCATTGATTGGTATGCGTTAAATGGGTGAAGTTTAGGTTATGTTAATTTTTTTTTAAGATTTATTTATTTGAGAGAGAGAGAGCGTGGGGGAGGGGCAGAGGGAGAGGGAGAAGCAGACTCCTCACTGAGCAGGGTCGGGGCTCGACCCCCTGACCCTGAGATCATGACCTGAGCCAAAATCAAGAGTCCGTTGCTTAACCACCTGAGCCACCCAGGTGGCTCTATGGTACGCTAATTTTATTTCAATAAAGTTGTTATAAAAATTTTTTATGATATGCAGTGAAATTGAGAGAAAAGTACATCATTCTGTGTCACTCATTTTGGGCCTGAAACTTACAATGAGTTTCAGCACCAAAAATGCTGTCAGATCTCTAAATGCAGATTTCATTTTTCATTGAACACTCACCTTTGGTGGCCTAGTGGTTGAAATCCTAGAAGCTCTAATCCACCACTGAAAGGAAGTGACAGGGCCAAGCCATTGATAATGTAACAGAAAGCTCCCTGTGGATGGCAGCTGATATCTTCTTGGGGACAATACACTGTCCACTTCTTATGTATGGATGATTATTTAACTGAAAGAACACATTATTTCTGTCAGGGCAAAGTTGCTCTCCTGGCCACTCATCCAGTGTTAACAAGAGCGCCGTCATCTGCTCCTGAAGCCAACACAACCTTGACTTTGACAGAGAAGGAGCCACTCACTCAGGCAGAATGAAGTTTTTACTTTCTGCAGCCATAGTCCATCCAACAAAGCTGGGAGCAATCAAGAGACCAGTAAAAACAGGTGTGATCCTGTTCTTACTGAAACTTTCACTTAAAACATATTTTTGAGTTAATAAATAAGATACACCAATCAGGGGACATATGAAAGTTTACCTATGTATTTTGGCAACTATGACTCACTAGAATTAAATAATACAGTTTTAAGATCATGTTTTGAAGTGCTCCTAATGAATCCTGATTTAAATACTCTTAAATTGATGGTATAAACTAGTAACTGTTAAATACATGAATGCCAATGAATTCTTACATATATTTATTGAGATTTAGGGTTGAATCCATACTTAATAAATCTTTAGATGTCAAATCAGAACATGTTTTAACCATTTTGTCAACACAAAGCATCCCTTTACTGAGCTTAGTTTCCATACATTTATTTCTCTTGGAAAATGTCAAATGTCTCATTTTCTAGATAAGAAAATGAAGGTCAGAGACCTGAAGTTACTTGTTCAACGTCACACAGCCAGGAAGTGGCAATGCTAGGACCAGATACACAGTTGTAGAAACCTCACCTGGAAATACAGATCCAATTCTGACCCTAAAGCACATTCACAGCCTGACCTGGCTCACAAGTACATTGTGTTACCAGCTGGGGCCGACAGCAAAGACCACAGATTGGCTTCAACCCCAGAAATCTAGTTCTCATAGTTCTGGAGGCTGGAAAATCCAAGATCACGGCATTAGGGGATTAGGTTGCTGGTGAGAAACCTCTCTTCCTGGTTTGCAGATGGCTACCTTCTTGCTGTGTCCTCACAGGGCTTTCCCTCAGTGTGCATACACACACACACACACAACACACACACACGCACTCACACACACATACACACGCTCTCCCACACATGCATGCACGCGCTCACACACACACGCTCTCTAACACACGTATGTGCTCACACACACACTCACACACACGCACACACACACACACACACACAGAGTATACTGTATCCTATATCCTAACTTTGTAAAAATAACTCTGTGGCTAGCTACCTTTACCCTGCAGAGAAACATGCTTCACACATAGGACTTTTCCCACACTGTGGAATTTGTGCGGGATTATTGCACAAAAAAATCAATGCTGGCTGAAATGAATGTTAGAGAACATTCAGACTCCTCTGTGGTCAGTTTGCTTTACGCAAAGCCCATTTACACTGCAAGTAGAAAGGGAAAGGTAGGGTTTTACACATGTAAAATGTCTCAAGGGTTCTTCAAGTTTGATTTTGCCAAATTGAAACTGATGATAATACACATAATAGTTGGTTTACTTTTTCTTTTTTTACAGAAAACAAAAATTTATCCAGAGAATCAAGAACATTGTCAAGCATATATAGGGGAGATTTTTTTTTTTTTAAGAAAATAGCGTTCGAGCATTTAAAATCTTTTTGTAAAAATTGATCTTCATTCAGAAACAAAGATTATTGTCCCATGACGTGTTCTATTTCTCTAGTAGAGGAGGACAATTCAGACACACGATGAAAACAGCTTCTACAGCCCAGTGGATATTCCCATCCACCCCTGTCTCACGGAACACGGGCTCTTCCAAAAGGATGTATAACCTGGACACACAGTACAGTGAGCTGACCCACATGGACATGATCTGGGACAATTTGCACACAGTCCTAACTGTTCCAAAATCTATCTACTTCCACTCCTTAAAATGTCTATTTACTCACAAGCAGTGTGACAGTAATATTCTTAGACCTGTTACAGGTTACTGACTGTTCTTATTTATTCATTAAAATAAGCCTTATTGGAAGCCTTGACTATAAGTAGGCATGTTGAAGAAATTTATAAAACCCACCTTTTTTCCAAATATTATCTTACTCAAAATTTCATTCTAATTTGCATTGCTTCAACTAATATTAATTAGTGACATGACAATGGTCTTGGATTTTGTATCATGTTAACTGCTGATGCTCTAGAAAATGCTTTAGATTAATGAGATGTATGATAACTGGGTTTCTTTGTTCACATTTATTTTGACTAATAATAGTTATTCATCACCCTCAGTTAATATTTTAAAATAATTATTACTCTAAAAGATAATGCACAAAAAACACATATATGTTTATGTATCCTATCAAAAGATATAATTCTGCCATTTTCCATATATCTCCCATTAAAAATACTGATATTCTTGGCAAGGTCTATTTCAACCACGGAATGATTTAATCAGCATGTGGAAATAAAACATTTTACATATGGGTGCGGGGAAGGAAACATATTAACTGGAAAAGAATATGCATTGTCTCCTGCAAGGATATTGATTTGATCATATGGATGGGACTTTACTATGCACGTTACTAACAGGAATCTATGGTTTGGCCCCTTAGGGTCAATTTGCCACTATAATTTCAAACATTTGAAAGTCATATTCTTTCACCAAGTTGCAAAATTATTCTTTTCTTGCATCAAAAATTGATTCTTCTGAGTGCTTTCCATTTTAGCACAGATAATTTATTGGTAGATGCCTTTATGAGACAGCAGGAAATATGCTTACCTCTTCAATATCCTTTTAATAAAAAATGGACTGGAATCCATCAGGAATATTTAGTCACATCAGGAGGGAGAGAAATTTGACTAACTTATTATTTTCTTATGAAAGTGTTGAGAAGGAGTATTTTCGAAATGAGTTCTGATTTTTGTTATATCTCTCTCCCTAGAGACCATGCCAGTATTTAACCGAAGAGACAAGGAAAATGTATCTTTCTCTGCATGATTTGCCTAGAAAAGCAAAGTAAAGGGGTAACTCTAGAAACTCTGTTGTAACCAATGCTGTAGTGTTGTGTGCAGAGAGACCTCCGCTTTTTTAATTTTTGAAGGAAATAAAAGCAGCATCCTCACTAATGGTCTTCCATGTGAAGCCTATTGTAGGAATCTTTTGTTTTTTTTAAAGATTTTATTAATTTATTTGAGAGAGAGAGAGAGCACAAATAGGGGCAGAGGGAGAATGAGAAGCAGACTCCCCAGTGAGCAGGGAGCCCGATGCCGGACTTGATCCCAGGGCCCTGTGATCATGACCTGAGCCGAAGGCAGATGCTTAACTGACTGAGCCACCTGGTGCCCCTGTAGGAGTCTTTTAAAGCAATAATTAAAAAATTGGGAATCCTGTGTTCTCTTTAATTACAAGGTATTTTAAAAATTATTTATTTAAGATGGACCTTGAAGCTCACCTTTCTGTCTACCCATTCAATCCTTATACAGATGAAAATCCAGGGAGGGTGTGTCAGTCAGTGTTCAGCAGAGAAACAGAGCCAGTAGAAGAGATCTATGTATCTATCTATCTATTTATCTATCTATCTACATTAAGGGATGTTATGGATTAAATTGTGTCCCAAGAGATGATGAAGTCTTAATCCCCAGCACCTGTAAATGAGACTTTATTTGGAAGGCCTTTGCAGATGTTATTAATTTAAGGATCTAGAGATGAGATTATCCTGGATTTCCCAGGTACACCCCAAACCCAATGACAAATGTCCATGGAAGAGACACACAGGGAGAAGAGAGGCCACGTGATGATGGAAGGGGAGAAACGGGGTTGTGCAGGTCCAAGCAAACACTGACGGCCTAATCACTCTGACCAGTCACCCTTGACGTCCTCTGGAACTGCCCGCTGGCTCACCCCAGTGCTTAAAATCTCTCTTACTTTTGGTCTCAGTGGAGCTGAGTTCAATCTCTCTCCCCTACTGCAGCAGTCCTGAAAAAAAGTCTTCCTTGCCTGTTCGACTCAGTTCGGCACCATTTTTATTTGACAGTTCACGTCAATCAGAGCTTATCAAGCACCTGCATGAAGGGTGCTGTGCATGAATTCGGGCCAAGATGAGATCTGGATGCCCTCACACTCAGGGCAGCTGGATGGAGCTACTGGGCCCAGGGCCCCAGGCTGCTAACCTCCAGCTGCAAGGAGCCTCTCCCATTTACATCTACCTCAGTTTCCCTGTGGGCTCTTACAAGAAGAGATGGGTATCACTGACACAGATGATAGCAAGCACTGAATTCCTTATTTAATACATATTTCTAGAATGTTTCCTATGCACAAATATTGCACTCAGATCTAAAGGGTATTTGAAGAAGTGGGAAAGGACAGGCAGAACTAAAATGCCCCTAAGGAACTTGAAATATAACATCAAGCAATGAAAATAACAAAAGGAACAGTTCAAAGAACATAAGGACAAGTTACACAACAGTACAAACAAAGATAAAAAAGAACGGTATAAACTGAATTGATGGCTATAAAAAGGATGTCAGGAAAAGAAAATGGAGTATATTATGGAAAGAGGGAGGGCAAGATCTAGTAAAGGAGAATAGTGGGGTGAGTTGTGAACAGTGTTGTTCTGGGAAACCTTCAGAGAGAAAGCCAGTTCTCCAAATCTGGTCTTTGCTGTGGGGTGGAATATAAAACAAAGCAACAAACTTGCATCGGCACCCGAGGGGAAAGCAGGGCCGGCTACTCAACGGTTCCGTGTGGACCTGGAATTGGAGCCGTGGAGACGTCAAAGCACCTGCTTCATCGCAGGGAAGGGCAGGTCCCACCTGCAGAAGCGCTCGCCTGGCGTGTGATGCTTCTCGGCCTGTCCAGCCCAGAAAGCTTTCCCTGCAACTCCTTCCTGCTCCGCTCTGCTCTGCTCTGAAGGTGCAGCGGAGTGCTTCCAAACATTCCTGCATCTCAGCTGGGGGAACTTGGGGTGAAGCTCCATGTCTAAACTTCTGACCATTGTTACCCATCTTCTAGCCTGAAATCTGAAGCCCCTGATGATATTTTCTAGGCGGTGAAAGAAATCTACCACTTCCCCTCCTCTCTGGTTCACCCACGGCAATTCCAGCTCTTCAGTAGTAGAACCTCTTGCTCTGTGATCAAGCTGAGTCAGAGGCCCCAAAAGGCCACAGAAGACCTGGACCCCAGAGCAATTCTGGCAGCCCCCACCTCCCTCTCGTTCAGTCAGCGACCCCATGCACGAGCCCCTGCTGTGGGCCAGGCACGGTGCCCAGCCTGGAGGACAGTTAGGAAAACACCGGCTTTCTCAGTACTGAAAATTGATCGGGGAGACCCAAAATACACGTGGAAATGTTGCAAGGAGCCTGGGCTGCTGTGGAAGGAGGCGGCAGCCAAACCAGGTTTGAAGGATCAGAGAGGCTTCTCGGAAGTGACAGGTCCGCAGTCAGGATGAGCAGGACCCGGCAGGTGACTGTCCTCTCACCTCTTCCCTTGCCCCAGGTATACAGACTCTGCATTTCCCAGGCTCCAAGGGTCCCCGACTTGGAGCCTCACCCTAGCTTTCCTTTCCCAACAGACCCTGCGTTTCCCCTGTCACTCCAAGCCCACCCCCAAAATGCAAGAAGCAAGCCCGTCTCACGTCATCTTGAGTCCTTTGTAAATCCTGCTTACAGTCACTTCGTGTCAGACAACATTCTGACCCCACCACTAACCAACTTTGTGAGCAATGGAAGCCACATTTTCCTTTGTGTGTCCCATATCCCTCAACTGTAAATGGGATAATGCATGACTGACTGCTTCACAGAGAGAAAAGTGAATAAATAGTATTGCTATAGTTACTACATTTTAAAGGAGGAATATTATAAATTTCTGTTAGGCAATTGGCCTTCAAAAAACCCATCCCCTCCCATGTCTGTACTCAGTAACGAGATTCTCCACCATCTCCTTATCATCCCAGCTAACATGCGCTTGCTGATATGGTGACTGCACAGAGAGACACTGTAGAAATACTGTCTCAGATCATTTAATCTTCCTGACAATTCTATGATATTAGTGTTACTATATCCTAAGTTTACAAATAAAGAATGAGGCAGGAAGAGATTGAATACCTTGCCAAAGGTCAAGAGCATTTGCGCCTGTTAGCACATCCCACCTGACCTCCCCTGGCCCCCAGCTATCTGCTCCAGACCCTCCCCTCGCTGTGCCTGGGACCTCTTTTCTATGGTCCACACTGAAAGGCAGAGGCAGCCTGTCATCCTTTTCTTAATAGCAGCACAGCAGAGTTCTCTTTACGTGCTGCAATCACCGGAAATTTCCAGCCACGTCTTGACCAGGCAGACACCCGGGGTTACAGAGAGTGACAGAGCTGTGCTCTCAAGTCACCACCGGGAACGTGATTTCATCGAGTGGTACAGAAGCAGCAGGTGAAATGAAAGCCTCCTGCCGAACGTGCTAGGCGTCCTTTTAAAGAACAGCATCCACCTCTGTTTGCAGACAACAGTGTGTGTATCCATCAGGCCTCCTGACTTATTGCCTCTATTCCAGTCTCTGGATTAATTTCAGAAAAGCAAATAAAGTAAATATGATACTATCAGAGAACCCTGTGTCTTTTTGTTACCCTGGGATGTTCTGGCCACTGATTATCACCATCGACGCACACGATAACCGCGAGATACTTGCTCATTGTCTCAGCTGATTCACGGGAGACTTTCTTTGAAAGACACAAGAAATTGAGAGTCCTGGACGGTATACACTCTGGCACTCTCTCTTGTGCAGGGCATTTTCAAAGGAAAGCTGAATCTGTTACCATTTGTGGACACACCTAAGAATGTTCTATACATAGTCAAGTAAAATTAGAATAATGAAGACTGAAATCATGAGCCAAAAACAAAACAAAGACAAATTATTCAAACAATGTAGTCACCTCAGTGCTATCTACCTACTGAGAAAAAGTCAAATCACTGATGAGCTGAATGACGCGGGTGCCCCTCTCTCCCTCTCTCCCACTGCACGTGGAGCACGCGTTAGCTCAGCAGTCGGAGCTGCATGAGCTGGCCCGTGGCACAGTCGCCAGCCCATACCGCTGCCAGCAGAGAGATTCCCTACCTTATTGACGTCTGGGCTTTGGCTACTCCCATTTTCCCAGAAAGGTTGTTTCTTCTAAACAGAAAGCTTTTATCGCCACAGGATTAGCCAGATGTTTTCCTTCCGTAATCTCAATCAATGTGTCAAGTTGCACCAGGGTGAGGAACCCCTCAGGGAGAACTTTCCATGGTCCATCCAGCTATGCCTAAGTCCCTATCTTCATCGGACAGTAAGAGCCCTGGGAGCACTGGGTATCCACAGGCAGAAATAATATTGTTTTTTAACAGGAAGTGAGGGTGTGCAGCATTGAGTTGAATTTTGCAGAGGGTTCAATGAACGGGTGCATTTTGCAGACTCTGCTTGGAAGTCTTCTCTAAGAAACCTTGATTTATGCTAGGCCATTTGAGTTGACCCTTAATGGATATCCCTCACTGATTTGACATGCCTCAAGCAATTCATTAATTTCTCAGCTATAAATTGGAATAGTAATATATTTCATGCAAGTTCACAGAAGAATTAAATAAGGAAACCCATGTCCAGTACTTAGCGCCGTTGGGCCAAAGCATGCATTCCACCCACCCCAGTGCTGTTTTGCAGACCTGACTACACAGTGTTTTGCAGAAGACCTAGTGTATGGCTGGTACTCCCAACAGTTAGAAGCTGTTCTCTCACTTCCACAACTACCACCCACATCCTTCAGCCTCTCTCACTCCGTAACAGACCTAATTCCAAATGCATTTCGGCTGTTTCCAGAAATTACAACATGTTTCATAGAACAAAATTTATCAGTTAGAAGTATGATACCAAAATGGCACTGACTCTAAAGACAATTTCAAACCAGCAGCTCTCAAAAGGTACTGAGCAATGGAAGCCTGATTCATTGAAAGATTTTGAAGACAACAGGCATTTTGTTGTATAAGTTTTGTCTTGTTTGAGTTAAATTACTGAGATGTCAGATAATAGTCAATTCTGGTATTTTATCTCAGTTTAGTTCTATAAACACTTGTTAAACAGCTGCTCTCATCAGAATACTGTGCTGGATGCTGTAGGGAGTACAAAACTTAATAAGACTGACACACTCACAAAGTCATGGGGTTGTTGTAGAAATTAAAATAAAATAATATGGGTCGTGATCCCAAGGTCCTGGGATCGAGCCCCACATCGGGCTCCCTGCACCACGGGGAAGCCTGCTTCTCCCTCTCCTACTCCCCCTGCTTGTGTTCCCTCTCTCTCGCTATGTCTCTCTCTGTCAAATAAATAAATAAAATCTTTAAAAAAAATAAAATAAAATAAAATAAAATAAAATAAAATAATATGTGTTATAGCTTTTGTGACTGTCTAATAAATAAGGAAAGTATTACTTGAAAATTTTTCATTTACAAATGGCAAATCCCACTAGCTTAGAAGTGCGGAAAATGGTTGAACAGGAAAATATACAAGTCTTCAAGGACTTGAAGTGAAGGAGTATTTAGTTTCCAGCCTGAGTATATCCAGAGCCAGAGGCTTTTGTGATAGTATAACCTGTCTCTCTCTATGCTATCCCTGTTTTCACTGGGTTTCTTCTCTGTCGACTTCATTATCATTGTGACTCCCCTTTGCTCTGTGAGTGGGTGTTAGGTCCAGATTCACATTCTCAAAGCTGAGCAGTTATAAAGGAAAGAGAGCCTTTCTCTCCCAAAAGGTTCTGCAAAAAACCTGGGAATCTGAATCATTCTTGTTTAGATTGTGTAACCATCTGTGAAACTCATTCTAGCGAAGGGATGGAACGTTCTGACTGATCAGGCCACAGTCATGTGCTTGTCCTAGAACTTAGAGACTAGAGTCAGCCTTATGTAAAACAATTAAATTAAAAATAGTATAATTAGGGTACCATTTGCTGAAGAATAGGAAATGTAAGCTGACCAATTTAAAAAAAAACAACTGCAGGATGCATTAGTTAGGATTATGGTAGAAAGTAGCAATGGAGGGAAGAATCTGCAGGCTGGGTGGGAGGCTCACGGCCGGGGAGGAATGCAGCAAGGACCTCAGCCTAGGGGGGTGCGGGGGGCAGAAAGTTGCAATAGAATAACTCAAAATAAGAGCACTTCAAACAATGTAAGAGTTTTCTTTCTCCCAGTCAAATTTTAGAGGCAGTCAGTCCCTGACAGGTAAGACAGCTCACGGGACTGGTTGCTCCAAGGTGGACTGTATAACAGGGTGTGGGTGGTGCTGGGGCTGTAGCCCTTACATCACTCTCGCAGGTGGCAGGAAACAGCACTTGTAGAAGAAGCCCCTTCCCTCTAAGGACAGGTCCTGGAAGTTACACACACAACTTCCAGGTGGTCCCACTGGCTGTCACGGGGTCCACATCCCCATGGCCACATCTAGCTGCCAAAGACACTGAGACATGTGGTCTTCACTCTGCCCAGCTAAGACTGGGGGGGGGTTATTGTGTTGTGAAAGAAGGAAGAACAGGGATTTGGGGATAATAAGGAGTCTTCACCAAATATGGAAATAAATAAATATGAGGCACGCTAGTACTATGCAAGCACAACAAGAAAATTATGAGTTTGGTGTTTTTCTTTCTGGAAAGCTATGAAACTCTAAAAATCAAACCAGCTTCTTGATAACATGCCAAATTAGGGAAATGTTGATCCTTCTAAACACAAAGATAATGCTAAATAATGATAGAAATGAAATTGCGGCAGCTAGATGCATCAGGCATGTAGTAGTATCTCTGAGGATCCACCAGAGGCAATATTCTGAGAATGTAATGACATAAATTCTTAGCCTTGGGATTTTGGCATTTTGGGTCTTCCATGTAACAAGCAGGAACAAGTAGTTTACATGACAATTTAAGAATGAAATTCAGGAAATGATGCCTCCATTCCATTACTGAGAAAGGAAAGTCACAGGCCGAGAGGATTTGGTCCAGAGCACAGTGAAACACAGAGCTCGAACCAAGGTGATGACAGTTAACGGTTACATGGTCTCGACAGCAGAACTAACTCTTTCTGCAAAGGTCCACACAGTCAAGGTTTTAGTGTTAAAGGGCTAGCCTCGATCTCCAGCAAACACAGATACAACACAGAAAGAACGGGGCCGGGGGTGGAGCAAGATGGCGGAGGAGTAGGAAACCTGGATTTCGTCTGGTCTCAGGAATTCAGCTGGATAGGGATCAAACCATTCTGAACACCTACAAACTCAACAGGAGATCGGAGAAAAGAATAGCAACAACTGTCTGAACAGAAAAGCGACCACTTTCTGGAAGGTAGGACGTGCGGAGAAGTGAATCCGAGGCGATATTCGGGAGGATAGATGGCGGGGGAGGGGCCTCCGTTGGCCACTTCTGGCAAGTAATAGAGCCGCGGAGCACAAAATTGGAACTTTTAGAAGTCTGCTCCGCTGAGGGACGTCACTCCGGTGGCTAAGCGGGGGGTGGAACCCTCGTGGGACAGTGTGGTCTCAGGACCCTCGGGGTCACAGAAAGACTGGGGGTGCCTGAGTGAGGCAGAACTCCCAGGTATCGGAGCAGGGAAGCCAGCTGCAGAGACGGAGCAGAGGCGTGGGCTCTCAGCTTGGGGTTGCCATAAACCGTGATCCGTGGCACAGTCGGGCCACTGCTCCTCCAGCAGGGACTCAACAAGTGGCAGATCTGGGGAGACTCACCTTCTTCCCCTGGGAGGAGAGGCGAGGGAGCGCACCACAGGGATCTGCTGGGTTTGGAGACTCCACACTGGGTCGGGTGCCAGAGATAGAAACGCGTGGTCACAGGCCGGGTGAGCACGGAGTGCGGCCGGAGACCGGGGAGACGGGAGTGATTGACTGCTTTTCTCTGGGGGCTCACTGAGGAGCGGAGCCCCGAGTTCTCGGCTCCTCCGGGGCGGAGACTGGGAGGCCGCCATTTTCATCTCGGCCTCCAAAGCTTTACGGAGAGCTTGCAGGGAACAAAAGCTCCCAAGAGCAAACCCGAGCAGATTACTTAGCCTGGACTGGGCAAGGGCGGGGCAATTCCGCCTCCGGCAAAGACATTTGGGAACCATGGTAACAGGCGCCTCCCCCAGAAGAGCAGCGAGAACAGCCAGCCAAGACCAAGTTTACCCATCAATGAGAACGGCAGAACACCAGCGCTAGGGGAATACTACACATAGAATCCATGGCTTTTTTACCATGATTCTGTAGTCTTTCAAAGTAAATTTTTTTTCTTTTTTTTTTTTGAATTTTTCTTTTTCCCTTTTTCAACCAACATCTTATCAATCCCTTTTTTAAAAAACATTTTTATTTTTCATTTTTAGAGTCATATTCTATCCCTTCATAGTAGTTACCCGTATTTTTGGCATATATAAATAAGTTGTTCTCTCTTTAAAATTTTGAGATAGTTTCTTCTAACAGATCAAAATATACCCTAAATCTCTAGTGTACGGTTTTTTCTACTCCCCTGCCTGATCACATTCTCTCCCTTTTTTTTTTTAAATCCTCTTCTTTCTTTTTTCAAACAACTTATCAATTCCTTTTATAAAATTTTTTATAATTTTCATCTTCACAGTCATATTCCATCCCTTCATCATATCAACCCTTATTTTTGTACATATATAAGTTTTTCTTTCTTCAAAATTTTGGGAGGCACTTTCTTCTAACAGACCAAAATACACACAAAATCTAGTGTGTGGCACTGATCTATGTACCAGCCTGATCATATTTGATCATATTCTGGTTTTTTTTGTTTTATTCTGTTTTTGTTTGTTTTTATCTTTATCTTTTTCTTTTTCTTTTTTCTCTCTTTCCCTTTCTTTTCCCCCTGTTACAGATCTTTTCTGATTTGTTTAGAGTATATTTTCTGGGGACGTTGTTACCCTGTTAGCATTTTGTTCTCTCATTAATCTATTCTCTTCTGGACAAAATGAGAAGACGGAAAAAATCACCTCAACAAAAAAAACAAGAGGTAGTACGGCCTGCCAGGGACCTACTCAATACGGACATTAGTACGATGTCAGATCTAGAGTTCAGAATCATCACTTTAAAGATACTAGCTGGGCTTGAAAAAAGCATGGAAGTTATTAGAGAAACCCTTTCTGGAGAAATAAAAGAACTAAAATCGAACCAAGTCGAAATCAAAAAGGCTATTAATGAGGTGCAATCAAATATGGGGGTGCTAACTGCTAGGATAAATGAGGCAGAAGAGAGAATCAGTGAGATAGAAGACCAAATGGTGGAAAGTAAAGAAGCTGAGAAAAAGAGAGATAAAGAACTACTGGATCACGAGGGCAGAACTCGAGAGATAAGTGATACCATAAGACGAAACAACATTAGAGTAATTGGAATCCCAGAAGAAAAAGAGAGAGAGGGGCAGAAGGTATATTGGAACAAATTATAGCAGAGAACTTCCCTAATTTGGGGAAGGAAACAGGCAGCAAAATCCAGGAAGCACAGAGAACCCCTCTCAAAATCAATAAAAATAGGTCAACACCCCGACATCTAATAGTAAAACTTACGAGTCTCAGAGACAAAGAGAAAATCCTGAAAGCAGCTCGGGAGAAGAGATATGTAATCTACAATGGTAGAAACATTAGACTGGCAACAGACCTATCCACAGAGACCTGGCAGGCCAGAAAGGACTGGCAGGACATATTCAGAGCACTAAATGAAAAAAATATGCAGCCAAGAATACTATATCCAGCTAGGCTGTCATTGAAAATAGAAGGAGAGATAAAAAGCTTCCAGGACAAACAAAAACTAAAGGAATTTGCAAACACGAAACCAGCCCTACAAGAAATATTGAAAGGGGTCCTCTAAGCAAAGAGAGAGCCTAAAAGCAACATAGACCAGAAAGGAACACAGACAATATACAGTAACAGTCACCTTACAGGCAATACAATGGCACTAAATTCATATCTTTCAACAGTTACCCTGAATGTAAATGGGCTAAATGCCCCAATCAAAAGACATAAGTTATCAGATTGGATTAAAAAACAAGACCCATCGATATGCTGTCTGCAAGAGACTCATTTTAGACCCAAAGACACCCCCAGATTGAAAGTGAGGGGGTGGAAAACCATTTACCATGCTAATGGACACCAAAAGAAAGCTGGGGTGGCAATCCTTATATCAGACAAATTAGATTTTAAACCAAAGACTGTAATAAGAGATGAGGAAGGACACTATATCCTACTTAAAGGGTCTATCCAACAAGAAGATCTAACAATTGTAAATATCTATGCCCCTAACATGGGAGCAGCCAATTATATAAGGCAATTAATAACAAAAGCAAAGAAACACATTGACAACAATACAATAATAATGGGGACTTTAACACCCCCCTCACGGAAATGGACAGATCATCTAAGCAAAAGTTCAACAAGGAAATAAAGACTTTAAATGACACACTGGACCAAGTGGACTTCACAGACATATTCAGAACATTCCATCCCAAAGCAACAGAATACACATTCTTCTCTAGTGCCCATGGAACATTCTCCAGAATCAATCACATCCTAGGTCATAAATCAGGTCTCAACCAGTACCAGAAGATTGGGATCATTCCCTGCCTATTTTCAGACCACAATGCTTTGAAACTAGAACTCAATCACAAGAGGAAAGTCGGAAAGAACTCAAACACATGGAGGCTAAAGAGCATCCTACTGAAGAATGAATGGGTCAACCAGGAAATTAAAGAAGAATTTAAAAAATTCATAGAAACCAATGAAAATGAAAACACAACTATTCAAAATCTTTGGGATGCAGCAAAGGCAGTCCTAAGAGGAAAGTATATAGCAATACAAGCCTTTCTCAAGAAACAAGAAAGGTCTCAAGTACACAACCTAACCCTCCACCTAAAGGAGCTGGAGAAAGAACAGCAAATAAAGCCTAAACCCAGCAGGAGAAGAGAAATAATAAAGATCAGAGCAGAAATCAATGAAATAGAAACTAAAAGAAAAGTAGAACAGATCAATGAAACTAGGAGCTGGTTCTTTGAAAGAATTAACAAGATTGATAAACCCCTGGCCAAACTTATCAAAAAGAAAAGAGAAATGACCCAAATCAACAAAATCATGAATGAAAGAGGAGAGATCACAACCAACACCAAAGAAATACAAACAATTATAAGAACATATTATGAGCAACTCTATGCCAGCAAATTAGATAACCTGGAAGTAATGGATGCATTCCTAGAGATGTATCAACTACCAAAACTGAACCAGGAAGAAATAGAAAACCTGAACAGACCTATAACCATTAAGGAAATTGAAGCAGTCATCAAATATCTCCCAACAAACAAAAGCCCAGGACCAGATGGCTTCCCAGGGGAATTCTACCAAACATTTCAAGAAGAATTAATACCTATTCTTCTGAAACTGTTCCAAAAAATAGAAATGGAAGGAAAACTTCCAAACTCGTTTTATGAGGCCACCATTACCTTGATCCCCAAACCAGAGAAAGACCCCATCAAAAAGGAGAATTACAGACCGATATCCCTGATGAACATGGATGCAAAAGTTCTCACCAAAATACTAGCCAATAGCATCCAACAGTACATTAAAAGGATTATTCAACACGACTAAGTGGGATTTAGCCTTGGGCTGCAAGGTTAGATCAACATCCGCAAATCAATCAATGTGATACAATACATTAATCAAAGAAAGAACAAGAACTATATGATCCTCTCAATAGAAGCAGAAAAAGCATTTGACAAAGTACAGCATCCTTTCTTGATCAAAACTCTTCAGAGTATAGAGATAGAGGGTACATACCTCAATATCATAAAAGCCATCTATGAAAAACCTACAGTGAATATCATTCTCAATGGGGAAAAACTGAGAGCTTTCCCCCTAAGGTCAGAAACGTGGCAGGGATGTCCACTATCACCACTGCTATTCAACATACTATTAGAAGTCCTAGCCACAGCAATCAGACAACAGAAAGAAATCAAAGGCATCCAAATCAGCAAAGAAGTCAAATTCTCACTCTTTGCAGATGATATGATACTTTATGTGGAAAATCCCAAAGACTCCACCCCAAAACTGCTAGAACTCATACAGGAATTCAGTCAAGTGGCAGGATATAAAATCAATGCACAGAAGTCAGTGGCATTCCTATACACCAACAACAAGTCAGAAGAAAGAGAAATTAAGGAGTCGATCCCATTTACAATTGCACCCAAAACCATAAGATACCTGGGAATAAATCTAACCAAAGAGGCAAAGGATCTGTACTCAGAAAAGTATAGAACACTTATGAAAGAAATTGAGGAAGACACAAAGAAATGGAAAAACATTCCATGCTCATGGATTGGAAGAACAAATATTGTGAAGATGTCAATGCTACCTAGAGCAATCTACACATTCAATGCAATCCCCATCAAAATACCATCCACTTTTTCAAAGAAATGGAACAAATAATCCTAAAATTTGTATGGAACCAGAAGAGACCCCGAATAGCCAGAGGAATGTTGAAAAAGAAAAGCAAAGCTGGCGGCATCACAATTCCGGACTTCCAGCTCTATTACAAAGCTGTCATCATCAAGACAGTATAGTACTGGCACAAAAACAGACACATAGATCAATGGAACAGAATAGAGAGCCCAGAAATGGACCCTCAACTCTATGGTCAACTAATCTTCAACAAAGCAGGAAAGAATGTCCAACGGCAAAAAGACAGTCTCTTCAACAAATGGTGTTGGGAAAATTGGACAGCCACATGCAGAAGAATGAAACTGGACCATTTCCTTACACCACACACAAAAATAGACTCCAAATGGTTGAAAGACCTCAATGTGAGACAGGAGTCCATCCAAATCCTAAAGGAGAACACAGGCAGCAACCTCTTCGACCTCAGCCGCAGCAACTTCTTCCTAGAAACATCGCCAAAGGCAAGGGAAGCAAGGGCAAAAATGAACTATTGGGACTTCATCAAGATAAAAAGCTTTTGCAAAGCAAAGAAAACAGTCAACAAAGCCAAAAGACAACCGACAGAATGGGAGAAGATATTTGCAAACGACAGATCAGATAAAGGGCTAGTATCCAAAATCTATAAAGAACTCATCAAACTCAACACCCTAAGAACAAAGAATCCAATCAAGAAATGGGCAGAAGATATGAACAGACATTTTTCCAAAGAAGACATCCAAATGGCCCAACAGACACGTGAAAAAGTGCTCAACATCGCTCGGCATCAGGGAAATCCAAATCAAAACCTCAATGAGATACCACCTCACACCAGTCAGAATGGCTAAAATTAACAAGTCAGGAAACGACAGATGTTGGTGGGGATGCGGAGAAAGGGGAACCCTCCTACATTGTTGGTGGGAATGCAAGCTGGTGCAGCCACTCTGGAAAACAGTGTGGAGGTTCCTCAAAAAGTTGAAAATAGAGCTACCATACGATCCAGCAATTGCACTACTGGGTATTTACCCCAAAGATACAAATGTAGGGATCCGAAGGGGTACGTGCACCCCGATGTTTATAGCAGCAATGTCCACAATAGCCAGACTGTGGAAAGAGCCAAGATGTGCTTCGTCAGATGAATGGATAAAGAAGATGTGGAATATATATACAATGGAATATTATGCAGCCATCAAAAGGAATGAGATCTTGCCATTTGCTACGACGTGGATGGAACTGGAGGGTATTATGCTGAGCGAAATAAGTCAAACAGAGAAAGACATGTATCATATGACCTCACTGATATGAGGAATTCTTAATCTCAGGAAACAAACTGAGGGTTGCTGGAGTGGGGGGGGGCGGTGGGAGGGATGGGGTGAATGGGTGATAGACACTGGGGAGGGTATGTGCTCTGGTAAGTGCTGTGAATTGTGCAAGACTGTTGAGTCTCAGATCTGTACCTCTGAAACAAACAATGCAATATATGTTAAGAAAAAAAAAAAAATAAGATAGGAGGAGGGGAAGAATAAAGGGGGGGAAATCGGAGGGGAGACGAACCATGAGAGATGATGGACTCTGAAAAACAAACCAAGGGCTCTAGAGGGGAGGGGGGTGGGAGGATGGGTTAGCCTGGTGATGGGTATTAAAGAGGGCACGTTCTGCATGGAGCAGTGGGTGTTATGCACAAAGAATGAATCATGGAACACTACCTCTAAAACTAATGATGTAATGTATGGTGATTAACATAACAATAAAAAATTTTTTAAAAATAACAACAACAACAATAAAAAAAGAGAACGGGGCCCTGCTCTGCTCCAATAAACCTTTATGGATGGACACTGCACTTTCAATTTAATATCAATTTCATGTCACAAGATATTCGTTTTTTTTTTTTTTTTTTAATTTTTCGACTATTTAATAAAGTAAAAGCATATCAGCTCATAGGCCACAGGAAAACAGGCAGCGGGCTAGATTTGGCTGAGTCCTGGTCATGCACAATAAAACACTTGCTCCTTAGTCCTGAATTGAAGATTCTCTGTATCATGGGTCCAGTATGCATATCTCTCTTCTCGTCCACACATTCCCTACATAACTCACACTCCATCAACGCCAGGTTCCTCATCCTGAACACTCACCCACTGTCCCACCTGATGCACTATTTAGTCGAGCTGAAATGACCACCAACATTATGATCTGTTGATATTGACCCTTTCATTTCCAACGGCATAATTACTACAGAGAGAGTAACTAACACAAAAGCCTCCCCATCGAGATGAGAATGTGCTTCCTCCCACACTCCAAAATACATGAAGAAATCTAATGCTGAAAAAAATATCCATGGAAAGTAATGTAAGAGGATAAGTATGTTTGGAATGCCACGAAAACATTCGGTAGGAGCATTGTGATGACAAACACTGAATTCACAGATTCCAGAAATCTGAAGAACTCTCAGAAACGGAGAGATGGAGCGGATGGTACATGTGCAGCAAAGAGAGGAACAATTCAATAAATTGTCACCATCTATTCAAACTAGGTCAAAATGCATGTAATACAGTGGTGGAAAATGTGCGGTAAAACTTTTTCTTCACTTTTAAAAATCTGAGGAGAACTGATTTGTAAAATAAAGAGCTGGAGAATTTCAACAGCTTCCAACATACTGGTGGGGGGAATCCAGGCATTAATATAAAAACCATACCTTAGAACCCCAAAATCAAGTCAAACTGACCAATTAGGTTTTATACAGTTGACACCTCAAATGAAGCCATTATTTTAAACCTTTTTTTGGACCAAATGTAAATACATCTTAATTCCAGAAACATCTCCAAATATTTTTAAATTATTTCTAATTGTTAGTTATAATTAGAACTAAAGCAAACTTATATCTAAATATAGCAATATATAATCACTTTATATATATACTTACATATATGGAAACTTGATCTGTCTTTTTGTTTCTAGGGATAAAAGTATTTGATTCTTTAACTTAATTTACATTAGATAAAATATATTTCATGAAATTTATTTCATGCTATCCCCATGACAATGTACTTACTTGCAAATTTGATTTTAGTGTTTTAAATATCTTCAATGATTAATTTCTAGTCCTTAAAATAAATAGTAGTAGAAAAAGTCACAGAATAATTGAGAATCTACTATTTTCAACCAAAGAATATATCCAGGAAAAATGGCAATCCACAAAACATTAAATTATAATAAATTTCTTTGGTATCTATGATATGAAATCCTTCTGAATAACAATAAGATAGAAGGTTTATTTTAGAAATGCTCTAAACCCTACATAACCATTAATTACCATAAAGGCATGGTGTTTTTACAACATTCACAACATTCAAATTATTCTTTATTGCTTTTTCAAATTCTGAAAAACACTATTCAGCAATACATTTCTATAATATGGACAGCCAAATGGAGACATACAGAAATAAAATAAAACATTTTAAAAAGTTACTGGGGCACCTCGGGGGCTCAGTCGGTTAAAATCTGACTCTGGATTTCAGCTCAGGTCGTGATCTCAGGGTCCTGGGATCGAGGCCCCCCCCGCCTCAGGTTCCGCACTTGGTGGAGTCTGCTTGTGTCTCTCCCTCCCCCTTGCCCCTCCCCTTGCTCACGGCTCTCTCTCTCAAATAAATAAAATCTTTTTTTTTAAAGATTTTATTTATTTATTTGACAGAGAGAGAGACAGCAAGAGCAGGAACACAAGCAGAGGGAGGGGGAGTGGGAGAGGGAGAGGGAGAAGCAGGCTTCCGGCTGAGCAGGGAGCCCGATGTGGGACTCGATCCCAGGACTCTGGGATCATGACCTGAGTCGAAGGCAGCCGCTTAATGACTGAGCCACCCAGGCGCGTATAAATAAAATCTTCTTTAAAAAAAGTTACTAATGGAGATATAAGAACAGAATTTGTGCTCCATGTTGTAAAAGCTATAAAAACATAAATAACAGGGTTAATACCTTTTACAAAGCAGTAAATATATGTTTCATGTTTCCTACAAATGAAATATTTTCTTGTAAAATACTTTCCCTTGGCAATAATAACTCATAATCCCAGCATTTTGTTATCATCATTCTCATTTCTCTTTCTCTTCCTCTTTTCTTGCTCTCTCTCTTCCCTCTCCTCCCCCCTCCTCCTCCCCCTCCTCCTGCACCTCTTCCTCCTCCTTCCACTTCTTCTTCAGTTCAATTACATATATACATATTTCTTAAAATAAAAGGAAAATTTTGCTTTTGAATGCAACAATTCTAAATCATTTCACCAAATAGTATTTCTGGTATATATGCTGGTCTAAACTTTATACTAAATTATGAACCTAAACATAATTTATTTGTAAAACAGATTTTTATTAGCTTCATATATGGCCAAAGGCAATTTTAAAAGATCACTTATGGTTTCAGGATATTGATAACTCACTAGTTTGGCTATGGCTTATGTTCAAGATATTTATTGATAAACCAGCTGAAGAAAGCTAACTTAATCTTTAAATATTGAATAATGGTTTTATTTTCCTTAAGCTAGACAGATGGTTAATCCATGTGGCACCATTTCCCATGCTTAATTCCTAAATTCCTTCAATCTTCATAGTTTTCTAATAAACTACCAATTAGTTTAACTGAATAAAGTTACAAAAATTCAACCTTTTATTGAAAGTGTAAAAAAAGTATAATATAGAATCAAAAATAAGGCTTTTACATAGCATTTCAAGTGTAGATATATTCATTCTGGCTCTTTGACATTATTAAAGACAGAAACAGCAAACAAATCAGCTGTCTAAAAGTTTCCTAGTATAACAAATGAATGTCTGTGACATCAACATACCCTGATCTTCTGTGTTGTAAGGAGCACACAAGCAAAATCTGTCAGCTATGCATCTGTTTCTGATTTCTGTTAGTGCCCAGTGGGACGGTCCTAGAACACGCTTTCCATTGCAGAAAGTGCATTTGCATTTGCATTTGCATTTCCTGTAACATGCTTTTCCACACATTTTCTTGCTCCATATTTTCAACTTTCAACGAAATCTGACTTTTTAAAAAATACCATTTTCTATGTTAAGTATAGAGTGTTCATAGTTTTGTCTAGCAGATCCTTTCCGTTGTATTTTTTGTGGAACTGAGGATGTCAAAGTTATTACTGAACTCTTACACTGCTGTGCCTGAGAGCTATTCTTTAAAAAAAACATTCTCTGCTAAAATGTTGTCACTCAATTTTGTAGTGGTTAGCTGAGGTGAACCTTCACAAACAGTAATAAGCTTGCGTAACAGTTAAGCTGTCCCCAGCTCTAAAAGTCTTGCAGAATTTTTTCTATCTTCAAAATTCTGGTAGGAACACTGTCCTTTGCAAAGAAGATCCAGTTAGTAAAAGAAGGTGAATACACGCCCATTAGAGTACCCCATGCTGCAGGAACTCTCAGTGATGAGAAAGGAGAGCAGCAGAGCTGGTTTGGGAGAAAGCAGGAAGTTTCTTGGAGAGCTACGCATGCTCTTGGACTCCGTGGGATTTGCCCAAAGGAGTTGACAACTTATGTTCACACAAAAACCTGCATATGAATGTTTATAGAAACTTGATTCATAGTTGCCACACTTGGAGACAACCAAGATAGCCTTCAGGAGGAGAGTGGATAAATAAAATGTGGTCCATCCAGACAGGGGAGTATGACTCAGCTCTAAAAGGAAATGAGCTATCAAGCCATGAAAACACATGGAGGAAACTTAAGTGCATATTACTAAGGGAAAGAAGCCAATCTGAAAAGGCAATATATATATATATTCCAACTATATGACGTTTTGGAAGAGGCAAAACTATGAAGACAGTAAAAAGGTCGGTGGTTGCAGGGGTTGGGGAGAGGGAGAGAGCAGTTTTTTTTGTTGTTTGTTTTTTTCAGGGCAGTGAAGCTCTTCTGCATGATTATTGTCTAAACCCACAGAATGTACAACATCAAGAGTGAACAGCAATGTAGACTCTGGACTTCGGATGACAATGATGTGTCAGTGTAGTTATTAGAACTGCTTACTGAGAAGAGACTAAAGATGAAATTTGAAAATACAGCATTATTTGGTTCATTTTGAATAAAATTTTAAAATTGGTATCTTAAGGTTGCCAAGGTTGGCTTTAATATCTTTGTTAACATTCCTATTGAGATACTTCTGAGAAACTGTTTTCTCTACTGAGAGTATTAATAAAACAAATCCTATAAAATTCAGATATGCCTCATCCCCTGCAATAACGTTATTATTAATCTAGTATATAGACCAAATAAGTTGACAAGGAAGACGGGTGCATTAAAAATTTATATATTGACACACTCAATGTTCACTTAAAATATATATACTTTCAATTTATATATTTTATATATATATACATATATATATATAGTATAGTTTTTAATACGGGGCATCCCTATTTCACCTATAACTTTTTGTTAAGTTACAACTGCAAAATGAGAAAATGGGTTATGAGTTTAACAGTAATTTTCTATATTAATCATTGGTATACTTTTAATGAATAGTGTGCATAGATTTGGAATTATTTTCTTTTTTTCTAATAATTGTTTTGCTTATATTTATTAAAATACACTTAATATCTGTTTAATCTATATTTAAAACAGGCTTGTATTTTGTATATCTTTTTTTCTTCTAGCAATTTATATTTCTAGATACCAAAGTTACTAAAGTCTAGACAAAATTGAAGAAAAATAGAAGTTTCTTCACTGTGGTTTATTTTACAAATCTAGTCTAGAATTTCTTTTTTTTTTTTAAAGATTTTATTTGAGACAGAAAGAGAGAACATGAGTGGGGGGGAGTGGCAAAGGGAGAAGGAGAAGCAGACTCCCCACTGAGCAGGGAGCCCAACACAGGGCTCAATCCCAGGACCCTGAGATCATGACCTGAGCCCAAGGCAGATGCTTAACCGACTGAGCCACCCAGGCACCTCTAGAATTTCTTACTACTATTTTTCTATCCTTGGTCCTGATTTGGGTGAGTATGTAAGCCATCTCTCCACTGACCCCAGTGATCCCTGTCTCCCTGAACTCACACGCCTGTGGCATCTTGTTTCCTGAATGTGGCTTGGGCTTACTGATTTCCTTCTATTTAGCATAATACAGCAGAAAGGACCGGAATTTCACTCCTATGTGAAACAATGAATAGGTTGTCCGTGGCTTGCTTCTTGGGGTTTATCTGAGGAAAGCCAGCTGCCATGTTGGGAGGTACGCTATGGAAAGGCTCTGGCAAGGAACAGACCTCTGGGGCCAAGAGCTAGGGAAAATCCAATGCCTATTGAGGCTCCTGTAAGCAGACCTAGAAGGAGCTCCTGTAAGCAGACCTAGAAGGAGTGTGGTCTTGAGAGAGGGCAGATCTGGACCCACCTTGATGGCAACCTTGTGAAAGACCCAGAGCCAGAGGCACTCACCCTAGTGGCGCCTGGGATCTTGACACACAGAAACTCTGACATAATAAAGGTTTGTTGTTTCCAGCAGTTAAGTTTTAGTGCTAATTTATGCAGCAACAGATTAATCTAAGAAACCTAACAAAACTTGAGGAGGCAATTGCAGTCAAGAGGCTGGAATCATTGAGTCCGGGTGTACAAATGGGCAACAGCGACATTTTTTTGCCCCATCAGGTAGATACACGCCACCTTACTGAGACAGGGAACTTGAAGGGACCCATGAAGGACGGCCTTCTTGCTGCCTATATTCTCGCTAGGACCTGTGCTTCTGCATTCCACATGCCTCAATGTACCTCCTCCTCGTAAAGATCAGGAGTGAACCATTTCTTTGGAGTCTTCCAGCACAGCAGATAACATCTGAGAGTGGTTGCGGGAGGTAGTCATGTATGTTCTCCAGGACCACTGACTCTAGACACCCTGAACTTAACTTTCAGAGGACACCTGAGCATCCATGTTTTGACCAGTTCCTGGATACCTGAGAGGACACAGACACCAGACCACTGTGCTCAATAAAAACCCCAGACCTCAAGCAAAGATGGGACTCTCCTTTCCTGTCCAAGTCTCCCAGACACTCTGTCTGCATCTGCAATAAACTCTGCTCTCACTTCCTCTTGGCTGGCACTTGATTTTTATCCTGTCCTAGTCCTTGGCTAGTCCTACAGGACCCCTCTGGGTCCTCCCACTAGCCAGCCCTACACTATACCTCCCAATGAAAGATCAGAGAGGAGTGGTATGTGTCAGGGATGGGGGCTGTGGGGGAGGTGGTAAGCAGCAGAGCTTTGAAAGACCCGGCAAAAAAGCATCAACAAAATACACCATATTTAATATTTAAGTAAACAGGCTTCCTGGAAAGAGTGGAAATAAGTCAAAGGACAGAACAGCTGGCTTTGTTTTTTGCCTACAATGTGCCACATTGCTTGGGTCAGTAACAATAGGAAGTCATACTGGAGCCTGAGGCAAATGGAAACATCCATAACCCGGGTGGACTCTTTACATACAATTTTGATATTTTGTGTATCATGATTTTCTGCATTGATTTGACTTTTTAATAACGCATGAAAATATTATTACTCTTAATTATTAAATGTTTTGTCCTTAATGTCTGTGCCAGGGGCCAGCGCCTTTCACCTCACCCTACTCCTGGCCTCCTACCCTTAGGTCGTCTCCTGCGCAGCTCAGCAGAGAACTGGAGGGCCCGCGCCTGCGCCTGCGCGTCACTGGGCCTGAGGGTCCCTTCCTCCTCACCCCTGCACTTACCCCCGTCCCCTTTCAAGGGTGTAGGTGCCTTTCGGGAATATAGTGTTGAAACATGCTGATTTTTGTCAATGATTCAGACTCGAGGTGCAGGAAGAGGGACCGAGGGACCCAGGTGGGGATGCGCGCCCATGCCTCCAGGGAACGCAGGACCCCGCTGCCCGCCCAGAGGCTCGGGTGCCAGCCAAGAAGGCGGCACCTCGACGCTTTGACACGGATCCTCCCAGGCCCCACGGCCGGCCTCGGCGGCGCCATCTGCGAGTTGAGCGGAGAAGGGCGCCCTTGGCCGAGCGGACCCGGCGCGCACCGCAGCCTCTGTGCGCCTGGTGCCCGCGGCGGCCTCCACAGGGCCTCCTGGGCAGAGACCAGCGCGGCCGGCGCCGGAGGCAGGGTCACTGGGGATGTGGCCAGGGCGCCCGGAAGCTTCTCCCGCGGACCGAGAGAGGGCGCGGGGTGAGCGGGATCCCCCTGGGCGGCGCGCCCAGCGAGCACAGCCACACGGGGTTGGCGGGGTTCCTCCGGGAGGCGTGCCTGGAGAGCACAGCCACACGGGGTCAGAGGGGACCCCAGGGAGGCGCGCCCCGCGAACACAGCCACACAGGGTCGAAGGAGTCCCCCCGGGAGGCGCGCCCCGCGAGCACAGCCACACGGGGTTAGTGGGGTACCCCCCGGGAGGGCGCGCCCCGTGAGCACAGCCACACGGGGTTGGAGGAGTCCCCCCGGGAGGGCACGCCCTGCGAGCACGGATGGAGGGCGGGCACACGGGGTCAGCGCCCTGGAGCAGTGTAATCCAGGCTCTGCAGGCCAAGGTCCAGGGGATCACCTTTCCACAAGTGCGAGAAAAAAACAAAACAAAACAAACACAAAAATTTCTCCTTGAATTTGCCTGGAAGGGTCAAGTTCCCCTGATTGTGTGGAGGATCTCTCAGGGTAAAGTTGCCTTTCAAAACCCTCATTCGTTCATTCTTTGACTCATTCAGACCCGCGCATCAGAGGGAGAGGAGTTATTCTGTCCATGACTGATAACTGCTCTGCTTCTCCCGGGCACTCTACTCGTCAGGACCTTGTCCAAAACCCACAGAAAAGTACCATCCATGCCAAAATGTTTGACTGCGTGGTGACCGGTTCTTCCAAGGGTGAAGGCCGGATGTGGAAACTGACGTTTTCATGAGCAGTTGGCCCCCAAATTGACTCAAACTTCTCTGCAAAACTTAAGTAGGAAAACACGAGCAGTTCAGATTCATCCCTCTATAAAGTGGAGCCAAAGCAGACGGAAAAAACGTGACTCCTGCACAGATGAGATGCTAGGAAGTGAGTCCGAAGCCTGTCTGAGTAGGTGGGCAGGACAGTCCACCTGTACCTGTATCAAGCACCCCGACGGCCCCACACCGGGAACAGACCAATAATGACCACCCGACGGCCCCACACCGGGTACAGACCAATAATGACCACCCGACGGCCCCACACCGGGTACAGACCAATAATGACCACCCGACGGCCCCACACCGGGTACAGACCAATAATGACCACCCGACGGCCCCACACCGGGTACAGACCAATAATGACCACCCCGACGGCCCCACACCGGGTACAGACCAATAATGACCACCCGACGGCCCCACACCGGGTACAGACCAATAATGACCACCCGACGGCCCCACACCGGGTACAGACCAATAATGACCACCCGACGGCCCCACACTGGGTACAGACCAATAATGACCACCCCGACGGCCCCACACCGGGTACAGACCAATAATGACCACCCGACGGCCCCACACCGGGTACAGACCAATAATGACCACCCCGACGGCCCCACACCGGGTACAGACCAATAATGACCACCCGACGGCCCCACACCGGGTACAGACCAATAATGACCACCCGACGGCCCCACACCGGGTACAGACCAATAATGACCACCCCGACAGCCCCACACCGGGTACAGACCAATAATGACCACCCGACGGCCCCACACCGGGTACAGACCAATAATGACCACCCGACGGCCCCACACCGGGTACAGACCAATAATGACCACCCGACGGCCCCACACCGGGTACAGACCAATAATGACCACCCCGACGGCCCCACACCGGGTACAGACCAATAATGACCACCCGACGGCCCCACACCGGGTACAGACCAATAATGACCACCTGACGGCCCCACACCGGGTACAGACCAATAATGACCACCCCGACGGCCCCACACCGGGTACAGACCAATAATGACCACCCCGACGGCCCCACACCGGGAACAGACCAATAATGACCACCCGACGGCCCCACACCGGGTACAGACCAATAATGACCACCCCGACGGCCCCACACCGGGTACAGACCAATAATGACCACCCCGACGGCCCCACACCGGGTACAGACCAATAATGACCACCCCGACGGCCCCACACCGGGTACAGACCAATAATGACCACCCCGACGGCCCCACACCGGGTACAGACCAATAATGACCACCCCGACGGCCCCACACCGGGTACAGACCAATAATGACCACCCCGACGGCCCCACACCGGGTACAGACCAATAATGACCACCCGACGGCCCCACACCGGGTACAGACCAATAATGACCACCCGACGGCCCCACACCGGGTACAGACCAATAATGACCACCCCGACGGCCCCACACCGGGTACAGACCAATAATGACCACCCGACGGCCCCACACCGGGTACAGACCAATAATGACCACCCGACGGCCCCACACCGGGTACAGACCAATAATGACCACCCGACGGCCCCACACCGGGTACAGACCAATAATGACCACCCCGACGGCCCCACACCGGGTACAGACCAATAATGACCACCCGACGGCCCCACACCGGGTACAGACCAATAATGACCACCTGACGACCCCACACCGGGTACAGACCAATAATGACCACCCCGACGGCCCCACACCGGGTACAGACCAATAATGACCACCCCGACGGCCCCACACCGGGAACAGACCAATAATGACCACCCGACGGCCCCACACCGGGTACAGACCAATAATGACCACCCCGACGGCCCCACACCGGGTACAGACCAATAATGACCACCCCGACGGCCCCACACCGGGTACAGACCAATAATGACCACCCGACGGCCCCACACCGGGTACAGACCAATAATGACCACCCCGACGGCCCCACACCAGGTACAGACCAATAATGACCACCCGACGGCCCCACACCGAGTACAGACCAATAATGACCACCCGACGGCCCCACACCGGGTACAGACCAATAATGACCACCCCGACGGCCCCACACCAGGTACAGACCAATAATGACCACCCGACAGCCCCACACCAGGTACAGACCAATAATGACCACCCGACGGCCCCACACCGAGTACAGACCAATAATGACCACCCCGACGGCCCCACACCGAGTAGAGACCAATAATGACCACCCCGACGGCCCCACACCGGGTACAGACCAATAATGACCACCCCGACGGCCCCACACCGGGTACAGACCAATAATGACCACCCCGACGGCCCCACACCGGGTACAGACCAATAATGACCACCCCGACGGCCCCACACCGGGTACAGACCAATAATGACCACCCCGACGGCCCCACACCGAGTAGAGACCAATAATGACCACCCCGACGGCCCCACACCGGGTACAGACCAATAATGACCACCCCGACGGCCCCACACCGGGTACAGACCAATAATGACCACCCCGACGGCCCCACACCGGGTACAGACCAATAATGACCACCCCGACGGCCCCACACCGGGTACAGACCAATAATGACCACCCGACGGCCCCACACCGGGTACAGACCAATAATGACCACCCGACGGCCCCACACCGGGTACAGACCAATAATGACCACCCCGACGGCCCCACACCGAGTAGAGACCAATAATGACCACCCCGACGGCCCCACACCGAGTAGAGACCAATAATGACCACCCCGACGGCCCCACACCGAGTAGAGACCAATAATGACCACCCCGACGGCCCCACACCGGGTACAGACCAATAATGACCACCCCGACGGCCCCACACCGAGTAGAGACAATAATGACCACCCCGACGGCCCCACACCGAGTAGAGACCAATAATGACCACCCCGACGGCCCCACACCGAGTAGAGACCAATAATGACCACCCCGACGGCCCCACACCGGGTACAGACCAATAATGACCACCCCGACGGCCCCACACCGGGTACAGACCAATAATGACCACCCCGACGGCCCCACACCGGGTACAGACCAATAATGACCACCCCGACGGCCCCACACCGGGTACAGACCAATAATGACCACCCCGACGGCCCCACACCGAGTAGAGACCAATAATGACCACCCCGACGGCCCCACACCGAGTAGAGACCAATAATGACCACCCCGACGGCCCCACACCGGGTACAGACCAATAATGACCACCCCGACGGCCCCACACCGGGTACAGACCAATAATGACCACCCCGACGGCCCCACACCGGGTACAGACCAATAATGACCACCCCGACGGCCCCACACCGAGTAGAGACCAATAATGACCACCCCGACGGCCCCACACCGGGTACAGACCAATAATGACCACCCCGACGGCCCCACACCGAGTAGAGACCAATAATGACCACCCCGACGGCCCCACACCGAGTAGAGACCAATAATGACCACCCCGACGGCCCCACACCGGGTACAGACCAATAATGACCACCCCGACGGCCCCACACCGGGTACAGACCAATAATGACCACCCCGACGGCCCCACACCGAGTAGAGACCAATAATGACCACCCCGACGGCCCCACACCGGGTACAGACCAATAATGACCACCCCGACGGCCCCACACCGAGTAGAGACCAATAATGACCACCCTGACGGCCCCACACCGGGTACAGACCAATAATGACCACCCCGACGGCCCCACACCGAGTAGAGACCAATAATGACCACCCCGACGGCCCCACACCGGGTACAGACCAATAATGACCACCCCGACGGCCCCACACCGAGTAGAGACCAATAATGACCACCCCGACGGCCTCACACCGGGTACAGACCAATAATGACCACCCCGACGGCCCCACACCGAGTAGAGACCAATAATGACCACCCCGACGGCCCCACACCGGGTAAAGACCAATAATGACCACCCCGACGGCCCCACACCGGGTACAGACCAATAATGACCACCCCGACGGCCTCACACCGAGTAGAGACCAATAATGACCACCCCAACGGCCCCACACCGGGTACAGACCAATAATGACCACCCCGACGGCCCCACACCGAGTAGAGACCAATAATGACCATCCCGACGGCCCCACACCGAGTAGAGACCAATAATGACCACCCCGACGGCCCCACACCGGGTACAGACCAATAATGACCACCCCGACGGCCCCACACCGGGTACAGACCAATAATGACCACCCCGACGGCCCCACACCGAGTAGAGACCAATAATGACCACCCCGACGGCCCCACACCGGGTAGAGACCAATAATGACCACCCCGACGGCCCCACACCGGGTACAGACCAATAATGACCACCCCGATGGCCCCACACCGAGTAGAGACCAATAATGACCACCCCGACGGCCCCACACCGGGTACAGACCAATAATGACCATCCCGACGGCCCCACACCGGGTACAGACCAATAATGACCACCCCGACGGCCCCACACCGGGTACAGACCAATAATGACCACCCCGACGGCCCCACACCGAGTAGAGACCAATAATGACCACCCGACGGCCCCACACCGGGTACAGACCAATAATGACCACCCCGACGGCCCCACACCGAGTAGAGACCAATAATGACCACCCCGACGGCCCCACACCGGGTACAGACCAATAATGACCACCCCGACGGCCCCACACCGAGTAGAGACCAATAATGACCACCCCGACGGCCCCACACCGGGTAGAGACCAATAATGACCACCCCGACGGCCCCACACCGGGTAGAGACCAATAATGACCACCCCGACGGCCTCACACCGAGTAGAGACCAATAATGACCACCCCGACGGCCCCACACCGGGTACAGACCAATAATGACCACCCCGACGGCCTCACACCGAGTAGAGACCAATAATGACCACCCCGACGGCCCCACACCGGGTAGAGACCAATAATGACCACCCCGACGGCCTCACACCGAGTAGAGACCAATAATGACCACCCCGACGGCCCCACACCGGGTACAGACCAATAATGACCACCCCGACGGCCCCACACCGGGTACAGACCAATAATGACCACCCCGACTGCCTCACACCGGGTACAGACCAATAATGACCACCCCGACGGCCCCACACCGAGTAGAGACCAATAATGACCACCCCGACGGCCCCACACCGGGTACAGACCAATAATGACCACCCCGACGGCCCCACACCGAGTAGAGACCAATAATGACCACCCCGACTGCCCCACACCGAGTAGAGACCAATAATGACCACCCCGACGGCCCCACACCGGGTACAGACCAATAATGACCACCCCGACGGCCCCACACCGAGTAGAGACCAATAATGACCACCCCGACGGCCCCACACCGGGTACAGACCAATAATGACCACCCCGACGGCCCCACACCGAGTAGAGACCAATAATGACCACCCCGACGGCCCCACACCGGGTACAGACCAATAATGACCACCCCGACGGCCCCACACCGAGTAGAGACCAATAATGACCACCCCGACGGCCCCACACCGGGTACAGACCAATAATGACCACCCCGACGGCCCCACACCGAGTAGAGACCAATAATGACCACCCCGACGGCCCCACACCGGGTACAGACCAATAATGACCACCCCGACGGCCCCACACCGGGTACAGACCAATAATGACCACCCCGACTGCCTCACACCGGGTACAGACCAATAATGACCACCCCGACGGCCCCACACCGAGTAGAGACCAATAATGACCACCCCGACGGCCCCACACCGGGTACAGACCAATAATGACCACCCCGACGGCCCCACACCGAGTAGAGACCAATAATGACCACCCCGACGGCCTCACACCGAGTAGAGACCAATAATAACCACTCCTGACGGCCCCACACTGGCTACAGACCAAAAATAACCACCCCACGGCCTCACATTGGCTATCACCAATAATAACCACCCCACGGCCCCAGGGTAGAGACCATAATAACCACTCCTGAGGGCGCCACACAGAGACCAATAATAACCACTCCTGATGGCCCCACAACAGGTAGAGACCAATAATAATCACCCGACGGCCCCACACAGGGTAGAGACCATAATAACCACTCCTGACGTGGCCACACAGAGACCAATAATAACCACTCCTGATGACCCCACAACGGCTACAGAGAAATAAAAACCCCAGCCTCGGTGCATCTCAGAATCTGATCATGTCCCTTCCATTGTTCTATGTCAGTTTTGCTTTTTACATTATTCAAAAACAAAAAAAGAACAACTGCTCTCCTGTATTTATTGTGAAATATTTCTATTCTGGTTTTACGTATTGAGAGAAATAAAAATCACATCATACAAAAGTAGGGGGATAATTTTCTTTTTCTTGCAACCTAGAGAAAGAAGACACGAGTGACAGGATGGTTGTGTTTTCACACAGCAGATGGTGCACCGCAGTCTACAGCCAGATCTGGGTTGAAGGAATCAAATGTTTTATTCATTGTGGACACTTTTACTATCAAGGGGATGACCAAAAGAATTCCTGTCCTCTCAGCCTTTATTGCCATGTATGCCAAGAAAAAAATCTCCTGATACTATTCGTTTTATTTTCAATCCTTTATTTTCTTCTTAAGGCAGGAAAGATGTATGGATGATACTGTCTAGCCTACTTCCTACATGGTTTATGAATGGAAAAAGGGGAAAGGAGCATAAGATGATCCTCTACTAAATGACAAGAATATTTCTGAAACTTTTGCATTGGGGAAAAATAAGACATGGTTTCTGTAACTTTAACAAATACACAGGATAAAATTTACAAGTTTGAAAGAACTGTTTCCTTGTTATTGCTGTATTACTTTCCCCAAAATTTATCCCGCAAACACCTTTGCCTCTTACACAAAAAGGGGGAATTCTTGTTTATATCTTGAATTTATGTGAATTAACCCTTAGAAATAGTGATGAGTTCTGTTATTCTTATTTCATTGTAGAAAGAAAAAGAAAAAGAGAAAGAAAGAAGAGTTTGGCCTAAACTACAAAGGTTTTAGGACAAAAAATATTTCATACACAAAACATGAAAATAGTAGCATTATAATAAAGAAAGTACTCAAGACTTTCTTACTCCTTCAACAATTAGTGACTAGACAATTGGACCAACTTTGGAATAAGTTAGAGACTTAAGGAATCTCTAAATAATGTAGCTTTTATTCTTCTTTAAAAATTCTTATATTAATTCTTTTAATCAAATCAGATATATAATGGCATTATTGCAACTAATTGTATTGGAAGGTATATCAGTATGTGTTTTCACATTTATATATGTTTTTAGTATTTTCAATATGACAAGCCACTTGTGTTGGTAATGTTTTATAAATTGAGCTTTTTAAAAAAAAGTAACTTTAATTCTCCCAATGGATCAGCAAAGCCAATAAATTAGAATTTGACTCTCCTTAGAGTTTATTTAAGATTCCAAAATTAGCTCACTGTTTGCCATTGTAGAACTTCATCAGAATTCTCTCTATATTTTAGTCATTCAATAAGTATTCAAGAAAGAGAGTTATTTTAAGTTAGTATTAATCTTTTATAGACTTCAATGCAGTTAAGAAAGGAGCAAGAATAATGGCAGAAACAAGGACAGAACACTCCTGTGTGGTCAGGCAGGAAGCAAAGTAGGTATCAGTTGCTTTCCTCTCTTTCTCCTGCTTCATCTGAGAAGTCTTCCACCGTGCATTTTATAGGTATAGGAATATGGTCTAAATTCTTCCAGTTTCAAATACTTCCTTTTATTCCTAGCCCAATTCAAATAACTCCAAGAAAAAATCTACCCAGTTACTTCAAACCACATGCATTTGCATCTGTCTTTTGAAGTTCAATAGTACCAGTCTGAAGATAAGTAATTCAAAATCCAGAATACTGTGCTCCCTTCACGTGTTAATTTATTCTTTTATTTAACTAACGTTTGTGGAATACTAATCCATGTTCTTTCAAATGAGAGTACTTGTTTCATGAGAGATTCAGAAATAAGTAATTCACTAAGGGGAGGAGTTGATTCATGAGTTTTAAAGTCTAAGTGAGCCTTCTAAGACATTTGCTAATCCTGATAAACTATGATAGCCAAGTACCAATTCACAAATATGTACTATGGATGTACTATGTAGCTAACACTGTGCTTAATATGAATGATTAAAAATAAATTATCTATTTGTAAATATTTCAATGCTCTCAGAATGGAGAAAAAAATAAAAGTAATAGGATAACAAAAATTACAAAAACTATAATTTTCGGATTTTTTTTTTGTCAGAGTTCAAGCCAAAACTTAGAGGCCTTTTTATTAATCCCCTGCAAAACATCAGTATGGCAAGAGATCATGGGATGGAAAACTCAGAAGAGTCAGCTAATGTCTTTTAAAGGTCAGTGGGTCTTTCAAGATTAGATTTCTAGTCATGATAAAATGTGAACTCAAGAAAGAATTCCTGCTTTCAAACTTTGAAAGACTAGGAACTTGATCCTTAATACTGATTGAACTACAGTGAAATTTGTAATGCAAAACTTTGAGGTCAGATATTGCTGGATAAAATATCTAAAGATCATTACATGGTACTATGTATCTCCAAAAGTCTTTCAATGCCTGCCAGTCAATTCAAAAGGATTCTTTCTGAAATCTACAACTCCGATGACCTTTCAATTTTGGTTTAGTTCATGACCAAAAAATTAGAAGAAACAAAGTACTTTTTAATAGTCTTTAGAAGTACTGTGTAATGTTAACTCTATTTTAGGTGAACAATAATTTGTTGTCCATTTTGATAAACATGTATAGATTTCCTTTCTTTCTTGGGAGTTTTTAAAGTGGAGCACTGATTGATTAAATGTGAGGGTTGTACATATTTCGTTCAAATAGAGAATCAGGGAAATAAAAATTAAAACCACAATGCAATACCACTACACTCCCCTTTACAATAGCTAGAATGAGAAAGAAGGAAAATAGCAAGTGTTAGAAAGCCTGCAAATTAACTGAATGCCCATGCATTGCTCAGTCTAAGTTGGTACAACCAGTTTGGAAAATTATAGTGATCCAGCAATTCCTTTCTAAGTACATATACCAAAATGCACATATATTCACTAAATACATACTCTAGAATATTTACAGCAATACTCTTTGCAGTGACTCCAAACAGGAAGAAACCCAAATGTGGATAAAGAGTAGAACAGATAAAGAAACTGTGAGATGCTCATGGCATATATTACTATATCGCAATGAAAATGAAGAAGCAACTGCAAACAACACAGCTCACAAAATGTTGAGCAAAATGTATCAGATATAACTAACAGTTTCTCTTTGACCTTATATTATGTAACGTTCAAAAACAATCCTAATTTATGGTATAAAAAGTCAGGATAGTAGTTATCTCTGGGTGGTAGTGAGTGGAAGGGATCTCAGAGGGCACCTAGTGAGCTGGTGTTATTCTTTCTCTTGATTTGTGTCCAGGTTAACACATCTTAAATTTGTGGAAATGTAGCAAACTGCCCACATATGATTTGTTGCAGTTCTCTTTGCATTTATCCTTTAATTAGGATTTGAAAAAGAAGATGAGAATTCAATGGTGGAAAGGAAACAGATCTGCTTCTGTTACAGTTTTTAGGTTTCATTTCAAATAATAAGAATTTTTTAACCATTTCAAATAACAGGAACTTTTAAAGACATTAAACATTGAAAGAGAAACTACTTAAGCTTATTCATAAATTGCATTGACTGTAGATTTGCACAACATCCTTCTCTGGTAACAACAATGAATTTTGTAAATCCAACTTATGAAAATTACCTTGATGATTTTCTGACTCTGTACAAATATATGGAATATTCTGCATAACTTTATTCCAAAGCATGAGTCTGTAAATGACCAGAGATCTTTGTGTATTAGAGACCATGTAAATTACAGGTAGTACATAATCTAGTATTTTTTTAAAAGATTTTATTTATTTGAGAGAAAGAGAGAGAGAGGACATGAGGGGAGGGGCAGAGGGAGAGAATCTCAAGGAGACTCTGCACTGAGCACAGAGCCCAACCTGGGGCTCAATCTCATGACCCTGAGATCATGACCTGAGCCAAAATCAAGAGTTGGGCACTTAACCAACTGAGCCACTCAGGTGCCCCGTACATAATCTAGTATTAACCTACAACTTTATTCTCTGGCATAAACTCAGTAACCCAAATATGGAACTCAAAAATACTCCAGGACATGCCCCAAAACATAACCAAATAACTTACTAAATTTTGTATACTGGCTAAATAGTATTTCAGCATCTTAGTAGTACTTCTGGGTAATTTTTAATGATAACTCTCTATATAAATTGATGGGTTTTTATAAAATAGATGTTGACTTAAACTGTCTGTTCCTTCTCTTCATTTATTTTGCAATACATATTTTAGGGGAAATATAAACTTAATATAAAGTTATTTCTCAAATTGCCAAAATATTTGATAACCTAATGCTTCTTTCTTAAAATAAAACTATTCACTTGTCAGGAACATTGCAGTTTTGAGTTTACTAATTGTAATTAAAACATACATTTATAGATTCTCACATTCATATAGTATGAAGTTTTGAAAGGAAATCAAATACAATTAAAATAACCAAATATAAAGCCACGGTAAAGGTAGACTTAATCATATAAAGTCTTTTATAGGTACTTGGTTAGCTCTACTTTTTCTACTTTTTCCTTCTTAAAAAATGTGTCAAGTGGGATTTAAAGATTTTGTTTGTTTGTTTGTTTGTTTATTTGAGAGAGAGAGAGAGCAGGAAGGAGAGGGAGAGAGAATCTGAAGCAGACTCTGTGCTGAGCTCAGAGCCCGATGTGGGGACCCGATCCCACAGCCCTGAGATCATGACCTGAGTCCCCCAGGCACCCCTTTACCAGGATTTATATCAGCAGCCTGTCTCCTACATCAAGCTCTGCAACCATCCCTCTTTGGTCTTATCAGCTTGCCAGGACTTCGAGGGGAGCACGGTGTGTGCTCCTGCTGCCTTTAGAAACCTGAGTCCTTTCTCCAATATCCACCTCAGGAGAAGACTCTCCCCTCCTTTCCCCTTGCCTTGCCAAACATTTCACCAGCCCTCTCCACTAGAACACCCAGAACTGACTTTTCAAAAGGTGTAGGGCTTTATCAAAGACAAGATGAACCATTAACTTGTCTACTTTTATTTTCCAGAAAAAAATACAGAAATTCCTTGGTCAAGGGAACACAATGGGTCTGATTAAACATTTGAAATGGTGTAAAGGGGCACATATATGGAAAACACACAAATGCTATTTTTTAAAATAAAGTATCCTTCAAAATAATTATTTAGGGAATTTTGGCTCCCAGTATTAGTAGTAAGCAAGTTTTCAAAGC
Source organism: Halichoerus grypus (assembly GCF_964656455.1). Taxonomy (NCBI): domain Eukaryota; kingdom Metazoa; phylum Chordata; class Mammalia; order Carnivora; family Phocidae; genus Halichoerus; species Halichoerus grypus. The sequence continues at coordinate 84,245,762 of NC_135718.1, forward strand.
TAGAATAGTGGGAAACCATAAATCGGTTAGAGTAAACAGTTCAAAAGACATGTTCAATTCTTTACATATCTGGAAAACTGAGGTCAAGCCCTTGGACTGATCTTCCCATCTCTCTGGTACAGTGTTCCTACACTTTTGTGTGTTTATGTGTGTGCATGTATACATGTGTGTGCATGTATAAATGTGCATGCTCGTACACAGACACACTTACATGAGAGAGAGCAAGGGAAGGAGAAAATGAATCAATTTCATTTTGAGTAATTAAACCAATTACTGTTAGCTGCACTCACAGTTTTATAACATAGACAAATTTAGGTAGTTCTGAATTTTTTTTCATTGAATATACAAATATATATTTTGAAGGGGATATTTGGTAAAATAGGAATCCACTTAAGGTTTGCTTTGGAGAATATTTTTATGTTATCCTACTCTAGATCAATATTTAGTCTGTTTTTAGTTTCAATTGATTCCAAAGTTTTCATTGGGCTTTTTCCTTGTTTTACTTCTAGTTTGTTTATTTTGATGGAAAGTTCAGAGTTACCAACATAGAGCAACTTGTTCCATGTTTAATTTAATGGATTATTTTGTGTGGCATCCTTGAATTTAAAAAGAACTATGGAGGAATATGGAAAAGTTTATATGTCTTTCCCTTGGTCCCAGACAATTTGCATTCAAGAAAGCTGGAAAATGATCTGATCGAAAATCAAGATTTAAATTGGTTGCTTTTCCTACTTAGTCCTGTAAGAGCTTTCCTACGACGAGGCTCCATCGCTCCTTGGAGAAATGGTAAATTATAGGGCTGGGGTGAGGAATACATAATAATAGACTAAGGAAGCACTACCGGGGTCACAGTAATAGTAAACACAAGAAAATGTAATTTAAGATTAGAGTATTTGAATATAAAAAATAATAATGAATATAACTAAAGAAAACACATCACATGAATAAAAACCATGTGTTTATAATGGTACTCTGGAAAGGCTCATTTTTTTTTTTTTTTTACAACTGTAAGTTATTTCAGAATTTGTTTTACAACAAATACAGGTAAAGGATCACATATAATTCTATATTCTCTATACAAACTGTATTTCAGGACAACCAAATAGTTGATGGGGAAGTTTATTCTTGATAAAAGCATTCCCCAAAGTACAACGTCAATTCATGATAAAAACCATCAACAAAGTAGGTTTAAAGGGAACATACCTCAACATCATAAAGGCCATATATGGAAAACCCACAGCTAACATCATACACAATGAGGGAAAACTAAAAGCTTTCCCTGTAAGGTTAGACACAAAACAAGGATGTCCACTTTCACCACTTGTATTCAACACAATACTGGAAGTCCTAGCCACAGCAATCAGACAAGAAAAAGAAATAAAAGGCATCCAAATTGGCAAGGAAGAAGTAAAACTTCACTGTTTGCAGATGACATGATACTTTATAGAAAACCCTGAAGACTCCACCAAAACACTGCTAGAACTGATGAACGAATTTAGTCACAGGATATAAAATCAACGCACATAAATCTGTTGCATTTCTATACACCAATAATGAAGCAGCAGAAAGAGAAAGTAAGAAAATAATTCCATTTACAATTGTTCCAAAAACCATAAGACACCTAGGAATAAACCTAACTAAAGAGGTGAAAGACTTTACTCTGAAAACTATAAAACACTGATGAAAGAAACTGAAGATGACACAAAGAAATGGAAACATATTCCATGCTCATGGGTTGGAAGAACAAATATTATTAAAATGTCTATGCTACACTTAATGCAATCCCTATCAAATACCAACAGCATTTTTCACAGAACTAGAATAAACAACCTGAAAATTTGAATGGAACCACAAAAGACCCTGGATAGACAAAGCAATCTTGAAAAAGAAAAGTATTTACCCAAAAAATATAAAAACATTAATTCAAAGCAATACATGCACCCCTATGTTTACAGCAGCATTATCAACAGTAGCCAAATTATGGAAAAAGTCCAAGTGTCCATCGACTGATGAATGGATGAAGAAGATGTGGTGTGTGTGTGTGTGTGTGTGTGTGTGTGTGTATATATATATATATATATATATATATATATATATATATATATAGAATGGAATATTACTCAGCCATAAAAAGAATGAAATGTTGCCATTTGCAACAACATGGATGAAGCTAGAGAGTATCATGCTAAGTCAAGTTAAGTCAATCAGAGAAGGACAAATACCATATGATTTTACTCCTATGTGGAATTTAAGAAACAAAACAAATGAGCAAAGGGGGGGTGGGGAGAGAAAGAGAGAGACAAGCCAAGAAACAGACTCTTCACTACAGAGAACACACTGATGGTCACCAGAGGGGAGGGGGTGGGGGATGGGGGAAACAGGTGATGGGGATGAAGGAGTGCACTTGTGATGAGCACGGGGTGATGTATGAAAAGTGCTGAATCACTATGTTGTACACCTGAAACAAATATTACACTGCATGTTAACTATACTGGAATTAAAATTTTTAAAAATATAAAAAAATAAAAGTATTCCTGTTAATAAATGCCAAAGGTATAATAACATTAGAAAATATAGGTAAAGCAAGATTTTACCAACTGGGAAAAGGACTTGGTCTATTTTGCACCTCCTGATGAAATCATGGACCTGGGTTCTGAACATCAGCCAATGCTACAAACAGAGAGTGGAAAGTTGATGGGGTGCCCTATGACAGAGGGACCAGTATCACAGTACATGGACCCATGTGAGGTCAGGACTGAGAGTGGGACAAGCAGGTACTGTGTCACTCAGGCTTGGATGCAGTCAGTACACTGCCTAAAATGGAGCCTGCATCTAATCATGTCTTTCGTTCTAAGTACAACATTACAAAAATTATATCTCTCTACATAAGAACTGGATAAATGACATCGCTCATTAACCAAATACAGAGTGTGGGATTTTCTAAATGAATCAATTTATCAAACAAATCATTGCCATGCCAAAAGAAAAAAAAGGGGGGGGGGGAACTGTTACTGAATAAAAGAGATTCAATGCATTCCCCCAAATCTGTATAAAATGAAGGCCTTAATGCATATGAGTAGTGAATATTTCTAAATTTTACTTCAGCTCTGAAACAGTATGGATTTTGAGAAAATAAAAGCTTTAGTGAAGGATCTTTATTTCTTTCAAGTTTCTGCTCAGCACCACCACTCAACTGATTGTCATCATTTGTGAAGAATAATTGGGGTGCATCTGAGGCCTTGAGGCTTTAGGGTGTGAGGTATAGATTCAGAGCATTTTTGCCTAAGAACCCACATTTGGGGAGGGCATTTGCCTCTTGGGGAGCTGGACTTAGCTCTGCAGTTGCCTAGGTAAGGCTCCAGATAGGAGCCTTATTTTTCCAATTTGAAGTCCTGGTTTTTTCCTCTGTGCACATAAACACTAATAGATGTAAATGTAATAGAATATTACTAATACTATGATTATTTAATCAGTCACATTACAAATAAGCGAGGCCAATTTTGAGGTAATTAGAAAGAAAAGGAGAATGTGTACATAAGGAAGAAATGTAGTTTACCTGATGAAATTACTAAATCAGAAAAATCCCATTATTTTGGCTAGACCTAAAAATCATCATGAAATAGATTCTGGCATCTAAACTGGATAACTCAACAACGTCAGTCAGTACAAGCAGAAGGGAAAGACAGCCGTTCTCCTCCTTAAGCCTGATTTTGAAAGTGGCAACAAGTAAGAGCTGAGATTGGGAGCAGGACTGTAGAAGGAAATGACAGTCTGAGGGGCTTACATGATTCCTCAAAATACTGTTTCCTTCCTGAGTTAGAATGAACTAAAGGATACTTATAATATACATAATGTATGTGCAAAATGTACATCTACAAAATGTGAAAGCAGCAGTGTTCAGCACACTGTATCTACCTGGTTATGAGCAAAGGGGTTTGAAATGTGCATTAAGCAAATATAGAAATGGTTGAAAAAATAAACATATTCCTGAAAATTTTACTTACTTTAAAACTGAAATAAGTATAGTCAATTTACATTTTTTTTGGAATACAAATTTTAATACCCTTATTGAAGATGAAGAACACTTAAAGATAGGTCTGGAAAATTTTTTGGAAATGAAGAGTAATTTTTCATTAAATCATAATGGATTTGGATACTTATTAATTAATGACATTCATAATAACCTTGGCATCAAGCAAACAATAAAATAGTTTTAAATAGTGAACAATCTGCAAGTATAAAGAATCATGTTTATAAGGACAACAAACACACTATTAAGCTGATATAATCCTGAAGCTGAGCAGTTAAATGTGGAAACTCAGTGGTTGAAATTGTGCATCTACTTTTCACATCCATGTTGCATAGATGAGCCATCAAACTGAGTCAGTGTTGCTACTGGATGCAGGAGGAAGTTTGCTTGGCTGAAGGAGAGGCTTTATACTTTTCTAGTCAGAAGCTGGAAGATGGCCTAACTTCTCCCTGACATCTAGAGTTCCAGTAATCATTTCCATAACTCTGAGGTCTGCACGTAAAAATATTCTCCTTCTTTGGAAACAGGAAGAGGTAAAGTGACCAGAAAATGTGGCCAACCCTAGTTGTTGTTATTCTATGAAGATAATGATAAGAGAGGTATTAGAAATGGAGAGGTCACAGTAGCCACTCAGGTAGCTCAGAACGCTAACTGGATATTCTGCAAAGCACTGAACTACAAATATGCAGTCCAGCCCAAAACTAAAACACTGATTAATGACAATACTAACTCATAAAAGCTTTAGAAATAATAATATAACCAATCAAGGCCATCTTGCGTCCCTGCGTATGTGCACCTAATCTCAGCTGGTCCGCCCAAGACCCCCTGAGCGCCAACCCTATCCCCCCGCGTGGTCCCATTTCAGCTCCAACAAGATGAAAGAAACTATCATGAACCAGGAGAAACTCACCAAACTGCAAGCACAAGTGCGCATTTGTGGGAAAGGAACTGCTCCCCAAAAGAAGAAGGTGGTTCATAGAATGGCTACAGCAGATGATAAAAAACTTCAGTTCTCCTTAAAGAAGTTAGGGGTAAACAATATCTCTGGTACTGAAGAAGTGAATATGTTCACAAACCAAGGAACAGTGATCCACTTTAACCACCCCAGTATCTTAAACGCTACCCAGTATCTTAAACCAACTTGGTGCAGTCTGACTAGTTGAAGAAAGACTGGCTGAAACTCTGCCCACTTGCTACCAGAGAGGATGATGATGATGAAGTTCCAGATCTTGTGGAGAATTTTGATGAAGCTTCCAAGAATGAAGCAAACTGAATGGAGTCAACTTCTAAAGAAGATAAAACTTGAAGAAGTTACTGGAAGCTGCTATTTTATATTATGACTGCCTTTTAATATTTTGTTCATGGATCTGATAAAATCTAGATCTCTAATATTTTTAAGCCCAAGCCCCTTGGACACTGCAGCTCTTTTCAGTTTTTGCTTATACACAATTCGTTCTTTGCAGCTAATTAAGCTGAAGAAGCCTGGGAATAAAGTTTGAAACAAGGTTAATAAAGTTCTTTGACTAGGGAAAAAAATAATATAACCAATCAAAATATGTGACACGTCGTACAAGATAATGGCCATTTTTTATGAGTAGGCAGATTACCCCCTGTATATAAAATGAATGCATCCAAGGAGAACTGTCCAGTAATCATTCGTGATAACATTCAGACTTCCTATTTAAACTCTTTTCCCTGGACGCATTCATTTTATATGCAGGGTAACAGGAATGTAGCTGCTATGGTAACTCATATGCTGTGTTAAGACACAGGAAACAAACGTTTCACTTAGAATAAGGGATTAGAATGAGGATCAAGTGATAGGATGTGGGAGCTGCTCAGGAGCAGAGACTTAAACAAGTTCGCTGCCAAGAATTACCTGAGACTCTGTGTGGGCCTGACGGTGGCTGAGAAGACACACAGACTCAGCTTCTGGAGCCGGGCTTGAACCGACCACGCCACTGGATTAGTGGCAGGATTTATGGTGGCCTCAGTATGAGCAGCAACCAGGGAAACCTTACTGCTTTCAGAGGAGCTTGTCCTGGACTGGGGAGGGTCAAAACAATAGTAATAAATCCCCTATAGAGAAAGTGAAGTCCCGAGGGAGGAATGAAACGAAACAAACACACAAAAATGTAGTGGACAGACCCAAATTCTAAATCATGATATGACACCTAGTTCCACGAAAGACATTCCATAAAATAAACAAGAAGTATTAACTCTTAACAGTTAACATTACCCATTAACTGATAAAATCAATTTTATTTATTTATTTTTTTTATTTTTATTTTTTTTAAATATTTTTATTTATTTATTTGACAGAGAGAGACATAGCAAGAGAGGGAACACAAGCAGGGGGAGTGGGAGAGGGAGAAGCAGGCTTCCCACCGAGCAGGGAGCCCGATGCGGGGCTCGATCCCAGGACCCCGGGATCATGACCTGAGCCGAAGGCAGACGCTTAACGACTGAGCCACCCAGGCGCCCCTAAAATCAATTTTATAAAACAGACCTAGAACAATTTATAATATTCATTGGTTTATGAGAATCATTAGACATTGCTAAAACTGTCAATTATTAATCGATAAAAAAGCAAATAATTACAAAACATAGACAGAGGTGAGATAAAAGCAGACCCCTAGCTATCGTAGGTGAATCTTTGGACACCCGCTCAGAAGAAACCCACAAACTGACCGGGCTGCCCGTATCCACACTGAGGTCACCGAGCGCATGAGGAGTAACTCGGAAGTTGCCCAGAGTAACACACACAGAACACAGCTCATGTGATGTCCTTCCTGCAACTGCTGTTGTTGAGTTTGGCCCATTTTATTTTGGTTTTCATTCCCCTTAATGTTATGGATACTGGTCCATCTCTTTCATTTCTTTTGTAAGTTCTTCTCTAGGCAACAGTTTGTCTTTTAACTTTACTTATGATATATTTTGCCAAAGATTTTTCTATAGTCAAATACTTGGTATTTTGTGTTGTTTTCTGAGTTTATTTTCTTATCTAGGAACATCTGTACCATATTATACAGATATTCATCTAATTTTTCTTCTAACATTTTACTTTTCAGATTCAAGTCTTTAATGTATGCATATGTTCTAGGTTGTGAGGTACTAGAGCCTTTTGACAATAAAATTTCTTTCTCAGCTTAATTTTTCAAGTATTCAGTTTCCGTATTCGCTTACATCTATTTAGGAGTTTCCTACTAAATCTTAATGCTCTATTTCTTAAAAAGTTTTGTAAGTGCTGCATCATTTTTATTGCAATAAATGAATTATAATATTTTAATATTAATTTAATGCACAAGCAGCCATAATTCTATGAAATAGCACATTGATGTAAAAAGAACATGTCATATAAGAATTTTGAGAACGTAGAATTGGCAGTATTTTATGACCTTTTTAACATGGTGGGTAAGGGAGAAAAGCATATACGGAGTAATTCTGAGTTGTGAAGCCTTTGCTACAAAATTTACGGTAGGATGTTAACCAAAGCATCACGACATGAACAGGCATGAGGGGAAGAGACAGAGACTGGTGTCAGACATGGTGCATTTGCCGTGTCTTAGAGACAGAGGTCAACAGGTCAACTTCCATTAGGAGAGTGGCACTCCTGTGCATATTCAAATGTAAAGACATAAATGACGGAAGTTATCCATCTGGGGCATGGGAGAAGATAAAGACTCTAAGAGAGAATGTCTAAGTGAAAAGAAAAGAGGACTAATATTAAAAATGGTGATGTTCCTGCATGGAAGAAATGGTGTGCACGCTGTGCAGAGTGGGGCCCAGGGCCAGACAGCTCAACAATTGTGAATCACTGACCCAAACACATGACTTTAAATAAAGCAGCTTATTTGATAAAAATGTATCTCCTTAAAACATCCCGTCACTGTCAAGGAGCCTTAATTATGTCAGTTCTATATCTGTTTTTACAGGATAACAAACTTCACAATAATGTTATGAAAGAAGGAAACATCATTGCGAGGTTCCTTAGGTCGTGTGAGGAGCCACTTCCGCAGACTTCGCTGGAACTGTGAAGGACCAGCTCGGTGTTCCTGGGCAAGAGCTTTGCGTTCAGGGGTCAGAGGATGCTCTGGACCGGCTTCCCGATGCAGGGAATTCCCTGAGGTCCCTGATGGTTAGAAGTGGGCCCCTACCCTCTGCTAGCACACCTGGAGCTCGCTGTGGACACTGGCAAAGGGCATTCAGGTGGAGTTGGTTTTGTACGCTTCAAGACTGAACATCTTTGGGAGCAGTTACTGGACTGTGAGAACGTCAAGAGGGGAACATTATTGAGGCCCCAAAGAAACAATCAGCCACCATGACCAGGAATAGAATTATACTCTTAAATCAGGAGGAATTTACATCAGCAGCAGCAGAAACCTGAAGGAGATCAGTACTGAGTTAACAACAGATAAATTACAGAAAAAGACCTAAATGGCTGATTGAAGGGCCACTGGTCTAACAGAATAAATCTGTGAATGTATTTGAGAAATCATAGCAGTGGGAATCTAAATTTCCTGCAACTGTCCTGAATGCGGTTTCTGTCCCAACAAACGGGATCTACAGAAGACATGCAACTGGTTTGAACGACGCAGGCTGCCGGGCCTAGAGAGGGCTTATGATAATTTTCAGGTATTTCCATTTCAGTTTTCATCCACTCATGTGACAGAAGTCCAGTTATGTATTTGATTTATTGAATATACATAAAGTATATTAGTACTGGATATCATTCATTGAGAGTTATATCAGACACAATTTTTAGGAAATGTAACTTTTTGGTCTCATACTAAACTCACTTATTGCAGAGTGGACGTGTTCTTTAGTCAACAACAAAGTCAGTTTTAGGCAAATATCAAATTACTGACCGAATGTATCACTTTTCCTCTAAATTACCACCATCTGATATCAATTTTTTTCATCAAACTGTATTTTATATAGAGGAAATTGCTACTTTTATTTCACAATCCACATTCATGTCACTATTCCTTTTTGTTTCTAATATGACTTCAAATAAAAAGGAACTGGAAGAGATATATTTGTCTTATATAATTCTGACAAAGATCTCATCTGGAACATTTTCTCTGTCTGAGTAATATTTTTACCTAAATAGAAGACAGAAGAATATACCCATATAAAAAGTTAACAAAATTTTGTAGCAATTAAAAGGACAAAGTAACTATAATGAGATTTCCTTGTGATGTGATTCATGTATAAGAAAGAGACGCCCCTCAAATTTCCATACCAGGCAGTCAAACTATCACGCAGTGGCTCCAGATACTGCCAATCTCTAATGGTGTTGAACTTTTTGCTTTTAATGCAATAGAAAAGTTCTTTTATTTTAAAATCTGAGAAGAATCTTCTGAGTGACATATAAAATGATTCTGACCTTTGCAAAAGAAGGTTTTTATTCTGCGCTCTGATAGTTCTTGATGTAACCATTATTAATATGCAGCAGTCAGGAAGTGATCGCCCAAATTGGCCTTTTCCGCGAGATTACACGGAACAGGAAAGGCAGAAATCCTGGTTGTATGTGTAAAGGGACTTTCATCCTCACCATGGCTACAATTACACCAGCAAGTGAGGAGAGTGCAGGCGGGAAATCAGCGTGCAGAGCTCCAGGAATGAGCCAAGGCGTAGCCGGTGACATGGGCACCTTTCCTACCCACTCAGAGGAAATGCAACTCTTAACTCTGCAAGTTTACCCCAGCAATTACGCATTCTTCTTACGAAGTATCTCCTTCTAGATCGCTTCCTGCAATGGTGGGAATGTTCTGCATCTGCACTGTTCAGCATCAGGGCCACGGGCTGCGGGGAGGACTGAGCACTTGAAATACTGCTACTGAGTGTGACCGGGAAAAGAACTGTTTATTTTGTTTAACTTTAATTAACTTTGTACGTAGCTGCAGGTGGCTAGCGGCTACTGTATTCAATGGTACAGGTTTGGACTATTTGCTAAGAAAGTACAATCAGATTGGTTCTTGAAATCAAGTAATTCTCGAAAAGACATTATCATGGATATTGGATGTCCTCGTATGGACAGTTGAAATATCCAGCACACTTACTTCAGTAAGTGAGAAACTTCAAACAGAATGAATGAATCAAAGCAGGTAAATAATATGGCATAGCTATCATAATATGATAATGCTTATTTATAACATGACTGGGTTGGTAATAACTTGGAATCGCTTCATTTGTTTCAAGAGCAGTAAGTGCTGTCTAACAGTGAATGAATAATTCATTAATTCAACACACAATTATTAAGTGTCTGACAAGTTATACAATCCTCAGATGGTAGCTAGTGCAAAGATGAATAGAACACTGCTCCTTCCACTAAATATGATACGTGGCCTCACATGGCTGTGTCTTACAACCAGACTATTTCCCTGTAGGGTCATTTCTAAGAGTTAAGGTGACGGGAGAAATATAGACTGAGATAAGGTTATAAAGATCTTTTTTTACACATAAAAATCACTATTAAATATCAAGTATCCATGAACTTTCCACAGAAAGGACATGATATAATCACATTTCCACTGTGTCCTTGAGCCCACTTGAGACCTTGGGGGTCAGTCATGGCTGTTGTATTTGCACAGGGAGCAAGGTGATGCTGGGACACACATCCAGACCAGAGGCTACCAGGATCTGAACAGAAACAGTGCAAATACAGGGCAGAGGGACAGAAAGGTTCAGGGAGAGTGGTAGGAGTAGATTCTACAGAATTTGGTAAAGGGAAAGAAAGTGTTAGGTGGAGCTTTCGTAGGTGAGAGAATTACATGATGGCCTGGAACTTTCTGTCTCCAGTGAATGGTAACGATATAAAGATAAGTAGCACAACCACAGGGAGATGCTTAAAAGGGAGTTGCATTCAATTACACACACATTACATCTGGGGACGTTAACACCGAGATTTGTGCAAGGATGGTACATATACACATTCCAGAATGTGTACCTCAATTTATTTATGTTTACTGTATGCAATTCAGTAGCACTTCAGTTAAGAAGTGGACATCCTCCCCACCACCTTGCTTCCCCAAAACATGAATCAGGAGAGGCTATGCTATGCTCAGTGTCACAGAAAAATAAAGTTTTACTTTTTATTTGCATAAAGTCTTATAATGACCAGGCAGCTGATAAAGGAAATTTTCAACTTCTCGAGGGAAGCTATATTTTTTACCGAGGTCAGAATGACTTCACTGAACTTCAGACCATGGGCTCTGTTTCTACCCTGAGCACACATTGTCCATCTGCTTCGTTAGCAAATAACCTAAAAGAAACATTTCAAACTAAAGATAAGAATAAAAATCTCCCTAAGTTCCATTCCCACACCTCTAAAGCCTGCATCCTTGCACACACTAAGAGCCTAAGATAAAGTCTGTAATTTTCTGAAATGTTCATCATGATGATTTGTAACTCTTGATATAACAAAAACCAGATATAACCCTGTATTACACATCCCTTCTCGAAGCTGTCTCTTCTTTGTGAAGATTGTGTGTCCTGGGCAGCTATCCTCACTTGGGCTCCAATAAAACCCTCTTCCTTTTTCTTTAGTTTTTAAGAATTCTAAAAGGTTTGTTCATTTTGTGTGGACACAGCCCTTTCTCCTTCTTGTAGTTAAGCCATCAGAACATAGTCTCCAGGGTTACTGCTGAACAGGTGAACGGGGCCAAGCTTCTCCTGTAGCACGTGCGCCCCATCCCACTGGGCGGAACAGACTGCAAGAGGGTCCTGTATGTCCAGGAAGAGATGCTGCCAGGACCTACGTAGATGCTACCTCTGACAACTAATTACTAAGTGTGGGTGTATATCATTCCAGGCAGCTTTATTCTTTGATTCTACATAAAAACTTAAGATGATCATTTGATGCACATTATTGTTTTCTTTTGTTCAACTACTTAATACCACATTCAGACAATCTTTCTAGAAGTAACTGTACAGATTACCTAATTATTTTAAATGATAGTAGTTACCCTTTCTAAATAAAGTTAATTTAACCAATATGAACGCAGAGTGGAAGGGATGCTTTTTATTGTGCAGCTGAGTAGTTTTTATTTTACTTATTAAAGTGGAGATAACTAGGAAAATAATAGGTTTAAAAGATGTTAGGAGTCAAAACTCTAGTTTGCACATATTAATTTTAAGTCCAAGTACAGGTATTAAATGGACAATTACATATACTAGTATGGAAGTTAAACTTATGTCTTATTGTCAGATTGGTTGCTCTGGAGTATTTAATCCTTGTTAATAAGTTGCTACAGTTCACTACAAGATTAAAATGGGAACTTCACCACATAGTAAATCCCACATACAGAGCGAACATCTGCTGTTCAGATTCCTCCTCTGGGACATTTCCTTACGTTCTGTCATCACAGCTCTGCATTCTAGTCTGATATCTGGGATGTTTTTCATTCCTCATTCTAATGCATCCAATCCTTGCAACAATCTACACGATCAATACTTCAGGTCCCCACCCCGATAATTCACACATGCCTAGTGTTTGTGTACATGATGTGTATGATGATCTGCTTTGAAGTGAAGCCGCCCACACTCCGTGGGCATGAATTGTTCATCATAATTTCCCACTATTTTTTTTATAAAGGAGATCACTTACATAGACCGTTGCTTCCATATGTTTACTCCATCCTCAACTTGCCACAGTGTTATTTGGAGAAGGATGAAATGTGGTAAAACCTATCGATATAAACCCCATTCATTGTTTTTTACAGATTTAATTATTTATTTCAGAGAGAGAGAGAGCACGTGAGTGGAGGGAAGGGCAGAGGGAGAGGGAGAGAGAGAATCTTAATCAGACTCCATGCTCAGAGCAGAGCCCGAGGCAGGGGTGGATCCCACCACCCTGAGATCATGACCTGAGCGAAAATCAAGAGTCGGACACTTAACCGACTGAACCATCCAGACGCCACAACCCCATTCATTTTTTAAGACTTAACAATAACTCCCTTAGATGGAATCAGAGCACTAGTTGTGGACATTTGATCTGTAAGGTTCTATAGATTTAGGACTTCCCATCATTCCTGCCCCCTGTGTAAACCAATAAGTATAGGAAACTTGACCATAAGAAAAACCAGAAAATTGGAACAAATTTGCAGAGACAAAGAGGCCATGCTGCCTCGGGAGAAATGAAAACTTTCACAGTTTTTGACTTGCCACATTCAGTTCTTATACAAACACCTGTCTCCTGTCTGCATGTGTCTATTAGAACGCATAACACAAAATAAGTATCTAGCCCAATAAACAAGCAAAAAGGAAATAAATATTGGAAAAATACCTTCCATATCCCTGGAAGGGTCCTCTTACCCTACTTATGTGAGAGAGGCTTGCATTACACTCCTTACTAAACCAGTGTTATTGCTAATGAGGAAATGGAAGGCCTGGCCGGGCCGGACTTGACTTCTGAGCTGACCCAGCACCCCCCTCGGCCCTCCACACAGGCCCCTCTCTTTGCCCAGACGTGGGTCTGTATCCTGCAATGGCCATCCATTAGCCTAAGCCCCGGGCCTTCTACTTTCCCTTTTATATATATTTTCCAAAGGAGTCTGTATAATGATTGCTAATTTTGATTTTTTAAATTTCTGAGAGACAACCCATAGGGGCCTGATGTGTTCTTTGATGTAATATTTTTTGTTAAATCCAATTTCCTTAAAAGCTATGCAGATTTTGTTTCTTATTTTCCATAGAATATGCCTATCTCATCCAGCTGTCACACATATTAGTACATGTTCATAGCATTCCCTCATGACCCCTTTATTCTGTGAGGTCTCCAGTTGTAGCCCTTCTTTCATGTCTGATGTAGAGTAGTGTACTTTTCTCACTTTGCTTGGTTAGCCTCAATATGTATTTTCAACTTAACCTTTTCAAAGAAACCACGTTCCCATAAGTAATTTCCATGCCTGTTTCCCTGTTTGATTCCTCTTTTCTTACCTTTACCACTTCCTTCTTTTAATCACTGTGAGTTCAGTTTGCTCTGTTTCTTCTAGCTTCTTTCTTTGGAAACTGAGCACTGATTTTTATAGCTTTTCTTTTCTAATATAAACATTGAAATTTCCCTCATTTGTCTGGCCTGCACAAAATAACTTTTGATATATTGAGTTTCATTACTATGCACTAAAAATTCTTTCTAATTTTCCTTCAATTTTTTTCAACCCATGAGTTTTATAGATGTATGTTTTTATAAAATTGTGAAATCTTCTGGAAATCTTATTGATTTCTGCTTTAATATGCTATGTTCCTTACAGAGCAGAAATGCTCCTCTGTAAGATTTCCCTCTTCTGCACGTTCTGCATGGAGCACTGGGTGATATGCACAAACAATGAATCATGGAACACTATATCTAAAACTAATGATGTAATGTATGGGGATTAACATAACAATAAAAAAAATTTAAAAAAAAAAAAAAGATTTCCCTCTTCTGACATTTAGTGGCAAGTGGTCGAGCTGAAGGCTTCTTTGGGAAATGTGCTGCAAGCACCTGGGGGCATGTATCTTGTGGTTCTGGAACGCTGCACTTTGTACCTACGGATCGATCATGTTCTGTAGATTATCTGCCTCCTACATGCATTTTCTACCTTTCCCTTTAATCTCCGATGCAGGGATGTTAACGTTTCACCTACCATTGCCATCTTTTTCTCCCTTTAGTGCCTTCAGCTTTTCCTCATATACGCGGAAGTTCTGGCATTATTATGTTTCACTGGGAAATTAACCATTTTATTACCAGAAATGTCTTCCCATACTGCTGGTAGTTGTGTTTTTCTCGAGTTCTATGTTTTCTGACATTAATATTACCGTGCAATCTTTCTTAGTCATATATTTCACAAAGTCTATCCTTTTCCATCCTAGCACTTTCAACCTATTGATAATTATATTTAACGTGTATCTCCTTCCAGAACTTCCACAGCGTGTGTGTTTGGTCACCTGACACTATTACCAAGGCCTCCAAGTCTCTGTGCACGTGATTGTCGTTGTTCTTTATTCTTCAAACTGCATAATTTCTATGTCTCTGTCTTCAAGTTCACTCTCCCCCTTCTCCTACCTGCTCAGATGACCAGCTAATTATTTATGTCAGGTATTGTATTTTTAAATTGTTAAAGTTCTATTTGATACTCTTTTATGGTTGTTGCCTCACTCATTAAGAATGATTTATTTTAGAGTTGAGCATAAATATGTTACAGCAGCTGTATTAACATCCTTTGCTGCCGACTCCAGTACCACGGTCATGTTGAGATCCATTTCTCATGACCTATTTTTTCTTGATTAAAGGCCACATTTTCTTGTTTTTTACAGTCTAGGCATTTATGACTGTATACTGGATATCACAAATGACACCTTGTAAAATTAGGAATGTAAGGTAGAAATAAATTTCTCACCATGATACATTATTTTATGATTTAGGATGACCCAGCTATTTCAGATTATATGAGTTATGCTTATATATTATCAACGTGATGGAAACTATCAGTTGAAAGACATTTCAAATCTTTGTATCTTTTTCTAATAAGTGACTGCTGATCACCTTTAAGTATGTCCATGTTAACTATATACATATTATATATACATATAAAGTCTTGGATTAGAATTCACGATTATATAAACTGTGCACTTACAGTTTGTTTCTGTTTTTTCCCAATGATTTCCTCACCCAGATTTCTGCTGGATGTTTTCATTGGCACAATCTAATAGGAGGGCAGAGCCCAGTGATGCTATCAGTTGAAAGGCAGAGAAAGGAGGAAAGTGGATCTGTAAGGACGTACAGAAAGTATTCACTGTACTATTTTATTAAAACAACTAAGTTACACAGGAAACAATTTATTCACTAGGTCAAATTATGCTCTGTGTAGAATCAGACCTACGTGTGCATTAGCTCTGTAGTGCTGCCTCATTAGTAAATTTGTGATTCTTATTTTTATGATAAATAATGTGTAGCTACTCACTATTTTATCCCGATGTGATGGAACATTAACAATTTTCCTTAGTGACAATGATTTTTTTAGACCATTGATTTAAGGATACAAGAAAATGAAGATTTTTTTTTTTTTAATTTACTATAACTCAGCTAAAGTTCTAAATTCAAATCCTATTACACAAGCCTTACAGGAAATATTGTGGCATCTGAGTAATTTCTTTTGCTAACAGAGTTCACAGATAATTTTAATATTATGCATATTTGGCATTCCAAATGTAACATCCTGATGATAGAGTGACTGATGTTCTCCCTCCCTGTTAATAACTTGCTACCTTCCAATATCCTGATGCTATAACACAAGCCTCACATATCATGGTTGGGTTTAGAATAAGTAAAAGATAAATTAAATAAATTCATACAAATTAATGATTTTTTTTAGACAAAAAATTACTCAAGGGCTATTTTTTAAATGCATTGGGTTTATATAAGTTTATTAAAGAGTTGAATAAATATCAGTTAGCTCTATGGTTCACAAAAGCATTGTCATACCTCATGATCTGCATATAATTCATCAGCCAATGATCAGGTCAGAAGAAAGAGCTACAATGGGGAATGTGTGTGTATATATACTTCATACATTATATATGTATCTATACTTCAATTATAAAACTGCAATACACACACATACTGCTTTGTGACTGAATTTCTTGCTAACATGGTATGATCTGATGTCTTCGCATAAACACCTGAAATATAGTTTCTCTTGCAAAACCACTGGCCTATATTTTTGCACAGAAGCTAACCTACTAGCCTGACTGGTGGACTTCCCATCTGGCTTCACACATTTATGTTGCCTTTCTGGCCACAAGAGTCACTGGAGTTTGCAAGCAACCACTTAAAAATACTAACCAATTTAAATGATTACCACATCAACTGAAAGGTTGTAGAGCCTTTTAGAAAATCTGTATGCTTCTCAGCTTGACTATTAGGCATAATCTGGGCAGAAATCAGATTCTGTCAAAAGGATTCAGGCAAATTAAACTCTTAAGAGAATTATTACATAATGAAATTTTAGTTTATTCATTTACAATGGAAATTACAAAATTTCAAACACTATTCTACTCGTTAACTCTACTTGAAAAATTATTTAGGAATCTAAGGTTCGTGTGGGGAAAAGAAAAAAAAAAAGGAGATATATTTATTGTCAGCCATGAGCCAGATAATTTGTCTGTACAAGAGAAACACATAAAAATATACATACAATGGAATAATTGTCTGCAAATAAAGGAAACAAATGATTGAGATCAATCTCAAACATTATGCTGAGTGAAAGAAGTCGGGGAGAAAGTGCATACTGTGTGATTGCATTGATATAAAGTTCTAGAAAATGCAAACTTATCTCTACTGAGAGAAAGCAGATGTTGTTGCGTGGATGGCCAGGGTCTCCCAGGAGCATGAGAAGGCCTGTAGGAAACAATGGCACTTTCATTATTTTTACTGTCATGATGGTTTCGTGGGTGTATACATCTGTCAAAACTTATTAAACTGTGCACTCTAAATATGGTAGTTTTGTGTGTTAACTACACCTCAATAAGAATTCAATCAATTCACCAAAGTTACACAACCGATATCCAAAGCACATTCAGCCTTGGATGATATTTCATAGATGAACAGTTACTATTCCCTGCCCTGATCATTCTTGACCTGTGCGATCTCTTATGTCCTTCCAAATACCTTACACCAGGTTTTGCACATAGTAGTAGTGGTTCAACTGTTTTTGAACAAATTAAATCACTGACAAAGGCTATTACTATTGTAAATATTTTCCTTTAAGTTATTGCTCCATTGTAGTAAATACTTCTGCTTTGACATTATCTCACAAAGCAAAGTGAAAATATCAATTCAATGGATCTTCCTATTGCCTCAGTCTTTGACTTTTGGACACATGCCCCTCGCTGGTCATTTCGGGCTCCTGCAGTTAGGGTGCACGCTCCCCAGCACTGGCTTCCCAGAATGGATGCAGATTTGCTGGACGGGCTGCCTGCGGCTTCTGACAGCCAATCCGCCTGTGTCCACAAATATCACACTTGACTGGGTGTGTCCTTTAGAGATAAGAGGAGAAGAGTAGTCCAGAAAGCCTGACACCAAAGGAATATAGGCATACATAATGCATATTACCCTACAAGTAATTACCTTCTTGAAAAGTTTGCTTTTTTGTGATGCCTGCTTATTACTCTCTTATTTCACACACTGCTATCTGACCAACACATATTTATTGTTCCACCAAAACTGAGCAATCAACTTTGACAGCTAAAACATTTTTTTTCTTCTATCGTGTGCCAGAAATTCAGCAAAATATGCATTACTTTCCCCACATGGCAGTAACCTCTATAAACTCAAAATAGCAATCTTCCATTTTAATGACAACTGAGCCGTCTCCGGCACAAACATCTGACACGGAATTGTGAACTCCCAACAGAAAACCAAAGATGTGAATTACAGAAATGTCTCTGACAGAATAATCGGTTTAAAAAATCCGATAATGGGTATAAAGATTAGAATAATTTTAATTTATCTCAAATATCTGCATGAACACATTGCTTGCAATCCTTCATCTGAAAAGAACAGGACAGCGGAACTTTGTCAAAATACCCTCAGCAAAACACAACTCTGGGATTGCTAGTGGTAGGGACGGCTTTCACAGAAACTGCTTAGCACTGAAATTGTGCGTTCTGTGCTAGAGATGGGAGAAGGAAAGTGAAACGCTTCCCTCATGATTGTAATACCCTCCGAGAGAGAGCATGTGATAGGAGAAAAACAGGGTGGGCAGAAACTGTGCTTAACTTCTGTGTGGCCACCTCCACTGAGATGATAGGTAAGTAGCTTCACTACCCTGAAGTTTGGTTTCCTCGGCAGGGAAAAAGGGACTAAAAACACCCATCTTACTTACTTCACAGCATCGTTAGCATCAGATTCAGGGAAAATGTGGAAATACTTTGAGGTGCTGTGTAAGTGTGTGGCATCATTATTTCTCCTCTGACAACCCGTGAATATATACAAACTCATCGTTCTGTGAGGCAGCAATACTTTTTTATAATCTAAATGAAAAGAATAAATGTCTATAAAAATTATTTGCCTATTACCTTTTGAGTTATCTAACAGACCATTGTCTTTTGTCAGCCAACCTGTAATACAATTTTGTTTACATCATTTTTTTCTAACCATTTGTGATTCAAGGAAAAATCTGCAGTGACCCTCCCAGCATTCTTCTTTCTGTTAATGAACTTGCTGTCTCATGTTGTAAAATCTAAAATGACCACATTCATTTGACTAAATTGTCTTTCCCCTTTTACTTGAAAATACTGGTATTGAATGAATTATTTGGGTCAAAGTACGTTCATAGTCAGGACAAGATGGGAAAAGAGCACCATGTTCAACCCCGAAGGTGTTATAGAAATGGAAAACGGAGAAAACCTTGAGGCAACAGTTGGTAATGTAGATTCTAGTACTGGAGGCAAATGGTAGACAATAAAAGGAGAGGCCAGTTGCCCCAGAACTCATGGGCTGTGCCCTTTTCCCAGATCTGCTCTCTCCTGTGTGACTTCTCCAACGTCAGGCGCAGAAGCAGAAGTGCCCGGACCTCACCAGCTGGAAACCTTCAGGACGCCCGGGACTAGCCTGGATTAGAAATGGACACAGGAGCGGGCCGACTGGGGTCCCACGACTTCTGCCTTTCTCTCCATCCCTCCCCCTCCAAAACTGTGGTCTGTGTTCCTCATTCCCAGAAGAGCAGGGTTGCTTGGAAGGGTGAGGGAGAAATTTAAACCCGACTGGGACACTAGCAGTTTCCCAGTCCTTACATGCTTTCCACCCTCTGGAAACAGAGTGAAAAGCACACACTACTGCTTCTCTCCCTTCTCCCCAAGCTCCCATGACTAATCTGCTACCCTTAGAACACAGGTGTTTCCTCACTCCCTATCCCAATGAATGTGGCAGGTACTAATCAGATTCATGCTTAAAATCCTCAGGACTGGAGGCTGCAGGGAGAGCTCCTGGAAGCAGAGTAAAGAGACCCGTGCACTGGAGGGACTCGTCCTTGCAGGGTTTGCTGGGACCTGTGCGTATTTCCATTTCGAAAGACAGACTCTAAGGAAGGGATCCAGGCTTGGTTGATCACGCAAATCAAAACATAGTAAAAACGTATCCCAGAGACCTGGGATTGAGAGGTGACAGAATAGGCAGGGGCCCTGGCTCCCGCAGAGGGACTTCTGAGCGGCCAGGCAAGAACCCGGAGAACCTGCAGCCGTCCATAGCTACAGTGCAGGGACAGCTGTGCTCGGCCTCTCCCACCACCCCCACATCCCAGGATGCTGGGAGCAACACCCTGGGTAGGAAGATAGGCATAGAGAAACAAGTGGGGAAACAAATTAAAAGTCTGATCAATTTTCACAAACTGAAAACATCCATGGACCCAGCACCCATGAGCCTCCTGTCTCCCTTCTCCCCAAATCTAATTAATATTTTTTTCAGGTATTTTAGTTTTCTCTGCATTCTAAATTCTACAAGACTTAGTATTTTTTTTATTTCACATATTTACCCTCTCTGGTGTTTTTGTTCCCTCTTACATTTCCATGTTTTTATCAGGAAATAGTTTCCTTCCGCCTGTAGACAGCTAGTATGTCCTTTTTGCAAGCTTGATGTTGACAAATCCCTTCAAGTTTCATCTCTAAGAAACCATCTTCATTTCAACTGTATCTTTGAAGGCTATTTTCACTGGGTGTGCAGTTCTAGATGGTCACTTATTCTCCTTAGCACTTTAAAGAAGTCATTCCATTTTTTCAGTCTTCACTACTATTATTGTCGCATCAGCCATAATTTTTATTGCTGTGTTTTATTGAAAGTAATATGCCTTCCTTCTTTGGCTGCATGAACAATTTTCCACTTATGGTTTATTTTCAGCTGTTTGGCCAACATACACTTGCCTAGTCTGATTTTCACTACATTTATCCCGCTCAGGGTCTGCTTCTCTTGAATCTGTATGCTGGTATCTTTCAACAATTTTGGAAGTTCTGTGTCATATATGTCCAAATACCATTTCTATTCCATTCTTTTTTCCCTGTATTTCTAATAAAGTGTCACAATCTTAGGATTAGTATTTCTCTATTGGTCTCTTTTGGATATTGACAGGAATTGTAAGAACATATTTGAATTTACATCTTGTAGTATTGCCTGCTGCATAGCAATTAATGCGTTGGGCTCCCTGCTCAGCGGGGAGTCTGCCTCCCCCTCTGCCCCTGCCCTCCCCACTGCTCCTGCTCTCTCTCTCTCTCAAATAAATAAATAAATAAAATCTTAAAAAAATAAAATAAAACAAACAGAATAACAGTGAAACCTTTAATTCACTAGAAGCCTTTTTTTTAAAGATTTTATTTATTTATTTGAAAGAGAGAGAGCACGAGTGGGGGGTGGAGAGAGAGGGGGAAGCAGCAGGGAGCCCATCCAGGCACCCCCAGAAGCCTTTTTTAAAAAAACATATTTTTTGTTTGATTTTTTAAAGGCACTGATAATGTGTTGCTGGAGCCATAAGGAAGTAATACTCCATGGGCAAGACTTTTTGTTGTTGTTGTTGTTTAAAGATTTTATTTATTGTACAGAGAGAGACACAGTGAGAGAGGGAACACAAGCAGGCGGAGTAGGAGAGGGAGAAGCAGGCTTCCCGCCAAGGAGGGAGCCTGATGCAGGGCTCAATCCCAGGACCCTGGGATCATGACCTGAGCCGAAGGCAGACACTTAACGACTGAGCCACCCAGGCACCCCTGGACAGGACCTTTTGACTTTGAGTCTATCCCATTCAAATCTTTCTGAGAGTCTTCTCAAGTTTGAAGCTTAGGGACACAAGAATACTGTCTTGGGGAAAATGTAATATTGCATATTATGTAACATTAGCATTCTAATATGAACTTGTACTGAACTCTGGAACTCTAATAATGGTTGCCAACATAGTGAACAGAGACATAGAATTATCTATGAAACAACTTGTAACGGGACTGTGAGCCTGATTTTACATTTTAGACCAATGGGCTGGGATCTTTGAGACAGCTAGGTAACTGTAGCTGGCTCTGAGCTTTAGTGAAAGCAGAAACTAGACCAAAATCTCTGGTCTGATTTGGGAACATTCTTGTACAGTTGTATCGCTACAATTAAATAAGGAGCTCACAGTACCAACAAACCCAATCTCCAGGGCTTTGGAAACAAGATTTCGATTTTATGAATAACAATAATTACACTTGTTGCCTACAGATTAAGCTTCTTTCTAATTAACCTTCCTCCTGCCCTCCCATTGCTCTCTTCTTAAGGATGGCAAACACTTTTTTTACCAAAGAAAGAGCTTTGTAAATAAGTATGAAAGTTATCCTCCGGGAACTAGATTAGCATTGCTCACAGTTTAGAAGCTCTTAGGTTGCTACGATAAAATACAGTAATGAGTTAAAAGAGAATGAAAAATGTCAAAATCATTTTAGAATCTGCAGTTTTTTTATGTTTTTAGAAAACATAAATGTGAAGACTTGAGAAATTCTTAGGAGCTGTGGTTTATTGTGTTACCGCATTGTGTTACTGTTACTGTCTGTAACAGAAGGACAGAAGAAATTATGACAAAGGGATGTGTTTGGGCCCCAATTTTGCATTTTGTTTATCATAAACAGTGATAAACTGATAGTATGAAATACCAAGTTTGTTGTCTTTTAAAAATAAATCAATGATGTCTCATTGAAAGGTTATTTTAAAAAATGAAAAAGTGACTTTGATATTCGAAGCTGTTATTTCTTCATAGATTTGAATGCTCATGTCCAGGTGGCATATTTTTGCAATTCACTCAAAAGGGACTGAGGGTCACCTGACAAATGAAATGTCCTCTCTAAGGAAATGCTACCGGCCACCGGCTGTGTTACAGGTCTCCGACAGTTCTAATATAAATACAATCAGCTGCGGGCACCTGGGTGGCTCAGTCGTTGAGCATCTGCCTTCGGCTCAGGTCATGATCCCAGGGTTCTGGGATGGAGCCACACATTGGGACCCCTGCTCGGAGGGAAGCCTGCTTCTCCCTCTCCTACTCCCCCTGCTTGCATTCTCTCTCTCACTGTGTCTCTGTCAAATAAATAAATAAAATCTTTTTAAATAAATACATAAATAAATACGATCAGCTGCGATGTCTTCACAGGGTCTCAGACAAGGAGACACAGTAAATCAGGCTCTGCAGTACCCATCTATCTTAAACAAGGTAATACTTTTCCAAAACTAAGAATAATGCACAAGTCAAAGTTTCAGACTGCGGGAACTACCTACCTCTCCTTTGTGAGTACGTTAAAAACATTCATTACACACGACCTACACAGTTTCACAATGAAACAAGAGCAGGAGACAACGAGGAAATAATGTATCTCTGGTTACGTTGGAACAGCTGTGTGGAGACACTGCCTGTGAGCTTATTGAAAACTTGGAAAACCTTGTTTCGATCAAAATAATAATAGCTAATAATAATTAAACCACTGAAGCTCTAAGTCATTACAATTGAACTTTGCTGAGAAATTCTCAGTGTTGTGGGTTTCACCACAATGTTTTCTTTTTCCTAGTGCAGGGGCAGGAGAGACGGGGGGTCAATGTGACGCAGACAAACAATCAAGCCATTTTTGCTCCAGGTTAACAGTAATAATTGCTTACATTAAGTAATTTAGGGAAAAATAGAAATACAGGCGTTCCCTCTTATCCTAGGCTTTGCTTCCCGTGGTATCAGTGCCGGTCCAGCAGGAAGCAGGTGGTCCTCCTAAACAGTTTCAAAGGTTACATATCACGCTCCAAACCACTGTAACTCATAAAGCTGTTGTTACAGGGGGTTCAGCAAACTTAATCTTCAGTAATCTTCTATCTTAGCCTCTGAAATAAAAACAATTATAGTTAGACATTTGTAATTACTGAAGCTTTCAAGACCCATTTGCAGCAAACTGAAACTCATTACTTTTTCAATCAGCAAACTATTCTGATATTACCTACAAATCTAAAGAGAACTAATAAATAACTTGAAAAATGCTAGATTAAAATTAGCAAATAAATCATTAAGAGATTCATCATGAACCCAGAAACGAGAGAACAGGACAATTCCTAGGTAGTAGGGAATACTAATTTAGAAACACTTTGAGTAATGTTGGTGCGCTTAGAGAATCGAAAGCAACTTAATACTTTTGCACTTTAGATTTCTGTAACTGAATTACATAAGAATATATAGCATTCACAAAGTGGTTGTGGTTTTTAATGCACTTTTTTCTATACTGTTTCATTAATTCCCAGCTCACAAGCCAAAGAGGTGAATAACCATAGCACCGTATAGTTTTGAACACTTGAAACAAGTTATTTTCCCGCTTATTTCATTTAATCCTTATAAGCCTTTAAAAAAGGTTCCTGGAATCGTATTCCATTTTATGAGGAGGGCAAGGACACACAGAAACACTAAGTCACTCCTTTAGGAAGTTTCCACTAATAGGTGGGTGGTGGCAAGAAGCTCACCAGCCCTTGATATGTGATCCCCAACCACTTTGACCTGCCTGCACTTTGAAGGAGGGAATCGGATTGGTATGATTTGCAAATTGCAAGTACCATGCAATATTAGAATGATACCCACGTTGTGGGAAATGATACCCAGAGAGGTCTCAAGATGACACAGATCTTTCCTGTTTGGTACCCAGGCGAGGCGTGGTACACAGATCTTCTAATCCCAAGCACCACGTGATTTGTGATACACTATGCTTTGTATTCATCACAACTCAAAATATGGCATGGAAGAGAAACATCCAGTACAAGCTCTCTTACATGATTTGCACCTAAGTGACCCATCTGAACACCCAGGATCATCATTCCTTCTGGAAAAGGTCCTGACTGATTCTCTTCACAAGCTGAAGACATGCAACTAAAAGCTCTCTCTAGGGGCACCTGGGTGGCTCAGTCGTTGGGCGTCTGCCTTCGGCTCGGGTCATGATCCTAGGGTACCGGGATCGAGCCTCACATCAGGCTCCCTGCTCCATGGGAAGCCTGCTTCTCCCTCTCCCACTCCCCCTACTTGTGCTCTCTCTCTCACTGTCTCTCTCTCTGTCAAATAAATAAATAAAATCTTTAAAAAAAAAAAAAAGCTCTCTCTAGAATCCGCACATACAATAATGAGCAACAGCTCTACTAACCAGACCCTTCCAGCCCAGCATTTGCTAGAAATAGGGCTTCTACTGTACTGATCAATGAACACACACACACACAGACTCGCTCAGGAAAGTGTACCATAATTGGTGCCAAAATTCTTGGGAACTCACTTTCAGTTTCAGGCATGGTTGTTTATTTATACCTTACCCATTTTCAAAAGCCACATCTCAAACCAGAATATAAATTCTGTGAGAGTAGGATTCTTGACTAATTTTTAGCTCATTGCTTTATCCACAGTGCTGCGAACAGGATCTTCCATCTAGGAGGTGCACAATGGATATTTGCTAAATGAATTAATAAATGAAGAAACAAGTGCCAATAGGATGCAGATTTCTTGCATTATATATATGGGCTCTGTCACAAGATGTCATAGGTAAAACAGAAGCTCTGAAATCATATCCACAAAACAAATAATAAGATGGCAGTTTACTATAATTAACCATATACGACAGAGCTTCTCACTGAATTAACTTTTTAGTTTTGAATGTATATAGCCAATATTAGATGACAGATAAACACTCTGTTAACTCAGTAGGTTCCTGTAGTTTCAAATGAACATTTTTAGAAGACTGATTCTTTAAGAAAGCAAGAAGGTAGAAGGAATAGTATTACTGCTAGCTAGTTTGTTTGCTATGGTCTCAGGAGAAAGGAAGATATTTTCTCTTTATAGTATGTTAACAGATGCTATTTCCCTGATTGGTTTTATACCAACCTAAAGAGACTTTAATATGACCAGGTATATTGAAAAACAGTTATAGAATCAAAAAGTTATTTTATTTTCAATTCCCTATTGCCAGGTAGCTTTCATATGCATTATGTAGATAAAATGAGGGGGAAAGTGAGGGGCTGTCATTAGGAGTTATTATTACTCTTATTATTGTTGTTACTGAGCCAAGCTTAAAGGGGCACAGGTTGCTCCTGCTCACAGCAAATGACCACAAATGCCGAGAAATTGCTAAATCGGTTAAGCGTCTGCCTTCGGCTCAGGTCATGATCCCAAGGTCCTGGGATTGAGCCCCGCATCGGGCTCCCTGCTCGGCGGGGAGTCTGCTTCTCCCTCTCCCTCTGCAACTCCCCCTGCTTGCATGCTCTGTCTCTCTCTCTCTGTCATATAAATAAATAAAATCTTAAAAAAAAAAAAAAAAAGAAATGCTATCTCCCAATAGTCCTGGAAAGAAAGAGGAAACAAGGGCTGCCAACTGCTGTCACAGAATGAAATACAGACGTTCAAAAAACATTGGGTATTTTCTCACATTTGATTCAGTGAATTTTGTATTTTCTTGATATACTCCTGTGTTCCTTTTTCTTCCATTCTTCCTTCCTTCATCCCTTTATCCCCCATTTGTATGGGATTTCTCAAATATCTTCTGAGCATTCATAGTGGCAGCGCTCATAGTGGGAAGGCTCAAGAGCCGCGGAGGCTTGACAAGGAAGCAGGGGACCTTCCTGAAGGGCCACCTGGTGCAGTCCTGTGGTGTCACTGGACTCTGGCATGGTTGGAGTGGGACGGTGTCACTGGACTCTGGCATTGTTGGGGTGTGACAGTGAACGAGGAGGCTGACAGAGTTGAGGAGGGAGTGCTAAAAAGTCTCCACGAAACGTCTTTGCCCTCTTTTCATGCAGCTCACAATAAAGTAGGCACGCTGCAATTCATACGCTCACCTGCTCCTTCCAGGGCCCCAATAATTTGCCAAAACTCTATGGTTTTGACAAACCATTTTATTCTTTTGAATTTTTAAGCCTAATTATTTTCTACCACATTTTAAATGTGACAGATGTTTAACAATCACAGAATTAAGTTTTAAATAAACTTTAACATTTTGTTGACATTGCTTTGACTTACTTATTACATACATGCATCAAAATAAATATGGGTTAGGGTTTTATAGCAGAGAGTATATGGATTAGTGCAACTACTAAGATAAGACTTCATTTTTCAATGTAATTAGAATACAGTGATCACACCTGTCTTTTGTTTTTAATGTGCTCATATCAAACTAAATCTTTCTAGCTATTAATTTGAATGTCCTTGAGAGAAATGAATAATAAAAAGAAAACGTTATAACCATGATGAGACTCTGTATAATAATTGTACGGAAGTCACACATTTCCAATGTTGAAGATTTTATCTCTAGCTGATAGGCTTTAATGACTATAAAAGCCTAAGATTATAGAAATCAGTGGTCACTTTTGAATAAAGAGAAGTAATTCTGTTCCTAAATAACAAATCAAGTACAACTGTCTTTCTTTTGTGTTTAAGGGAGTAGTAAGGTATTAGTCTCTTAAAGAATGATGGATATTATTTTAAGGCGCCATTTTAGACACTGTTGAATTAGAAAAAGAGTGACACTATTTGGTTCATCAAAGCACTTGAACTACACTTGGAAATATAAGCTATATAATAGTAAAGTAAATCTATTTAACACTTAAGTTATTTCAAGAGTAAATCAGTTAAATTGATAGATCAAAGGATGCTGATGTTTTTTTTTTTTTTTTTAAGATTTTATTTTATTTATTTGACAGAGAGAGAGAGAGACAGCTAAAGAGGGAACACAAGCAGGCGGAGTGGGAGAGGGAGAAGCAGGCTCCTGGCCGAGCAGGGAGCCCGATGCGGGGCTCGATCCCAGGACCCTGGGATCACGACCTGAGCCGAAGGCAGACGCTTAACGACTGAGCCACCCAGGCGCCCCGATGCTGATGTTTCTGTTGGCTGGGGATGATCAGGGAAGTCTATACAATGCAAAGGGAGTATCTGTATCTTCACTGAAAACCCCGTGTTCAGGGTTTGTTTTAGTAAAGAAAAAGGAGGACAATTTCCTAGCGAAGGGAAGAATGTGAATAAAAGAAGAGTACATGAATGTTTAAATGAGTTTGGAAGAAATATTAATCTAAAACACTTTGGTTACAAATAACCAGCCCCGACTTTAACTTCAGCAAAGAAGAGGAGAAATTTATTGGGTCCCACAACTATGAATGAAGGCATTGCCGAATCCTGGGGCGTCAACAGTATGGTTAAGACTGTCTCTCTTTTCATCTCTGGGATCCTATTCCTTCCATTCATTGGCTTTCTTTTTAGAGAGGATCTGCCCAAGCATCGGGAAGGCAGGCAGCTATATTCATATATGTAAAATTCCTATATTAAACATTTGGAAAACTTGATTTATTCTGTAATCTATCACTGAACTAATTATTGTGATCTGAATAATATAATATTGTGGTTTAGTCTGGGCTATAAGCTCATCTCTCTAGTGGTGAAGGAGGAAGATCCCACCTGAACTTTATAAAATGGGTTGTCCATTGGGAAATGATTTCATATACCTGAATGAGAGAAGAAGGAAGGCATAGAATTTATTTTCATGACAGGGACATTTGGAGCACTAACCTGCCAAAATAAAGATGTTTCTGGGAGTATCTGGCAATAAAAGAGGAAAGTTAATTTGCCATCATATTGTGAAAGATTTTAAGAACAAATATCTTTTCCTTTATCTTCTAAATAATCAAGGTGATTTCTTTGAAAAAGAAGTGATGCTCTGATGGCCATATATTAGGAAGATTAATCTGACAGCGGAAACAGAATAAACTGCAAGAAGGAGCAAACAATAGTAAGAAGATGAATTTTAGGACCACTATAGATGTCTGCGGGGGAGGAGACAAATCCTTGGCCATGGTTGATCACTGTGGAAATAATGGAGTAGAGATCTTTATCTGTATCTGTATCCGAGTTTGCCAAAAAAACAAACAAAAACATTAACACAGCTTGTTGAATAATAGGACAAAAGAACTGAGGAGGTAGAAAACATTTTAAGGAAACTTCTAGAAGATACTTGATCACAACTACAGTGAACTGGCAGTTAAAGGGTAAAGGATTTTGAAAATTCTTCCTTTCCATTTTTCCTGAGACTGAATAATAGATTTCAAAACTAAATAGCTCTGTGCTTACATAAAAGCCTTTTATTTTCATCTGTGGTTCCACTGACTGCTCTAGGCTATTTCTCCTGTATCTAGTTCTTCCTCATAGAAGGGACTCAAACTCCAACTTCTTATGTCTAGGTTTTTCACTTGGAATCCTCCAAACTTATGTTAGATCTGTCTGGAATCTAGACAGATTGTGTAAAGGCTGGCAATCTGAATGCTATCAGGGAGAAATTAGGACTCTGAGTGGCAAATATCCAAACCCTTGTCTCTGTGTTGTATACCTTGTTATATTGCCTGGGGAAAGCAGAATTGAGATCCGTTTGACAAAATAATAATAAAACCAGTCTCTCCCATCTCTTAGGATTATTTGGGGTCTCAAAAGGATATACACATGCATGCATTTTAAAACAGATATGAAATATTATTATTATTCTGTTTTATTCTGTGGCTTTATTTCATTATAATGCAAGCTTACATACTGGTGAGTTAATGGCCAAGGTAGAAAGACAAGTCCAGGATTTCAATCTTTAGTACCTTATCCCAATAATTAGCAAACATACCACAGACTCTTTTCCAGTCATGATAAATGTTTAAAACATTGCATATTCTTAGCTATCTTTTCAAAAAACAGGAATGAAATAGATACAGGAATTTTGACAAGAACTTATCTGAGCTAAGAAGGACGCCAAGAACTGTGAATCAATTATAAAAATATAATGTCTGAATTGAAGATTGTCATTATTTCAGACGTTTTCTCCAGAAGGCATTTGTTGACATTCTGAACAGACTCCAGTTACTTTCACTGCTTCCTTCTGTCCTGCCGTGATCTGGGTGGTGATGGACAGACTGGTCTGTGTTTCTACTTTCCTGGTAGTGCAGTACACGTGAG
Organism: Halichoerus grypus; assembly: GCF_964656455.1. NCBI lineage: Eukaryota > Metazoa > Chordata > Mammalia > Carnivora > Phocidae > Halichoerus > Halichoerus grypus. The sequence goes on from NC_135718.1 coordinate 84,275,759, forward strand.
TGGTTTCTTGAGGGAAATCACAAATCACTTGAAAAGGGCAATAAAAACCACCTTCAGATTTCAAAAACTGAGCTCAATTGACATTTAGAGTAACTGAGGATGTTGATGGTTTATCTGCATTCTTTGCATGATCTTTTTTAAAGATTTTATTTATTTATTTGACAGAAAGACAGAGAGAGAGGGAACACAAGCAGGGGGAGTGGGAGAGGGAGAAGCAGGCCTCCCGCTGATCAGGGCTCGATCCCAGGACCCTGGGATCATGCCCTGAGCCGAAGGCAGAAACTTAACAACTGAGTCACCCAGGCGCCCCTGCATAATTTTTTTTAAAGATTTTATCTATCTATCTATCTATCTATCTATCTACCTATCTATCTACCTATCTATCTATCTATCTGTCAGAGACGGAGAGAGAGCACAAGCAGGGAAAGCTGGAGGCAGAGGGAGAAGCAGACTCCTCACTGAGCAGGGCCCTGCCCCCCACCAGGTGGAACTCAATCCCAGGACCCCAGGAACATGACTTGAGCTGAAGGCAGACATGTAACCAACTGAGCCACCCAGGCATCCCCATTCTTTGCATGATTTTAAATGCTAAAGAAGTAAACAAAATAAAAATCCAGCCACTAAGATTCCCTGCTTGACCAAAGATAATTGTTTATATTTTTATTATTCCAGGGATTATTTAAATATGTGTTTAAACTAAGTTGATATGAGGAGCTACACAAAGTAACAACACTTTGTAGAACATGAAGTCAAAGAGACGAAAAGATATGAATATATTTGTGATACATTCACAATAAACCCACTAGCACAGAAAACCATTTCTACAATATCAGAACTTAAATTTCTTTAAAAGTTCTGAATTTCTTTGAAACTCCTGAAAATTTGCCCTTTGTAGCGAGACCTCTCTCCCTCCAGTTCTCTCTTGTTCTCCTTACTTGCTACTCAGCCCCTGTGTCAGGCTTTCATATTATCCTCGTGTGTGCCTATCACCCTTATCCACTTGGCTCCATGGTACTGATAGTTGTAGACTTTCCACGTGTTTGGATTATTCTAATTCTTTCCTCCTCCAGTGGGTGATTAGATTGTGAGATAAACAGTAAAATAAAATTAGTTTTGCATGATATCTTTGTCTATTTGGAAAACACATCTTAATAAGTAGGTTTTGAAAAACAATCCCATTAGTCCAAGGTCACAAAAATATGAGCTTAGCAAAACTAAGAATTTGTTATCAGTATCTTCTGTCACTGAAAAGCTCAAAATTGAAGATAGGGAATCAACTCACCATATAATAAAGGTTTGTCAAGTTTCCAGGTGGCAGTCACTTGCTAAATGTCCCTGTAATCCACCTCTTTGTTCTCTAGAGCAGGTGACAGGTTTGGGCAAAAGAACATAGACGATCAGTACTTGACACACATCAACACTTGTGTGGCCACGTTTACTGTATTTGCAAACCTACGAAAATGTGTGTTTACCGTAAGTTTACCTTAAAGCTATGGTTTTAAAGCCAAACTAATCACCAAAGGAAGGCTGCACCAAGGTCATCCCCTATACTGCAGAGATGAGAATTTAGACAGCCTAAATTGGGCTACCTATGGACTTGTATCACAAGACAATCTGTATTAGTATTAGTTGCCAATATTTATAAATTAGAATAGGAACAGTAGCAGTGACAAAAATACTAGGAGTTAACTAATTTCTAGTCCCTGCTATTTTCAGCCAGTTTCAACTAAACCCCTTTATCACTCTAGCGGTTCGTATTATATATATGATATTTTATATAGGTATAGATGTGTAGATAAATATAAATAGAGATATAGATTTATATATTAAGAAGTGTGTGTGTGTGTGTGTGTGTGTGTGTGTGTGTATAACAGGAGATTTGAATAATCTTACAGTCTGAAAAAATTCTTCTTCAGGAGAAAAAAGCAAAAGCAAATATTCTCCTTAGAAATGACTGGTGACAAAATAAGCATCTCTCAAGTTTCCGAGCATTCTAAGTAGAAAATAAAAACCTTGCAATAACATTACCTCTTTGATGCACAGTAAGTTATAACATGATTAGCGATGAGGCCCCATCCTCTGTTCAGCCCTTCTTTTCCTCAAAGGCGCGTGTTCTGTGAAGTGGGGTCAGAGGATGTGGCGGAGGGGAGAGCAAGGAAGTAGTGAGCAATGGCATGCAACCCCAACACTAAAACCAGAGACTGAGGACAGGTCTTCACATGCCCCTGTCCCTCTGGCTCAGTCTCCCCAGAATAGTCTGGTGGGCACCAACTGGAAGGCTCTAGAAATCTTAAGCACTCTCCTGGAAATCCCAACCAGTCACACGACCCAGAATTATACCTATAGTTTTTCTTTTTTTTTTCTTATTTTTTTTAAAGATTTGACTTATTTATTTGACAGAAAAACACAGCAAGAGAGAGAGAACACAAGCAGGGGGAGTGGGAGAGGGAGAAGCAGGCTTCCTGTGGAGCGTGGAGCCTGACGCGGGGCTCGATCCCAGGACCCTGAGATCATGACCTGAGGCAAAGGCAGATGCTTAACTACTGAGCCACCCAGGCGCCCCTATATCCATGGTTTTTCAAGGGAAATAGATGATCATCACTGGGTGGGGCCAGTTCACAGTATGTCCCAGGATAGAGTTTGATTCTGCAACTGCACTCCCAAACTCTTGGCCAATTAGCTATATTTGCAGGTCATCCACCATTTTGTTAACTCCAAAAAGAATGAAACTTCTCATTTTACACTATTGGAATTTTGATTCCAATTGTCACACTATGTCAAGACTATATTTTATTTGTTTGAAGAAGTGTGCAAGATAGAATCATTCAATATCTTGATAAGTGGAGGTTGCAAAAGATACATGCTTATGTAAAAATTCTTTGAGTTGTACACTTAAGATTAGTGTATTTTATGGAGATTATGTATTTTATACATCAAAAAATGGTTTTTAAAATCATAACCTTTTGGCGGAAGGAATGTGGTGATAAAATAATAAAGAAGGGTATAGCAGAAAGAAAATAGAAAATAGGACCAGGCTCCTGTAAGGTCTCTTTTTTTAGAATACCCTGATCTTCATAAAGCCCCTTTATCTCTTATGACCTTGTTTCCAAATCTTGAAATAAATGAACTCCATGTTCTTTTGACTCCTGCTCCTTATGCTATTTGTTACAAAACCAAGTGTAGATTGAGCAATTACCAAATCAATTTTGTTAATGTGCAAAGTAGTCCCAATGGCATTCCACCCAAAAATTAAAAAGTTCTGAATTATTCTGGGTTGTTAACGCTCTTCAAGATTTCATGATAACATTAAATTCATAATTAAAATACTTCTTAGAAACTGAAGTCTATACTTATGCATTAAACAATTTTTTTTTTTAAGATTTTATTTATTTATTCATTAGAGACAGAGAGAGAGAGGCAGAGGGAGAAGCAGGCTCCCAAGGAGCAGGGAGCCCAATGCGGTACTCGATCCCAGGACCCTGAGATCATGACCTGAGCCGAAGGCAGACGTTTAACCATCTGAGCCACCCAGGCGCCCTGCATTAAACAAATTTGTTTCTGTTTTTACGAAGACTAGGATTACATACTGGGGAATTCCTTAAAATTAATCTTATAATTTATCAATAATTAGAGATAATAATATATGTCCCAGGATGCTTTGATTTCTGTATCAAACTTTCCATGATTACTAAAAATGAAATTATATTACATATTGATTAACAGAAGGTGACTTTTGTGTCTTTCATGATATTCAAGGCAATGAATGAAGTGGAGGAAGGAATGAGAAGAGGAAGACTCTAGTAGGATGCAGGGTCATTCCTTCATTCACATATTCACTGAACACATGTGTAAGGAGCAGCAAACTTAGCCTGAACATTCAAAGATGGATAAAATGCAGAACCTTCCCTCAAATAGATCATAGCTTAAATGAAGAAATAAAAACAAAATGTATCATGTAACCTCCTAATAAACAGGCATTAGGAATATGGGAAAACAAGGAAGAGACTTATTAGGCATATAGTTACATTGATGCATTTTAGTTTTAGAAATAAACCTGTATTTTTGTTACTTTTAGAGCTTTTTGCTAAATTACAACAATCATAGTGAGTGAATTATACACATTCTTTTTTTTTTTTTTAAGATTTTATTTATTCATTTATTTGAGAGAGTGAGAGAGAGAGAGAGAGAGAGCACATGAGAGGGGGGAGGGTCAGAGGGAGAAGCAGACTCCCTGCCGAGCAGGGAGCCCGATGCGGGACTCGATCCCAGGACTCCAGGATCATGACCTGAGCCGAAGGCAGTCGCTTAACCAACTGAGCCACCCAGGCGCCCCGTGAATTATACACATTCTAATGTAACTACATAGTTGGTAAAATAAGCTAATCATGCAAAGACTATAATTGATGTTAAGAATAAATATGCCTCATGGAACATTCTCCAGAACAGATCACATATTAGGCCTTAAAACAGGCTTAAACAAACAGGAAGACTGAAGTCATACAATGCACCGTGCTATAAGTCAATCACAAGAAAAAAATCTGGAAAGACCACAAACGTGGACGTTAAACAATATACCACTAAATAATGAATGAGTTGACCAGGATATCAAAGAAGAAATAAAAAAAGTACATGGAAACAAATGAAAATGAAAATACAATAGTCCAAAATCTTTGGGATGCAGCAAAAGTGGTTCTAAGAGGGAAGTATATAGCAATACAGACAAGAAGTAAGAAAAATCTCAAATGAACAACCTAGCCTTACACCTAAAGGAGCTAGGAAAAAACCCAACAAATGAAGCCTAAAGTCAGAAGAAGGAAATAATAAACATTAAAGCAGAATTAAATGATACAGAAACTAAAAAACTAAAAAAAAAAACAATAAAAACTGAATCAGTAATCAGAAACTCCCAACAAACAAATGTCCCAGACCAAATGTCTTCACATGAGAATTCTACCACTTAAAGAAGCGTTAATACCTATTCTTCTCAAACTATTCCAAAAAATAGAAAAGGAAAGAAAACCTCCAAATTCATTCTATGAGGCCAGCATGACCCTGATGCCAAAACCAGATAAAGACACCACTAAACAAGAGAACTATTATTAGTTCTCTAATAACGAATCTTCAATAAAAGATTAATTGACCACGTAATTGTGAGTTTATCTATGGGTTCTCTGTTCTATTCTACTATCTATGTGTCTACTTTTATCCCAGTACCATTGTGTTTTAGTTACTACTGCTTTGTAATAGAACTCAAAATCTGGGATTGTGATACCTCCCATTTTGTTTTTATTTTTCAAGCTTGCTTTGTAGAATTATTTTTCAAAGTAAGGACTTATCTACAGAGGTCACAGATGCTTCTCGGATCTCTTTTTTTTTTTTTTTAATTCTAACTGAATAATACACGGTCTGGAAGTCCAAAATTTATACTAAGGGAAATGAAATAAGTAAAAAGTAAGAGAAGGACCCTGGTAAAGAAGTAAGAATGTTGGGCAAATATTTTTTAAAATTTTCACTCTGAGATGAAAGCCAATCAAAATCAAGGAATACTGGATACTAAATAGAAATGAGTGTGACTTGTAGCCTCTTCCGTGGTGGAAGAGCACATGTTATAATGTTCCTGTTGCTGAGTACAGTAGTGGACATGTGGTTCATGCCAAAAAACTCTGAATTATTGAAATAAATGCAAACCAATGTCTCCTCTTGAGGGACAGCAGCAGCCCCGTGCAACAGGGCAGGCATGGGCAATTGGGGGCACCAGGGGAGAAAGGAGGTGCCCTGTTAAGGATTTAGGAAATGTCAAATCAGGGGTATAGAGTTTTACCTAATTCAGCTAAATACAGTTGATTTGTAGATTTCTCATAGATGCTACAACATCACTAAATTCACTTATTCAGTTCTAGAAGTGAGAGAAAACCCATTTAGGCAGAGGTATTATTGCATATTATTCTGGATTTGATTTTCTAATACTGAATTTAGGAGTTCTGTGACTAAGTATCTGAGAGTAATTTTCTTTCCTTGAAATATTGTAGCAGGTTTTGATGTCAGTGCTATGTTGTCCTCATGAAATGTTTCTTCCTTTTCTGTTTTCTAAATGAGTTTGAGTAAGGTTGTTATTACATTTTTAGGCATTTAGTAGAATTTAGAAATGAAACCATCTGGGCGCTGCCATTCAGTAGGTGTAAAGTTTGTAATTACAGATTCAGATTCTTTGAGAGGTCACTCCAGACATCTTGTGTTTTGTGTCAATTTGATAAAACTGTGTATTTCAAAGATTTCACCCATTTCCATCATGTTGTCAAATGCATAGTTCATAATGACTCACAATTTCAATTCATATCATAGATCTTTGTAAGATTTAGTAAGTTTCCTCTTTCTTGATATCATTTATGTCTCTTTCCTCTTGATCAGACTTGCAGGAATTCATCGATATTATTAATCTTTTCAATGAAGCAACTTTTAGTTCTGTTTTTTCATTTTTCTCTATTGATTTCTATTAGTTCCTTTATTTTTCTTTTTTGGGGGAATAATTGGCTCTTTCTATAGCTTCGAGGTGGTAATACAGACTGTTCATTTTTAGCTATTTTCCTATGTGCTCTGGCAGCTTCATTCTTACATGTGCCTGCAATCCATGATTTGTGTGTTGTTTTCATTCTCGTTTATCTCCATCTGTATGTATTGTTCTGCTTGTTTATTAGCAGCCCGTAGATTACTTATTAAGGGTTGCTTGACTTCCAAGTATTTAGAAATATTCCAGGCATTGTCTTGTTGATTTTTAGCTGACATTGTGGTCAGAGAGCGTCTGACATGCCATCTCTTTTGGAGTCAGGTTTGCTGTGCGTTTGCTCCTGGCATCCTGGCACCCGTCCTCTGTGTGTGTAGCTTAGGGTTTCTCCCACATCCCAGGAGCAGTAGGCACAGGGTGTGGGGGCTGCACCCCTGCAATCCCAATCAATCCCGTGAGACCATCCTGTACTGCTTGACCCTGACATCTACTTGTTTCAGAGATGCCCTGAGGGAACAGTCAGAATGTATACAGAGTTTATTTTAGGTTCCTCCCATCTGTCAAGCATCTAGTGCCATGCTATCCACTCTTCAATATCTGTAAAGAGTTTTTTATCTTATTTTCTGTCACATATATCTGCCAGCTGTATAGTTGTTTCTAGTGCGAGAGGACTCTAATATGAATTATTCCATCTGGTACAAAACCTAACATCCTGAGCCTAATTTTTGAAACTGAACAGATTAGCCACACACAGAGAACTATGCAGAAAATTCAATTCTTCAGTACTTTTTGCTTGTACAGAAAAGTCTAGAAAAGGGTGCTGGGTTTTACAGGTGAGAGAGAGGTTAAAAATAAAATTTGAGTTAAAGTTCTAAAGGTCAACGGAATCAAAGTTTTTCATAGGGGAAAAACCTCACTCCTGAGGCAAAACTGAAACTTTGCCAAGCACCCCTTGGCGGGTGACTGAGCTTCGGGGAGTGAGACCCCTGAATCTCCACCCACCCAGCATGTCCCTTTCCTCCTCCCTCACGGCTGCCAGGTCCCTGTGGATGCTACCAGCCCTCGGAAAGGGCTCATGCGAGGACTCTGCTTTCAGACTGCTTATTTTTATTACTGTTTCATTTTAAAAATTATTGGACTCTCTAGTCTGCAGATTCAGATGTGTGGACAAATTATCCATGTTTAACTCCTTAAGTGGCAAACCTTTGCCTTTCTTTTATTCTATCTGTACCATTTCCAACATGTATATTTTTGTTCCCAGAATGAAACAACTTATGAAAATAGAAAGATCCTGAAACCAGAATATCTCCATATTAGACAATTCTTAGTTGGGAAATACGAGTTACACTGAATGATACAAAATGACAATAACATCATAAATGCTTGTTTTCTAAAGCTTAAACATCTCAATGCTTATATCCCACGTTATTTGTGTAGCAATTGACAGCTGAGAAAATGTGAAGTGGGAAGTCTCAAAGTTTCAAGGAGTCACTTACAGTTATCCAAGACTGATGTAGGAAAGACATGAGGGTTCAAAGCCGATGGCCAAGAAATAATTCTTGAGACGTCTCTGGTGCAAAAGTGATTTTACTAAACCACAGGGACAGGACCGTGGGCAGAAAGAGCTGCAGTGGGGTCATGAGAGGGGACTGATTATATGCTTTCAAGTTGGGAGGGGGTCAGGGATGGCGTAAGTCTCTAAGGAATTATGGAAGCAAGGTTTCCAGGACCTTGAGGGGGCTAGCTATTGTTGGGAAAAGGTCATTTATTACCGTCTAATAAAACCTTAGTCATGAGACCCTTCAGATGTATATCAGTGGGTGATATGCTTGGGGGATGATTGCCAACACGTATCTTGCAGGGTTTAGAGATAAAGGAAGTTTCCAAAGGAATTTTTATAGTAGACTTACAGGATCCTGGTTGGGGGGAGGAGGGGCTCAGGCTGGAACTGCCTTTTGCCCTTAGCAAAGTATTAACATGGAGGCAGCTGAGTCCCTGGAGGAAGGTCACTCTGCCTGTTTCAAGGACTTGTCAGTGGGCTGTAGGTAGTAAGGACATTTAATTTTTCTTTTGCCTTTGTTTCCCACATCAAAGACTTCAGTAAGTATTTCCATTACTAAATAATTGAGAAAACACTCATGAATATTATCAGGAGGTAATCAGCCAGCCATTAAGGCAACTCAGAAATAAAACTGTTATGCTATAGCAGACATTATTACATGTTATCTGTTTTAGCTACATTAAAAGATAGTTTTTTCTCATTTGTAAACTATGCATCCTGCACTGTTATTTCTTTTTTTTTTAAAGATTTTATTTATTTGACAGAGAGAGAGACAGTGAGAGAGGGAACACAAGCAGGGGGAGTGGGAGAGGGAGAAGCAGGCTTCCCGCAGAGAAGGGAGCCCGATGCGGGGCTCGATCCCAGGACCCTGGGACCACGACCTGAGTCAAAGGCAGACGCTTAACGACTGAGCCACCCAGGCGCCCCCTGCACTGTTACTTCTTAACTATGCATCCATGAGCAATAATATATTCATCTGTGTGTAGGGCTGATAATCTTCTCTGTACAGTCAACCTAATATGCCGGTACCTCTAGCTCATATTAGATAACTCAGTAATAGGATTCCCAATGTTACTCCCCAAATGTGCTGAGATTAAACCATTAACAGGTTTGTAATTTGTGGTCTCCACTTTCAGGTACACCTGGAAGTCCGTTAATGTTCAAAGTTCTGTGGGGGTAGTAAGAAGGTCTGCCTTTGTTGCCTAGAATTGCCCATCTATCTCATAGCTTCTTACATGGAAATAGTTTTTGTAGGGGAGGAAAAATAATTCTTCCTCTACCCTTCTAGGTTTCCGGTTGAGAACCTCCTGTAATCGAAAGATTAACAGGAGGGAAACAAACAGAAGTAAAACAACACGGATACCTCCAGTGTATATGAGACATAACCACGGGAACTGAGTGATCCTCAAAACCGTCCGAGCCACCACCTGCAGTTCCCTCCCCAGCCACAGAGAGAAGGTGTTGCTGGGGGGAGGGAAGGCAGTTCTGGAAGGTGATCAGAAAAGGCTTGGTAAACAAGGGTATGTTTGTTACGCGGATTTCAGTTGTTTTCTCCATAGATAAGAGTTTATAGAAATTCAGTCAGAAGGGGGGAACCACTGATAAATGGAGATCTTCCTTCTAAATGTAAATGTCTCTTTCAGAAGGGTAACTGCTACTCTGTTTCCAGAGAGTATCAGTTTCTTAAAAACAGTCAGCTCAAGGTAATGTTGTGAAATGTAAAGTGTTTTGAAGATTAAAAGTAGGATTGAAAGTCCGGGAACACTTCCTTCAGAAGTCCATTCTCAACTTCCTTTCACACTGCAATTCACCTTGATTCCTGTGGTCAAATTTGTCATTGTTGGATTTGTAAACTGACAATGAAAGGTTTATACATTCCAAGGGAAGGGGGAATGCTTGGACTGATGCTTTAGTAAAGTATATACACAAATGTCCAATAAACAGATAAAACCTGTCAGAATTACCCATCGGGGAGTGCAAATGAAAATGGCCATGAAATAAAATGTCCAAGCCTGTGCTAGGGCTAACATCAAAAACGCCAGGAATCCCAGGTTCTAGGGGTAGCCCAGCATTTCTCAGACATTATTACAGGGTGTGTAAAATGGTACAACAACTGTGGAAAACTGGTTGGTGTTTACTTATAAAAATAAACACATGTGTACCTAAGGGAGCAGAAGGCTAGCTCAGGACAAAGCAGAAGCTGACACCCCACAATGCTCCGCCTCCCATGGGATATATGTGACTTTCCTCAGGTACTCCTGGCTGCCCTAAAGGAAAAACAAACAGTTATAGAGACCACAATTCTGCAAGACAGGAGTCTCCCTCAGTTTACAAATGTCTTAGCAATCTACAAGAATGAAGCATTTCTATCAATAACCTAGCTTCCAGAAGGAAATGTAGATACAATTCAAAGTCCTTATAACCTGCAGCCCATTGACAGATACCTGAAGTGGGCAGAGTGTAATGTTCCTCCAGGAAGCTCCCAACTGTCTTCATGTTAAAGCCTTACTAGAGGGGTAAACAACCTTAACTTGACAAGGGCAAGGCCTCAGGTATCCTGTGAATCTTCTTTAACATATGGAAATCCTTTGGAAACCTCCCTTTTCCTTACCCCTCCCTCCCCCAACCCCATAGTATATAATCAGCCACATCTCACAAACCCTGGTGTAGCAGCTCTTTCTGCCCAAGGGTCCTGTCCCTGCGCTTTAATAAAACCACCTTTTTGCACCAGAAACGTCTCAAGAATTCTTTCTTGGCCATTGGCTCCGGACCTCACTCCACTGAAATTCACCTGTATTCCAAAACCCCATCAATATGTCACTAAAATGACTTTTGTGTAAGAATGTTATATTCGACTTATGCATAATCAAAGACTGGAAACAACCCAAATGCCCCTTCAAAGAAAAAAAAAATAACAAATGTTGGTGTAGTCATAGAATGGAATAATATTCAGCAATATAAAGATACAAACTACTACTAAAATAATGACATAAATCAGGAAAAAGAAGCCAAAACAAAAGAGACCCTACTTAAATTTCACTTCTATATGTTCAGAAACAAACAAAGGTAAGTTATGACGATAGAACTCAGTACAGCAGTTACCTCTGGGGTGGGAGATTATTGGAAAACGTGCATGACAGAAATTTCTCCTTTGACTGGAATTACAGGACATCCTCACTGAGCTTAGATCACACAGTAGGACACATTTGCCAAACTCCTCAAAGTCTATACTTAAAATCTGTGCATTTCTCCGAATAAGCAGTATGCCTCCATTTAAACTATTAATATTTCTCTGCAGTATGTTTTTTTTGGCTGCAGAATAGAGTTGCTGAAACCTCAACATTAAGTGTCCTATGTTTAGAATGTTTTTTCGGTTATAACCTTTCTGTGTTGGGCTGTGGGTGGTTTTTTATTCCCTGACACCACAGTGTTGGAGTTGCGCTGTCTCTCTTCACAGGCCCTTATCTCCGCACAGCTAATGTCACCTGTATCCGTCTACCTACCACCTATTCACCTCGCCATCTGCCTGTCTACCCACAAGAATTGTTTTCTATAGCATATGTTCACAGAAATGGAACTTCTGAATCAAATGGAAGGCATATTTAACTTTTTAATAACTATAATCATCTTTTTCTTTTTGTCTCTTCTCATCACTTTTTAAGATTTCTTTGTATATTATTAATATTTTATCAATGAGGTTTATTTTCCCAGGTAACTAAGTGTTCCCGTTATCTGTTGCTCTACAACAAACAACCCCAAAACTTAGTGACATAAACAACAGCTTTCTTATTCTTCATGGTTAGTGAGGGTCAGCTGGGACATTCTTTTTGGGGTCTCAGGCAGTTGGAACTCAACTGAGTTGAACATCCTGTGTGGTTTCTTTACTCACCTCCAGGCCCTGGGATAGCTGGGGGCAGGGGATGTCCAGGCATCTCTCCCTCCCACTTCCTCCCTGCCTCCCTCCATCTCCCTTCTTCTCTCTCTCTCTCTCTCTCCCTCCCTTTCCATACAGACTCTTCACAGGACTAGCATAGGTTTCCTCACAACGTGATGGGCTCAGAGTAGACACGCTCTTTACAGGACACCTGACTTTCCCCAGAGCCAGTATTTCAAGGGACAGAGGCAGAGCCTCAAGCCTCTTAAATCCTCACCTTAGATGCCACACCGTGTAACTCCCACCCCATTCTGTCAGCTGTAAGCCAGATGCAAGAGAAGAAAACTAGACGAGGCTAAGAATACTGGGAGGGATAATAAATTAGGAGGCCTTCTTTGGAAAGGACCTACTGCACTGAGTTAAATAGAAATGGAGTTAGGGATACTTAATAGCTCATTCGATTGTTCTGAGGCTAGAGGACCACAGTCAAGGCTGCACAGTGAGGGGAAACGTCCCAAATAACACACGGCTGCTGCCGGGAGAATCAGAGAACCACGTGTCCTTTGCATGCTGTGTGTGAGCTCTCTAGGGAACCTTCTGTTTATACATCTGACCAGTTGCATTTAGTGTACATGTTTGTGTCCTCCCTGTAAGAAAGAAAGAAAAGCCATTTTCTAGCTTTTTCAGCATTCTGGCTCCTGTAAAGGGACTTAACTGTGCAGATATTTGGGCCAAAAATATCCCAATTAGAGGGAACTTGCTGCACAATATCCCCCAGGCAGAGCGTCCCTGGTGGCTGAACCAGAGAAGAGGAATTAAGACGTTCTAGATACCAGAGAGCAAATGGAGTGCTGGGTTATGTAGGACCTCACAGAGACTGTGATGAGGATTTTCTATTTTACTTTAGCGAGATGGGGAGCCAGGGAGAGTTTTGAGCAGAAGAGAGGTATGATTTCGTTTCATCCCTTGGGTTTCTGGGCTGAGAACGGACTGTAGAAATCAATGGTGGGGAAACAAGATCAGTTAGAAGATGAGAAATCCAGAGAAGGGATGATGGAGGCTTGTTCCAGGTAGTAAGCTGGTGGAATAAAGGAGGCAGTAAACAGTGGGATCTGGATATATTCTGGTTATTTCCCAATGGGTTAGATGCAACATGAGTAAACAAAAATAAATGAATGAAAGAGGACATGAAGTTTTGGGCCCCAGACAATTGAAATTTGGAGTTGCTATCAATTATGGTTCCAACAACTGGGAAAATCAAGCCTGAGTGGTTCAGAAATCGAGGATTTAACATTAAGCATGTTACGCTGGAGATACATACTAGGGTATCTGCAATACATAAAATCGGAAATGTAGTAGACAGTAGGAGAGAAAACCGGGCTGTAGATCTGCAAGTGGAAATGTCTGTCACGTGGTTTTATAAATCATAATGTAAGTAAAGAGAGACTAGACTAAGCCCCAGAATCACCTGACTTTGGAAGGCTGGGTGGGAAAGAAACTTGGAATAGAGGAGAAGCAGTAGCCCACAGACAGTAGGGGAATCAGGAAGGTGAGGCACCTCGTTTCAGCTGACACTGGCAGTATCGGTGGGGCCAGCGTCAGGAACAGAGAACAATCTCCATTGTAGCACCTGCTGCCATCTGTCGGGAAATGTCTGTGTAAGTGACAGATGCACCACGACGAAGGAAGCCACCCCCCTTGCACTGGGACCTGGCATAACTTGCAGAGCTGTAAGCACATAGATGCCAAAAGGAATCTATCAAACTGAGGGAGTACCTCCAATGTTGCAGAAGCTTGAGTTACCAGAGGACTGAGAACCCACCAATGGATTTAGCAAAATGAAAGAGAATGGTGAACTTGGCAAAGCTGTTTGGGGCCATAAGGATGTCGGGGACTTTGAAAAGGCAGTTACAGCAGAGTCTTGAAGGGAACACACATAATTACTTCAAGTTTAAGAGAAAAATCAGAGAAAATCTGCAGACAGTGAAGATACATCATGACGGGAAATTTGCTGGAAGGGGGTAGGGAAGGCTGGATGGCCATTGGAAAAATGGTATTTAAGGAAGTGTGCCTTCTTTTCTTTTCTTGAAAAACAACATCTACCATCTATTAAACATACTCTTGGTTCCATATGCTATAAAATGGCACTTTTTATATGATCCAATTTCAACATCACAACAACCTTATAAGACAGGAATTATCATCTGTCTTTTAGAACTAAAAAGATTGAGTCTTGGAAAAATTAAATCATCTGTCTGAGGTCATCTACTAGTAAGTGCCCAGGCTAGAATTTGTGCTCACAGCTATGTGATCTGAAAGTGATTTTCTGATCCTAATTTCAAGTATGCCTTTTTGTTAATGGAAGAAATAGGAGTATTGTTGTGTACCAATGGTAATAATGCAGTAAAGAAGAGAGTTAATTAGTGGGAATAACAGGAAGAGAGGAGAGAAGTATTAGTGGGAATAGCACAGTAGTACAAAGGCCAAAATTGGTGTTGGAAGTAACATACTTGTGCACATACAGGCACACATGATTTATGGGAACAGGGAAGCAGAAGTTATGGGCATAGATGCTGGTAGGTGGTGGATGTGGTGATGACTGTAAAAGTTCTCTGTTGCTATAATTTTCTCAATGATTAGCAAGGACACCAGTTAAAATGAAGATTAGGGAACTGTGGTGGAGACGGTATCAGGAATCAGTTTGAGATAGTCATCTGGGAAAGGGGAGAGTGAACAGATAAATACAGTGTGTCACCTCTGGACATAATTACAACTGCTCGTGTGGTCATGAACTTAAAATGAGACAAGTCATGGAATGCTGTGTGTCTGTGTTTTGTAACCACGTTCAGCTGCGAGGATGAGGAGCCCAGGAGGGGATATGTGGATAAAACAGAGTCACAGAACTGATGCTAAGAATGAAAAATAAAGAAGAAAACATGAATGAATGGCTCTACACATCCTTCAGTAAGCAGTAACTCAGGGACAGTGCAACCAAGGTCAGACCGAGCTGGGATTAATATTACCAGGAAGTGGATGAGCCCCTGGTCCTGGGTGCTTCAAGGTGCAGTGGGGTGCTCCATCCCTTGGATCCAGGTGCAGTGGTGGGTTCTCTGGCTGACTGTTTGAAGCCAACAGACCGAACAATAAATCACTTTGCAACATGGTAGACATGAGTGAACTCTAACTTGTTTCCATATGAAAAGCATGAAGTGTGCTCCGAGCTGGGTGGAGATTTTGCCTTTACTACCATCTTGCAACATTTCATACTCTTCAGCTTCCTGTATAAAAATTGCAAGTATCCACATGAGGTCCTGCGGTACAGGCTTCCTATTAGTCCCGTGCCGGGGACTCCATCGCTATGCATTGGAGGAAGGATAGCTGGATTGTTTATCTGCTTACTAAAGGAAAGCACTCAGGGCTGAATTTAAGGAAAGGGAATCTGAACTATGTTAAGGTTACTGCTTTTAATGAGATCTGCACTCCTTCCCAGAGTCACATCGTGGAGTTAATATTTTCTGAAGATCTTGTCTATTGATTTTTAAGTAGGAATAATAAAATCAGGAGGGAGTGAGCACCACTGGGGCATGCAAGTGCAGATATTATCAATTGGTGAGCCTCACTGAAGTCCGTTTCTAACCATTTATTTGGATGTGGGGATATACTGAGACTCTTTTTTTTAATGGATTTTTTTACTTCAATGTTCATAGAAATAAATATTCCTTAGACCCAAACTTAATAGATTTATGTTAGACTATCTTAAAGAAGGAAAATATTTGAAAGCTAAAATGTTTGAGCTTCAGACATATTATTAAAGAGAGAATCTAAAAGTAATGATTTTTGAAACTTCTAAAATGGACCCATATCTAATGACCTGCAAAATGGAGATAATTCCAAAGGACTAGGAGTTTAGAAAATGTCAAAGTAATGATGGTTAAATGAGATGACCTGGTTATTTTAATTAAATTATGCAGTAGTTATAATGCTAAGACTATAAGCTACAAACTGCTATAAAATGACTAGGATTATACAAGATGAAAAAGAGTAAAATAATACATCGGGCCATATGTATTCATCTTGCTCTCTTCAGTCATCACAGATGACTGCCGTGTTCATTATCACATTTGACGGCATTTCCTGAGTCACAATGAGCTGGTGTGTAATCCGTGCCCCGTTTTTCACAAAGCTGTGAATCCTCTTCTAAATCTAAACTCCAGGCGGTCAACTGTGTGGTAGACATGGGTTCACCCCATCAGTGTTTTGTGTACTGACTGAGCTTATGGTATAAAATTTAACCTGCAGATTAACTGATGCTCCAAAGAAATCTATGTATAAGGAAAATTGATAACAGGATACCTATTCCTCACATTAACATATCTTGGGTACCAACATGGCTTAGAAAAAGGTTTTGGTTTTGATTTTTTTTTTTTTCCATTTACTTGAAACTATGTTATTGAGTACTTGGGGGAGAATGTTATTTTCCTTACAAGAATACTTAATCGTAATACAAAGCATGACATAGAAGAAATGGCCCCTCTCTTTACTGATTTTGCACTGAGGCACTCCCAGTCATTCCTCATTTCTTAAAACTCTTTTCCTTTTGTATCTTGTATCTTGTAACTACCCATTCTCTATTCACATTCTACATTTCAGGTCCCTCCACTCCCTTGTTTGCTTTGCATCGGCACATTTTGTTTAATTAAACTTTTTATTTCAAGGCAATTGTAGATTCACATGGCACTTTAAGAAAACGAAAAGAAACATCTCGTGTACTATACCCCATTTCTCCCGTAGTACTAATACCTTGCAGTACTGCAGTAACTATAGCGAGCAGGATACTGACATGGCTACCGTCAAGATAAAGAGTATTTTCATCACTGCAAGGGTTCCTCATTCTGTCCTCTCACAGCTAAGCTGCCTTGTCTGCCCCACTCAGACCCTCCTTAAACCCTGACAACCACTAACCTCTTCTCCACTTGTATAATTTGGCTATTTTAAGAATGTTGTATAAACGGAGTAATGCACAAAATGATCTTTAGTGATTGGCTTTTTCATTTAGTATAATTCTCAGAAAGTTCATCTAGTTTTTGCCATTAGTGGTTCATTTTGTTTACTTTGACTTGCTGAGATGTTGTCCACTGCAGTTAGCTTAGTGTTGAAGGATAGGGTTGATTCCACATTTTGACTATTATTTATAAAACTGCTGTAAACATTCATGGACAGGCTTTTGTGTGAACATAAAACTCTACTTCCTGGGGACAAATGCCCAGGAATATAATTGCTGGGTTGTATGGTAGTTGAAAAAGAAGAATAAATAAGGAAAATTAGTCTATCGAATTTCAAGACTTACTATAATGCTACATTAATCAAGACTATGTGTTTTAGCACAGGATAAGTCCAAACAGCAGTGGAACCCAGAAATAGACCCATATAAATATGCCCAACTGATTTTTGACAAATGTGCAAAAGCACCTTAATGAAGGAAAGTTAGTCTATTCAACAAACTATGCTGGAACTATTGGATGTCCACAGGCAAAAAAGTCTCACAATTTGTACAAAATGGATCCCAGGACCCTGAGATCATGACTTGAGCCAAAGGCAGAGCTGAACCGACTGAGCCACCCAGGCGTCCCCTTGCTATTGTTTTTCTCAAACTAAAGCAAGATAGTGAGAGTGTAAAAGAACAGCATGAATTTTACGGAGTGAGTAAAGCCCATCAGGGGCAAAGTAGAGGAATGAGTGGTTTGGAGATGTTACTGAAATTCAAGAAGAGTAAGAAGAGTTACTTTAATGGAGGAATTGGCTATTTTACTGATTTTGAAGTCAGGAAATATACTCTTCTGCCCAAATGCTGGTGTGGCAGTTGGTGGAGTAGGAAGCTTCAGAAAACATGACTTATTAGTTTTTATGTGTTGTCAGATTTCTTCATAACATATGACACTTATTTGATTTTCTACCTGTGTCTGAGGTGCATCCCAGCACATCACAGAGTAAAACAAACAGTGAATACTGATAGCTAATAAAGGAATTTCAGCATCAAATTTCTTGGGTTCAAATGAGGACTCCTCAATATACTACCTGTGTGATCTATAACAAATTTAATTTTATGCCTGCATTATTGTATTTACAGTATAGTAACAGTAACACTAATCATTTCATAGGGTTGAGTTCAGAAATAATATAGCATTAAAGTTGCTTAGAATTAATGAATTAATGTCAGCTTATTACTTCTTTGATTATGTTAACATTTACTAAAAAAAAAAAATCCATTATTCTTTTTAATTTGTACTGCAAAACAAAGACTCATAGAGAGAAAAGACAGTATTTGAATCAAAAAACAAGAATGAAGAGCAAAACGGAAAGATGAACACAAGCCTCCAACAACATCCCCTATCCTCAGCTGCACAAGCTTCCCCACCACAGAAAACACTCTCGAGGGCTGTGGCCCTTCAGGAAGATGGCCGTGTTGGGTTCTGAGCTCCATCTGCACACAGATAGAGGCCCTACTATGGGCAAGGGAAGGGATGCGTTACCCTCCTTCACCACAAAGAGAAAGGTAACGTCAGTGTTTGGAAACTCTTAAAACTAAAATAATCATTCAAAATTATATTCAATTAAAGTGAATAACTATAGATAATAATCTTGGATCTGTCCATCATATTCAAACATAACAAATGAAAACAAACCTTGAGAATATCCCCAGAAGTGTCTGGGCAAGTAACAATTTATAACAGTCCAGTAAGTTGTGTAATTACAAAAGCATCAAAAATGCCTAATGATTTGATGGAAGAGAAGCACTAATAGAATACTGTTTTGGTGTGAACAGGAACTGTCCATATTTTGCCCACTAATGCACTGAATTAAAAAAAAATGGTCCCTGGACCAGGTTTTAAAAGAATTTCATAAATAAAATTCAGATAAATGGGACGAATAAGTGATGGCACCTGGAAGAAAAAAATTTTAAATCAGAGAAAATATTCTTTGAGGAGAATCTAAGAAAGCGTACTAGTCAGAGACCAAACCTCAGGCGTGGATGCATTCTTTCACAGAGTGATCATTCTGCGTACTTATTCAAGGACATATCTGAAATAGTCTATTATCCTGATTGAATGGCCTCAGAGCCACTGAGTTTCCAAGCTTATTGGTTTCAATCTTTTTCCTTTTCTGTGAAGGTCACTGTAGGAAATTGTCTTAAATATACTGCATACAAATCTTGCCCCTCACACAAATGTTCAACATCTTTCTATTTTCTATTCTCATCACAGTGTATTGCTCAAACTAAAGTAGGTCAACATATATGAATAAAATATATCAACATATCTTATAGTTTCCTATTTCTGCACAACACTCAGATCCTGGTCTGACAGGCACAAAGAACTGAGCTTGCGAATATCCTGCACTTGTGCCCTCCAAACCCTGCTCTTCCTCTAGTGTTTGTGGCTCAGGAAATCATACTTACCATCCTGCCATTGCTTAATCCAGAAACAGGGACAACATTCTTTAAAAGGACAGCTATAAGTGGTGGTTAAAATCTGCAGTCACATAATGTCGTTGCCCTTCTCAACACTGTTCGGTGGATCTTCATTTCACTTAGAATAAGGTCCAGATTTCTTACGTAGGCACACAAAGCCCTACAAGAACTGACTCTTGGCTACCTCTCTGACTTCATCTCTGACCACTCTTCATATAATTCTCTAACCGTGCTGCATCCCCACTATTTCTCAAACATACTTCAGAGTTTTTGTATTTCCGCTTTCCCTTTGGGCACTTGGATTGCCTCCTTACTTAAATTTTGTTCTTTGAAGAAAGGCCTTCCCTATTCACCCCATCTTAAACAGTACCTCCATAACTTTCTCTACTTATTTTGAATCATTTAAATTCTAGCTGGAAGCACTCAGAAGCCAGTGTGGGAATTTCCATGTTCTTACTTTGCAAAGAAGTTCATAAAAGTGCTTATTAATATAAAGTGTGCTGTTAAATGTTCAGCAACCAGCTTTCTGAAACAAGAAAACACAACTCTAGTAACATTTCTGAGGAGTAAATGACTCCTGATTTCAAGCTACCAACATTATGCCACTGAATCTGACGTTGGGAAGAGATGACAGTAATTGGTGGGGATATAGTGAGTTGGCTCCACTGTGAAAGACAACAATGACATCAGTGCAGCTGTAGAGTCTACAGTGTTCTTTGTGGGAGCAAGAGCTAAACTCCTGTCTCGTGAAACCCCTGAAATGTTGATGTCTTTGCTACTGCGAAACAGTCTAGCCTGTCTTGATTTGTACAAATATGTTTGAGGGGTGGGGGTTGGGACATCAACCTGGCTTTAAGAGTTCTGGTTCTCAGGCAAATGTCATCATTACACAGTTCACAGGCCTTGTGATAAAAAGACACAGATGGCTCAGGAGAAGAATTTCTGCATATGGTACAGAAACCAGTGGTAGCTCTCCTGAAAATCTTCAAATAAGATAATGCATAACATAACAAAAGGATGATTGTTATTACTTTAATAATTTAATAATTATTACTACTTTGTTCCAGAAACTGTTCTAAGCACTTTATCTTTGGTCATATTTCATTTTATTCACCAATAAACTCTAGAGGAATATACTGTCATCTCCAATTTATAGTTATTCAACTATATTGAGATTGAGGGTGATTAAGAATTTTTCCCATGCAGCTAGTAAGGGGTTATGGAATCTTCTTTTTAAAAAGGTCTTTCTTTTCTCCCTAGAAAATAGGAAACAAAACATATACAACTTCCTTCTTTGATCAAGGAAAGATAACATAAAATCAGAACTATGAATATCCCTTTAAGCAATGATTCAGTATTAATTAATGAAAATATAAAACCAGTCACTTAGACTTAAAACACATTGTTGTTCAGACTGTATTTTATACAGCACTTCTCACTGCTCATAAGAGAAGTTAATGATACTGAATATTTATGACTCAAGTTGTTAAACTATGAACCTACCTTCTAACCTACAGAATCACCTATATGTTGCCATTTTCCTAATATCGTCTATTGAGGCAACACATGCAAATATAAAAATTAGCAAAACATTTATTTGTATATTGTTTGTCCTAAGCACCCATTGATTCCTGTGGGTCCAAGACCAATGGTATGTGCTAGCAAATTCTCATACTCTGAACTCCATTATAGCCAATGAGAGAACCGGCCAATGTCGAGGAACAAGTCATAAGAGCTTATGGACCTCACTTTCTCCAGGTGAAGCAAATTTGCTAAAAGTATAGGGATTTAGGAGGTTCTTTGGCTTCATTAATAATATACTAAAACCAACCTGTCTTAAAACTTCCCTACGTGGTGTTGACTCTTTTGTGATATGGAAGCATGTATTTGTTTCATGATGATAAAATTAAGAAAACAATGAAATAAAATCTTTCTTCACTAAAGTCCAACTATCAATCATATGAAATAACTCTGGCATGTAGTATACAGAGCTCACGCAAAAGCTTAGCAGTTTTTGCTGCACAAGTAATGATGTCATAACAGAACTGATTCCAGAATATGGAAAAGAAAGGCCAAGGTCAGACGACATCTTCCTGTCAGGACTTCAACTCCAGTGCCAACAGGAAAGCTCCAAAGTCTCCAATTCCAAACGTATCATTTGGCAGAAATTTCTCTGTAATTTCTATAAGCTGTTTTTACACATGATTTAATATTTCAGCATCTGCTTTATAGTTACTGAAGGTCAAACACCAGGGCAAACACTTGAAAATTAGCCACAATTATAATTTAATTCAATGAAGAATCCAAGGGAAGGAAAAATAATAGCAATTTGCTCTTCTCTGGCTGTTTGCTTTGAATTAAACTATTATTTGACAAAACAAAGATGAACAAAAAGGGGGTTTAAAACAAAGAGTAGACAAGATTGTCTCTTAATACTTAGATAAAGTATTTCAGAAAATTAAACAGTTAAAAAGCATTCAACAGTGCTCACTTCAGCAGCACATTTACTAAAATTGGAACAATACAGGGAAGATTAGCATCTTATGCAAGGATGACATGCAAATTCATGAAGCATTCCATATTTTTTGAATGCACATGGAACTTTCTCCAGAATAGATGACATACTGGGTCACAAATCAGGTCTCAACTGGTACAAAAAGACTGAGATTATACCACACATACTTTCAGGCCACAATGTTTTAAAACTTGAAGTCAACCACAAGAAACAAATCGGAAGGACCACAAATACATGGAGGTTAAAGAGCATCCTACTAAAGAATGAATGGGTCCACCAGGAAACTAAAGAAGAATTAAAAAAATACATGGAAACAAATGAAAATGAAAACACAATAGTTCAAAATCTTTGTGATCAGCAAAGGTGGTCTGAAGAGGCAAGTATACAGCAATACAGGCCTTCCTCAAGAAACAAGAAAAGTCTCAAATACACAACCTAACTTTACACCAAAAGGAGCTGGAGAAAGAACAGCAAATAAAGCCTAAATCCAGCAGGAGAAGAGAAATAATAAAGATTAGAGCAGAAATCAATGATATAGAAATAAAAAAAAATAGTAGAACAGATCAATGAAACTAACAGCTGAAATTAAATTCTTGAAAGAATTAATAAGATTGATCAACCCCTAACCAGACTTATCAAAAAGAGAAAGAACCCCCAAAAAATAAAATCATAAATGAAAGAGGAGAGATCACAACCAACACCAAAAAACTATAAACAATTTTAAGAGAATATTATGAGCAATTATATGCCAACAAATTAGGCAATCTCAAAGAAATGGATGCATTCCTAGAAACATATAAACTACCAAAACTGGAACAGGAAGAAATAGAAAACCTGAACAAATTTATAACCAGCAAAGAAATTGAATCAGTAATCAAAAATCTCCCAACAAATAAGAATCCAGGGCCAGATGACCTCCCGGCGGAATTCTACCAAACATTTAAAGAAGAATTAATACCTATTCTGTTGAAACTGTTTCAAAAAATAGAAATGAAAGGAAAACTTCTGAACTCTTTCTAGGAAGCCAGCATTACCTTGATCCCCAAACCAAAGACCTTACTAAAAAGAATTACAGACCCTGTAATATCCCTGATGAACATGGATGAAAAATTCTCACCAAGATACTAGTGAATAGGATCCAACAGTGCATTAAAAGGAGTATTGACCACAACCAAATGGGATTTATTCCTGGGCTGCAAGTGTGGTTCAACATCCACAAATCAATCAATGTGATACACCACATTAATAAAAGAAAGGACAAGAACCATATGATTCTCTCAATAGATGCAGAAAAAGCATTTGACAAAATACAGCCTCCTTTCTTGATAAAAACTATCTGCTGTGTAGGGATAGAGGGAATATACCTCAATATCATAAAAACCATATACAAAAACCCACTGTAAATATAATCCTCAAGCAGGGAAAACTGAGAGCTTTTCCCCTAAGGTCAGGAACATGACAGGAATGTCCACTATCACCGCTGTTGTTCAACATAGTACTGGAAGTCCTAGCCTCAGCAATCAGACAAGAAAAAGAAATAAAAGACATCTAAATAGGCAAAGAAGAAGTCAACCTTTCGTCTTTGCAGACAACATGATACTCTATGTAGAAAACAAAAGACTCCACCTGAAAATTGCTAGAACTCATACAGCAATTCAGCAAAGCCACAGGATATAAAATCAATGCACAGAAGTCAGTTGCATTTCTATAGACTAACAATGAGGCAGAAGAAAGAAAAATCAAGGAATTGATCCTATTTATAATTGCACCAAAAACCATAAGATACCTAGGAATAAACCTAACCAATGAGATAAAGGATCTGTACTCTGAAAACTATAGAACACTTATGAAAGAAATTGAGGAAGACACAAAGAAATGGAAAAATGTTCCATGCTCATGGATTGGAAGAATAAATATTGTTAAAATGTCTATGCTACCCAAAACAATCTATACATTCAATGCAATCCCTATCAAAATACCATGAACATTTTTTACAGAGCTGAAACAAACAATCCTAAAATTTGTATGGAACCAGAAAAGACCCTGAATAGCCAAAGGAATGTTGAAAAAGAAAACCAAACCTGGGGGCATCACAATTCCAGACTTCAAGCTGTATTACAAAACTGTAATCGTCAAGACAGTATGGTACTGGCACAAAAACAGACACATAGATCAATGGAACAAGAACAGAGAATTCAGAAATGGACCCTCAACTCTATAGTCAACTAATCTTCGACAAAGCGGGAAAGAACATCCAATAGAAAAAAGAGTCTTCTCAACAAATTGTGTTGGGAAAATTGGATGGCCACATGCACAAGAATGAAACTGGACCATTTTCTTACACCATACACAAAAATAGACTCAAAATGGATGAAAGACCTAAATATGAGACAAGAATCCATCAGAATCCTAGAGGAGAACACAGGCAGCAACCTCTTTGACCTCAGCTGCAGCCACTTCTTCGTAGACAAATCTCCAAAGGCAAGGGAAACAAAGGCAAAAATGAACTATTGGGACTTCATCAAGATAAAAAGCTTCTGCAAAGCAAAGGAAATGGTTAACAGAACTAAAAGGCAACCAATCTACAGAATGGGAGATGTTTGCAAATGTCTTATCAGATAAAGGGTTAGTATCCAAAATCTATAAAGAACTTACCAACTCAACATCCAAAAAAAAATCCAGTCAAGAAATGGGCAGAAGACATGAATAGACACTTCTCCAAATAAGACATCTAAATGGCCAACAGACACATGAAAAAATGCTCCGCATTACAGAGCATCAGGGAAATACAAATCAAAAGCACAATGAAATATGACCTCACACCAGCCAGAATGGCTAAATTTAACAAGTCAGGAAATGACAGATGTTGGCAAGGATTCAGAGCAAGGGGAACCCTCTTACACTGTTGCTGGGAATGCAAGCTGGTACAGTTACTCTGGAAAACAGTCTGGAGGTTCCTCAAAAAGTTAAAAATAGAGCTACCCAATGACCCAGCAATGGCACTGTGAGAGATTTAGCCCAATGATACAAACACAGTGATTCGAATGGGCACATGCACCCCAATGTTTATAGCAGCAATGTACACAATAGCAAAACTATGGAAAGAGCCCAGATGTCCATCGACAGATGAATGGATAAAGAAGAAGTAATATATGTACAATGGAATATTACTCAGCCATCAAAAAGTATGTAATCTGCCATTTGTAAGGATGAGGATGGAACTAGAAGATATTATGCTTGCCATAAAGACAAACAGTATATGATTTTACTCATATGTGGAATTTAAGAAACAGAACAGATGAACATAGGGGAAGGGAAGGAAAAATAAAATAAGATGAAAAAAGAGAGGGATGCAAACCATAAGAGATGCTGAACTCTGGAAACAAACTGAGGGTGGTTGGAGGGGAGGTTGGTGGGGGGATGGGGTAACTGGGTGATGGGCATTAAGAAGATCACTTGATGTAATGAGCACTGGGTGTTATATGCATCTGATGAATCACTAAATTCTACCCCTGAAACTAATAATACAGTATATGTTAACTACATTGAATTTAAATAGAGAATTTTATTTTATTTTTTTTAAAGATTTTATTTATTCATTTGAGACACAGAGATACAGAGAGAGAGAGAGCATGAGCAGTGGGAGAGGCAGAGGGAGAGGCAGACTCCCCGCCGAGCCAGGAGCCCGATGTGGGGCTCAATCCCAGGACCCTGGGATCATGACCTGAGCCAAAGGCAGACACTTAACCACCTGAGCTACCCAGACGCCCTAAATAGAGAATTTTAAAAAAGCATTCAACAACCACCGTGCCTGACACAAATAAATAATTAGCTGAAACATTCTCTATCTTGAGACTGGAATAGATTTTAACCAGCCAAAGTTGTAAAATTCTACAGAAATGAGATCCATCTGATTCAATGCATCCCTTCGATATAGAGAGTAAATTTTATTGTCTTGATCTCAGTTCCAGTGACATTGTGGATATGTTTCTATACTACTATCGCTTAATGACACTGCAGACTTTGATTAAAGACCCTATAATGTGTGGTCACCTCACTTGAGGCTCAGTACCATGATGTAGAGTAGAGCAGCCCTGGTAGCTGTCTTTCCCAATATTGATTCTAGAGATTAGAGTCAGTCAGTCATGGTAATGGATCCCCCCTTGCTAGTGATTCATTGAGAAAAGGTCAGGGAACCCATCTCTCTGCTCTCACACTCAAAGCAAATCTTATCTGATAAAAATTAATACTACAATAATGCTATCAAGTTAGTTTTGTCATGTTCTTCCTCTTAACCAGGGAAGCTTAGAAGGTTAATATAGTTTTTTATGACCAAATGATAGGGGCAAGTTATCAAATCCATTGAACTTCATCTTGAGTGACCTTGTGGATGACCTCCCCACAGACCCTGAGTTTGCTCACGTGGGAAGCCACCTGTCTCCTGGGAATGGAAAGGGAGCGGGGAGGCAGTAGGCCCTCACAGCTTGGAGGCACCTGCATGCCCCAAAGGCAGGGAGACCTGTGTCTGAGACTGAGAGGAAATGACCTCTGCCTAGTCTTCTGCAGGCAGAGAAAATGACATGCATTTATTTTCAGATGATTCCTTCCATACGTACAAATGTCCTCCTCTTCGAGGAAGGATGAAGCCTGCTGGTTATTCGGGAAATGGTGAGCTGCTGAGCTGCAGATACAATGGAACGTCTCTGCTGAAGGACTGATTGTAAAGGAGTTCTGCCGCCTGACAGGACCGGCCTTGAGTGCCAGCTCTTCTGAGATTTATGTGGCTGGGAACAAGTTAATGTGCTTGACCCCGAATACTGTCACCTCTAAAAAATACTGCTGTGTAATTTCAATGACTATCATGAAATGAACATTTGTAAACGTGGACAGCACATTGCCAGGCACTCACTTTACACACTTCTCAAGCTGGGCTCCCTATT
Organism: Halichoerus grypus; assembly: GCF_964656455.1. Classification (NCBI taxonomy): domain Eukaryota; kingdom Metazoa; phylum Chordata; class Mammalia; order Carnivora; family Phocidae; genus Halichoerus; species Halichoerus grypus. The sequence continues at coordinate 84,302,619 of NC_135718.1, forward strand.
CTATGGAAAGTTGATTTGATTCTTGATTCTCTTATGAACTTTTTGTAAACTCTGTTGAGGCAGAACCATGAGATGTGACAGATTAAAAATGGCGACAAATTCTTAGACACTGCTTTCCATGAGAGTTTGGATTTAAGTCGCTCCTCCTGAATGTGGGTCTGCTGTGAACTGCTTTGACCCCTAGAACAGGGCAGCAGTGATGCTATTCTAGCTTTGGGGTCCAAGCCTCAAGAGACTGGCGACTTCCGTTTTCTCTTACTTGGAAAAATCACTCCTGGAGACCCAATGAGCAGTGAGAGACACCACCCCATGGGACCTGAGATTCCATGAAAGGAGACAGGTGCCCAACAGACTAGGCCCCAACTATTCCTGGCCCTACATATTTGAGATATTCTGATTAAGGGCCCAGATAGTTTGCGGAGCAAAGTTGAGCTGTTCCAGTGAAATCTGTCCAAAATCTCAAATCTGTAAACAAGGAGATAATTGTTGCTGTTTCAAAACAGTGTCTTAGTATTTGCATGTAGTAACTGACACCTGCAATGCAAGATAAGAAATTTTAAATAGGGCTTAGATTTTAAAAACCTGTGGATGAAGCTGGTTGAGTAAAGGTCTAGAAGGGGGAGTTAGAGCATCAGGGATGGCGCTAACCAGCATGAACCCACTGGTTCGGGCAGATACAGCTGATGTTTGCAGGGAAATCTGGGAGCCATGCACTTATAGCTGCGGAGGTGGGATTCTGATGGGGAGGCTTGGAGAGGGCTGTGGAAGGCTACTGGCTCTGTGCAGAGATTGCTTCCCCATCTCTGCAGGTCCACAGCCTGGGAGCTGGTCTAGCAGGACCGGCCGCTGGAGAGTAAGAGGTGGCTGTGGATGGAGTTGAGCCTGCACAGACATATCCGTGTCAGCCCTCCCAGCCTGACCATGAAGGTCTTCCCAAAATCCCATACGAGTCCTCCTTTGGCTCATTCTTACCTGGAACAATACTTAGAAGGGGGTCCTAAAAAACATATTTCTCAGCACAGTACAGTTGATACGGTAAAATCCAGCACATGTTCAACATACAGCACAGTGGAAGACACAAAAAAAATACACGTTTTTTTCCCTTAATTCAGGTGGGTCACCATTTGTCCATAATAAAGAGTATATTCAATTTACCAAAACTTGTGAAACTTTTAAGACTTTCTCATCTCCCTTTGAGATTGCTACAAATAAAAGTATAAATACAAAGAACTAAAGTTAGATGTGAATGTAAATGTCCAGTTTATAGAGAACTGAAAAATGAGGGGTTTTTTTTGTTTTTTTGTTTTTTTCTGGTAAACACTGCTTTGGAGGACACAGGTAAGATGGGAAACCAGAATGGGACTTTTTACTTTTCCACCTTGAATTAGAAGAAAACTTGCACTAGAAGAAACCTTGACCTCTTGTTTTGTAGGCAGAGGAGAGAGAAGGCAGGACCTTCACCCCAGTGCGGGTCCTTCCCAGCTGACAGAAGCCAGAAGAGAGTCTGATGAACCAGAACAGAGCAAAGAGGAGTGAGGAACAAGCTTTCATGCCATCAAGGCACAGTAACTCTGTGTATTAATAAGTGTCTGTACATGACAGCCTGAACCATCCCTAGGACTTTGAGGAAATGGATGGGAACTAGAAGTGTTCATGGCAGGTCTCTACCCCCATCCCAGAGGCACACGAGTCAAACGTATCTCCCAGTGCCTGTGTTTCATAAGAACGCATATGGGTTAACTGCATATTTCCCTTTTAACTCATAATACTATAGAATAATATATATCCAACACACAAGGGAGAAACACGTAAAACAGAAGTCTTCAGAGGACTAATTTTCAAAGTGCTTAGGCAAGAGCACATATTAAAATAATTATTTTAAATTATTTATAACAAATAAATAACAAATAATGTGATGTTCACAAGGGAAAGATTATACTCAAATACGATATGAGAGTGTTCAATTTTATCCATGAAAAAATAAATATAAAGAAAATCTGATAGTTTATTAGGAGAGAGCATTGAGTTGAAAACAATATAATGTAGGCAAATTAATGTTAATTAATATGTTAAAACATCAGCTCAAGTGAGTAGGGATTGTACAGACTGTGCCAGGAAACTTTTTGTAAATAAGTAAGAGAGTAAGGGTTTACATTTGGTTATATTCTCTCATGCCATCTTGCTAAACTCCAATAATTGAAGAACAAAGTTTAGGGTGAGTTTATAAAAGAGGCTTCATTCCTCTGACTTACTGTCTTTATTATAAAAGTTTAACAACTTTATTCAGGTGTAGTTGATATTCAATAAACTATACTATTTAAATGTACAATTTGACACTTTGGCCTTAAGTATACACTTGTAAAGTCATCACCACAATTGAGATAATGAGTATACTCACAGTGATCTTCCAGAAGTTTCTTCCCTATGACCTCTCCCTCCCTCCCTTCACCCTCATCCCTAGCTGGCCATCGATCTGCTTTCTGTCACTACAGATTAATGTGCATTTTTTATACTTTCATGTAAAGAGAATCATACAGTATGTTTTTTCTGGCTTCTTTCACTCAGCATAAGGATTTTTAGATCAATCCACAGTGTTGCCACCATCCAGGTGCATTCTGGTGAACTGATGAGTACTATTCCACTGCGTGTTTAACCAGCACTGTTGATGAGCACTGGGGTTGTTTCCAGTTAAAGCGGCCATGAACATCCAAGCCTACGTAGGAGCACGTGATTTCATTTCTCTGGGGTAAAGATTTAGGGGCGGAATGGCTGTATCATATGGCACATGCATGTTTGACTCTTGAAGTAACTGCCCAACCATTATCCAAAGCAGTTCTGACATTTTAATTCCATAGTAGTGACTGAAGGTCCTCTCCCTCACCTCTTCGGAACATGCTGTGGTGGGTTTGTCTTGCTTCTTTCCCTGCCTTTCTTTTCTATTTTTTTCTTTTCTTTTTTTTTTCTTTCACTTCTTAATAAGTATGAAGAGGTATAAAGCATGGGCTTAATTTGCATTTTCTAATAACTAACAATGTTGAACTTGTTCCTATATGCCATCCATACATCTTCTTTGATAGAGTGTCTACTCAAAATCTTTTTCCATTTTTTTACTTGTTTTCTTATTTTTGAGTTTGAAGTATTCTCCATTATCCCGGATATGTGATTTCTATCAGATCTATGATTTGAAAAAAATATTTTCCCAGACTGTGGATTGTCTTTTCATTCACTGAAGAAAGTAAAATTTATCATTTTTTTTTAATGTACCATTTCTGAAAACATCTTTGTTCACCCTTGGTTGCTTCATATTCAGCTTCATGTACCATTTTTTTCATTAATTTCTGTACTGTGTGAAATATGGCTTGAAGTTTATTTTTTTACATAGAGATATACAATTGTTCAGCACCTCTGTTGAAAAGATGATCCTTTCTTCACTGAATTGCCTTTTCACTTTGTTGAAGTTGAGTTGCCCATATGTGCATCTATTTCTGTTCCATTAATCTGTTTGCCCATATTTACACCAATATTACATCGTCTTGATTACTGTGGCTTTATAGTAAGTCTGGAAATCAGGTCTTGTAAGTCCTCCAACTTTTCTTTCTTTTTATCTGTTGGATTGACTACTCTATGTCTTTGCATTTCTATATAAAATTTAAGATCACTTTTAAAACTCTACCAATATGTATGTTGGAATTTTTATTGGCATTGAATTGAATTTTAGATGAATTTGGAAAGAACTGATGTCTTAATAATACTGACTTCTCCAGTGCATGGAAAAGGGGTTCTATTTCCTAATAATTTCTCAATGTCATCTTTACTGTCTTCATTTTATAAGTTTTATATTTTTGAGATACATCTCAATGTATTTCATAATTGGATGTTATTATATATGATACTACTTTTTAAATTTCAATTTTGATTGCTTTCTGAACACAAAGTACAAAGATTTATTTTTGTTTGTTTGTTTTTTAAGAATTTTTTTTAGAGTAGTTTCAGGTTTACAACAAAGTTGAGAGGGAATTACAGAGATTTTTCCATATGACCCCTTGCCCTAAAACATGCATAATGTTCCCCATTATTAACATCACTCAACAGAGTGGTACATTAATTACCAAGAATGAATCTACAGTGACACATCATGATCACCCAAAGTCCATAGTTGACTTAGCGTTCACTCTTGATGTAGTGCATTCTGTGGTTTAGGACAAATGTATAACCATCATTATAGTATTATATAGAGTATTTAAACTGCCCTAAACATCTTCTGTGCTCTGCCTATTCATCTGCACCCCACCCCTCACTCCTAACAAGCACTGACCTTTTTACCGTCTCCATGGTTTGGACTTTTCCAGAATGTCACATACTTGGAATTCCACCATATATGGCCTTCTCAGATTAGCTTCTTTCACTTAGTAATACACATTTAAGGTTTCTCCCTGTCTTTTCATGGCTTGATGGCTCTTTTCCTTTTAGCACTGAATAATATTCCATTGTCTGGATGTAACACAGTTTATCAATCCAACACCTATTGAAGGCCATCTTGGTTGTTTTCAGGTTTTAGCCATTATGAATAAAGCTTCCATAAACATCTGTGGCAGGTTTTTGTATGGACACAAGTTTTCAGCCCCTGGGAGTCTACAGCAAGGCGTGTGATTGCTGTACTGTATGGTAAGAGCATGTTTAGTTCTGTAAGAAACAGTCTTCAGGAGTGACTGTACCCTTCTGCATTCCCCCATCGATTGCTGAGCTCCAAATCCCCACCAGCATTTGTTGTCAGTGTTCCAGATTTTGGCCATTCTCATAGGTGTGTAGTGGTATCTGATGTGGGGCATGTTTTCATATGTTCATTTGCCCTCAGTATATCTTCTTTGGTGAGGTGTCCGTTAAAGTCTTTGGCCCATTTTATCAGGTTAACAGGGAAAGTAAAAATGTAGAGCAACCACTGCCTAAGGAACACGTTTACAACAAAATGATACAGAATGTAATGTCTTTCTGTACAAATCTTAAAAATAATGTGTTGTACTGGTCTATTGATCAGAACTGGTTTCTACTCCCTTTCCATGAATTGGAAGAGGTGTTTTTGTTTTCTTTTTTGGTCATTACTGAAAAAGAATTACCCAGTCTTACTATAGCAGTTAAGTTAATGTTACCTTGTTACTAGAGAGATGAGGTCATGCCTCTTCCAAAATATTGGTTATTTGCATTAAATACATTTCCTTGTAAATATGTCCATAGGAGGTTTATTTTACAGAATAAATTTGAGCAAGCCAGTGTAGATATGGATTATGTAAACACAAACCAACTGAGGGTAGAAAAGAAGGCTGAGGCTAGAGACTTATTTGGAAAGAAGCAGGTTAGGTTGCTCCAAGAGAGGATCATGAGCATGTTGTTAATGGACATGACTTCTCTTGCAGAATGGCACATCTATATTCTTGCAAGAATGCACCATATAAGCATCCAGAACTTGAGACATGATTTGAAGAGCTGCTACGTTACCTTTCCGGTACTCTCTGGCACTTGGTTCAGAACCAGTAAAACCCCCAAAATCATTTCCATTGTCATGTAACTTGGATCAATTATTTCTCACTAACACTATCAGGGTGGCTTCTGTGTTCTTTGACTCTTTCCCTGGAGATTCTTACTGTTGGCATCCTTTAGGAAATAAACTTGCATGATAAAATTCTAGGGTCCTAGCTCCGGTTTTGAAACTGAGGAAAACATAGCTGCTTCTGAAAGCAGCCAGCCATAGTGACCATATAAGGGATGTGGTTGTCTTTGCATTGGGTGATTTATTTAAGTTCCAATTAAAATTATTGGTTGGAAGGTAAGGTCTCCAGGGCTTATGTGCTCATTCAATTCTGTTTAATGTGCTTATTAAACTACATAAATCCCTTGCCAGATCTAAGAATGTGATTTCCTTTCTTAGGCTGAATACACAAATATCTGTCTATGGTCAGTTTGTTCCATAACATAAGTTTTTATATTGCATGTTAACTCTTTTTAATGCTACCATCAGGGAACAAAGCCAGTATTTTCCTTACAACTCACCCCTTTACAGTGAATTTTTGTAATCAGCATTTATGATAAATTCAGCAGGCATAACTTACATGCAACGTATGCAAATAGTCCTTGCTAACATGTTTCATTTTGTATACCAAATATAGGTGTAGAAAGAGACAATGTGTGCAGCCATTATGAACGTGCACGTGTTATCTCTATGTGGATAGAATATATCCTATGTGGGGAAAATTCACGTGGTCTGTAGAGTTCAGTCCCTACGAGACTCTTACAAAGCCCTCCCTTATGTAGCCCAGGCTCATTGCTTAAAGCTTCCTACTCATTCTTCTTCAAACACAGCACTCCTCAATCATTCAGTAACATCAGGATCCCCTAGGCCACAATTCCAGAGTTTCTGATTTAGTAGGCTTGAAGTAGAAGCCCCAAATTTTCCTGCCCAGTGGGTTCCCTGATGATGGTGACCCTGCTTGTTCAAGGAGCCCACTTTGAGAACACCTGCTCCAACATAAGTAGTGATTTCCAGCTCAGGCCTTTCTCCGTCCCATTTCCTGCACCTGGAAAGCTCGCCCAGGTATGAATCTTCATTACCACTCAGGTTTACACTCAAGTGTCCCATCCTCAGTGTGTGTTTTCCTGACACATGGACCATGTAAAGTAGCACTCCTGGGACTGTCCTCATTAATTTTCTATAGAACTTTTCTCTCTCTGTCTCTGTGTCTCTCCCTCTTTTGAACACACATTCATATACACACATTATAAAAACATATGTGTTTGCAAACTCAATAATATATAGTATACTTATAAATAATTAAATTAACATAAAGCTAGTTTTGTTTATTCACTTATTTTCATGTAATCTGCCTTCCTTGCTGGAATCCTCACACAGAGGATTTTTGTTTGCTTGTTTGCTGCCATATCCTCGGCAAGTCAAACAATGCCTGTCACATAATAGACTGACAATAAATATTTGTTCAATGAATACATATATTGTAAATCTGCCCATATTCCCTTTAAAAACAAAACAAAAAGCAAAGCTGAAACAATTATGGAGGCTGAAATTTGAGGACCTATAGAAAGCTACGTGAAAAGTCAAGTGAGCGGGCCTTCACGGAGCAGAGGAGTGGTGCAGGGAGAGGACACGAGCCATGGAGTCATAGTTCCTGGGCCTCAGCTCAGACGACATCGCTTGCCAACAGTGAGCACACAAACAAGTCTCAGTTTCTTCACCCATGCAACAGGAATTAGGATTACTACATGGTTATGATGATTCAGAAAGATAAAGTCTTTAAGATCCACGTGGTCACATGAGCCCTAAAGAACTCCCATGGAAATGATGCCGTTGCTTCTCTCTTGACATAGGGACAAGAAGTACCATTACAATGGCATTAACACAATGCTTGAGTCCCTCAGACACCCAGTATTATACATACGAGGGCAATTCCCTTGGAGAAGTTGATGTACATTCACAATACAATTGTGTCGATCACATTACTGATTAGGTATATCCATTCCTCATCCCTTGGGCCACGTGCAGACAACGCCTCTTTGTCCCTTGACTCTGGGATTGGCCATGAACTTAAGCCAATACATTGTCAGCAGGCCTGATATGTTCATAAGCTTGCAAAGGCCTTAGGTCATGGTGCTGTCTCTCTTGTACTTTACCAGGGGAATTACACATTCAGGGTGGCCTGGCAGTCCCAGAAGAGGATGACAGACATGTGGAATAGAGTCGCCCAGATGAGCCTGTATACTAAATACAGATTTACTGTATCTTAAAAGGATCTTATGGATCATAGAATCAACTAATATAACATCATATAGGAAAGTACAACCAGAGCATATTCTAGATGATAAACTGTCTGAAGTGTACCCATAGCTCTTTTGGGAAAACATATATATATATATATATTTTTTTTTTAGATTTTTATTTATTTATTTGACAGAGAGAGACACAGCGAGAGAGGGAACACAAGCAGGGGGAGCAGGAGAGGGAGAAGCAGGCTCCCCGCTGAGCAGGGAGCCCGATGCGGGGCTCGATCCCAGGACCCCGGGATCATGACCTGAGCCGAAGGCAGACGCTTAATGACTGAGCCACCCAGGCACCCCGGGAAAACATATTTTTTCACCAAAGAAAGTGTATTTAAACAAAAGCTCTTTCACAGGGTTGCTATGAACTTTCAGTGGGATGACGCAGGCATGAGGAGTGCTCTCAGTCATGATTATATGCACGTAGCAGGCATGGCGCTAAGCCCCATAGCTCTCCTCGTCATTGTAACGGCATTATGAAACAGAAATTATTATCATTCTTATGTGTCTCACATAAAGTAACTGAGATTTATAGACGTTTAGGAACTTGTCCATGGCCAAGCATCTAGGAATTGTTTGCTGGCCTCTCAGTCTGGAGCCCACAACACTAACTGCGTATCTGGGCTCCAGCCCAAATGCATTGCTCTCTTCCTACCTCCCTCTTTTCTAAGTCCACTCCAAACAAAACTGCCTAATATTTAGCATTCAGAAAACTTTCTTAATAGTTGTGCTTTAAAGAGAAGTAAATATGAGCCACATATACGTTCTTTTAATTATTTTAAAACTTAACTTCTAAAAAATGTTTTTGCTGTTTGCGTATGCAGGAGGTGGGGGTTCCTCACGTAGCTGAGAAGTTACTGACAACTTTAAGGTCATTGTTCAAACAGAAATTAAGAGTTCCAGCATTATTACATTTTATAATGCTGATGGAATGTTACCTACAACCTCAGTTGTTTATATAATCATCCTCTGGAGAGTTTTAACATGTAACTTTCTTCAGTATCAAAGACAGACTTATACATTCCTAGAATAAGCCAAAATACTTCAAAGAAGTATTCCCTCCAAAGATGGTGGTTCAAGACCAATCTTTTATATATACTTCCAAAGAGGATGTCTAAAGTATTTGGAAAAAAAATTTTGAAGGAAAAAAATAAGTGCAGGTTTTCAGATTAACGTATGGTGATTCCATACCCTACTTTCCTTGTAATCAGAACAAGCTCAGCCCTTTCTTGATCCTCCTTTCCTATTATTGGAATTGTCATGTTCTTGATAACTTAATGGATCAGTCCTCTCCATTTAAAATCACAAGGCAATTCTCTCATTTTTTTCTTAGATATTTGGACTAGTTTCTTCCTGTCTTGATCAGATAATGTTCAAAATACTCCCCCATACCAGTAATTACATGGTTGGTAAGTATGTTTATACTTTAATGTTTGGTTTATACTGTCTACTGTCATTCCACGTAAGTTGATGGCAATGTGAATACTCATTTTAGAAAACAGTCTACTTGCAAATGCAGGCATGATTTGTGTTTTCTTAGTCAATTAAACGTCAGCCTTGGAAAATATTGAGCGTAATTTTATAAATGCTTATCTTTGTCGGGCAATTACTTTGAAAATTTGACATTTGTCATTAAGTTATATTGCCAGAAAAAAATTCTTGTACTCTAACCAGAAAATAGCTTCATTAATTATCATAAGTCATGGGGAAAATCAATAGGTACATAATCACATGCCATGGGTCATGTGAAACCCACAATTCCCAGGGAAGGAATTTAAAGGTTCAAACATACACTGACAGAGCTGGTGTAAGCCAGTTTGGATGGAAACATAACATCCTCAAAAGGAGAAGACTTCTGACACAGTTTTGTGGAGCAGAGTCAGGGCAGGCTTGCAGATGGGAAGCAAGGAGGTTCCCAGGAACTTGTCACACTGCACTAGCACCTCCTGCCCTCCAACCCAGCTTTTTGGGGTAATTTTCTGTGCAGTGAAAGAGAGACAAGTTTGCTAAAACTGAAAGCAACATAGTAGGTGTCCCCTCTATGTTGAAGGAACCTAAACCTCCCCTATGAAGGCTGGATGCTCCAAGCAGGAGCCTTGTGTAAGTCCTGGGCTTGTGTCTGGCTGTCCAGCGGTAACAAGGACCTGGTCCCTTTCCATCCAGATGCTTTTCTGTGCTTGTTTGCTAAAGGTCTGCGTGCTTTTCACCCCAGGCTCCCCCGTTGTTTACAGAGATTTACAGCATCAGAACTGAACCCAGAGGCAGAATGCCAGGAGTGGGTGTGCAGTGGGTGGGAGCTCTTCTGCTTCTCACAGAGAGAATATTCTTTTCCAGAAGCTTTTATCAGACTTTCTTTTAAATCTCATTGAACAGAATTGTATCACACGGCCAGTTCTAACTGCCTGGGTAATTCAGAAGGAAACTATGTGCTTTTCCAGGCTTTATAGTGGAGGTAGGGAAAAAAAGAATAGGTTTGGGATTTTTTGTTTTAATTGGCCATAAACACCACCTACCACAAACTTAGCTCTGGGGCTTCACTGTGGCAGAGGAGCAGAAGAGATGGCTAGAAGGGGGGGGGGGTCCCTAGACAAGAAGTACAGAGAGGTAAGGCAGGACTGGCAATTAAGAAACTCCAGGCAGTGGTGAGATGACAGGAAGGTCAAAGCCAGGCCAACTGTCTGGCAGAGCATCTGGACAGAAGACAGCACATCTGGACAAGGCAAGCTGCCTCGACCACATGTGAGTTCTGTCGATCACTCATGTGTAATAATGTAAAGACATAAGGTAAAGGATTACAGACTTGCCTTTTGGTACATGGCTAATTAGCCTGTAGGAGAGTTCTAGTGCTGTCTGCACCCTGCATAGTCCTCTCCCAACTGAGTGTTGGAAGGACCCCTTAACAGGATGGGCATCATTCTTGTGATTAGGTTACATAGCAAAGGTAAAGGATTCTACAGATGCAACTAAGGTCCATAAGCAGCTAATTTTGCACTGATCAAAAGGAGATTATTCTGGGCTGGTCTGACCTACTCAGAAGGCTCTCCTCCTGGGCACATGGGTGAAAGCAAGAAGCCCTGTTTTTTAACTGTCTGTGGGGACAGCAGCTCCCAGGAGCTGAAGTCTCAGTCCTACAGTTGCAAGGAGTTGCATTCTGCCAATATCCTCCACAGAGGTGGCAGAGGATATTGCACCCTGGTCAACACCTTAATTTCAGCTCTGTGAGACTTAGAGCAAAGCACCCAGATAATCTGCACTCGGGCTCCTCATTCATAAAAACTGAGCCAATACATGAGTGTCATTTTGGGTAGTTTAATATGTGCTTAAATGTATTTGGGTTAATATTCCCTCTCTGTCAGACTTTCAGAGAAATGCTGGCCCCATATCTCTATGTTGGCTGATGAATACGCCTCTCGTCCCATAGAACCCAACAATGGATGGGCTGTGTTCCTTTTTCCTTTAGTGAATAAAATAAGGTTCTCATTGAACACAGCCACTTTAAATTCACAATTATATTAAATAGGTGCTGACATATTTCCTTTTTCATAGGTATTTGTTTAACAATATAAGCAGTGATTGAAATAATATATCTAAACAGAATATAACATATGTAGATTTAAGTACTTAAGGAATTACTTCATATTTTTATGTGTTTAAAAGTTGAAGGGAGAACAAGCACTTGATAGCCTTTTCATTATTTTCCTAGATACAGCCTTTTTCAGTATAAAACGGGAATTTTAGAGAAATGATAGCAAGAAGTTTAAACTCATTTAACTTGTTCAGCACTATTAATTAATCATTTTGCTACGGATCATCACCTACATGATTGATCAGATGTCTTGATTAGCGGACAAGATCCTATTCTCTTCTCACACATTTGATTTAGAATCTGATTTATTTAGCACTATCTCATCAAATGAGAAAGGAGAAATTTACTATGAAATAACGGCTGTTAATTTATTTAGAAAGACCTGAGATTTTTGGAATCAATCTTCTGACTCAATTAATTAGGTAATTTGGCTCTAACTGAATTCGAATCTGGAAAGGACTAGAGTTGTTACCTGTATAAAGACCAAGAAGGGTGAGGAGCTCCACTGGGTCCAGCACAGTTGGAGAATTCATTAGCACAGAAATGGAAGTTTCTTCCTTTTGACTGTGTCGTATGTCATAACACGTAGTAGTCAGGTGGCGCTTCCTTATGTAATAGTTTATACTTTACAACATGGAGAAGCACAGCTTTTCCCTCCCTGAACCTCTCATTCTCATTCTCACACTGAGCCTTCCTCCGAGAGGCTGTCTCTCTACAGGATTCGGGGTTAGTCAGATGTGTTCATGTGGGGAGACAACACATACCCCTCAGAAGAGAATTTCCAGGTGACACATATTCTCTACTTTCCATCTTCTTTGAACTAAACCAAGGCTTATTTTCAGTTTATTAGCTCTGAATATGAATGGATATTCTTTTTTTTTTAATTTTTTTATTGTTATGTTAATCCCCATACATTACATCATTAGTTTTAGATATAGTGTTCCATGATTCATTGTTTGTGCATAACACCCAGTGCTCCATGCAGAACGTGCCCTCCTCAATACCCATCACCAGGCTAACCCATCCTCCCACCCCCCTCCCCTCTAGAACCCTCAGTTTGTTTTTCAGAGTCCATCGTCTCTCATGGTTCTTCTCCCCCTCCGATTTCCCCCCCTTCATTCTTCCCCTCCTGCTATATTCTTCTTCTTCTTTTTTTCTTTCTTAACATATATTGCATTATTTGTTTCAGAGGTACAGATCTGAGATTCAACAGTCTTGCACAATTCACAGCGCTTACCAGAACACATACCCTCCCCAGTGTCCATCACCCAGTCACCCCATCCCTCCCACCCCACGCCCCACTCCAGCAACCCGCAGTTTGTTTCCTGAGATTAAGAATTCCTCATATCAGTGAGGTCATATGATACATGTCTTTCTCTGTTTGACTTATTTCGCTCAGCATAATACCCTCCAGTTCCATCCACGTCGTTGCAAATGGCAAGATCTCATTCCTTTTGATGGCTGCATAATATTCCATTGTATATATATACCACTTCTTCTTTATCCATTCATCTGTCGATGGACATCTTGGCTCTTTCCACAGTTTGGCTATTGTGGACATTGCTGCTATAAACATTGGGGTGCACGTACCCTTTCAGGTCCCTACTTTTGTATCTTTGGGGTAAATACCCAGGAGTGCAATTGCTGGATCATATGATAGCTCTATTTTCAACCTTTTGAGGAACCTCCATACTGTTTTCCAGAGTGGCTGCACCAGCTTGCATTCCCACCAACAGTGTAGGAGGGTTCCCCTTTCTCCGCATCCCCGCCAACATCTGTCATTTCCTGACTTGTTAATTTTAGCCATTCTGACTGGTGTGAGGTGGTATCTCATTGAGGTTTTGATTTGGATTTCCCTGATGCCGAGCGATATTGAACACTTTTTCATGTGTCTGTTGGCCGTTTGGATGTCTTCTTTGGAAAAATGTCTGTTCATGTCTTCTGCCCATTTCTTGATTGGATTCTTTGTTCTTTGGGTGTTGAGTTTGATAAGTTCTTTATAGATTTTGGATACTAGCCCTTTATCTGATATGTCATTTGCAAATATCTTCTCCCATTCTGTCGGTTGTCTTTTGGTTTTGTTGACTGTTTCCTTTGCTTTGCAAAAGCTTTTTATCTTGATGAAGTCCCAATAGTTCATTTTTGCCCTTGCTTCCCTTGCCTTTGGCGATGTTTCTAGGAAGAAGTTGCTGTGGCTGAGGTCGAAGAGGTTGCTGCCTGTGTTCTCCTTTAGGATTCTGATGGACTCCTGTCTCACATTGAGGTCTTTCAACCATTTGGAGTCTATTTTTGTGTGTGGTGTAAGGAAATGGTCCAGTTTCATTCTTCTGCATGTGGCTGTCCAATTTTCCCAACACCATTTGTTGAAGAGACTGTCTTTTTTCCATTGGACATTCTTTCCTGCTTTGTCAAAGATTAGTTGACCATATAGTTGAGGGTCCATTTCTGGGCTCTCTATTCTGTTCCATTGATCTATGTGTCTGTTTTTGTGCCAGTACCATACTGTCTTGATGATTACAGCTTTGTAATAGAGCTGGAAGTCCGGAATTGTGATGCCGCCAGCTTTGCTTTTCTTTTTCAACATTCCTCTGGCTATGCGGGGTCTTTTCTGGTTCCATACAAATTTTAGGATTATTTGTTCCATTTCTTTGAAGAAAGTGGATGGTATTTTGATGGGGATTGCATTGAATGTGTAGATCGCTCTAGGTAGGATTGACATCTTCACAATATTTGTTCTTCCAATCCATGAGCATGGAACGTTTTTCCATTTCTTTGTGTCTTCCTCAATTTCTTTCATGAGTATTTTATAGTTTTCTGAGTACAGATCCTTTGCCTCTTTGGTTAGATTTATTCCTAGGTATCTTATGGTTTTGGGTGCAATTGTAAATGGGATCGACGCCTTAATTTCTCTTTCTTCTGACTTGTTGTTGGTGTATAGGAATGCCACTGACTTCTGTGCATTGATTTTATATCCTGCCACTTGACTGAATTCCTGTATGAGTTCTAGCAGTTTCGGGGTGGAGTCTTTGGGATTTTCCACATAAAGTATCATATCATCTGCAAAGAGTGAGAGTTTGACTTCTTCTTTGCCAATTTGGATGCCTTTGATTTCTTTTTGTTGTCTGATTGCTGTGGCTAGGACTTCCAATACTATGTTGAATAGCAGTGGTGATAGTGGACATCCCTGCCGCGTTCCTGACCTTAGGGGGAAAGCTCTCAGTTTTTCCCCATTGAGAATGATATTCGCTGTAGGTTTTTCATAGATGGCTTTTATGATATTGAGGTATGTACCCTCTATGCCTATACTCTGAAGAGTTTTGATCAAGAAAGGATGCTGTACTTTGTCAAATGCTTTTTCTGCATCTATTGAGAGGATCATATGATTCTTGTTCTTTCTTTTGTTAATGTATTGTATCACGTTGATTGATTTGCGGATGTTGAACCAACCTTGCAGCCCAGGGATAAATCCCACTTGGTCGTGGTGAATAATTCTTTTAATGTACTGTTGGATCCTATTGGCTAGTATTTTGGTGAGAATTTTTGCATCCATGTTCATCAGGGATATTGGTCTGTAATTCTCCTTTTTGATGGGGTCTTTGTCTGGTTTTGAGATCAAGGTAATGCTGGCCTCATAAAATGAGTTTGGAAGGTTTCCTTCCATTTCTATTTTTTGGAACAGTTTCAGAAGGATAGGTATTAATTCTTCTTGAAATGTTTGGTAGAATTCCCCTGGGAAGCCATCTGGCTCTGGGCTTTTGTTTTTTGGGAGATTTTTGATGACTGCTTCAATTTCCTTAGTGGTTATAGGTCTGTTCAGGTTTTCTATTTCTTCCTGGTTCAGTTTTGGTAGTTGATACATCTCTAGGAATGCATCCATTACTTCCAGGTTATCTAATTTGCTGGCATAGAGTTGCTCATAATATGTTCTTATAACTGTTTGTATTTCTTTGGTGTTGGTTGTGATTTCTCCTCTTTCATTCATGATTTTGTTGATTTGGGTCATTTCTCTTTTCTTTTTGATAAGTCTGGCCAGGGGTTTATCAATCTTGTTAATTCTTTCGAAGAACCAGCTCCTAGTTTTGTTGATCTGTTCTACTGTTCTTTTGGTTTCTATTTCATTGATTTCTGCTCTGATCTTTATTATTTCTCTTCTCCTGCTGGGTTTAGGCTTTATTTGCTGTTCTTTCTCCAGCTCCTTTAGGTGTAGGGTTAGGTTGTGTACTTGAGACCTTTCTTGTTTCTTGAGAAAGGCATGTATTGCTATATACTTTCCTCTTAGGACTGCCTTTGCTGTATCCCAAAGATTTTGAATAGTTGTATTTTCATTTACATTGGTTTCCATGAATTTTTTTAATTCTTCTTTAATTTCCTGGTTGACCCATTCATTCTTCAGTAGGATGCTCTTTAGCCTCCATGTATTTGAGTTCTTTCCGACTTTCCCCTTGTGATTGAGTTCTAGTTTCAAAGCATTGTGGTCTGAAAATATGCAGGCGATGATCCCAATCTTCTGGTACCGGTTGAGACCTGATTTATGACCTAGGATGTGATCGATTCTGGAGAATGTTCCATGGGCACTAGAGAAGAATGTGTATTACGTTGCTTTGGGATGGAATGTTCTGAATATGTCTGTGAAGTCCACTTGGTCCAGTGTGTCATTTAAAGCCTTTATTTCCTTGTTGATCTTTTGCTTAGACGATCTGTCCATTTCAGTGAGGGGGGTGTTAAAGTCCCCCACTATTATTGTATTGTTGTCAATGTGTTTCTTTGCTTTTGTTATTAATTGCCTTATATAATTGGCTGTTCCCATGTTAGGGGCATACATATTTACAATTGCTAGATCTTCTTGTTGGATAGACCCTTTAAGTAGGATATAGTGTCCTTCCTCATCTCTTATTACAGTCTTTGGTTTAAAATCTAATTTGTCTGATATAAGGATTGCCACCCCAGCTTTCTTTTGGTGTCCATTAGCATGGTAAATGGTTTTCCACCCCCTCACTTTCAATCTGGGGGTGTCTTTGGGTCTAAAATGAGTCTCTTGCAGACAGCATATCGATGGGTCTTGTTTTTTAATCCAATCTGATAGCCTGTGTCTTTTGATTGGGGCATTTAGCCCATTTACATTCAGGGTAACTATTGAAAGATAGGAATTTAGTGCCATTGTATTGCCTGTCAGGTGACTGTTACTGTATATTGTCTGTGTTCCTTTCTGGTCTATGTTGCTTTTAGGCTCTCTCTTTGCTTAGAGGACCCCTTTCAAGATTTCTTGTAGGGCTGGTTTCGTGTTTGCAAATTCCTTTAGTTTTTGTTTGTCCTGGAAGCTTTTGATCTCTCCTTCAATTTTCAATGACAGCCTAGCTGGATATAGTATTCTTGGCTGCATATTTTTCTCATTTAGTGCTCTGAATATGTCCTGCCAGTCCTTTGTGGCCTGCCAGGTCTCTGTGGATAAGTCTGTTGCCAATCTAATGTTTCTACCATTGTAGGTTACATATCTCTTCTCCCGAGCTGCTTTCAGGATTTTCTCTTTGTCTCTGAGACTCGTAAGTTTCACTATTAGATGTCGGGGTGTTGACCTATTTTTATTGATTTTGAGAGGGGTTCTCTGTGCTTCCTGGATTTTGATGCCTGTTTCCTTCCCCAAATTAGGGAAGTTCTCTGCTATAATTTGCTCCAGTATACCTTCTGCCCCTCTCTCTCTTTCTTCTTCTTCTGGGATCCCAATTATTCTAATGTTGTTTCGTCTTATGGTATCGCTTATCTCTCGAATTCTGCCCTCGTGATCCAGTAGTTGTTTATCTCTCTTTTTCTCAGCTTCTTTATTTTCCATCATTTGGTCTTCTATCTCACTGATTCTTTCTTCTGCCTCATTTATCTTAGCAGTTAGTGCCCCCATATTTGATTGCACCTCATTAATAGACTTTTTGATTTCTACTTGGTTCGATTTTAGTTCTTTTACTTCTCCAGAAAGGGTTTCTCTAATAACTTCCATGCTTTTTTCAAGCCCAGCTAGTATCTTTAAAGTGATGATTCTGAACTCTAGATCTGACATCGTACTAATGTCCGTATTGAGTAGGTCCCTGGCAGTTGGTACTACCTCTTGTTCTTTTTGTTGAGGTGATTTTTTCCGTCTTGTCATTTTGTGCAGAGGAGAATAGATTAATGAGAGAACAAAATGCTAGCAGGGTAACAACGTCCCCAGAAAATATACTCTAAACAAATCAGAAAAGACCTGAAGCAGTGGGAAAAGAAAGGGAAAGAGAGAAAAAAGAAAAAGGAAGAAAAAAAGAAAAAAGAAAAAGATAAAGATAAAGATAAAAACAAACAAAAGCAGAACAAAACAAAACAAATCAAAAACAGAATGTGATCAAATATGATCAGGCTGGTTTATAGATCAGTGCCACACACTAGATTTTGGGTGTATTTTGGTCTGTTAAAAGAAAGTCCCTCCCAAAATTTTAAAGAAAGAAAAACTTATATATGTACAAAAATAAGGGTTGATATGATGAAGGGATGGAATATGACTGTAAAGATGGAAATTATAAAAATTTTATAAAAGGATTTGATAAGTTGTTTGAAAAAAGAAAGAGGATTAAAAAAAAAAAGAAAGAAAGAAAAAAGGGAGAGAATGTGATCAGGCAGGGGAGTAGAAAAAAACCATACACTAGAGATTTAGAGTATATTTTGATCTGTTAGAAGAAACTATCTCAAGATTTTAAAGAGAGAACAACTGATATATATATGCCAAAAATACGGGTAACTACTATGAAGGGATAGAATATGACTTTAAAAATGAAAAATAAAAATGTTTTTTTTTTAAAAGGGATTGATAAGATGTTGGTTGAAAAAGG
Source organism: Halichoerus grypus (assembly GCF_964656455.1). Classification (NCBI taxonomy): domain Eukaryota; kingdom Metazoa; phylum Chordata; class Mammalia; order Carnivora; family Phocidae; genus Halichoerus; species Halichoerus grypus. Next base: position 84,320,874 of record NC_135718.1, read on the forward strand.
GAAAAAGAAAAATTCAAAAAAAAAGAAAAAAGGAAAAAAGAAAAAAAGACAGTTAAAAAAATAATTAACTTTGAAAGACTAAAGAATCATGGTAAAAAAGCCATGAATTCTATGTGCAGTATTCCCCTAGCGCTGGAGTTCTGCCGTTCTCATTGATCGGTAAACTTGGTCTTGGGTGGCTGTTCTCGCTGATCTTCTGGGGGAGGGGCCTGTTGCCGTGGTTCCCAAATGTCTTTGCCGGAGGCAAAACTGCCCCGCCCTTGCCGGTCCGGGCTAAGTAATTTGCTCGGGTTTGCTCTCTGGAGCTTTTGTTCCCTGCAAGCTTTCCGTACAGCTTTGGAGGCGGAGAGTGAAAATGGCGGCCTCCCAGTCTCCGCCCCGGAGGAGCCGAGAACTCGGGATCCCACTCGTCAGTGCGCCCCCAGAGAAAAGCCGTCAGTCACTCCCGTCTCCCCGGTCTCCGGCCACACTCCGTGCTCACCCGGCCTGTGACCGCGCCTTTCTATCTGGCACCCGACCCCGGGTGGAGTCTCCAAACCCAGCAGATCCCTGCGGTGCGCTCCTGCACCTCTTCTCCCGGGGGAAGAAGGTGAGTCTCCCCGGATCTGCCGCTTGTTGGGTCCCTGCTGGAGGAGCAGTGGCCTGACTGTGCCGCGGATCACGGTTTATAGCAACCCCGAGCTGAGAGCCCGCGCCTGGGCTCCGTCTCTGCAGCCGGCTTCCCTGCTCCGATACCTGGGAGCTCTGCCGCACTCAGGAACCCCCGGTCTTTCTGTGACCCCGAGGGTCCTGAGGCCACACTGTCCCGCGAGGGTTCCACCCCCCACTTCGCCACCAGAGTGACGTCCCTCAGCGGAGCCGACTTCTAAAAGTTCCGATTTTGTGCTCCGTGGCTCTATCACTTGCCAGAAGCGGCCGACGGAGGCCCCTCCCCCGCCGTCTATCCTCCCGAATTTCGCCTCGGATTCACTTCTCCGCACGTCCTACCTTCCAGAAAGTGGTCGCTTTTCTGTTCAGAGAGTTGTTGCTATTCTTTTCTTCGATCTCCTGTTGAGTTTGTAGGTGTTTAGAATGGTTTGATCCCTATCCAGCTGAATTCCTGAGAGGAGACGAAATCCAGGTCTCCTACTCCTCCGCCATCTTGCTCCGCCCCCCTATGAATGGATATTCTATCATCGTGCCAAGAGGCAGATCAGTTTGGCAGCGGTGATTTGGAAATAGTAGAACAGCAGGGGCGAAGATAGCATTTCTTCCGGCCAGAGGTTGTATTTCTATTGAAATTGGCTTGTGTTTAACTTTAAGTGGTTTCATTTTATTAGGATAGTGTGACCAGCCTGACCCCAAAACCATTGACTGCCCATCTGCATGTACTCACCGACCTCTGTTTCAATGCTAAGGTATTTTATATGAGAAATCAGGAAGCTCCTGTGGTATAGTTCTATTATTTACCACCTGTACGCAATGCTTCGGAGGATGGAGGAATATGAAATCAATAATTCTGTTCTTTCAGTGACATCAAAATTTAGCTGAAGAAATCAAACAGACTATCCATATACACAGTTGGAATGTTGGGGGGACCTGGGTAGACGGACAGTATTGGCAAAGTCTTTCTTGAAAAAGGGATTATTTTAAAGGACTAGTAAGAGCACAGGATGGAGGAGACCAGGAGGGATTGGAGAAAAAGTCAAGGACGACTGGAATGGCAGGAAAGCACAATGAGCCAGTTTTGTGTGCAGATCATGAGCTTTGCTGGCTTGTGTGAGCCACATGGACGATTAAGGAAAACTGATGATTATGGAATGTGGCTCCTAAAGAAGGTTGGATAGAACATTACGCCATATGTTTTTAAATGGATGATTAAAATGAAGGGAGTTTTCTGAGATAATAATGGTAATAGCTAACTTTCATTGCATGCTCATTCACTTTATGTGCTGATTATTTCAATTTTAATGCTCACACCAACCATCTAAGGTGGATGCTGTCCTTACCTGCATTTTGTGTAAGAGGGAATGGAGGCATGGGCTGTTGACATCCCACTCAGCCTCACACAGTGTTCATGCAGTGAGCATTCAGACCCAACCAGTCTGGCTCCGGGACACACTCTAATAACAAGACATTCTGCTCTTAAGAGAGTATTTCACAAATCTGTTTGATTTTAAAAGAAATAGTTCATACTGTAACTGAACTAACGTGAGTTCATTCCTTGGTGAGTTACAGATAGAAAACACACCAGGGGGATTGTCCCACAAAGGGAACTTTACTTGCAGCAAATGAGGACATCACAGGGAATGACTCCTGGGCAAGGGTGGATGGGTTCCTTTCATTTAGGGTTAGGATGAATATTTAGATAGGGAAGCCTCCTCATCATATGTACAGGTGGGCATGAGCTCACGCATGCACCTAAGGAAACCAGCCTATGCACACATGGTCTATTGTCCAAATGAGGCTCGTGCTACTCCTTGGGTGGAGATTTAAGTATTATAATGAGGCAGAGGTCGATGGTGGTCACTCCGTGGGTCACTCCGTGGTCCATCTGCACAGGTGTGAGTCAGGGTTGAGCTCACACTGGTCTGGGTGGTCTGGGCCGGCTGGAGCTCTCCGTTGGAGCTCTCTGTCAGGTCAGTCACTATTGCCTGAGGGTAGTGTGGTTCAAAGTGCGCCATGCTGTGCCCCTGGGGTCTTTTTCAGGAGTTAAGAGATAAGCTGGAGAGAAGAACTTAAGGAAAATGTGGGACAAAGGTCGTTGAGTAAATGCAGGTGGTCAGGAAAGGTTAGGTCTTGGGGTCAGGCTGATGACAGCATTACTTGTATGAAAACGCTATCCACAATGTTTAGATTTTCTTTACTGATATAACACTTGCTTTTTGAAGATGGTGTCTTTTTCATTAACGTTTCTAACTGCTTTCCTCTAGTAATAGTGCAAGTAAATCACCAAACTTTGAAATCTGCACAGAAATGTTACATATTTGATTTTATAGTGTCGGGAAGGAAAAATAATTTTCCCTTTATCTTTCTAAATTCTTGGCTGAGACCCCCCCCCCCGCCCTTTCGTGTAAGACAAAGAAAAACAAACAGAAGTTTCATAACATGCATGTGTCCTGTACACACAGAAGAAAGAAACCCAGGAAAACGGAGTGACTCCCTGAAATGGCCCAAGGCACCACCTTGAATACCATCTCCAAATAACAACAGAAGATGTGGTTTATAGGAGTTTTTGGGCAAAGCACAGTAAACAGAGGTATGGTTGCTATGCAGATTTGTTAGTGTCTTCTCCATTCATATGGGTTTGTAAAGATTCCGTCATCTTCCTCTTCTGGTACAGGGAGAGACACCCTTACAAATGGAGATTTCCCTTCTAATGTAAATTTCCCTCACAGAAGGTAATTTATAGTCTTTTCAAAGAGCTTCTCCTGTGTCTGCAATTTCTTAGAATCATCAGCCTAAAATAATCCTTATGCCAAAGAGGCATATTTTGAGCTGGCAAATTCCTCTTGCCTTCAATAGTAAGGATCAGAAAACACAAAGAGGCCATTCATCCTGATAATCTGCTGGTTTATAGTCTGGAGTTAATCTCAGACCAACTTTGTTTACATCATTTTTAGACCTATTTACTCTATCGCCCATCATTTATACTCTACAAAAATGTGTATCCTGTCAGAAATTAAAATTAACATGGCTAAGTTAATTGCTTATATTGATTCTCAGATGTCCTCTACGTTGCTAGAAAACATCATTTGCATTTCAGGAAGCTTCTCTGAACTAAATTGTTCCCTTGGTGAAGCCTGAATGGCTTTCCGGTTGATACCTAATTCGCCTGATACCTCATTCTCATTGTTAACACTGGTAGGTGCCTGTACCCAGCTTATCCCTGACGTGGTCAATGTTGCATCAGTAGTGTTTATAAGAGCACTCGAGGGTAAAGTGCCTGCACACCCAAACAGAAAATTGTCTTTATTTTATCTATCAGTTCAGCTCGAGGAAAAAAGTTAATTGCAACTGGTAAAATATGTTCTGAGATCAGGTCATCCGCTTTGCCTTGTTGACTTAATGAATATGAAATTACAGCTGTGTTAGAGAGTTTTATTTACCCACCTCTTCCCATAAAGGTAGACATTTAAAATAATTGAAATGATTGGGCATATCACACTGAAAGGTGTTGGGAGGTTTGACGTTCCTGAGCAAATCCTGGCCGTGTCGGGGCTGTGTCTTGCGTTCATGAATATTATATTCAACAGCATGTATTTCTGTGACTACCTGCTCTCTGCCAAGTGTGATGCCAGGTGCTCAGGAAACAAAAGGAAATGGTTTACTCTCAAGCAGTTTATAGTCTGAGGGAGGTGGGCAAGTGGAAGTGCTGGTACGATGACCACGCCGCGGTTAAGGGGGGAGGAAGGCAGCAGTCCCTTCAGGAGGGCGACTCCCACACGGGCTGCGTTTAGAGGAAAATTCCTCAAGCTACACAGATGAACATCTTCCCGTGCCCTCCACAGGGTGTCTAAATTCCCATAGTCAGATTATACTAACTTGTGCTCCAAACATTCTCGCCCAACATGCATTGCTATCGGTACCCTCCACTAACCACAGTGGTTTTCAGGGAACCGAGAGGACTGATCTAATGCTGCCTGGAATAAAACATGGTGGGTATACATCTACTTTCTAGAGGAAAGCTTCCGTAATGGTTTTATTCATCAGTTCTGGCCTACAATTATTTGTATTGATGTGGGAAACAAAGTCAGAAGAAAAATGATTAAATTTCCTTACTACCTACAGACCTTTGACAAGTCCTTAAAATAGGCAAAGTGACCTTCCTCTAGGGACTCAGCCGCCTGGATGTTGACAGGGCAGAGGCAGTCTTAGCCCAACCCCCAGGACCCTATAAGTCTACTTTAACATATAAAAATTCCTTTGGAAACTTCCTTTATCTCTACCCCCAAGATACATGTTGCAAATCATCCTCCAAGCATATGACTTCTGATATACATCTGAAGGGTCTCACTGAATAAAGGACAGGTGGGGCTAGGTAAGGGGCTATGGATCAGGCTCACAAAAATCCCAGAAATGCTGAGGCATTTCCCAGAAATAAGGGAACAAACCAGACCACCCCACCCTGGCAATGAGAGGTGGGGTCTTTTTATGGCAGTCACATTGTGACCAGACCCCAAAGAAGAAGTAAGCCATTAAAGATGCTATCACCATCCTCACTCAAACCAAGACATCACAAGAATGATGAGGCCCCAAGCTCCCTGGTCAGTTCTAAATAAAAGACTGTGGGTGGAAGCCCACGTTGGCAACCCAGTGGGGACCCCTCTCACTCCTGAAAGCTTTTTCTGTATCCTTGCTTAATAAACTCTACTGCTTTACTCACTCTCCTTTGTCTGCAAGATTCATTCTTTGACTCCGTGAGACAAGAACCTCGCTCTTCTGCTTCAGTATCTCATCCCTTTTAATTATTATTTTATTGTTAATATACAAAAGCATATTAGTACAATGGCATTAGTGTATAATTTGCAAAAATAGATTATACAAGTTGGTCTGTGCTCATTTTATTTTTTTAACTCAAAAAATGTGAGATCATACAGGTTTAGAATATAAAAAAATTGTTACTTCTCAAATCACTTTAGATTTCTTTTGTTAATAATATGAATACTATGTTAATTTCCTAAATGTCCTTCAATTTCCAGCATTCAGAATAATAACGTGATGCTAATACATAATTTTTGTCCAGGCATCACGTGATAAAGCTCTACTGTGAAGCACGTCATATCATTAGGCCATTTTTAGGGATGAAACATTTGAGTCCTGACTTTTCTAATGTTCACCAGCTTGTAAGTGGCTCAGTTTTGCAATCAAGCTCTTCAGAAGCAGGCTTCACAGTCTGCGCTTCTGTCGAAAATCTTAAAATGCCCGTGATTCATATAAGACACATGAAATACAGTCACTCTTAACCTGTTCCCTTTTGTCCTATGGCTCTAAGATGAAGGTATTTTACCAATCAAAGGCATTTAAATAGGAAAATTGAAATGGATGATTATTAGGTAAGACTGCCTCCATAGCCTCCAGGGAAATGTAACTGTGTGGACTCCTGGTAAGTATGGAAAAGAGAAAGATATAACCTAAAAAGCCTTCTCTCTTTAGCAGAATTCATTCCATTTTTATTTTAATTCAAGTCATCAATAGAGTTAAAATAGCATACGTAAATTTAGGACTTGGCAGTGAGACAGGGAAACAGGCTCCATGAAGAACTGCTTCTTTGCTCCTTTTCCTGCTTCTGTTCTTGGGAGGACCTGCACCCTTGCCTTACTGGTGGCCTGTAGTGCAGATAACAGACGTCCTCCTTGTAAGGGTCAAGGACTTAATGACTCCTTTGGAGTCTTCCAGCACAGCAGATAACATCTGAGGAGCGACTGCGGGAGGTCATCAAGTATTCCAGACCACCAATGCAAGACGTCTTGATGCCAAGACCCCTGGCGCCAGGGAGTAAATGACTTATGGAGGACACCTGGACACTTGTCTTTGTTCTGACTGGTTCCTGGACGCCTGAGAGGACATGTACAGCAGACCACAATCCTCAATAAAAACCCCAGAAACCCAGCAAAGGAGAGACTCTTCTTTCTTTCTGAGTCTCCCACTCTGTCTGCAATTCAGTAAACTCTGCTCTCACTTCCTCTTGGCTTGCATTTAATTTCTATCCTGCATGAAGCCAAGGAGCTCTTGGCTGGTCCTGCAGGACACCCTCTGAGTCCTCGGACCTGGCCTGCCTACCTCAGATGCATCAAAACACATACCCATTTACAGAATGAATGGATAATAAGAGAATAAATAAATGAGACCCGACCAATACAAACTCTTCCACTCCCTATTCTCTCTTGGAACTTTCCCAGGCAGAGTCACAGACATCAGGCTCTTTGTAGCTCTTTACCAGCTGCTGGTATATCCACTCACCTTCCCAGAGTCTGTATCTTTGTCTCTTCCCTGACCCAGAATTAAACTCTGATTCTGGTTATGTTGTCTTCAGCCTCCCTGGACCAGTCTCCTTGGCAGTCTTACTTGTAATAGTTCACCTTCAGCAAAAACTTTACTGATAGTGTAGGGGAGGAAAAATAATTTTCCCTTTAACTTTCTAGGTTCTTGGCTGAGACTCTCCACTGATAAAAGACAGATTAAGAAGAAAAAAACAAGCAGAAGTTTCATAACTCACACACCTCCTGCATACATGGGAGACACCCAGAAAAACAGAGTGACTTAAAGAGTACCTCCAACTAAAAGATAAAAGATTCTGGCAGGGAGGAAGCCAGTTTGGGGGAGCTGACCAGGAAAAGCACAGTACACAAGGGTAAGGTTTATGGGCAGATTTAAGTCCTTGGCATCCCCATTGATGAGAGTTCTAGAGATCCAGTCATCTTTCTCTTACAGATACAGGGAGAGAGACACCTTTACAAAGGGAGATGGAGATTTCCCTTATAAATGTAAATTTCTCTTACAAAAGGGTAATGTCTACTCAGTTTTTGGAGGTTCTTTTTTTTCCCTAAAGATTTTATTTATTTATTTGAGAGACAGATACAGAGATGGGGAGAGAGAGCAAGAGTGGAGGAGGAGAGGGAGAGGCAGGCTCCCCCTTGAGCAAGGAGCCCGATATGGTACTCTATCCCAGGACCCTGGGATCATGCCCTGAGCCAATGGCAGACGCTTAACCATCTGAGCCACCCAGGCACCCCTATGTCTCCTTTTTTTAAAAAAATAAGCAGTTCAAAATAATCCTTATGCCAAAAGGCAAATTTTGGGGTATATTTGCTCTCCTTCAATAGAAATAAGGTAAATTCAAAATGGTATATTTAGTATGGCAAAGTATGAAAAACAGAAAATAAAGAAATCACAAAGGTGATCATCTTTTTTCATTTTTATGAATTTATTTCCCAAGCTTGATTTCATTCAGAGTGACTTCCATTCACATTTTTCCTTGCACATAGACATCAGCCTATGATTAAGAGTCAAAAATCGAACTGATGTCAGCTTATCTTCTTCATAATATATTTTTAAAAGGCCCACAAGATCTGGTAGTCAATACCCTTTTCATTAAATATGATGTCTATTTGTTTCTAAAAGTGTCCTTTAAACGGAAATGAGGGAATAAAAAAGACACTTTTAGATAAGAAAGCAGTATCTTTGTTGTTAAAGCTCTGACTACAAGTAGAGATACTTTTTGACACCCTGAGCATGGAACGTGCATTATTTTTACCTTCCTTACTGTTTCAATGAATATAAATAATTATTTGTAATTATCATTGACAAACTTTGTTCTTTTAACCAAAGAAAATATCCTGCCACTTCTACTACTGATTCTATGTTCCAACCCATCATTTCTCAGTAATAACCAGAGTTAAGACAAATGGCTGCTAGATGACAGAGGACAGGGCTAAGCTGCTAAGTGTGACAGGGCCACACTTCTGTTGCCATGGTTTTCAAATGAGATGCTCCCAGGGTCAAAGCAGATTCTTGATGTTCTATTCATCACCATTTGACTACAAGAGCCAGTGAGCACATCTCAGATCTCTCTTGCTCACGAAGGCAGACGGAATGAACATAAATGATTAGAAAACACCACCTGCTTGGTGCTTAATGAAGGAGGAAAAAAGCAGCTGTGGCATTTGGGATGGAAAACACATTAGCTTGGGCTCAGCATGCCACTTATATAACCAACCATAAAAATTGCAAGTTACTGAGGGTGTAGGATGAAATATTGCATGACAGATACCGGTTTTCTATTTGGGAATTTCCATCTCTGGACTATCAAGCACAGAGTAACTGATGAGGGCTCTATGGAACATCTTCTAGATCTCAATACTTGCTATTAGGAATATGAAAATAAGAATTCTTGTGAAAACAACAAGTCATCTCTAAAGTGCATCAGAAGGTCCAAAACATGGCCCACAGAGCATGCAGTTGCAGCTACAGCTGCCCTGTTATAAACAGTGAGGGAAAAGGTTTTTTCAGCCGACTTTCACTGATGTGACAGCTCATAACCCAAAAAATTTTCATTTACCTCTACAAGTAGATAAGAGGGCTACAGACCATGTGGATTGAGACTTTAATTTTTGTGCAAACACAATTCACTGGAATCATTAAACTGTGAATGGACAGATTAATCACCAATAAAACAATGTTGGTTCTCCCTTTCCAGGTGTCTCTCGCCTCTCTTAGCATGCTGCCAGGAGGATGAACGATTCTTCTTTCTTAAAAAGCCTTTTAATTACTTTATAATCTCTTTCAAGGTTTCACCTTCAATTAGTTAACTAATACCTAAAGTGATAAAGTTGCATGTGTTATAATCTCTTTCAAGGTTTCACCTTCAATTAGTTAACTAATACCTAAAGTGATAAAGTTGCATGTGACTAGTGGTTTTTTTTTTTTTAAAGATTTAATTTATTTATTTGAGACAGAAAGAATGAGAGAGAGAGAGCACATGAGAGGGGGGAGGGTCAGAGGGAGAAGCAGGCTCCCTGCCGAGCAGGGAGCCCGATGCGGGACTCGATCCAGGGACTCCAGGATCATGACCTGAGCCGAAGGCAGTCGCTTAACCAACTGAGCCACCCAGGCGCCCGTGACTAGTGGTTTTAAATTTTATCAAAAAATAACTTGATCTTGAATATAATAATATATGCATATTCTCACTTTAAATACAGAAAGAGTATACACAATTATATAATTATAGTTGTTTTTTCATTGGTATAGGTTAGAAAATCTAAAAGTAGTATATATTTAAAAATTGAGCAAGTGAGTCATTATTACAAGAAAAATTGGAGCCAGGTTTTCTCTTTATTTTCTACCTTCAATGAGATATAATTGACATATACCACTGTGTGAGTTTAAAGTGTACAATATGATAATTTGATCATTTTGATATATTCATCAAATATAATCATATATATTATACATGACTGCCACAATACGGTTGATTAAAACAACCATAATGTCACATACCTTTTTGTGTGTGTGGTGAGAACACCTAAGATTTACTCTCTAAGCAATGTTTACGTATACAGTACAGTATTAACTCTATTCACCATGCTGTTACATAGGCTCCCCAAACATATTAATCTGATAACTGGAAGTTTGTATCCTTTGACCACGTGTACCCATTTCCTCTACCCCTTTCACCCCTACCCCTGGCAACCACCAATCTACTCTCTGTTTCTGAGTCCAGTTTGTTTTGGATTCCGCAAGTAAGTTAGACTGATCATACAATATTTGTCTTTCTCTGTCAGACTTATTTCCCTAAGCATATGCCTTCGAGTTTCATCAACATATTGATGTCATTTGCAAATGGCAGGATTTCCTTATTTTATATTTGGCTAAATCATATTCTATTTACATATATCACATCTTTATGCATTCATTCTTTGATGGACACTTAGGTTGTTTCAAGTCTTGGCTATTGTAAATAATGCTATAATGAACATGGTGCTGCATGTATTTCTTTGTATATGACAGTGATTTCATTTCCTTCAGATATATACCCAGAAGTAGGATTACTGGATGATACTGTAGTTCTGTTTTTAATTTCTTGAGAAATGTCTATTCTGTGGCTGTACCAATTTACATTCCCACCAATAGGATACATGCATTCCCTTTTACCCAGTCCTTGCCAGCACCTGTTATCGCTTGTCCTTTGACAGGTGTGAGGTGATATTTCATTGTGATTTTGATTTCCATTGCCCTGATGATTAGTGATATTGAGAATCTTTTCATGAATCTGTTGGCTATTTTTATATCACTTTGGAGAAATGTCTATTCACATCTTTTGCCCATTTTTCAATTGTTGGTTTTTTTTTTTTGCTGTTGAGTTTTATGAGTTCTTTCTATAGTTTGGATATTAACCCCTTATCAGATAGATGGTTTGCAAATATTCTTTCCCGCTCTGTAGGTTGCCTTTTCATTTGTTGATGGTTTCTTTTACTTGTGCAGAAACTCTTTAGTTTGTAGTCCTATGAGTTTATTTTTGTTTTATTGCTAGTGCTTTTGGTGTCATTTCCAAAAAATCAATGCCAAGACCAATGTCAAGGAGTTTTATGGTTTCAGGTCTTATGCTTAAGTCTTTAATTATTTCATGTTAATTTTTGTTTAGTGGCATAAGATAGAGGTTCAATGCCATTTTTCTGCATGTGGTTATCCAGTTTTATCAACATCATTTTTGAAGAGACTATCTTTTTTCCCCATTGACTAGTCTTCGCTCCCTTGTCAAATACTAGATGACTGTATATGTGTGGGTTTATTACTGGGCTCTCAATTGTGTTCCACTCATCTATGTGTCTTTTTATGTAAGTACTGTACAGCTTTGATTACTATAGCTTTGTAATATACTGTGCAATCGGGAAGTCTGACGTCTTCAACTTTGTTTTTTATCAAGACTGCTTTAACTATTTGGAGTCTTTTGTGGTTATGTACAATTTGTTATGTACAAATTTTAGGATTTTTTTCTATTTCTGTGAAAAATGCCATTGGAATTTTCATATGGATTGCATTGAATTTATAGGTGGCTTTGGGTACGATGGACATTTTAATAATGCTAATACCTCTCATCTCAGATCTTGTTTCCTAATACCATTCTGCATTAAAAGAAACATTTTGTTACACCGTAAGTTTAAGAAGAGGTCAAGAAATCATGGGGATATGAATGAGGAACAGAAAGCTGGAAGACATCTCACCATCTAAGTCTGATAAAAGCTGAGCATCAGAATCCTTAATAATATTAATGTATTATAACCCATTGCATACAATTATAATCATGAGTCCATGTTCATATCAGCAATTACTTAATTAATTAAAATAAATAATTAAGAAAGAAGAGAATGCTCTTACTTATGGTAGAATGTCAACTAATAAAAGTAGAAAACATAAGAGACTTAGAAAATACTATTTTGGCATCTATAACTGAGTCAAGCAAGAATCAACAATAGAGCTAAAACTAGAGGATTAGTTTGATGAATAAAATACACCTGTAAAAATATATAGTATCCTCTCAAAAATTACTTATTAATTACCAAGAGCAAAGTAGTAGCTACACAATGGAGAAAGCTGGAGATCATGCTCTCAACCAACTGATCAAAGTGCACATCACCAGGAATAAAATCGACACTCTGCCTCTTGATATGATGCCCTGGGAATGGCAAGGCACTATTTCTGTAGTGTCCTGTTCAAAACACATTAACTAAGTCTCATCAGGAGGACATTGAGGCCATTCTACAATGTAACTCTTGAAAGGCTAAGGAATGGTTCTAGATGAATGAGATTAAGGAGGCAAATAAATGTAATATGTGATAGTAACTTGGATAGTGGATAAAAAAATAAAAATGAAAAACATTATTGGAGATATTGCAGAATTTGAATATAGACTATGGATTGGACAACAGTCATGTCAATGTGTTTTTGATAGTTGTACTGTCATTTCTTATGGGAAAGTAATTTTCTTAGTAAATATGCCGAGACACTTACAGGTAAAGGATTATGATGCCTGTAATTGTCACTCTGATGTTTATAACACAATATGTATAATAAAACAAATAGGAAAAATACTTAAAAGTAGTGAGTCTGGGGCGCCTGGGTGGCTCAGATGGTTAAGCGTTTGCCTTCAGCTCAGGTCATGATCCCAGGGTCCTGGGATCGAGCCCCACATCAGGCTCCTGGCTCAGTGGGGAGCCTGCTTCTCCCTCTCCTTCTGCCTCTCTCCCTGCTCATGCTCTCTCTCTCTCTCTCTGTATCTCTGTGTCTCAAATGAATAAATAAAATCTTTAAAAAAATAAAAAATAAAAAAAATAAAAGTAGTGAGTCTGGGTAAAGACTATTGATATTTTACATAAATTTGAGATTATATAAACAAAAAGACAAAGAGAAAAATGCATTGCTTAGAAAAAATAAGCAGTAACTAAGAAAATAAATGATAGAAAAAGGAAACATCCATGAGGAATAGTGGTTTTCAAATGTTACTCATTTATTCAAACATTAAAAACCAACACAAATAAACTTAAATGAAAAAAATAAAAGTATTAGATTGAAAAGTCAGGAAAGGAATCTGTCTGTACCTTTGTGTATTATAGAACTTATACAAAACTTATTGAAATAGGCATTAAAATGATGCCATCGCTTGTATCACCTAAAGATACCAGGAAAGACATTTGAATAAGCCTTGGCAGAAATGCTGCAAACAAATGCACACAGCTATAATATTTAGAGTGAGAATGTCTAAGTACCTTGCAGTTGCGGAAAAGTAATTAAACAGAAGAAATTGCTTTTACAGCTTGGATTCATTTAAAGTGTTGTTACTAAATTCAGCTGAATATGATTCCAGCATCGGGCATTCTTTAACAGTACCAGTCTGTACAGCTAAAGGCCAGAACTTTCTGTGGCAAAGACATAAGCACTTCTATATTGAATGTCCTGCTAGTCAGAAACAACTTATCCATTAACAATGCGTCCCTGATCTTCTGAATGTTGGCTCAGCTCACAATGGTACTCAAACCAAATAAAAAATGCATATTGTAGAAACAGATTTTATGCTTATAAAATTTAGATAATTTGTGGCAGAAATCCTAGATGAAGCACTGAAGAGTTTATTCTACTGGAGGTGAAATTATAGTTTTGTTAGCTTGATGGTTTTTATTAGTATGTTTGCTTTGTTTGTTTAACTGCATTTACTGGTTAATTTGAATCAGATAAATGTAGATCAAAAGGAAAGATATCTATGAACTTGCCTAATGCCTTTACTGACTTTCGATTGCCTGGACCTCCTTTGGTCTCATTACTGGGATAGTGCAGTCTCACTACTGGTCTGGTTTGCATTAAGAGACAGATTCTGTACCAGCCCAGGTATGTGTGATTCCTCTGTCTTTGTAACTTTGTCTTGGTCTTTCTGGCAGTTAATTTTCTCAACTTCAAAATGGAGTAGTAAGATAATTTTAATTTCTTAAGTGTAAAGTTTTCAGGGATTCCAATGATGGAATCTTGTACCACTGGCTTAGATACCTCAAAAAAAACTTTGCGATCTCATTGGTGAAAATTCAGTGATTGTATATGACTACTGAAGCACCAGGCTAGTTAGCAGTTACGCAGATGCTGGTCTGACTCCCACTACTTTTTCTGTAATGTCAGCACAGCCAGAAGGCTGGTCAGCTTACTTTCTACACATGGCACTTCAGCAATACCTTATCTCGGAGAGACATGGATCACACACGTCTGCTCTATCTTCTCCCAGGTGGGAGGATGTTTCTATGTGTGTGGTGAAGGGCACCTGTAGTATGAATTCTGGAGTAAGCACCACCCATTCATATGTTAGGATTTCTCATGCTTTGCTTGTCATACCTCTAGCTTAGGTTTAATGTGCATTCCCCAGAGGTGAAAAACACCTGGTTATCATCATCATTTTGCATAAACATCTCAAATATGTTTTTTTAAAATGTAGTATTTTGAAATACCATTTTGATGGGTGTTTTGACTTCCAATTGTACTACATTTTCCTATTTTTAAAATATTTTCTCTGATGTATAAAAACAGGATACAGATTTTAGTGCCTTTTCTCATGAGTAAATTAGCCATTTGAACTTTGTGACATGTTTTTATATTATATATAAGGGGTCCTTTTTATCATAAATGTGGTTATGAAACATTCTCAAGTTTCAAAATCCCCCATATCTGTTTTCTCCAGTTCAGCTACGTTTCCATGTTTGAGCTAATCCCTCCCAAAGCATCCAGGTCCTCAACATTTGTACCTATAGGGAGCTAAGATGATTTCAGTCTGAACACTTTTTTAAAAGCCTAACTGACAAAATGAACTAGTCATGCTGGTTTGCTCATTAAAAAATGGCATTCCAGAAATCAGGTCTTCTAATGATGACGGAGTAACTATCCATAATGAATTGAGGTTTATGACTCTTTGGTAGGCACAATAATGGCCTCCCAAAGATGCCCATGTCTGAAGCCCTGAACCTGTGACCATGTATGTTACCTGGTAAAGGAGAATTAATGTTGCAGGCAGAGTACAGGTTACTAATCATCTGACTTTAAAAGAGGGAAATCATCCTGGGTTATCCAGGTGGGTCCCACGTAATCACAGGGCCGTTTAGTGTGAAAAGCGGGGGGTGGTTCCGCATCAGAAGGCTGTTAAGGGAGAAAGATTCATCTGGTGATTGCTGGAAGGTAGGAATGGGAGGTAAACTAGAAGCTGGAAGGGCAAACACTTCCCAAGAAGGAACACAGCCATGCTGACATTGACTTTTGGCCCAGTGAAACCTGTTTCCGACTTCCCATTTCCAGAACTGTAAGATCATAAAATTGTGTTGATTTAAGCCACTAAGTTTGTTGCAGTAGCCGTAGGACAGTCATGCAGACCCTCTGCTGTTGAGAGGCCCGAGAGTTTCACAGCCTGATTCTGTTCACTGCATTGGCTCCATGGGACTGTGAATACACACTTTTAGATCAACTCTTCTTCACGTGTACCACAACATCTGGAAGCTAGCATGTGATAATTTTTTTTTTTAAATCATTGGATACTTACTTTGAGGAAATTGTTTTGGTATCTCATGAATAAATGATGAAAGGTGATTAGAGGCAACATTATACATCATTGGCTGGTATGTGTTTGGGCCAGTGATCACCATTACTTAGAAGCAGTGTCAGTAAGCTCAATTTTAAGAAAAAGACCACAAATCATTCGATTCTGTAACTGCAACTCGTGTCCCTTACACTTTGCCGATCAAAAATGTATTAAATTACTGTGGCCTAATATAAGATAAAAATATGTTCATTCATTAGGCCGTAAACTATAGCCATAAACTACTGAACAGGACATAGCTCTTAAGGAATGTAGCTTCTAATGAAGAATACAGATGAGGAAATAAATACCCCAGATGCGGTGTAAGAGCCACACTGAATGTGAGTATGGGATCTGCCCCATATAGAGACACATAAGTGGAGAATCTCATGAAATCTGTGGTCATCAGTAATACCAGAAAAAATAACAGGATGGTTGGTTTTACTCTACAAGAGTCAGTAAGTTTGTCTTCTGCATTCATTTTATAATTGAGGAATCTGGAATACACAATGGTTATTAATTGTCCAGTATGAGAAAGACAACAACCACTAGGGTTGAGAATGACATTCAAGACTCCTGACTCTCAGTTGAGCATGCTGTCCATTAACACTGATGCTGCTATAAACGTCTCTCTTTTGAAACAGTGTTATTTAGAATTCAAAATTTTAAGATCAATTATTCTCACTCATTTTCCATTATTACCTTATTATCTTTTTTAATTTTCACAAAACTGCTATGAAATACATCCAATAAACATTTAAAGAAACAAATAGAAAAACTAATCAAATGGACTTACAAAGAATCAATAATTTCATATAAGATTCATAACATTGCTTGATGATCTTATGAGTCATATACATCCATGCCAGTGGGTGGTGTATGTGGAGGCTATCTGACAACTCATTTTGCCTTTGGTAGGGGTAAGGAGAGAGATGTTTCTGTAGCTACCGTAACTATTATGGTATTACAGTATTTAAATGTACGTGGTCAAATTTTGTGGTATTATATGATTTACAACCTGAAATAATTTTATTGTATGTTCTAAAAATAATTCATTGGAGGTTGGAAAAAAACTTTTTCTCCCATTCTGTGCTACTACAAGATGGTGGCTCATTATTGTGACAAGTACATCTTTCAGGGCTACCTGCAGGCTTATACCCAGGGTAAAATGGGCCACTCAGAACTGCTCAGCAGGAAGAGAGGTCCCGTCATCATAAACACATTCTTAGAGCAAACTGGCACTCCAGATAATCGGCACTGGAGTTCATGAGCTTACTTAACTAGCTAGTCATAATGTCCTTACCTCCCAAAATGTCTCTCAGATCAGGTATAAGCGCAAGTGAGGAGTGTCTGATGAATGTCATTTCAGTGCTTAGTTACTAAAGAAGGCTAATTTTATCCAAAACATAAGGTTAATCTGATGAATGCTGGGCATCTGGGTTTGAATTACATCTTTGCCAATCACTAGCTTGACAAACTTGAGTAAGTTACAGAAATATTCTATAAGTTTGACTATTTTTAAAATTTTTTAAACCTTAATTATTTTATTTATAAATCAAGAGTACCAGTGGTTAATAGTAACATCCAATATTGACTGATTTATTATGTGTCAGGCACTGTGTGAAGCACTTTATTTTTTTTTAAACTTTTTTGTTGTTGTTAATAAAATTTATTTTTATTGAGATATAATTGACATATAGCATTGTATTAGTTTTAGCTACCACATAGTGATTCAATATATGCATATATTACGAAAGGATCACCACAATAAGACTAGTTAACATCCAGTGCCACACATCGTTACAAACATTTTTTAATTTAGTTTTATTTATTTATTTTTCAAGTTTTTTAAAATTTAAATTCAATTAGTTAACATATAATGTATTATTAGTTTCAGAGGTAGAGTTCTGTGATTCATCAGCTGTATGTAACACCCAGTGCTCATTACATCACGTGCCCTCCTTAATCACCCAGTTACCCCATACCCCACCAACCTCCCCTCCAGCAACCCTCAGTTTGTTGCCTATGATTAAGAGTCTCTTATGGTTTGTCTCCATCTCTGGTTTGACTATTTCAGATGCCTCATATAAGTGGAATCATGCAACATTTGTCCTTCTGTAATTGGTTCATTTCACTTAGCATAATATCCTCCAGGTTCATCTATGTTGTTGCAAATTGCAGGATTTCCTTCTTTTTTAAGACTAGATAATATTCCACTATCCTTATATCCATATATTCCTTATCCATTTATCTGTCTAAGCAGAGAACGAAGGGCAGTTGCTGTGGGCTGGGGAGAGGGAGCTGAGCTGCTGTGGCTGTTGTCAGTAAAACATTTCGGTTATGCAAGAAGAATATGTTGCAGACATCTGCTATAGGGCATATGCCTGAAGTTATCAATACTGTACTGTGCATTTAAAACTTGTTAAGAGGGTGTATCTCATGTTAAGTGTTCTTACCAGAAGCAAAAAGGACACAAAGATGCTTTTGGAGGGGATGAATATGTCTATTACCTTGATAGTGATGATGGTTTCACATGTGTATGCATTTGTCCAAACTCATCAAATTGTATATATTAAATATGGTCAGTTTTTGTATATCAATTATATCTCAATAAATCTGTTTAAGAAGAAATATTTTAAACCTTGGTTTTATTCATTACACACAAGTAGATTAATGCCTTCCTCACTGGGTCATTTTGAAGTTTAATGTATTCATTTATTCATTCAACAGATATTGATTGAACAATTTATCTGCATTCAGACTGTTCTGGGCAATGTTTGGACTTCACTGAAAATTAGATTTTAGGGCAAAAACTAAATATATCAGAAGTATATTTTATATTACAATATTTGCTTTGAGGGAAAGAGACTAAAATAACAGTAAGAGAGAGAGGCATTTTAGGTAAGGTCATCATGGAAAGCTCTCTGAGCTGGGACATTCGATAAAATAAGTCAGATACATGGAAAACAAGGGGAAAGGAATAAAACTATCAGAATAAACTAGTCCCTAGTAAATAAAAGTCTCAGAACATCCATGAACTTAGAGAAGAGAATGTGGTGATAAAATGGGTAATGGCTAAGAGTTGATAATGGACGGTGTGACCACAAGCCTCCAGCATAAAAGAGAAAGCTGGATGTTATGTGCCCGGGGCCTGGGAAGAAGGTGAGATCTGGGTATAGGTGAACAGTAACATCTCTGCTGTGTGATCCATGCCCCAACTCCCGATTTATCAGGGTTCATCTCCCCTTACTTCTCATCTTGAAGTGTATTCTTGATCTGCACAGACTTGTGCTGTATCACCCACACCGTGAAACTCTACACTCATGTCCTTCAGTCCTTCTACTTCACAGGGGCGTTCGAGGCCACTCATATATGAAGATTATCAAAAATGCCATCTCTTCCCGACATTCCCTCTGAGCTCCAGAGCTGAATTAACGATGCTCCTCTGTGCACCATTAGCATATATTTATCATAGCACCGACTATACTGATATTTCTTAATATATGTCTGATTTTATCTTATCAATCTTTTCATTCTAAGCAATCAAAAATATGTATGTATTTGATAATTGCTGTATGTTTATTACCTATAATTTAGGAAGAAAACTAGATTTTATGACAGTCCTCAGTGTTATTCTTGCAGTTACTTACTGGAAAGTCAATGCACCCATTTAGAGTCATCCTTGCCTTCTGCAAGATAAACCACACTATGGAGGTTAAAAACATGGTCTCTGGACCAGGCTGCCTAATTTTGCACCCTGACCCCAGCAATGATTTGCTGCATGAACTTTAGCAGATCCCACCATTTCTATGTCTTACCTGCTTGGTCTGTAAAATAGGAAAAGGATGGTACTTACTTCTTAGATTGCCTTTGAGAATTAAATGAATTTAATTTATAGTGTGGCTAGTACAATGTCTGGATTATAATAAACAACCAATAATATGTTAGCTGAAATTATGAAAAGGTGTCAATATCAGAAGAGTATGAATGATAAGCATTTAAATATAACCACTCAAGATACTACAAAAAGTATCAGGAAAAGTCTGGTTAAGTCAAAGGAAAATGAGATGCCATTTTTGAACAACCATGCGGTAATTTTAAAATGTGAGATAATACCTAGTACTGCGGAAAACCAGAGAAGATAGTTACTTTAATAGTGCTGTTGGGAAGGTGCAATGACTCAGTGTTTTTGGATTATACAAAGCTGCCTCGAAACCTAGAAGGCACGTTCCCTTCGACACGCCAACCCCACTAAGCAGATACACTAACGAAAATTCTCTTTGCTGAAAGACAGACACTGTCTCCCACCACACACAGTCAGGTTGCTGCAGTTTTATAAGGGTAAAATGCCCACTAGGAGGGAATGATTTAAATGAGTAACAGTGCATGACTATGATGCAGGACTACGCCGTCATCAAATGAATGACCTAGATCTGCTTGTGCTACTTGAAAAGACATATGAATATATAAAATAATATTTATGGACATATAGGATTTCTTCACAATAGAATCGCACACTTACAAAAACTTATTAATGCTGATAACTTCAGGGTTATTAAATGTTGGAATGATCGTTTTTGTTTTATTTTTCACTATTCTAAAATACTATTCTTTTAAAATGTATAAATGGATTAAATTTGTCAATGGCACTGTTGCTTGAGCTGGCTTTAAATGGCCAAAAGCGGATGTGATATTTTGATTTGTAATGGAAAATTAAAATAATCTGGATTATAATGACAGATAAACACACATACACAGTATAATCATATTAAAGCTAAATATATACAGTATTGTAGTATCTGGCACGTAGTAAGTGCTCTCTATATTACCTATTATGATTGTTATCTTTATTGATTTTGACCTACTTAGTTGAACAGTACTTTACTTCTGAAGAGGAACAGATAGACCTGTTATTGGATATGGTTAGAGAAAATAACCTCTTTAAATAAAAACAAAATAAATAAAAATAACCTCTTTAAAAAAATAAAAGTTTCCAGAATAAAGTATAGTTCAAAAAGTCTTTGAATAAAATTTCCTGATTACGCTGTTCTAGGAGGACCAGCATGTGTGAATGATGCTCCTCTAGTTTTGACCATGACCATGAGATCATGCTTTGAGTTCTGAAAATACTGCAACCTCAGGCCAGTTTGATGGAATTTAGAATACTCTGAAAAGGAATGGTTTTAATTTCTGTATCTTCCTATAAAGTCTACTGGGACATTTTGTCATAAAATCTCTCCCACCCTGCAATATTCTATCATAATTACCACAAGAGGTATCAACATGAACAGGCTAAGGCAAACACTGGGATGGAGACTCCCAAGGAGATGAACTGGAGAGAGAACTCTATTCCGGAAGTAAGTGATTTTAGGGAGGAGCGAGTCCTGTGGGCAGCAGGTGTGTGTGTGCTAATAGAACACTCTGTTTTCATTAAGCAGCTTTACAGAGCAGTTACATATGTTGCTCACTCAACTTTTTTTTTGTTTATTAACACATCTCTGATCGTTTTTCTTCCCCTCTTACAGGTTAAAAGATTTCTTGTAACTTGCTTTCATTAAGAAACTAGTTCTCATTACAAAAGAAGTATATAGGAGGTACTAAGCTTATGGCAAATTTGCGTTCCTTACAAAGCAAAACTCCTGCTTGAGTGCTCGGTGTTGGCTCAGGGACCTCAGAGACGCAGCAGCAACATGCGCTACCACACAGGAATCCAAGCACAGGAGGGAGAGTGCTTGTGCACGCAGTTCGGAGGCTGGGAACAGTCTCCTTTTCTGCCTGCCTGTGCCGACTGCATCAGCATCTCCTTGAAAAGATACAGCAGTCACGTCTGGGAAGAAGTGCTCAGCAACGACATGCCCTCAGCGTTCTGTTGTCAAAAACAATACTGTGAAATTCCCAGCTAGATTCCTTTATGCTAAGGTTCTCAAAACAGATGCTCCTAAAGCACTACATCTAAAGGCACAATTTTTAAAGACTTATTTATTTATTTGAGAGAGAGAGCACGAGTGGGAGGGGGCAGAGCAAAAGAATCTGAAGCTGACTCTGTGCTGAGCTTGGAGCCTGATGCGGGGCTTGATCTCACAACCCTGAGATCATGACCTGAGCCGAAACCAAGTGTCTGTTGCTCACCCAACCAAGCCACCCAGGCGCCCCCGTTATGCACATGTTAATCCAAATGTAGTGAATGTGCTGATGATGGCCATACACAAGGTACATGCTTTCACGTCTCCTCAAGGAATGAATTAAAATCCCACTTTGAAGGATAGTCTATTGGCAACATGGACAAGCCATGGTGGATGTAGGTTTTATAACAAAATGATGTGTTTGAGGTTTTCCTCACGTAACTTCCTTTCATTGTACAGGCACATGAACTTTCTCTAAAATGAAATATGAAATTTTTCTCTACAATTTAAGTTATTTTCACTTCTTGTAATAAAACCATAAAACAAAACTTTGTAAGGCATTTGACAAATGTCACCTTACTGTTGCATGAAATATATGACAGAATTAGATTAAAACAAAAAACTAGATTAATTTAGAGTCTCATTTACCTAGGATCTTCCTAATCTTCAAGGACATTGCACTACTATTCTTTTGTTAATCTAAAACTGGCTTCTTTAATGGAACCTTAAAAATATTCAAAAATAAAGCCAACATTTATGCAAAACAGTCTTTAAGGCTCCCAAGGCTTGCTTTATAATTCTTTTCCTTCTAACAACCAATTTATCAGTCAACACAGTTGGTCTTTTTTTGGTTTCTGATTGATCTCAGGATCATAATGTTAAAGAGTTTAAGCTACATTAATGATGTTTATTTAACTGTTGCGAACTTTGTGCTCAAGGTAAACAGACTGGCACAAACTGCCCGTAGTTTTGTCAGCCATCCCTATGGTATCTTTCTTCAAGGAACATGAGCAGAGAATTTGACTACCATGTAGCCATGAAACTGTTCATCTTTAGCAATACGTTGACAGGTTTGAGGGCTAGACTCACATGAGGACCATAAATGTATCACTTCGTCTCTTCTGTACCAGACATAGTTGGTGCTCCACAAAGGTTTAGGGGATTAATATGAAAACCTCAAATAAATCTTGAGCATCAGTAATTAAGTGAAGTATTACTAATAATGCAGGTTAAAATTTTGACAGACATTCTCCCTTACATTCCAATACTATGGAATGAAAAAAATATATACATATAAAAACACACATGGTTTTAAATCTTGTAGTGATGGCATTCTGGAATAAAAAAATAGCATTGGACTGCATTCTCACATGAAGAATTAATTGAGAATGGAAAAATTATCTAGTAAGTCCTGGGGGTAGTTAGTTCATCATGATAAATAAGGCAGACTTTATGCATAATGATTACCTTGATCTCATATTTCCTCTTCCTATTTCTAGACTAGACACATTACAATATATCCCAAAACTGTACTTTGGCTTATCAATAATGAAATGTCAGACTTCAGTGTTTCCTGGCTTATAATGGACTTTTAAAATTGTAACAAACAACTAAAATAGTAGCATTAAAATTATTTTCCTTTATTTTATTTTAAAGATTCATTTATTTATTTGAGAGAGAGAGAACACATGAGCGGGGAGGGGGCACACTGTCCCCTGAGCACAGAGCCCAGTGCGGGGCTTGATCCTAGGACCCTGACTGAGATCATGACCTGAGCCAAAATCAAGAGTCAGATATTTAACCAACTGAGCCACCCAGGCGCCCTTAACTCATTTTAGATAACATTTTCAGTAATATTTTATTCATTTAATGCTTATATGATTTTCTAGGTTTCATTTTCATTTAATATAACAATGTATTTCTGCTGTACCATATTCTTATTAAATATCAGTAGAACAGACACCCCAAGAAAGCGTCTCATCAGCTGGAAGGAAGTTGACTTTAACTGTGTTACGTTTTGCTCATATAATCTGCATGTACTTGACAATGACCATAATTTATATGCAGAGCACTCTCACACTGACTTGATAAATGCTCCCAGAGGAAAAACTTGCTGCCTTCTACATTATTTTCTGCTTCCAGGACCATGTCTATCATATAATAGACTAATAAAATAATTAAGAGTTTGAATATTATTTTCTAAATAAATAGAGAAGCACAATGCAATATTATTCTGCTTAGGGTTGCAAAAGTTTAAATTAGCCAAGTATATCAGAAGTGAAAGTGGAAGGTGCAATGTATAACTGGTCACTTTATCTGGGCAAAACCAATATAACAAAGGTGAACTGAGATACAGTTTTACTTTAAATTTTTTAGCTACAGAAAAAGACTTTAGCACTTATGGATAATAAGTATTTAGAAATAATTATTAATGTATTTTCAGACAACATAAGGAATCTGAGACTAAGAAATATAGAAATGTGTACAGCAATCCTTAATAAGTCTGAAAAGAATACAACAGGAAAGAGGTAAGCATTGAAGACCTGGTTAGCCTCCTGGTTAAGCCATGTAGGGTGTTGATAAATAGTCATATTAAGAAAAAAACTATCCATGTATATTTACACTTTGTTCTGTTAGGACCCTAACAGACATTGGGATATCTCCAGCCATTTTGCAGAGGAGCTAATACGTGATAAACTGATTTGGAGCTAGTGATGATTATGACTCAGCCAATGACAGGAAAGAGCAGGACACAGAAGAGCTGGTTGCTAAGGAAACAAGCAGTAAACATAGTAAAGTTGATGCTTGACCTGCACTCATCAACTGAAAGGTGGTGTAGGAAACATTCATTTCCCTTGTGTCTCTCCTTCACCCTCACATTATTACCACACTCATAATGCTTCTGAAACCAGGTATGTTTTTATTTGTTTTCCCACACAAAGAAATTCTGAACACCAGCGGGTGCCCTTCAATTTAATACAATAACAACGCTAACTGGAGTTAACACAGACCCCACAGGGTAAGGGCTCAGTCCCAGAGCAGCAGGGGCTTATCACCAGCAGTGGGTCCCCAGGTTACTCACAACTTCTGTCCAATTTGGCTACTAATTAAAGTTTCCCATGACCCCTCCCTTGGATTCAATTATTTGCTGGAATAGTTATCAGAACTCAAAAAACACTTACTTACATTTGCCAGGTTATTACGTAGAGAAAGATACGATACAGGGCACAAATGAACAGTCAGATGAAGCAGTAACATAGGGAAAGGCCTGGAAGATCTAGCGCTTCTGTCCCCATTGAGCTGGGGTAGGCTACCCTCCAGTGTGTGGACATGTTCACCAGCCCAGAAGCTCTCCAAATCCTGTATGTGTGAGGGTTTTATGGAGGCTTGATCACATAGGCATGACTGAAAATTACCTCCATTTCCAGCCCCCCTCCCCTCTCAGACAATGGGCAGTGGGGCTAAAAGTCCTAAGCTTGTAGTCATAGATGACCAGGCCCATCCAGGGGCCTGTCAAGAGTAACCTCATTAAAACAAAAAACATTGCTATCTCCTAAGAAATACCAAGAGATTTAAGAGCTCTGTGTCAGGAACCCCAGGGCTAGGGACAAATATTAGAACAAAAGATGCTCCCGGTACTCTTATGACTTCTTAGGAAATGAAAAGAGTTTTAGGACCTTTGCATCAGGAACTGATGGCTGAGTTTTAGAAGAAGAGATTCTCCTATCATCTCTATTTATAAGAGTTTTAGGAGTTCTGTGCAGGAACAAGGAGACAGAGACCAGTATACGTGTTTCTTATTATTTCACAGGTGGCAATGGCTTAAGGACAAATCATCTGCAGCAGTGAAAGAGGAAATTCAGTACCTAAAATAAACCTGGAAGGCTAAAACATTCCATTTTCTCTGTCTAATCTTTCTCTAGCATATGGAATTGTAACTTGATATATCTATTATTGATAATATGTTTCACGGAAGTATGAATATGGAGATTATTAGCCAGAGCTGCAAAAGCATGTTGAGGTGAGTTTGGAGACAGGACTTGACACTGAAGGGTCCATGTCAGGAAAGAATCCAGGAAAAGGCAATTGGATTAGACGAGGAAGCAAGATCATCAAAGTAAATGTCTTTTACTGGAGCGTCTACTGTACTAGAGACCCAGCTGTACGGGTGTCACCTCCATCAAATATAAAAACGGTAGTAGGGAAGAAATTTTAGCATGTCTTTATCAAGGCCCTCATTTTGACTGGGAGTTCATTGTATGTAGAGTTTATTGGAAAGTTCTGTGGGACCTTTCCTAAACCCCACTGCCCCCGATAGAAGGCTTAATAGCTCTGTAGAAACTATGAGGTAGTTTCTGTCGTGCAGACTGTGAATATGTCAACCCCAAATCAATGCACCTTGAAAATATTATTTGTAAAAATACTCTATAAGTAAAAGCTAATGATACTTTTTGGGGGAGATTTTCATATCTAGAATAAACTCATGTGAATATGAAATCCACTTTCTTACATACTAATCCTTAGTGTTGGCCCAAATCAAGGTGCAAATACTTTTTAATCCATCAGTGTAAGTGTCTTAGATTCATAGTGCAATAATTATTTAAAATTGGGCTTCTGAATTCATATTTATATATGTATTAAATACAGAAATATGTAGAAGTCATTCTTCATGGGTAGCAGGTGGCATAGCAAAGGACGGAAGCGTGGGAAAACTGAAGCTGGGTAGCCTGGATCCCCAGCCCATCCTTGAGAAGTTGGGTGACTCTGGGGAGTATATACGTAAATTCTCTCAATGCTTGCTCATATATAAGTTTTTTAAAAGGTAAATAACCATATTGTGGGGATTAATTGTGGTGATGCATAAAAAAATCTTCCACGCATCTGGCACAAACTAATCCCTCAACAAAGTGTTTAATAGTAACAGAGATCCGTGTGGAGAAATGGCATTGTGGGAAATAAGAAATATGCAATGCTCCAGGCACTAAATAGATTAACCTTGAGCATGTCTCTGAGCCTCTCTGGGCCTCTCTGCCTTATGATTCCTTCCACCTCATTGATTCAATAATCAGTTGAACATGAAAACATGTAGAACAATTAATTCAGGGAGAATGAAAGGAAAGGAAAGCCCTAGGAAATGTCAACAGATGAACATACAACCCTATAAATGATCTCACATAATGTCAAAAGGAAATAATTTGAGGATGGGCTACTTATTCAACAGATATGTTATTGCAAGCGAAACTGTGCTCTCCAATTGTTGGCAGGAAGCATCATCATATTATCATAATTAGCATACAGTAGGTTCTTAAGAAACATAAAAGTTGGTTTTGATTAGATATTATCCTCAATTCTAAGGGATTTTGAAATAGTGGCTCAGATAAAGATACTAAAGGTTAAGATAAAGTACTTCCCTGGGAATTCATGGAATGTCATTGTTTCATCCCTACGGTTTTGTTCTGGTAGCTGTTCTCTCAAAACAGTGCTTCTGTGCTTTCTTTCCTGGACAAACAGCATCTTCCTACAAAGTGAATCTTGTTTCAACTTCTACAGCTAGTTTGGGAGAGTTCTATTACGAAGAGGTCTTAGCAACAAAAAACCATTGGAGTATCATAAATATTACTGAAACATTTTAAAATCAGGAACCAGGTTTTAGAAGCTCATAATTTGGTTGCTTTTAGTATATTCACAAAGATGTACAACCATCACCACTACATAATTCAAACACATTTTCATTACCCAGGAACTAAACCCCGAGCCCACAGGCGGTCAGCCATCATCCCGCCTCCTTCTCCACCTCAGTCCCTGGTAACCACTGATCCACTCTCAAGGTCTACGTACAAATTGTATACAAATGGGATCGTCCAACATGTGGTCTTTTGGGTCTGGCTTCTGTCGCATACCATTGCATTTTCACGGTTCATTAGGCTGTAGCATTTATCAGCACTTAATTACTTTTTATAACCTGTATTCTGCAAACTTGCTAGACTTGTTCCTTAGGTATAATAGTTTTCTTAATTATGATTGGTATTAATGTTTCTTTAAACATTTGACAGAATTCACCAGTGAAGCCACTCTTTTGTGTGGGGGAAATATTATTATTATTATTTTAATCTCTTTACTTCTTATAGGTCTATTCAAATTATTTCTTCTGGAGTCCACTTTGGTCTTTTGTGACCTAGGAATTTGTTTATTTCACCTAGGTTACCTAATTTGTTGGCATAAAATTGGCTTTCATCTTACACTATAATGCTTTTGAGATTTATTTATGCTATGTCATATATCATAATCGGTTGCTTTTTAAAAACTTTGAGTAGTATTTTCATATATATCACCATTTGTTTATCTACCACCTTTCCTTTTATTTCCAGGTTTTGGCTTTTGTGAATAAAGCTGCTAAAACATTCTCATACAAGTCCCTGTATAGACAAACACTTTCATTACTCTTGGATTGATACCTAAAAGTTGGATTGCTGGGATGGAGGTTTCACACAGTAAGAAACTGACAAAATTTTTCTCTGAAGTTGCTGTACCATCTTGCATTTCCACCAGGAAAGCATGAGAATTCTGGTTGTTCCATGTGTTCATGAGCACTCAATACTGTCAGTTATTTTATTATGGCTGTTGTTGTTTTTAGATATTCTAAGAAGCGTAAAGTATTATCTCACTATGGTTTAAAATTACATTTCCATAATGACTAATGATGGTGTCTTCTTATAGCTTATCTGTCATTCATAATAGCGAGGCTTACATTTATTCTTAAATTAAAATGAAAACCAAATAATTTATACAAGAATATGGAAAAATTATTTCTAGTGACTTTGTTAAAATTGGAATTACCAAAAACTATGAAACAGAATGAGGAGCGCCTGGGTGTCTCCAGCCGGTTAAGCATCCAACTCTTGGTTTTGTTTGACTCAGGTCATGATCTCGGGGTTGTCCCTCTTCCTCTGCCCCTTCTCTCTCTCTCCCATTCTCCCTCTCTCTCAAATAAATAAATCAATCTTTAAAAAAACCACAGAATGAAATTATTTTTGATAGTGATATCCATGATTAAATCACATTTTAGTTTACAGAAATTATTTTTGGGTACTAAAATATATAACAAACTCATCAGAGAAGGCATGTGGGCTCTGCATACGTTATTCAAGAAAATGCTAGAATTCTGAAAGGGAGTTCCCAACCCTGTGAACTGGGTTCTGTTTTAAACAACATCTTAATGTCCTTAAAGTAGGTCAGCAAAGTAGGCTGAATTTTTGGAATGAGTTAAAGAGCTCTGCATTCATATCAGGAATTTACTTAGACCCTCAGATCCAACAAGACCTCAATGGAGTGGTTAAGCTTTATACTGGTTGTAAATTAAGTAATTTGGAAGCTACACTTAATCCTCCAAGGTATTATGTAGAGAATTTCAATCACATATTTACTGACCAAATAGTACTCTAGATACCTGAAATATTCAATGCAGTATTCAAAAGTGACTTAAAGGAAAAGATTATGCACTTGATTTTGGCTTAGAAATTATTACTTCATTGCAACTTTCATTAACTTTACTAAAGTTATTATAAGTAGTTTGTATTTTATTTCATTTATTTATTTATTTTTAAAGATTTATTATTTATTTGAGAGAGAGAGAAGGTGCATGAGCAGGGGAAGGGGCAAGGGAGAGGGAGACAAGCAGACTCCCTGCTGAGCACAGTGCCCAACTCGGGGCTCCATCACAGGACCGTGAAAACATGACCTGAGCCAAAATCAAGAGTCTGACACTTAACCGACTGAGCCACCCAGGCGCCCCAATAGTTTATATTTTAGAATAAATTATGGAAAAGCTAACATCTCAGAAACTTTTATCAAAAGTAAATATTTTTATTCAATAGTTTCATGTTAACCAAAATAACGAACAAAACTATTTTTATATTAATTGAAAAAATATGCTAATCTGAGATATTTCTTAAAAACTACAAAACAGCCCAATAAGTTTTGGAAAAGGCCAAAATGAGACATTAGTCTTAACTAAAATAACAAAAGTATCATTTGACACTAATGAATATTAAATGATCATGAATATTAGGCCCATTTTAAAAATCCATTTGTTATCACTTCGAATTGCCTGGAATTGGAATGGCTGCCTTATAAGAAATTCTATTCCACAGACTTAAAAATATCCAAAGAAAATAATATAATTGTTCATTATGGCGCACTGTGGAGAAGACCATTATCACCTGGATGGGTCTTGGTGAAGTTTCCCACCAGTACTAATATTTCATTATTCAAGAATAGGTACACAGGGATAACCCTTCTTTTCTTTTCTTTTTCTTTTTTCTTTTCTCTTTTCTTCCTTCCTTCCTTCCTTCTTTCCTTCCTTCCTTTCTTTCTTTTTGTAGGGAAATATTATCTTGGATCACACAAAAGTATAAAATATATTAAGTTATTCAGTCCTTTTTGGTTTTTAAATCAACAGGACAACATCAGTTTGTTTTCTACTTAGAAATCTTAGGTTAATATTGGAAAGGTGTAACATGTTTTGAAAGTCTGAAGGAGTATGGTCATTATCTGTAATTATCCATTCTTCTCTCTCTTCTAATCCATTAACTTCAAGATTAAAGAAGCACAAGTGGCTGCCCAAATGAAAAGCACATTTTGCTGCTTCTCTCACTGCAACCTGTGGACTTGCAGCCCAAGTCTGTGTCAGGGCTGGGGGTGGAAAGGACACGTGAGTCTTCTGAATAACATTCTCTCCAGATACTCCTTGACCCCCATGTGCTCTTTCCCTCTTTGCAATCTGGAGAGCAGACATTAGCCAGTTTCTACCACGTGGGGAGCACACCAGGGAATGGTAGACAAAACCCGGTAGAATGGCAATAGTTCTAAAAGATGATAATGTCACATTGGTGCTAATATGGAACAACTACAACCTCTATGCACGGTTTGTGGAAGAGTATAATGGAAGAAGCATTTTGGAAAATTCTTTAGCAATTTCTTTTTTTTTAAATTTCAGATATATTTTATTTCTTCAAATTTATTTATCAAGAGTGACTGAAATAAAAAATATAATTGGGGGCACCTGGGTGGCTCCATTGATTGAGCGTCAGACTCTTGATTATGGCTTGGGTTGTGATCTCAGGGTCATGAGATGGAGCCCCAGGGTCCTGTGCTCACTACTGAATCTGCCTGAGATTCTCTCTCTCCCTCTGCCCCTCCCTCGTTCTCTAAATAAATACATACATACATAAAATCTTTAAATATATATATATAAAATTGAGTCCCCTCATCAAGGAAATGGCTTTAGGGGAGAAAACTGGTCAGCTGAATATTACTGTTTCCCATTTTCAACCAGTAAATAGTTGCCATTGATAGACAGCCAACAGTCTGTCAAGAATGCTCACGAGATATTATATAATACAACATGTCTGTTCACAGAGGGAAAGAACTAGGCAGTGACTTCTGTGAACTTGGTGATTTTTTCCTCACACAAGCACAAAAGCACCACGCATGCTTAGGAGGACAGTGGACCGTGCACCCTTGGAAACAGCTGTGGCTCCTTCCTGGTGGGCAGTCTTCCTCCAGCAGTCAAGCGTGCCTGCACACGTGGTGTCAGCTCCTCTGCGCCGTGACTGCATCACCCCACAGTGACCAAAAGTGTCAAAGGAATAGGAAGTCACGGCAGTAAGCGCTGAGACGGATCGTGTGATCATTCAGTGGGTGGAGATGTGCGTATTCTTGGGATCTGGAAGCCTTCCCTTGCAGCGTCATAGATGCCCAAGTAGGCATCTGGGTAGATAAGAACACCCTGCAGAGACACATGAACGCCTCGGTACAGGCCCTCAGTCCCATCAGATTTGTGGATCTTAACCAGGCAGCCCCTGGGGCCTCTGACTTCCCTTTCAGCTCGTGTGTCCACATCAGCTGCTAGACAGGTACGGGCAAAATCAAAAGGACGCACAAAACAAGGGTGTGGCCCCAGCAGATTCCCTCTTATCTACAGCACCCAGGAAGATCTGCTTGTGTTATTCTGTGAAGGTGAGGTTGAGAAGTTGGGTGGGGAAGCATCTGATGACATGGGCCAGGTTACCACGCCAGAAGGACAGGACTCCATGCTCCCTGGGGATTGGAACCACGCAGTTGATAACGATGCCCTTGTGTTGCTTGCTGCGGTGATTTGCTTGCTGGTATGCAGTAGCAGCTTCACCCCTCGGAGGGCACGACATGGTCTTGGAGGTGGCCGCAGCCATTTCATCCCCCAGGGAGTCTTTGGTGAGGACACAGTGGCACCTGTCATGTTGAAAGGAATAGGAGGCGGTAACGGCAGGACTGCCCCAGCCCCAGGAACCAGGTGGGACTCGGGGACTCTCTTTAGCAATTTCTTATGAAATTAAACACATACCTGCCCTAACACCTAGATGATTCTACACTTAAGTGTCTATACAAGGGAAATAAAAGCATTCATAGGGAGGGGAATGGGGACATACTGTTTAATGGGTACAGTTTCTGTGGCTGAGGAACAGGTTCTGGAAAAGGATAGTAGTGGTGGTTGCACAACTCTGGGAATGGGCTTGATGCTACTGAATTAAACATTTGAAAACAGTTAGAATGGTAAGTTTCATGTCATGCATATTTCATCACAATAAGAAGATACACCCCTAGAAAGACATCTACAGAGATGTCCATGGTAATTTTACTCATAATAGTTCAAAATGAGAAATAATAAAAACATCCATCAAAAAGTAAATGACAAAACATATTTTCATAAATTCATTATAGTAAGCGTTGAGCAAATTACAGCCACTGGGCAAATCTAACCTGAGGCTTGTGTTTAACCAGCCTGAGTGCTACAAACGATCTTCATATTTTTTAAGGTATAAAAAAATTAGAAATTTTTTTATTAGAAATTAGAAAGACAATTATGTGATAGAGACCAGTGTGTGGCCAGCAAAACCTAAGATAGTTACTCTGTCGCTTTTTACAGAAAAAGAAGTTACTGACTTTTGATTTAGAGGGTAATAACTAATCAATAAAAAGAACAAATTATTGACACATGAAACACTGTAACTATGCCTAATGAACATTATGTTGGAGTGAAAGAATCCAAGCACAAAAGATACATACTGAGCAGTTCAATTTATGTGAAGTTCTAGAATGGGCAAAATCAAGTGAACATCGTCAACATCAAAAGAATTTGATTTAAACTGACAACGTGTGCTTCCCTATATTATCTGTTGAAAAGGATATGATGTTACTTATGTGATAATAAGGCAAAAAATGCATAATCAAAATTTAATCATGAGGAAACATCAGAAAACAAAATCCGAGGGGTATTCGATGGAAAAACTGGCTTGGACTCTTAAAAAATATCGATGTCATGAAAGACAAATAAAGGCTGAGGAATTATCCAAGTTTAGAAAAAACTAAAGTATCAAGACAACTAGATGCACTGCATGACTAGGGGGGAACATTAATGAGATAATTGGAAATCTTTGACTATGGATGGTAGTTTATACAACGAATCAGCTCTGTTTCTTAGGCAAATTTAATATATTTTTTGAATATTTGAATATTTTAAAGTATTCAAAATATATTTAAAATAAAATACATACATAAAAATTTTTAAATATATAATATGAAATGTTTTGTAAATATTTTAAAATATTTAGGGCACCTGGGTGGCTCAGTTGGTTAAGCGACTGCCTTTGGCTCAGGTCGTGATCCTGGAGTCCCGGGATTGAGTCCCGCATCGGGCTCCCTGCTCAGAGGGAGTCAGCTTCTCCCTCTGACCCTCCCCCTTCTCATGTGCTCTCTCTCTCTCTCATTCTCTCTCTCTCAAATAAATAAATAAATAAAAACTTAAAAAAATAAATATTTTAAAACATTTAAAATTACTGGAAAAGTACCCACATAAAATTCTTTACTTGAAGGTAACAAAACTCAATCCTGATTATGTGAGATTATATTTTGATTTTGTAACTCAAACGGATTAAGCTGGTAAGGTTCCTTCGGCTCTGATAGTGGCAGAGGGCCAGATTTATGATTTGCTGTTTTTCTCTTCCTTTTACAAGCTTTCTCAGAGAAATTAGGTTTTACAATTTAAGGGCCTTATATGTGCTCTGAAAGATAACACTAAACTGTGTATCTCTGACCTCATCCATTTTATGTAATCTCCCTGGTTGTCATTCTAATCCTTTTCTTTCCATGCTCAGCAGGAAACCACAAGATAAAAACAGACAGAAGATACTATTTGTAATTGGTGAGTGACCAAAGTCAGTCAGTCCAGGCCTATCTTGTCCAGGGCCTTTCTCAGTTTCATAATTCACTTTTCTAATCTAGATCATGAGTAGAATTAAAACAAACCAAACCAAAAGATGCATCAATTACTGGAAGAAATGTTCCAATGCAATTGATTACCTCCCTTTGTCAATGGTGTTTGTTACCTGGATAATTATTTTTTACCCTTTGGGTCTCATAAATAAACAAGGAAATTTGTCACAGTTCACTCATACTTATGACCCCAACAGCTATTTATTTACATGTATATACACATACATGTAAATACATCTCATCACTACTAACAAAGATTTATTAAGTACTTGTTACATACCAAATTCTAGGAATAGCAAATTAAGGATATACAATCTATTTGATATTATTTAATTGGTGGGGATACTAGATATTAGAGTATCAAACTAGATTTTTAGATATTATCAAAATTACTGAATATTAGAGTAAAATTAAAGTTCCTATTTAATTTACTATCAGGTCTAATCTGATAATGATGTCTAGATCCCAAGAAACCCCCAAAGCACTGAGAACATAATCTAACCTATAGTAGACAGCTCCTTGACTGGTCCAGTGAGTGCCCACTGGCATTAGGAGACTGGTCCAGACTGCAGCCCGTGAGCCCCTTCGGCTTGTGGACACACTCCCATCTCCCAGCTATTCCTATTTATCCGTGTTCTGTAGCTGGACGATGAAGAGATCATTCACTAGCCTTCCAGGTAAATATAGGTGAACTGACATGTCTAGCATGGACTCTTTAAATTGTTCCAGATAACAAAAGGTAACATTTTGGCATGGGAGCATAGGGACAGAGGTATTAAAAGTACTTTTAGCTATGAGGAAATGTTACCTAAAAGTGAAGTACTTTGCAGAGCTTTGTGCTCTGAAAATCTATTAAATAACTCAAGAAGTGAAAATGGCAAATAAATATCTTGAGGATTATTTTTAATTAACCTTTGGTGTTCCCAAATAAGAAGGTAAATTAATGAGAGAAATCAGAAATTATGTTAATAAATTAATATATGAGTAGGCTGAGAATAAGAAATAATGTCCCCTTTTCCACTAATTAATCATAGATCAGGATGTGAAACTTTTCCTCAACAATCTGTTGGTTACATTATTTTGGAAATTTAATGCATAAAGTCATAGAATTTTTTCTTTTTTATTTATAATAATTCATTCTTTACTTAAATTAATAAGCATTTGAGTCTCCTATGGCTTGATACTGTACTACATTATATCATATCCCTATAAGTATGTAAACTGTAATTTCAGAAGCAAAGATAAAGTAAGACAATGAGATATCAATTGATTTACCCAAAGCGAATAGCATCTACTTGAAAGAGCTCAAAACGCTACCAGTGATTTTCCTAAGAATGAGTGAAGAGTCTTAGGAACACATGCTATTGTTGGAAGGTAAGCAATGGAGAATATCTGGAAGAAGCCTAGAAATTGTAAGAGCAAATCTATCATGAGTTGGCAGATATATTATTCATGGGGACATAGCTAATAGTGCATACTGTCATTTTCTCCAGATGTGACAGAATGACTTATGTCCAAGGAATAGCTGCTTGAGGTATTTCTTGATTTTTATTATATATTAGTGCTTCCTTCCAAAGTTTTACACATTTTAATTAATTGATTTATATTTGA
Organism: Halichoerus grypus; assembly: GCF_964656455.1. Taxonomy (NCBI): domain Eukaryota; kingdom Metazoa; phylum Chordata; class Mammalia; order Carnivora; family Phocidae; genus Halichoerus; species Halichoerus grypus. The sequence goes on from NC_135718.1 coordinate 84,356,277, forward strand.
TGGTGATTTCACTAATGTTAAAAAAATTAGCTAATAAACATTTTGGAAGTGGGCTTTTTTTTTGGATACTCAATTTAATAAAAAAGCATTCCCAGACCTATTATTCATACATGTCAAACTCCCTGGAAGTGATAGGTAAAACCTAAGATCTTAAGTGCTTCATTAAGAACTTTGTTCTGTGATAAATTTTCCTTAATTTCTGAAACAGTTTTTAAAGAATGTAGGTAGGGGCGCCTGGGTGGCCAGTTAGTTAAGCATCCGACTCTTGATTTCTGCGCAGGTCATGATCTCAGGGTCATGCGATCAAGCCCCACATTGGGGCTCACTTAACACTTTACAGAAGCTAGGAGGCAGACAGTGCAGACACAGCAGAGGATCCAGGAGCAGAAAATAAAAAAGAATGACAGCAGTGTTGGCTTCCTTAAAAAAATGTATGAGACCCTCAACCCATTGTTGGTTCCCTGTTGTATTTCTTTGGCCGGCATTATACCATGTGGCCTCTTTGTGATGAAAGCCTGTTTGGGACACTGGAAGTTTCTAGTAGAACTCTCTGCTAGTTGAAGACTGAACTCCCTTGAACAACGACAAGCTGATATAGACCCATTCTAACAAAACAAAATATTTTTTGTGGATAATTTCTTGTGCCCCTTTCCAGATTTTATCTAGATAAAGTGGTTGGTCCTGACAGTTGCTTTAGACTAAAGGTTGCTGCGTTCTACACAGGATGCTATCCCTAAAGGGTCACTGCCTTGAGGAAATCCAGAGACCGTGTCCTAATGGCACCCGGGTTCTCATCTTCGTTAGTGCCCCGCTTTGTATCAGATAATTCTTAATAGAAAATTTTATGGTAAAGTTTTCCAGGCACAACTGAATCACTTACTGTGCCTTCTTATGGATATTGTTCGGTGTTTAGAAACAATCATTTTCAGCCATATAGGCTATAAATTATGTAAATTTACATCCATGACAGTATATAAGTTAGTCCTCTTCTCTTAGAAATGGAATTTTCCTCTCTCTGTGAGTAAAGTGGATAGGTCCAATCTGATACCACCATTTTTCTTTTAAAATCAGTAAAAATTTACAAAAGTCAGTCAGTATTCTGAATTGTTCTTATTTCCCAACAGTTGGCCAGCATGTGGCCTATGTCATGAGGAACCACATATGAAATATGCCCACATTTTTGCTAGTGGAAATCAAGGGCCACCAGCATTGCAGATGACAACCTGTGTGTCCTCCCCACCTACCCTCTCCTGCTGTGGTAGTCGTACACTGTAACTTCTGTTATTTGCAGAACCCTACTTCCAGGTCCTAATTCTGTATCAGTTGGGACTATGTTAACATGTAAGGAACATGAAATCCACCAAACAATAATCTTAAAAAACAGTGGGCTTTTTTTTTTTTCCCCACTTAAGATGTCAAGATATAAGCAGGTACGGTGATTCCATGACACTGTTATGAACCCAGTCCCCTTTGTCTCTGCTCCATTACTGTACCAGTTGGCTTTTCTGCATCCTACCTCTTGTATTTCTGCTATATCTCTAGGTATCATGTTTGAGTTCCAGGCAGAGAGAAGGTAAAGCAATACAGTGCAAAGAGAAAATCAGCATATGAACAGAGACTATCCCTTGTTAAAAAGCTTTTTGAGAAATCTTATCCAGCAATTCTTTTTTTTTTTTTTAATATTTATTTATTTATTTATTTACAGAGAGAGAGAGATAATGTGGAGGTGAAGGGCAGAGAGAAAATCTCAAGCAGACTCCCCATTGAGTGTGGAGCCGATGCCAGGACCCTGAGATCATGACCTGAGCGAAACCAAGAGTCGGCTGCTTAACTGACTGAGCCACCCAGGCACCCCTCATCCAGCAATTCTTGTTTAAAATTTAATGGCTAGAACTATAACATGGCTCCTATAAATGAAAGAAAGTTGGGAAAGATGAGAATTTTAAAATAGGAACACAGCAATCGCTTCTCGGCATTTTGGCTAAGATAAAGTGTAAAATAGGAACACAGCAACCCTATGGAGAAAGGAAGAATTGATCAATTCTGTCTTCCATATTTAATATATTCTAAGACTGTATCTGTGGTTCCCCACTCTGCCACGTCAAATGGTGCCTCTCCCTCTGCAAGTACATATGTAAAACTGCCCCTTTATTAACTTAAATTGAAATTAAGAAGAGTGAAATATCGATATTAATATTTTTAAAAATTAGCTGCAATGACTTCTTTGAACTTGACTTTCTTCATACAGGCAAAACAGATGACAGTAATTATAACACATGGTTGTCTGTTCTGACTTTAAATATATGATATACTTTGAGGTGCTTAACACTGTACTTGGTAGACAGTATGTTTCCAATAAATGCCTCCTCTAGTTATTATCATTACGATTAGTACCAAACACATGGTACTGTATATCTCTTAAATTTTTGTTTTATTTTACAAAGCTTTCTTCCTTTTTTAGCTATAAAACCCTTGAAGATCTTCTATAAAACTTGGAAATGAGAGCTCAAGTCTATTCCATCCTGCTTATGCTGAAGATAGACCTTTTTCTAGAGAGAAGACGTAATCTGTCAACCCAAGAAAATAGAACCTAAAGATTTTAATGCTCAACAGGTAGAGACTGAAAACCAACTCTTCGGAGCTACAGTAATCACATGCTTTCAATAAAAGGACCTCAAGACAGAAACACCTTCTCTATTTTGTCCCTCACACTAGAATATACATTTTTTTTTTAAGATTTTATTTATGTATTTGACAGAAAAGAGACAAAGCAAGAGAGGGAACACAAGCAGGGGGAGTGGGAGGGGGAGAAGCAGGCTTCCCGCGGAGCAGGGAGCCTGATGGTGGGGCTCAATCCCAGGATCCTGGGATCATGACCTGAGCCAAAGGCAGACGCTTAACAACTGAGCCACCCAGGTGCCCCTAGAATATACAGAGTCTTCTATGATCAATCAAAAATGTGCCAATCTGATTTTTTTCCTTCTTATACTGAAAGACATGGGTCATGGAAGATGGGCCTCTTCCTGGTCCTAAATGGCCAGCCAAGATGTCCAGTAAAAGATCTGCTCTGGTTTTGAGCCACAAGGCAGTTATACCTGTGGGTGCAAGAGGATGCTGCTCTCTAACCATATGGGATGGACTGGGCTTGGTGAAGCCTTCAGGCCTTTGTTGCATGTGCGCACGTACTTACCCTTGGAAGGATACCTGTGTCTATCTCATCATTTTTTATTATCTCCTCAAATATAGAGGTGGTTGGTTCCAACCACCTGATTATTGGTGCTGAACATTTATCCTTAAGAGAATCTCCTCTGATTTTCACAATGAATAAGAAATCTGCTTTCTAATCATTCTTAGAAACCTTCATTTGATATTTAACACTGAGTCTTGTGATTAAAAAAACGAACAATAACCACCACAGATGAAGTTACTTTAAGCAGAATCCTTTCTGCAGATTTATCTCTTTATTCTCCTAAAGCTCATACAAATAGTAAATAGTTTGAAATTAGAATAAACATTACTTTAAATAAATACTTCTGTTTTATATTTTTAAAATGTCCTGTTGCTCTAAAAATGATTGAAAATCACTGGTGTAAATCATATATTTGATTCAGAAACTCAAAAGTTTTCCTTTGAACATTAAAGTCAACTGAAAGTACAGATATTTCTGGAGGAAAAAATAACCCTTTATTTTAGCAAATATATCTATTATTTAAAAAAAATGTATTTGTTTTGGTGTGGAAAGAACACGTAGAATGAGATCTACATCTTAACAGGCTTTCAAGGGTACAGCACAGTATTGCTAGCTACAGGATCCGGATATCAGACCCTCAGAACTTCTTTATCCTGCATAACTAGAATTTTATACACACTGATCAGCACCTCTCCATTCCCTTCCCCCAGCGTCTGGCAACCACCATTCTATTCTTTGCTTTGATGAGTTCTATTATTTTAGATATATCATAAGTGGGGTCATAGTATTTGTCTTTCTGTGACTGTCTAAGCAATATACATTTTTGACTATTAAATAATGCCTCAGTGTACATGTCTGTCGTTTGTTTTTCTAGCTGATATCTTATATATAAAACATTTACATTTGATACATTACTTTCTCCTTTTTTCTGATAAATAAGTGCACTTTAAAAAGTGCATCTGTTTCCTGAACCAGAGTCGGTCACTGTAAATATCAGTGTACAACACCTCAAATGGTGAAATGGCAGGTGTAAAAAGCAAATGAACCCTTATTTGTTTCACTTAAATGTTTATGAGAAAGAACACTGCACGCTTGGTGTGCCAATGCCTTGTTCCCTTTACAGAGATGTGTTTCAACCAAATAATCATTAAGTGTTCTGCTCAACTGTTCCAGTTCCCAACACATGTTCCTAGTTTGTTGGAGCTCTGCATCCTAAGCTATGTACTGAGATCCAGCCTACCCACACTGCCACTGTGTGACCATGTTGTCAGATAAATTGGTCCCTAACCATTAAGAGACCTAAGGGAATTTAAGTCTTAAAGCTTTACTCAGTCATGCAGAATAAAGATCATAAAAAGGCCCAAAAGCTTTAATATGTAGCTTTGAAAATAATCCTTTTAGGTGTGTTAGTATTTCTCCATCACCAGCTAAATTTTTTTTGTTGCACACTTTCATGCTAAAATAAATAAACAAAAGTGGGATCATCCAGAGAACTCTGCAGGCATTAAATTTAAACTTCTTTATCAAATTTAATACTACATTCTGCTTTAAAAAAGGAACATATACAACACTATGATCCCCTTTATCATTTTAAACAGAAATATTTGCATAGATAAGAGCCTGTACCTACTATAAGATAACCTGATATGTCAAACTCGTCTATAAAGATCTCATTAGGTGGTTACCATTATCTCTTGGGTACAAGGTTGATCTTGGGGGTAGGAATTCTCTAGAGTAAAAGTATATTTAGGCGAAACATGACATGGGGGCTTCTGAGGTATACAGTACCAGTATCCATGTTTGGACTGAAAAACAAGAAATTCCTTGGAAATTCCAGCAGGGAAGGATGGAATACAAGGAAATAGCTACTTACAAACTGTCAGAAGAACTGAAGGAAAGGTCTGGGAAAGTCACCTCTTGCTCTTACTCTTGTCATCTGCAGACTTCCAAATTAGAGCAAAGCACCACATATGGCAGAGCTGAGGTCAACAGTTTGCTTGGGAGCACTGTGGGCGCCTTGAGTACCTCATGCCTGCCCAACTCCTCTCTCCATGCTTTGCTGTGACTGGAGAAAGATGGCTTCTGTCTTCAGCCATCCAAACCTCATGCAAGGAACCCCACTGGGGGAATCTAAACCAAAAAAGTGTCTGGCAAAGGATTCTGGGAAACATGATTCCCAGGCTTCCTCTGGACATACAGTGGAGAGTGGGGGAGTGTGCGGGCTCATGTAGTGTTACCAACAGACAGTGGGGGCATCTCAACACACATATGTCAAGTCCTGACCACACTGCTCGACACATAGCAGAATGTGAAACACAGTGGTGCAGTGGTTAGTGATACTCGTGCTAAGTATCTCCCCCACGTTCTACCTTTATGACGTTGGGCAAGTTATGCAATTTGTCTGAGATTTATTTCCTCTTCCGTAAGAAGATATTGTTATCTGCCACATTGTGTGGTTGGAATATTTACACACTTAGCACGGTGTTTGAACACACAGGAAGATATCTACAATTGTTCCTCCTCTAAAGCCATATATTTCAACTGCAGTTTAAGCTACACCTCCTTCAATATTTGCAGGAATTTTGCTGCTGTGGGTAAGCCCTCCTCCCCTTCATGTTCTTTGTCAACATTTTGCAGCTCAGCTCTGCCACCTTTTCTAGCTACTCTGGTCAGATCAACACAATGCAAACACAGAAGGGTAAGAGGGGGCACCTGGGTGGCTCAGTCGGTTAAGTGTCCGACTCTTGATTTGCGTTCAGGTTGTGATCTCAGGGTCCTGGGATCTGAGCCCCACACACTGGCATGGAGTCTGCTTGAGATTCTCTCTCTCCCTCCCCCTCTGCCCTTTCCCCTCAACCCCAGCTCGGCTCTCTCTCTCTTGCTCTAAAAAAAGAAAAAGAAAAATAGAAAAATATTTTACAAAAGGGCAATAGAGTGGATGTTGTCAAAGCAGTGGACTGAGAAATCTCATCTAAGAAAGACAGAATAGAATAAAAGGGCTAATGGATAGGGAAATTGTTAATTATGGTGGGTTTTCAGAGTGGCTGAAGAATAATTCCATGAAAATATGTGTATGGACAACAAAGAAGAGAGGAGGTTGTATCCGAGAGGCTCTCCAGAACACACTTGCTTAAAATCATCATGAATAACTCCTGAAAGGTCATTTAAAAACACCATTCTCTGCCCTCCACAGAATAAACTAAACTAATATTAAAACTTTCAGTCATCTGTAGCCTACTAGAATCTCAGATCTAATCCTAGGTGTGGACACTTTTTGGGGGAGTCAGCTACCAGTGCTTAAAATAATTATTTGCTATTCATGGTTTTAGAGAATTTAGGAACCATTATCTTTTTGAAACACATCCTCCTAGAATGATATCTAATATCTTTAATATTTTGGTATTGAATGTGCTTAATATGTATTCCCTCCCCTAAAAAGAGAAAAATTCTGTCTGTTCTGAAACAGTGATCTTTTATCCAATGTAGCCTAAAAGGCCAGTTGAAAAGATTAATTATATAAGATATGTGATCAAATATCTACATTAACAGTAATAATAAGACTCATAAAAGCTTAAAAAAGAACGAGTCAATGATATTTATAGTCAGCATTATGATTTGTACATCATACTGATTAGCATATGAAATAACAGAATGAATAGAAATGGAGTATACTGAAACTAAGTCATGTAAAAGATATTTTGATGTTTGAATATCCAAGTAAGTGGGTTTTTTCATTGTCTCATTCCCATTATTCAGTGCTCCTCCATGTACCTGGAACCGTTATGGAGAATATTAATTTAATATTCTGCGTTCATTAGAATGCAGTTTAGTTACCTCAAATCACAAGACAGATCAGCTGTTCTCTAGACTACAGGTAGAAATGAGAGGACAAGATAATTCTTATTGTGTGGATGTATGAAATAAATAAATATGCAATAAGAGGAAGACCAATAAAGGTTATTATTCACATTGAAGAAAACCAGTGATGACTGATTTCAAAGTCTAGATAGGTATTTGGTGCCCTGTGTTGGAAAGAACAACTGTAAGAGAAAAATACTGGAGATAGTACAAACACATTGAAATTGAATATGGAATTACATATGCCTGTAACATCGTTTTCTGGTGTCAAGCTGCATAAAATTTATTCTCTTCAGAAAAATTTCCCAGAACCCTCAAGTTTTAACATTTTTCAGCATTGCCAGTGAGTTAACACTTGCTGGATCCTTTTTAAATACTAATTTCAGAAGGAAAACTTTTGTTCATTTGCTACAGCAGAATAACCCCAATACTTAATTTTAAATAAACTGTAGATTTAAGTGTATTTATTTTATTGCCATTAAACCCCGTTACCAACAAGCTAGCCAAAGAAGAAGGGCTGGTTCACTGTTCATTTATGTCCAGCTTATGTGTCTGTGACCTAGTTCTCAAAGTCACTTTATACATCTAAGCTAATGGGGCAAGACTGCTGCTTGCATAGAGAATTCAGAATCAGTAGAGATGTGTTCTAAAAATACACTTTCCAACATCACACACACACAACATACAAGCACGCATATGCCCACTTTTTCTTCATTTTGCATATGATTCCACAATTGTATAGAAACTTCTACGGTAACCTGGTAAATTGCTGTTTTCAGTTAACTAAGGTCAAATCTTGGCTAATGGTGGATCCACACTGACCAATCAGTGCAAATGTCTAATTGATTAGAAAAATTTTGGTCATTGCTCTGTTCTAGAGTTTCCGAGTATAGTATCAGTCCCCATAGGGTAATACCTAAGAGACTTAAGTTGGCAGATTTCACACCGAGTGTTGTTGAAGTCACTACAGAAAAGGAATTGCATTTAGTGTCTGTGAAAGCTAACATGCCAAGCAGATGAGTGAAATTTCAGTTCTTTTCTCTTCATGCATTATTAACTATCTTTCTGTTGTTGTTTTTCTAGATGTTCTTGCCGTCCTCTTTCAAATTATAGTACTTGGTTACTTCACAAATTACAGCTCTATTTATGTTGAAATACCAGTGTTTTATGCGACTCTTGGCATGGGTATCATGGTGATGTTTACAAGTCCAGGCAGAAGAATGAGGAAAGATACACACAAAACAAGCCATCAAGTATACTTGGAGAGTCTCTGACATTGAAGAGAAGCAGAGAAACTTGGAAGGTGCTGTATGTGAAGCTGGGAAACTCGGATCATAAGTGCTCACTGCTGGAGCCAAGTAATTAATTCAGAGAGAATGAAGAACTCTTAGAAACAGAGGTATGATTAGAAGATAACTATTACAATTTGTATTACTCTTTGTATTTTTTTAAAGTACCTCATGAAGATGGATTTTGGAACTGAAAGTTAAATTTGTATATTTAAATCTAAGTGCATTATATTTGTAGCAAGTTCATGTTCATATGAAAAATGGTATTTACATAAAAAAATTGTAGCAACCAGAGATTAAGTATGTAATAAGTATATTTTAAATGTATTAATTATACTTCATTCCTTTGTATTTGATTTACTTTACTTTGATTCTTTCTGTGCTCATTCTGGTTAGTTAAGCGTATTTTGCTACTCAGGTGACTTAGTGATCTCAAGGGAGAAAAACCACATTTTAATCATAGTTCTGCGTATGAAGAAATTGAAGTTTATTTTGGAATCTACACATTTTCTCTGTACAGAATTCACTATTTCTTTGCCATAATGGGCTTTTTTTCCTGCCTTATTTTTCCTAGTATCAATGGTTTTAGCAAGCTATAAATCATATATCATAAAATCCATCCTTCTGAAGTTCACAGTTTTTAGTACATTCACAAAGTTGTGCAACCATAACCACTAATTCCAAAACAACTTCATCCCCCCAAAGAACTCCCAATGACAGTTCCCTCCCCCAGCCCTTGGCAACCACTAATCTATTTTCTGCCTCTCTAGATCTGCCTATTCTGGACATTGCATATAAATGAATCATAAAGTATGTGGCCCTCAAGTCTGGCTTCTGCTACTTGGCACAGTGCTTCCCCAGTTCATCCATGTGGGTGCACGGGTCAGCACCTCAATCCCTTTCATGGCCGAATGACATTCCATTATCCACCCCACCAGGTACCACGTTTTGTTCACGCATTCATCACCTGGTGGCTTTTATGAATAATGCCTCTATGAACACTTACATACAAGTTTGTCTCTGAACATGTCTTTAATCCTGTTGGGTATATACTAGTTGTGAAAATGCTGGGCCATCTGGTATCTCCATATTTAACATAGTGAGGAACTGCCGAATTATTTTCCAAAGTGTCTGCACCTATTCTCATCAGCAATGCATGAATCCTCACCAATACTTGTTATCTGTTCAGTATTAACATTTTACACACTAAATTTTCACACACCTTTGCCTTCTTTATTTTAACTTTATGTCTTTCCATATTTTTCCTCAGTGAATACAAGTCTCCTCCACCTTCAATAGCTGTGTGTACACTTCACAATAGGTAAGCTCTTTAGTTAGTACCTTAGATTGTACCACTGAATATTCACAACAACCTAATATGATAACTGTTATCAGCTCTGGTTTGTAGATGAGAAACATTATGCAAAGGCCTCAAAAACTTTCCCAAGAACACACAGGTATTCTGTGGAAAAGCCTCTATTTAAACCCATGAGCTTTTGGAGCCCATGTTTTAATGTCCACCTCATATTCTCACATTTTCATTATTTCCCTGCAATTTTCTTTCTGTAATGATTCTTTTCCTGTTGATAAGCAACCCCGTTAACACTCCATACCACTTCCCTGACATCCCTGTGGGACTGAGAGTCACCCTCAGAGCTATGAACCTGGGTCTTCTGGACCCACAGAGCTTGAGGGCAGGAGGAGGGGCTTTCTTCCAAACGGGCCTGGAGGAGGGTCTCTCAGCCCTGATGGGCACTGGCTATTAACCCAGAGGCAGAATGGGAAATGGACTCTGGTCCACATGACAAAATGTTCTATGCAAATTCTGTGTACCTTAGGCAAATGAAGTGTGATTGTCATAAAAATTAGTATTTGCCTCCAAAATACGTTTTCACATTGTAGATGTCAATTAAAATATTTAAAAATGAATTCTCTTTTGGGGAAGATAATAATTATATTTATTTTTGTTGAGAACTTATTATATGTGATATTTAAATATTTTGCATAAATTTTTTCCTTTTCTCAGGTCAGTTTGTTATAACATTTTACATGCTCAAAAACCGAAGTGTGAAGAGATTACAGGATTTGCCCAAATCTCATAGCTCAAAGTGGCCAAGATGGGACTTAATATCAGATCTCTGTGACTATGAAATCCATGCAAAATTATGAATAAGAGAGACATGATTAGACTTAGCACTGTAATTACCTGGGGGTGGAACTGGACACATTTTTGTCATTTTTGGGGGGTTTTTCTTTCTTTTTACTATTTAGTTGGAATCATTTTGGGGCCTAAACAGTATAGAAAATAGTGAACTTTCTAAGTATGAATGTTTTCAGATGTTATTTTGTGAAAAATAATAACTATGCTGCACAGGGTCATCTTAGCCGTTATTTATCAGGAAAGTAAAAGAGCACAATACAATCCTGATTGTTGTTCTGGGGCATTGCTAATGTAATTTTGATTGTGTCTCTTTCAATAGAAATCAAAAAGTGCCAATGAATGGCATAAAAAACATCTATCCTTGAAAAATTAATGGATCTGAAAATGAATCCATCTTGCATTCATCTAAATTCATTGTTTTGATATTTTTTATTAATCACAAATAGAAGAAAATAAGGAACATGTGTAAGCTCTATATAAGTTTCTTTTTGAGCTGAATAGTTTAGCAAACTTAGAAAGAAAAGTTGGATAAAGCAACCATGAAAATAGGCCTGATGCTTTGAAAAATTAAGCTTTTATATGTCAGTTCCTGAATTTACTTAACCTCTAAATAGTCATTATTTTTTAAATACCTGACAGAGTAATTTCAACTGTGAAATTTCCCAACCAGTGAACCCACTTCTACCCAACTCTCCAAAATATGGAGACGAACATGTTTGCTAACTAGACATTTTGCCATCTAAAGATGCTAATACAGTGACATGTTTTCTTAAAGGAAGTACTACAGATGACACAAAAATATTTTATACAATAAGGAGAATTGATCCCAATTTGAATAGTCAGCCTAAGTCAGATACTTTTGTTTCTGAGTGGTGAGGAACTTTATTGTAACCTGCCTTCTCTGTGCAGATTGGCAACTAGGATTGATTCAGCATTTCTTTTGTCTTTTTTTTTTTTTTTTAAGATTTTATTTTTTTATTTGACAGAGAGAGACACAGCGAGATAGGAAACACAAGCAGGGGGAGTGGGAGAGGAAGAAGCAGACTCCCCACGGAGCAGGGAGCGTGATGCGGGGCTCTATCCCAGGACCCTGGGATCATGACCTGCACCGAAGGCAGGCACTTAAGGACTGAGCCACCCAGGTGCCCCTCTTTTGTCTTTTAAAGATAAGAGATTTTCTTATTTTGCAGAATCATTCTACACTGAATTGCTTGTCATTTGTTCATCGATAAAAGTGAGATTCTAGGGGTGCCTGGGTGGCTCAGTCGTTAAGTGTCTGCCTTCGGCTCAGGTCATGATCCCAGGGTCCTGGGATCGAGTCCCACATCGGGCTCCCTGCTCCGCAGGAGGCCTGCTTCTCCCTCTCCCACTCCCCCTGCTTGTGTTCCCTCTCTCGCTATCTCTCTCTCTGTCAAATAAATAAATAAAATCTTTAAAAAAAAAAAAAAAGTGAGATTCTAAGTGTTAAGAACTAACTCTGGAATAGTGGAAGTTCTCCATGTTAGCAGTGTTCTTAAGGGCAACACTAAAATCATACAATACTATACATGAGTTGAATGTTTATATATAAGCTTTTGGTTTACTTTTTGTTTCAATTTGCATGGGGCATGATAATAATTTTGTATTTTGGTATTTACATTTTGATGTTGATATATCACCAGTGTAAAACAGCCAATATAGTTATACACAAATGAACATTTACTATCTCAGTCACAGATGAAACATATTTTTAAGCATATTTTCTATATGCCACAGTAAAGGAGAAGGACAATGAATGATATGGATCACGTAGAAGAAATGCTGAAACACCACATTAGTTCTGTGGTAAATATATTAATCTGCCGTGATGTAAAGCTTTACAGTAGTAAAGCATATTCACCTCTTAGTCACTTTTATATAAAGTAGATGGAATTACAGAAACTCAAATTCAAACATCTACGTTCCCTGATGAATTTTAATTTCTATAATATAAGCCTGAAATAAATAGGACAGACGCTTGAGCCAAACCCCATATCATCATATAATATTTATTTATAATATCTCTTAGAGGGTATAAAATTCTGTATTTGAAATGGTCAGTTATTATATGTATCTTCTGAATTTATGTTTTATGTCATGCATTTTGGATATGGAATGTACTTTCTGTATCAAACATCACTATTTAAACATAGCACTCATTTCAAACCAAGCAATACAATGTTTAAAGCAGTTGTCATGTAATCAGAAAGATATTTAAAATCACAAACGAGAAGGAAATATTAATAAACTCAAACTGAAAACCATTAAGAGTAAAATTTCATATACTTATTTTCATATGTTTATTAATTTTGATAAAATAAACCCTAGTTATCAAAATGTTCCAGGCAACTGAAAGGAGTGGCGATGTAAAGTGGTAGATGCACACATTTCAGTTTAGAACTGGAATTGACATTTGAGTATATATTAGTTTTCATTAATATTAAGGGTAGAGTGATGTCTGAAGAGGAGCAGAATTTGCCACCCCAAATATTCCTCTTTAGCATAAGAATGACTTTAGCCTCATTATTTTTAAGAAATAGCAGACACAGCAGAAGCTTTGAAACACCAAGTAGAAGGTACCCTTTTGTAAGAGCCATTTACATTTACAGGCATACCTCATTTTATGGTGTTTTCCTCAACTGCATTGTGCAGACACTTAGTTTTTTACAGATGGAAGATCCTGCATCAACAAGTTTTTGGCACCATTTTTCCAACAACATTTGCTCATTGTGTCTCTGTATCACCTTTTGGCAATTATTGAGCATTTCCAAACTTTGTCATTATTACATCTGTTCTGCTGATCTGTGATCAGTGATCTCTGATGTTGCTATTGTAATTGTTTGGAGGTTCCATGAAATGCACCCACACAAAATGGCAAAATTGACCAATAACTGTGTGTGTGTTCTGACTGCTCTACTTATCAGCCGTTCCTCTCTCTTTCTCCTGGGACCTCCGTATTCCCTGAGACACACCAATATTGAAATTAGGCCAATTAGTAACACTGCAATAATGGGCTCTCAGTGTTTAAATGAAAGGAAGAGTCATATGTCTCTCACTTTAATCACAAGCTAGAAATGAGTAAGTTGAATGAGGAAGGCATTTCTCCAAAGCTGCAACAGGCTGAGGGCCAGGCCTCTTGCAGCAAACATTAGCCAAGTTGTGAACGCAAAGGAAAAGTTCTCGACGGACATTACAAGTGCTACTCCAGTAAACACATGGATGATAAGGAAGCAAAACAGCCTTATTGCTGATGTGGAGAAAGTGTCAGTGGTCTGCATAGAAGGTCAAAGCAGCCACACCATTCCCTCAGGTCAAAGCCTAACCCAGAGCAAGGCCCTGACTCTCTTCAGTTCTGTGAAGACTGAGAGGGGAGGACGCTGCAGAAGGAAAGTCTGAAGCCAGCACAGGTTGGTTCATGACGTAGAAGGAAAGAAGTCGTCTCCATAATATAAAGGTGCCAGGTGAGGCCGCAGGTGCTGATGGAGAAGCTGCAGCAAGTTCTCCAGAAGATCCAGCTGAGATAATTCAGGAAGGTGGCTACACTGAACAACTATTTTCTATGTAGATGAAACAGCCTTCTACTGGAAGAAGATGCCGTCTGGGACTGTCATAGCTAGAGAGGAGAAGTCAGTGCCTGGCTTCAATGCCTCAAAGGACAGGCTGACACTCTCGTTAGGGCCAATGCAGCTGATGACTTTAGGTTGAAGCTAATGCTCATTTACCGTTCCAGACACCCTAGGGCCCCTAAGAATCATGCTAAATCTCCTCTACCTGTGCTCTAGAAAAGGAACAACAAAGCCTGGATGACAGCACATCTGTTCACAACATAGTTTACTGAATATTTTGAGCCAAACTTTGAGACCTACTGCTCAGAAACAACGATTCCTTTCAAAATCGACTGCTCACTGATGATGTACCTGGTCACCCAAGAGCTCCCAGTGAAGATGTACAATGAGAGCAATGTTTTCATGCTTGCTAACACAGCATCCATTCTGCATCCATGGATCAAGGAGTCATTTCAACTTTCAAATCTTATTATTTAAGAAATACATTTCATAAGGCTACAGCTACCATAGATGGTGATTCCTGTGAGGAATCTGAGCAAATTAAATGGAAAACCTCTGGAAAGGATTCACCATTCCAGATGTCATTAAGAACACTTGTGACTCGGGGCACCTGAGTGGCTCAGTCGTTAAGCGTCTGCCTTCGGCTCAGGTCATGATCCCACGGGTCCTGGGATCGAGCCCCACCTTGGTCTCCCTGCTCAGTGTGAAGCCTGCTTCTCCCTCTCCCACTCCCCCTGCTTGTGTTCCTGCTCTCACTCTCTCTCTCTCTCTGCCAAATAAATAAATAAAATCTTAAAAAAAAAAAAAAGAACACTTGTGACTCATGGGAAGAGATCAAAATATCAACATTCACAGGAATTTGGAAGAAGGTGATTCCAGCCCTCATGGAGGACTGTGAGGGGTTCAAGACTTCAGGGGAGGAAGTCACTACAGATGTGGTAGGAACAGCATGAGAATTAGAATCAGAAGTGGGGCCTGAAGATGGGATTGAATCTCTGCCATCTCATGATAAAACTTGAATGGACGAGTTGCCTCCTATGGATGAGCAAGGAAGTGGCTTCTGGAGAGGAGTCTATTCCTGGTGAGGATGCTGTGGAGATTATTGAAACAACAACAAAGGATTGAGAATATTACATAAACTTAGTTGGTAAGACAGCAGCAGGGTTTGAGAGGATGGACACCAATTTTGAGAGAAGTTCTACTGTGGGTAAAATGCTATCAAACAGCATCATATGCTACAGAGAAATTGTTCATGAAAGAAGAGTCAATCGATGCAACAAACTGCACTGTTGTCTTATTCTAAGAACTTGCCACAGCCACCCCAACCTTCAGCAGCCAGCACCCTGGTTGGTCAGCACCCACCAACATCGAGGCAAGGCCCTCTACCAGCAAAAAGGTTACGACTCACTGAAAGCTCAGATGATAGTTAGCATTTTTTAGCAATAATGTAGTTTTAAATTTAGGTACTTTTTTTTTAGACATATGCTGTTGCACACTTAATAGATTGCAGTATAGCATAAATACAACATTTTATGCACTGGGAAACCAAAAAAATCATAACTCACTTTATTGTAATGTTTTATCTTGGTGGTCTAGAACTGAACCCACAATATCTCTAGAACTGAACCCACAATATCTCCCAGGTGTGCCTCTACTGGGGAAATCTCCATTTGTAAGTGTCTCTTTCTCTGTACCAGGAAGAGAAGGATGATTAAATCTTTAGAATCTCTTACCAGTGGAGGAGGCACCAGGCACCAACCTAGCTTTGCTTAACAACCATACATCCTTGTTACTTGTTACTGTGCTTTTCCTGGTAACCTTCCATTAACAGGCTTATCTCCTCCCTCCCCTGCCCCTCCACCTGCATATCTTTCTTTTGTCATTAGCGGAGGGTAGTATTGAAGGGAGTGGTTTGGGCCATTCTGAGAAGCTACTCAGTGTTCCTGGGTATCTCCATGTACACAGAAGGTATGTATGTCATTATAATTCTGTTTGTTTTCCTCCTGTTAATCTATTATTACGGGGGGTGGGGGGGAGGGGTCACAGCCAAAAACCTAGACGGATAAAGGGAAAACTATTTTTCCTCCCCTATGAGTACGATTAGAAAGGATGAAATGATAGTCATTGTAAATTATTAATGACAAATGGCAAATCAAGACAAATGTCCAAGGCCAGGAGTGCCTCAGTCTGCTGCTTTGTGTTTCAATATGCTCTTGTCTCATATTTCTCAGCAAGTCACTACTTAGGTGTGGCAAAACAGTCTCTATATCTTTTCTTCTATCATCCCTAGTATTAGTGCATTATTTCTATGGGCGCATGTACTCATTCTGCTATTTTTATAGCATTATTTTTATATTAAGACACAGAATTTTTTAAAAGATGAAATTTGAGAAAGAAGAAACATCTCTATTAAAATAAAAACTTACCAAATGTTGCATTGATTCAGGTCTCTCAAGAAGCAGATATGCCGAGATAGAATTCTTCAAGCAAGAGTTTTGTTGGGGAGCAGTGCCTGTGAAGGACTGAAGAGGAGAGAGAGGGAAGTTAGGAGCAGCACCTATCCCACAGTGCAGGTCTGATAGCTCAGAAAGGAGAGAAGAACGAAAGAAGGGTTGAGCAGATAAAAGTCTGAGACCCTGGTGCAGTTCCAAGAGTGTCCCCCAAATTGGTGGGGGCAGTAGCTGGACTGGTTGGGAAATGGGAATCCATGCCTGTGGAACCCATTCATAGTTTCTATCTTTGCTGTCATGATCACTTCCTTCATGGGCCACCATGCCAGTTCTGGGGTAATATTGACAAAGGTGGCTAATATCTTCTTGGGAGTTCAGTGTTTCTTCCATTGTGGATGTTTAATATATAACACAAAAATCTTGACTCCTTACACCTATTTATATGTGTTCATAGACATGCTTCTACCCCTGGCTTTGTCTCTGCTCTTTATTGTATATGACTAACTGTTCAAGCCACAGGACACTTGCCAGGGCTCACTCTCTCTGTGTGTGTGTGTGTGTTAGGAGCAATTAGCATCCTTTCCAATCCTTAGTCAACCAGAAAATCCCATTTTCCAGAATGAATTTTCTTGCATTTTGAAATGCAGAACATGATTATTTTAGTTTCGTGAGGTGTCAGTTTTCTCCTAAAGTTGATAACATAAATAGAAAAGTAATAGAAAAGATAAATTGTTTATTTACATATTACCATTTTCTTGAAGGGATATATTTATTGAAGATCTGTATGTAGGTTTTTTTTTTCATTTTACCTCAAGATAAAGAGTTTTTAAATGATAAATTTTAATATTAAAGTTTTATTACCAAATGGGACTGTTAAACTTTATTTATCAGTTTCTATACTTAGACTTTCCAATTGATTTTACACAACTATATATTTTATTATGATGTCCAAATTGCCTCTTCTCAGATAGGCAATGTTTGTTCTTGACAGAACGTGGATAAATGTTGCTTGGTTCATTCATCTTTAAGCTGTTTTATACTTGGACAAAGGGAAAAGGTAAAGAAATACTTTCTGTTTCAGTTTTTGTTACAGAATCCTATGTGCCAACATTCTTGTTTCCGCTACTGCAACAGAAACGGAGTACTTGACAGGCAGGTGTTGTTAGCTGACTTTATTTCTTAGTGGATGCCACAACAGGCTGTCCCTATGAATATTCTATCTTTGCAATGCACTCATTGTGATCTTACAAATAAACCAACATGAAAGAAATATACAAGTCACAGGTTGTGCCCTATCCAGGGGAGAGGCTCTCTGGAACTGATCCCCAGAGGTTCCCTGACAGGTGTGCTCCTCAGGTGTTCACAAGCCTTTCCTAGAAGAGGAATCTGGGCGGTACATTTCCTTGTCTACCACTGACGGTTTCATAAGGAGGAATTGCTAGCTAAAAGCATAGCAGAGACTGCTAGCTGGCTCTCCAGGAGTCATAAGATTAATTCAACCTTTTTTTAAAACTACATTTTCCAGCCTCTCATTCACAACCCTGCAGTGAAGTTCCAGCCAGTATGTACAGACACAGATGGAGACTGTAGGGTGTGACTTCAAGTAAAGCAAAAGCAGGGCTAGAGGTCGGTCAGTATCTGCAGAGAATGGTCGAGCCGGAAAACAGAAGGGAAGCGAGGTCCCTGGTGACATCATGGTTTACATGTATTAACACTGACTGCTTCTAGACTTCTTCCCAGAAAAAACTAAATTCCTCATTTGCTTAAACACTGTTGGGAGAACTTTGAAGTTAAATTCCATTACCAATGGATGCAAAGGATTGTACATTTCACATTTTGATGATTATTACTGAAATTTTCTCAAAAAGGGACATGTTAGTGTGCAGCCCACCACTGCTGCTAAAAGGTATTTTCACCTCTTACTTTCACTAATACTTAATATCATCAACACTTTAATCTGATAGTAAGCTGGGGAAAAGATTTTTATTTTCTTTTCCCAGTGTTGTTTGGAATTGTCTTTCTGATCAGCACTGAAGCTAGAGATTTTTATTTTACTAGTCACATTTATTTCTCTTTTATGAATTGCCTGCTCTAATAATTTTTCTTGCATGATTTGTCTTTTTCGTTCTATTTTTAAGAAGTTCTGAAATGCTTTGTTATGATTTTGAGCAAATTCATTATACAACTAGATAGTGTTCCTAGGCTTACTTTGAGACTCTCAAGATGTTGTTATTCAAATTTGTGATTAGTCAAATTACAAGAATGTGTTACTAACACGTTCAGTTATTTCAGAATAAGAGTGAAAGTTAGGAATATCACGATTTAACACTGCATGTATTTCCTCCAGTAAATAAAGGGGAAAATGTGAGATATGCTCTGCAAAATCTTTCCTCCAACCGTTAAAAGTATTTTGGACTACAAGTTTAGTTCATACCTCCTGGAATAATAAGAGATTGTAGAAAAACAATAACCAGAGGGACAGGTTTTCTTAGAGGAAGATTTTTTTCATTTGGGTTTACATTGTTCTGTCCTGTTCACACCCTTGGGGAACTTATAGATGTTTTATTTGTCTCCAAAAATACTTAATAGAATCTTACAACCCTCTTTTTCAGTGATAAAATAGAAATAAAATAAAAATAAAACCAGCTAAACAAAAAGAAATACTTATTTCAAAGGAGCAGAAATAAGAACAATAACTTGGACCTTTTACTCAAGAATAGAAAAAGAAGAAACACTTTGCTTTTTGGATCCAGCATGATCTAGAAATCAAAGCCTAACCAGGATATTTAAAGAAAAGAAAATTACAGACGAAATTCTTATGTACATAAGTGCAAAAATCCTAAAGACCTGTTGGCAAACTGGAGCTGGTGGTTTTAAAATAGAAATAAAACATCATAATTGAGATTTAGTTTCTGAAATGAAAGATTGGTTCAACATGGGAAAACGTATCAATATTTTTACCACATAATCAGATAAAAAGAGGGATAAGAGGAATGCTCATATTAAGAGATGCAGAAAACACGAATATGAGCTCATGCTTTGTTTAATGTAGATATAGCTTGTTGCATACATAATAGTATAGATTTAACTATATGGGTTAGTTGAGATATATATATATAAAATATATATATATATATATATATATATTATATATATATATATATCTCGGCTTACAGAGCAAGGATATATACATATATATATGTAACTATCATCACATCTATCATATATCTATCACCCAGATCTTGTTTTCAAAATGCAGCTATCCAATTAAAAGGAACAGGAACTAGAACTCCTTGGAGATAGGGGTAATTCTAAGACTGGGTCAGAAGAAACATACAAGATGAGCCTGAAGCATCTTATAGAGTTAAAAAGTCAGAATAGGTTTAAAAAACACACAGGATATGTCAAAGAGACACAAACAAAAGAGCTCCCAATGACCAAAGCTGGGACAATTTGAGAAACAAAATAAAGTATGTAGTATTAGATTATAACCCAAAATATAAAACAAATATCCAGGGTTCTACAGTAATATAAATAAATGATTGAATCAATGAATAAATGGGAGAGAATAGCCAGCTTTCCCATGTAGAAGAATCCAAAATAATTTATGTAGATACTGCC
The DNA here is from genome assembly GCF_964656455.1 of Halichoerus grypus. Taxonomy (NCBI): domain Eukaryota; kingdom Metazoa; phylum Chordata; class Mammalia; order Carnivora; family Phocidae; genus Halichoerus; species Halichoerus grypus. The sequence goes on from NC_135718.1 coordinate 84,376,430, forward strand.
CCTTAAGTCAGTGAAGTATAACTCTCCACTCTAAGTGTGGGCTGAATATAGTGACTTTCTTCCAAGAGTACAAAATGGAAATGGGGAACAAAAAGATTTTAAAAGCTTTACCATTGAAAAGCCTGACAAGCACTACTTAGTCAGATGGTCAAAGTCTACATCAACAGCAATTAAGTCATATTGATAGTAGTTACTTTGATATGATGTAATGAAAATGGTACCTTACCTCTGTGGTCTTCCTCCCCAAACCCACAGCCCCAGTATAATGATGAAATCATCTGACAAATCCCAATTGAGGTACATTCTATAAAATACATGACCAATATTCCTCAAAACTCTCAAGGTAATAGAAAACAAGGGAAGTTTGATAAACTATCACAGGCAAGAGCCAAAGGGAACATGATGACTAAATGCAATGCATCATCTTAGAATCCTAGGACAGAAAAGAGGCATTAGGTAAAAAACTAAGAATGTGTAAGAAAAGTGTGGGCATTAGTTCTTTATTAAAGTTGTTTCACATAAAGTGTACCTACAAAAATCAATTCTATTACTTAATTGAATAGAAAATTTTATTTAAAATTGATACTATATACAGTATCATAGAATACCTAGGAATAGGGGCGCCTGGGTGACTCAGTTGGTTAGGTGGCTGACTCTTGATTTTGGCTCAGGTCATGATCCCAGGGTTGTGGGATTAAAGCCCGAGTTGGGCTCTGCGCTCAGTGTGGAGTCTGCTTGTCCCCCTCTCTCTGCTTTTCCCCCCAACTTGTGCTCTGTCTCTCTCTCACTCTCAAATAAGTAAATAAATAAAATCTAAAAAAAACCCTAGGAATAAATATAATAAAAAATGTGCAAGACCAGTACAATATAACATGGTTAAAAAATATATGCTTGAAAAATACCATAATTATAGAAGACTCAGTATTTAGAGAATGTCAGTTCTCCCCAAATTAAACTGTAGATTTAAGACAATCTTAATATAAATTTGGCAAATTTAAATACAATAAAAACATCCATTCATCAAAAACAAAATAAAACAAATTACTAATAAGGAATCAGAGACACCATACACAAAAGTAGGAGGAAATAGAGACAAAACCCTTATCCAACACATGAATTAATTTAAAAAGGAAAGATAACTAAAAGTATCAGGAAGTCAGGCTCAGCGTGCCTGAGTTATCTACAAAGCTTCCTTCACGGTATCAACACATCTCAAAGCCAGACGATAGAAAGATTTGCTTCCACGATCACATGGTTTGGGCAGAGTTTGGTTATTTTAGTGGTGTTAGACTGAGGGCAATGTTCCTAGCTGGTTATTGCTAGAGACGCCCTCAGGTCCTTTGGCTTCCCCAACATTTTGTTCTTCAAAGACAACAAGGGAGAAATTCTGCTAGCAAGATGAAAATAACTATGTTACATATCCCAATAGAGAACTGACATTCCATCACCTTTGCTATATTCCATACTTTTGAAAGAAGTCACAGTCAATGGGAGGGGATTACACCAGGAGATGGGATACACTGGAGGCCATATTAGAGTCTGTCTATCACAGAACAAACTTAGAATCAATAAGAATGGAAGGCATCCTTATGAAAAAAATATATATCTGGGTGTAAGTGAGCTAAGGCATAAAATATTGCTGTTAATTCCCATATGCAAAGCCAAATTTCTCTGGCAGACCTTATCTACCACTGTGAAGACATGACCTAAATATATTTGCATCTAACAAGGTCTCTCTCTATTTAGGCCCTGAGCATTCAGATTAGTTACCTCTGTGGCACCAAGTTACCAGATCTTCCTTTACCTTATATTATATCCAGAGCCAAGGGTGAATGCAAGAGCAGTTCAGTCTAAAGAGTTGTGAGAACAGCCAAGCTGCAGTCCAGTTGTGAGACAGCCGAGCTGTCTGTGTAAGTAGATATGATATTGACAATTAACACTACCGTTCATATAGTTTGAGCTGATCACTCAGTTATCAAGTGTCAATGACAAAATACATCACCAAATAGTAATCTCTTTGCTCTACATCCTCTAGTTCCATAAGGATGAATCACTCAAGGTAGAAATGTACACTTCAGCACCAAATATCAAGGACTAATTGTTAACTTGAGGTCAGAAATATGTTAAAATAAAAGGAAAACAACATTTTTGCTCTCAATAATTTTACCTACTTCATTATTTGAGATATTTGGAACAGTCTCTCTCAATCTTGATTTGTATACATGTTGTTAGGTGTTTTAAAAAAGTACTGAACTATCCTGTCACTAGACTGAATGCCTCTTGGGGATTGTTTTCCTTCCCCAGGAATGTCTTCCTTCCTGCATTGTAACAGTGAACTGAGCTTAAATACTCTATGTTCCAAATCTGTTATAATTTCATATTGGTATGCAAATAAAAAAGAACAATAAATATTCGATGCATAACTTATTACCCTTTGTTTGAATAGTTTAATTCTTGATCGAGGTCATCTTTATAGAACAGTTAAAACATGTGGATGGATATTAGGCTTTTATTTAAGTATCACTGTCCCCTATTCAAACTTTCTCTTTTTAATGTCTTTTTAAGACACTTCTTCTGCCAAATCCCTTTATTTTCATAAGAAAATGTCAAATCCACCTCCAGGTTAGGAATTGTTAAAAGACATGGTTCTACTCTAAATTGGAAAACTGAAATAGATAATAATCCCAGCTATTTGATACAGACTCTATCTTCAAACTCTGCACTGCTTAAGGAGTTTAGGTCAGGAAACACATTACACTGAGAGGATTATCTGATATGGGAGCTCTCCCTATTTCTCTACAGATAGTTTTAAATCTACCCTTGCCTCATGCCACGCCGTAACTGTGTGCTCAGAAAATATTTAGCCAACGTGTTGGTTCGGCTTTAAGGAACCATCTTTGTACTATTAATGAAGGCATGTATGGAAGGGTGTTATGGCAAAGAACCTTCAACTCTGACTTCTATATTTGTGGATGCATTACAGTCCAATCCATAGTATCCTATAGGACATACATTACAAAGCATCCTAGAGGACACGAGAGAGCATTCTTTTAGATAGTAGTGAGAAAAATAGTGTTGCTTCTCCTGAGAAATAACCTTTATTTTATGGACACCATGGATCCTATAATTAACCATGTTTTCCTATTCACTTGCTGGGAAATATGGAATGCAAAAGTAACTCACATTAATAAGTGATATGACTTCCTGAAGTGGGCCTGGTGTGTTAAATTTAATTCTGGTTTCATGTGATTTTTTCATTCAACCACTGTGGCTTCATCTGATTTTCCTACTCTTTGTCCCCCTTTCCTTACTTCCTTTTTAAAATGAAGACAGGAAGTGAATATTGTAATTGCATATACACTACATGAAGTCAATATATTTCTAATGAATATGCATGCATAATGAATATATAATTATAGATATAAATTTACATTACAATTATATATATATATCAAGTCTTTTCAAATTCTCATTCTGAAGTTTGGTTAACAATGTATTTGCTTGTTGACACTTGAATTAGATGAATATAGAATGTGAGGAGCAATGATAATTAAAATGATTTAGCCTTACTATTGCCTTCACTAAAACACATTTAAAGTTTTCTACATTACCTGAGGATGTTCTGGCCTCTGCGTGAGTGTGAAAAGAGGCAGAGGGTAAGGCAGTCAGCATCAAGTAAGAGACTCACCAGCAGAGACCACACGGTTTAGCTACTGTTTAATTACTTGTGCAATATCGTTTCACCTCTTCCTAACACACACTTTCCTCTGTCTACAATGCTTTACCCTTCTTTTCTGTCTGAAAATTTATTTTCTTTCTGTCAAGATCCCCAGCAGTAATATCCCCAAGGGATCCTTCCCTGTAAGGTGTGCTCCTTTGCTGACATCTAATATATTACATGACGATAAGTTGTTTATATTAGTCTGTTGCCTTGCTCATCCATTTTTGAGATCAGAAAACATATCATTACTATATTTTTAATGAAGTTTCTAATATAATGCTTGTTCTAGTAAAATTAAGGAATATATGAATGAAGTATCTCTCATATTTCATAAACCTGGTGGAATCAATAGCAGTTAATTTTTCTAATGGGTAAGTTGCAATGCATTACAAAAACTAATTCCATGTGCTATTGCTGTTCATGTAATGTCCCCTGCACAAACAAAAATACATAAACATAATATTTATAAAAATGAAAATATAAACTGGTTAATATACTAAAAATGTCCAGAAATAGCAGGTACAGCATAAAATTAATAAATAAATCTGATTGAAACTAAACTTAAGTGAAGAGTATTTGATTTGTAGTAAATGTTTACTAATTTAATATCAAGACTATGCTGCAAATATATTTAAATGTTGACACATTTGGGGGCATCTGCATGGCTCAGTCGGTTAAGCCTCTGCCTTCCACTCAGGTCATGATCTTGGGGTCCTGGGCTCAGCAGGGAGTCTGTCCCTCTTCCCCTGCTCCCATGTGCTCTCTCTCTCTCTCTCATAATAAATAAATAAAATATTAAAAAAAAAAAGTTAACACATTTTATTTTAATATGGCTAATATCTATGTATGCTGTTTATGTGAGAAATAGCAGCAACCTGTATTATATATTGGGTCTTTTTTTTTAACAATAGTAAGCTTTTTTTGCTGTTGTTTGTCATCAGAGAAGTGAGGTTAATTTTACATTTTACATAGAATATAGCACTACTGAGAAATAGGCTACAGTCCCAATAGTATATATTAGTAAAAAATGTTAAATTAGTAAGAAGAGCAAGGTCAGAGTATAGGCTGATCCATGAAAACAGCTGGATTTTCTTTTCTCGTGTAAAGATTGAAATCCCATTGAAGATTAAAATTATTTGCTGATGACCTAGAAAGTCTCAAAGAGAGAATGCTGTAGCTAGCTAACTCATGATTAAATTATCCTGGATATCTGCCATAACAAACTTCACAAATTCCAGATGATTTTCTTCTTTTCATTACTATATACAACTGCATTCCTTAAACAAAAAGAAACAAACTTTAGGATAAAGAGCCTCATAATAGTCTTACTTAGGTTTTGTCATTGAAAAATGTATGGAGATAGGGGCGCCTGGGTAGAAGAGTCGGTTAAGCATCTGACTCGGCTTCCGCACAGGTCAAGATCTCAGGGTCGTAAGATCGAGCCCCACATCAGGCTCCATGCTCAGTGGGGAGCCTGCTGGAGAGTCTCTCTCCCTCTCACTCTGCCCCTCCCACTCATGCTCTCTCTCTCAAATAAATAAATAAATCTTTAAAAAATGTATGGAGAAGGGGCGCCTGGGTGGCTCAGATGGTTAAACGTCTGCCTTCGGCTCAGGTCATGATCCCAGGGTTCTGGGATCGAGCCCCACATCAGGCTCCTGACTCAGCGGGGAGCTCGCTTCTCCCTCTCCCTTTGCCTCTCCCCCTGCTCATGCTCTCTCTCTATCTCTGTGTCTCAGATGAATAAATAAAATCTTTAAAAAAAAAATGTATGGAGATCATGATTTAGATAAAGCAAAAATCAGGAATTCTAAGAGAGAAGCTTAGTATCATCTTGTTCATCCCACTGAATAGTACAGATATTTTTTTCAACCACAAACATTCATGATCATCACTTTATCTACTTGAAGATTGTAGTTATATAGGCTGAGAAATGATTAATTAGCCTTTACTCAGCAATTAATATCCAAATAATAGCTTTTGGCTTATACTATCCAAAGTTTGGAATTATTTTGTCTTTGACACAATGTGTTAACTTGAAGTATGATAAATTAGGCCAGTTCAACATTTGATCTCCATTCTGACACTTGGTCACTTACAATAAGCACCTGTAGTCTTGACCATGCTCAGTCCGGCTGAGTAGTATATTACAACCAGATACGATCAGGATAGATAAGCAGGTAAACTTTGGAGACACTGGTCTGGATTGAGTCAGAGAATATCCTATTCAGGATCTTTAATTAGAACTAAAAGACGACTTGGTCCAGGGGGGCAAGTCGCAGTGTTTCTCAGGGAGTAATGTATTTGACACTGACAACAGTAATTGCAGTCTCTTTGTGCCGGCAAAGAAAAAACCCTGCGTAACTAAAAATGGTAAGTGCAACCATGGTAATTACAGGTACTATACATTTGACCTATGTCTTTAATATTCTTGACAAGTTTAAGGAGAAATTTAATTAGTAAAACTTCCAAAGTTATTTTCTAGTAAAAAAAAAAAAAAAAAGAACACTCTAACTTAATTACTTATTGTCAGAAAAATAGAGTGAGTTGACAGTTAATTTTGTCGACAATAAATTTGTTCACAATCAACAATTTTTAAAGCATCTTCCAGGTATATGTTTTTGCAAAGATGACTGATACACACGGATTATAATTAAAATCTCAAAAGTTCTTCCTGGTATTATTATATTTAATTTGTTGAAATAATTCTAAGAAAGGACATTGACAAATCTAAGCAACAGAGCTGAAATGAGTTGGACTTGGATTCATTTCAAATGCCTGGGGCCTTCCTTTTGGAACACATTTTAGAACAGGACAGAGGAATAACAATGACTGAGTATCCATGATGATATAAGAAGAATTATGTACATGACATAGTGTGAAATAGTAAATACATTTTCTCCTTTCCTTTCATGTTCTATAAGCTTCTAAAGAGCTTCTTAAACTTTATGTGTATTGAGGTTACCTGCAGTATTACTTAAAATGCAGATTCCCATATTCTGAACACTAGAAGCTTATTTAGTGGGTCTGAAAACCCTCCTTTTTTAATAAGCACCCCAGATATTTCTTCTGTAGAAGTTAAAATATAAACCAATTAGCAAAACACTGATCTAGAAAATGTGAATGAACTACAATTGCTGGTTTTGTTTACAATGGTGTCTGCTGTCCAACGCTGAGTGGTCTGAGAAGGCGTGAGAGAGACGCCTTATAAAGAACACAAGAGCAGTAGAGGAGGAAGAAGATAATTTCTCCAATCACGACAATAAAGGTAAATGCACTATAGCTGTCACAGGAAGGGCGATTTTAGGATTGGATCTATACACTTAGAAATATATTCTGGGTTAAGCTTCTAGCTTTGGGAAGAAAAAGAATTACCTTTATGTTTCTGTCTAAGCTGTCTGGTCCCACTTCAACAGGGGCAGAATTGAGAGAGAATCGGGGATGACTCCCTCTCCAGTAATAAAGACTGTGTAGTCCATCCTCTAGAAAGGATTTATTTATCATGACAGATTCTGGATGGGGACTATGGATGAAGCATATCAACTATAAAAATGCAGTAAGAAGTAATTGAAAACGATGCTTCTTATTCCTTTTTTTGACTTGACATAAATTGTATATAAATATACAATTTTTCTGGATCTTACAATGAATTTATATTCTTGGAATAGCCTATAGAATCAAAAGCAAAAAAATTCTCTGAATGTCCCATTTACCTATGATGAGTATTATTTACATTGGGTGGCAGCATATGGTACTAAAATGTTCTTAAAGTGAGAAATCTGTGATTCTTTGATAAATCCCTTCCCAGTAAAGTTCCAAAATCTCTATAATTCAGGTTTTTAGAAGAAAAATTACCCTAGCTATCTTACATAAAAATGGTAATAGAAAGAAAAAAAACAAAGCTAGGAAGGCTGAGTTCTGCCAGTAACAATGATCTCAGGAGAAAGAAAAAACTTATGAATAAGAGACAAAAGCAAATATTTTAGAATAACTATAAATCTGTTTCGTGGAGATCTTCCAAGTGAAATTCTGTGTGTGATGTGTTTAGTTCCCTCCTGATGATATCATAAATCTTCAACAATATTACAAGTGACAGTATGTTTTGTGTAATAAATAGCATAAACGTGTCACAAAAATCAACCCAGGGACTTATTTCCAGCCTTAGAAAGCATAGATTCTCCCCCTAAACCTTAGCTTTCTAAAGGCACCCTGACCATTCATCTTAAATCGAAACTCTAGGGAAACATCATTCACGTCTATCTTAATGGGTATGGTGCTCCTTTAGAACAGGCTTCTGGCCAATACAGGCAAGTCCTGTGTCCAGACCTCCAGCAGACAGAGAGGACTATCCTGGCTACAATCTTAAGCAGCATTGTGAGAGTCTGATCCAGATTTTTCATCTTTTATCTTCCCAGACAGCAGGAAGAACACAAGTAGAGAGGGGCTGTATGGGGATGGTTGTGAATGAGAGGTATGACTCCCTTTAGAGCGCAATACATAATGAGTTAGGAGAAGATACTCCCAGGAGTGAAAGATAGTCATGAATCAAGAAAAGTGAAAGGAACTTCTTGGAATAGATCGATGAATCCTTATCTATAAGGGACAGACCTGCGTTGGTGACTGGTGACTACAAATCAAACAGTTTCCCTGTTTATAAATTGCCTTCCGACCCAAAGTTAAAAAGTTGGGTACGTGTGCCTGAGGTAAGTGATCCTAGAACACGTGCATCTTTCATGATGGATTACACATCACATTCATATTTATCCCAAAGCAATGAGAATGTGGATTTTAGGGGAATAACAATTTTAGAAATGTAATCGAAACACTTGACCAAGTATTTTGCAGTAACTTCTGTAATTTTTTTCTTTTCCTCTATAGGACTTGCAGGTTTCATTTGAAGAGATAAAATGATTTATCTTTTAAAACTGTCCTGTTATCAAATAATATACAGAGAATTGCATTTGTCACTGCCTCTTTCAAGTGGATTTCTTTTAATAGTAGTAACCAGTGACCCAATGCTTTTCAAAATCACGTTTTGAATTAAAAATTAATCTTCCTAATATCTCTGTCATTTATTTAACTCATGAGGCTTTCTGATTTCTATATATGGAATACTTTACAGAAGGAAGGAATGTATGCTATTAGAAATCAGAAAACCTGTGTAAAATTGTTCTTCATAATTTATCTGCTCTATGACACAGGATAACACCAACGTGTCAACAGAAGCCCTTCATTTGTAGTATTATAATTATATTACAACAGGGAAATATTAGTATCTGGACTCCATTTGTTGCCATTTTGCAGAGAATATCAATTGTGATAATTTATATAAAGCCATATTGTAAAATGTTAAGTCCTGTATAAGTATTAACTAAGAAGATATTTATGGTAGTGGGAAGCCACAGGAAGAGATCTCTTTGAATTTTATTTTTTTAAGCTTCTATTTAAATTCCAGTTAGTTAACATACAGTGTTATATTAGTTTCAGGTGTACAATATAGTGATTCAAAAATTCTGTACATTACTCAGTGCTCATCACAACAAATACACTCCTGAATCCCTATTACCTATTTCCCCCATCCCCCTACCCACATCCCCTCTGGTGACCACCAGTGTGTTCTCTAGAGTGAAGAGTCTGCTTCCTGGTTTGCCTCTCTCTCTCTCTCTTTTTTTCCCAGTTTGCACATTTGTTTTGTTTCTTAAATTCCCCATATGAGTGCAATCATATGGTATTTGTCTTTCTCTGACTGACTTACTTCATTTAGCATGATACTCTCTAGCTCCATCTGTGCATTGTTAGAACTTTGCGTATGTAAATCAACGCAATAGTTATATTTAAATGGCTCATTCTGGGGACGCCTGGGTGGCTCAGTCGGTTAAGCGTCTGCCTTCGGCTCAGGTCGTGATCCCGGGGTCCTGGGATCGAGTCCCACATCAGGCTCCCTGCTCCGCGGGGAGCCTGCTTCTCCCTCTGCCTCTGTCTCTCTCTCTCTCTCTGTCTCTCATGAATAAATAAATAAAATCTTTTAAATAAATAAATAAATAAATAAATGGCTCATTCTGAAACAAGAAAATTAGTTTAAGAAATAAACATTCCTCTTATGTAGCTTATGTTCAAATCCTAGGCAAGACAGAATCAAAAACCCATAAATATTTTTAACTTGAGAATATTTTACCAGTTATTATCACTGAAGTAAAAATGGCTAGTGGTCATTTCAACCTTTGTAATATGAAATCTGGGTACCTAAAACTTTTGATACAATTTATCTTTATGCCAAATAGATAATACCACGGAAGTATACAATCAAAACATATGAGTTGAAATTAAAATTCAAAGAGATGAGAGTCAAGTCAGTGTGTTCTAACTTTTTCTGCATTACCAAAAGCATTCTTCCATTTATCTGTCCTGGATTATCTCTGGACACGTGTGTGTGTGTGTGTGTGTGTGTGTGTGTGTGTGTGTAGTGGTAGTGGTGGATGGGGGGCAAGTTCATTCCACATCCTGGGAAGGATGTGAGGAAATAAAGGAAAATCTTTCCTGTCACAGCATGGTGCAAACGCTACCATGAACAAATGATCATTTTGACTTTTACTAATTTAGCATGTCAAAAAAGACATTCTTTGCTTACACCTTTCATCAGTTGCCTTTAAAATAACTATATGAGTTAATAAGAAATTATTTGACTTTGTCAAGAAAAGATGATTTATTAATTTAAGCATTTGAAGACTAAAATACAGTTCTGTGAGGTGCTCAGTTTATTAATAGCCTATGCTTTTCTTAATGTGTGAAAGAACATTACTATTCAATAGCATTTTGTATAACAGTATTCATCACAAGGTCAAGAGCTTAGGTCTTAGGCTGACAAGAGAATTCGGGTTTAACTGATAAAGCTTGTAAGTCTGTTCAATAAAGTTTTAAAAAATGAGTATTTCTATACTCAATTCTGCATGTGGATTTTTAAACTGTTAGGGAAAGGGATCACTGAGGATGCAGAAAGTTCATCTGATTCATGTCTGTGATGAAAAGAAACTGGCTAAGTACAAATTGGCAATTGGCATGCCTAACATAAAAATGTTATACCTTTATTTCTGTTCATTTAAAAGGGATGTAAATCCTTGTTTTAAGTCACTATGTTTGTAAAAATTCGTACAGCAGCAATAGGAACCTAATACAAGTGTAACTAATTTCACCCATGTAGAGGACAAACCTGCAGTGGATGGCCAGGCTATAAAATGAACATGGCAATTTATTGCTCTATATTATCCCATATAATATCTCTTTATGTTGTGAAAATTAAAACCTTATCTTTCTTATTGACCCACTCACTCATGCTCCCTTGACTGTAGCTGGTCATATTTACTTTCACAACCTCAATTTTCTAGCCATTCTATTTTACCTATCAATTTAAATAATGTATATGAAACTGATTTTCCCTGAAATAAAAAGTATGAAAGACTGTATTTCAAAATAAAACAACTGACAATGATTAGCTCATTTTTGTCACAATGTGGGTGAAGACTGCATGGAGAAAATGACCTTGGGTTGATGAATTTCAAGCACAGGTACTGAACTCAGATATATTGAAATATATTTCTCTGTTAGAGTTTCTCCAAAATGCACTCCCAAAAACATGTTTAAAATAACAATTTATTTTGAATAACTAACTGGTTAGCAAATGATGTTTCATATTCTTGAGTCATTCTTATCAAATAAGAGCTCCCCTCTAAATTCATTTTTTTTTCATTTTCAACTTCTTGATTCTGCTTATATTATCCATTCATTTATTCATTTACTCCACAAATAGCTATTGAGTTGATACATCCTCCCAGCCAGTGACTGAATCATTAGAGAGGCTTCTGAAGGTAACATAAATATTGAAAAAGCTCTCTTCATACCCTTTCTGAAATCCTTCCTGTTGGTGTAAGCCCCAACCTTTTCCTTGAGGCCTAGGATGTGGTATCATGAAAGGCAATACACTGTGATAGTAGTAACATGGGCGTTGGGGTCAGACCAGATTGAAATAGTAACCCTAACATATTATAACTAATTTGACACGGAAAAATACTACACTTTGTAACCTTAAGTTTCATCATTTGTGAATCTGGGGAATAACACTTAAGTAACATAGTCTGTCTGAAGATTAAATGCAAATATAACACACTCATTTTCTCCACTACTTCTGTAATCATTGCTTACAGAACTCTTCATGTCAGGCTGGCGAAAATCTATACCTTAGTTCTAGGCATCATATCCATGTTCAAAACAGTAAGTAGAGGGAATGGTGGTACAATTACATCTTTTTTTTTTTTTTAACTAAGAAAATCAGGGACGCCTGGGTGGTTCAGTCATTAGGCGGCTGCTTTCGGCTCAGGTCATGATCCCGGAGTCCTGGGATCGAGCCCCACATTGGGCTCCCTGCTGAGCAGAAAGCCTGCTTCCCCCTCTCCCACTCCTATTTCTTGTTCTTGTTCTCGCTATTTCTCTGTCAAATAAATAAATAAAATCTTTGAAAAATAAAAAAGAAAACCAGTAAGAAAAGAAAGGTTACTTAAGGCTCAAATTCTATTAAACATAGCTCATTAGCCAGAACTGCTATCTAGATAGTCAAGCCTTACTTCCAGGGAAGGTAGACAAAGAGAATCTAGAGCAGAATCAGGTGGATTATAAGTGAAGTTAGTCAGAAGATGGCAGCTATCATGCTCAATTTTTTGGAGAACCAAACTTGACTTGTTTTAGTGGGTCAATTTCTCTCTGATACGCTGTAATTGCACCAGGTCCCTGTCCTTTTTTTTTTTTTTTTTTAAAGATTTTATTTATTTATTTGACAGAGAGAGACAACCAGAGAGAGAACACAAGCAGGATAAGTGGGAGAGAGAGAAGCAGGCTTCCCGCTGAGCAGGGAGCCCGATGAGGGGCTTGATCCCAGGACCCTGGGATCATGACCTGAGCCAAAGGCAGACACTTAACGACTGAGCCACCCAGGCACCCCGGTCCCTGTCCTTCTTAGTATTTAACACAATCATAAACTTATATTCATTAGTGTAATTTTTTATTCATTAAATTTTTAATTTTAATTCCATTACAGTTAACATAAAGTGTTATATTAGTTTCAGGTATGCAGGATCATGATTTGACAATTCTAAACATTACTCAGTGCTCAACACAACAAGTGAACTCTTTAATCCCCATCACCTACTCCCCCCATCCCCCACCCACCTCCCATCTGGTGACCATCAGTGTGTTCTCTAGAGTGAAGAGTCTATTTCTTGGCTTGTCTCTCGCTCTCTTTCTCCTTTTTCTCCTCTTTGTTTGTTTCTTAAATTCCACATATGAGTGAAATCATATGGTATTTGTCTTTCTCTGAGTGACTTATTTCGGTTAGCATTATAGTCTCTAGCTCCATTCATGTATTGCAAACAGCAAGATTTCATTTGTTTTGATGGCTGAGTAATATTCCATTGTGTGTGTGTATCTATCTATCTATCTATCTATCTATATATATATATATATATATACCACTTCTTCTTTATTCATTCATTTGTTGATGGACACTTGGACTGCTTCCATAATTTGGCTATTGTAAATAATGTTTCTATAAACATAGGGATTAATGTATGGCTTTGAATAGTCTTTTTGTACTTTTTTGATAAATACCCAGGAGTGCAATTACTGGATCACAGGGTAGTTCTATTTTAACTTTTTGAGGAACCTCCATACTGTTTTCCACAGTCACTGCAAGAGTTCGCATTCCCACCAACAGTACAAGAGGGTTCTCCTTTCTCTGCATCCTCACCAACACCTGTTGTTCCCTGCGTTATTAATTTTAGCCATTCTCACACGTGTGAGGTGATATCTCAGTTTTGTATTTCTCTGATGCTGAGTGATGTTGAGCATCTTTCCATGTGTCTCTTGGCCATCTGGATTTCTTCTTTGGAGAAATGTCTGTTCATGTCCTCTGCCCATTTTTTAATTGGAGTATTTATTTTTTGGGTGTTGAGTTGTATAAGTTCTTTATATATTTTGGATACTAACCCTTTTTCAGATATGTCATGTGCAAATATCTTCCCCCATTCCATAGGTTGTCTTATAGTTTTACTGATTGTTTCCTTCATTGTGTAGAAGTTTTTATTTTGATGTAGTCCCAATTGCTTATTTTTGCTTTTGTTTCCGTTGCCTCAGGAGACATGACTAGAAAGATGTTGCTTTGGCCAATGTCAAAGAAATTACTGCCTCTGTTCTCTTCTAGGATTTTTATGATTTCAAATCTCACATTTAGGTCTGTAACCCATTTTGAGTCTATTTATGTGTATGGTGTAAGAAAGTGGTCCAGTTTTATTCTTTTGCATGTGGCTGTCCAGTTTTCCCAAAACCATTTGTTGAAGAGACTTTTTCCCATTGCATGTTTTTGCCTCCTTTGTCGAAGACTAATCTACCATGTAATTGTGGGTTTATTTCTGGGTTTTCTATTCTGTTCGATTGATCTATGTGTTTTTGCACCAGTATCATACTGTTTTGATTACTACAGCTTTGTAATATAACTTGAGGTCTGGAATTGTGATACCTCCAGCTTTGCTTTTCTTTTTCAAGAATGCCTTGACTATTTGGGTTCTTTTGCGGTCCCATACAAATTTTCAGATTTTTTTTCTAGTTCTGTGAAAAATACTGTTGGTATTTTGATAGGGTTTGCATTAAATGTATAGATTGCTTTGGGTAGTATAGACATTTTAACAATATTTTTTTTACAATCCATGAGTATGGAATGTTTTTTCATTTCTTTGCGTCCTCTTCATTTCCTTTCATCAATGTTTTATAGTTTTTAGACTTCAGATCTTTCACCTCTTTGGTTAAGTTTATTCCTGGGTATCTTCTTATTTTTGGTGAATTGTAAATGGGACTGCTGTTTTCTTAATTTGTCTTTCTACTGCTTCATTATTAGTGTATAGGAATGAACAGATTTCTGTACATTGATTTTGTATCCTGAGACTTTACTGAATTCATTTATTAGTTCTAGTAGTTTTTTTGCTGGAGTCATCAGGATTTTCTATATAGGTATCATGCCATTTGCAAATACTGAAAGTTTTACTTTTTCCTTACCAATTTGGATGCATTGTATTTATTTTTATTGTCTTATTGCTGTGGCTAGGACTTCTAGTACTATGTTGAATAAAAGTGGTGAGAGTGGACACCTGTCTTGTTCCTGACTTAGGGGAAAAGATCTCAGTTTTTCCCCATTGAGTATGATGTTCACTTTGGGTTTTTCATATAAGGCCTTTATTATGTTGAGGTATGCTCCCTCTAAACCACTTTGTTGAGGGTTTTTTTCAGGAATGGATGTTGTACTTTGTCAAAAGCTTTTTCTGCATCTATTGATTATGGTTATATATATATATATATATATATATATATATATATGGTATATCATATGGTTTTTATCCTTTCACTTATTGATGTGATGTATCATGTTGATTGATTTGTGAATACTGAACCACCTTTGGATCCTGGGAATAAATCCCATGTGATTGTGGTGAAGGATTTTTTTTTTTTAATGCATTGTTGGATCCAGTTTACTAGTATTTTGTGGAGGATTTTTGCATCTATGTTCATCAGAGATATTGGCCTGTAGTTCTCTTTTTTTGTAGGTATCTTTAGCTGGTTTTGATATCAGGATAATGCTGGCCTCACAGAATCAATTTGGAAGTTTTCCTTCCTCTTCTACTTTTTGGAATAGTTTGAGAAGAAGAGGCATTAAGTCTCCTTTAAATGTTTGGTAGAATTTACCTTCACAAGCCATCTGGTCCTGGACTTTTGTTTGTTGGGAGTTTTTGTTTTTGATTGTTTGTTTATTTAAAAGATTTTATTTATTTATTTCAGACAGAAAGACAGAGAGTGAGAGAGAGAGAACACAAGTGGGGTGGGGAGGGGCAGAGGAAGAAGCAGACTCCCCAACACAGGGCTCAATCCCAGGAGCCTGGGATCATGACCTCAGCCGAAGACAGATGCTTAACCAACTTAGCCACCTAGGCGTCCGCCTGGAAGTCTATTCACTACTGATTCAATTTGATTGCCGGTAATTGGTCTGTCCAAATTTTCCATTTCTTCATGTTTCAGTTTGGGTACGTTATATGTTTCTAGAATTTATCCATTTCTTCTAGGTTGTCCAATTTGTTGGCATATAATTTTTCATAATATTCTCTTATAATTGTTTTTTCTGTAGTGTTGTTACTTTTCTTTCATTTGTGACTTTGTTTGAGTCCTCTCTCTGTTTCTCATTTGTTTTTTTGATGTGTCAGGCCACAGGTTTATCAATTTTGTTGATCTTTTCAAAGAACCAGCTCCTGGTTTCATTGATTTGTTCTATTGTTTATTTAGTTCCTATATCATTTATTTCTGCTCTAATATTTACTATTTCCTTCCTTCTGCTATTCTTGGGTTTTGTTGTTCTTCTTTTTCTAGCTCCATTAGGTGTAAAGGTAAGTTGTTTATTTACAGTTTTTCTTGCTTTTGAGGTAGGCCTGTATTATATCTGTTAAATCCATCTAGTCCAGCATGTCATTCAAAGCCACTGTTTCCTTATTGATTTTCTGTTTGGATGTTCTGTCCAATGATGTAAGTGGAGTGTTCAAATCCCCTACTATTACTGTATTACTATGGATTAGCTCCTCTATGTTCATTATTAACTGTTTTTTGTATTTGGGTGCTCCCATGTTCGGTACATAAATATTTATAATTGTTATAACTTCTTGTTGGATTGTCCCCTTTATGATTATATAGTTCCCCCCCCCCTTTTTTTCCCTCTTGTTACAGTCTTTTTGTTTTAAAGTCTATTTTGTCTGATATAAGTATTGCTTCCCTGGCTTTCTTTCAACCAAAACATGATAAATGTTTTTCCATCACCTCACTTAATCTACAGGTGTCTTTAGGTCTGAAATTAGTCTCTTAAGGGCAGAATATAGATGGGTCTTTTTTTTAAAGATTTTATTTATTTATTTATTTGTGAGAGAGAGCGAGAGAGAGAGCATAAGCAGGGGAAGTGGCAGGCATAGGGAGAGGGAGAAGCAGGCTCCCTGCAGGGGATCATGGAGGACCCTGGGATCATGACCTGAGCCAAAGGCAGACACTTAACTGACTGAGCCACCCAGGTGCCCCTTGTTCTTTGTTTTTTTCTTTGTTTTTCTTGTTTTTTTTTAAATCCATTCTTTCACCCTATGTTTTTTGATTGGAGTGTTTAGCCCATTTACATTCAAAGTAATTATTGGTAGATATGTATTTATTGCCATTTTGTTTTTTGTTTTGTGTTGTTTTATAGTTTTTTTCCAATCTTTTCTTCTCTTGCTCTCTTTCATGCTTTGCTGGCTTTCTTTAGTCATATATTTGGATTTCTTTCTCTTTATTCTTTGCATATCTATTACTGGTTTTAGATTTGTGGTTATCATTCAGTTTATACAACATCTTCTGCACATAGCAGTCTATTTGAAGTTGATGGTCGCTTAAGTTGAACCCATTCTTTACTTGTCTCCCTCACCATATTTCAGGTATATGGTGTCATATTTTACATCCTTTTATTTTGTGAAGCCCATGTATGACTTTTACACATACAGTTATTTTTACTTTTGTGTTTCCTGCTTTTCATACTCTTATTTATGGTTTTTCCTTTCCAAAGAATTCCCTTTAACATTTCTTATAGGGTTTGTTTAGTAGTTATGAACTCCTTTAGTTTTTGTTTGTTTGGGAAACTCTTTATATCTTTTTCTATTCTGAATGATAGCCTTGCTATAGAGTATTCTTGGCTGCAGATTTTTCCCATTCAGCACTTTGAATATATCATGATACTCCTTTCTGGCTTGCAAAGTTTCTGCTAAAAAATTTGCTGATAGCCTTATGGGGCTTCCCTTGTATGTAACTGACTTCTTTTCTCTTGTTACTTTAAAAATATTTTCTTTATCACTACTTTTTGTCATTTTAACTACTATGTCTCTTGGTGTGGACCTCCTTTGGTTGATTTTGTTGGGGGATCTCAGTGACTCCTGGATCTGGATATCTGTTTCCTTCTCCAGATTAGGGAACTTGTCAGGCATTATTTCTTCAAATAAATTTTCTGCCCCCTTTTTCTCTCTTCTTCTTCTGCGACCCCTGTAATGTGAATTTTATTACAGTTGATGGAGTCACTGAATTCCCTAAGTCTCAGTTTGCATAATTTTTTCTCTCACATGTCCAGCTTGATTACTTTCCATTACTCTCTATTCCAGGTTATTAATTTGTTCCTCTGCTTCCTAGCCTGCTATTTATTTCTTCTAGTGTATTTTTAATTTCATTTATTGTGTTCGTCATCTCTGATTGCTTCTCTTTTATCTCTTTGTTAAGGGTTTCATTGATATCCTCCACTCTTTTCTCAAGTCCAGTGAGTATCTTTATAATCATTACTTTAAATTCTCTATCAGGCATATTACTTATATCTGTCCTCTTAGGTCTCTGTTTTTGCCCTGTTCTTTAATCTGAAACATATTCCTCTGTCTCATCATTTTGTCTAACTCTCTGTGTCTATTTCTGGGTGTGAGGAAAGTCAGCTAAATCTCCTGCTCTTGAAAGTAGTGGGCAGGGTGCAGACTTTTAATGAGGTGCCACTTGTCCTCTTCCTCTGAGGACATGCAGCCACTGCCAAGACTGGGGGTGGCTGGGGCCATTCTGCAAAGCTCTTGAGTGGAGAATGCAATTCTTACAAGGTATGCTCGTATTCCCCAGGAGGTGACCAGCCACTGCTCAGACTGATGCCCTACACAATGCCCTGGTCAAGAGATGCAGTGTTGGTGAAGTTTATGCTAGTCTTCTTGGGGAGGGGACTGGCAGAACAGTCATTGATGTAAGAATGACTGGAAAGGGAGAATCCCCATAGTGGGGTGGGACCAGGGGTGCTGGTTTAAGCAAATTAGGTAGTGACTGTAGGCGCCCGATGATTCCTGCAGGTGGCCATGTATTTACTGAGGGGTGGGGGAAGGGAAATGGTGCTGCCAGCTTCTTTGTTCCTGGAGGGGGCTCCCTGCAATCCTTGCCTCTCAGGATACACCCTGAGATGAGTAAATAAGTGTCCCTCCTGTGCAGACAGGTGTTTTCAAAATGCTGCTTCAATGGTGAATCTCTGTAGGCTCTTTGTCATGCTGTCTCTTTAAGGACAGGGACTCAGCTTCCTAACACTCTCACTGGAACCCACTGACTTTTAAAATTTCAGGCTAAGACTTGCTGGTTGTAAAAATCACAAAATTCAGCCCTTCTGGCTTACAAAGCCAAATGTTATGGGGTTTTGTCTTACCCATGCGTGCTCCCTGGTGTGATAGCGTTTTTTGCCCTTCTCCATGCCCCCAGCTCCCTCTGACTGTGGATGGCTGGGGTCCTTTTAGCTCACCACCTCATCTCTGCACTTGTACTTCCTTCCCTCTTTGATGTGGCCTCTTCTCTGCCTTTAGCTGCAGAGTTTGTTCTGCCAGTCTTTGGGTTGTTCTCTGGGTGATTTATGCAGATGTGATTATTATCTAGTCATATCCATGGGGTGAGGCATGTTTAGGGTCCTTCTACACTGCCATCTTCCCAGCCTCCTTATTCTAGTGTAATTATGATTAAGGACTGCCTTTTTCATTTAACTGTCAACTCTAATGAGGGCCCAAAGTATGGACAAGGATTCTCCTAGTTTCTTATCTATATCAAATGATTAATTATAATTTTTTGAATGACTAAGTGCATGAAGTGACTATGCATATTTTAAAAAATCATCTGTGCCTGACATTAAAGAATTGTGCAAATAATAGTCTGAGTTTCATAATTTTCTTTGAAAATTTTGTTTTTAACATTTTCATACAGTACATTTTCTTTAGTAATGTTAGTTTTCCTTACCTATTATTGTTATTTCCTTGATACCTGCAAGCTTCTTTTTTTAAAATTTACTTATTTTAGAGAGAGAGAGAGCATGAGAGGGAGGGGCAGAGGGAGAGGGAGAGAGAGAATCTCCAGCAGACTCCCTGCTGAGTGAGGAGTCCCAAGCAGGGCTCGATCCCAGGACCCTGAGATTATGACGTGAGCTGAAATCAAGAGTTGGATGCCTAACAGACTAAGCCACTCAGGTGCCCCTATACCGCAAGCTTCTTAAATGTAAAGCTTTTCTAACATTTCTCTGGATTAAACATTGCACCTAGTACAGTGCTTATTGAAGAGAAAACAGTCAATAAGTGTGAGGAAACTGATTAATATTTAATACATAAAGGTATCACTGTTATGAGATTTTAGAGAATTCAAAATATAAATTTTTAATAGAACAAAATAGAAAACACTTTTTTTCAAAGATACTAAGATGTATTACTAGTGAATATAATATAGAATTCATACATCTGTTTCTATAAATCACTATCTGTTTTCTTGCAAATTACAAATGGAAGCTTAAAAATGACAATTAACTCCACCATTCAAAAAAAAGAGCTATAACTATGCTAAATCTAATCACTAGTAAAAATGTGTATGTTTAAGTACACATAAATGTGTATGTTTAACATCAATTGATGATTAAATCCAGATATTGAGTTTTAAGTAAGAAACTCCACTAGAAAGGAAAATAATTAAAACCATGATACTAAGACAATCTCTCACATTACTCTCTCTTTCACAAAAGATAGGACTTCTGCTTACTTTTCCTCTATTGAATCATTCTCCAACTTTAACAATCATAAAAGCAAAACAAGTAGACAAGCAAAAAATTAAAATCTTGCTTGACTTCAAATCACACCCAGCCACCACATTTCGTTCCTCAACTGACAATGATCAGACTATCTTGACAACCACTCCACTGACAATAGGTTGACAGCTAAATCCAATAGCCAATTCTCATGATATTAGACATTTTAGTAGCAACTGACTCAGTTGAAAATACGTCTCCTTATGAAACACTTCACATGGTGCCTAGGACACCATTTTCTTCTTCTGATCAAGCAGTGGAGCTTATTTCCCACCTCCTTGAATCTGTGTTTGCTTTGTGATTAGCTTTTTCCAGTAGAATGCCATGAAAGTGACCTTATGCCAGTTACAGGTTAGGTCTCACATAGCTTTGCATAATTCTTATCTCCTTTAAAACTTGCCTGGATACGACATGAACAACCCCTTAGCTATCTGGGTGAGGAGTGGCTTTGCAGAACAGAAGATGAGTTGTCCTACTTGAAGCCATCTTAAACCAATCAGCCCCTATTTTACCCCAGAGTTAACCACAGGTGTATGAGAGAACACAGTTGAGACAAAAGTGCCCATCGAGCCCAGTCTAAACCTTGTTTCCTCAGAGGAATGAACTAAATAAATGCTTTTTGTTTATATCACTAAAATTTGGGGTCATTTCTATGACCAATGTATAATTAATATAGTCTAGAAGCATCTCAAATCCCAGACCCCTTCCAGTCTTCCCCATCTTAGAAAACGGTACTACCTTCCAACCATTGACACACACACAAAACCCTGGGTTGTCTTGTTTCCATTCTTTATCAAGCTGCACATTCAATTCATGTCTTAGACTAGGTTCCCTAGCAAGTAGAGTCTGAGACAAAACTATTACATGCTGCAACTTTATTAAAGAGTAAAGGACAAAGGGAATAAATCAGGGGAAGCGGGAAAGCCATTGGAGTTATTTTATCAAGCTGGCCACTACTAAATACTACTGCTTCCTCAATTCCACAGTACAGTTATCTGAGAGGTGCAATAATTGTATTTCAGGACTGTCTATTGGGAGAAAGAGGTAATTAATTTCCCATGTGCCTTACCCTTCCAGCTCAGCTGTCTTAGATTAGCTAAATGTTTAGCCTTGGGCTGATAACAGTTGCACACTTCAGGACTATCCATGTGATGCACACTGGGCAAATTCTTTCATAATTTCACATCTGAGATTTCACAAGTTTGTCCCAGTCAGGACACCAGAAGTTGAGTTGCACTTCTGAGAAGTTGGCCAGAACCCATGAAGAACTAATGATGCCTGCCCGCAAGACAAAAAAAAATCCTTTTCCATCACAGATGCCTCTAGCACCACTGAATATTCTTGGTCATATGGGTAAAGCCGAAGGGCATCTCATTCATCACAGACTTCATCTGCTACAAAGCCTTCTTTTTCTCTATGCCCCACTGGAAATGGCAGTCTTTTAAGTTACCTGATAACAAACTTTTTTTTTAAGATTTTATTTATTTATTTGAGAGAGAGAAAGATAGCAAGAGAGAGAGCATGAGCAGGGGGGAGAGGGAGAAGCAGGCTCCCCACTGAGCAGGTCCCTGATGTGGCGCTTGATCCCAGGACTCTGGTATTATGACCTGAGCCAAGGCAGATGTTTCATTAGAAATAATGAAACTATTTTTCATAATATTTTCATAGTCTCAGAGTCCTGCGATCAAGCCCTGCTTGGGACTCCTCACTCAGACTGAGCCACCCAGGTGCCCCTTAAGTTACCTGATAAATAGACCCGAGCAGCATTCTCAAGTTCTGAACACATTCCTGCAAAATCTGAAGAGGCTCTCCATAAACTGTGTTGGTTTTTTTTTTTTTAAGATTTTATTTATTTATTTGACAGAGAGAGACAGAGCAAGAGAGGGAACACAAGCAGGGGGAGTGGGAGAGGGAGATGCAGGCTTCCCGCGGAGCAGGGAGCCCGATGTGGGGCTCGATCCCAGGACCCTGGGATCATGACCTGAGCCAAAGGCAGATGCTTAATGACCGAGCCACCCAGGCGCCCCTAAACTGTGGTTTTTATATAGGAAGTATAAAGTACACCAATCTATCATTATCTTAAAAAGATAAATTATGGATTTAATTCTGGAATTCTGGAACTCCAAAAACTTTACCACCAAAGCAGTCTTTGGAATTATCACGGAGTTTATCTTCCACTGTGTGATATACAATCCTGGGTGGGTCAGGGGTTATTTCTGAGGTTCCCCTTGACCCTTCCTGCTTTGTGGCCATACCTGGCAAGTCAGTGAACTAATGTTGCACTACCTTCTGAGTATTCTTTCCACTGAAACAGCAGGTGGGGAAATAATCACCATGGGAATTTATTTGAACCATTGAACAACCTGTAAGATAAACTTTGACCCCCAAAACCAAACTGATAGAAACATAAAGCAGATTGGTGGATGCCAGAAGTGGTGATGGAGAAGGGTAAAGTTGGTCAAAGGGTACAAACTTCCACTGATAAGATGAAAATGTTCTGGAGATCTAACATACAGCAAGGCGACTATAGTTAACAATACTGTATAATATATTTTAAAGTTGCTAAGAGAGTAGATATTAAAAGTTTTACCACATACAAAAGATTGTAACTACATGAGGTGACAACTGTGTTAACTAACCTACTGTGGTAATCATTTTGCAATACACACATACATGAAGTCATTACATTATGTATCTTAAACTTATACAATGTTATATGTCAATTATACCTCAATAAAGCTGGATATTTTTTAAATAAATAGGCAATCAAAAACTTTAATATCTATGTTGCTCTTAGGAACACTGTTTTAATAGATACTATGAGTATCATTGTGAGTCATGGTACCCAAAGTGCCACACTCTGGCTTTCTGCTCATTACACTAATTATGACTATCTTACTTTGGAAGATTACTTGTGGATGCCTCTCCCCCTGCTATTCTAAATTCCACTGATACTAGAAAGCCGAATTCCTCCGGAGATTCTTCCACTGTTAGGCCAACCAAGAGCAGCCATCAAGCTTCGCTAAGATCTTGCAGCCCCTTCAGCAGTGCATTTCTTACCACCCTGATGATGGGAGTATCACAGATTCTAGGTGTGACCTAATCCATTCAAAATGTTCAACTCTCTGAGCTTGATGACCCCTTTATCAACACTACTTCAGGACAATATTAGCATCTCTGCCCTAGATACTCCAGGCTTTTGTGCCCAACTTTCAAAAATCCATCCCCATCCAGACTACGAGGCCTTGTTCCAGGTAACCTTGCAAGAATATTCAAGGTCCAGTTATGAAAAGAGTGTCTCCACATCAATACATTTTCTGTTTTTCAACCTTATAGTCTGGTCCTCTCCTCTCAGACTAACATCTTGAAAGCACACTCACACATATATATTTTCTCTGCTTCACCAATATTAAACAGCCTTGCATACCCTTTGGCTTGTGATTTCTTCCTGAGTCAGGGATTGTACTCCCCTGATCAGGCTATTCTAATGGTAATTTAACATGAAATCAATAAAAAGTAATGGAGGCTGGAATGAGAAAAATAGGCATGATTTTGGGAGGCAGCTGTCAGATAAAGTCATTTCAAAACTCCAAGCAAGGAGAAATTATTTTTCTTTAGCTAGGAGAATAGGGCTGCTTCTCCTTCTAAAGAATTAGGGAGAGCCAATACAAAATATGTTGAGTTAGATACCACTGAGTATCTTATTGGATATTACAGCAACATCCTGCAAGATGTTTTTTGATTGCATCACAGACAACTCATTCATTAGGAGGCACATTTGTTCACCAGCCCATATCACACATTAGATATGAACTATACAAGTGCAGATTATTTATACAGAGGAATTGAAATAAATCCTCAAATATTCCACATTTCAACAGCAAAAGGAAAACTCCAGGTGGGAGGATAGAGAAAGACATCAGTTTGACACATGCAGTTGGTCCTGGCAGTCACGGACGGAAAGAGAGACAAGTCAGGTTGGGTGGATCTTCAGGGACATATAAGCAGTGTCTACGCAAACCATTAGCAGGGCTGTATCTGTATCTTTAAAATATATTCAAAACAGACACTTCCACCACTTCCTGACATCCTTCCCTGGCCTGCATCACCTGCAGACTCCTGTCAGTCTCCACTTCCATTGTCACCTCCCATTTAGACTGCCTAATATGAATGCACTCATCAGATCATGTCATTTTTCTGCTCAAAGCATCCATATAAATAAACATACACAAAAAATAGAAAATAAACTGGGATAAAATAAAACAGTAATGTTGGTTGTTTCTTGGAGATAAATAACAATTTTAATTTTTCTATATGATTTATTATCTATTATAAATGCTTTAGTATATTTATGCTACTTTTAAATTCAGTAATAAAATAATTTAAAGCAATATAAATATTTCATTGCCAAAACTGAAGATGTACTATGATCAGTAGTCTAATGTAAGGAAATATTTTTTTCCTTTAATTAAAAAAGAACCCCAAAGAAATGTCATTTATCCTATCCCTTCCTACTCTACATCACAAGAAGAGTACTTTCTGTATCTTCTCTCACACACATGTACAGTGACAAGAGAATCTAACGATGGCACTAGGAAGATGAGCTGGCTTTCAGTTCTGACCCTCCTCCTGCTCTATACCAGGCTTTACAAAACCAGGGACGGAAGGTCTGCAGCCACAAACCTGACCATGAGTTTTCAGTGTCATTCAAAATGAGGACTAATAATCACTCTAGATGACTGGAAATGTACCAGGATAATTATGCATTTTGGAATTTACTGGTTCAAGGGCAGCTAAATATATCTGCTCCTGCAACTGTATGAATTGCCATGAATATAAATTTTCTTTCAAACTAATTTGGGGAAGAAGATTAATTTCATGATTACAACAATGGACTATTTTCTATTTAATACTATGGTGAACTGCCTTCTTGGAAAATTGTTTTAGAGATTTAAACTAATAGTCAATTTATTTGAAAAATACAAATGGAAATCACCACCACCATCGTCATCATTATCATTATTCTTCTGGACAAATTATTTGCCAGAAAATGTGATACATTCGTTAAAAAAATAACAACTTTACTTTTTAGAGCTGTTTCAGATGCACAACAAAATTGAGCAGAAGATAAAGAAATTCCTTATATATACCCTGCCCCCACACATGCACAGCCTCCTCTACTATCAACACCCTTCACCAGGTGGTACATTTGCTACCATTGATGAACCTACATTGACACATCATTATCATCCAGAGTCCATAGTTCATGTTAGAGTTCACACTTGTAGAACTTACATTCTATAAGTTTAGACAAGTGTATCCACCATTAGAGTATCATACAGAGTACTTTATTCTAACAATTCTCTATGCTCTGGCTATTCATCCTTCCTTCCCCTCAAGCCCTGACAACCACTGATCTTTTTACTATCTCTATAATTTTGCCTTTTTCAGAATGTCATATGGTGGAAATCATACAGCCTTTCAGATTAGCTTCCTTCACTTAGAAACGTGCATTTAAGGTTCCTCCATGTCTTTTCATGGCTTACTAGCTACTTTCTTTTTAGTACTGAACAATATTCCATTGCCTGGATGTACAAAGTTTATTTATCTATTCACCTACTGAAGGGCATCTTGGTTTTTTCCAAGTTTTGGTAATTATGAATAAAGCTTCTATAAACATTCATGTACAGGTTCTTGTGTAGACCAAGTTTTCAAGTCCTTTGAGCAAATACCAAGGATTGTGATTGCTGAATCATATGATAAGAGTATGTTTAGTTTTGTAAGAAGCTGCCAAACTGTCTCCAAAGTGGCTGTAACATTTTGCATCCCCATCAGCAATGAATGAGAGTTCCTGTGGCCCCATAAACTCACCAGCATTTGGTGTTGTCAGTATTCTGGATTTTGGCTATTATAATAGATGTGTAGTGGTATCTCATTGTTGTTAATATGCATTTTCCTGATGACATATGATGTTGAGCAGCTTTTCATATGCTTATTTGCCATCCATGTATCTTCCTTGCTGAGGTGTCTTTTTAGGCCTTTGACTACTTTTTAATTGAGTTGTTTGTTTTCTTATTAATGAACTCTAAGAATTCTTCTTCATCATTGTTTTTATTTGGCTTCCTACACTACAGAATGCTCTGTGACACAATAATTCCAACTCTGTGTTATTTAAAGTACTGAAAAGTTTTGTTTGTCTACTGTCAAAGATGAACACTAGTTAACGTGGTCAGGGCAGACATCAATCCATAAGAACTACTGCAGTAGAGAAGACAGACCTGCAGGAACCCAACTGAACTCTGATTCCGAAGCAGGTGACTGTGCATTTTACAGGAAGGATGATGGAATGGGAGGTGAGAACAGAGCTTGGTAGAGTCAGGGAAGTGAAAAGTTACACAAAGCAGGAGGAGAGGAGGCTGGTCCCTGTGGAACCCACGGGGGCCCTCTCTCCAGGTGTTGGTTGAAACACACAGCAGATAAATGCTATCTTTGGTCTATATCTTTATTTTATCTTATCTAGGTAAAATTCCAGCTACTTATAACTGTATCTTTAAGGGAGCATCCATGTACTAGTGTTGACATTTTAAGGATAAAAGACTAGGGATTATGCTCTTTCGGCTCCAAGGCTGATATCTGATTCAGAAAAATAGAATATATATATTAGAAAGGTTTTCAAAGCTCAACTGAACTACGCATCACACTTAGATAATGCTTACTATGTCCCATGCACTGTTTTATGTGCTTTATTAAAACAATCTTATTAGTCATAAGAACCCATAAGATGCTAGAATTATCCTTATTTTACAAATGAAGAAACTGAATCATAAAACACTGACTGCCCAATACTAGGTAGCCAGTTACTGAAGAATGTGGGATTCGCCCCTCCTTTGTTCCCCATTCCAGAGTGAGCTCTCTGTTAAGAACCACCCTCTGCTGAAATATTGGCCCCTCCCTAGTTCCTGATCCTGTTTCATACCACTAAGGAGGAAAGAACTGAGGAAAAATCAAGTATCAAACATGAATGCAGAATTACCTAAAAATAACTTATTATTTCATTTACTGAATATTTATAAGTGCTTCTTCAATGCTCAAAAGCACACATTTTATCAAGATGAGCCAAAGGGTAATTATGTAGCTCTGGTTTCCACATCTTCATTCTCTCTTTACCACATCACCTCTGTGCCTTCCCCCTCCTTGAATCCTATTCCCAAACCCACAGATTTGGGCCATTCAGAAATCCTAAGAAGAAGCTACAGTTTTCTATAAAACATTACATTAAAAAGGATTTCAGTTTATAGATGTATCTTGACAACTAATCTGGTAAAATAATTTAGATATTCTTCAGCGTGTAATGTTTTTATTATAGTCTCTGACTGAAGTCAGTGGATATTTGAAAATCTCAGAGGATACAACACCCATGGAGAATAGGCAGACAAAATTAATTTCTCAAAGTTAGAGGAAAATAATGCCTTCAGATTTCTCACTCACTGCAAGTGATCATCACACATTACTGGTCTCTTTTGTATGCTGGAGTCTACATAAGAAGCACTACTTGAAAGTGAGAGTTCACAAGAAAAGAAAAGACATACACGTGTATTTGTTTTCCCTCTAAAATCCTGACAACAATGACAAGTCATCTCCAAATTAATTTAACACACATATAGGAAGAGTTGTGCATGAGACAGATGGAAATTGTATATGCTGGACATGCCAGTGAACACAATGATCAATTTTAGAGAATTTGATACATCCGAGTTGCTATTATTTTATTCATTCTGAATTCCTATTCTAGATGCAACAAATGAGGGTCACCCCAAACTGTTTTTACTCAATCTGAGTTGCTTTCATAAGGCTCACACTTTGATAGTATGATTCCTACCTGTTAAAACAACAGCTAGAAATTGACTTGAAACATTTAGACAACTAGCTTCAAATAGTTTGAGTGTTGGCCTTTTTGCTGGAATATTACTTTGTTCTATATTTCAGTAACATTTCTATCACTCGATTTCTAGGTGCAGGTTTAGGACTGTAGTCAAGGAGAGAAAAACAGGAGGAATTTTAACTGACAATTAAAAAAAGCACGGAGCCTACTTAAAAAAAAAAAAGGGAGGGGCGCCTGGGTGGCTCAGTCGTTAAGCGTCTGCCTTCGGCTCAGGTCATGATCCCAGCGTCCTGGGATCGAGCCCCGCATCGGGCTCCGTGCTTCGCGGGAAGCCTGCTTCTCCCTCTCCCACTCCCCCTGCTTGTGTTCCCTCTCTCGCTGTGTCTCTCTCTGTCAAATAAATAAATAAAATCTTTAAAAAAAAAAAAAAAAAAAGGGAGACTGTAGTATTATAACAAAAAACTATTGTTTTGAATGAAAAACTAAACACACGTTACACACGCACACACGTGCACATATACACACCACATGCACATGCACATACTTTCTCTTCTCTGCTACTTCCCTGTACCTTAGGAAGACATTCCTTATTTAATGAAATATTGCTGCAGTCAATGGTCCTTTGAGGGCTTCTTTTGAAAATGTGAAACAAAAAAACAAGTGTGCAAAAATGTGGTTTTAGAGACTTCAAAATCAATTCTCTCTGCTTTTTTGGAGGTATTGATATATAATTTCATTCTTAATCTGTACTTAATGTGAAAACGATTTAAAAACATGTAATAATAACAAAATAACATATATTTAAATCACTTGTTAACTTTTTGACTCCTTACTCTTACTCTTATCCTAGCATGGCCCAAAGATCTGTAATACTTTTGGCATTTAAGATGGAAGCTTTAGGTACTCATGTACAGACTAAGAGAGAAATTGTATAAATCCCTTTCTCTATTTTACAGGGATATTTAGCCTTGGCTTCCTACTTTGAAAATTGGATGGATATTTAAATCATCAGTGTAGTCTACTTCTTGGCAAGTCCTCTGAAGTAGGTCTAGCACCATTCTTTATAATGTGCAGATAAATACTACCTATTACCCTATCTTTGGATATCAGACAGGACTCTGAGACTCAGTTATCTACTTTCTCCTGTGTGCTTCATAGCCAGGCATTTAAATACATGGGGTTAAAACCACAGGCATTTGGCTTTATCACTTTGACTTCCTTGGTGACTCTACAGCCTAATGGAGTCTGCTTTTTCTTTTAAACTTCATATGAACTTTTCCCTTTTCCCATAAATCTTCAAGCCCATAATCACACTTCATTTTGTAAACCAACCTTCAGTATGTCTGCCTTTAACCACAAGTTTCTTTTCTCTGGAAGAAGGCTCTCCTTTTCATGGAAACACAATGCAACCAGAATGCATTATTTATGAGCTTGGGTTGCCTGGCTCCCAGCCATAATACACCCATTACAATCTCTGAAATATTAAGATTTTTTTAAATAGTTGATTTTACTCTTTAAATAGGCACATAGACTAGCTCTGAATGTGCAGCCTTAGACTTTCATGACCCTGTGAAGGAGAACTCTATCACTCAAGGAAGGACTCTCAAGTGACAGTCTGTCCCTGTGCGTCATCTGTACGATGTGGCTTTGATAATATATTGCCAAGTGTCGCATATCAGCAAGCACTGGGGCGAGGAGAGAAGTCACTTTAATCAATTATTAGTGTTATGTTTCATCATAGTGTCACCAGCTGGCACTCAAGAACACAAACCTGTATAGAAGAGGTTATGTCACTGCTATTTTCATTAGTCGTATCTTTGAATCCAAGGTGAATAAAAGAAAGATTGTTAAGGGACTCCTCAAAAAGTGTGATGATCTCGATGTTTACACAACACTGTCAATGTTGTCAGGTAACAAATAGAAATATTAGCTCAAATTTCTCTTTAGAATTTTAAGCTATTTGAAAATTCTACTCACAAGTTCTATGTGAAATTGCTTCCTTCAGAGTACCCTTGATTGTGGATCATGACTACTTTAAAAATTATTTTATAAAACGTACACAAACAAACACACGAACACACACCTACAGAAACACATACACCTATACAAAGACATACACACCCTTACACAAACACACAGGCACACACACCTACACAAACACACACACCTATATAAACACATGCACCTATAAAAACACATACAAACACAACTACACAAACACACAAACATACACACACCTATATAAACACATACACACAGACACACACCTACACAAACATACATGCACAAACACATATACACACAACACAAACACATACACAAACATACACACACCTATACAAATCCACACACACATGAACACACACCTACATAAACATATGCACACACACTTACACACACCTAACACAAACATATGCACACACAAACACATGCACACATACATACACACAACTACACATAAACACACAAAAATACATGCACAAACATGCACACACAAACGTACACACACCTACAAAAACATACATGCACATGCACACACCTACACAAACACAAACATATACACTAACACATACATGAACATACCCATACACACATATATATGCAGAAGCACTAAAAAAGAGAACTGCCAACTTCTTTCTCTTTCTTTATAAACCTCTACTTATCTACCTTTAACATTTTTTCAAAAATAACTATAAAATACAAACTCATGAAAGCTATATGTTTGTTTCCTCCTCCTTCTAATTTTTTTTTAAATTTCAATTTAATTCTAGTGACAAAACATATTGTGTTCTTTTCTTACAAAGCACATCCCTATTCTAGTTACTGTACAATTTTATGTTTGAAAAGAAGTAATATCAAACATTTGCTTTAAGCTACCAGTTGCTTAAACAAAAATTATTGCTTACAATTAGATGAAGACGAAGTTGGAGTTAGAACCACAGGGCCAGAGAAGGCGCGTTTGGCCTATCTCTCTCCTAGTGGGCCTGCTCAGAGAATTTCTGGCTGTCAACAGTGATCAAGGCCAGCCAACCTTGAACAGGCCCCTAAGAGTGAATTTCCCTGTTGTCTCAGAGCTCTGTGGGAGATCCAAAAATGATAGCAGAAGATGTTTTCCTGTGCACTCTAAAGAACAATGCTAATTAGGCTTCTGGGCTAAATGTTTGAAAACATCTGAAATCCACTTCTTCCCACCGTTTTCCAATGTGTATAGGCATTTCCTTCCTGTCCTTCAAAACTTATTCAAAAGTCACTCCTAAAAGTTTAGCTCAAATGTCTTTTATTTTATTATTATTTTTTGAGAGAGAGAGAGAGAGGTGAGCAGGGAAGGGAGGGGAGGAGCAGAGGGAGAGGAAGAGAGAATCTTAAGCAGGCTCCATGTCCAGCCCTATGGCAGCGCTCCAGGTGGGACTTGACCTTACAAACCTGAGACGGTGACCTGAGCTGAAATCAAGAGTCGGATGCTCAACAGCCTGAGCCACCCAGGTGCCCTCAAATGTCTTCTAAACTCCTTAAGTATAGGTAGGTGCTCTCTTATCATCATGTCTACAACACTTTGTTACTACGGCTGTTTCATTAAACCACTAAATTCCTTACAAAATTGTTCTTTTGATGAATGGTAAGGCCTCGATTCCAAGGACTGCATCCTTCTTATTGTGCTCCCATCTCCTAATGTAAAGTCTAAACCAGAAAAGACCTTCTCTGTTGAATTAAATGGAGTTCACCTTTGATTTATGTATTAAAAAATAGATTTGGAATGGATAGTGAGTATCCATAGGATACTTCCAACACATAAGAATGTAAACTGACATGTGTAATCAAGAATATTCATGGTTTCATCCACTCAAATTTTGCTAAAGACTGAAGTTTTCAGCTGCCACCCAGATGCTATGAATCTGACCTTTGAAAAGGATTTTTTAGGCCTCAGACTCATTCTTAAATCTAGAACTACAGTCCTACTGACTGAGATTTCCATTGCATTTACATGATCCCAAGGCTCATCCTAGAACATTGTATCTGCCTTAACTTTCCTAAAATAATCTTGGTAATTCTCTACCAACCTCCACTTCTATCTGGGTATTACCTCAGGATGTTAAAAGTATCAGATATAAAAAAAAAAAAGAGTGATAGGACTAGAAATACAGAGGAGTTGTTTATAGGTCTAACTTTATTAATATTAGTGTGATTTTTACTAAGTTAATTCACTATTCAGGATTCATAGGCACCAAAAAATAAGATTTACTGGTATCTAAAGGTTATTGTTTGGGGATGCCTGGGTGGCTCAGTCAGTTAAGCCTCTGCCTTTGGCTCAGGTCATGATCCCAGAGTCCCAGGATCAAGCCCTATATCAGGCTCTCTGCTCAGCGGGGAGTCTGCTTCTCCCTCTGCCCCTCCCCCATCTCGTGCTCTCTCTGTCTCTCTTTCTCACTCTCTGTCAAATAAAGGAATAAAATCTTAAAAAAAAATAAAGGTTATTGTTTGTCTGTTTGTTATTGTTTAGGCCTTAGTTTTTCCTTCTTCCCCATGAAACCTCAAATAGCTCATCTGAATTTTGTCAATTTTTTCCATGAAATTAAAATTTGTGAATTATACCTTAGTTTATTTATTTAACAGACATGCTTCAAACTTCCAAGACACATCCTATTCTAGGCACTGTATAACAATTAACAATGTATGTTTAAAAGTTGCTTTAAGTCTTTACTGCTCAATTTTACCAAGTAGAAATTATTTTATTGATAACCACAGATCTTTTACATAACCTCTTTTCATGACCTCTTTTCAAAATTATAATTACAATTAGGCATTTTTCCTATTAAATATAATATAGAATATAAAATACATTTTATATAACATGAACATAAACCATGTAATAAATATTACATATATATGAAAATATAGTGGGAATATTAGACATTATAAATGAGCAAAAGTAGTGAAAAAATAAAATCTATAATCTTATAACCTAGAAGTATATGAAATATATATAAATTTATATGTTGTATTTAGATATTTATATCATACGAAGTGTATATATATTACACAAATGAAACTGAATCCACTTCTTATTTTATAGCTTATTTTTTTTTAATATTTTATTTACTTATTTGAGAGAGAGAGAGAACGAGCGGGGGGGGTGGTAGGAAGGGTAGAGGCAGAGGGAGAAGAAGATTCCCCACTGAGCAGTGAGCCCAATGCAGGACTCGATCCCAGGACCCTGACATCATGACCTGAGCTGAAGGCAGACGCTTAACTGACTGAGCCACCCAGGCGCCCTATAGCCTATTTTTCTTGATGAAATATCTTGAGACTATTTGTAAATCAATATAATCATCTAAAACAATAAATCTGTCCAGCAACAAAAGAAATCCATTAACTTCTTACAAATATGAAGCAGGATTTACTTGTTTTCATATTTAGACGAAGAGATGTAATGCTTACAGGGAAGTGAAGTAACAGTGGTTTTATGGACTGTGGTCCCTAGGATTCAAGAAGTGAGAATTTAATCTTGTTTAATGAGAGAGATGCCAGTCCGTGACTGTAGACAGTGAGGAACTTTGTCATAGCGGAGCTCTGCTCTCCTGTCTTATTTCCTCCTCCTGCCAGAGTCTCGACATTTGCACCTTCCTGGTGCCTCCAGGGTTCTGTCTTGGGCTCAGCAGCCACTGAGTGTGCAGGGCGTAGCTTTGATCGACTGAAAAGCTCAGGCTCTCTCTGGGGATTAGGCTGTCAGTCAGAGTATAGAAAGTATACTACTTGTCAGAAACTCTGCTCTAGTAACACACAAAAAAGATTAAAAATAATAAGACTCAGTACATCTTCACACCTAACCAGTCTCTATTTTTCATGTCACTTCTTGTCACTTACTGTTTGCAACAATTCTCATTTCTAGCAAGTCAAAACTGTGTATTTGAGCAACTATTTGATTGTTCTGCCAGAAGTGGCCTGGTCAATCTATTAAAGAATTAGTGGCTGGGTGTTACCTTCACTGGGGTAATAGAGAGCAGAGAACTTGACCACCCATCATACATGCTTAAATTATGTGCTTATACAACGCTACTGATCGGTTATAAAACTGATATTTGCTGCTAAAATTTAATGTATTTTAAACTACTTGCCACTTTGCCATCATAAAAATTTAAACGTCTGATTTTGGTTTCTATATTCAGATTATCCCCAGCTGTGTGAATTTGTAAATCTAGAGTTGCTGGACTATCCTTTTTACACTAAAATGCCCTCAGAAGATAAAACTTAATGGATATAATGGCTTTAATTTTAATCTCAGTTCTTTGCTTCAGACTCTTTATATGTTAACACACTAATTACTCTATCTAATTTTAGTTCAGTCATTTATTCAAAAAAATTTATTTGGTATCTGTTTTATATTGGACACTATTCCAGAAGCTGATGAAAATAGCAATGAAAATATACAATGGAAAAAAGACAGTCTCTTCAATAAATGGTGCTGGGAAAATTGGACAGCCACATGCAGAAGAATGAAACTCGACCATTCTCTAACACCATACACAGAGATAAACTCAAAGTGGATGAAAGACCTCAATGTGAGACAGGAATCCATCAAAATCCTAGAGGAGAACATAGGCAGTAACCTCTTTGACATCGCCCACAGCAACTTCTTTCAAGACATGTCCCCAAAGGCAACCGAAACAAAAGCGACAATGAACTTTTGGGACTTCATCAAGATAAAAAGCTTCTGCACAGCAAAGGAAACAGTCAACAAAACAAAGAGGCAACCCACGGAATGGGAGATTTTTGCAAATGACGCTACAGACAAAGGGCTGGTATCCAAGATCTATAAAGAACTTCTCAAACTCAACACTCAAAAAAAATAATCCAGTCAAATAAATGGGCAGAAGACATGAACAGACACTCCTCAAAAGAAGACACACAAATGGCTAACAGACACATGAAAAAATGTTCATCATCATTAGCCATCAGGGAAATCCAGATCAAAACCACATTGAGATACCACCTTACACTAGTTAGAATGGCAAAAATGGACAGGGAAAGAAACAACAAATGTTGGAGAGGTTGTGGAGAAAGGGGAACCCTCTTACACTGTTGGTGGGAATGCAAGTTGGTACAGCCACTTTGGAAAACAGTGTGCAGGTTCCTCAAAAAATTAAAAATAGAGCTACCCTATGGCCCAGCAATTGCACTCCTGGGTATTTACCCCAAAGACACAGATGTAGTGAAAAGAAGGGCCATATGTACCCCAATGTTCATAGCAGCAATGTCTACAATAGCCAAACTATGGAAAGAGCTGAGATGCCCTTCAACAGAGGAATGGATAAAGAAGATGTGGTCCATATATACAATGAAATATTACTCAGCCATCAGAAAGGATGAATACCCAACTTTTGCAGCAACATGGATGGGACTGGAGGAGATTATGCTAAGTGAAATAAGTCAAGCAGAGAAAGTCAATTATCATATGGTTTCACTTATTTGTGGAACATAAGGAATAGCATGGAGGAGAAGGAGAAGGAAGGGAAGGGAAGAAATGAAGGGGGGAAATCGGAGGGGGAGACGAACCATGAGAGACTATGGACTCTGAGAAACAAACCTCTAACCCAGTGATGGGTATTAAGGAGGGCACATATTGCATGGAGCACTGGGTGTTATATGCAAATGATGAATCATGGAACCCTACATCAAAAACTAATGATGTACTGTAGAGTGACTAACATAATAAAATAAAATTTTAAAAAATAGCAATGAACAAAAAAGGGAAGTCCCTTGTCCTCACAGAGTTTTTATTCCAGTAAGCAAAGACACAGTAAATAGTAAACCAAAAAATGAAAAACATAATTACATGTTATTATCATGCTGTGATGGAAATCAAGAAAAAATAATAGAGTCCCATGAGAAACTGAGAGCATACTCAAATTAAAGAGACTTGCACTAGAATAATCCAAACAAAATCATGTGTTTGTTTCCTTGCTCATTTGTTTTGTTTCTAAGAAAGGGCCATTTAGAAAGATTTGAGCTTAGTAGAAAGACAGGAGACAAGGTAAGAGCTAAGAACAGCTGAGTTATAACCAACCTTAGACCAGAGGAGACAGGAGGTGGGAAGGGTGACTGAGACCACAGGGGACCAGGCTGTGTGAAGCAGCTCAGCTCACAGGAACCACTGACCCCATTGTAAGGATACAACCAGCCCAAGGAAACGTCACAGGGATGGAGGCAAGGGATGACTTCCCTGGATCGCTCTCATCTTTCATTCTGACCTCCTGCCAGAGCTCCTCACATACTGAAGCCAACCAGAACCCAGGACAATGGAGGCCTATTGACATATTCTGTACATGTGAATCTCCCCAAGAAGAAGGCAAAGTGGAGGAGAGTAAGATCTAGAGGGGCAAAGTGAAGAAATTCAGAAAGTAACATGATACAGCAACATTTCCAGGTTGCTGTTTGCTCTCCAGGTCTCCAGTGAAGAGTAGAGATCAGGGCTAAATGTGAAAGTGTTAATGGAGTGATGCTATTTAAAATTCAGGATGGAATCCTGCACCCAAGGAAAGAGTGCAGGATGAGAATATCTCCCGGTTTGGCAATTGCCAGAATTGTAAATGGAAAGATGGAAACCTCACGAGACCATACTGAGTATTAGCACGGACAACTCACATCTTCTCCCACCTAGCTTATAAACAGTACTCTCCGACTTCTTCATGTTTCAATTCCCAAGAGGAATATGGGAGAGACTGTGTGTGCATAATTTTTAGTACAATCAATCAGCTTTCAAATCATTGTACAACAGATTTCAAATCAAATCAAATCAAATCATTGTACCAATAGCAAAGGTACTACTTAGCAAATTTAAGTACAGAGATTGTTTTCTATAATAAAAAATATGGATACAGAAGAACGATGGGCACTACCTGGTGAGGTGATGGACTATTAGGCTTTGCAGATATGCTCCTGAAGTCCCAAGCATGGGAGATAAATTTTGGGATTTGGAGTGCAGAAGATATAACCCGAAGGAGGAGTCTTATGACATGCCCCTTTCCCTTCACTGGGTATCATCAGGGTCTCATGATAAGTGAATTCACAGGATACAGTAGAAACTCAGAAAATAATGTATCTTTGAAATGGGGGGCTGTAACATTTTATCTTGATTTAATGGGCAGTGAAAATTTTGGAAAGATTTTGGACAAAGAATTAAAACAATAATTTGTGTATATTATGTGATTTTGTGTTGGAAAGATAAATCTATTTATAGTGTCCATGAGAACTGCAGAGTCCTGAATCGAAGGCAGATAGATGGACTAAAAATTATGATAACAGCCTGTGATAAGTAATAGAACTTGGGTATTACAAACTGCAAATCCTTAGTGAACCTTACTCTTCTGGCCTCATGCCAGATCTTGATCTGAATTTCTAAGACTTTAAATGCCATCTTTATATATAAAATTTATTTACACTGTCAGCCTTCTGCGAGTAACAGACTTGGAAATGAACCCATTTCTTTTTAATCTTCTCTTAACTATCTTTTAAGAATTTCTGTCTATTTTATCCAAATGAGAATATTAATGCCTCTTAGCCCTCTATCCCCACTCCAGTCTTATCCAAACCCCCACAAAATGGACACGCAATTCCATTTTCTTGGACTGTCTTTTCACTTGTTCACCTGGAAAATATTTTCAAGACTCACCTTAAATCTCACATTCTCTGTAAGTGTGCCCTAAACTTCTTTGGCATCAAGAAACGCCTTCTTCTTTGTACTCTCATAACATTTCTACATATCTTCATTGCTATGCTTCTGCTTTTTATAATTGTTTTCCCTATCCCATTTTCCCTGCTATTCTGTGACCTCTACTAAGAAAGCAAGTCTATTTAATATGTATATAGCTTCTATCACATTTCCTGGGCACATATCATGTGCTTAACAAATGCTTGTTAAATATATTTTTAAGTAGTGCTCAGACTTATGTTTTATTGTAAAATATCCTAAATACTCCTAGTTTATTTTTAATATTTGTCTTTCTACATTTATCTTTTTATTAGAAAATGCATCAAGCTAAAATTACAATCATCTCTGTCATCAAACAGCGGTAACAGCGACACTGTTGGTAGTATGAAGACATAAACTGCATCTATTTGTGGTAAATTGTCCAAATTGTGTGCATAGTATCTCATAGAAAATAATACTCCTCCTGGAGTCACAGCCTGACCAGCCTCATAAAGTTTAAAAAATGCTATACTTATCCATGATTAATATGCAACTTAATATTAGATTACAACCTATATGTGATTTGCATTTTCCCCTTTGGAAAATTGAGGTGCTTTGTATGGATTGTGTGTGACATGCTTTGAAAGAAAACTACATAACATTCTTAATTTATCTCCGTATCTGTGACAAAAATAGATTATTTATTAAAATGGCACTGGAGCTGATGGTATATGTTTCACTAATCAATGAAAAAATTAGAAAAATGAGACGGAAGGAACATCCGTCACTTTCTTGGCGGTTCTATTAAAATTTTTTCTTTTCACAGTAAACATATGGGTTTTGTGACAGTTGATGGTACTAAGTACTTAAATAATTTTAGGCAAACTGAAAAAAAAAAGGTCTCATCATACTCTGAGAACAATAAAATGAACACAGGTTTAAGAAGACATTCTTTATCAGAAAAATAATCAGTCAGGATAATATTCTTTTAATTGAATATTTAAATTGTATTACATGTTGCATTAATTTTACCTGAAATAATTACATATAGGTTTATATCCAATGTGATTAAAAGAATTTATATATATCCATCCATGCCAGTCTCTTAGACATTGGAAATCTTAGATTTTGGATATTTTATATGAAAACAAACCTTTAAAACAGAGAGTAACAAATGTATACTAGGGAACAAATTTAGACAGACAGTAGTTTTTCCTCAAAATTCTTGATTCAGAGTCACCTGGGTGGCACAAACGACCGACTCTTGGTTTTGGGTCAGATGATCTCAGGGTCTTGAGATCAAGCCCCACATCGGGCTCCAAGCTCAGCAAGGAGTCTGCTCTCCCTCCCTCTCCCTCTAACTCTCCTGTTCGTGTTCTCTCTCTCTCAAAAATAAATAAATCTTTAAAAAAAATTATTGATTCGAACTCATATGTTCTCAAGTGAGGAGTCCAATTACATTTAGTTGGCTATACCAGAAAACCTTACTGATTATGAACATTCTTGTCACAGGATATGAAGAAGAAAAGAAGTCAACATGAAATACTCCTTGTCATTAGAATTATAGGCTGAAAACCTGGAACCAACAATGATCTATTTTCTTCTATACTGCCCATAACAATGATCGCTTCTGTTAATCATAATTATACAAATTATATCAGTATTTTATGACTTAATGCTTTGCATGCTTTTTGTTAATTATAACTATACAAATTATATAAGTATTTTATGACTTAATGCTTTGCATGCTTTCATGACAGTGCTTTTATTTTTTTTTCTCACAGTTTGAGCCCTTTGAAAGAAAACATCATTCTCACATGGATTGCTTTCAGTATTCACACTCTCCACCCATTTTTCTAAAAATTATACTATTAGTTGAAATAATTGTATTTATATCAGTTAGATATCATATTAAGTTCATTTCAAAGACTTCGTCAGTGCAATATTGGAGAAAGTTTTTGCTCCTAAGTATGGAATGATAAAATATTAAACATAAGACCATTATAGTTATAAAGGCAGTTATGGTGTTTAGTAGACATAACTGTATATTTTATTCATACTTTGCCTAGATTACATTGCAGAGAATTTTCTCTGTTAAGTACTTCTTGTCCTGAACTCATATTTACTTCTCAAATTCCCTTGCACTCCATGAATGTATGCTCTTCAGAGTGATAACACACAATTAAAATAATAAACAAAATTTTTCTGTGTGACTGAAGTTATTAATAATTATATTTCAAAAAAGATGTGATCTGACTTCCATTATGTTGCAAATGAGATAAATATTATTATATCAACTAATATTGGCATAAAATAATTTGTATTAATATGTAGCATATTTAAAATAAAACCACAACAGAATCTTAAACAACTGTAAAATCCACAGCAAAATCACACAGTTTTTTAGATGAAATCAATAATAAAGATTGTTCTAACATTTCAGTGACTCAACACTGAAATAAAACCAAATAAACAGGGGCACCTTGGTGGTTCATTTGGTTGAGGATCTGACTCTTGCTTTCATCTCAGGGTCATGAGATTGAGCCCTATATCAGGCTCCCCGGTCAGCAGGGAGTCTGCTTTAAGATTCTCTCTCCCTCTTTCCTATCCCCTCCTCTTGCACACATGCTCTTTCTCAAATAAATAAATAAAAATTTAAAAAAACAAATAAACAAACAAAACAACACTATATCCTATATGAAATGCAAAGTATATGACTTTGTTGAAAATACCTGCAATTTCAAGAATACACGTAATAGTTCTATCATTGGAAAATCACTACAAAAAATATCTTTGCAGCAATGAACAGAATTGAGATTATCCCTCTACAAATCCCCATATAGCCTCTGCACTCAAAGATAAAAAGAGACACAAAGACTATCAAACATTCAGGAACAATGGCAATCAGTGATCTATGTGGTATTAATTCAATTAATATTTGCTAAACTACTGAGCATGACATATGTGTTACTGGGCTTGACAATACAACCAAGACAAACATGATCCCTGCTCTCATTAAGATTTAACTTTTTGGCAAGGATGATTAACAAAGTGCAAATAACTATACAATTAACAAATTATCTATGTAAAAATAAAGAAGTGTCATGTTCTATAAAAATCGTCAACTTCTTTTTAAAAAGTTCAACAAATCATAGATCCTTATAAAATATTAACAAGGCTCATCTTTACTAAATATGAGATGACAAAGATGACAAAGAAACTATGTCTCTAAGATCCTTTTCATCTTCAAATGCCCCACATCCTACTATAGCCTGATTTCTACATTATAGGAGGTCTCTGACAATATCTCATAAACAAATACACACATTTTGCCCACCATCAATGAAAAGGAATGTGATCATTGTATCCTAACCATTCCACTTCATCTTCTCTATAATGAGAACCCACATGGGTTCTAAATTTAAGAATTGTATTTAATGTGACGGCATAGCTATTGCTTACTTAATCACAGATCTAAAGAAAAGCAATGATTCTATAAAACTACTTTGAACTTAATCCATTATTATTGCTTTATTGACTTCTAAGAAACTGAACACCCACGGAAATGTTTATACTTCTTAGACAAAGAAATACCCAGTTAAAATAGGTTTGAATTTGTCAGGCTTAATACAAGATCATGTTTTTCATAACTTTCTAGCTATAAAAAGCAGCTTGAAAGCAAAAGGAAATCTTAGCTTTGCCAGAGAATGGAATAAATTAAATACTGGAAGGGTTAGCATAGAATCACTGATACGAACTTTCATAAATCCCAAAGGAATACCAAAAGGACAGCTTTGTTTGCATATAATATTAGAAATGGAAGGAGCACTAGGGAGCATTAAATCCAATTGCCTTGCTTCGGATAAAAGGAGAGGTTACTTAACTTCTTTAGGGTCACTGCCTGGGAGTAAAAAGATTTCTTGTGATTTCAGGAGAGTATTCTCAGAAGCACTAAATGACTACCTTCCACTAGGGCATACATTTTTCCCTTAACATAGACTCTTTCATTAAAATGATATTTCAGTTTCCAGTAAGAATTCAAAAATACGTTAAAAGCAGCAATTTTTATTTAACTACCATTGGTAAGATAATTAATTTGTCAGATAACAGTGCACTAGGGTTTGTAATTGCAATGAATTTCCATAGTTTACTGTAGGGAAAGCAATATATAGGAGATATGAAAAGTCCTAGGCCAGAGAAAGAATTGAAGAATGTAATTAACAAATCCAATGGAAGAGCAAGACAGTCATAAAGGTGATTGGTTTGCTGAAGGAACATGGAAAATTAGTGCTACCTGGAAATTTTCATTCATATACACATCCATACTGAGTACTAGCTTTGTGCCTGTGACTACACTAAGTGCAGAGGACACACATGATGGATGAAATGGAGTCTCTGCTG
This sequence comes from Halichoerus grypus, assembly GCF_964656455.1. Lineage (NCBI taxonomy): Eukaryota > Metazoa > Chordata > Mammalia > Carnivora > Phocidae > Halichoerus > Halichoerus grypus. The sequence continues at coordinate 84,418,833 of NC_135718.1, forward strand.
TCAAGAACCTAGATGGAAATATTAAAGGAAGATAATTATACAAATTTCTAAATGAACCTATAAATACACAGTGACAGATGTATATACAAATCACTACGATAGCCTAAAGATTGGATGGAATTATGGAAATCTTCCTCAGGAAATGATACAAATGCTGAATTTTAAACAGTAGAGTTTTGGGGAAGTGTGTTAAGAAGAGGAATCCCCAATCAGGAGGGGCAAAAATAGTAAAGCAATAAAAGAAGGCACAATGTTATAGTAAATCTTTCTTCATCAGGTTCAAAATTTCTTGGAGAGGTTGAGTAGAAGGCACTTGTGTCCTTGGATTTTAGAAGGTGGTATGTCCCTAACCTCAGTGACAAATCAGGACTATTGGTGTGGCACAGTTGCACCCAGTTTCAGTTGGCAAACAGATCATAATTTACTCGGAAGTACTCATTGCAATGGTGATGGCTGGAAAGAAAACTAAAGTTCACCTTAGTATTAAAGTAGTAAGCAAGCATGGCAAAATAAGTCATTCTATATTAGAAACATGCTGAAATATCATTAAAAACACTAAAAACACTATGTGGGGGTGCCCGGTTGGCTCAGCCAGAGGATCACGTGGCTCTTGTTCTTGGGAGTTGTGAATACGAGCCCCACATGGGGTTCAGACATTACTTAAAAATAAAATCTTAAAAAAAAGAAAAGAAAAAAAAACCCACTATGTAAACATAATCATACAAATTTTTCATACAATTCATTCATTTATTTTTAAAAAGAATGAGTCTGCAACTGTGACTTGAATATAAATGAACCCCTTTAAATATTATATATTCCACACCTTTCTTTAATAACAACTCAAAATAAAGATTTTGCTGAATTGCTTCATTTAAAAGTTCTTTTCCATCACATCAAATTTCACACTTAAAAGGTAACACCACAAGCATGAAACAACCAAAGCTGGGCCCACTGAGTGAATAGTCTGCTGTTCTACTTTTCTTCACATTCTTTTTTAAAAATGCCTACTTAGTTTTCATTATTAAATTTTCAAGATGTTTTGAAATTTAATTTTTTCAATTCACATATGTGTTTATTTCATGATAAATAATTGTTTGCACAATACAAATTATTCAGTTCAAACAGAAAGTGGAATTGCATGGAATTCTGTGAAGCACTAACTCACTGTAGGAATTTACTCACAAAATTGCTGGTAGTTTTCCAGAAAACAAGGTAGAAGGAACATTGTTTTATCTTCACACCTCCCTCCATCATCAAGCTTTGTTGAATATGAGGGAATGGTATCCGGAAAGGGAATAAAGATTACAAATACCAAGAGAAGACAGCATAGCTTGTACTGGATTACAAAGGTGCATTTTTGGTACAAAGGTACCATGTCTTCCTTTCGAACTTTCCACCTATTGCCTTCTGTGTGGAAACAGGATCATCAATCAGTGTAAGCAGGTTATGCTGTGTATTTCCCCCCATCCTTCTAATATTTATAGGTCTTAGAAAAATCAACTGCCTTCATGAAATTTAAAAATTACTAATGTTTTTTTCTAATGCATGTTTTTTTCTAAGAGGTTAACATATAACTATGTTCATTAAACTATATGAAAATTTAAGATTAGGAGTGATGCCATATATCAAGGAATAAATATGAAGGAATACAAACATAAACACACACACAAACAAACACACACATGCACATTTATATTTGACATAAATATCCAATCAATTATTTAACTCTTGCTCTTTGCTAAACTATATCAATATAGCTAGAATATACAACTCTGTAATGTGTCTCAAACAAAAATAATTCAAAACTGAACACCTCATTAAGATGCTGGAGCATCTTGTCAATAGATGAGAGTTTCTCGTCAACAGAATAATGTAATGATCTCCTATCTTGTTTCATGATCTTTAGAACTTTGCCTTCCATGATGCCTAAGTTATATAAGAAATGTCTCACCAGGGAGGCACCTGGGTGGCTCAGCTGGTTAAATAACCAACTCTTGATTTTGGCTCAGGTCATGATCTCAGGGTCATGATCTTATAGTTGTGGGATCGAGCCCTGCTCGGGCCCCATGCTCAGTGGGGAGTCTGCTTGAGATTCTCTCTCCCTTTGCCCCTCCCTCTGCTTGTGTGCCCTCTCTCTCTCTCAAATAAATAAATAAATCTTTGGGAAAAAAAAAAAGAAATGTCTCACCAGAGATATGCTCATTTTTAAAAAAATATCTTTCCTGGCTAAAATGACACTGTAAAAAATTCATATCAGATATAGACTTTAGCAGGTGGATCCATGTTTCCTGAGAGGAAAGAAGAACTTGGGATCCATTACTATTCAAGTCCAACTTCTCAATGTAAATGCAGTTTTCTTTGTGCATTTATTAAATGTTAGTCAGAGGGTCAAGCTGTTGAGAGCAAGAAGTAAAAATGTATGTCCTTTAAGAATAGATATAAATCTATTTACAGTGGCCTGTCAGTTAAAATTTTGGAAGGTTTTCCTGAATGAATTAGCTGATTATTTCTATTTTAGCAAGTTATGTGTGTGTTCCACATAATCTAACCAGCACTGCTATTATAGAATTGTGTGCACCAATAAAGGCAATGTAAATAGTCCATAAACAACAAAAATCCCGATAATATCACACTTTCTACCACTGGAATAATGTTTACACATTGCTTACCACAGAATACAGAAAATGTTTTCCTATAATTGCATTATGAAGGATATACTGGCAGTGAGCGCTCTGTAATGAGAATGTCTGCCCTATATTTAGAAATTTATCCTTGATAGGAAAGATATTGAGCTCTGGGGAAATCTGAAACAAATGTTCCAGTTTTTATTTATTTATTTTTTTAATTTTATTATGTTATGTTAGTCACCATACAATACATCATTGGTTTTTGATGTGGTGATCCACGATCCGTTGTTTTCGTATAACACCCAGTGCTCCATGCAGTATGTGCCCTCCTTAATACCCATCACCGGGCTAACCAATCCCCCCTCCCCACCCCCCTCTAAAACCCTGTTTGTTTCTCAGAGTCCATAGTCTCTCATGGGTCATCTCTCCCTCCAATTCCCCCCTCTCATTTTTCCTTTCCTTCTCCTAGTGTCCTCCATGCTATTCCTTATGTTCCACAAATAAGTGAAACCATATGATAATTGACTTTCTCTGCTTGACTTATTTCACTTAGCATAATCTCCTCCAGTCCCATCCCTGTTGATGTAAAAGTTGGGTATTCATCCTTTCTGATGGCTGAGTAATATTCCATTGTATATATGGACCACATCTTCTTTTTTTTTTTTTTTTTTAAGATTTTATTTATTTGAGAGAGAGAGAATGAGAGAGAGAGCATGAGAGGGGGTACGGTCAGAGGGAGAAGCAGACTCCCTGCCGAGCAGGGAGCCTGATGCGGGACTCGATCCCGGGACTCCAGGATCATGACCTGAGCCGAAGGCAATCGCTTAACCAACTGAGCCACCCAGGCGCCCTGGACCACATCTTCTTTATCCATTCCTCTGTTGAAGGGCATCTCGGCTCTTTCCACAGAGATGGTTTGGCTATTGCGGACATTGCTGCTATGAACATTGGGGTGCATATGACCCTTCTTTTCACTACATCTGTGTCTTTGGGGTAAATACCCAGGAGTGCAATTGCTGGGCCATAGGGTAGCTCTATTTTTAATTTTTTGAGGAACCTGCACACTGTTTTCCAAAGTGGCTAATTTTTCATGTGTCTGTTAGCCATTTGTATATCTTCTTCAGAGAAGTGTCTTTTCATATCTTCTGCCCACTTTTTGACTTGATTATTTGTTTTTTGGGTGTTGAGTTTGAGAAGTTCTTTATAGATCTTGGATACCAGCCGTTTATCTGTAGTGTCATTTGCAAATATCTTCTCCCATTCTGTGGGTTGCCTCTTTGTTTTGTTGACTGTTTCCTTTGCTGTGCAGAAGCTTTTTATCTTGATGAAGTCCCAAAAGTTCACTTTTGCTTTTGTTTCACTAGCTTTTGGAGATGTATCTTGAAAGAAGTTGCTGTGGGCGATGTCAAAGAGGTTACTGCCTATGTTCTCTTCTAGGATTTTGATGGATTCCTATCTCACATTGAGGTCTTTCATCCACTTTGAGTTTATCTTTGTGAATGGTGTAAGAGAATGGTCGAGTTTCATTCTTCTGCATGTGGCTGTCCAATTTTCCCAGCACCATTTATTGAAGAGACTGTCTTTTTTCCATTGCATGTTTTTTCCTGCTTTGTCAAAGATTATTTGACCATAGAGTTGAGGGTCCATATTTGGGTTCTCTATTCTGTTCCATTGGTCTATATGTCTGTTTTTGTGCCAGTACCATGCTGTCTTGGTGATCACAGCTTTGTAGTATAGCTTGAAATTGGGCAACTTTGTTTTTCTTTTTCAACATTTCCTTGGCGATTCTGATTTCATACAAATTTTAGGATTGTATGTTCCAACACTCCGAAAAATGTCATTGGAATTTTGATCGGGATGGCATTGAAGGTATAGATTGCTCTGGGTAGCACAGACATTTTACAAATGTTCCAGTTTTTAAACTGACTAAACATTCTCAAGTGAAGTCAACTTTGCTTTCCATGAGTCTTGCCAAATCCCTCCCAGCACAGTTATCTATCCCTCAAGGATGACAATCCCATAATATTGCTACCTAGGAATAAGGCAATGAGATTTGTATGTTTAGAGGAATTGTAGCACAAGAAAAGACTTGACAGGAATTTAAAGTAAAATGCACCCAGTTATATTTCTGTCCTGATTTCAGCTACATTTCTACAGAACAAAACGGTACTATTTCCCTTTATTTTGTGGAAGTATCTATTGTCTATTTGATTCTATTTGTCCTTGAGCATTTTCCCCAGGGGGTCTTCCCCTTTTAATCGTATTTTAGGAGCAATATTATAAGATTACAGTTCTCACAAATACAAGCAAGATTTTGAATGTATATAGATTAATGTTTTAAATTTTTGTCAGAAAAAAAAATCAAGAAAATTCCTATAAATGAAGCTATCATGTGATAAGAGGTGGTCCGAGGAAAGATAAAAGCTTATCAAACAAACATGTATGTGTTCCATGACCCCACCACTAGAAATAGTACGGAGTCTGAAACACATTCTTTCCAGTGTGTAGATGATGACATGTGTACCTATCGCACTGCAGAAAGAAGACTCCTCCCGGCACTTCAGAATGCTTTATGATCACCTGTCACTCTTTCCATACAGAATTCCCAGGTGTCCACTAAGAATGGGAATTTTAACTGATTCACATTCAAATTTGAAACTATTTCCTTTAATAGTAGATATTTCAACTAAAAAGTAATGTTTTACTTGTGTAGTTTAATGACTGTATGACACATTTACAAACAATATCTGCTCTGTAAAACGAAGCGTGAATGTACCATACAATGCTTATATTCTTTGTTCCGGAGCCCTTTCAATCATCTCCTACTTGGAAGATGGTAAATCAAGGAACTTTGATTCTCTTGGCACGAAAAAAAGTGGGCTTTTCATTTACAAAACAAAGTTAATTTTCATAAGAGATGAAATTTGATCAACTATGAAAAAAACAATGTAAATTATGATCCTAATTCTTTCAGGATCAAGAATAATTTCTGGTTTAATTATAATCACCTTACATAAAGGGCTTTTTTATGTCCTGTGTTTGCAAACTGGGGGAGAAGACACATGTCAAATTATCCTTAAATTTCTCTGTTTCCAAAATCTATAATTAAATGATGTGTTTTATCATTTTAAACATATTAAAGTGTGAATCTATAATACTTGCATTTCTCAATTAAATACTATACATCATATCTCTGTATACTTAATATTTATTGAACATTCTCAAGTTCCAACTACTGAGCCAGCTGCTTTACATGTATAAATTCATTCATTCATACTATCATTGTATACATTTGCTATTATCCCTAATCTATATTCCTACAAAGAACAATTCTGAGAGAGCGTCAAGGCAATTTCTGTATTCAAGAGATACAAGTATAGTTTACTACTTGATAATTAACAGTAGAATTTTGGGCCAAGCCAAGTCAGGCTTATTCTAGAAAAACAGTCTCTTAGTGTATATATATATGTATACGTGTGTGTGTGTATATATATATATATACATATATATATATAAAATATTTATATATTATATAGAACTATACTATACTATAATATAGTAAGTACATATACTTTCATACATAAACATTCTCTTAGCTTGTATATATATAAGATAAATTATATACTGGATTTCTATTACATATATAAAATATATGATATTATGATATATAAGCTAAGAGTGTGTGTGTGTGTATATATACACACACACACACACACTAGCTTTCTATACATAATTTTTGACATATTTGTTAATGTAGATATTCTTGCTCCATGTAATAAGTGATATATATATTATACAATAGGTGGTCCATCTCATACGAAAATGATGTTAATAGCTCAGCATTGCTGTACTGTGTTTTGAGCTTGTTTTTCAATACAGGTGATAAAGTTTTACTAAACTATTCACAACCTTTACCTTTACCATGTTCATCTCCTAGGTGTGTTTTCACTATGAGACCTTTATGTTCTTTTATAATATCCTGACTTTCTCAATCTCACTTATGGATAGTTAGTAAGAGAAAATAGGTATGACTCTTATCTAACAAGGTGAGAGACAAGAGATTCTTGAATGACTATTTGCTATATCACTGAAGCCTGGTACATAATGAATTTCAACCAGTTCTTTTTTTTAATGAACCAATTTAGGGTAGGACATATCATCTGCAATTATTCACAAGACATGTAACTTTCACAGTAAACCAGAAATTCTTTATTTCTCATTCCAAGTGTTGGACTACACCTTCCCTCCCATGACTGATCCATTGTTCCAGGACTTATCTCCTTAGAGCAGAATCTTTCCACTCTGACCTACAGTCTCTATTCTCCAGGCAACTGTCTTCCCTTATTCCTTCCTTATCCAATAAAAAAAATAATAAAAAGTGTGGGCATTTTCATTCTACAGCATAATTAAAAAGAGTTATATAAATATGAACATTGGTGTCAGAAAAAAAGATGAGAAATGATACATAGCAGTGTAGATGAAATAGAACTTTTAGTTTAGTGTCTAGTTGAGTAAAAGCTATTAACAGAGTGCTATCTGAAAATATTTTTACAGGATATATCCCCAATTAATCATCTTTGATATTACACTGCAAATTACATATGTTTGGAGATTATTTTGAAACACTCTTTGCATTACTGCCTAAAAGCTAACCATAACTCACATTTCATCTGTGACAATGTGGCATTAAGAAATTTCAGGAAATCACCACCTATCATCACCAATTTTCTTGTAAGATCAGTGCTGTGGGACACCATGAAGTGCGAACATCTAACAGTTACTTTCAGGTCACTCCAACATGTGCTGTGGAGTGGTCTTTTTCTATGAGCACAGAGAGATTCAGTAATAAGTAAGATGTAACCTCTGCCATAAAGAAAACAGAGTCTAGCGGTAGAGACTGAAATATGCACAATTATCTGTAAGAGAAGACGAAGTGTGTGACTGTGCAAGGGAGAGGAGGTTACCAGACTCTCTGAAGAGTCTGAGTAATGATGGAAGTGACCCAGGTGGGCTCCACAGTTGATGAGTATTTCAGCAGGTAAACAAGAAGAGATTCCACAATTAAAGACATAATAAATAAGACTAAGTGACTGAGTATGTGCAATATGTTGCAGGAGATAAGAAGGTAGAAACAGCCAGGTGAGAATGGAGTGTCTTGTGTGTGGCTGTCAGGTTAACTTGAGTCCAAATCTGGCAAGTCCTGTATGTCACACGGAGGAGTTTGCAGAGTTCCCAAGATCATTGCTGAGCAGGGCTGTAGACATGCACATTTTTATTTAATTTTACTTTGTGTTTTCTAAGAGAAAAAAATCAGAAGAAAAAATACACTTGTCCACACATTTTTGCTATTATAATACAAAAGCTTATTTGAACCTCATAGAAAAAATATGCAACCTTACAACTTTAATTTGTTAGTACTGATAAGAAAGGTTATTGTTTCCCAGCCCTCAGACTTAATATCTAGGCTCTCTTTTTTATACACAATTCCTTTTAAAATTTACAAGTAATATATGAACATATCACTGTAAATAATTAAGCATTAGCCATGTGTATCGAAGAAATTAGGACAATGTCTCTTTACAACTAACTCATTCCCATTCCATGACTAGAAGAGATAAACATTTGGTATGTGTTTTGATAATATATATTGCATATATTATGCCCATATATTTTCTTCATGTAAATAAATTATATCTTGGAATTTTTGTCCACTTAACAATGGTATTTCATTGTTCACTATTCTAGTATTCTAAAACATGTCATAAAGAACCTTATCTATTCTGCACATCTCTTAATTCACAAATGCAAATTTTAGCTTAGATTTTAAAACATTTAATAAATGCAAACCAGAGATTTTAATCAAGAATATCTAATTTTTAACAATTCAATGTTTCTCTTTCTTTTTAAAATTTTATTTTAAATGGATTTATAGGCTAATATAAAATATAAATAAATATGTAATTATAGCCTATAAATTAGCCTAATATAATATTACATTTTTGTAGAGTACATTTGTTTTTTCTTCTCTGACTTCTTTCTCTTCTTAAATTGTTCAGCTGCAATTAATTTTTTAAACCTAGTATTTATCCTTTCATACTTTTCTCCATGCATATATAACACATAAACAAATAAATCTTCACGTATATGTATCCATCCCCACCTTTACATACATCTGGCCTTGTCTCATAAACGAGTGTTATATTAAACACAATTTTAGGAGGGAGGCTTAAGGTTGAGAAGTAGGAGGATCCTGAGCTCACCTTGTTCCACAGACACACCAAGGCACCATCTACATCTATGCAATTAACCCTGAACATGACCTGAAGGAAGACTTGGCAGAACAGATCTTCCACAGCTAGTCAAACAAAGAAGACCACATCAAAAAGGGTGGGAGATGGGAACCAATCTCTTAGTGTGACTAACCACAAATGGGACACAATTCACAAAACAGAGCAGAGAAAGAACCAAACCCCTCATGGAGCAGACCAGTGCTGAAAAGACAACGCCCTATAATGTGTGGCTTTGAAAACCAATGGGGCTTAACTCTGGTACTTTAAAAATCAGCAGGTGTAATTCAGCAAAAGCTGGAGGGCAAAAGGAAACCAAGCCCCTGCCCTTAAAGAGCCAGCATAATAATAACTCTGCCTGATACACAGGACAGAAGCAGCAGTATCAAAAGAGCACAGGGCATATGTGAAGGAGATTTATTGACTAATCTTAGATCATGTGCCAGAAGGGCAAGGATCTGCAGGAGATTTCTTCAGGAACAAAATCGCTGACAGGTGCCATTTTCCTCACCCTGCCCCAGCCTAGAGAGCTGGGCGCTTGCTGGAGCCAGCAGTAACACTCCCATCTACCTTGCTAACACCACACGCTTTGCCCTGGCAGCCCCCTGCAGACCAGCCCCGCCCCACTTGCCCACCTTGGCAGCTCTCCAAAGCAGTTCCTGCACCACCACACTTGGCAGGCAGCCCCTGCCAGGACCAGCACCACTCCAAAGTGACTCCTACCCTGTGTAAAGGAGGAGCTAACCCCATCCACTCACACACCCACAGTTCCTGGAGTTGGGCCTCTTACCTGGCTGGGCAGAGTACCTGCACCTGTGGCAGAGATGTGAATTGCAGACAACTAGGCTGGGTACCAGCTCTGCCGACCAACAAGCCAGTGGGAGCTGCAGCTGGGCCTCTCAAGAGCATGGGGAGCAAACCCTGCCCAATGCAATAAAGTAGGCAAAGCCTCAGCAATCAGACAAGAAAAAGAAATAAAAGGCATCCAAATTGGTAAGGAAGAAGTAAAACTGTCACTGTTTGCAGATGACATTATACTATATACAGAAAACCTTAAAGACTCCACCAAAAACTATTATTATTTTTTTTAAGATTTTTTATTTATTTATTTGACAGAGAGATAGACAGAAGAGCACAAGCAGAGGGAATGGCAGAGGGAGAGGGAGAAGCAGGCTCTGCACTGAGCAGGGAGCCTGATGCGGGACTCGATCCCAGAAACCTGGGATCATGACCTGAGCCGAAGGCAGATGCTCAACCATCTGAGCCACCCAGGCGCCCCACCAAAAACTATTAGAACTAATACATGAATTCAGTAAAGTTGAAGGATACAAATTTAATTTACAGATATCTGTTGTTTCTATACATTAATAATGAAGTACCAGAAAGAGAAATTAAGAAAACAACCCGATAATAAATTACCTAGAAATAAACCTAACCAAAAAGGTGAAAGACTTGTACTGTGAAAATATAAAACATTGAGGAAAGAAACTGAAAATGACACAAACAGAAAGATATTCCATGCTCATGCAAAGCAATCTACACATTTAATGCAATCCCTATCAAAGTACCACAGCATTTTTCACAAAACTAGAACAAATAACCCTAATATTTGTATAAAACCACATAAGACCCCAAATAGCCAAAACAATCTTTAAAAAGAACAAAACAATCTCAGATCTCAAGATATACTTCAAAGCTGTAATAATCAAAACAGTGTCATCCTGGCACAAAAACAGACACATAAATCAATGGAACAGAATAGAGAGCCCAGAAATAAACCCACACTTTTATGGCCAATTAATCTATGACAAAGAAGGCAAGAATACACAATGGGGAAGGCAGTGTCTTCAATAAATGGTGTTGGGAAAATTGGACAGCTACATGCAAAAGAATGAAACTGGAACACTTTCTTTCACCATACACAAAAATAAACTCAAAATGGATTAAAGATCTAAACGTGAGACTTGAAACCATAAAACTCATAAAAGAAAACATAGGCAGTGATCTCTTGGACATCAGCCTTAACATATTTATGACTATGTCTCCTCAGGCAAGGGAAACAAAAGCAAATATTAACAATTGGGACTACACCAAAATAAAAAGCTTTTGTGCAGCAAAGAAAACAATGACAAAATAAAAGGCAACCTACTGAATGGGGGAAGATATTTGTAAATGATATATCTGATAATAGGTTACTATCCAAAATACACAAATGCTTGGTGGCGCCTGGGTGGCTCAGTCGTTAAGCGTCTGCCTTCGGCTCAGGTCGTGATCCCAGGGTCCTGGGATCGAGCCCCGCATCGGGCTTCCTGCTCTGCAGGAGGCCTGCTTCTCCCTCTCCCACTCCCCCTGCTTGTGTTCTCTCTCTCGCTGTGTATCTCACTCTGTCAAATAAATAAAATCTTTAAAAAAAAAAAACAAAAAAAAACAAAATACACAAATGCTTATATAACTTAACACCAATAAACCCAAATCATCTGATTAAAATGGGCAGGGGACCTGAAAAGACAGTTTTTCAAAGAAGACATACAGATGGCCAACGGGACATAAAAAAGGTGCCCAATATTACTAATCATCAGGAAAATACAAATCAAAACCACAATGAGATATCACCTCATACCAGTCAGAATGGATAGCATCAAAAAGACAAGAAATAACAAGTGTGAGCGAGATGTGGAGAACACTTGTGCTCTGTTGGTGGGAATGTAAACTGATGTATTCAGAATGGAAAACATTATAAAACTTCATTAAAAAATTAAGAATAGCAATACCATATAATTCAGCAATTCCACTAGTGGGTATTTGCCCAAATAAAATGAAACCACTAATTTGAAAACATACATGCACCCCTATGTTCACTGTAGCATTATTTACAATACCCAAGATATGGAAGCAACCTAAGTGTCCATCGATAGATAAATGATAAAGAATATGTGATATATATCTAGATAGATGATAGATGATAGATAGATAGATAGAGATATATATATAATGGAGTATTACTCAATCATAAAAATGAATGAGATCTTGCCATTTGCAACAACATGAATAGAACGAGAGGGCACAGTATTTCATACTAAGTGAAATAAGTCAGACATAAAAAGACAAATATGATATGATTTCACTTACATGTGTAATCTAAACAAACAAACAAAATCAAGTAAATTCATAAATACAGAGAACAAACTACAGGTTACCAAAGGGGAGGTGGATGGTGGGATGGGCAAAATAGGTAAAGAGGATTAACGGAGACAGATTTCCAGTTATAAAATAAATAAGTTATGGAGATGAAGAGCAGGGCATAGAGAATATAGTCAGTAATATTGTAATAACATCATATGGTAATATCGTATGGTAACTACACTTATGAGCATAGCATAATGTATAGAATTATTGAATCATGATGTTGTACACCTGAAGATAATTTAACATTTAGTGTCAGATATACTTTAATAACAAAAATTGTAAAATAAAGCAACCATTAAAAAAATCCTTATACCATCAATTTTCAAAAAAGACCAAAAGAGAAAGAAACATTTGCCATCTGTATATCACCTTTAGTTAGATGTCTGTTCCTATCTTTTGCCCATTTTTAAATTGAGTTATCTGTTTTCTTATTGTTTAGTTTTAAAAGTTCTTTATATATTTTGAATATAAGTTATTTATCAGATATATATTTGAAAATATTATCTCCTAGTCTTTGGCTTGTCTTTTCATTCTCTTAATAGTATGTTACATAGAGCAGAAGTTTTTTCTAAAAATTCTAATGAAGTCCAACTTTGTTTTTCTCATTGACTATGTTTTTATTGTTATCTATTATTGTATCCCACCTTATTTCTAAATTACTCAAACTTCTTCTTTGTCATTTTTTTTAAATCATAACTTCTATGGAGACATCCATTTGTCACTAATTTCATTGCCACTGTTTATTTTCACTTGTTTCTTATTTCTTTCTTCATGAAGACTTCTCTACAAGTTTATTTAGCAAGATTCAGGGAGTAGTAAAGTTTCTCTTTCTCTTTCTCTTTGTTTTTTCAAAATGCTTTTATTTTATCCTTATAAAGGAATGGTGGCTTGAATCAGTACAAGTTTCCAGGTGAGCTGTTACTCTTCCTCAGCACTTTAATGGCATTATTCTAATGTTTTTGTTCTCTAATAATTCATGATTGTGTCTTCCAAGTAGTTTTTGTTTTGTTTTGTTTTTTTTGTCTTCTGATTTTGGCTAACTAAGATATTACTTTGTCTCTGATGGTCTGTAGATTCCCCATATTATGTCTTGGTGGAGTATTAGTTTTTTTAATTATCATAAGAATGTTAGAATTTTCCCTTTTATTGAATTTAAGGATTTATTTCTTTCATCAATTTATGAAAATTCTCAAACTTCATCTATTTGAATATTACCTTTTCTTCATTTTTTCTAATTTGTCCTTCTATAATTTTTATCACAGGCAAATTGAACATTCTCATTAATATTTTCTATCTCTTTAGCATTTAAACTGAATTCCTATTTTTTACATCAAATCTATTTCACAGTTTAGTGATTTCCTTTTATGTTATGTTATGTGATGTTCAACTACCCATTAAAATTTCCATTTTAATGAGCATCTTAGTTTTTTTTAAGAGTTTATTTATTTATTTGACAGAGAGAGAGACGGCAAGAGAGAGAGCACAAGCAGGGGAAGTGGCAGGCAGGCAGAGGGAGAGGAAGAAGCAGACTCCCCACTGAGCAAGAAGCCCAACGCAGGGCTTGATCCCAGGAACCTGAGATCATGACCTGAGCAGAAGGCAAATGCTTAACCAACTGAGCCACCCAGGCGCCCCAAATGACCATCTTAGTGAGTGTGTATATAAGTATAATCACTTTGGAAAATTGTTATATTACTTTGTAAATACAAAGATGCACTAAAATAAGCAATTCTAAAAATGCAGATAAAACTGCACTAAGCTTTATTTCTATAAGAAAAGTAACATAGAAATCTATCCATTAGCAGTACAAGAGAAAAATGACAGGATGAAAAATAAAATAAACTAGAACTACATGCATCAAAAATGTTGAATGACAAATACATAAACTTGAGCAAAAAAAAATCAAGTCACAGAGAAATACACAAACTAGGTTTCTATTTACATAAAAATAAAAAGTAGTATTATTTAGGAATAAATTCTGATGTAGCAAAACATTTATGTGTAAAGTAATTACTAACAAAAAATTTGTAAGAGTGGTTAACCTCTGGAAGGGAAGAAATGAAAAATTTGTGGAGGCATATTCAGGAGAATTCAGTGATTCTGGTAATGCTCTGCTTTTACTCTTGGTTGGAGGTACATAGGATTTGCTTTTGTCATTAGTTCTTAACAGGTATTAGTCTGTGCATGTGCGTTATATATGTAATATGTGTATGTGTGCATTTATGTTTATCTCTAACGGGTATGTCTGTGCATGTGCATTACATATGTAATATGTGTATGTGTGCATTTATGTTTATCTCTAGGTGAGGGAGGGCAGATGGGTGAAGAAACATGTAATTTTATCTTAGGAGGCGTGTATCATTTGAAATATGAAGTATCAGCTAGAACTGTAAGTTAGTTCTAAGCTCAGCAGCTGTTGAAATGCAGAGTGTGCTCTTTAGAGATATTGCTTCACTGCCTTCTGCTCAATTTTAATGTCACTTCTCAATATTTCAACTTTAATTGACGGTAGTATCCCTGTCAGTTAAAAAAATGGAAAAGGGCCAAGTTCATTAAATAGGTATGCTTAATTTAATGGTCAATTTAAAACCACTTTTTAACTTTACAATGGTTCGACATATTTCTTTGGAGCTAGATGCATATCTTGATGAGATTTTTATTTAAAAATAACTCTATAACTTGCTACATTAAAAAAAAAAATCTATTCTGAGTAGCTGAAGATGTTTTGTAATAACCCAGGCTTTTACTATGTATATAACAGAAGTAATAAATACAGCTCACCTTAAATGGTATCACTCTGGACTTTTCCTTCTGAAGGGAAATGACAATCACACATTAAAATATTGAGTGCAGCCCAGCTGCTGCGTCCTGTGCGCAAAGCTGCCCTTTGGGACTGTCCAGAGTGAAACCTGTCGCTGTGGGGCTCCACTGAAGAGCATCCACACTGATGTAGATACGTGCAAGTAACCCACAAACTGATGACCGAACACTCAACTAATGAAAATATTACTGTGAGCACTGACTTAGAGACATTCATGACCACAGACAAGTTTCGTCTTTGGAGCAGTGTTTGTAAAAAAACAAAAAACAAAAAAATCAGTTTTACTCATTTAAATAAAATACATTTTATTCATTTAAACTTTTTCCTTCCTATTTTAACTTCTGATAGAAAAATTCTATTTTGCATATTTTTGTAGGACAATTAATTTTAAAAAGACTTGAAGGAAGAATACAGACAACACTTGTTTTCCCTGTGGCTGCTCAGTAATGAAAACAGTTTCAAAATATGTGTTCCCTTTAAAAGAATGAAACATTGTTTTTATTTCCCCAAATTATTGCTTATTGTTAACAAATACACTAGTTTGTGAAATTCCCTGTTGAAAATACCTGTTTTAAAATTGACAAAAAGTTTAAAGTTTGATCTCACCACTGAGATAGAAAACTTTGCAAGGAAAACCTGAATATTTGATAGGTCATTTTTCACTATGGTTGGGCAATTATCTCATAAACCTGATCTGTTTCTCTACTTTAGTAAGTTGGAAATTATTTTAACTCAGCAGGTCATACAAAGTCATAGGAAATGCATAATTTCACTATAAATATTATTGAATCAGATCATGGTATACACGATTTGGTTAATAACTCTTAGCTTTGGATGTCATGTAAAGTCCTCTCTGATTTCTTTTGTTTAAACTCTTACATAGCTCATAAACCCAGGGACCTTCACCAGAGTCCTGGCCCCGTGCAAAGACACAATGCCTACTCAACTGAGTGTAGACAGACAGGATGATAAAGTTTTCTGTTAAGTCTCTACTATGTTTATTATTGTTACTCTTGTATTTTATTATAATGACTTTTCCTCTCAGTATTTCAGCATATAAAGCCCAGACTTGGAGATTTCTATATATGGAAAGTATTTCTTTTCTAGATTCTAACATCGAAGTATACTTGCAGAAGTCCAAATCTGAATAAATGTGACTAATTATCAACCCTGTAAAAATCCAGCGCTTTTCAGTATCCTTGCAACCAACTTTTTGACATATGAAATATTAATACCATAGATTTAAGTAATAATTAATAAAAGTAGTAGATCTCCTGGTAAATCTTTTACACTTTATGTAAAATAATAATAGGTATCTAACTTTTTTCTATGTAAATATATCAAATACTAGTGTTTTCAGAGTTAAAAGATAATTTATGCCTTTAAATCCAGTAGAATTTGCTTAACTTTTATACAGAAATGAGTCCAATGCAAACCCAAACTAATAAAAGTGTAAGGTTTTAAAATACAAAATTATCTACTGAAATGGTTCATTGGCACCAACCAAGATAATATTATTACCTATCTCTTTTGGTGGTGGTTGTTAGCTGCTGTTTGGTTCAGCTGCAATTTAAATACAGAGAAATACACAGACAATTTAATGAGTTTTAACTAATGTAAACAAAATCAAGATGTAGAAGAGAAGTTCACACATGGGAAATTAATAATTTGTGAGGAATCACTTCGAAATTATGTAAATCTGTATACTTATCAAATTTTCATACACTCCTTTTAGAACTCATTGATAATTTCCTAATCCCATCATTCATTTATATTTATTATTTATAATTTTACTGTAGGTAGAGATTTCCCTTTGCCCATGCTTTACTTATGCATTTAGTCATTTACACCAAGTTGGACTCATGAATTCCTGTTTCACTTAATGGTTTATGATTCATTACTGTAATTATTTATGTAATTAATGTAATTGTGGGTATGGCTCTATTTAAATCTATCATCTTCCCTCTCACGTTTTTTAACACTTTTCATCTCATTTATGTGGTATTTTTCCTCCTGCTTTCCTTTTATTAATTGGGTAAATTTAATACTACATTTTAATTCTATTAACTTTCCAATAAAACTCTGAAAATGTTTAGTGATCGCACTAGGATTATGTTAACCTATCACTCAATCTACCTTGAATGTATTTTGTACCATTTCATTCATAACATGAGAAGTTTACCAGAATTTAATTCCATTTACTACCTCGTGTCCTCTGTCTTAAGGGTGATACACATTTTAATTTTACATATGTTATTGTGGTCAAAACACAATATTGCTTTTACTTATCATAGCAGTATTTGTGGTGGTATTTGTATTCATCTTGCCTGTGGTTTGCTGAGCTTCATGATTCTATAGCTTGCTTTTTTGACCAAATTTAGAAAATATGTGAGTGTGATGTCCTTGTCCTCTTTTTTCTCACATGCTTCTGAAAATCCAGTTACACGCATTTATACTGTTTCATATTGTTCAACTGCTCACTCATTAAAATTCTGTTCACTTTTGCCCTTCTGTTCTTTAGATGGGCCCCTAATGCTAAGTTTCTAATGCTAAGTTCATAGGCCCCTTCTTCTTATATAATTTACCCACGTATAACCTGTGGATTTCAACATTTCGGATAATGTACACATTAGTCCTAAAATTTCCATTTTTTACGGTTTTTCTTTTCCTGCTGAAATTCTCCATCTGTTCACTCATTATTTTAAGCTTTTTCTTAAATCCTTGAACATATTAATAATAGTTATTTTAACATCTTTGTTAATTTCCATATTCAGGAGATCTCAGAATTTGCTTTATTCATTGTTTACTTTTCCTTAAATATTGATCATATTTTTCTGGTTCTTCACAGCAATTTTTTGTTATATGCTTGCTATTGTGGATGATAAATTGTGACACATCTGTCCTATCTTCATTTAAAGATGTTCAGTCTTGTTCTGGTGGGCATTTTTATTATCTGCCATCCTTCTTTTCCTCACAAGTTTATGTTTTGTTAGAGAAGGTCTATTTTGTTTTTATTGTTTTATTACTATGATCCAAGTTATGGTCTTCAATTCTAAGGCATGGCTTTTCTGGAGTCTCAGTTGAATGCCCAAAGCACTCTTAACTGTTGGCTGGCCAGAACCCTAACATCTGTTTCTATAAAACCTCTCACACGGCTGTGTAGCTCCGCAACAGCCACTCTCTGCTACAACACACAGAGTTTCTACGGATTATTTATAGCCCAGTCCTTTGACAAGCCCCAGTAGGGAAACAGGCATATACATTTTTGTGTCCCATCTGTGTGTAGCTTTCTTATTTCTAGGGCAATGACATATGTATTTCTGGGAACTCAGAATGCGATGGACACATGTAAGTCTGTGTGCATACTGGCGAGCTGTGTGCATGCTAAGAAAAGATGTGAGAAGGCCGTATGTGTTCACCTCTGGCTGAACTTGAGGCTCTGGACTCGTGGAAGAGAAGGCTAAGGTGAAGGTGTAGACTAGCACTAGAAATTAAAGGCTTGTAAAAACCTAGGAAGAATTTATTCAAGAAAAATGGTTAAATCTAGGCAAGAGCAGACAGAATATTCAGCTTGGCTGGGTGTTGCAAACACATCCCACCATGCACACAGACCCCTTGGCAGATACTGGGAGACTTGCTGGATGCAGATATTTAAGGAAATCCCTGTACATTCACTGGCCGACCACTAAGGCAATGGCGCGGAGACTACAGCAGACCCACGTGACAAAGAATACAGACTTAACAGAATTAGTTCAGGAAAGTCACTAAACAAACTAAATCAACAGCTACAACAACAAATAAAACAGAAACAACAAAACGTAAGGATGGGGAGAATCTGTTTTCCAGAGTTGCCACATTATTATATAAGATGTCATATCCTCAGTAAAAAAAAAAAAAAAGAGAGAGAAAGAGAGAGAGAGAGAAAAGAAACAAGAAAGTATGGTGCATACAGAAAAGAAAACAGCAAACAAAAGGTCCCTGAGGAAGCACAGGTTATTGGTCTAATTAGGCAAAAATTGTTAAATTGGCAATTTTCAATATTTTCAAAGATACAAGAAACAATGTTTAAAGAACTAAAGGAAAGTATAAGATGCTATCTCACCAAAGAGAGAATAACTGATAAAGAGATAGAAATTATAGAAAAAGAAACATAAAAATTATGAGTTGAAAAGTATAATACTTAATGTAAGAAGTTCACAGAGAGGATAAACAGAGTATCTGAGCTGGCAGAAGAACGCCTCTGCTAATCTGAGAGAGGGGAATTGCGATTTTCCACTGTGAAGAACAGAAATAAAAAGTGGAGGAAAGAATAGTCTCCTCTGCAAATGGTGCTGGGACAGCTGGTCATCCACATGGAAAAGAATGAAGCTGGACCGTTATCTGATAGCATATACAAAATTAACTAACATTAAATCAAATACCTAAATGTAAGAGCTCAAACTATAAAACTCTTAAAACTTATAAATCTTCATGACCTTGGAACAGGCAATGATTTCTTAGATATGGTTCCTTAAGCACAGTGGTAAAAGAAAAACAAGTTAAACTGGACTTCACCAGAATTAAAAACTTTTGTACTTCAAGTGGCACTATCAAATAAATGAAAAGATAATCCACAAAATGGGGGAAATATTCATAAATCATAAATCTGATAAGAATCTATTTATTATCCAGAAATTAGAACGCTCACAATTCAAACATAAATGACAACCCAATTGAAAATAAACAATGGGAATATGAGCAAAGGTTTTAAATGAACATTTCTCCAGAGAAAATACACAAACTGCCAGTAAGCACAAGAAAAGGTGGTCAACATCATCTGTCATTAGGGAAATGTAAATCAAAACCACAGTGAGATCCATTAGGATGGCTACAATAAAAAAGACAGACAATAACAAGTATTAGCAAAGATATAGAGAAGTTGGAACCCTCAGACACTACTGATGTGAATGTAAAATGATGTAGCTGCTTTGAAAAACAGGTTAGCAGTTTCTCCAAAATTAAACATTGAGTTAACATATGACTCAGTGATCCCTCTCCTAGATGCATATTGAAGAGAATTGAAAACACACGTTGACACAAAACTTGTACGTGGATGTTCACAGCAGCGTTAGTACAAAATCCAAAGTGTGGAAATAACCTAAACGTCCATCAACTATGTTGATAAGATCTGGTATTATCCATACAGTGGAAAACACCATAAAGAGAATGAAACACTGATCCAGGCTACAACATGGATAAACTCTAGAAACATTGTGACAGGTGTAAGAATCCAGACACTAGATGTCATATAGTGTATGATTCAAATTATATAAAAGATTCAGAATAGGCAAATCCATAGAAACAGAAAGCAGGTTAGTGGTTGCCAAGGATGGGAGGAGGGGGATATTGGGAGTGACTGCTAATGGGTACCAAGTTTCTTTTGGAGTGATGAAAATGTTCTGTAATTAGAGAGCAGTGATGATTGTACACCTTGTAAATATACTAAAAACCACTGAATTTTCTGCTTTAAAATGGTGAATTTTATAATATGTGAATAACATTTTGATAATAAATAAAACTTTAAAAAAAAGATGATAGTCAATAATCCCCTTTAAACTTGATTTCATTTCTCTAGCAATTTGTATACTCTAACCAACACGATTCCAGCCTCTATAGCAGGAACACAGCATAAAAATAAAACTGCTTTAAGAGACTTATGTAGAAGGAGTAATAAGAACAGAAGTGCCCTGAGCCTTCTTTCATGTGAAGTTAGAAAAAAAACAATGTGTACTTATGTAGGGGAGGAAAAATTCCTCCTCTACCCCTCAAGATCTTCTAGATGGACTAAGAATTAAATTTACATAAACAGATTAACAGGAGGAAAAAAAGCAAAGTTTTATTATTGGAGGCCCAATAATGAAATTGAGACCCAAAGAAATACTTTTTAAACAAAGAGACAATAAATTTGTTGAGGAATTGACAGGACAAAGAAAGCAATGTTTGGGAGTTTTAATTATAAGGAATTATAAGTGTAACTTAAACTGAGTTAGTAGATTAGTAAAAAAGGAACTAGGTTTATTTCCACAGCATTCTTGGCTTTATAGTTCCTATCTTTCAAATTAAGGATACCTTTTTTCTTCTTTGGAAGATTTCTTTCCTGCTTTCAGGGGACAAAGGAGGGTCTGTAGTAGCTTCAATTAAAAATAATCAATATGCCCCTGTGGTACATTTTGGAAGGCCTGCCCTTGGCGCCTACACTTACATATAAAAGAAAAAGAGAATGTTAAACATACTTTAAGTCCTCATGGTGTCTTCTAATTCCCAAATGTTCCTTCCTCCTAAGTGTCTTACAGGGAAAGAAATAGAAATTCAAAGAAAACTTCAGTGAGTGAAAACACTAGACTCTACTGAACGATCATTAAAATTTCTACGGAATCCTTTCTGAATGGAATTAATAGATTGATAGATAAATGTGCGTCTAATTTTTGTACTTTTCTAGATCATCACATTCACTTCAAAAAATCTGAAACCAAGGTAGAAAGAAATTAAGGACATTGCATAAGTTTTAAAAAAGGTCAAAATATAAAGTGTTTCTTAGGCTTTGGTAAACTGCATATTGTAGAAAAAAATTTAGGTGGTAAACTAGTGTATAGGGACCATTACATCCTTAACATGCAACAACTTAAGGAGTCATCAGCTTTTAAGTCAGGTTGTGACAACTATATTTTTTCTGAGTTAAGAGGTCAATCCAAGAATGTAGTTTGTAGATACATTTAACTTTGACTGAAACATGTATCCTGTTTAGATTTTAAGGAATACTGTGGTAAGAATAGGCAAAAAACTACTCTTATTTCCTCTCCAGGATATTTTGCTGAAAAGACTTTAAAACCTTTAACAATAATAGATGAAAAGAAAATGACAGTACACTCTGGATGTGGATGTGTGTGCATGCAGGTGCACACGTGCATACACACGCACACACGTGTGCACACACACATAATATACATTAAGCATGTGGCTAGGCAGAGTATAAAACTAATCACCCTGTGGAAATAAATGTAAAGCAATCAATACTACTTCAAAATAAAAAGAACTTGTGTTAGTTTGTAAAATACAATTAATTAACTGTATGTCAAACACTTAAACCTTGCTAATTCTCTCTTAATATGAACAATACTTTTGAGTACTCAGCTGGATTTTTCATAACATTGTTATCAGAACAGAGCAGATGTTGAGTGCAAAGGATCACGAATGACTCAAATTACTAGCATTCATAATTTGCGAAAGCAAAAAAGCATCAGAATTTATATATTCATAATGGGCATCGTGTTTATAACAAAATAAAAACAAATGAACAAAATTTGATATATTTAATTCAAGTGTATATCTTGCTAGTAGAAAACTATGTACCTGTTATTGAACTTACTATTCTTGATA
Organism: Halichoerus grypus; assembly: GCF_964656455.1. Lineage (NCBI taxonomy): Eukaryota > Metazoa > Chordata > Mammalia > Carnivora > Phocidae > Halichoerus > Halichoerus grypus. Next base: position 84,441,170 of record NC_135718.1, read on the forward strand.
TTTCTATTAAATTAATCCCAAAGATAGCATACAAAATCTGTTATTTTTATACAAAAAAAAGATTTACCTATGCAATGTGAGGAAGCAAGAAAGAGCCATGTAAATTACTGGAAATGAATAGTTTTTAAAAATAAAATAATAAGGGGATATGTTTCCATTGAGTACTTTTCGATAGTTATTTAAATTGTCTTCACTTTTGTGTATGTGTGTATGATTCCATAAAAAAAATAGTTGCTCTATGCCCTAAATATTTTTTGCATGGTTTATTTAATAATTTCTAGTAGAGACACTGTTTTCCTAAATTGTTTCTCTGAATGATAAACATGTATTACAAGAAGCATAAAAGTAAATGAGTCATTTATTTATATTTTTGTAAACAAATTTTTTTCTACACCTTGCTATATATGAAAAGTACAGAAACAAATTATTCCTTTTCTAATATTTAGTTAAATTTGAAAAATTAATATATTTGATAAACGTAAGTTTTTATATGAAGGTGATTTAGTTTTACTTGCTCAATCAAAAAAAGTGGTGTTAGAAACAAGGATATAAAGAAAAAGTGACTCAGTAAAATAAGGACTGAGTATAGATTACTCAGGAAATAACACATATCTACTTTAACTTGCTATAAGTAGAATATCTGGAGTATCGGACTTTTGCTCATCTTCATAGCAACTCGACAGAGCTGGTCATCAACCGTCTTTAAATATAATAGCATCTCATTTCCAAGGCACATTTCTCAACTTATGACCCAGAGACCATGTGCATCAGCCCATATCTGGCAAAGCAGAATCTTTGGGTTTGGGACACTAAAGTGTGTATGTTTACCAGCCCTTTATTCCACCCCAGTTATTCTTATGCTAAAGTATGAGGAAGAGGAGAAGAGAACCCAGCATTTACTAATTTGGTTTAAATGGCAAACATAATGTTTCCTTTATCTCTCACTATCCTGAATACTATTATTACTATACATATTACTCCTACTTTATCCTAGGAAACAGAGGTTCAGGGAATCTGAGATTCTGTGATTTGTAAGAGGACATAAAAGCATTCAAAATTCTACAAATAATCTATGACAGAAAATATTTTCTACTTGATCAACACTTAGAGTAATTTTCAGAATGAGAGGTGTAAGAATGACCAGATTAGTTTTGTCCCACCACCTGAAATCACACATTCCCAGTGAAGGTAGAATCGACAAATGTCCTTTCTTAAAATGCTGAATACATGATAATGTGTTTTTATTTTGTTGTTAGAAAGTCAATTAGGAATGTAATTTCCCAGAAAATTAAGAAACACAAAGCACTAAAATAAACTCTAAAATGCTAAAAACAAAGTCTCAGCCATTGTTATCATAGGATAACATAGGCAGTGCATTCAGAAACAGCAATCATGCAGGAGGCATCTAAGCAATATATTGCAAAATGACAGCTGAATAAAAGTGTCTATCAAGAGAAGCCAAATGTAATATTAAGTTACTTGGTGATACATGCATATTCACTTAGATTATTTTTTCTTACTGGCAATAATTCTTGGATAAGAGTAACTAGAAAAACTAGACTAAACATTCTACCAAGTTGTGTTTCTTGGTCTCACTGAGGCACATCCCTCGGTGTATCAGATGCATTTTATTAAGAACATACAAATTAAGATGGCTTAATGTTTAGCTACCTGAAAAAGAGATTTGGAAAGACTTTGTTGTGGCTCTATAGAATTTACAATAATAAAAGATTAACAATGGTGGATTGAATGACACATTTCAAAATAACATAACACAGTTTTTAAGAGTTTCTTTGTATTATTAAAAAGAACTAAAGCACCATATTTACAGCCAAATTCAATATATTAGATACAGCTAAGATTTGTTTGATAGAATCTTCTTGTTCCTTTAATGAGATATTTTCATCTGTGCCAAATGTAACTTAAAAGTTTGTTTTCTGGACCTTTCTACCTTTGCAAGCAAGTAATAAGGTTTTTTTCTTTGATCTTTTAATTAATTCAGCTCTGATTTAATTTCATCAACAATTAAACACCTGTACTATATAACTTTGCACTGATACATTGTGAAAATTTCCAGGTTAGCTACACAATTCCCATTAAAGTTACTAGTTCTACATGCTAATTGCCCATGTGCTAGGATAAAAATTGCCCCATGGTGCTCAATAACTCTTAAAATTCCCCACTTTTTAATTTTGTCACCAAATGCTGATAATAATATTGCACCACCTGCTATTAGCCCATACTTATTTAAAAAGGGTAGAAAGAAAAAGAAAATACAACTGCAAATCTTTTCTAACACAGGGGATGTGAACCATGCTATCGTTTTGAATATATAGATAACAATTATAAAGCCTTCTGTTGATGCTAATTAATGCATGGAAATGAATATTTTTTTTTTTTAAAGATTTTATTTATTTATTTGAGAGAGAGAGAGAGAGCATGAGGGGGGGAGGGTCAGAGGGAGAAGCAGACTCCTCGCAGAGCAAGGAGCCCGATGCGGAACTCGATCCCGGGACTCCAGGATCATGACCTGAGCCGAAGGCAGTCGCTTAACCAACTGAGCCACCCAGGTGCCCGGAAATGAATATTTTTTTAAAGATTTTATTTATTTATTTATTTGACAGATGGAGAGAGCACAAAAAGGAGAAGTGGCAGGCAGAGGGAGAGGCAGAAGCAGGCTCTCTGCTGAGCAGGGAGCTTGACTCAGGGCTCAATCCCAGGACGCTGAGATCATGACCTGAGCCAAAGGCAGACGCTTAAAGACTGAGCCACCCAGGCACCCTGGAAATGAGTACTAATGTAAGATAATTCTTACATATTTTCTAAGCAACATAATGTTCACTTTTAATTCAACTTTTAGGCCAGATTCTTCATAAAAAAGTGAAAAACAGAAATCAAAGTCACAAAGAAATGCTGGAATCTTTATTAGACAGAGAGCCAAAATTGGCCATGTGGCTTATCAAGATCTGTCCTTCTCATTTTATAGACTTAACTAGTTCTCACATTATTTTTTAGATAAAGAAACGTATTTCTTGAAAATTTGGAAAAAATGCTACTTTTTTGTTGTTTTCAATTGTATTACTTTGAAGTAATTTTGATATAATATTTGATGAGGAAATGATTTGAAATAGCACAACTTTACATGAAGTATAATGTTTACTACTTACCTACAGCTACTATGCTCTTCGCAATTCTCCACCTAATCATGACGTATTCCATATGAAGGTGATCACCCTGGGGTCAATCCCTCCCGTGTCTATCATCAGAACCACTCCCTGCTCTGCAAGGAGGTTGGGACACATATATCCTCAGGCTCTGTCTTCAGGAATGGATCTAGACCCTGACCTCCTGAAACACAGCTCTCAGACTCCTCTGTTGCCTGAAAGAACCCCCAAAGAAATGTGAACACGGTAGTGTTTAATGTCCCATGAATCCATCTCTAAAAGTATTATAGATCAGTGGTTCTCAGCGGAAGCAATTTTGTGCCCCAGGGAAGATTTGGCAAGGTCTGGAGACATCTTTGTAAGTCTTAACTTTTCATGTCGTAATCTACTGGCATGTAGTAGGTAGAAGCCAGTGATGCTGCTAAATATCTACAATGCCTGGGACAGCTCCCTCCAACAAAGAATTACCTCATGTAAAATTCACTCGTGCCAGGGTGAGAAACCTTGTTTTAGACATTATAATGCCAAACTATTCCAGAGCAAACTAGAGATTATCTGCATAATGCATACGGTTCGTTTAGGCTAATATACAGCTAAATGTACTCATACTAAATATAGGAAATATTTTTCTTTTTTCTTTATTATTTTTGGGGGGTTTGTGGGGAGGGGCAGAGGGAGAGAGAATCTTAAATGGCTTCACACCCAGTGTGGAAACCTATGTGGGGCTCGACATGGGGCTCAATCTCATGACCCTGAGCCCATGACCTGAGCCAAAATCAAGAGTTGGTTGATTTCCCAATGGAGCCACCCAGGCGCCCCAGAAATATTTTCAAAGACAAAATATTTACTTCAATTTTTACAAAGACACTTATTTATTTTTAACTTCTGTTACATTTGTGTCTTGCTCACCTGGCTCTAAGCTTCATGAGGACAGGGACAAGGTAGACACAGAATCTGTTTTGGTAAGTATCATCTACTGCTGCCTACCCCAGGGCCCTAGTACAATGTTTCCCATTCCAACTATCTCAGAACATTCCTGTGACAATTTTATTTTTTTCTAGTCTCTCAAGGTAGGTTTTTGCTAAATGGAGTCCTTATTATAATCACTATTTGCCAACCTGTTCTTAGGAAAGAGACTTGAGGGAAAAAAATGCCTACCACCTAAGAAGACTGATTCCTTTCAGAACAGAATGAGTATTGCTCTATCAATATAAGAAAAGGCGTTCTGAACTCTGGCAAGGGGACTGTAGGAATGACTGCCACTACAGTATCCATAACTGTGAGAACTGAATTGGTGAACTGTATTAGTCAAACTTTTTTTTACACATTTAAATTGACCATCAGAAGAAATGGGTTATTATAGTACTATTATTTTCATTTATATGTATATCCATATGTGCTTTTTTAATATAAACTACTTAACAAAAATAACAGAACAAGAAAATAGCAGGAGTATAGAGAAACTATATATATCCAGAAAAGTCGCTAAAATATCAATTTGATTAAAATTTTCTGTTCTTCTAATTTAAAACATTCATATCAGAATACTACATAAATATTAGTATATTATTATATTACATTATATATGTACATATTGCATATCATATGCTATATATAACATACATATTTTATTACATAATTATGTATATCCTATTATATATATATAAAGTAAATCATTTTACCATGTAGAAGATAATGGAAAATAGAAAAAAATGAAATTTATTGTAAAAAAATAAAAAGAAGAATATTAAGAATGCATATAATCATTTTGAATAACTCAGAAAAAGCCAGTTGGTAAGTTGGAAATTAGAAAAAAATACTGATTATACAAACATGCAGGAGAAGAAGAGAAGTTAAATAGGTATAGTCGTGTAATACTAAAGACAAGAAAATTGCATTTTGTTTTGAAAATAAAAGGCAAACCATAAGAAGAATTAAACAAGATTTTTTTAATTGTAAAATTTGAAAGGTTGAAAGAAATAGTGACTTTTAGGTTGACCCAATGAATAAGTGAAGAAACAGTAAAATACCTGTTATTAAAATATTTAGGGGGATGCATTTGACGAGGGTTATGGAACAACTTTGCCTGCAGCTTGAAATTATAGAATGTGAGAAAAGAGAAAACAAACACTGTTTTATGATTGCATACATAAGTCTTATGTCTTCTCTTCTTTACCATCAAATTGCAGCATACAAGGGACATTTCTTGGAAAGATAAGCTAAAATATCACAGTTCAGCAGCCTCTTACTTTCTGAAATTTTTTTAATCTAAGAAAAGCAGAATTACGCTATGTGAGAAAAGTTGATATGGATATAATCATTACAACAGAAATAAATAGGTAATTTTGACTAATAGAAAGCTGTATCTCTGCCAAATTCAGAAGATTGTGCCCCGTGCAAATCTTCCTGGATGCAGGCCAACCTTCAGAAAAAACTGGTCCGCGTCTAGCCAATGCAACCACTGGGTTGAGTGAGATAAGCTTCCACTAGCTAATAAGCAGGTCAGAACCAAAAGTAAGCTAACATTTAACAGAGCCTCAATTACCTCTACCCATTTCTTAGGATAAGAAATGACATCCTAATCAGAAAACAAGGAGCGGGGGACACAAAAGCCAATTTTAAAAATAGACCAGTTGGTCAACCAGATTATGAGATTATCAGACATTGACTATGAAATAAATGATTAACATGTTAAATGTTTTCAAAAATAATTGGCAACTATAGAAAGATAAACCATACTGATTCTGCAACTGAATATGCAAAAACTAAAATCAAGAACCCAATGTATCTTAATTTCAGTTAGATACAACTGAAAAGGAAATAGGTAAATTAGAAAACAGGAAGAAGAAAATGCCCTAGGTTCATCATAAAGAAAATAAAAAGATTTAGAAATTACATAAAAGAGTATAAGACCAATACGGGACATGTTGAAAAAAAATAATACTGGTACCATTGGAGTATGTAAAAATGAGGAGAGATGGAGCAGAAAAGATATTTTAAGAGGAATTGTACATAGGGCAACACCCCACAGATTGCTACAAACTTCAGAGAAGAATATACCGGAAAGCTCATAGCAACAATGATAAAAGCTAAAAAACAGGAGAAAATATGTTGGTATTTATTAAATGGTAATCCAATCATCTGGATATTTGTTTTTTTCTTTTGCACTTAAGACTGTGCACAGTCAGAGGCAAAGAATGACAAGAAGAATAATTGTTTATTTATATTTCTAAAGACAGTTGCAGATTGTTTTTCATCAAATCTTGACTTAAAACGTTTGTGACTATGAAGAAACCGCATTTCTAACTTTATTCTCATAGGATGTATATTCTTTAATTGTCTTTGCTTGCTTGTTTGATTATATTCCATGCTTTATTGCCATTTTGATTTACAAAAGTTACAATTACAAAAATTGGTTGCTTAGAGCATCCTTCAAATATTTATTGTTTTCTTTTATCTTGGTTAATATATTTATTCATTGATACTGTTTAATATGTGAGTTTGTAATAAGTAAGCTTTAATCTCATTGCTATTTTCCCTGAAATTATATTTTAAATTGTTCTATTGTAATATAGGTCAACTCCAAATTGATCTCCTTCCACATAAAACTCTTTCATTAAAGGTGGCTGTGAATATTTCACTCAGTGAGCTTTCGTATCATAATTTATGTGATCTGAGACAAACTGTCTCTATTGGGAGAGCTTACCCCATGGTGGCCATTTTAAAAAAAATTCACCCAACTATTCTAATCTACAATTAATTATTTTTCCCTAATCTCTCAATGAACTTTCCTCCCTTATGTTGCTAAGGTCATCTGATACAATTTAGGTAATTACTGAGCCAATATTCCTATGAATTTGCAGGGAGAAAACAAGCAATTTTTTAAAAATGTCCTTAATTCTAGTGAGTCACTTGGATCAGATTTCGAAAATTACTGCCTTGGGTTGGACTGAACAGTGTCCTTGTGATCTAAAACAGTTAATGCAATTTTCTGACTTAAAATTTAATTAAAGCTGGGGTTTAGGGGCGCATGGGTGGCTGAGTCGTCAAGCGTCTGCCTTCAGCTCAGGTCATGATTCCAGGTTCCTGGGATCAAGCCACGAATCGGGCTCCCTGCTCAGCGGGAAGCCTGCTTCTCCCTCTCCCACTCCCCCTGCCTGTGTTCCTGCTCTCATTAACTCTGTCAAATAAATAAATAAAATCTTAAAAAAAAAAAAAAAGGCTGGGATTTAGCACATTGAGAATCTTTGTGGCAAATTTTCAGTTGTTAACAAATACTCTGGTTTCTCTTCTGCTTAAGCAATTCATGCAAGAGTGATATATTTATACTGACTGGCTATTTTCTTTATTTCTAACTAGGTGAGTTTTGACCTGGAATAATTAGTGTCAGAGTGCACATTAAAGAATAAAAATTTGGCAGAACGATACAGTAATAATGCAGATAAATTTCAAACTTAAACTAGACCAAGGACAATCTCCCCTCTGCTCACATGTCACTATATTTCCTATCCCACTTCCTCAGATATGATTAGCAGTCAATGTTTATTTAGAATCAATGTACAATACGTAAATGATGCATGCATTGTTGAAACTAAATGTTCCCGTCTTCTGCTATTCATAACACTGTAGTTCTACCTCTTGTGACCGTGATCACTTTATATCACATATTTCATCTTCTGTATCCTTGTGCAGACTTTGTTTAAGCACCAAAAGGACAGACTCATTATGTTATCAGATTCGCTAAAAAGTCTGTAATTTTGATTTTATATAAATGATACCATATAAAATGATTGAAAGCTCCCCACTTAATTTTGTAAAGGCAGAATTAATTCATTATCCAATATTGAAAAATATACTACAAAGAAAGGAGAGTAATGAAGTTCTTAAATACAAACACAAAAATTCTAAATAAGATCTTAGATACTAAAAAACTAAGGGTATATGTAAATAATTTATAACCAAATTTGGTTTATTCCAGCAGTGCAAAACTAAGCAAATTTATCAACATAAACATTTATGTCAAAAATACTTGAATGCAAAATATTACTATAAGAATACATATTGAAAATGGTAAAGAATTATAGTTATTACCAGTAAAATCCCAACTGAAATAATTTCACATAATAGAATTGTTTTATCAAAAAGTTGCAAATGTTGTACTAGATGCTGACATTACAAAACAATTTCAATTAAAATAAAGAATTAGATGAGATGCTTATATAATAACTCAATATTGACTCAGAGCTTATACAAAATAATATTCAAAGAACTTGAGGAAGAGCTCAGATCATTCCTTTTTTTTGAGAGAGAATGCACACATGCTCCTGAAAGTGGCAGGAGAGGAGCAGAGATAGAATCTTAAGCAGGCTCCATACTCAGCATGGAACGATACACGGGGCTCAATCTCACAAGCCTGAGATCACAACCTGAGCCCAAATAAAAGTCAGTCACCCACCTGACTGAGCCACCCAGTGCCCCTTGTATCATTTCTAATACATAAAGATCTTGAAGAATTTTATCATGTTATAAAAATAATATTTTATATGTCCAAAGTAATTGACAACTTAATATTCATAATTCTTAAGTTTGGCCCATACCTAATATTTTCCCTTTTAAAAAGGCCACGGCTCAGGTAATTTGGGCATAAAAGTATATATTGACTAAGTGTAATAATATCTCTGTTATGCTGTGATACTGGTTATAAAATATTTCTAAAATCTAGCAGATTCCCAAATATGGAGTTTTAAAATACAAAATTATAAAAGTTCTTATAAAAAATCCCCCTTTTTATACAAAAAAAAATCTTGGACACAAAACATTGCAGTGATCTTTAGAAGTGTTGGCAAAATACCTTTAAAAAAACGATTAACTATGCGTTATTTTACATTGTGGGCTCATTACAGATGTCCTCAGACAAGGGGCTGCATCTCCCAACATAAACTGTATATGGTTGGAACAAGAAATCATCCTTTAGAAAATTTATGAATATGTGGAAAAGTCTCCATTTATACATGCCATTCACATAGAAAGTCATGTGCCTTTCACACTGTAAGTTTATTTTTTTAATTTAAAATCAATTAATCAACATTTAATGTATCATTAGTTTCAGAGGTGGAGTTCAGTTATTCATCAGTTGCATGTAACACCCAGTGTTCATTACATCATGTGTTCTCCTTAATGCCCATCACCCAATTACCATGTCCCCCCACCAACCCCCCCTCCAGCAACCCTCAGTTTGTTTCCTATGATTAAGGAAACACCTTCTTTATCCATTCATCTGCTGATGGACATCTGGGCTCTTTCCATAGTTTGGCTATTGTGGACATTGCTGCTATAAACACTGGGGTGCAGGTGCCCCTTCGAATTACTGCATTTGTATCCTTTGGGTAAATACCTAGTAGTGCTATTGCTGGGTCATAGGGGAGCACTATTCTTAACTTTTTGAGGAACCTCCATACTGTTTTTCAGAGTGGCTGTATCAGCTTACATTCCCATCAAAGTGTAAAAGGGTTCCCCTTTCTCCGCAACATCTTCCATTTCCTAAGTTGTTAATTTTAGCCATTCTCATTGGTGTGAGGTGGTATCCCATTATGGTTTTGATTTGTATTTCCCTGATGATGAGTGATGTTGAGCATTTTTTCATGTGTCTGTTGACCATTTGTATGTCTTCTTTGGAGAAATGTCTGTTCATGTCTTCTGCCCATTTCTTGATTGGATTATTTGTTCTTTGAGTGTTGAGTTTGGTTAAGTTCTTTATAGACTTTAGATACTAGCCTTTTATCTGATAAGACATTTGCGAATATCTTCTCCCATTCTGTAGGTTGTCTTTTGGTTTTGTTGATTGTTTCCTTCGCTGTGCAAAAGCTTTTTATCTTGATGAAGTCCCAGTGGCTCATTTCTGCACTTGTTTCCCTTGCCTTTGCAGATGTGTGTAGCAAGAAGTTGCTGAGGCTGAGGTCAAAGAAGTTGCTGCCTGTGTTCTCTAGGATTTTGATGGATTCCTGTCTCACATTTAGGTCTTTCATTCATTTTGAGTCTACTTTTGTATATGATGTAAGAAAATGGTCCAATTTCATTCTTTTGCATGTGGCTCTCCAATTTTCCCAATACCATTTGTTGAAGAGACTGTCTTTTTTCCATTGAATATTCTTTTATTCTTTGTCAAAGATTAGTTGGCCATAAACTTGAGTGTCCATTTCCACATTCTCTATTCTGTTCCTGTTTTTTGTGCCAGTACCATACTATCTTGATGATCACAGCTTTGTAATAGAGCTTGAAGTCCAGAATTGTGATGCCTCCAGCTTTGATTTTCTTTTTAACATTCCTTTGGTTATTTGGGGTCCTTTTTGGTTCCATACAAATCTTAGGATTGTTTGTTCCAGCTCTGTGAAAAAAAAGTTGACAGTATTTTGATAGAGATTGCATTGAATGTGTAGATTGCTCTAGGTAGCATAGACATTTTAACAATATTTGTTCTTCCAATCCATGAGCATAGAACGTTTTTCCATTTCTTTGTGTCTTCCTCAATTTCTTTCATCAGCGTTCTATAGTTTTCAGAGTATAGATTCTTTGCCTCTCTGGTTAGGTTTATTCCTAGGTATCTCACAGTTTTTGCTGCAATTGTAAGTGGGATCGATTCCTTAATTTCTATTTCTTCTGTCTCATTGTTAGTATATAGAAATGCAACTGATTTCTGTGCCCTGATTTTATATCCTGTGACTTTGCTGAATTCCTGTATGAGTTATAGCAATTTTGGGGTGGAGTCTTTTGGGTTTTCCCACATAGAGTATCATGTCATGTGTGAAGAATGAGAGTATGACTTCTTCTTTGCCAATTCAGATGCCTTTCATTTCTTTTTGTTGTCTGATTGCTAAGGCTAGGACTTCTAGGGCTATGCTAAACAGCAATGGTGATAGTGGACGTCCCTGCTGTGTTCCTGACCTTAGGGGAAATGCTCTCAGTTTTTCCCCATTGAGAATGATATTCGCCATGGGCTTTGCACATATGGCTTTTATGATTCTGAGGTATGTTCCCTCTATCCCTACATGGCAGAGAGTTTTTATCAAGAAAAGATGCTGTACTTTGTCAAATGCTTTTTCTGCATCTATTTAGTGGATCATGTGGTTCTTGTCCTTTATTAATATGGTGTACCGTATTGATTGATTTGTGGATGTTGAACCACCTTTGCAGCCCAGGAATAAATCCCACTTGATCATGGTGAATAATCCTTTTAATGTACTGTTGGATCCTATTGGCTAGTATTTTGGTGAGAATTTTTGCATCCATGTTCATCAGGGATATTGCTCTGTAATCCTTTTTACTGAGGTCTTTGTCTGGATTTGGGATCAAGGTAATGCTGGCCTCATAGAAAGAGTTTGGAAGTTTTCCTTCCATTTCTATTTTTTGAAACAGCTTCAGAAGAAATGTTAGTTCTTCTTTAAATGTTTGGTAGAATTCCCCTGGGAAGCTATTCAGCTCTGGACTCTTGTTTTTTGGGAGATTTTTGATTACTGCTTCAATTTCCTTGCTGGTTATGGGTCTCTTCAAGTTTTCTTTTTCTTCCTGCTTCAGTTTTGGTAGTTTATACATCTCTAGGAATGCATCCATTTCTTCCACATTGCCTAATTTGTTGGCATATAGTTGCTCACAAGATGTTCTTATAATTGTTTGCATTTCTTCAGTGTTAGTTGTGATCTCTCCTCTTTCATTCATGATTTCATTTATTTGAGCCTTTTCTCTTCTCTTTTTGGTAAGTCTGGCCAGGGGTTTATCAATCTTATTCTTTCAGAGAACCAGCTCCTGGTTTCACTGATCAGGTTCTACTGTTCTTTTGGTTTTTATTTCATTGGTTTCTACTCCAATCTTTATTAATTCTCTTCTCCTGCTGGGTTTAGGCTTTATTTGCTGTTCTTTCTTCAGCTCCTTTAAGTGTAAGGTTAGTTTGTATATTTGAGACCTCTCTTGTTTCTTGAGAAAGTCTTGCAATGGTATATACTTCCCTCTTAGTACTGCCTTTGCTGCATCCCAAAGGTTTTGATCCATTCATTCTTTAGTAGGATGCTCTTTAGCCTCCATGTATTTGAGTTCTTTCCAAAGTTCCTCTTGTGATTGAGTTCCAATTTCAAAGCATTGTGGTGTGAAAATATACAGGGAATAATCCCAATCTTTTGGACTGGTTGAGACCTGATTTGTGACCCAGTATGTGATCTATTCTGGAGAATGTTCCATATGCACCCAACAAGAATGTGTATTCTGTTGCTTTAGGATGGAATGCTCTGAATATATCTGTGAGGTCCATCTGGTCCAATATGTCATTCAAGGTCCTTGTTTTCTTCTTGATCTTCTGCTTAGATGATCTGTCCATTGCAGTGAGTGGGGTATTAAAGTCCCATACTATTACTGTATTATTATTGATGTGTTTCTTTAATTTTGTTATTAATTGGCTTATATAATTGGCTGCTCCCATGTTAGGGGCATAAATATTTAAAAATTGTTAGAGCTTTTTGTTGGATAGATCCTTTAATTATATATAGTGTCCTTCCTCATCTCTTATTACAGTCCTTGGTTTAAAATCTAATTTGTCTGATATAAGGATTGCCACCCCAGCTTTCTTTTGATGTCCATCATCATGATAAATGTTTTTCCACCCCCTCACTTTCAATCTTGAGGTGTCTTTGGGTCTAAAATAAGTCTCTTGCAGATAGCATATTGATGGGTCTTATTTTTTTATCCAATCTGATACCCTGTGTCTTTTGATTGGGGCATTTAGCCCATTTACATTCAGAGTAACTATTGAAATATACGAATTTAGTGCCATTGTATTACCTATAAAGTCACTGTTTCTGTATATTGTCTCTGTTCGTTTCTGGTCTATGTTACTTTTGGGCTCTCTCTTCACTTAAAGGTTCCCTTGTACTATTTCTTGCAGGGCTGGTTTAGTGATCACAAATTCTTTTAGTTTCTGTTTGTCCTGGAAGCTTTTTATCACTCCTTCTATTTTGAATTATATCCTAGCTGGATAAAGTATTTTTGGCTGCATATTTTTCTCATTTAGCACCCTGAATATATCATGCCAGTCCCTTCTGGCCTGTCAAGTCTCTGTGGATACGTTTTCTGCCAGTCTAATGTTTCTGCCCTTGTAGGTTAAGGACCTCTTGTCCTGAGACGCTTTCAGGATTTTCTCTTTAGAGATATAGAGATATAAGATTCATAATATGAAATACAGGGGAAAATGTACAATGTTTAAAAAGAAAAATTAATATATTGGACTTCATCAAGTTCAAAAAACAAAGCAAAACATTTACTCTGTGATAGATCTTGTTAAGATGGAAAGATACTGAACAGTTAAACAAATCAGGATACATCTATCTGCTCCACGAAATATTACTCAACAATATAAAGACATAAACTGTTGACATACATAAAACACTTGATGAATCACCAGAAAATTATGCTGGGTGAAAGCCAATCCCCATAAGATATGTTATATGATTCCACTGAGATGTCATTCTTGAAATGACATGATTATAGAAATGGAGGACACATTGGTGGTTTCAGAGTTTAAGAAGGGAGTGCTGGTGGGAGGCAGGAGGGCAGGGCTATAAAAGGGCATCACGATGGATGGAAATGTGCTGATCGGAATGTTCTGTATGTCGAGTGTATTAGCGTCAATGCCATGCTGGGACATTTATTATATCGTTATCATTGCAGGAAATTCAGTGAAGTATACACAGTATTTTTCTGTATTATTTCCTATTTCAGCATGTGAATATATAATTATTTAAACGTTAAAATAAAACATTTAATTAAAAAGAAAAATAATGAGTTAAAACTGCATGCTATGGCCAATTAACAGCAAATTACAGTTTGGTGAAATATAATTCAATGAATAAATAAAGCAGGGGTAAAATTTAGCAGACTTCAGGTAAAATGTAATACGTTGACATACTTGATTTGACTCGGAAAATATCTTGAAAAAGGACATCATTAGTTTGTCAGAGCTGCCATCACAAAATACGATAGACTGGGAGGCTTAAACAGCAGAAATGTATATTCCTTTAGGCAGGTTTTGTTTCATCTAAGGCTTCTCTTGGTGGCCCGCAGATGGCCGCCTTCTTGCCGTGTCCTCACATGGTCGTCTTCTTGGTCTGTGTATTTTCTATGGCCTAATCTCCCTCTATATGGACACTAGTTATACTGGATTAGAACCTATTCATTATACCTCACTTTACCCCTTTCAAAGCCATATCTAAAAACATCGTTACATTTTGAGCTACTGGAGGTTAGAATTTCAATTTATGTGTTGCTGTGGGGAAGACAGAGCTAAACCTGTAACAGAAACCAACACTTAGAAATTAAAGGGATTCCAAGTACAATTTCAAATGTTTGTTATTTTAAAGCCCACAGTTAGTTATGGGAACTACTGATAGTACCTAAGGAATGAGTCCCTGCTGCAAAAGCATATGCACACATGGACTCAAAACTGTCTAACCCTCATACACCATGCACACAGACACGCACGCACACACACGAGCACACGCATGCACGCGCACGCACACATGCACACCCACACACAGACGCGCACACACACGTGCGTGCACGCAGATGCGCACACACACATGCAGCCCTAGAGTGTCCTCTTGACTCCTTTAGTAAATGCCTGGCCCATGTGTCATATAGCTTGTGAGGTCTGGAATATGGCATCCTGTACGCTTCAGATGGAGGAGGATTGAAAAGAGTGAAGAGAAAGACTCTGAAAGGGAAAGCACGAGGGCTCCATAAATGGACAAACTTAGCACTTTCCTAAGCAATACTCTGTCAGGAAATAGCAGCTACTTGGTTTGACATTTACAAAGAACAGACAGTGTCTCTCTCCAAAGGGCTTAAAAACATTCTGTCAACAACGAATTAGTTCATTATTTTAATCCTTCTTTATTTTTCTGGGTTTGATCAGAGTTGACATTTATTCCTGGCTTTCCCCTTTGAGTTTACCAAGTATACCAATGGCATGAGCTGCAGTGCACTGATTTATTGAGAGCATTTCTATGCACATAAATGATCCTCCTCAATACAAACCATTAAAACAGGCTGCAACCATGTTACTGTAGTTTGACCATGAGAATATTTTACTAGATAGGGAATGCCAGTCATTTATTAGCACGAGAGCAACAAAAGAAGAAAAAGGATAAAAATGTGACAAATATTTCCTTAAATGCAAAGTAAAAGTCTCAAATTCTACATAATGCAAAATGGAGAAGTTATAGGAAATATGAAGAGGCAGAGGGCACTTTTATTTTATACTGGAGCCTGGTGTTACAGTTACATTATTGCATCTTACTGTTTACTTGCCCAGATTTACTAAATGAAATATTAACTAATCAGCTTATTAAAAGACAAACAGCCTGGAAAGAATTCACAATGTCACTGCAAATAACACAAGGCACTTTTGTTTCAGAAAATAAAGTATTTATAAAGCAAAAAATTAAGAAATATACATATAACAGTTTATAGTTTTAACAGTGTTTTCATTTATAGTATACCAATTGGTTTTATCCTCATAAATGTGTGAGGAAAATCTAACCAAAAATGAGTTTTCCAAATAGATCTATACTTGACTTCACCAATTTGCTTCAGTGTTTCCCAGTAGTAATGCTGACTTCACAAAATAAGTGTTCAGGACATTGGTTGTCCGATCTCTGTGGCCAATTTACTCACTGAGCTTTACACACACACACACACACACACACACACACACACTCATTAAGAAACTATAAGATTCAATGAAATAGTCCATAAGTTTCCTTCAGTTTTATATTTTATGACTTTATAATCTTTATAATTTTGTTTTTTTAACTCAATGAACTTGTTCATATAGCGCATTAGCAAATCAATAAAGCCTAGGGAGATCACAAATGCAAGTTAAGACAATTCTGAGTAGACATCACTAGGGTAATAAACAGGTGGGCTCTATGGCCCCTCAAAGGAGATAATCTGCTATCATAAGTTATCTTTGAGACAAAACAAATTTGTAAATATATGGTTTCCAGAAAACTGAAAAGTAATTTTTTTTTTAAAGATTTTATTTATTTTACAGAGAGAGAGACAGCAAGAGAGGGAACACAAGCAGGGGAAGGGGAGAGGGAGAAGCAGGCTTTCTGCTGAGCAGAGAGCCCGATGCGGGGCTCGATCCCAGGACCCTGGGATCATGACCTGAGCCGAAGGCAGACACTTAACAACTGAGCCACCCAGGCACCCCTGAAAAGTAATTTTCTTTAAAATAAATATTTTAACATGTTTTTCCTCCTTTTTCTCAAGAGATTCTAGAAGTCATAAAACTAAAATGTATGGTTATGGAAGTATGTCTTTTTTCATAATCTTAAACCCATACTTTGAATATTGAGTCTTTCTTTGGCTTTAGAAATAAGCAATGGGTAATGACAATATATGAGGAAAATATCTCTGTGTATAGATGAATGTCCTATTTTGCAGAAGAGACAGAAAGATGAGGGGGAGAGAGAGAATTAAGCAAAAAAGAGATTCTGTGATTCTGTGTGTGTGTGTGTGTGCATGTATACACAAATATATATGTATATTGTCTGTTTTGGAAAACATCAACTTAAATTGATATATTCAGATTTACCTTTTATAGGACACTTCAGGGCCTTTAAAAGCCATGCCGTGTACAATTCAAAGCATAAGTCTTGGACCATTTAGTTACAAGAGAAATAATCCTCAGTATGACTGAAGGACAGTAATCAATACTATAGATATATTCACAGTTAAGACTGAATTATTAAGTAAAAGTTGAAACTCATTCAAAACACTTTGCAGGTGGATGGGCATGGACTTTGTATCCAAATCTAGGTTCTAATTTGGCCTTAAACTTTTCTTGAGTTTGACTCTTGGCCAATTGATGGCCTGTTAAAACATTAACCTCTTTATCTCTAAAATATAGATAATATCACCAACATTACTGAGTCTTTGAGAAGATTAATGGTTTCCTGGGTAGTAATACATGCTAAAAGAAACTATTACTACTATCATTTCTGTTACCACCACCACCAGGGAAAGTACATGGAACTTATACTGAACAGATTTATACCTGATATTGCTGACAAGAATACAATTGCAAAACTTTCATTATATGATAACGACTTATCCTATTTGTGCTTGATAACTGCCCTGTTTTTTTTGTTTTGTTTTGTTTTATTTGGTGGTGGTGGTTATAACTTGCCCTCTCAAAGTTTTAGACTTACTGACTTTAAGCTTCTTCAAAATTATTTTGAAAATAAAAGATGGTCACATTTTTTTAAATTGGATATATTTATATTTTTTCTCATTATAAGCCAACCCAGCCACCTGTTTCCTCAAGGTAAACACGAGGCTTTGGGAACTTTTGATGTGCCCTCTCCAGGCTTTCTTTGGAATTGGCTCTTGTCTTTTATTCATCTTTGGGGTGAATGCAGAGTCCTCTTTGCTGTGATTTAGAGGGACTTTGGAAGAGTCAAGAAATCATCTTTGTGAGTATATTTTTCTGAAATGGGATAAAAAACCATCTTCCAAATGTCACCTCTATAACAGTATGATTTCTGTCTTTTACTTTGTGTAACACATCCAAAATCCAAATGTCATATAGGGAACAAAAGAATGCTACATGGTCCCTCGAATTGTAAAACAAATGTTAAATTTTAATTTTCAACTTGGTAACTACCTTACCAAAATTAATATTGGTATATTTTGAATAAAGTTGATGATCTCCATTAAAAAAATGTTAGAATGGGGTATCAGTGCTCATTTTGAAGCAAAGTGATTCCCTGAAGAGATAACATTTAGCACTTAATGTGTTGGTAAATGCCAGAATGTGGGGTGCCTTTAAATTGACATGATATAATGTCAAAATTACAATAGTCTTACACTTGTGTGCTTAAATTGAATTCTTTAAGCAAATTTAAAGGCAAGACTTCGCTTACACAATGACCATTCCTAACTGAAGGCCATTTTTTTAGAGGCAGTATCTGTCCCTTTAATTTTTAAATAACATGCGATATTGATTTTACAAAATGAAAACAAAGTTACTGGGGCAGAGTGAGAAACTATTTTAAATAATATAGAATAATTTAGAAAATTGTAACTGGTGCATTTTGGCAAGTGCAGGACCAGTTATGTTATGGCACCTTGTAAGAACGAAAATGTCTCAGCTGTTACAATCAGGGCAAGTCCTGGCAGATTTGAAGTTAGTGTTAATAGAAATGCTGAATTCAAAGGTATTTTGACAGATCACTAATGTGATGAAATCATTAGTAGAGGTATTACCTGTATCCTGCACTTATACAAACTAACCTAAAGGAGTTCATTAGTAATAAGTATAGTTTACTGTTTTTAAAGAGTTGAAATCCTTCACAGCCCAAGAGGTATAAACACATATCATTTTTGCTTCAGAAAATGTTCTTTTTTATTTGCTTTAATGTGATTAGTCTTGAAATCAAATACTAATATTTTTAATAAAATGTTCATCACCTATTCTCACATAACCATCAACCCGAAAATATTTAACATATAACTGGCAATTATTAAAAACAAAAATAACTGATAACTACTTTGTCTTAAATTTATCTCTAGAAGTACATTTTGGTATCATGGAATAATATCCTTGTGTTTGAGATTCAATTTGTTGTATTTTGAGCAAAGTATATTTGTTAAGATAAATTAAAGCATATCAGCAGCTTTTAGAGCAACTTTATAATATTTTTATAGAATTATCTATAGTAAAACTTTCTATTAAATAGAATTTGAAAAATTTTTAATATATTACTATATTTATTGTAAAATGACACTATAAATATACCTTTTATTTTTTCAATTATGTTCTCTACGAGTTATATTTCCTGTCATAAGAATCTTCAGATAAATAACAAATTGTGGTTAATGAGTTACTCCTAACCTCTTCTTAAACCTTTCATATTCCTGGGGCACCTGGGTGGCTCAGATGGTTAAGCGTCTGCCTTCAGCTCGGGTCATGATCCCAGGGTCCTGGGATCGAGCCCCGCATCAGGCTCCTGGCTCAGCAAGGAGCCTGTTTGTCTCTCTCCCTGCTCATGCTTTCTCTCACTCTCTCTGTATCTCTGTGTCTCAAATGAATAAATTAAAAAAAAAATCTAAAAAAAAAAAACTTTCATATTCCTAACATGTGGTTTTTATTATTAATTTATAATTATATAATTGTAATTTATAACTAAATTGATATTAAAATATTAATTCCTGTATTTTTATGAAAAAATCTTAAAGGCAATCTGGTTTGTTTTAAAGACTGTAAAACATTGAAATGTTTTCTTCTAGACAATCTGTAGATATTTTAGCTATGTATGTGCACATGTTTATTTTTAGTATATGTTTGTAATCATGTCTTTTTCCCTTAAAGTATTATTGCCTTTCACTTTATAGAAATATACAATCTTAGTCATTATAAAATTTAGAGATTTATGTGTGCTGGGGTAAAAGACATATACTAAGATGGTGGTATGAGAATTTTGTCCTTTGCCCTGACAAACTGCCCTTTCAATGACAGTGAATTCTGAAAGCCCAGCTCACCCCCCTAACAGGAGCCTCTAAAGGGCCTTTCAAGCTTCACACTCCCCCATGGGGTTGGCTGAGGTACCTACTGCGCTTCCAGTCCAATCCCCCCCTTCCCAGGCTTGTTGCTGCCCTTGCCTCATAGTGGAAATCCTGAAAGCAGCTCCTGCATGTAAATCTCCATCTCTGAGTTTACTTCCCAGGGAAACCAACCTCTATGTTTGCACCAGCAGTTAGTCCATGAAAACAGATGCTAAAATGGGACTTTGA
This sequence comes from Halichoerus grypus, assembly GCF_964656455.1. Taxonomy (NCBI): domain Eukaryota; kingdom Metazoa; phylum Chordata; class Mammalia; order Carnivora; family Phocidae; genus Halichoerus; species Halichoerus grypus. The sequence goes on from NC_135718.1 coordinate 84,461,173, forward strand.
TGCTGAGCTGGATCACCTGTTGGCTGGCTGACAATAAAGAGCTGCTCCTTGCAGTAGGTGAAGCCTGGATCATCTCTGGCACAGGTAACAGTATAATTGTTAAAATTTCATCTGGTGGTGAGTTCGACAGTGTACCAGCAGGGGAAAAAAAAAATGCAACTAGCAGTGAAAGGTATCGGCACTTAAAAAACATGAACAAAATTGTAACTATCACAGCAAAGAAACTGGATACCTTCAGGGGTGAGCGGAGCTGGGGAGAAATACATGAAAGGCCAGAAATGATAAGTCATCAATGAAAAGCTAAGTGTGCACTCAACAGTGCCCCCTTCACAGCATATCAAAACATCCTCCGATCCAGCAACGGATGGGCAGAGACAGCTGAGGCTCAGGCCCAGAATTTTATCATCAATGTAGGAGAATCAGGAGAAAGATAAATTCTCAGCCTAAGCAGGTCTGCCATGCCAATCAAGGCTCTGATTCAGCAAGAAGCAAAAGACGGGATTCAGAGGTGGTTCTGCAAGAGGAGCAGGGGCTATGTGGGCTTGAACTCCCTGCTCTACCATTTCTTAGCCCTGTTTGACTCTGAACAAGTTACAGCATCCTGTGTCCCGGTTTCCTAATTTGGAAAATGAGAAAAATAATAAAAGCTCCTCCATAGTTTATGCAGATTATATCAATTTGTATACATAAAGCACTTGAATATTTGATATCATTATTACCCTTAATATAACTTTGAAAAGGATAGAGTCTAGCATAAAATGGATATATCACAAATATTTCCTATATGTATAAATGAACAATAGGAACTCTCATTGACAGCCATGTGTATGAAAATGTGAGTGCTATACCCTATGCAAAATACAAGCATGAAAAGATACATAAGACATCACAACTGAATGACAGGAGAGACATGGACACTCGGTTGTAGTTTATGCCACCGCACAAGATTGGCTCAAACAAATCATGACATGGATTGTTCCACATGCCTTCCCTTGTTATGGCACCACAATCAACTTATGACTTACTTTTTCTTAAATATTTTTTGCTCCTGTGACTGCATTTCCAGAGCTTATTTGTTTTGCAACAAACAAAAATATCTTTTATATTAGATTGAAAAGCCTGGAAGTGAACTATTCCTCTTTTATTGCAATCTTCTGTAATAAATGCTGTTTCTTTTTTTAATTATCAATGAGAAATGGTTATTAAAATAACTCTTATACTTTCTGCTTTTTTAGTTATTTATTTGTATGTGTAGCTTTGCACTTAGCCACAATGGTGTGGAATTATCCTTCTCCTTGCATTATCACTACGAAAACTCCGTGACACTTCACCTGTGGATTAGGTCTCAAAAGATTGTTCTCTCTACTGGCAAGTTTCATGGCATACTAGTGTCAACTTGGATGCTTGGAAAGGGAACAGACTGATGATGGGGAAACAAAGTACGAATTGTTTTACCTTCTCTGGCAGAAAATAAGGATGACAGCGTGCCAGTCTTACTGTGCTGGCAGGGCAGACTCCATGCTCAGCACCTAAAATCTGTAGCAAAATTTGATAATGCCTATAAAGGTGTGTGTTCATGTAACTGTTATGCACCCTACATGTGATGGTAGAAGTTAGATTTTACCTATGTCGCTATAATTACATTAAGTACTGATTTTTAAATCCATTAACTTCAGGGGAACACTCTGCTTCCTACCACAACATGGTGCAAAAGAGTGACTACTCCTCCTCTCCGCCAACTTGTCACTGGAAATGGATGTGTGTAGCTCTATGTACTCTTTTCAGGTTACATACTCTGTTCTGACCATCATTTTGTGTCATGTCATTTTTAAGAAGAATTTTCAACTCCATACAGCAGGAAGAGGAGGAAATTGGTTTTTTAATTCTGACCTGAAAACATGTGCTCCACTGTCAAGGAGCTTCTTAGAGAACTATGAAACACTGCTGAGTCAGTAGTTTTGGCCTTCAGTTACTCTGTCCATATTAAATACTAGAAATAGAAGAAAAACGTGCAAGGTGTGCTCCAGCCCTTGCATGCCTCAGTAATTACGTGAGAAGGCAAAGCAAAGACAGATAAAAGACCAAGGGTCGAGGAGCATATGAAGTACTCACATTATTGCATAGTCAGGATATGTAATAAAAGGTCAAAAAAGGGGAAGCTAATAAAATTATAACAGCTGAGAATACCTTATAACAGTAATCAGTTACTAGGTAAGTTTAAAATATGGACATTGATCTTAGGATTTTATTAAAGAAACCATGGGTGCTCTAAGACCTCCCGGGGGGGCAGTCTGGGGTCTGGGGGTGGTGAGAGGGTGCTGCCTGGACAAGTCGTGATTTCACTTGGTTTCCCCCAAGAGTGGACCCTGAGACAAAGACTGTTCAGGTAGCTCATCTGGGTGGTAATCTCAGAAAGAGTGGGTGAGGAAGTGGTTAAAGTGAGAGAGACAAAGGAAAAGGCAGGCAGTTTCTTTGTCATTGAAGACGCATCATAGGACAACTGATGCTTGACCCGAAGGATGGAAACTGATACCTCACCAATATTCAGAATTTTCATAAAAACAGTGAAAGGACTTTTACATGTGAATCACTTGAATATTTCCAGTATTTTGTTGTTGCTGTTGGTTGTGGAAACACGCTTAGATATCGATATAAATATATTTTCTCCACGTTTCATGATTGACCGGCAAGAGTAACACATAAATGGGAATGGGGATAGCTGAAGGAGAAAAGGGCGATGAGCACGAGACCAGTCTAATATAACAGGTGAGAGCATGGACTTTGAAGTTACACAGTCCTAGTTCTGAAATTGATTATAAATATACTTATTAACTGGGCCATCTGAAGTACAGTTTCCTCACTTGTAAAATGCATATCTATTATCACAAACTTCGTAGTATTATATGTGTTAATTAAATGCTATGATTTGTGTGAATCTCTCAACACAATGTCTGGCACATAGTAAAGATCCCTGTTTGATTTTACCGCATAAAGTCATAAAAATGTGCCTTAGGCAGAGAAAAGAACCACAGCAGTTGAAATAATAGTTTGCACATAGATTTCTTAGATTTAGTCCACCTAATCTACATTTAAAAAATATTCTGTTACTACTGAATAGAAATGAGATGTTCATTTTGCCCAATTTAAATACCAAATTTTCGTAGTTATGCATATACTGCTTTAAAAACCCAAACTTGGTGCATAATAGATTTTCAAGAGTTCCACTGGAATTAAAGTAAAATATTGGCACTATTTTGTGATGTTTTTGGTTTAATCAGTTCAACATCTAAAGGAGTAAAATACAACAGTGCCAACTCTTTCATTATTCTTAATTATATTTTACTTAAAAATAATTTCCACAATATTGTTTTTTGAGATCCCATGATAGTATATAACTTCAAAAATATTAACTATCTTCTAAACCAAGAGTTGGTAAACTGCAGTCCCTTAACCAAATCTAGCCTTCTGTCTTGTTAATAAAGTTTTCTTGGAATACAACCATGTTCATTCATTTAAATGACCTTACAGAGGTCATCTTGTACAATGACTCTTGATTTGCCAAGAGAAAAAAGACCCGGACAGGTTAACACATTAACTCAAAATTACAGAGTTAGTCAGTGACAGAACACAGATGAGAGCCCAGATCTTCTTCTTTATATTTCAATGCATTCCAATTTGAAAAAAAAAAAAAAAGTATCTTTTTAATTAGTGGGAATAATATACATGGTCTATATTCCCCTAAAGAAGTTTAGGTTAATTTATAAAAAGCAAGTCTGTTTTTTTAATGAAACTTTGTGAGTATTAATAAAATAAAAGTGAAAAATGCACTGAAAAAACTGAATTATACTCTCCTTGTTTAGGTAATCTCCCTCCAAAAATAAGGTGTACAAATATACCTCACAGCAAAAGCATATGACATCAAGTCAATAGAGAAGTAATATCATATTGTACAGAATTTTGGGAATTTGCATAAAAATTCATAAAATTTATGAATTTATAAGACATTTTCATCTTTCATTTCATCTCCCTCTGCCCCTGCTCATGCACTCTCTATCAAATAAATAAATAAAATCTTTCAAAAAAAATGAATAGATAAATCTTCTTTTTTTTTTTTTAAAGATTTTATTTATTTATTCATTAGAGACAGAGAGAGAGAGGCAGAGGGAGAAGCAGGCTCCCAAGGAGCAGGGAGCCCGATGCGGGACTCGATCCCAGGACCCTGAGATCATGACCTGAGCCGAAGGCAGACGCTTAACCATCTGAGCCACCCAGGCGCCCAATAGATAAATCTTCTTTAAAAATGTTGGTGTACACCAGATTCCATGGTCCCCGGAATTGAGCTGGATATCTACCAGACCACTCTGAACACCACGAAACCAGCCTGAGATATAAGAAGATGTGGATCTCTACAAACAGAGTATCGAGGCAGATGGTTTCGAGGTACGAAGTGAGGAGCTGTGATTCCACGGGCAGATATCGGAGGATAAACGGCAGCGGGAGGGTGCCTGGCCATGGGGATGCTACACTGCCAGTGAGCGACAGCCTTGTGCACTGGGGATGGGGCACAGACTTGCAGACCGGTAGCGGCAGGGAAAGGACTTTAGGGCAGCCCCCTGGATGGAAACCCGGAGTGGCAGGGTCGCGCCTGCGAACTGGGAGTGGCTGGCGGTTTTAGAAACACAAAGGGCAGAGACAGGCCCCGACCTGGAGGCAGGACTGGGGGCGCGGAGGAGGGGCACACAACCCAGGACGCTGCAGTTTATAGCAACACAGACAGAAACTGAGATAGTGTGGCGTGGAGAGCTTACTGAAGAACAGACTCCAATCTCTCTGCTCTGAGGCACAGGGTGGGAAATGGTCTCTTCTGCTCTGACTCGTGGAAGAGACATGGAAAGCCTCCAGGGAAAGCCTCCAGAGAACAAAAGCCCCCAAAACTGGTTCCCGCTGAACCATACCCCACCACAGGGGGGCAGGGCAACTCTGCCCAAACAGGGTTGCCTGCGTAACAGTGCGGCAGGCCCCTGCCCCAGAAGGCAGGCTGGGAAAACAAGAGGCCAGGAACCCTAAGGTCCCAAGAAAACAGGTGCATCTTGCTTGGGTTGTGGTCAATAACTTGGACTCTATACATTCCCTCAACCACCCCTCAACAGAATGACTAGGAGGAGGAACCCCCAAAACAGGAAAGACTCAGAGATTATGACTTATGCCACAGATTTACAAATGGATGCAGATATAACCAAGATGTTGGAGATGGAATTCAGGCTAGCAATTGTGAAGACACCGACTAGAATGGAGAAATCAATTAATGGCAACATAGAGTCTCTAAGGGCAGAAATGAAAGGTGAATTGGCAGAACTTAAAAATGCTATCAATGAGATCCAATCTAATCTAGATAATCAAACAGCTAGGGTAAGTGAGGCAGAAAAATGAATCAGTGACCTGGAAGACCATTTAATAGATAAAAAGGGATAAGAGGCGGCCAGGGAAAAACAACTCAGAATCCATGAAAATAGAATCAGAGAAATAAGTGACACCATGAAGCGTTCCAATGTCAGAATAATTGGAATCCCGGAGGGAGTGGAGAGAGAGAAAGGACTAGAAGATGTATTTGAGCAAATCGTAGCTGAGAACTTCCCTAATCTGGGGAATGAAACAAACATTCGCATCCTAGAGGCAGAGAGGACCCCTCCCAAGATCAAGGAAAACAGGCCAACACCCCGGCATGTAATAGTAAAACTTGCAAATCTTAGAACCAAGGAAACCATCTTAAGGGCAGAGAGGGGGAAGAGATTCCTTACGTACAGAGGGAGGAACATCAGAGTAACGTCAGACCTATCCACAGAGACCTGGCAAGCCAGAAAGGCCTGGCAAGACATATTCAGAGTACTAAATGAGAAGAACATGCAGCCAAGAATACTTCATCCAGCAAGGCTGTCATTTAGAATGGATGGAGAGATGCAGAGCTTCCACGACCGGCAGAACCTGAAAGAATACGTGACCACTAAGCCAGCCCTCCAAGAAATATTAAGGGGGGGTTCTATAAAAGGAGAGACCCCAAGAGTGATATACAACAGAAATTTACAGGGACAATCTATAAAAACAACGTCTTCACAGGCAACATGATGACAATTAATTCATATCTTTCAACAATCACTCTCAACGTGAACAGCCTAAATGCTCCCATAAAACAGCACAAGGTGGCAGATTGGATAAAAAGACAGGACCCATCCATATGCTGTCTACAAGACACCCATTTTGAACCTAAAGATATATCCAGACTGAAAGTGAAGGGATGGAGATCCATCTTCCATGCCAGCTGACCTCAAAAGAAAGCTGGGGTAGCAATTCTTTTATCAGACAAATTAGATTTTAAACTAAAGTCTGTAGTTAGAGACACAGAAGGACACTATATCATTCTTAAAGGGTCTATCCAACAAGAAGATCTAATAATTGTAAATATCTATGCCCCCAACATGGGAGCAGCCATCTACATAAGCCAATTGTTAACCAAAATAAAGAGTCATATTGATAACAATACGTTAATTGTAGGAGACCTCAATACTCCACTCTCAGAAATAGATCATCTAAGCAGAAAATCAACAAAGAAACAAGAGCTTTGAATGATACATTGGACCAGATAGACCTCATATAAAGAACATTCCACCCTAAAACAACAGAATACTCATTCTTCTCAAGCACACATGGAACTTTCTCCAGAATAGACCATATATTGGGTCACAAATCAGGTCTCAAGCGACACCAAAAGACTGAGATGATTCCCTGTATATTCTCAGACCACAATGCTTTAAAACTGGAACTCAATCACAAGAAAAAATTTGGCAGAAATTCAAACACTTGGAAGCTAAAGACCACTCTGCTCAAGAATGTTTGGGTCAACCAGGAAATCAAAGAAGAACTTAAACAATTCACGGAAATCAATGAGAACGAAAACACATCGGTCCAAAACCTACGGGATACTGCAAAGGCGGTCCTAAGAGGGAAATACATAGCCATCCAAGCCTCACTCAAAAAAACAGAAAAATCCCGAATTCACCAACTAACTCTACACCTTAAAGAACTAGAGAAAAAGCAACAAACCATGCCTAAGCCACACATTAGAAGAGAAATAATTAAGATTAGGACAGAGATCAATGAATTAGAAACCAGAAATACAGCAGAGCAGATCAACAAAACTAGAGGTTGGTTCTTTTGAAGAATTAATAAGATCAATAAACCACTGGCCAGACTTATCCAAAAGAAAAGAGAAAGGACCCAAATTAATAAAATTATGAATGAAAGGGGAGAGATCATGACTAACACCAATGTAATAGAAACAATTATTAGAAATTATTATCAACAACTATATGCCAATAAACTGAGCAATACGGATGAAATGGAGGCCTTCCTGGAAACCTATAAGCTGCTGAGACTGAAACAGGAAGAAATCGACAACCTGAATAGGCCAATAACCAGTAACAAGATTGAAGTAGTGATCAAGAACCTCCCAAAAAACAAGAGTCCAGGGCCCGATGTATTCCCTAGGGAATTCTACCAAACATTCAAAGAAGAAATAATACCTATTCTTCTGAAGCTGTTTCAAAAAACAGAAACAGAAGGAAAACTTCCAGACTCATTCTACAAGGCCAGCATTACCTTGATCCCCAAACCAGGCAAAGACCCCATCAAAAAGGAGAATTTCAGACCGATATCCCTGATGAATATGGATGCCAAAATCCTCAACAAAATCCTAGCTAATAGGATCCAACAATACATTAAAAGGATCATCCACCACGACCAAGTGGGATTTATCCCCGGGATGCAAGGGTGGTTCAACATTCGCAAATCAATCGACGTGACAGAACACATTAATAAGAGGAGAGAGAACAACCATATGGTCCTCTCAATTGATGCAAAAAAGCAGTTGACAAAATACAGCATCATATAGGGATAGAGGGAACATTCCTCAAGTTCATAAAACCCATCTATGAAAAACCCACAGCGAATATCATCCTCAATGGGGAAAAGCTGAAAGCCTTTCCCTTAAGATCAGGAACACATCAGGGATGTCCACTCTCGCCACTATTGTTCAACATAGTACTAGAAGTCCTAGCAACAGCAATCAGACAACAAAAAGAAATAAAAAGTATTCAAATTGGCAAAGAAAAAGTCAAACTCTCTCTTTTCGCAAACTACATGATACTTTATGTGGAAAACCCAAAAGACTCCACCCCCAAATTACTAGAACTCATCCAGCAATTCAGTAATGTGGCAGGACACAAAATCAATGCACAGAAATCAGTTGCTTTCTTATACACTAACAACGCAACTGTAGAAAGAGAAATTAGAGAAACGATTCCATTTACAATAGCACCAAAAACCATAAGATACCTCAGAATAAACCTAACCAAAGAGGTAAAGGATCTATACTCTAGGAACTACAAAACACTCATGAAAGAAATTGAAGAAGACACAAAAAGATGGAAAAATATTCCATGCTCATGGATCGGAAGAATAAACATTGTTAAAATGTCTATGCTACCCAGAGCAATCTATACCTTTAATGCCATCCCGATCAAAATTCCAATGACATTTTTCAAAGTGCTGGAACAAACAATCCTAAAATTTGTTTGGAATCAGAAAAGACCCCAAATCGCCAAGGAAATGTTGAAAAAGAAAAACAAAGCTGGGGGCATCATGTTGCCCGATTTCAAGCTATACTACACAGCTGCGATCACCAAGACAGCATGGTACTGGCACAAAAACAGAGATATAGATCAATGGAACAGAATACAGAACCCAGAATGGACCCTCAACTCTATGGTCAAATAATCTTTGACAAAGCAGGAAAAAACATGCAATGGAAAAAAGACAGTCTCTTCAATAAATGGTGCTGGGAAAATTGGACAGCCACATGCAGAAGAATGAAACTCGACCATTCTCTAACACCATACACAGAGATAAACTCAAAGTGGATGAAAGACCTCAATGTGAGACAGGAATCCATCAAAATCCTAGAGGAGAACATAGGCAGTAACCTCTTTGACATCGCCCACAGCAACTTCTTTCAAGATACATCTCCAAAAGCTAGTGAAACAAAAGCAAAAATGAACTTTTGGGACTTCATCAAGATAAAAAGCTTCTGCACAGCAAAGGAAACACTCTACAAAACAAAGAGGCAACCCACAGAATGGGAGAAGATATTTGCAAATGACACTACAGATAAACGGCTGGTATCCAAGATCTATAAAGAACTTCTCAAACTCAACACCCAAAAAACAAATAATCAAGTCAAAAAATGGGCAGAAGACATGAAAAGACACTTCTCTGAAGAAGATATACAAATGGCTAACAGACACATGAAAAAATGTTCATCATCATTAGCCATCAGGGAAATCCAAATCAAAACCACATTGAGATACCCCCTTACACTAGTTAGAATGGCAAAAATGGACAGGGAAAGAAACAACAAATGTTGGAGAGGTTGTGGAGAAAGGGGAACCCTCTTACACTGTTGGTGGGAATGCAAGTTGGTACAGCCACTTTGGAAAACAGTGTGGAGGTTCCTCAAAAATTTAAAAAGAGAGCTACCCTATGACCCAGCAATTGCACTCCTGGGTATTTACCCCAAAGACACAGATGTAGTGAAAAGAAGGGCCATATGCACCCCAATGTTCATAGTTGCAATGTCTGCAATAGTCAAACTGTGGAAAGAGCTGAGATGCCCTTCAACAGAGGAATGGATAAAGAAGATGTGGTCCATATACACAATGGAATATTACTCAGCCATCAGAAAGGATGAATACCCAACTTTTACATCAACATGGATCGGACTGGAGGAGATTATGCTAAGTGAAATAAGTCAAGCAGAGAAAATCAATTATCATATGGTTTCACTTATTTGTGGAACATAAGGAATAGCATGGAGGACATTAGGAGAAGGAAGGGAAAAATGAAGGGGGAGGAATCAGAGGGAGAGATGAACCATGAGAGACTATGGACTCTGAGAAACAAACTGAGGGTTCTAGAGGGGAGGGGGGTGGGGGGATGGGTTAGCCCAGTAATGGGTATTAAGGAGGGCACGTTCTGCATGGAGCACTGGGTGTTATACGAAAACAACGGATTGTGGATCACCATATCAAAAACCAATGATGTATTGTATGGTGACTAACAAAATATAATAAAATTTTTAAAAATTTTTTAAAAATGTCAAAAAAACATATCTGCAGAACTCAAAGGGAGGCAGATATCTGCACTGCCCCCAAACAGTTAAAGTACTGTGTGAAATAATATGGAGCCTAGTATGCATTTTAATTTTTTATTGTGGTAAAGTATCCATAATATAAAATGACTATGTCCACCATTTTCGGTGTGCACCAGAGTGGCAGTGAGCACATGCACAATACTGTGCAGCCATCACCACTATGCTTTTATAGAATTTGGTAGTCATCCCCAAAAGAAACTCTATACCCATTAAATAATAATTTCTCATTCTCCCTGGCCCCTGGTAATCTCCATTATGACTGTGCTCTGTGTCTGCATAAATCTGCTTATTCTAAGTACCTTGTAAAAATGCAATAATGTAATATTTGCCCCTTATTGTCTGGCTTGTTTCATTTAGCACAATGTATTTTCAAGATTCGTCCATACTGTAGTATGTATCAGAATTTCATTCCTTTTTACAGATGAATTATATATATATATATATATATACCATATTTTCTTTATCCATTCATCTGTCAGTGGACATTTGGGTTGTTTCCAATTTTTGGCTATTGTGAACAATGCTACTATGAATATTGATACACTGTTTGAATTCCTGTTTTCAATTTTTTGGGTATGCACCTAAAAGTAGAATTATTGAATCATATGGTAATTTTATTTTTACTTTTTGAAGAACCAGCATACTGTTTTCCACAGTGACTACACCATTTCACACTCTCACCAGCAATACACTGGTGTTTCAATTTCTCTGAATTCTCACCAACACTTGCTATTTTTCTTTTTTTGATAGTAGTCATCCTAATGGGTGTGAAGTGGTATCTCATGGTAGTTTTGATTTGCATTTTCCTAATGACCAGTGATACTGAGCATCTTTTATTATACTTACTGGCAATTTGTTATCTTCTTTAGAGAAATTCTATTAAAGTCTTTTGCCTATTTTTGAATTGTGGTGTTTGATTTTGAGTTGAATTTTGAGAGCTGAGATTTTTGAGTTGAGTTTGAGTTGAGTTTTGAGAGTTGTTGATTTTTAAGAGTTCTTTATATATGCTGGATATTAACCCCTTATCATATTTTTTATTGGCAAATATTCTCTCCGATTCTGTGGGCTATCTTTTCACTCTGTTGAAAATGTTCTTTGGTGCACAAAAGTTTTTTTTTTTTTTTTATTTTAATGAAGTCCAGTTTATCTAATTTTTTTGTTGTTGTCTGTGCATTTTATAACATATTTTGTTATACATTTTGGTATCTGTGTGTACTCTACTTCACAAACCCTTGTCTTTACCTGAACTGGCATGGGCAATTAAATTTTAGGAATAGACAAGAGGGCACTGGACCCCTTCTGCCTTAAACTCCGTGGCTGCCACAGACAGGCCTCTCCCTACACCTCATACCCGTATAATGAAAACTGAGCTTCGAGGAACTATGAGAGAGGTGAGGGGTGTGGCCATTCCAAAGGCACATGTAATTTCCTGTGAGGTTGTAGCATAGGAGAGAGAAGAACATCTGTATCTACAACTGCTGTATCTTCACAGTTCTATGGAAAATGAAATACAGGGATTCTATTGTTACACTGGACTGTCCAGGTGGAGACTGATAAATGAGTAATGTGTAAAATGACCATTCCCCCAACATCACCACCATGAAACGGTGCGTTAAGGTTTGTTTGTTAGTGGCTAAAATTGATAAACTTTTAATTTCTCTGCTTTGGTCTTGTCGTCTGAGCACAAGGAAGGCATCACATATGTCAAAGTTTATCAGAAATAAAAAGGAAATCTTTTTTTTTCCATTAATGAAAGAATCTACATTATTAATTTAAATTTATTTTGTTTTTATGAATTTATTGCTAGACTTAAAATATATACAGACAGAAATGGACACAGACAAACCACACACACACACACACACACGCACACACAAATGCCAACATAGTAACACATGGTGGGAAATATTAATTATAAAATTATGTCGATTATCATTCTTGTCCTGTAGTAGTTTCAGTGGGAAATCAACTAATAATCAGAAATGGGGTTTATGAAAACAGAGAGAGACAAGCTGATTACTTGACCCTAATGGCCCATCTCAGTAAACCATGGTATTCTTTTTTGTGCATTCTACTCTATGGATGCACTTGCAAGACCCAGCAGATATTCATGTGCAAAGGCTTGTGGAATCTTTTCATCAGGTAGCACCACCTATTCTGGGAAGGAAATAAAAATGTTCTGTTCTGATTTTATATCACTTGCCAATGAGTGCCAGTACTAATCCTTTGGCCTCTTCTAGGTCTGTATAAAGATCTCCACAAATCTGAAACTGGCTTGAGAGTTTTATTCAGTTTGTCTCTCTCATTTTATCAAATCTACAAACCTCATATTGCATGAAGAAATTTTAAAGAGGTTCTCCAAGGACTTCTGCAAGAGACACCACCACTACAGGTGAACTAACTATGGACTAGTTAGTTTGATGGCCATAATTCTTATACGTCTATGCATTCTAGAGAAACCTTAGCACATATTTCAAATAAAGAGAAACTTCCTGAATTCCAACAGTCCAAGTTTATGCTTTCATTTTCCATTTAAAAAATTCATTCTATATACATTGGCTAAAGGCTTTATGGTAAACACCTACTATAGGTTATACTATATTTTGCCTTCAGAGATCACTAAAAATGCAATTTTGAGTTAGAGTTTTAATTTAAAAAGTGAAAAGAATCATCTTTCTTGGAAGGAAAAATATACATTTGGATAGTTGAAATCATCACAAAAATCTAGCCAAAGATTTTAAATACCATTTAGCAAATGAGCACATCTCTATTTTATAAAGTGAACTCATATATGCGTCAAGACACATTATGAATATTTTATAGTAAAAGGCAGAGTAAGAAGGGATAGTGCATTAATCAGGAATATTTTACTTTCTAAATGGCTGTAGGATAGGCTGCCTAACATTGTATGTACATATTACACGCTCCAAGCTGTTTCAACAGTAATAGAATACTCTACCACTGAATTCTTCAGTGCATAATAAATGTTAAAAATATACTGAGAATCAAAATCATCTGAAGGCTACCTGCCCATTTCAATGTAGTTTTAAAAATTTTTACTTACTTTCAATATTTTATGAACAGAAGGCTCTGCAAGCCAAGGGACTTATCACCCATTCTTGTCTCTCATAATCTTAATATCAGAGTAATAAATGCAGCCAGTATGACTGATAATTTTGCAACAAGATTAGTTCACCAGTGTACTGATAGACTATTTTTTCCCCAATATGCCCAAAGTCTCATTAAAAACAAAACAAAACAAAAACCTCAGAAAACCTTTATGTTGTTAGCTGGCCCTTAAATTTTTTTAAAGGAAAAAAGAATATTAGACAAGCTTTATGGGTCTACACAGGCAACAACATGCAATATCCTTGCTAGAGTAAGAGTTTGAAACATGAATTTTTCCTTCAGACTGTAATTTCACATATCATGTTTTTAGAGTTTAATGCAATATTTATATAAAATCAGTCACTGATCTCAGAAGAGATGTTCAGGCACAATTTCTCAGTTCATTTATTCATGTTATGAGAGATGTAGAAAAGAAAATCTCCATCGCGATTTGGATTTGCCAAGAGAAGTCAGTTTTCTCACAGATGTGTAATTTCTTGGCTTTTTCTCCTTGATTACCATGTTTTAAAAACAGAAACACAAGCAGCCACTTACTCTGTTGTCAGTAATATGACCTGATAAAAAGTGGTTAGCTTTATTTGGTTTGGCATCTACATTTAAGAATCAGAAACACAGCAGTAATCTGAGATGGCATGGTTAATGCTTCCTTTCCAAAATAACTGTGTGACCTCACTGTTACTTTCTTCCTACTACTCCCTGTAGCAGGAAGAAGCACCTCAAGAACAAAGGTATAAGAAGCCACAGACCGAGGATGACAATGGAAGCTAAGCTGGTGTTCTGGGTGAAACTATCATCTATCTTCTCATGTTTCTCTGTTCCTTTTACAGAATCTCAGGTTCAGCAGGCCAGCATGAACTGCTGTGCTTTCAGGGTAATGCAGTATTATTCTGTACAGTGTCTACCAGATAATTAGAAATAGAGAAATGTTTTTGTAATTACTCTGTAATTATTACAATCACAAAGATGCAGCAGACTGAAAGAAGATGAGAGGCAAGGAAAGAGGTTCAAGGTTGTAGTTTGAATTGGAAGAGCTGTCAGCATTATTTGACCTTGTGAGGTCTAACTATCTAAATTATTGGCTCTTGATTACATATTTTACTAAGGTTTTCTGGCACGTATACACCAATTCATTACACGTTTGCTTTTAACCAATCTTACAATTGAGTAAATTTTACTTATTATGTATTTTTTCAGTCTACTATTGAAAAAAATTTCCAACATACTGAGAGACCATAGAGAAGAATCATTTGGTGGTTATCTTATTGTCTTGGGTCTCCAAAATATTCCAAAAATACCATGAACTCTTTTTTTCTTTTTACATCTCTACATTTCTTTGTCACCATGCCTTTGTCAATGGGTTATTATGATGTCTTCTAGAAACAAAGTTACATGTACTAATTTTGCTTCATAGCAATCCAATGTGTCCAAGGAAAGCAGGATAAGCTGTGAAATACTCCACTTCAATCCCGACATGCACTTTCTCACATCATGTCAGCAGCCCAGCTACAATTTCAATTGTACTCTTCTCTGATGACCCTAAAGTTGGTCCTTCCTTGTCAATATCTGAAGTAGAACTCTACTTATTTATAGTACTTACCATAATTTACAGTCATTTGTATGATTATATGTCTGCATGTATATAAATATATATGTATATAAATACCTATTTATTTGTGCTTCATGAACAGTATGTTTCTTTAAATATTTATTTTCTTCCCCCACCCCAAACACACACACAGAGGATTCATGAAAGCCAAGTTTCTATTTCACTGATCAGCACTTACATATGTTAAGGGCACAGAAATACTCATTAGCAAGTGTAAGCACAACAGAATTATTTCTCTACAAAGTTAATTTTCTGTCAAATTATATAAAAAACATTCCAGCTTTTGCTGTATCTTTCCCTCCCTATCTAAAATAAAACACAAAAATAATAAACACAATATTTAAAAAAATTATTTGTTGACTTTGCTTTTTGTAGTTTTGATCTTTCAAGAATAACAAGTACAGTTTGATTTTTTAAATGATTAGCTTTCCATATAACAAATAATGTACTTCATTAAATGAGTGACATAATGCTTCATGCTAATCCTAAATTAAAGGACTAGGAGGACACAAATACCAGTTATAATCATTGTCTTCAAGGAGACTGAGTACAGTTAGTTACAGACACTGATCATAACACTTTGTGACATGTTCACTTAATAATAGAGAAGCTCTCACAAAGCTGTACTGCATACAAATAATAAAATATTAAGTTGCAAAACACGCTTCAGGGAAATATTTTTGCACTCTGTGAGTACATATAAGAAAACTATTTAGGATGGGTAATTTCCCTCACTGAATTGAACAGATCTGTTTAAGTCACACATTTAACTAAAACTGAAAGGAAATATCGTAGTCGTATTTCCCTAAACTGTGTATATAATTTAGTGTCAAATATTGTTCTTTCAAGTTATGAAAGCTCCTAATTAAGTACAAGTGAATTAAAGTTAAGGAAGCCCAAGATATTTTAATTACAGGTTTTATAAGCATGGTATAGTGGTTGTTCAAGGCCAGAGGCATGCCGTAAAGAACTGTTTTTCTCCTATATTATGATTATCTTCATTTTTAGCCAGTTTTGTTCCATAATCTCTGCATGTCTCATGAATGTTAGTTCATGAAGTTTATTGACTGATTCAAAAACAAAAAAAATTATTTTATAGTCAGAGATGAATGATTCCTTTACCTGTAATTTATATGTGCTTTGAGGAAGAGAAAATAAAAATCTTTCATGTCTCATTTAAGCTTCCAGTTTATTTTGAGCCCATTCTTAATTGAAAAAAAGAAAAATCTTGAATTTTTTTTAAATCGCTAAAAAAATATTTTATGTTCTCTTGCCATTTCCTTAGGTGCTCTCTTACAGGACTTCTGTATGTATTTCACTACTTCAAGGCTCCCCTCAAAATGAATCTAATTCACTAAGGTGAGTAACATTTATTAGTTATTAGAATAGCATCTTCCCCGCCCTCTCCCCTCCCTCCCCCCGCCACCCAGGGAAATCTATAGGTTCAATAGAAACAGCCCATGATTGGGAGAAAGAGACTCTAAATCTTCCTTAATAATGTCACTATAGGTAAATCATTAATCTCTCTGTGTCTTGATGCATTTACTCTCAGAGGAAAAAGGTATTTTTTAAGGGCAAAATAGCTAAGTGCACTAAAAAGCAAATTCAGTGAAAGGAGTTAATGTTGCTGTTAATTTTTGTTACCATCATCACCTCGTCTTTGGACTCCTGGAGAAGAAATGGAACAACCTTCACATCCACATAGGGCAAGGTCAAAGTGAAAAGTCAAAAGTACTGGAGAGAAATGAGGAATCCTAGGGGCACCTGGGTGGCTCAGTCAGTTCAGCGTCTGCCTTCGGCTCAGGTCATGAATTCAGGGTCCTGGGATCAAGTCCAGTGTTGGGTGACCTGCTCAGCAGGGAGTCTGCTTCTCCCTCTCCCTCTGTCCTTCCCCCCCTGCTCGTGCTCTCTCTCTCTCTTTCTCATGCACTCTCCCTCTCTCCCCCTCCAAATAAATAAATAAAATCTTTAAAAAAAAAAAATGAGGAAGCCTATATTCCAATCATAGTTGGAATTTTCTCTCACAAGGTTTCTGTTTGATCATTTTGTTGATAAGAAACTCTAATGAATGCACAGAATGTCAAATTAGAGTCAAACAATCCAAACTTCCATTTAATCTCTGATTTACATGTAGGCTGTGTTGTTCTTATATTTTCCCAGTACACAGCACACAGCAACAGAATACAAGATAATTTTGTGAGTTCCCATTTTGTTGTTCACTAGCTACATTTTCCCTATAAATAAGGGAACTGAGCAAATGATTTATAAATTTCCTTTTAATTCCATTTCTGTGAGGTTACATGGCTGATATGTTTAGGTATGTGTACATATATACACACAGATATATACCTATGTCTATAAGACTGTATACATTTATGTCTATATATGGTCTTGTTGAAATATTGGGCAAATGAAGATCAAGAATTCACATGAGTCAAGAAACAATGTATAGGGGAGCACTGAAGCATAGAGCATGTTAATGTAGATTGCATGAAACAAAAGGAAAAATTTTTTAAAAATCACAGAAAAAATATTTTTTAAAAAAGATTTATTTATTTATTTGAGAGAGACAGTGAGAGCATCAGCAGGGGTGAAGGACAGAGGAAGAGGGAGAAGCAGACTCCTCACTGAGCAGGGAGCCCAATGTGAGGCTCGATCCCAAGACCCTGAGATCATGACCTGAGCTGAAGGCAGACGCTTAACCAACTGAGCCACTCAGGTGCTGGCATGATGCTTAATGAACTGTAAGACCCCAAGAGTGTACTAAGTTTCTCCTTAAACAGCCAATATTTATTAAAGAATACCTAAGCCAAACTGTCTATAATTAAAAAGTTAAAATATAATTTCAGTTCAATTTCTGCTTTATAATGATGTAGACAGGCTCGATTTATTTGTTCCAGCTTCATCAATTCCCCTGTCCTTTCTAGATTCCCATTCTTCAGTGTCTTCATGCTCAAATCATATTTGTACAAGAAGAAAATTCAAGTTGACTAAAAACAAAATTAAGAAGTCTTTCAAGGGGCTAAGTCAATCAGAGAAAGACATGTATCATATGACCTCACTGATACGAGGAATTCTTAATCTCAGGAAACAAACTGAGGGTTGCTGGAGTGGTGGGGGGTGGGAGGGATGGGGTGGCTGGGTGATAGACATTGGGGAGCGTATGTGCTATGGTGAGCGCTGTGAATTGTGCAAGACTGTTGAATCACAGACCTGTACCTCTGAAACAAATAATACGTTATATGTTAAGAAAAAAAAGAAGATAGTAGGAAGGGATAAATGAAGGGGGGGAAATTGGAGGGGGAGACGAACCATGAGAGACTATGGACTCTGAGAAACAAACTGAGGGTTCTAGAGGGAAGGGGGGTGGGAGTATGGGTTAGCCTGGTGATGGGTATTAAGGAGGGCACGTACTGCATGGAGCACTGGGTGTTATACACAAACAATGAATCATGGAACACTACATCTAAAACTAATGATGTAATGTATGGTGATTAACATAACATAATAATAAAAAAAAGTCTTTCAAGGGGAATTAAGATGATCTTATTTTTTATGCTTCCTATAATTTTGTTTTCAAAATAAAAATATATTTTTATAACGAGAAAAACATTTCAATAAGCACAATAAAAAACATCTTTCTCAAGGTATTGAGTATTTTTGGTTTGTCAAACCTTTGACAGCATTTACTTCCATGACTAGAAAGAAGATCAGCTTCTCTCTGGTGTATCCTGGCCAGCTGGTATGGACTGAATTGCGTCCCCCTAAAATGGATGTGTTGAAGCCATAACTCCTACTACCTTAGAATGTGCTGTATTTGGAGAAAGGCCCTTTACAGAGGAAGTTAAGGTTAGATGAGGTCACATGAGTGGGCCCCAGTGCCACCTGACTGGTCCTTAGGAGAAGAGCACACACAGGGCAGCAGCAGGGATGCACATGTATGGAGAGGAGACCATACGAGCGCACAGCAAACAGGCTCTCGTGTGCAGGCCAAGCAGATTGGCCCCAGGAGAAGCAAACCTGCCAACACCTGGATCTTGGATTTTCAGCCTTCAAAACTGTGAGAAAGCACATTTCCATTGTTTAAGCCGAGGTGGCTTCAACAACATTTTGTTTTTGTTACGGCCTCCTTAGCAAACGAATACATCTACCCACACGCAAAATTACCTCTAAGGCTGGGCAGAAGGCCCTTGGCTTCAGCTGCAGGAAGGGTCATGAGCTGGCTGTGCGTCTCCAGGCTCACAGAGCTTGTAAAGTCGCCAGCCTCCCAGGAACTCACTTTCCTCTGCCCTCTCTTCTCTGAAACCACTAATCAAAGGCTCAACCATGTCCTTTTTACCCAGAATCTACTCTCTGTGTCATGACAGACCTTGGAGCTGAGTGGACTCTCTGTGTTACACAACTGTCTAAGTTTCTTGGCCGTCCCCGTGCCCTCTGTGCCCAGACTCCCTGACCAAGCCGACCTTCCGTTCATGGCTTTCTCTAGCTTGCACTGTTTGACAGGCATACAAGACTTCGGGTGTACTCATTAGATTTGCTCCCAGCAAGGGAAGGGATCATTAAAGGTGTTGGAGACTATTTGGCGGCTCATGCGTTCCTCACACACAGATGGACGGGCGGGGACTGGCATATCCAGGCAGAAATCGATAGTTTTTGCTTATGGACAATATACAGTGAAAAGCTCAAGTCTCACAGCACTACAGCATATGCTCTTCCAGAATTTTCGTGACCAAAGTAGAGAATCCTGTAAAAGCTCTAGCTTAGATATCAGGGTAGGAGAGGTATTTGTGCCTAGTCATGGAGAGGACAATGGGCTCTGTGATGCTTCTCTTTCATCCTGGGAGACAGAACATCACATTGGAGACATATTTTTATTCTTCAATTTATGTCTTGAGAGATCTCCTGGTATTTCAGGAGAAATGTAGTATATTCAATGTTGCGAAGGCACTTACTTGCCAGTATATACTCCAGGAAAGGAAAAAGGAGGTGCCACTGGCAACCTGAATGGCACATTTTGAGCCTCTCTCACAAACATCGCAGGCACTTTTGAGTCACTGATGGGCAGCCTGTTTTTATAAAATGCTAACTGTGTGTTTAAAAAAACTTTTTTTCCTCAAACTGCGGCAAGATTTCTGACCTGGATAGAAACTGAAGAAGCGTTAAAAGTGCTGGGGCTCCCCCTAACGATCATCAGACCAAAACAAGAGATCTTTTGCCTTTAAAAAACTTATTTCTTCACCCTTTTGACAAACGATATTAAACATGCTAATCTACTTAGGTCTCTGCTTTGCTCAAACTATGCAAACCCCTGGTGGCCTGGGTTTAAGTGTCCCAGGGGAATACCAATTGCACTATGCCTAAAACTTAACTCCCCACGTTGCCATCTCCCCAAACCTGCTTCTTTGCCCACATTCCTTCTCTGGGGTAGATTTTACTCAACTCCCAAAGCCAGCAGTTGGAGGCCTTCTTGGTAGTGTCCATGTCCTCTTAAATGTGTGTTTTGCCCCCTCATCATAAATTTGGATGTTCCTGTCCCACGCATAACGGGTAGCCATGAACTCCTTCTTGCTGGCTCACCTGCTTTGCTCTGCTGGCCTGTGTCCAGGGCACTCTCTTCACCACGGCCAGTACTGCTCACCTCTCTTCTCTTCTGATGTCTTTGCGTTAACACCCTCCCAGAAATGCTCCATATCTCTTTGTGTGCAAACCCTTAACTTAGCCAACCATGATCGGATCCAAACTATTTCCCTAATCTCCACTGAAGAAAGGGGAGACTGGATCACCAATAGCTACATTTGTCAGAATGATGGAGAATTATCTTTACTGGTTCCTCATTTTTTTTCAAAATTCCTCTCAAATGTTCTTGTTATAAAGGCGCCATTGTCACAAGTTTCACAGACATTTGACTAATTGTAGTGAATGAATGAATAAAGCCTACTGGTTCAGAGGGAGATGAGACTAAATATGCTCCTAGCTTATGATGAATAAAGTTTATCCCATCTTTATATTAGTTCCTTGCATCATATTATTCTAATGACGTTCAAACAATTAAAATTATAGTAATTACTAGGAGGATATACAATTTTATTTTATTTTATTTTTTTTTTTTTAAGATTTTATTTATTTATTTAACAGAGAGAGACACAGGGAGAGAGGGAACACAAGCAGGGGGAGTGGGAGAGGGAGAAGCAGGCCTCCCGCCAAGCAGGGAGCCTGATGTGGGGCTCGATCCCAGGACCCTGGGATCATGACCTGAGCTGAAGGCAGACGCTTAACGACTGAGCCACCCAGGCGCCCCTGTACAATTTTCGTCTATGTGCTGCTGAAGCAAGCACTATTAGGAGGACACACAAATCAGTAACTGGTGACCGTACCAATACCTCCAGATCACCTAAATTGTATATTTATTCTCTGTATAAAAATGAGAATGCTTTTCACATTCCCCTGGCTATAGTTCTCTTCATGTTAAAAATGGATATTTAGGGTTAGGCTACTTTTAAAAATATATATTTACTTATTTTACAGAGAGCGAGAGAGGGAGAGAGAGAGAGTGCATGGAGGAAGAGAGTAGGGGCAGAGAGAGACAGAAACCCAAGCAGACTCCCTGCTCCATCTCAGGACCCTGAGATCATGACCTGAGCCAAAACCAAGAGTCAGATGCTCAACCGACTGAGCCATCCAGGTGCCCCACAGTTAGGCCACTTATAAAAAATTTTTCACATAAACAAAAATGGTGCTCTTAAGAAATAACTCAAACTTAAATATAAAATTGGCTTAGAATGTTCAAAACCTCAAAGAAAACAGACCTGACTGAACAACAGAAATTTTATTTCAAACAGAAGAGGAGACTTAATGCAGAGTTTTTGGTTTCCTGAACCAAAAGACAAGGCTGTGCCCCAATGCATCATTCTTTCTTTTTAAGATGAGACTCATCTCTTCAGTCTGGAGCAATCCTAGGATTTTAAAATTTTAGTAGGATGAACATCTTAGACTTCTTTTGGAATCCTTTTGAGAAATCCAAAAAAGTGATTAACTGTAAAGAAAGTAGTCATGTATGAGTAATTTAAATGGTGATGTTCCTTGAGTTTATTGATGTTCACAGATTTCAAATTGCATATAGAGTTCTAATTGCTTCTTGATCCCCCCCCTTTTTTTATAATCATTGGGAACAAAGTATTTATAATAAATATTTCATAGTTTACCCTATCTCTTCATAATAAGTATCTAATTAAGAATTATTTTGGAGGTGCCTAGGTAGCTTAGTCAGCTGAGCATCTGCCTTCGGCTCAGGTCATGATCCTGGGGTCCTGGGACACACAGGGCTCCCTGATCAGCGAGGAGTCTGCTTCTCCCTCACCTTCTGCCCCCCCCCCCACTCATGCACTCTTTCTCTCACTCTCTCTCAAATAAATAAATAAAATTTTTTAAAAAAGAATTATTTTGAGAAAGGATCTTGAGGGAAAATGGTGAAGTGGAAGGACCCTAAGCTCACCCTGTCCTACATTTACACCTACATATCACTCACCTCCATGTGACTAAACTGGAGAGTGATCGGAAGACTGGCAGAACAAACTCTACAACTAAATGTAGAGAAAAAGCCGCATCTGAGAGGTCAGGAGGGGCAGAAATGACGGTTGGTTGGGAGCTGCCCACAGGAGGAAGAGAGCTGCGGGCATTAAGAAGGAAAAGAAATGGTTCCTTGAACCAGGGAGCCCACAAGGGTAAGATGAATCCCATAATGTCTGGCTTTGAAAACCAGAGGGGCTGAATTCCCTGAGTTGGTATAACCACCTGGGTCCCCCACCCCTAAAGAGACAGCAGTCCGTGCAGAGACAATATAGAAGCAACAGTTTGCACAATGCCTGGGCAAATGGGAGGAATATCTGTTTTATACTGATTTCAGAGCCTGTTGGGGGACTTCTCCAGGAGCAAAGGAGCTGGCAGGCACCATTTTCCTCTCTTGCCCACTCCCCACCCCAGTGCACATAAATTCAGGGCCAGCTGTAGAAGGCAGCACTGCACAGACACTTGCTACCTGACCTGCTAGCAGTGTGCCCCAACCACACATCCTCCTGAGGACTCTGCCACTCCAAGCCTGCTGACCTCCACCCTGGCCTCAGCACAAATTTTACTAGCACCACACGTGGGCCCTGCCAGCCACCTCACACACAAACAAAAAGCACCCCCAGCTGCTGTGTTTTAGGGGATTTAGCCTAGGACTAGCAGCTCAGGGTAAATTTTGCTAATACCACTGCCCTGCCCCTGAGCCCTCCTGCAGTTACACCGCCTCAAAGCCAGCCTGCCTGGAACTCACTAACACCAGAGAGAGCAAGCACAGCTCACAACAGGGAAATAGTGCAGATGTCTGGACTGAAAGACAAAGCAACTCAGTCACAAAAGCAGGATGCAAGCAACACACATAAGAAAATCCCCTGAAGTGTCAGGTTCTGGGGAACAGGACACGCATAGGACCTCTTCATAAGACCGCTCTTTTCAAGAGCAGAAGACATAGCAGATTTTCCTAACACACAGAGACACAGAGAGGTAGACAAAAATGAGGAGACACAGGAATATGTCCCAAATGAAAGAACAGGAAAAAAATCACCACAGGAGACCTAAGTGAAACAGAAATAAGTAATATTCTTGATAAAGAACTTAAAGTAATTATCATAAGTTGGACACTACATCAGAAACTAATGATGTACTATATGTTGGTTAACTGAACATAATAAAAAAAATAAAGTAATGATCATAAAGACAATCACTGGACTTCAGAAAAAAGATGGAGGACATCTTTTAGACCTTAACAAAGAGATAAAAAATAACATCAGAGATGAAGAACACAATACATGAAATCAAAAACACAATAGATGGAACAAATTGTATGCTATGGGAAAGCAGAGGAATATATCAGTGAACTGGAAGATAGACTAATGGAAAGCAATCAAGCTGAACAGGTAAGAGATAAATACTGTATAATGAGAATAGACTTAGAGAACTAAGTGACTCCATAAAGTGTAATAACATTTACATTATAGGGATCCCAAAAGGAGAAGAGACAGAAAGAGGGGCAGAAAATGTATTTGAAGAAATAATAGCTGAAAACTTGCCGAATCTGGAGAGGGAAACAGAGATCCAGATCCAGGAGTCACAGAGATCCCCCAACAAATTCAACCCAATGAGGTCCACATCAAGACACGTAGTAATTAAAATGGCCAAAAAAAAAAAAAAAAAAAAAGAAAGAAAGAAAGAAAAAAATTGATAAAAATGAATTTTAAAGGTTGCAAGAGAAAAGAAGACAGTTACATACAAAGGAAACCCCATAAGGCCATCAGCTGATTTTCAGCAGAAAACTGGCAAGCCAGAAAGGAATGGCATGATATATTCAAATGCTGAAAGGCAAAAATCAGCAGCCAAGAATATTCTATTTAGCAAGGCTATCATTCAGAATAGAAGGAGAGATAAAGAGTTTCCTGGACAAACAAAAGTCAAAAGAACTCATGACCATTATACCAAAACTACAAGAAATTTTAAGGGGACTCTGTAAGTGGGGAAAAAAATAAGAGACTAAAAAAAATAGGAAGCACAAAAGCAAAAAAAATAACAGTAAGTGTACCTGTAAAAATCACTCAAGAAAAGCACAAAATAAAAGAAAGTAAAATATGATACCAAATATGTGAAACCTGGAGGGGAGAGAAGTAAAGAATGAGTTTAAAATTGTGACCATCAATTTAATATAGACTGCTATATATGGAAGATACTATATTTAAAGCAAATGGTAATCACAAATGAAAATCAGTTAACAGATTATGCAAAAATAAAGAGTAAAGGATCCAAGTATGTTACTAAAGAAAAGCAGCAAACCATGAAAGAGAAGAAAAGATCAGAGAAAAACTACAAAAAACATAACACAATAAATAACAAAATGACAATAAATGCATATCTACCAATAAATACTTTGAATGTAAATGGACTAAACTCTCCCATCAAAAGACATAGAGTGACAGCATGTATAAAGAGAGAGAAAAAAAGGACACATCTATATAGTGCCTACAAGAGAGTAATTTGAGACCTAAAGACACCTGAGACTGAAAGTGAGGGGATGGAGAACAACTTATCATGCCAATGGATGTCAAAAGAAAGCCAGAATAGCAATACTTATATCAAACAAAATACACTTTAAAACAAAGTCTGTAAAAAGAGACAAAGATGGACACTCTAAAATAATAAAGGGGATAATCCAATATAAGATATAACAATTCTAAATGTTTATGCACCCAACATGGGAGCACCCAAATATGTAAAACAGTTAATAACAAACATAAAGGAACTACTCAGTAGTATATAACAATAGTAGGAGACTTTATCACCCCATCTACATCGATGGACAGATCATCCAAACAGAAAATCAACAAAGAATCAGTGGCTTTGAATGACACACTGGACTAGATGGATTTAATAGATACATTCAGAACATTCTGTCCTAAAACAGCAGCATACACATTCTTTTCAAGTGTGCATAGAACATTCCTCAGAATAGATCACATCTTAGGCCACAAAACAAGCCTCAAAAAATTCAGAAAGACCGAAGTCATACCATGCATTTTTTCTGACCACAACACTATGACACTCAAAGTCAATCACAAGAAAAAATATGGAAAGACCACAAATACATGGAGGTTAAATAACATGTTACTAAACAATGAATGGGCCAACAAGGAGATCAAAGAAAAAATTAAAAAGTACATGGAAACAAATGGAAATGAAAACACAACGTTCCAAAACCTTTGGGATGCAGCAAAGGCAGTTCTAAGAGGGAAATATATAGCAATACAGGCCTACCTCAAAAAGCAAAAAAATTTCAAACAATCTAACCTAAAGGAGCTAGGAAAAGAACAATAAACGAAGCCTAAAGCCAGCAAAAGGAAGGAAATAATAAAGGTTAGAGCAGAAATAAATGATGTAGAAAATAAAAAAAAAAAGAAAACAATAGAACAGATCAATGAAACCAGGAGCTGGATCTTCCAAAAAAAATCTATGAAATTGTTAATTGATAGCCAGACTTATCAAAAAGAAAAGAGGAAGGACCCAAATAAATAAAATCACAAATAAGAGGGGAGCAACAACAACCAACACCACAGAAATACAAACAATTAAAGACAATATTATGAAAAACTATATGCCAACAAATTGGACAACCTAGAAGAAATGGATAAATTCCTAGAAACATATAACCTCCCAAAACTGAAACAGGAAGAAATAGAAAATTTGAATAGACTGATTACCAGCAAGGAGATTGAATCATTAATCAAAAAACTCCCAACAAACAAAAGAGCGGGACCAGGCAGCTTCACATGCGAATTCTACCAAACATTTAAAGAAGACTTAATACCTATTCTTCTCAAACCATTCCAAAAAAGTAGAAAAGGGAGGAAAACTGAAATTCATTCTATGAGGCCAGTATCACCCTGATACCAAAACCAAATAAACATCACTAAAAAAGAGAACTATAGGCCAATATCTCTGATGAACATAGATGTATAAATCCTCAACAAAATACTAGCAAATTGCATCTAACAATACATTAAAAAAATCATTCACCATGATCAAGTTTAATTTATTCCCAGGATGCAAGTGTAGTTCAATATTCACAAATCAATGTGGTACATCACATCCATAAGAGAAAGGATGAGAAAGGATATGATCATTTCAATATATACAGAAAAAGCATTTGACAAAGTACAACATCCATTCATAATAGAAACCCTCAACAAACTAGGTTTAGAGGGAACATATCTCAGTATAATAAAGGCCATATATGAAAACCCACAGCAAACATCATACTCAATGGGAGAAAACTGAGAGATTTAAGGTCAGGAACAAGACAGGGATGTCCACTCTCACCACTTTTATCCAACATAGTTTGAAGTCTTAGCCACAGCAATCAGAAAAAAAAAAGGAAATAAAAGGCATCGAAATTGGTAAGGAAGATGTAAAACTTTCACTATTTGCAAATGAGATGATTATGTATATAATCACACCAGATGACACATGATACCATTTACTGTGAGATGGGAGGAATTTCCTGAAAACTGGTGTGGAAATAGGAGGCAGCAACAGAGGTGTTGAAATCCTGTCAGGACCATGAAATTTGGGTAATTCCTATTTATGTGACCATTTTGTTCTAACCTACCATTCGGTAAAGGCCTAAGAATGTCAGGTTTATGAGCACTGAGGGATCTAAATAAATAATATTGTTAACATAGTTATATAAAGGCATTGCATCCTTCCATATACTTACATTTTATTCTGTTCAAAACAATCATCTATGAGAAAATATCTAAAGATATGAGTATCAGTTCATGTTTCTATGCTTGTCAAAAACAAATAAAATAAGCAATTCAATCTTCGAAGGTCAACTTTAGTCTTCATTAGTGTCATATGAGAAACAAATACTTGTTTCCCAGCCTAGACTTATTATTAGCTCAGCATTGCCCAGACTCCACCCTTTTCAGATATATTCGGACAAACAGAACAAAGTAGAGAAAGAAATTACTGTAGGAAGAAGCAGCTTATCCAGGTAATTGTTTTCCACAAGCCACATTTACCTACACCAAATTCCACAGAATGTATCCCCAATTTTCCCTGTAGGAAGTCCACCTGCTTAACCATAAAAATACCATGGACTGAATTTGGATAGCCTGTATTCACCAGGGGTCCCATTGATAGCAAGAGGTCACCGATGCTCATACTCTGAAAGCACCGCGGTCTAGGGCTCTCACTGAAAGACAACAGTGCCCAGGTATGTGCCAGAAAGGCCAAAGTACTTCAGGTTTCCCGAGCCCTTCCAACTTAAACTCTGACTCATCATATAACCATCAGCCTTGGCCCTTTCATAGCCCGTCCACAGAAAGGTAAGTGCAGAGTGTGATCACAGCGGGCATGTATGGCTACTTCTATGCAATGAAAATGGTGTTTTACTATGCACACAGCAGGGGCTACTTTTTATTGAACAATTTTCCTAGTCTCTTTCAGCGTTAAAACTATGGAATGGTTACATAATATTTCATAGAAAAATCATGTAACCACAGTTCATCTTTGAGTCATCGAATTTTTCTGACATATAATTGCTGCAATAAACATCCTGACACAGATGGTTTTGTTCATATATTATATATCGTTAAGACAGGCAGTGAGGACTTTGATTTGGGGGTCCAAAGTAGACACATTTTGAAACCTATTTTGCTTGATAGCCCTGCTGGACTACACAGGTTAATATTTCTTTCCGTCATTTTCACATATAATCGCCTACAAAAAACATCAATAGTCTTTGGAATGACTGATAATCTGAGAAAAAAAGATACAACAGTATTTTAATTTGCAATTTTTATTTATTAGCAATTTTCACCATATTTCCTGTTCCTTTGGCTACCTGTGTTTATCATTATGTGAATTATGTATTTTCCCATTTTCCTATTGGGGTGTTCATAGCTTTCCTTCAAATGCATAAAAATTATTTACATAAGTGATATTAAGCCTTAAGTATCATATATATTAAACTCTCTTGCGACCCTTTCCAATCTGGGTTTGTGTTTTTCAGTTGTTTTTGGAATCAGTTCTGCCAATATTTAACTCTGTAGTTTCTGGCTTGGATTCCAGAAGTTTTAAAGGGCCTGCCTCCAAACTACTCATTAATCAAGGCAGGAGGTACAGCAGGTTCTGGTGAGGGCTGAGGGGTATCTTAGGTAGGAAGTGTGATCACAGACATCTCCTGGCAAAGCAGAAACCCTCATGGCCTCCAGAGGGGGCTCTGGGTTTGGGACAGGGATAATCACTGGGTGTTCAGGAAAGTATACTCCAGTCTTTTTTTTCCCTCTGAAGCCTGGGTGTGTATTTAAGCACTGAACTGATTGTTGACTTTTGTTTGATAGCTTAAGAGGATAGTTTGCAATTCTACAATCTGAAATGTGTCTCCATATAGCTTAAAAAAAAAAAAAAAATCACTATGCTTTTTACCTGAGGATTTTTACTAAGCAGCAAAACTCTAAGTATTTTTCTAGAAAGAAACACCCTTTCCAAATACATTTACACACCCCAAAATAGACTTACAACAACTACAGGGTAACTGTTTTTAATTAAATGACATTGATAATGATTTTCATAGCTCCAAACGTATTACCCGGCCAGCAGAAAACATTTAAGAAACAGTAAATTAATAAATTACTCTTAAAAGATGAAGTTAACTGAAATGACTCTCAAATGTATGTATTTTTCCATGCAATTTTCCAAAATGTATTTTTCATTTCTTTTTTTAAAAAGATTTATGTCTTACATAGATCAATGGAACAGAATAGAGAGCCCAGAAATGGACCCTCAACTCTATGGTCAACTAATCTTTGACAAAGCAGGAAAGAATGTCCAATGGAAAAAAGACAGTCTCTTCAACAAATGGTGTTGGGAAAATTGGACAGCCACATGCAGAAGAATGAAACTGGACCATTTCCTTACACCACACACAAAAATAGACTCCAAATGGTTGAAAGACCTAAATGTGAGACAGGAGTCCATCCAAATCCTAAAGGAGAACACAGGCAGCAACCTCTTCGACCTCAGCCGCAGCAACTTCTTCCTAGAAACATCGCCAAAGGCAAGGGAAGCAAGGGCAAAAATGAACTATTGGGACTTCATCAAGATAAAAAGCTTTTGCAAAGCAAAGGAAACAGTCAACAAAACCAAAAGACAACTGACAGAATGGGAGAAGATATTTGCAAATGACATATCAGATAAAGGGCTAGTATCCAAAATCTATAAAGAACTCATCAAACTCAACACCAAAAGAACAAAGAATCCAATCAAGAAATGGGCAGAAGACATGAACAGACATTTTTCCAAAGAAGACATCCAAATGGCCAACAGACACATGAAAAAGTGTTCAATATCGCTCGGCATCAGGGAAATCCAAATCAAAACCTCAATGAGATACCACCTCACACCAGTCAGAATGGCTAAAATTAACAAGTCAGGAAATGACAGATGTTGGCGAGGATGCGGAGAAAGGGGAACCCTCCTACACTGTTGGTGGGAATGCAAGCTGGTGCAGCCACTCTGGAAAACAGTATGGAGGTTCCTCAAAAAGTTGAAAATAGAGCTACCATATGATCCAGCAATTGCACTACTGGGTATTTACCCCAAAGATACAAAAGTAGGCACCCGAAAGGCTACGTGCACCCCGATGTTTATAGCAGCAATGTCCACAATAGCCAAACTGTGGAAAGAGCCAAGATGTCCATCAACAGATGAATGGATAAAGAAGTTGTGGTATATATATACAATGGAATATTATGCAGCCATCAAAAGGAATAAGATCTTGCCATTTGCAACGACGTGGATGGAACTGGAGGGTATTATGCTGAGCGAAATAAGTCAAACAGAGAAAGACATGTATCATATGACCTCACTGATATGAGGAATTCTTAATCTCAGGAAACAAACTGAGGGTTGCTGGAGTGGGGGTGGGGTGGGAGGGATGGGGTGACTGGGTGATGGACACTGGGGAGGGTATGTGTTCTGGTAAGCGCTGTGAATTGTGCAAGACTGTTGAATCTCAGATCTGTACCTCTGAAACAAATAATGCAATATATGTTAAGAAAGAAAAAAAGAAGAAGAAGAATGTAGCAGGAGGGGAAGAATGAAGGGGGGGAAATCGGAGGGGGAGAAGAACCATGAGAGACAATGGACTCTGAAAAACAAACTGAGGGTTCTAGAGGGGAGGGGGTTGGGAGGATGGGTTAGCCTGGTGATGGGTATTGAGGAGGGCACGTTCTGCATGGAGCACTGGGTGTTATGCACAAACAATGAATCATGGAACACTATATCTAAAACTAATGATGTAATGTATGGGGATTAACATAACAATAAAAAAATTAAAAAAATTAAAAAAATAAAAAAAGGATGCTTAAAATTTAAAAAAAAAAAAAAGATTTATGTCTTTATTTGAGAGAGAGAGAGGGAGAGCACGTGCATGCATCGGGGGAGGGGCAGGCTCCCACTGAGTGAAGAGCCCCACTCGGGGCTGGATCTCAGGACCCTGAGATCATGACCTCAGTGGAAACCAAGTGTCAGACACCTAACCAGCTGAGCCCCCTTGGCGCCCCCCCCCCCCATTTTCACTGCAACCAGCAGTGCCTGTTGCTCTGAACCCTCAGGGTCACTTTGCACAGCCCACTCTCTCTTTTTCTTTATTACAGTAATAATAGTCTGTCCAACTGCTTATAATGTAGATGTTGGTAATAACTAATCAAACGGAGCATCTTTTCAAAGCTTTATTGGCCATTTGGTTGTCTCCTGTTTGAAGTGTCTGTTTAAGCTTCTTCCATGATTTCTATTTCCTATTTGCTTCTCTGTATTTTTCTTACTGATTTGTGAAAGCTCATTATATATCCTGAATAAGAGTTCTTCGACCATTTTATGTATGACAAGTATCTTCTTGTAGACTCTGGCTTGTCTTTTCATTCTCTTAATGGTGTATTTTAATGAATAGAAGCTCTTAATTTTAATATAATCCAATTTATCATTATTTCTTTTCTGGTTTCTGATTTCTATGATTTAAAAAACCCTTGCTTACTCAAGAGCTGTAAAGGTATTTTCCTATGTTATATTTTAGAAATTATAATGTTTTGCCTTTCATATTTTGATCTTCTGTCCTCCTGGTGAATACAGTGTCATTAATGTGATCAATCTTGCCATTGCGTTTTGAAGAATAATAGAGGACATAGGGAACGTTCTTGGTGATGAATGTGTTCTGTGTCTTCAGTGTGGTGGTAATACAGTTTATACGTTTTTCAAAACTTGGCAAAAATACATTTAAAATAGGATGCTTTTATTGTAAGTAAGTGTACTTCAATAAAGTTCTTTAAAAATAGCCAACTTGAGGTTATTTTCCTTTTTTTGAACTTGGATATTCAAATATCCAAAATTATTTATTTCGAAGTTTGAGTTGGAATCTATTAGAAACATAAAAATACATAGAGTCTTACAAGTTTGTTTAATTTTCACTGCTCACTGTGAAACCTTCACAATAATTCCAAATTAAATATTGCTTAATAAAAGCTTCCTGTTGTTACATAACTTATTGTTTGCAATGCTACTGATCAGCAAATAATAATAATTGTCATACTGTTTGTAATTCAAAGCTTGATAATTTATTTTCACACTATTTACATTTTTATCTAAAGAGTTCTACTTTTTCATATTTAAAACAGCTGTGAAAATATAAAGGTTGAAGTATATAAAGTCAATTTCAGCAATTTTTACTTGACTGGAGGAGAGTTTTATAAATCTCACCAAAAACCTTTAGAATAGGAGATTCGCAGCATATGTTTTTCTTGTTCTCAAGAACTGTAACAAGCTCTTATTTGGTTCACAAGTCACTGGATTATTACAATGAAGTCACATTCCCTCTGTTTACACTTTCCATTTGCATTTTTATGAAAGAATTTTTTCTTTACAGTGAAGAGCTGGTAAGTGAGGAAAGCAGACAATGAGTCAGTCATCCAAAATTTCAAAGGCATCCTGTAACAATAGGAAATCTACTCAATAGCAACAGCTTACAGTGCTAAGCAAGGGGACTGGCCTGACTCATTCTTCAAAAATATGGACTTATCAATTAAATTAAGAAAAAGGAAGGGTAAATCCAAAGTATTTGATGTCCCTATCATACCTTCTGGGCAGATATACCTGATACCTAGGCCAAGTCTGATTTACATGTGGATGGAATAAATTACCACTTAAATAATGTACTTTTTAGAAACACAATGGATCTTCTCTGTCCCTAAGTCCTATCTCATGTGTGTCTCAAGTCAAAATAACCACTGTAATAATTTTTATCTGCATGGGCTTTGACTACTACTTTTGCTCATTTTGCTTTGTATATCTTGTAACATAGATTTCAGGGTAGTCATACTTCAAGTCACATTAGTTAAAACTTTTGGGACATCAGTTGCTCTTTGGGGAAAGGAGGCCACAAGTACCCCCAGGATTTATGGGATTTTGAAGCCCAGAGAAAGCCCCTGGAAAGCTAACAGGCACAACACCAGAATCCAACTTGTTTAACTTAAGGCAAGCCTTGGAGAAACTATTAGATAAAGCATCAACCTTATTCTAAAAGTGATTTAAAACTTTAATTGCTAGAACAAAACTTACAATTTATCTATTACTTACTAAACTATTGGGAAATTGGTCAGTTTGTTTGGGCAGTATTCCAATGAGCTAGCATTTGAAACATTTAAGAGCATGAAGTCTGCCACTATGGTTCTATCTGGCTAAATAATTCCTTTCTAATACTCTGTTGATTTATGTATTATGTTCCAGACATTGGGATATAGGCTGGAAATTAAAAAGAAGAAAAAAGAGCACAATGGACATAGTCCCTGGTCTCACATAATTTGCTTTCTATAAAAAATTGTGGGTTTGTGTTGATGGAAAATGGTTCACCTTGAGTTGTTTCAAAGTATATCTGTATTTCAATTAAGTTAAAATGATGCAGTATTTTTTCAAAAGAATTAAGAACTGTTTTTGAAAATTTGTGATAATTGTTAGGGAGGATAACGATTGCTATATGCTGGGTTCTAAAAATGTTTTGTAATTTTGTGTCTTCTGAATATTGCCCAGATTGCCTCTTTTAGTTACTTTATCCAATCTACCGCCACAATTTTCTATCTTATCTTACCCATAATGTTGTTCTTTATTGGATTACTTCAACAATCCATTAACAAGTGGATTGGTTTTTGTTAGCATCTTATGTACAAGGTACTGTTCCAGGCAATGCAGATACAATAGACACAAGAATGACCAGATCTCTGCATTCACTGAGTTTATATTTCAATTTGTGTATTAGTATACCCAAAGAGATAAAGAAAATGTTATAACTGTTTTGAAAAAAAAAAAATGGAGTTATGACAGAGAATAGTAGAAACACATGGGCTATTTCCTGAAGTTGACAGTTAACCAGAGACCTGAACAGTGAGAAGGTCCAGATACTCAGAGGTAAGGAAGGGCAATGCAGACAAAGGAAACGTGAATGAATGGGTCTTGTAGTCAGAAAAAGGCTTGGTATGCTAGAGCGGCCAAAAGAACCCCAAAATATATGTAGTATGATGAAATTTGCCTAGCTAATTTTAACCTCACAGATAATTGGGAGATACTTCTCTGTGGGTCTTTATCATTTTATTATCTTAGAAGAGAGGCACCAACTGGTCTTTCATTCCAAACAATCTTTTCAAGGGTGTTTATGTAGAATGGAACATAGAGCCAGCCTACTGCAATAAGGCTCTCAATATATACACACTCAGCAAAATTAAACTTGACATTATATTTTGTTTTTATCATCTATTCAATAATCACCACCAGCATAGAGTGGTTATTTTTATTTGATGGATACATGTAAGAGTCTAGTTTATGGTCTTGGAAAAGATACTCAAGGGCATTCCCTTCTGTACTTTAGCATCACTGATGCTAATTCCACAATTATGTACCCCTCTACAGCTCGTCTTTGTTATATGCATCTCCTTCCACATTTTGTACATATTCTAATTTATCCCTGAGTTCATTAGAATGCTCTCTGTACAACCACATTATTCGTAAAATTTAGCTTAGTAATTTCCCAAGGACAATTAGGAAAACATTGAAATTATTAATAAATATTGAAAGAAGAAAATTTCTTCTTTAGCTGGATAGTCTCCTCCTTTTTAACAACAATATGGATCCATCTTCTCCAATCTATCCTTTCTGAGTCAACCTGACAATATTTACTAATACTTCATCCCACTTTCTAGAATATGACAGACATTCAAATTAATTTCCCCTTCCAAAGTGTTGATGGCTTGTGAAATTAGACTCTGGGAGATAGCCTGGAAAAGTGGTATTAGCCTCTCTCTCCCACTCAGACTTTCTGGATGAACAGGCAGCATTTCCGCCATTTGAGCAATGCTTGTGTTTTATTTTATAAACAGTAAATGCCTCTATAAAGATCGAAAAATGGGAATCAAGAAGACTGGTACTTTTCATATAAGAACTCAGATAAGAATCAGCAGTCAAATGTAATTATGTATATATATCATTTATGAAGAACATTGAGTAAGCAAACCACTTTATTTTGAAAAACTGCCTCTTGCAAAATTGAGGGATTTAAAAAAATTTTTTAAATATCTCTTTTCCTTATGGAAAAAAAATTTCATATAGCTTTCAATTTTTTCATTTCATATCAATATGAAATGAAAATGAAATGAAAATGAAATGAAAGGAAAAAATGAAATTTCATTTCATACCAATATGAAATGAAAAAAGACAGTTTAAAGTATAGGAAAAATTATGTACAATAAAATGTCATCAAAGGAGAAAATAACTCACAATTGCTGGACTCCTACCTGTTATATTACAGATTCTGATTTACATGTTTTTCTTAATTTGCATGGGTTCAAGCAAATAAAAGGGGGGAATATGCGAATATGGAGCAAACAGTGTGAGATTTGCCAATTTTCACATGTAGAACTGAAAGTATGAGAAGTTGAGAGATGCGATTTCATTTAAATGAATAGTTTATACTAAAACCAAAATGGCTTTAATAAAGTATCTCACATGGTACCAGGAAAAACTTTCTTAGGTAGACAGCATTTCTCAAACCTATAATTCTCTGTAGTTCTAAACAATCTAGATGGATGATTCTGTCTTTGAAACTGTGAACAATCAACCACAACCAAATCATTTTCAAAAAAGCTTTTGCACAATCTGTCCACGTGAAAAAATTAAAGTCACTGTCAGTGTAAATTATCTAGCAGGAATATTCGAACTAATTTAGTTCAGGTGAAAAAATGGAAAGTAAAATGATTGCTTATTAATTGTTTTGGGCTCTCTCTAGCACTGGAGATATTTTAGAGAGGGTGAACAAATAAATAATGATAATTTCAAAAGAAAGAAATCAAATGATGGCAGTTGAAATCTAATCCCATGGGACCAGCTTCAGATGTGTCCCATATTTCTGTGCACTCAGTAGGACACATCAGTGTTATGAGTGGAAACCCATCTCAGGATCTCTGATGCTGACAGAGCTCAGCAATATCAAGTCCATTGCTGCTGCTGATCATGCCATTAAGTGCCAGGAGGATACTGTCAACAACAGTGTCTGAGACTTGCAAACCTTTGTGTATCAATAATCTCCAGATTAAACATTCAAAACAAAGAAGAATCAAATATGAGGTGCATGGCAATTTTCTGGAGGGTTAGGGCATCTTGTTAATATCAGTGCTCTTGTTTGTTTTGGACTATTCAAATCCTAGTAAAATGATTCAAATTCCCTTTTGGTCATCTATTGATATAAAGAATATTGATGAGATGGGGTTCTAGGTGCACAATGGCAATAAAGGAAATTTAAAATTGTTAAGTGGTTTAGTCATCTCCCCAGTTGAATAAATGGCCAGAATAAGGGGACTTCTAAGTGCTTCTAACACTTCTGTTCAAGCTCAGGCTCTGTCTCCTCCTTGGTAGTTAAGTACTATAGTATTTGTACACACACACACAGGTCATTGCCACTTACAGGCTTGCAGTTGAGTTACTTCCAACTTTATTACATAAATCAATTAACTGAAACAATTGGGATTCAAATATCTTAATGTAGGTGGGGTTGGAAGATGACAGTAGAGTAGAAGGACCCTAGGCTCACCTGTCCTATGAATACTAACTAGATACTAGATAACTATCAACTCATCCAAAATATTCCAGAAATTGACCTGAAGACTAGCAGACTCCACAACTAAAGGTAGGTAAGAGGCCACATTGAATAAAGTAGGAAGTGCACAGACAGGGTCTGGGAGAGATATGGGCTGCTGTGGTGGGGAGGGAGCTGTGATTGTGGAGAAGGGCAAGGGACAGACTAGCAAACAGGGGAGTGCATGGGGGAAAGGAATCTCCCAAGAGTAACTGGCTTGGAAAGTGAGAGGGGATTAAAGCCTGGAAAATTAGAGGTCAGTGTGCTTGGTTCTGGGGAAGCTCAAAGGACACTGTGCTGCTCTTAGAGAAAAGACAGGACAAACATCCTGTAGACAAACAGCGAGGAAATAGTGATCTGAAGAGCATCTAGGATACACAGTGGGGAGGTTACATGTCATCTCAGAGCATGTCTCAGAGGGGCAGAATTCATGGAGTGACCCCCTCCAGGAACAAAGGAACTGGCAAGTGTCCTTTTCCTTTCTTACCCTTCAGCATAAACACAGAGTCACCTGTGGGAACCAATGCAGAGTCAACACTCACTACCTAATTTGCTCACACCAATCCCACACCCCTTCTGTGCTCCAGTGGCACCACCCCTTCCAGTCCTGCTTGCCTCAGTCCCAATGTGGTGGGCCCCCTCCCCCAGAAGACTAGCCCAAACCCATATGCAGACTACATCTCCCAATGAGGGAGTATTTTTTTTTTAAGATTTTATTTATTTTTGACAGAGAGAGAAAGAGAGAGAGTACTAGCAGGGGAAGCAGCAGGCAGAGGGAGAGGAAGAACCAGGCTTCGCACAGAGCAGGGAGCCCAATGAGGGGCTCGATCCCAGGACCCTGGGATCATGACCTGAGCCGAAGGCAGACACTTAACAGTCTGAGCCACCCAGGCGCCCCTCAATGAGGGAGTATTGCAGAGCCTCTGTACTGGCAGTGGTGGCAAAATATATCATTTCACAAACAGACCAGAGCACATCTAGTTAAAATGTGCCTCATTCAGGCCAGGGACCAAATACTGCCCACAATAGGCAATGAAAGTGTTTGCAAACAACTGGCCTATTTTGCAGACAAAACAGTAGAGGCAGCACACATTAGAGACACTCACAGAAGAACTAGGCTGTGGGGAACACTACACAGAAAAGCACTACAGGACCCATTCTTCATAACGTCATTACCATCAAGAACAGGAGACATAGTTGACTTTACTAACACACACAGAGAGAAACACATAGATTTAGACAAAATGAGAAGACAGAGAAATTTATCCTAAGTGGAAAAACAGGACAAGGCCATGGCCACAAATCTAAGTAAAACAGAGGTAAGTAACATACCTGATGGAGAATTTAAAGCAATGATCATAAAGATACCCACTGGATTTGAGAAAAGAGTGGAAGACATGAGTGAAATCCTTAAGCAGAGATAAGGAATAACATTGCACAGATAAAGAGCTCGATAAACAAAATAAGAAACCCACCTGATGGAATGAAGAGGAGGCTAGAAGAAACAGAGAAATAAATTAGTGATCTAGAAGACAGAGTAATGGAAAGTAATCAGGCTAAACAAAAGAGAGAATAAAGAATTACGCAAAATGAGAATACATGTAGGGAATTCAGTGACTCCATCAAACATAATAACATTCATTTTACAGGAGTCCCAGAAGAAGAGAGAGAAAAAGGGGAGAAAATTTATTTAAAGGAATAACAGCAAAAAAATTCCTTAATCTGGGGAAGGAAATAGACATCCAGATCCAGGAGATACAGAGAACATCCATCAAAATCAACAAAAGCAGGCCCACACCAAGACATATTGTAATTAATTTTGCAAAATATAGTGATAAAGAACAAATCTTAAAAGCAGCAAGGGAAAAGAAGTCAGTAACTTACAAGGGAAAACTCATAAGGCTAGTTGGAGATTTCTCAACAGAAACTTGCCAAGCCAGAAGGGAGTGGCATGATATATTCAAACTGCAAAATGGGAAAAATCTGCAGCCAAGAATGTTCTATCCAACAAAGCTATCATTCGGAATAGAAGGAGAGATAAAGATTTTCACAGACAGACAAAAACTAAAGGAGTTCATGACCACTAAACCAGCCCTGTAAGAGATATCAAAAGGGACACTTTGAAAGGAAAAGAAAGACCAAAGTTGAGAGTATAAAGGCACGAAACACAA
This sequence comes from Halichoerus grypus, assembly GCF_964656455.1. Classification (NCBI taxonomy): domain Eukaryota; kingdom Metazoa; phylum Chordata; class Mammalia; order Carnivora; family Phocidae; genus Halichoerus; species Halichoerus grypus. The sequence continues at coordinate 84,500,100 of NC_135718.1, forward strand.
AAGCGGTAAACATGAACATTTCTATAAACAGTCAGTCAAGGAGCTCACAAAGAAAAGGATATAAAATATATAACATATGCCTACACATGGGGAGGAGAGGAGAAAAGAATGAGTTCAAACTTAAAAGACCATCAACTTAATAGAGACTGCTATTTGCAAAAGAGGTTATATAGGGCGCCTGGGTGGCTCAGTTGGTTAAGCGACTGCCTTCGGCTCAGGTCATGATCCTGGAGTCCCTGGATCGAGTCCCACATCGGGCTCCCTGCTCAGCAGGGGGTCTGCTTCTCCCTCTGACCCTGCCCCCTCTCATGTGCTCTCTCATTCTCTCTCTCTCAAATAAATAAAATCTTAAAAAAAAAAAAGAGGTTATATAAACCTAATGGTACCCACAAATCAAAAGGAGTAATAAACATGCGAAGAATAAAGAGATTTAAATCCAAATATAGCACTAAAGAAAATCAGCAACACATAAAAGAGAGAAAGAAAAGATCAGAGCAAATCTTCAGAAACAACCACAAGACAAGTAATAACATGAGAAAAAGTACATATCAATCAATAATTACTTTGACTGTAAATGGACTAAATGCTCCCATCAAAAGACATCAGGTATCAGAAAGGATAAAAGAAAAAACAAGAGTCATCTATATGCTGCCTACAAGAGACTCATTTTAGACCTAAAGATACCTATAGATTGAAAGTGAGGGGATAGAGAAAAGTCTATCATGCAAATGGATGTCAAAAGAAAGCCAGAGTAGCAATGCATATATTGGACAAGCTAGACTTTGAAAAAAAGACTATAGCAAGAGACAAAGAAGGGCACTACATAATCATAAAGGGGACAATTCAACAGGAAGGTATAACAACTGTAAATGTTTATCTACCCAACATGGGAGCACCCAAATACATAAAACAGATTAGACTTTAATACCCCACTTACACTGACAGCACATCAAAGCAGAAAATCACAAGGAAGCAGTGGCTTTAAATGACACACTGGACCAGATGGATTTAACAGATATATTGAGAACATTCCCGCAATGTGAAACTGCAGCATACACATTGTTTTCAAGTGCACATGAAACATTCTCCAGAATAGATCACATATTAGCCCACAAAACAAATCTCAACAAATTCAAAATCGATACCATGCTACAAAATTATTTGAAGTCAACCACAAGAAAAAATCTGGAAAGGTTTTGCAGGGTAAATAACATGCTACTAAAAAATGAATGGGTCAACCAGGAAATAAAAGAAGAAATTAAAGAGTACACAGAAACAAATGAAAATGAAAACACAATGGTCTAAAACCTCTAGGATGCAGCAAAGCCAGTTCTAAGTGGGAAGTATATAGCAATACAGGCCTACATCAAGAAGTAAGAAAAATCTCAAATAAACAAGCTAACCTTACACCTAAAGGAGCTAGAAAAAGAACAAACACAGCCTAATAATAGAAGGAGGGAAATAATAAAGATTAGAGCAAAAATAAATGCTCTAAAAACTAAAACAATAGAACACATAATTGAAACCAGGAGCTGGCTCTTTGAAAGAATCTACAAAATTGATAAACCTCTCACCAGACTTACCAAAAAAAAAAAAAAAAGGACTCAAATAAATGAAGTCACAAATGACAGAGGAGCAATAACAACCAACACCACAGAAATACAACCAATTTTAAGAGAATATTATGAAAAACTATATGACAACAAATTGGACAACGTGGAAGAAATGGTTAAATTCCTAGGAACATATAAACTACCAACACTGAAACAGGAAGAAATTGAAAACTTGAACAGACTGATAATCAGCAGAGAAACTGAATCAGTAATCAGAAACTCCCAACAAACGATAGTCCAGGAATAGATGGCTTTGCAGGCGAATTCTAACAAACATTGAAAGAGGAGTTAATACCTATTCTTCTCAAACTATTCCAAAAACTAGAAAAGGAAGGAAAACTTCCAAACTCATCCTGAGGCGAGCATTACGCTGATAGCAAAATCAAAGATACCACTAAAAACAAAGAACTACAGGCCAATTACTCTGATGAACATAGATGCAGAAATCCTCAATAAAATACTAGCAAACCGAATCCAACAATACATTAAAAAAATCATTCACCATGATCAAGTGGAAAATATTCCCAAGTTGCAAGGGTGCTTCAATATTCCAAATCGTTTAGTGTGATACATCACATCAATAAGAGAAAGAATAAGAACCATATGATCATTTCAACAGATGCAGAAAAAGCATTCGACAAAGTACAACATCCATTCATGATAAAAATCCTCAACAAAGTAGGTTTAGAGGGAACATACCTCAACATATTAAAGGCCTTGTATGAAAAACCCACAGTCAACATCATACTCAATGGGGAAAACCAGAAATCTCCCCCTAAGGTCAGGAATAAGGTAAGAATACCAAAAGCATTTTTCACAGAGCTAGAACAATCCTAAAATTTGTATAGAACCACAGAAGACCCTAAATAGCCAAAGAAACACTGAAAAAGAAAAACAAAGCTGGCAGCATCACAATTCTGGACTTTAACTTATGTTACAAAATTGTAGTAACCAAAACAGTGTGGTACTGGCACAAAAATAGACACATACATCAAAGGAACAAAACAGAAGACCCAGAAATGAACATACTATTATATGGTCAATTAATCTTCAACAAAGCAGGAAAGACTATCCAATGGGAAAAAGAAAGTCTTCCAACAAATGGTGTTGTGAAAACCTGACAGCAACATACAAAAGAATGAAACTGGACCACTTTCTTACACTATACACAAAAATAAAATCAAAATGAATTAAAGACCTAAATGTGAGACATGCAACCATAAAAATCCTAGAAGAGAACACAGGCAGTAACTTCTCTGACATTGGCTATAGCAACTTCTTTCTTTCATTTTGTTTTGTTTTGTTTTGGTTTTTTTGGTAGCAACTTCTTTCTAGATATGTCTCCTGAGGCAAGGGAAACAAAAGCAAAAATAAACTGTTGGAACCTTATCAAAATAAAAAGCTTCTGCTCAGTGAAGGAAGTTATTAGTAAAACTATCAGAAATCCTACAGAATGGGAGAAGATATTTGCAAATGACATATCTGATAAATGGTTCGTATCCAAAATATATAAAGAACTTACAATACTCAACACCCAAAATATGAATAATATAATTTTAAAAATGGACAGAACACATGAATAGACATTTTCCAAAGAAGACATACCAATGGCCAACAAACATATGAAATGATACTCAACATCACTCATCATCAGGGAAATACAAATCAAAACTACAATGAAATACCACCTTACATCAGTCAGAATGGCTAAAATCAACAACACAAGAAACAACAGGTGTTGGTGAGGATTCAGAGAAAGGGGAACCCTTGTGCACTGTTGATGGGAATGCAAACTGGTGCAACCACTCTGGAAGACAGTACAGAGGTTCCTCAAAAGGTTAAAAATAGAAATACCATACAATCTAGTAATCACACTATTAGGTATTTACTCAAAAAATACAAAAATAATAATTAAAGGGATACATGTACCCCTACATTTAGAGTAGAATTATTTACAATAGCCAAGATACGGAAGCAGCCCAAGTGTCCATCGACAGATGAATGGATAAAGATGTGGTATATATATATAAAATGGAATATTATTTGCCATGAAAAAGAATGAAATCTTGCCATTTGCAATGGCATGGATAGAGCTCGAGAGTATAATGTTAAAATGAAGTAAGTCAGGGCGCCTGGGTGGCTCAGTTGGTTAAGCGACTGCCTTCGGCTCAGGTCATGATCCTGGAGTCCCAGGATCGAGTCCCGCATCAGGCTCCCTGCTCAGCAGGGGGTCTGCTTCTCTCTCTGACCCTCCTCTCTCTCATGCTCTCTCTCAATAAATAAATAAAAATCTTTAAAAAAAATAAATAAAAAAAGTAATAAAATAAAATAAAATGAAGTAAGTCAGAGAAAGACAAATACCATATGATTTCACTCATATGTGGAATTTAAGAAATAAAACAGTCTAGCACAGGGGAAAAAAGAGAGAGAGAGAGACAATCCAAAAACCAGACTCTCAACTCTAGAGAACACACTAATGGTCACCGGAGGGGAGATAGGTGGGAGATGGATTAAACAGGTGATGGGGATGAAGGAGTGCACTTGTCGAGATGAGCACGGGGTGATGTATGGAAGTGTTGAATCACTATATTGTGCACCTGAAACTAATACAACACTGTATGTTAAATAACTAGAATTAAAATAAAAACTTAAAAAGCCCCACCCCATAACCAAGAAAACCAAATGTCTTAATGTAATAAATCAAATTTGTTAATCCAAATGAGCACTTCATTATACAGCACATTTGCTAACAGTTTGGATATTTTAACATTGTCTTCCCCCACACACTTTATTAATGCATAACTGACAAATAAAATTTTATATATTTAAGATGTACAGTGTGGTTTGATCTATGTATACATTGTGAACTGATTACCAAAATCAAGCTCATTAACACATCCATCATCTCACATCATTACCATTATGTGTGTAAAGAGAATAATTAACCTCTACTCTCTTAGCAAATTTCACACATAGAATACAGTATTATTAACTATAGTCACCATGCTGTTACATTAGATCCTCAAAACTTAATCATCTTACAACTCTGTACCCTTTGACCAACTTCTCTTTATTTTCCCCAGCCCCAGCCTTTGGTAATCACCATTCTGCTCCCTGTTTCTATGAGTACAATTTTTTTTTTTTTGATTCCATATATAAGTAAAGATTCCATATATAAGTAATATCACATAGTGAATGTCTTTCTCTGTCTGGTTTATTTCATTTTGTATAATTCCCTCCAGTTTCATTCATGTTCTTGGAAATGGCAAGATTTCTTTATTTTTCTGCCTGAATAATATTCCATTATATAGGTACATTCTCTTTATCCTTTAAAAAAGGTAAAAGTAGCATCTACCATTATTTAATAATTAAGGGGGCCAGGATATTGTGCTAGGACTTTGCATATAATATTCATTTATTCAACAAACATTTATTTATGTCTACTCTATGCTAAGAGCTAGTGTAGGCTGAGGCTCCCCATACATTTTCAAAGAGAAAATCTGGAGCATTCATCAAATAAGAGGTGATTAATTCCAACTTTTATAACCAACTGACTGTGACAAAAGAGAGTTATATTTAATCCTATCTCCTCTGCTTTTTTTAAAAACAAACTATGAAATGAAAACATGCATGAGAAACTATAATTTCTAGCAAGTTCTACTAGGAGTGCATTCTCTCTTTCTACTCTATAGCAATTTAATTCTTAGAGCACAACCTCACAAAAATCAAATTTTTACTTCAGATCCCTGTTCCTTTTAAACATTATTCGGTGAAAACATTTTGCTGTGTGCTATTTCTTTGAAATGATTTCAAATTTACTGAAAATTGTAAGGGCAGAAAAAAAAGAACCCCTCCCCCCCTTTTTTTCTGGAACCATTTCAGAGTAAATTGAAGATATGTTGCCCTATTACTCTTGAACACTCCTGTACTCCTGCTCTATTACTTTTTCCCATGACATGGACATTCTCTTTCACAAGGCCAATCAAAAAAGAAAATTATTAATGATATGTCATAAACATCTAGAACCCAAACTCTCCAACTAGGAGTTTCTAAAATCTTTCTTTTTACAGAAACTGACCAGTTTAAAAGTACACTTGGACTATAAAAGGAGTTATTGGAATTCAATTATAAAGCATTAATGAAACAATAAATTGAAGTGTGCGAAGATAAATGAGAGCAACTCACCCAAAATACAGAGCCAAAGGCAGGCTTGGATATTGGGAGAAGATTAGAAAATTAGAAGACCAGCTCAGGCAGCACAACATTCAAGAAATCTTACCAAAGTGGCCTTTCTAGAAGGGTGATGGAACCCCTCCAATGAGACAAGGTAGGGAAAGGGCTAATCCCAATAAGCAAATTTTAATGTGACCTTGGAAATAAAATGGAATTCAGTTGTGTTTATGCAACACAATCTTACACAGTCAGTGGCCGTCTCCTATCCTCTCTGTGCCTTGGACAGTGGCAATACAGAGATGAGACAGGGAGGGCAAAGGCCCCATCAGTCTTTCTTTTGACTAAGGATCTGACTGTCCCGAGGGGGTGGGTTTTTTTCCTGTGGCATGGGAGAACAGAGCTGCCAGTCGTAATACAGTCCTACAGGTAGGTAGGGAAAGGGTGTAATCTCTCTCACACCTGCTTCTTCTGTCAGCTTTTTTTTAATAGGCAAAGTAAAAGATCATTTAAAACTAAAATAAAACAAACAAAAACTCTCCCTGCCATCACCATAATACATAAGCTATAATACTGAAGACTTGGATTCTAATATCCTCTTGGAAATAATGACTTAAGTCTGGTCAACATACGACATATATTCCAAGCCCTGTCATTTTTGCATGGGCAGTTAATGCAACAAAAGTCCTCAGTCATAAGCCATTTTTGCTTTCTCTGCCATGAGCCAGGCATTCATCCACAGGGCCCCCATCAAAGCAAGCTCCTGGGGGTTCCCACTGGAGAGCCCTTCAATAATTATGGAGTTAGAAGCCAGCACCCTCAAGCCTTCCCATTGGTGGGATTTGGTCAGAAAGCTCTGGCAGGGCTTTTTTTTTTTAAGATTTATTTACTTATTTGAGAGAGAGAGAGAGAACAAGCGCCTGCAAACAGGGGGAGGGGCAGAGGGAGAGAGAGAGAGGGAAAGAATCTCAATCAGACTCCCTGTTGAGCATGTAGCCCAATGTGGGGCTTGATCTCACAACCCATGAGATAATGACCTGAGCAGAGACCGAGAGTCAGGCGCTACTGACTGAGCCACCCAGGAGCCCCTGGGAGAGATTTCTTAAAGAAGATAAAATTTGTACAATATATATAAGATTCTTGCAAATATTCAGAGGTGCATTATATGACTGGAATCATGACTTAGTGTTGGGTGCAAAACAACAAAAAACCCCCACCACACTAAATTAAAAAAATAGGCCATTATTAACACAAGAGAAAACAAAATCCTGGAAAGAAAGATAAAGCACTCTTGCATAGTGCATGACTAAGCTCCGAATGCTTTCATTTAGTCATAATATGAGAGACATGAATATTCATTTAATCAAAATTATGATATACTATTTCAAGAGGATGAGAGCTCAAAAATGTGCACGTGCATGATAGGGGCCAGAAGATGAAAGAAAGCTAAATTTTCATGTTCCGCAGTGGGAAGCCAATAAATAAAGCCTATTAATAAATAATCAAGAAATAGCAATATAAGCATGTTATTTAGAGATATGAAGAGAGATCTCAAAAGAATCAGCTAAAATAGCTGAAAGCAGTTGCATCTGTGAAACAGGAAATGGGCTGAGAAAAAAAAGCACAGGAACCATTTGACACTTTACATTCATATATAAGTTTGATTAAGACAAAAAGTAAATTGAACAATACTGTACTACATATATTGAGATATAAATGCATCTGTAATTTTGTTTTTATGAATTCTATAATTTATTTGATATTCAAGTTCTCTTACATGAAATCTGTAAACTTTGCATTCTAATGGGAACTTTAAAAACACAAAACTAAAAATATTTACTTTCCTGTAAATGGAAAAAATCTTTTAAAGATACTGAAACTAAAAGTTGAATAATTACTATAGAAACTGTAACCACTTTCAAAGGTAGTAAATTTGGCCAAAAAGAAGAGAATTTGATATAAAAAATTCAGACTTACATACATACTAAGCCATTTATGAAATACGGAAAAAATTATGCCTGATAGCAAAATGTTATGCAAAGTTTTCTGTCCCCATTTCATAGTTAGCAGGACTCCGGATGACCCTGGGGCTGTCAGACATCAAAGCTCTGTCCTGCCGTGTTTCATTCAAAATTTTAAATTGCTTACAAACCTAACAGTGAAACGAATACTCATCATCAGTGACTTTAACAAGTTTTTCTGTGAATATTTGAAATATTTTAATTTTATTTTCTCATGAAAATTACTTTTGGATATTTTAATTGCAGTTATAAATGATTTAAAAGTTCAGTATATTGATACACTCAAGTGAGCATAGAGTTATAAAATGTTATCACATATTTATTAACAGTGCCTGATTTTCTTGGTCCCAGAACTGCGAATCTTGACCTCATGAGTACAAATTAACATTTTTAACGTATAGATGAAAAAGAGAGCTGCCAGATTCTTAAACACCGAGGCCTCAATGTGTCCAGGCTTGACGTAGGCCTAAAATAGAGAAACTATTTGGAATGAATGGCATTATTTGACTATTTAACATAAACTTTCCCTTTGCTTTCAGATTTCAGCAGTTAGATGGGAGAGCAAGGCAGGTCTAGAAAAACCTATAGCTAAAAACGAGAAACCACGAGCTTGATTCATTGACAACATTGTTTCCAGAGCATGACAGTTGCAAGGCCTGGGCAGTTCATTCCCAAGTTAAACAACTTAAAATGTATACAATTTAAAGCAAGAAAAAAGAAACCAAAACACTTAATGTTCTTCAAGAATTCTTATAGAATCACCAATCTAACAATCACCAAGACAAATCCCAGACTGTGCTCTAATCCTTCTTCTCCAAACTGTTCTTTGACATTCCTTATCCTAAAACTCTCATGCTGATTTCCCTGGAATTTCCCACAGCCTGCCATGCATGCCTAGTTTAAAACAGTCTTAATTTTGCATGCACACAAACACAAAGATCTATATATACGGGAAGAGAGAGCAAAATGGGCCTTTAGAGATATAGGTACTAAATTATCATAAAAAGGATATTTCTATCTACAAATGGGATGTCAAAATATTGGCTTGAAAAACTGTAATTCATATGTATGTAACTAATCAACAGTAAGTTCATACTGTGGATAGTTTGCAATGAGGGCCCTCCCTGTGTTTATATCCTTTTCACTGTGACTTCACAGTTCCTCCTCCCAAGAGGTGGTATATATAGGTCTTTAATTCTGAGTTTAGCCACAGGCCTTCCTTTGGCCAATGGAGTGTTAGCAAATGTGATTAAGCACAGGTTTGAAAGGCTTATTGAGTTGGGCATGGTAGCAACACTCAGTGTTATGAGATCACAGCCAAGCTAGCCATGTAGACGAGATGCAGGAGGTCAGTTCTCCCCCTCGCCCCTGCTGATGACCAGACAACTACACAGTGATCCACACCAGAACAAGAGGAACCATCAGTGACTCTCAGACCCTGACCAAACAAATGCATATTGTTTCAAGTTAATGAGATTTAGAATGCTGTATTGTGCAGTAGACGACTGACATAGAGTTCTCTCTCTTCATGACATTTACAAGGCTTATCACCTAAAGTGCACAGTAATGGTCACTTAATTCTAGAGATGATATTTCTAAAAACTACACTACATAAAAATATCATGTAATATCTAGTGTGAAAATATCACACTGAAATTCGTAACTTAGAAAGCCACTGTCAAAAGTTTAAATTCTTGGCATAAAAACAAATAAATTTAAAAACACATACATAAATAATTGTATTCTGTTGGTTTCCTGAAATTTGCTTCTCCTGGCAAGAGGGACTCTCCTGAGCTCTCCGTCAGTATTGGAAATATATGGATAAAAATGCACAGCCACGCATGCTTCCAACTGTTACATCCTTCAACTGTTAGACACAGACTAAAGACTGTCAGAGCAGACTCTACTTCCCAGGAAAGTTAAGTCTGGGTTGATGCCATTTGCAAGGGTAGTCATCCACCCATGCCAAGGCCCTTTAGCCCCCATCAATCCCTTCATTAGTGCTTATACACTGCTGCATTTATTCTACTTCAGAGCTGTTCCCCAACTGCACAGTCTACTCCATCTTCTTTCCTCAAATTAATCATCAAGCCCACTTGACTTCCACAGGGCTAGGTTATTATTCCAGTTGGATATTCCCACGCTAATCTCATCATTTAGAAATGGAAAAGCATTTTAAGCCCTTTTCAAATTCAAATTTGTGTGTTAGAAAGATTCAAGAATATACTGTATCCCTAAAGCAAACCTGGGGTACTATTTAAAGAAAGAAAAAAAGAATAAAATCAGAAGAGTAGAAGATATTTTTGTTGGAATGCAAACTTACAAAAAAAAAAAAGTACAGGAAAAAAGAACGGTTGAAAAGATACCTAAAAGACAAATTAAGGAAAATTTCCAAACTATAGGGACAAAAAGCATAGAAAATAAGAGCAAAAGTTAAGAAATATAGAGACAGATGTAGAAAGTTCTAATGTTCTAATATGAGGTATAGAAGTCACTCCTCTCCCTCCCAAAAAAAACAAAAACCTCAATAGCAAACAGAAAATGAATAGAAAAAAGAAAATTGTGATTTAAAAAATTAAATGCTCTCTTCAAAATATAACATGATATACCAAAATAATGATGATGATGGTGATGATGATGATGATGATGAAGATGATGAAGCTGATGAAAGTAGATGTTGAGGCAGTTTTCCAAATACAGAGCAGAAAGATAACAGGATCAGAAATGAGCTAAATTTGGCTGTAAGGCAGGCTTTGTAGATAATATTGCATTGCTAAATATTTCTGGTCCCTTAGCTAGGATGCCTTTAATAAACTGAAGGCTGTATTTGGTGGTTACCAAATTTTATAAAATGTACACATTCCAAAAGAACACTAGAAGTAGGCAGTTTTTTAATGATTAGAAAGAATGCATATTATCAGTGTTAAAGTGGAGCCTTTACAAACAAGACAAATAAACAAACAAAGAAACTAAAGCCTAACCAAGGTTAGGAAACAAAAGATGTACCAAGAGGCGAAGAAAGAATGATGTGAGCGGGAGAACAGGAAAGGCCTCAAAACAAAACACCAACTATAAAACAAATACACAAAGGTGATAAGAAAAAGCTTATTTCGGGGTTATAGAAGTTTTCTAATTATTTTCTGCAAGTCATTTCCTCTTATTTCCTCCTTATTATTTATTTTCCTTTTGTGAGTTTTTATCATTAAGTTAATATAAATAAAGTATCTAGATATATAAATAAAGTATCTAATATAAATAAAGTATCTAGAGCATCTGAGAAAAATTTTGCATCAGAAGTCAGTGACAATTATATTAGTATTACTAATTATATCCTGGATGAAAAGGAAAAAATTAGCAAATAAGTTTGTAAATCTGATCTTCAATATATTCATCAAATTAACTTCTTTTTCTGAATATGTTAATTCTAACATAATTCTAACAACAGTATTATAATACTTCTGGACAACTAGAACATGTATACCTTTCTAATTCATTTTCAAGACTTCTTATTGTCAGTGGATTATTATTGTTATTACTATTATTGTCCCAGAAGTAAGAATACCTAATTCTAGTTCATTTTTTTCCCCAGTAAACTCACTGCATAACTTATATAAGTCATCCAAAACTTTCTGGACCATAATTGTCTCATCTTTAAGGCAAAATGATTATAATCTTTGCTACATAGTTCCATTCTGGTATATTTTTGCAGATACTGTTATTTGTCATATATATATTCCCAGTTAAATCCTTACAGTGATATTATAGAAAAATTTTTTATCCCTGTTTTTCAGATAATGAAACTGAGTTCAAGAGACCAGCACAGAGGCACACAAATGTGTGTTGGCATTCACATTCCAGTTTGTCTCCTCCGCCGCGCACCTTCCAGCTAGGAGCTGTGATGCCTTATCATAATGGAAGAGCTGAGGGCAGGAGTAGTTAGATATGCTAATTGCTCACACTATAGAATTTAAAGTGTGTTAGAAAGAGTCTCTTCCCATTAATCATCGCCCCCTATTTTTCTTGTGTCACCATTAAGGATGCATTACTTTGGCATTACAGCCATTATTGAAAAGGGAATTGCAATGTGGCATCATAGTATGAATCAGTACATACCTAGCTGATAACAAGGTCAGTCAGGGATTAGATACAGGATAAGTAAGGATAAAAATATGAGCAAAATTTTAGAAAATACTCCAAAGCAAATTCTATATACTTCACACATTTTCAACATTTGGCCAATAGAGGACAATTGCAGTTCTTCTTTTTCAATATTAGAAAAAGCAAATCTAGAATCCCAGGTAGAGAGAAGGCTGAAAACTTGAAAGCACTTTCAGACCAAATTTGATAATTTAGAACTTCTGGTAGATAGAGTTACAGAACCCCATCTGGCTTCTAAGAAACTACATAAGGAAAAAAGTTAGCAATTCAGCATTTAAAAGCTAGGAGAGGCAGTTTGTTTCATTCCAGGAAAACTTGTGAAGGGCACTAGCGGCCACTCAGCTGTGAGGGGTTGCTTTCCTTTCTTGAAACAAAGGGGTCCACAGAAATGGAGACAGTTTCTCCTGAGCTCAAGGTTCCCTGTGCCCAGCACACCCCTCACTATCTCTGAGTGTGTCTAGAGATGAAAGAGTTTTGCTGTCAAATAAATAAAATATTAAAAAAAAAATCATTACCAACGATCAAGTTAAATTTATTCCCAGGATGCAAGTGTAGTTCAACATTCACAAATCAATCGACATGATACATCACATCAATAAGAGAAAGGATAAAAACCATATGATCATTTCAACAGGATGCAGAAAAAGCATTTGACAAAGTACAACATCCATTCATGATAAAAACCCTCAACACAGTAAGTTTAGAGGGAACATACCTCAACATAATATAGGCCATATATGAAAAACCCCCAGCTAATATCATCCTCAGTGAGGAAAAACTGAGATCTTTTCCTCTATGGTCAGGAACAAGACAGGGATGTCCACTCTCACCACTTTTATTCAACATAGACCTGGAAGTCCTAGCCATAGCAATCAGACAACAAAAAGAGATAAAAGGCATCCAAATCAGCAAGGAAGAAATCAAACTTTCACTATTGGCAGATGATATGATACTATATGTAGAAAACCTGAAAGACTCCACCAACAATTGCTAGAACTGATAAATGAATTTAGTGAAGTCACAGGATACAGGATCAATGTATAGGAATCTGTTGCATTTCTATACAGTGACAATGAAGCAGCAGAAAGAGAAATTAAGGAATCAATCCCGTTTACAATTGCACTAAAATCAATAAGATACCTAGGGATAATCCTAACCAAAGAGGTGAAAGACCTGTACTCTGAAAATTATAAAACACTGATGAAAGGCACTGAAGATGACACAAAGAAATGGAAAGAGCATCCATGCTCATGGATTGGGGAAATAAATAATGTTAAAACATCTATAGTACCTAAAGCAATCTACACATTTAATGCAATCCCTATCAAAGTACCAATAGCACTTTTCACAGAGCTAGAACAAACTAGCCTAAAATTTGTATGGAACCACAAATGACCCAGACTACCCAAAGCAATCTTGAAAAAGAAAAGCAAAGCTGGATGCAACACAATTCTGGACTTCAAGTTATATTACAAAGCTGTAGTGATCAAAACAGTATAGTACTGGCACAAAAACACATAGATCAATAGAACAGAATGGAAAACCCAGAAATGAACCCACTATTATAGGGTCCATTAATCTTGGGAAAAAGATTATTTAAGGAGGGGGGAGGGCGCCTGGGTGGCTCAGTCGTTAAGCGTCTGCCTTCGGCTCGGGTCGTGGTCCCAGGGTCCTGGGATCGAGTCCCGCATCGGGCTCCCTGCTCTGCGGAAGCCTGCTTCTCCCTCTCCCACTCCCCCTGCTTGTGTTCCTGCTCTCGCTATGTCTCTCTCTGTCAAAAAAATAAATAAAATCTTAAAAAAAAAAAAAAAAAAAAGGAGGGGGGAAAGATGGCGGAGGAGTAGGGGACCCTATTTCAAATGGTCCCAGGAATTGAGCTGGATATCTACCAGACCACTCTGAGCACCCACAAAACCAGCCTGAGATGTAACAAGATCTGTATCTCTACAAACAGAATATCTCAGGCATTGGTTTCGAGGTACGAAGCAGGGAGCCCTGATTCCGCGGGCAGATATTGGAGGATAAACGGCAGCGGGAGGGTGCCTGGTCATGGGGATGCTACACTGCCAGTGAGCGACAGCCTCGCTTGCTGGGGACGGGCACAGATTCGCAGACTGGTAGCGACGGGGAAAGGACTTCAGGGCAGCCCCCGGGGTGGAAACCCAGAGCGCCGGGGTCAAGCGTGCACGAGCTGGGAGCGGCTGGCAGTTTTAGAAGCACAAAGGGCAGAGACATGCCCCGACCTGGAGGCAGGACTGGGAGCGCAGAGGAGGGGAGCAAAACCCAGGCCACTGCAGTTTATAGCAGCACAGACAGAAACGGAGACAGTGTGGCCTGGAGAGCTCACTGAAGAACAGAATGCGATCTCTCTGCTCTGAGGCACAGGGTTGGAAATGGTCTCTTCTGCTCTGACTTGCGGAAGAGATGCAGAAAGCTGCCAGGGAAAGCTGCCAGAGAACAAAAGCCCCAAAAACTGATTCCTGCTGAGCCCATCCCCTGCCATAGGGGGGCAGGGCAACTCTGCCCAAACAGGGTTGCCTGAGTAACAGCGCAGCAGGCCCCTCCCCCAGAAGGCAGGCTGGGAAAACAAGAGGCCAGCAACCCTAAGGTCCCAAGAAAACAGGTGCATCTTGCTTGGGTTCTGGTCAATAATTTGGACTCTATACATTCCCTCAAACACCCATCAACAGAATGACGAGGAGGAGGAGCCCCCAAAATAGAAAAGACTCACAGATTATGACTTATGCTGCAGATTTACAAATGGATGCAGATATAACCAAGATGTCGGAGATGGAATTCAGGCTAGCAATTGTGAAGACAATGGCTAGAATGGAGAAATCAATTAATGGTAACATAGAGTCTCTAAGGGCAGAAATGAAAGCTGAACTGGCAGAACTTAAAACTGCTATCAATGAGATCCAATCCAATCTAGATAATCTAACAGCTAGGGTAAGTGAGGCAGAAGAGCGAATAAGCAACCTGGAAGACAATATAATAGATAAAAAGGGATAAGAGGAGGCCAGGGAAAAACAACTCAGAATCCATGAAAATAGAATCAGAGAAATAAGCGACACCATGAAGCGTTCCAATGTCAGAATAATTGGAATCCCGGAGGGAGTGGAGAGAGAGAAAGGACTAGAAGATGTATTGGAGCAAATCGTAGCTGAGAACTTCCCTAATCTGGGGAATGAAACAAACATTCGCATCCTAGAGGCAGAGAGGACCCCTCCCAAGATCAAGGAAAACAGGCCAACACCCCAGCATGTAATAGTAAAACTTGCAAATCTTAGAACCAAGGAAATCATCTTAAGGGCAGATGGGGGAAGAGATTCCTTACATACAGAGGGAGGAACATCAGAATAACGTTAGACCTATCCACCGAGACCTGGCAAGCCAGAAAGGCCTGGCAAGACATATTCAGGGTACTAAATGAGAAGAACACGCAGCCAAGAATACTTTATCTGGCAAGGCTGTCATTTAGAATGGATGGAGAGATGCAGAGCTTCCACGACCGGCAGAAACTGAAAGAATATGTGACCACTAAGCCGACCCTGCAAGAAATATTAAGGGGGTTTCTATAAAAGGAGAAAGACCCCAAGAGTGATATACAACAGAAATTTACAGGGACAATCTATAAAAACAATGTCTTCACAGGCAACATGATGACAATTTATTCATATCTTTCAATAATCACTCTCAACGTGAATGGCCTAAACGCTCCCATAAAAAGGCACAGGGTTGCAGACTGGATAAAAAGACAGGACCCATCCATATGCTGCCTACAAGAGACTCATTTTGAACCTAAAGATACATCCAAACTGAAAGTGAAGGGATGGAGATCCATCTTCCATGCCAGCAGACCTCAAAAGAAAGCTGGGGTAGCAATTCTTTTATCAGACAAATTAGATTTTAAATTAAAGTCTGTAATTAGAGACATAGAAGGATACTATATCATTCTTAAAGGGTCTATCCAACAAGAAGATCTAACAATTGTAATTATCTATGCCCCCAACATGAGAGCAGCCATCTTCATAAGCCAACTGTTAACCAAAATAAAGAGTCATATTGATAACAATATGTTAATTGTAGGAGACCTCAATACTCCACTCTCAGCAATGGACAGATCATCTAAGCAGAAAATCAACAAGGAAACAAGAGCTTTGAATGATACATTGGACCGGATGGACCTCAGAGATATTTACAGAACATTCCACCCTAAAACAACAAAATACTCATTCTTCTCGAGCGCGCATGGAACTTTCTCCAGAATAGACCACATACTGGGTCACAAATCAGGTCTCAACCGATACCAAAAGACTGAGATTACTCCCTGCATATTCTCAGACCACAATGCTTTAAAACTGGAACTCAATCACAAGAAAAAATTTGGCAGAAATTCAAACACTTGGAAGCTAAAGACCACTCTGCTCAAGAATGTTTGGGTCAACCAGGAAATCAAAGAAGAACTTAAACAATTCACGGAAATCAATGAGAATGAAAACACATCGGTCCAAAACCTATGGGATACTGCAAAGGCGGTCTAAGGGGGAAATACAGAGGCATCCAAGCCTCACTCAAAAAAACAGAAAAATCCCGAATTCACCAACTAACTCTACACCTTAAAGAACTAGAGAAAAAGCAACAAACAATGCCTAAGCCACACATTAGAAGAGAAATAATTAAAATTAGAGCAGAAATCAATGAATTAGAAACCAGAAACATAGTAGATCAGATCAACGAAACTAGAAGTTGGTTCTTTGAAAGAATTAATAAGATCGATAAACCACTGGCCAGACTTATCCAAAAGAAAAGAGAAAGGACCCAAATTAATAAAATTATGAATGAAAGGGGAGAGATCACGACTAACACCAATGTAATAGAAACTATTATTAGAAATTATTATCAACAACTATATGCCAATAAACTGAGCAATCTGGATGAAATGGAGGCCTTCCTGGAAACCTATAAGCTGCCGAGACTGAAACAGGAAGAAATTGACAACCTGAATAGGCCAATAACCAGTAACGAGATTGAAGCAGTGATCAAAAACCTCCCAAAAAACAAGAGTCCAGGGCCTGATGGATTCCCTGGGGAATTCTACCAAACATTCAAAGAAGAAATAATACCTGTTCTAGTGAAGCTGTTTCAAAAAATAGAAACAGAAGAAAACTTCCAAACTCATTCTATGAGGCCAGCATTACCTTAATCCCCCAACCAGGCAAAGACCCCATCAAAAAGGAGAATTTCAGACCGATATCCCTGATGAATATGGATTCCAAAATCCTCAACAAAATCCTAGCTAATAGGATCCAACAATACATTAAAAGGATCATCCACCTTGACCAAGTGGGATTTATCCCCGGGATGCAAGGGTGGTTCAGCATGTGCAAATCAATCAGTGTGATAGAACACATTAATAAGAGGAGGGAGAAGAACCATATGGTCCTCTCAATTGATACAGAAAAAGCATTTGACAAAATACAACATCCTTTCCTGATTAAAACTCTTCAGAGTATAGGGATAGAGGGAACATTCCTCAAGTTCATAAAATCCATCTATGAAAAACCCACAGCAAATATCATCCTCAATGGGGAAAAGGTGAGAGCCTTTCCCTTAAGATCAGGAACACGTCAAGGAAGCCCACTTTCACCACTATTGTTCAACATAGTACTAGAAGTCCTAGCAACAGCAATCAGACAACAAAAAGAAATAAAAGGTATTCAAATTGGCAAAGAAGAAGTCAAACTCTCTCTTTTTGCAGATGACATGATAATTTATGTGGAAAACCCAAAAGACTCCACCCCCAAATTACTAGAACTCATCCAGCAATTCAGTAATGTGGCAGGACACAAAATCAATGCACAGAAATCAGTTGCTTTCTTATACACTAACAACGCAACTGTTGAAAGAGAAATTAGAGAAACAATTCCATTTACAATAGCACCAAAAACCATAAGATACCTCGGAATAAACCTAACCAAAGAGGTAAAGGATCTATACTCGAGGAACTACAAAACACTCATGGAAGAAATTGAAGAAGACACAAAAAGATGGAAAAATATTCCATGCTCATGGATCGGAAGAATAAACATTGTTAAAATGTCTATGCTACCCAGAGCAATCTATACCTTCAATGCCATCCCAATCAAAATTCCAATGACATTTTTCAAAGTGCTGGAACAAACAATCCTAAAATTTGTTTGGAATCAGAAAAGACCCTGAATCGCCAAGGAAATGTTGAAAAAGAAAAACAAAGCTGGGGGCATCATGTTGCCCGATTTCAAGCTATATTACAAAGCTATGATGACCAACACAGCATGGTGCTGGCACAGAAACAGAGATATAGATCAATGGAACAGAATAGAGAACCCAAATATGGACCCTCAATTCTATGGTCAAATAATCTTTGACAAAGCAGGAAAAAACATGCAATGGAAAAAAGACAGTCTCTTCAATAAATGGTGCTGGGAAAACTGGACAGCCACATGCAGAAGAATGAAACTCGACCATTCTCTAACACCATTTACAAAGATAAACTCAAAGTGGATGAAAGACCTCAATGTGAGACAGGAATCCATCAAAATCCTAGAGGAGAACATAGGCAGTAACCTCTTTGACATCGCCCACAGCAACTTCTTTCAAGATACATCTCCAAAAGCTAGTGAAACAAAAGCAAAAATGAACCTTTGGGACTTCATCAAGATAAAAAGCTTCTGCACAGCAAAGGAAACAGTCAACAAAACAAAGAGACAACCCACAGAATGGGAGAAGATATTTGCAAATGACACTACAGATAAAGGGCTGGTATCCAAGATCTATAAAGAACTTCTCAAACTCAACACCCAAAAAACAAATAATCAAGTCAAAAAGTGGGCAGAAGACATGAAAAGACACTTCTCTGAAGAAGACGTACAAATGGCTAACAGACACATGAAAAAATGTTCATCATCATTAGCCATCAGGGAAATGCAAATCAAAACCACATTGAGATACCACCTTACACCAGTTAGAATGGCAAAAATGGACAGGGAAAGAAACAACAAATGTTGGAGAGGTTGTGGAGAAAGGGGAACCCTCTTACACTGTTGGTGGGAATGCAAGTTGGTACAGCCACTTTGGAAAACAGTGTGGAGGTTCCTCAAAAATTTAAAAAGAGAGCTACCCTATGACCCAGCAATTGCACTCCTGGGTATTTACCCCAAAGACACAGATGTAGTGAAAAGAAGGGCCATATGCACCCCAATGTTCATAGCAGCAATGTCCGCAATAGCCAAACTGTGGAAAGAGCCGAGATGCCCTTCAACAGAGGAATGGATAAAGAAGATCTGGTCCAGGGGCGCCTGGGTGGCTCAGTCGTTAAGCGTCTGCCTTCGGCTCAGGTCATGATCCCAGAGTCCTGGGATCGAGCCCCACATCAGGCTCCCTGCTCAGCGGGAAGCCTGCTTCTCCCTCTCCCACTCCCCCTGCTTGTGTTCCCTCTCTCGCTGTGTCTCTCTCTGTCAAATAAATAAAATCTTAAAAAAAAAAAAAAAAAAAGAAGATGTGGTCCATATATACAATGGAATATTACTCACCATCAGAAAGGATGAATACCCAACTTTTACATCAACAGGGATGGGACTGGAGGAGATTATGCTAAGTGAAATAAGTCAAGCAGAGAAAGTCAATTATCATATGGTTTCACTTATTTGTGGAACATAAGGAATAGCATGGAGGACATTAGGAGAAGGAAGGGAAAAATGGGGGGGGGCAAGTGGAGGGAGAAATGAACCATGAGAGACTATGGACTCTGAGAAACAAACAGGGTTTTAGAGGAGAGTGGGAGGGGGGATTGGTTAGCCCTGTGATGGGTATTAAGGAGGGCACGTTCTGCATGGAGCACTGGGTGTTATACGAAAACAGTGGATTGTGGATCACCACATCAAAAACCAATGATGTATTGTATGGTGACTAACATAACATAATAAAATTAAAAAAAAAAAGACTACTTAACAAATGGTGTTCTGAAAATGGAACAGTTACATACTAAAGAATGAAACTGGACCACATTCTTACACCATACACAAAAATAAATTCAAAATGGTTTAAAGACATAAATGTGATACCTGAAACCATAAAAGTCCTAGAGGAGAACACACACAGTAACTTCTTTAACATTGCTGTAGCCACTTATTTCTAGATATGTTTCATGAGGTAAGGGAAACAAAAGCAAAAATAAACTACTGGGACTACATGAAAATAAAAAGCTTCTGCACAACAAAGGAAACAATCAACAAAATTAAAAGGCAACCTATAGGATGGGAGAAGATATTTGCAAATGACGTATCCAATTAACAGTTAGTATCCAAAATATATAAAGAACTTATGAAAGTCAACAGCCAAAAAATGAATAATACAATATAAAAAATGGACAGAAGACATGAATGGACATTTTTTCCAAAGAAGACATCCAGATGGCCAACAGACACATGAAAGGATGCTAAACATCACTTATTATCAGGGAAATGCGATCAAAACTACAATGAGATATCACCTCATACCCGTCAGGATGGCTAAAATCAACAACACAAGAAACATCAGGTGTTGCCCCAATGTTTATAGCAACGTTATTTACAATAGCCAAATTATAGAAACTGTCTAAATGTCCATGTACTGATGAGTGGATAAAGAAGATGTGGTATATATATACAAGGGACTATTACTCAGACACACAAAAGAATGTAATCTTGTCATTTGCAATGACATGGATGGAGCTAGAGAGTATTATGCTAAGTGAAGTAAGTCAGTCGGAGAAAGACAAATTACCATATGATTTTACTAATATGTAGAATTTAAAAAAGAAAACAAATGAGCAAAGGGGAAGAAAAGAGAGAGAGAGAGAGAGGTACACCAAGAAACAGACTTAACTATAGAGAACACACTAATGGTTACCAGAGGGGAGGTTGGTGGGAGGATGTGTGAAATAAGTGATGGGGATTAAGGAATTCACTTGTCCTGATGAGCATGGGGTGATGTATGGAAGTGCTGAATCACCATATTTTACACCTGAAACTAATGTAATATTTTATACAAACTAACTGGAATTTAAATAAAACCTTAAAAAAAGAGTACGGTTATCTTGATGAGCACTGAGAAATGTATAAAATTGTTGAATCATTATTATATACCTGAATGTAATATAAGTAATATAACACTGTATATTATTTATACTTGAATTAAAACAAAACAATATTCACTAAGTCAATCTGAATAAAGTATGGACTTCAGTTAATAAAAAAAATTTTATTAAATGCCTACACATAACTTTAATTCTTAAATATCATGGTCAAATACTATGTTTGCACAATAAAAGGTCAATATTCACTGAGCAGAAGTTATCTTAGCAGCTTAAAATAAATTATCTCCTAAAGTCTTACTTTTCATATGAATTATGAAACAGAAGTCAAATACTAAAATATAATTATCAATAACCTGATAGTGTACCAAATTTTCAGACCTTAGTATGAACTTGTATTTTATAATTCTTTCTCTGTCTCTATGTCTCTTTTTTCCTTTTTTTTTTTTTTTTAATTTTGCAACCATGTTAGATGGATGGTTCCAGACAAATCATTTTCTAGACCTTACTACAAAAGCTGTCTTCTTAGGAGAAGACTATAGGCATAAAAATTGAATAATGTATGCGATATCACTTTTGAAGTTTGGATTGGGGTGCTATGTTTTCCAGTAAATCCTGAATTTAGGTTTGTTAATGGGGCATCCTGAATACCATCAAATAATAACAGCTCACCAAGGATGAGACTGGACCTCTTAAAGCAAAGAATTTAAGTTACAAACACATGTTCTATCTTCATCTCTAATGGTCTTCATCCCCCTCCTCCATCCCACTCCTTGCCAACATCAACTAGCACTGCTGCTTAAAATTGGAAAATATAACTAGTAATTGAAGACTTTAGAGGATACTGTAATAGTATTTCTTTTTTAAAAATTTGCTAAAATCCTTTATAATAGAACTTGTCTTTGGTCCAGATATCGTTTGACTCACATGAAATGAAGGACACAGTAAGGCTGGTGAAATATCCTAAACTTTCCCGTAAAAGCATTCTCTATCTTACCCCCAGCATGACATGTTTTCTTGGACCTGGAGTCAACCTCCCTGGAAGCAAGCTAGGATGATTCATGATTGAGTAAAAAAAAAAAAAAAAAAAAATCATTACAACTTGAAAGGTCACTAGGTCTTTCCTAATTTTATCCAAATGAGAGTCTTTCCATGTAATGTGCACACTGAAAGCAATTATGACTCTAAGCATATAGAAAATTAATGATTAACTAAGTAGCTGGGCTTGAGTTTAACACAGGATCTGTCTATTCCCAAATAACTTATCCATCATATAATGATGAATGTTTGTATTTAGCTTGACATCAGTTACACCAAATACAACATGATTTTGAATTCTGTTTTTCTACTTTTTATCTTCTCCCCATTCCCATCTCATGTCTGTCAAATATCTGCTGCCCAGTGTATTTGTTTTCTATCGCTGCAGTAACAAAACCCACAAACTTAGTGGCTTAAAACAACACAAATTGTATCTTACAATGCTATAGGTGAGAAGTTCAACACCAGGCTAAAATCAAGGCATCAGCAGCCTAGATTCCTTTCTGGAGGTTCCACAGGAAAATCCGTTTCTTACTCATTCTGGTTGCTGGCAGACTTCAGTTTCCTGTGGTTGTAGAGCTAAGATCCCTATTATCTGGCTGTAAACTGAGAGCTGTTCCCATGTTCTAGAGGACACCACACTCCTTGGTTCCATCTTCAAAACAGCAACAGAGAAAGGGAGTCCTTCTCATGCTGTATCTCTGACCAACATTTCTGCTTGCCCTTTCTGCTTCTAAGGATTTGTGTGACTGTACTAGGTCTACGTGAGTGACCCAAGAGAGTCTCCCCGTCTCAAGGTACATACATTTCCTTCCCTTTGCCATGCAATTTAACATAGTCACAGAGAGTAGAACAAGGTGCCCTTTTTGGGTTTTCAGGTCATCCCCTACAACCACAGATTTGATTTTCTTACTGAACTTGGAAGGATTCCCCACTCTTGTTCTTCTTCAAAGAAGATCCACTTCCTGAAAACAGGATAGTCTACTAAACCAATGGGTGAAAATTCATATTCTTTCCCTCAGTAAACATTAATTCATCATCCTACAAACAAAGCTTCTTGTTTAGGAAATACATCAATCGCAAGTTATAACTTAAACATACATTGTACAAACCTTGATAAAATCATGCAATCAATATTGTAAGCAGCAGGGTCCTTTAGCTACTAATTCATACGACATATTTGGCTGCCTATAAATATAGAACTAATCAAGCTCCTTAGTTTTCCTGGGTCTCGACCCACAACAGGAATCATTCCTGGCACTTTGTTTTGAAAATAAAAGTATATAATGTTGGAGTTGAGACAGATTTTTGGTTCTCATCAGTGGAGGGTAATTTGATGCCACTGTACTATATGTTTCTTCTTACTTTCTTCTGTATTATTTTTTATAGGAAAGAGTATTCTTGGTTTCTTTTTTGTTGTAGTTGTTGAATTTGAATCCTAATAATTTTGGGGTATAAAAATCACATTAAAAATAAACTTCCCCAAACCTTGGAAAACAAGATAGTATATAGAGTTCCTTCAGTAAAGGAACAAAGGAAAAAGTTAAGGAAAATAACTTGGTTTGATTTACTTATAAAATATGGAGACTTAATACCTGAATTTTATTCCACTACTTATCCAAAACATCTACAGACACTCTATGCTTCAGAAATGAGAAAAAAAAAAAAATTTAACTACTGTTTTCTACTTTCTTTTCCACTCTTTCTCTAACTCCATTCCCCTGAAATAACTTGATGTTTTGCATATTTTTTGTTTTCAAATAGTAATGCATTTTTGAAAATAAAATAATAAAACCCCCACTAGCATTGCTAGTCAACCTGGGAACTCAAAATTAAATGAAATTCTACTGCACATTGCCACTATAAAATTTACCATCAGAACTTTAAAAATGTGCTGATGATGCACAAAGGAAAATGAAATCCATTTCTGGGGAAAAATAAATTAGCTCTCTGCAATGGGCAGGCACAGTCCCCAAGCTATAACCTTGAATCTATAAAGGACTGAATGCTTGAAACCAGGACATATATAAATTCAAGAGAAGAGATCATATTCTCTTTATATATTTTTCTAATTTGAGCATACTTCATACTCTTTTGTTAATCTCACATTCCTCAATCTATTGACAATTTTTACTCAAGACCAAATAAATGAAAATGTATGTCTGGATTATCATGCTGACCACATAGGCACACGCATGTTCTGCAGAGGATAAGCTAATTTGTTTTTCACACTGATTTCAAGCAAAGGTGCAATATGTTATACATCTAGCTTTAGTACTAATCATCAAAAATAGTTTAAAACACACAAAATGAAATCTAATTTATAACTAGGAATAAAGGATATTCACGAAATTCCATTTTTCATGCTATTCTTTGGGAAAAAGTAAAGAATAGTAGCAATTGATGGAAAAGTGCGCTTAAGAGAAAAATAAAAGTATTATTTTAAAGGTGATTGGAGAGAAGAAAAATGAAAGGGAAAACGGGGAATAAGAGATCAAAAGAGACTTTGTAGAATACTTTTAACATCTAGAATCTCCATGTGATCTTTAATAGTTGAGATTAAAGTCTAGTGATTATATACTATTTGTAAATATTTTGTCCCTCCCAGGAAGGATTCTTTAAAATAGTTGTTTAGGCAATTAGATATGTTATACAGAGACCAAAAGAAAAGAAAAAGATGACTTTCAGTTATTAATCCAACCACCCATGTGTATGTATGTCTGTTCATCTATGACTCTCCCGACTTCCAGTGTCTCAGGATGTTTTCAGAGTAGAAAAATGACTATCTTTAAAAACAGAAAACAAAAACCAAACAAACAAACAAAAAATAAGAGCTATGTGTTCCTTTTAGTGTCTTTCTTTTTGGCATGAATGAAAAGTTCTGATAATGATTACTATGCCAAGAGGTGGAGCAAGACAGAAGGCTGGTCTGTAAACTGTACACCCCATGCTCATGGGTATTATGCATACTTGTGTCCCTTTCCTTTGTGAAGAGACAAAATAATTTATGACTTCTAACTGGTTACTTAATTTCTCTGTGCCTCAATTTCCTTTTTCTGTAAAACAGGGTTATCTGCCTCATAAGGTCGTTGTGAGGATTAAATGGTATCCTATCTGCAGGGCACCTGGGTGGCTCAGTCAGTTGAGCATCTGACTCTTGGTTTCTGCTCAGGTCTTGATCTCAGGGTGGTGAGACGGAACCCCGCATCGGCTCCACCCTCAGCTCAGAGTCTGCTCGCTCCTTTTCCTTCTGCCCCTCCCCCAGCTTGTGTTCTCTCTCTCAATAAATAAACTACTTAAACCTTAAAAAAAAAAAAAAAGTATCATGTCGGCAAAGTCCCTAGGACAGAGTTTGGCATATGTCACATGTTCAATAATTGTTAGCCAATATCTCTATTACTTTAGTTCATATCTGTCTTTCAGTTAACCATAACCACTTCTCACACAGTCATAGTGGCCTCAGGCAATAAAGACTCAAAAACTTTCAGATGCACAAACTATTACCACATCAAGCGTTCTGGTCCACAGAGGATCTTGCCAAATTTTGTTTTATCTCCAGTTGTTTGAGCCACTGAAGAAAGACCACCAGTGACACATTGGAAACAAAATACAGTCGGTTTTATTAGCTTGTTTCACAAGATAGGAAGCAGCCCAGTGAACCATGAGCTTCTCTGAAGAGGACAGCTGGGAAAGCCAACTGAGAGAACTTGGAAGGTACAGTTAGTCCCTGGAGAGTCTAGCAGGGCTTTGGCAGGTCTTGTCTTCTTTAGAACACAAGCCTCATGCCAAATTACTGTCAGGTTGGTTTAGCACGTCTTATCATTCACATATGGGGATAGAAACGAGTTTGTGCTTAATGTGTCTTGCCTGCCCTGGTTCGGGGTGGTCTGCCTGTTTTGTGACTCACGGGATGTTTCACAGGTTGTGGTTTGTGTTCAGTTCTAAGTTCCTCTCTCATAGCCTGCAGCCCGTCAGCCAGGTGGTTTTCACACAATCAGCAATCAATGTGGAGACTTCTAGTAGTTCTGGTGTGAAATAATTGTGGATTGTCAAAGGGGGTTGTAAGTGGAAATGGAAATAAATGGCCGAACTTGAGAAACATTTATGAGGCAAAACTATCAGGGTTTTGGTGATTGATGAGATGCCAGGGGTAAAGGAAAAACAGGTATCAAGGATGCTTGCTAGATGTCTATGTCTACCCAATGTTTTGGCAAATACCCATCTACACATACAGAGCGAAATACACCACAACGGGAACAACAACCACCCAGTATTCAGCTAAATATAAATATTAAGCTGGTTGGAAAATCAAATATCATATTAAAAATGACATCCTCCATAAAACACCTTCTATATTATTAAGATGATTTTAAGCATGGAAATTAGATAACGATAACAACAATAATGAGTATTTTTTTTATCCATTCAGTTGAGAAATTGCATTCATTTTACTAGAGTCTTAGATTTTGAGAGGAATATTTTATTTTGTATTTGGTGCTATGGTCTGAGCACAAATGTTTTCTTTAATATTTAACAATTCCATTGAATTTGATCATTGTAGTGGCACAGATTTTAACAGCTCATTGGCTTTATTCATGTAAAAATTATGCCTCTTCACTGGGTAGCATCTTTGCCGCCACCTCCTTCCTAATGTCTGTGCATTCACACACAAGAGAACACTTTCCAATAATGCTCAGAATCTGACCTGTGTTTCCTAATTCACATATTCACAGGGCACAACTAAATCAGAGGTCCCTTGATGTAAGTATTAAGGAAAGTAATAGAAGAGGATGAAGTGAAGCTTAAAATTAGATCTCTATTAAAAGGTCCAGCTGAAACCTAGAAAATAATTATATAATGGAGTGGGTTTATATGCTACGTGAAGAACCCTGCTGGGACAGAGCATTTGGAAAATATGCCTCCCCAGGGACAGCTTTGATTATGTTTGTACTTTCCTTATCTGATCAAGTAATTAAAGAAACAAATGAAAAGCCTTATAGTTCAAGCTGGAAAGGCAGAACAAAGTCAGACTGTTTTTTCCAAATATGCTAGAAAATCATCCATTGCAGGATGTCAAATGTCAAAAAGTAGATTTAGAGTTTCGTAGAGGCAATTATTCCAACTTATTCCACAACTTTGCTAGGGAATTTCTTTTTTACGCAACAGCTTGGGCTCAGTATCATTAAGAGTTGAAACTGTCAAAACTTAACTGGAGATACCATGTATATATACCAACTCCTGAAAAATACTAGTCTGAATCAGTGTAGTGAATTCTGTGAATATTTTGGACATGTGTATATACACATATGTGTATTTATAAATACAGTGCTTCAATCTAGTGTATTTCTCAGTATTATAGCCCTATCCACTAATTTGTGCTTGGATTATTCATGGCCTAGTGTTTTTTCATGTCATAGCTGAGTTTTTCAAAGTGATTTTATTTTGCATTTTGGTTATTTCCAATTATTTGGGTTTTTTTAATCCATCTATTGTTTTCTTTCTTCTTCCTGTTTTAATTATTTCTGCATATCCACAGACTTATGTCTTATTTTTTGTGAGCCTAAATATAATTATTTTAATTTAATTTTACATTTTCACAATTATTTTCATCTTCTAGAGTGAATGAATTTGCAGCCCACTACTATATTTTGTTCTTTCATGTAACTGGAATTTTGGTTCCCAGGCTGCACACTAATCTTGATGCCCAGCCCTCCTTCCCCTCCTATTAGTGGTGTTGCAGTTTCCTCCACACTGTCCCCACAGGCTCACTGTCCAGACAAAGTCTTCAGCTGAAGGTACAGGAAGCCTGTCCCCAAGCAGCGGTGGCAGGGTGGGCTTTTGAGGAAAGCTGGTCAGGTCACACACCTCTGCCCACTCAGAAGGGCCCCGCCCTGGACTTAATGCTCTCTGTCCCAGTCTTAAAGTTCTTAGTAGTTTTATCTTTCAACTAGTGTACTGGCAGGAAGATCTGAAGGGATGACAAAGCCTGTGCGTGAATGCGTCCTGCTCTCTGTGCCCTGTTCTCATTCAGCTTTTGGGATGCCCAAGAGTCCAAAGTGAGTGTGAGTTCCAGAAAATGCAACAGGAGCCCGAGGTCAATGTGTTCTGTGTGAGCAGACCTGCTGAAGACCTTGAGAGACCACACCCTCCGCTCCTACCAGAACTTCTCAAAGCAGAAGGTCCAGCAGCTCTGAGGACCTGAGCAACGAGGGAACCCACTCTCCTTTCTTACTGGGGTGTCACTTCTCTGAATTAGCCAAGTGCTTGAGCTGACAGTAAAGACACAGAGGGAGAGGAAAGCTCAGGAACTCAAGCTCCTTTCCTCTCCGTCCTTCCTTATCACCAGAGTGTGGGCAAGTCATGTGGATATTAGTAAGTTCCATACAGCAGTACAGTCAGTCTTGTGCAGTGTTCCCACTGCTTGTAGTAAAATACATATGCAGTATATACTATGAAACTGAACTGTGCAAGTGTGGTGATTCTGTGTGGCACTTAAATGCTTTTATATTTGCATTTTAAATTGGCATTGCATAATGTACAGATGAATTATGGAAGTGTATTTCAATAATTTAAATTTTTAACTGTTTAAACTTTTCTTTAATTAGGACATTAAACAGCAAAAAATAAAAGTAACAAGTCGAAAGAGAGACCACAGATAAAAGGAAAAGGTTTTTATTCTACTGCATTTAACTACCTTTTTCCTGTGTTTTGAATAAGGAGCCCACATTTTCATTTTACACCAGGCCCTGCAAATTATGTAGCCAGCCCTGGATACTGGATGAAGGAAAAAGCCAGTATTTGAGCCAATAGGCACTGTGACCCAGACTGTTGTTCTGAAGCTTTACTGGCTGCTGTTTCAACCTGTGAGTCTGAACTTCATTTCAGGAAGGACGCCTGCTCAGGTCTGTGTACAATGAGGCATTTATTCTACAGGAGCCTCTATTAATGAATAGAGATCTTAAAAAATCAGAGATTACTGTTTCTATTTCTCTAATGCGCTATACTTGAAAGGTAGCCTCTCCCTATTGTAGACTAAAGAAGAGTCTGTGGCTTTAGCACTTTACATTTTTCATATATTTTCCAGTTTCTGGCCTATGAAAAATCTTGATTTGTTTATCTACCTTTTAAAATTTTATGTATTCATGTTTTGTCTAATAATGCTCTGGACCAGAGTGGTGGGCAGATTTCTCCACAAGAACACTTACTAACAGAAGTAAAGAGCACAGTTTTAGGTATAGATTTAAAGAAATGCAGTTTAAACATTAGATGTTTAATGCTTAATACTTAATGTTTTAATAAAACATGCAATTATTAAGAAAAGAAGGGGGAAACAAATGGTTTAGTTTCCAAAATATCTACTGCATCGAAGTGATTCATCCTAGCTATCTTCCTTTAGTGATTATGAAAGGGTTCACTTCTATAATTAGTATTTATCTTTTTTAAAGATTTTATTTATTTGACAGAGAGAGACACAGCAAGAGAGGGAACACAGGCAGGGGGAATGGGAGAGGGAGAAGCAGGCCTCCCACGGAGCAAGGAGCCTGATGTGGGACTCGATCCCAGGACCCCAGGATCACGACCTGAGCCGAAGGCAGATGCTTAACGACTGAGCCACCCAGGTGCCCAGGTGCCCCTGTAATTAGCATTTATGTGAATACAGCTCTGCATGTCTGATGATTACTAACATTGAAGAGCTATTTCCCTTCTTTGCTAGATCTTTTTAATTTGAGTTACATTGCAGTCAATGATTATTAGGCTTAAGCAAAGAACTCTTGTCTCCCTATTTAATTCTATATGCTGTCAGCAAAAAGGTGATGTTGCAAATAAATATTTCCTTGATAGCCCCCTAAACTGGAAAGCAAACAAAATGGGTGCAAGCCATCTAGAAGATGTTATCACAGATTATTTTACTCATCCTCAGAAAAAGCATTAACTATCCCATTTAAGATAGGAAAGTTTTAAAAAAAATCATATTCTGAAAACTGCAGTCTTCTGTAATTATGACTTATCTGTGAACCAGTCACAAAGCCATGCACAAAGGAAATTATTCCCTTGTCTGAAACCTCTGCCTTCTGCAATGGGAGGGTGGAGATTTGGGGGTATGAACATACTTCCTTTCCTCTATCCCACAGCGTCAAATGAATTGTCAATTAAGTGCCTCCAACCTTATATTATTAGAGTCTAAACCCAGGTTTATAAACAGCATCTCTCTTGTTCTGATATCATCTGCAGATGATAAATTTCTTGCCCAACGTCACCTGTCCAGTATCAACATAAAAGATCAGAGGTAGTAGAGCCTGTCCATTTTCTAGCCAAAAAGTGCAACTGTCGCTTGGCATTCTATCCAATCAAGGCAAGGAAGCATCTGTTGCCACCAACATTATTTTGTCAGATGTGGTTGCATTTTGGCAGATACATCAAGGAGCTAACTCCAAGACTAACTTCATGTCTTTCCAAAGCATTATTGGTCTTTTCTCTACATCAAATATCAAGGATGGTAAATGTAGATGAAAAGCTTTGTTGTCCATGGATTTTTATACACTGGAAGCTTGACTTCTGACCTACTTCTTTTTTACAGTTTAATATATTTTTTATTGATGTATAGTTGACATACAATGTTACATTAGTTGCAGGTATACAACATAGTGACTTGACAACTCTGTACATTGTGTAATGCTCACCACAAGTGTAACTACCATCTCTGACCTGCTTTTATAAGTTTGAGAAATGTGTGCCTTAGTCAAAGGGTCAAGAATTTGCACCTCTTTAAGAATCTCTATTTAATTATACCTGATTGGACAGATTTATCTTGAAACTCATTAGGTCAACAAAAGGATTAGTTATAAAAAAAAAAACCACACACTGACATGAAGCATAAACAGATAATATACAATTCAGTTAAAATTAGCTTTTAAAATTCATGATCTTTGTTTTTACATTCAAATAAGTGTTTTGTAATCCACCATCTAAGCAACATACAATCCAAATAGCATCCATATGTCACAGAGTTTTTGGTTGTTTCTATAGGCAGTCCT
The DNA here is from genome assembly GCF_964656455.1 of Halichoerus grypus. Taxonomy (NCBI): domain Eukaryota; kingdom Metazoa; phylum Chordata; class Mammalia; order Carnivora; family Phocidae; genus Halichoerus; species Halichoerus grypus. The sequence goes on from NC_135718.1 coordinate 84,531,250, forward strand.
GGATTCAAATACTGGCACCGGTTCTTGCTAATAGAATGATAGTAATTATATTATCTCTCTCAACCTTAAACTTTTCACCTATAAAACGGGAATAACAGATTATTTCACACAGTTATTCTAAGGATTTAATAAAAGGGTGTGCCAATGATTTGCCAGCTTCAGCATACATAAGAATCACCTGGCCTGCATGTTTAAATACAGGCTATATGAGCTACAACTGCATAGATTCTAATGCAGAATGTCTCGATAGTGTGCAAGAATATGCATTTTAAGCATGAACCACAACAATTTTGATTTAAGTGGTCAGTGGATATTTAAGAATCATCCATATATGTGACTCAAGTAGTAGAATTAAGGATTGTAGGATTTTATAGATTCAGGATTTTGCTCGTTCTAGGACGTTGATAATGTGGATTTAGAACTATAGTAACATACTGGTGTTACCTACAAAGCCTCCTTCACTAGGGTGCTGTTCAGCCCTTAACTGCAAGTAGCTAGTGTAGTGACCCCTGCTTAGGACCAGTCCATATCCACTTCACACTGTCATTGTGCTGAGTCTGACCATATTCTCGGATTCTGGGTCTTAGACTGGATCAGTCTTTCTGATGTAAATGCAGATACATGAAATGCAGAAATCTTGTTCTCTCCATCACAACTGCTCAAACTTCCGTGTACTGCTCTGGTAGTTATCTCCCTCAGTGTTCTGCCCAAGTCTAAGGGGCACAGAACTGATAGCAGCACGCTCTCCTGGCATCTCCCTTTGGGTTTCCTGGAAGGCCCGAGAACGGCATCTATCCTTTGCCTCTTTTCTTATCCCTATCTCAAATGTTCTTTAAGCAACATTCTGATGAAAAAGGAGTCCTTTCTGGGAATTAAAGTAAATCAATGTGGAACTCTGAAAGAGTCCAAGCAAATGAACAATAGTTTACACATTTATAAAGTGACCAGAAAATACAATATTAAACAAACAATTGCTTTTAGACTGACTAATATCTTACATCCTCCTCTACCTGTGAACTGGAATGTTATGGGGAATCTTGGGAATTGTTTTGATTTCAAACAACCACCTTAATAGGACTGTCATAAAGTATAAATAAAATAGGATACTAGCAAAAGTATATGGATTGTGAGCAATCATCTGCAGATCCTTCTTTCCGTAGTACTATAAAAGTCAACGAACAGAGACTGATTTACTCAATCAAGCATTAAAACTTAAGGAATCCCTTATTAAAATGCAAATAAGTTCTATAATTAGCCCATAACTAACTGCCCTGTTGGAAAGCTCACTTCAACAAATTGATGTTGCAAATTAAAGTTTTAAAACACAGAAAGGGAATATAGAAAGAAATGCATCCCAGGATGGCAGGAGCTTGGTTGTCACACTGGAACGCATACCTGGGAGGAAAGATTCATGCGCCAAAAATGGGGACATAGGAGAGAAAGGAAAAGTGGACAGAATCAAACTGAAAATTCAGTTACTTCACCATTTTTCTCAGGGTCTCCCTGCCCCTAAATCATCCTGAGAAGCAGAGCTGATGCTGTGCTGTGCCTTAGAGCAGGTGAGAGGAATGAGTGCTATTCTGTACCTTTACCTTTGGGCAGAAGATGTGGGAACAAATCCTTCAACTGGCTCAAATCTTCAAAACATCATGAATGAAGAATTTATATTATTTCATGGTGATTACTAAATTTCTAAATAAATTATATGATTTTTAAATAATTTTAAGAAGGTTGAAAATAATGATTTCAAACAGGAATTGGTTGATTTATTCCTAAGATGTTTTTAAAATGTAGTTTCTTAGGTATGTCATCTTATGCCCAGTGCTTAGTGAAGTCAGTTTTCCACAAAGTGCAGGACTGTTTAAATCAGGGATCGGCAAATAACGTGCCAAATCTGGCTCACCGCTGTTTTTGAAGTAAAATTTTATTGGCACACAACCAACTTGCTGGCTACTTCCAGCAACAATGGTAGAGTTAGATCTTAAACCAGTTATAACAGAGACCTAAGAACCTTCAAAGCCTGCAATATTTGCTATCTGGTCCTTTATCAAAATAGTTTTCTGACCCCTCGTTTAAATAAAGTCCCCTCTTTAAAAAATGTGAAAGCTTGAATATCTTTTAAACAAAATAGCATGAAGCCTTCGTAGTTAAACAAAGCCATCTGGCAGACACATGGACCATAGGAGTATCCAAGGAGAGCATGATGCTTTGAAATGTAAATTTAAAATTAACCTGAAAATCCAATTTTCTCTTTTTGGATATAATTTTGATATGATGATTTGCCAAAAACAAACAAACATTATCATAAGATTAACAAATGGCCTTCACAAATTCATTTAAAATATGATTCTATATACTTTTTTTCAGGAACTCAGTAATGCCTACATCTCATTAAAATGCATTATACAGAGAAGTGATGTGTAATTAAATATTTAAAATGAATACTGATATAAGCCATTGGGGCTCGATTGTAAGAGATTTAGGACAAAGTATTAGTTGGAAATTGGCCAAAGTTAGAATCAGAACTAAAGAATCTGGGTAGTGGTGTTATCCCCTGAGAAGACTGGTTTGTGTTCCTAAACAAAGGGCCACAGGGCATGTTCACATGTAATCTGGGCAGACGCCATGATCAAAAAGACCAGATCTGGCAGATGGGTGTGCCACTCTAGGTCAACAGGTGTGATTGGCCTGGTGTCTGGGAATTGAACTAGTTTGAAACAAGAAGCAAGGCAAACAGTAACAGGTACAGCCTCTGTTCTCAGGGATTCTGGATGTTCTAGCCCAGCTGCTTGCCAGGATGTACACTTCATGCTCTAGAGTGTAGTTGCTTATGGGTGATGAGAAGATTGAAAGCCTAAGGTCGCCTCAGTCACATTTAGATAAATGGGGTCCAGCTTTCAACCAGTCTTTATCAAATCCCAGGTAGTAGCCTTCTACATCATTCATGGAGGAAGACCCAGCAGAGTTAAAGTTCACACCAGTGAATTTAGAAAACCTAGACTCAAGTGTTAATCCAGTCACTTCTTGCCTGGCGTTGACAAATCTTTTCAGGACCTTTCTGGCCCTTGGCTTACTCTTAGGAAATCTAAAATGAAAACACACTGATGTGTCTCAAAAGACAACATGTGTCAGTGTGACAATGAAGAAAGGAAACCTACTCAAAACAGACTCAGGGAAGTTCTCCCTTACCACTCCTCAAAGCTTCCTCTACCTGCTCCAGCAGGAAGAAGGAAGACTTTCCCCTCCTGAACTGTAACAACCCAGCCAATGAGAAATTGAGAAAGTGCCACCGCTCCACCATTGAGAAGCCCCGACTCCTGCTCTCCTCCAGCCACCTTCTCCCAACCTCCCTCTCTCCTCTATAAAGGAGCTGTCCCCTTTCATTCTGCGGATTTGCCTACACTTTGCTACAGTTTGCATGTCCCAAATGGTAGTTCCTCTGCTATTCCCAAATAAACTCATTTTTTGCTGGTTAAATAACTGGCTATTTTATTTTTAAGGTTGGCAGGGATCATATGAGATGAGTGTGTCAGACTGCTATATCTGTAAAAGAGCAGTTTTTAAATCTGAGTTTTTCTATTATTGTTCATACCACTATATTGATAGTAAGAATTTTCCCCTAAATCTGAGCAAAAAAATACTGTTAACATAGATGTCCAGTTTTTTCACAGACCTTAATAAATATGCTTTCTTTTACATTTAACTATTTTTGTATATTTATTGAATGGAGATATAGTTGACATATAACATTATGTTAGTTTCAGGTGTGCGATATAATGATTTAATATATGTATATATATAATATATATAATATGTATATTTATATATAATATAAAAAGTATATATTGTACTTTTTAACATATTTTTCTGTTGAATTTTATCCATTTTTTTTACATTTTTATAGTCTTTTTACACTGTTTGCATGTGGTGGAAGAGGAGAGAAGGACAGTTGGGTGGGTGGCACATTGCAAATGGGTCCAACAGGGAGCTTATCTCCTCGGCTACTTTTGTGGTGTCCAAAACCCACCCCTGGGCTCCAGCACACCTATCCGCAGTTGCCTTGACCAGCAACAACAACACAGAGGGAAGACAAGATCTGAATCTGAAATGTCACCCATTTACGTATCAAGTCCAGATGCTCAACTGAAATGGGGCTGGAGAACGAAGGGGGTCAGAAGGAGATGGGGTGAAAAACAGGAGAGCCTTACAAAAGATGCGGCAGGTCACCAGCCAGGGAATGAAGGCAGTTCTGAATATCCCCCAGGACACCACGTCACTCAGTTCAAAGGAAAATAAACACTTTAAAAAGGTTGAGCAGGGCCAGAAAGATGGTGACTAAGAGACTTGCTTAGACCAGACAGACCTCTCAGACCAGCTTGGCTGCAGAGGACTCCTCACAGAAACTGTTGCCCGTCTCACATGTGTGAACCCAGGCTTCTCAAGAGACTTTCTGTAGACTTACCTCCTAAGAGAAGTACCGTTAAACACACTTGTCTGCCCTAAGCACACTTCGGGAACACATCTGGAAGAAGCTCTGCTTCCTCACGAGGTAAACTCCACTTAAGGTTGTCTGATCATTAAAATTTGGAACAAATTTGATGGCTTTTAGGGGAAAAACCAAAAGCTATCTGTGAGCTATAAATAATGACTACTTACTAATTTATTTCTAGTATACTTCTATTTATAGCCATTCTTTATACCCATGCCTCTATTCCACAAAAATAAAAAAAAAAAAAAAAGATGTCCTTAAAATTACTTACTATAGGGTAAAAATAGGCATGGTTTTATATACACACACACATACAAAGACAGATAGTACATGCATATTCATATATATTACATATACATTATTAAGTATAACTACTTACTAATCTAGAAATCTTACTTGCTTTTTCCTAAAGGCCAAATTCTTTATAAAGCACACTCAAAAACATAAAAACTACAATGAAGATTTTGATATTTAGAATAATAGTAGCAGCCACTTCCATTTATTTCCCAAGGTAAACATTAACTACGGTAATCCTTCAAAAACTCTAGGAAGTATATGATAATATTTTAGCTAACAAAAAAGATTAAGTAAGCTTGATTTTCCTATACAATTTTATATTTTAAATCCCACTTTCTGGGAACTATAATTGTGGCTAAATGATGAAGTTAAATTAATCAAAGTTAATGTTCACATCACCATATTCAAATACTGAAAGACAGTCTAAAAGTTAAGGACTCGGTCAAACTGCTATCATGCAACACAGTTTCTTATCAGCAGAATTATGAGTCTATCGGATTTAACAACTTTAAATCCAGTGATTCTTGGTTGAAGCTCAACCATCAATAAGAATCAGTGCCCCAAAAACCAAACTGCCTCCTTTACAAAAATAAAAGTACCATTCTTCATTACATAGTGATGAAGGAACAAGCCTAATTGTTCTCTAATAGCAGAAATACACGTACGTTTATCCTCTGGAAGTATTATTTGCTCAAGTCTTAAGGAAGCTCTCATATTTGTCTTTGTAAATAGCTCTGGTATTTCAAATACTTCAATGTGGGGAAAATATACCTATATAACTTTACTAATGTCATAAAGGATCAGAAGTTACCAGACCTAAACCACACATTTTCAATTTTGTCTTGTCGAGGTAGTAAATTGAAAATCAGCTTAGGCTATCATGTGGGACAAGACATTAAGTGAAGAAATTCACATCATTTTATGAGTATGCAAACAGACAAGGAAAAAATAGATACAAATTAATCAGAGATTATAATATTAATAAAAATGTTAAGCTGTGAATGATCGCATAAGTGGCATAGTTCAAAAGATAATTGGACTTTCTGATCACATACTGAATTTCGTTTATATAATGCAGCTAGAATTCTCCAACATGCACACAATTACTCAAATTTCACATTAATATATTTATACTTATTAATTCATATACAGAGTTAACTGGGACATGGAAGTCTTATTGCCCATCTAAAAAAGATAATATATTAATAGCTTAGTCTCCCCAAAGAATGTTTGTTTACAACATGAATATTTCATATTTGGTAAAGCTCTAAATTTGAATATAGATTGACTCGTAATGTGTTCTTGAGCTCTACTCAGTAGTGCAAATGACATCTGGTAATTCACATAACTTCTGAAAAATCTACAAACTTAACCTTTTTCAGATTACTAAATTACTTTTGCAAATTGACTATAAATGACACTCAGTTTTAGAAAATAAATATCCACAGGAAGCCACTTGGATAATTAAATATTTTATTCTTTAAACATTAATGTATGCTGGCAAGCATACGGAGCAACAGGAACTCTCCACGGCGGCTGGAAATGCAAAATGGTGCGGCCACTTTGGAAGACAGTTTGGCAATTTCTTACAAAATTAAACATATTTTTACAATACGATCCAGCAATTTTACTCCTTGGTAGTTAACCAAAGGAGTTGAAAATTTATGTCCATATGAAAAACCTGCACACGGATGTTTAGAGCAGCCTTATTCATTACTGCCAAAACTTGGAAGGAACCAAGATGTCCTCAGTCAGTTGACTGGATAAACTGCAACATCCAGACTATGGAATATTATTCAGTGTTAAAAATAAATGCTATCAAGCCATTAAAAAACATGGAGGAAACTTAAATGCATATTACTAAGTATAAGAAGCAAATAGGAAAAGGCTGCATACTGTGTGGTTATTTTTTAATGGGCAAAGGATCTGAAAAGACACTTCTTTAAAGAAGATATGTGAATGGCAAACATGAAAAGATGTTCAATATCACTGACTGCAAGAGAAATGCAAATAAAAACCACAATGAGGTACTACTGAGATTACTATAATAAAAAAGAGAGGGAGAATAAGTGTTGGTGAGGATGTGGAGAAATTGGAACCCTCAAAATAAAGCTGCCACTTTGGAAAACAGTCTGGGTTTTTCTATAAGGAAAACAGTTCATCAAAAACTTAGAATTTTCATATGATCCGGGGCGCCTGGGTGGCTCAGTCATTAAGCGTCTGCCTTCGGCTCAGGTCATGATCCCAGGGTCCTGGGATCGAGCCCCGCATCGGGCTCCCTTCTCTGCGGGAAGCCTGCTTCTCCCTCTCCCACTCCCCTTGCTTGTGTTCCTGCTCTTGCTATCTCTTTCTCTATCAAATAAATAAATAAAATCTTTAAAAAAAAAAAATTTTCATATGATCCAGCAATTCCACTGCTAGGTATTTAACCACTCCCCCCAAAAGAAATCAAAATATACATCTACACAAAAAATAGTAATGTATGTTTGTAGCAGCATTATTCATAATAGTGAAAAAGTAGAAACAGCTCAAGCATCCTTCAACTGATAAATGGATAAATAAAATGTGGTCCATCCATACAATGGAATATTATCTGGCAACAAAAAGGAGGTATTGGTCATGCTCCAGCATAGATGAGCCTTAAAAACACTATGTTAAGCAGAAGAAATAGGTCACAAAAGATACATATTCTATGATTACAATCATATGAAACATCTAGAAAAGGCAAATCTATAGAGACAAAGTATATTAGTGGTCAGCTAGGGCTGGTAGGGGATGGGAGATCAGGGTAAATGGAGAATGACACTAATGGGTTTAGGGTTTCTTTCTGAGGTGATAAGAATATTCTAAAATTGCCCATGCTAATGGTTACACATCCTTATGAATACACTAAAACCCACTTTATTTTATACTTTATTTTTTTTCCTATTGTACACTTTAAATGGCTGATTTGTATGATATTAATAAAGTTAACATTTTTTAAAAACTTAATGAATTCATGATAGAAAAACAGGAGAGAAAGGTAACAATTCACAAAAATATATATAAATATGATCATCAAACCTATGAAAAGTTCAATCACATAAATAGAGAAATGCAAATTTCAATTACACAGAGACATTTCTCATCTCTAAAATTGTTTAAAAAATAAAAATGATTAAAACTGTGGGTGAGTTGGGAAAAAGAGCTCTCACACATTTCTGGTGGTAATATAAATTAGAAAACCCTTATGAAGGGACATTTTGCATTATCTAATAAATATACATATGGGCTTAGCTTCTGACCCACCTCTAGAAATTTACCATGAGGATGTAACACCAATAACATAAAAGCACATCTGCACAAAGTTATTTATAGCAGTAAAGCTTGTAATTTCAACATGTAAACAACTTAAATGCTCAAATGTAGAAGAATAGTTGAAAAAGATTTGGTGCATCCATATAATGGAGTACTGTCCTGCTATAAAATAAAGGAAGATTTTTATGAACTGACATGGAATGATTTCCAAGCCAGGTTGTTAAGGGAAATGAGCAAAACGCAAAGGAATATCTGTACGATGCTCTTTTTGTATAAACAAAAAGTACGTACATCCATGCATACACACACAGGAAGAGTAAATCAGAAATTAATGAGATCAGTTACCTGCAGGAGTGAGTGGGGAGAAGAATGGAGAGTGGGGGCAACAGAGAGAGGATAGGAGCAAGGGTGTGAGACTTCTCAGAGTACACATCATGGCCACGTAAATTATTTCTAGAATGCTATTCGAAGTTAGTAAATTTGTTTTTGTCAGTTGATATGGGAAAAATTTAAGCTACTTTCTGTGAATTTTGGGATTAAGTAAATAAGATAATCCAGTTCTTTTACATTTACTCCCTAAATAATTTATTCAAAATATAGATAATGTGTACCTAATAGATAATAGCTACCAATTCATATACAGATAACCGCACAAAAATTAAGGAATGGTGAATACATTCAATGTAACAAATTTTATTTGGGAAGATAAAAAGCAAAAATAATTTCAAGGTAGCAAATTAGATGTAAAAAAAAAAACTATGGGATAAATTTACATACTTGTTTGTACTTGTGAGTGGTGGGTGAGAGGGATTATTTAGGAGATAAACCAAAATGTACATGCACTGTCTCTGGGGAAGATGTGGTCAAAGAGGGAATTTGACCACTCACTTGCCCTGAAAAGACATTAGCATACTAGCCTGATCTATGTACACTACATATGGATCCCTACTGAAAGGCTCATAATATACGAAGCTCACAGAGTTTCACATTATAAAGACATTCTTTTCATAGACATTCAGGTCTCTTGTGAAATTAGCATAGTACACACACACAAATGCATATAAATGACTTAATAATTTCTACCTACCTGCTAAAGCATTTTATTAAATTCTCAATGATATTGTTTGCTAGGTTATTATTGAGGACCCTCTAAAATAAAATAATGCTTTGTCAAAATACTTGTAATTCATCTCTTTTGGAGTGTTCATATTTAAAACAGACTACTTATTAACTGCTCCCATTACACAAAAGTGCTGTCTAAAGGCAACCATTTTCAAATTGTTTTAATTACATTGTAGCATAATTTTAATTTGATTAGAATTTATGGCATCTATCCATTGCCTTTCAAATAAAAGAAAATATTCAATAAGCGTATAATTAAATATTAAAGCTTAGAGAGGAAGAAAGCAATGGAGAAGGAAAGCATATCTTTTTTTTTATTTTTTTATTGTTATGTTAATCACCATACATTACATCATTAGTTTTAGATGTAGTGTTCCATGATTCATTGTTTGTGCATAACACCCAGTGCTCCATGCAGAACGTGCCCTCTTTAATACCCATCACCAGGCTAACCCATACTCCCACCCCCTTCCCCTCTAGAACCCTCAGTTTGTTTTTCAGAGTCCATCGTCTCTCATGGTTCGTCTCCCCCTCCGATTTCCCCCCCTTCATTCTTCCCCTCCTGCTATCTTCTTCTTTTCTTTTTTTTTCTTAACATATATTGCATTATTTCTTTCAGAGGAACAGGTCTGAGATTCAACAGTCTTGCACAATTCACAGCGCTTACCAGAGCACATACCCTCCCCAGTGTCTATCACCCAGTCACCCCATCCCTCCCACCCCACCCCCCACTCAAGCAACCCTCAGTTTGTTTCCTGAGATTAAGAATTCCTCGTATCAGTGAGGTCATATGATACATGTCTTTCTCTGTTTGACTTATTTCACTCAGCATAATACCCTCCAGTTCCATCCACGTCATTGCAAATGGCAAGATTTCATTCCTTTTGATGGCTGTGTAATATTCCATTGTGTATATATACTACATCTTCTTTATCCATTCATCTGTCGATGGACATCTTGGCTCTTTCCACAGTTTGGCTATTGTGGACATTGCTGCTATAAACATCGGGAATGCATGTACCCCTTCAGATCCCTACATTTGTATCTTTGGGGTAAATACCCAGTAGTGCAATTGCTGGATCGTATGGTAGCTCTATTTTCAACTTTTTGAGGAACCTCCATACTGTTCTCCAGAGTGGTTGCACCAGCTTGCATTCCCACCAACAGTGTAGGAGGGTTCCCCTTTCTCCGCATCCCCACCAACCTCTGTCATTTCCTGACTTGTTAATTTTAGCCATTCTGACCAGTGTGAAGTGGTACCTCATTGAGGTTTTGATTTGGATTTCCCTGATGCTGAGCGATGTTGAGCACTTTTTCATGTGTCTGTTGGCCATTTGGATGTCTTCTTTGGAAAAATGTCTGTTCGTGTCTTCTGCCCATTTCTTGATTGGATTCTTTGTTCTTTGGGCGTTGAGTTTGGTAAGTTCTTTATAGATTTTGGATACTAGCCCTTTATCTGATATGTCATTTGCAAATATCTTCTCCCATTCTCTTGGTTGTCTTTTGGTTTTGTTGACTGTTTCTTTTGCTGTGCAAAAGCTTTTTATCTTGATGAAGTCCCAATAGTTCATTTTTGCCCTTGCTTCCCTTGCCTTTGGCGATGTTTCTAGGAAGAAGTTGCTGTGGCTGAGGTCGAAGAGGTTGCTGCCTGTGTTCTCCTTTAGGATTTGGATGGACTCCTGTCTCACATTGAGGTCTTTCAACCATTTGGAGTCTATTTTTGTGTGTGGTGTAAGGAAATGGTCCAGTTTCATTCTTCTGCATGTGGCTGTCCAATTTTCCCAACACCATTTGTTGAAGAGACTGTCTTTTTGCCGTTGGACATTCTTTCCTGCTTTGTCGAAGATTACTTGACCATAGAGTTGAGGGTCCATTTCTGGGCTCTCTATTCTGTTCCATTGATCTATGTGTCTGTTTTTGTGCCAGTACTATACTGTCTTGATGATGACAGCTTTGTAATAGAGCTGGAAGTCCGGAATTGTGATGCCGCCAGCTTTGCTTTTCTTTTTCAACATTCCTCTGGCTATTCGGGGTCTTTTCTGGTTCCATACAAATTTTAGGATTATTTGTTCCATTTCTTTGAAAAAAGTGGATGGTATTTTGATGGGGATTGCATTGAATGTGTAGATTGCTCTAGGTAGCATTGACACCTTCACAATATTTGTTCTTCCAATCCATCAGCATGGAACGTTTTTCCATTTCTTTGTGTCTTCCTCAATTTCTTTCATGAGTATTTTATAGTTTTCTGAGTACAGATCCTTTGCCTCTTTGGTTAGATTTATTCCTAGGTATCTTATGGTTTTGGGTGCAATTGTAAATGGGATCGACTCCTTAATTTCTCTTTCTTCTGACTTGTTGTTGGTGTATAGGAATGCCACTGACTTCTGTGCATTGATTTTATATCCTGCCACTTTACTGAATTCCTGTATGAGTTCTAGCAGTTTTGGGGTGGAGTCTTTGGGATTTTCCACATAAAGTATCATATCATCTGCAAAGAGTGAGAGTTTGACTTCTTCTTTGCCAATTTGGATGCCTTTGATTTCTTTTTGTTGTCTGATTGCTGTGGCTAGGACTTCCAATACTATGTTGAATAGCAGTGGTGATAGTGGACATCCCTGCCGCGTTCCTGACCTTAGGGGGAAAGCTCTCAGTTTTTCCCCATTGAGAATGATATTCGCTGTAGGTTTTTCATAGATGGCTTTTATGATATTGAGGTATGTACCCTCGATCCCTATACTCTGAAGAGTTTTGATCAAGAAAGGATGCTGTACTTTGTCAAATGCTTTTTCTGCATCTATTGAGAGGATCATATGATTCTTGTTCTTTCTTTTGTTAATGTATTGTATCACGTTGATTGATTTGCGGATGTTGGACCAACCTTGCAGCCCAGGGATAAATCCCACTTGGTCGTGGTGAATAATCCTTTTAATGTACTGTTGGATCCTATTGGCTAGTATTTTGGTGAGAATTTTTGCATCCATGTTCATCAGGGATATTGGTCTGTAATTCTCCTTTTTGATGGGGTCTTTGTCTGGTTTTGGGATCAAGGTAATGCTGGCCTCATAAAATGAGTTTGGAAGTTTTCCTTCCATTTCTATTTTTTGGAACAGTTTCAGAAGGATCGGTATTAATTCTTCTTGAAAATTTTGGTGGAATTCCACTGGGAAGCCTCTGGCCCTGGGCTTTTGTGTTTTGGGAGATTTTTGATGACTGCTTCAATTTCCTTAATGGTTATAGGTCTGTTCAGGTTTTCTATTTCTTCCTGGTTCAGTTTTGGTAGTTGATACATTTCTAGGAATGCATCCATTTCTTCCAGGTTATTCAATTTGCTGGCATAGAGTTGCTCATAATATGTTCTTAAAATTGTTTGTATTTCTTTGGTGTTCGCTGTGATCTCTCCTCTTTCATTCATGATTTTGTTGATTTGGGTCATTTCTCTTTTCTTTTTGATAAGTCTGGCCAGGGGTTTATCAATCTTGTTAATTCTTTCAAAGAACCAGCTCCTAGTTTCGTTGATCTGTTCTACTGTTCTTTTAGTTTCTATTTCATTGATTTCTGCTCTGATCTTTATTATTTCTCTTCTCCTGCTGGGTTTAGGCTTTATTTACTGTTCTTTCTCCAGCTCCTTTAGGTGGAGGGTTAGGATGTGTACTTGAGACCTTTCTTGTTTCTTGAGAAAGGCTTGTATTGCTATATACTTTCCTCTTAGGACTGCCTTTGCTGCATCCCATAGATTTTGAACAGTTGTGTTTTCATTTTCATTGGTTTCCATGAATTTTTTTAATTCTTCTTTAATTTCCTCGTTGACCCATTCATTCTTTAGTAGGATGCTCTTTAGCCTCCATGTATTTGAGTTCTTTCTGACTTTCCTCTTGTGATTGAGTTCTAGTTTCAAAGCACTGTGGTCTGAAAATAGGCAGGGAATGATCCCAATCTTTTGGAACCAGTTGAGACCTGATTTATGACCTAGGATGTGATCGATTCTGAAGAATGTTCCATGGGCACTAGAGAAGAATGTGTATTCTGTTGCTTTGGGATAGAATGTTCTGAATATGTCTGTGAAGTCCATTTGGTCCAGTGTGTCATTTAAAGTCTTTATTTCCTTGTTGATCTTTGGCTTAGATGATCTGTCCATTTCAGTGAGGGGGGTGTTAAAGTCCCCCACTATTATTGTATTGTTGTCAATGTGTTTCTTTGCTTTTGTTATTAATTGCCTTATATAATTGGCTGCTCCCATGTTAGGGGCATAGATATTTACAATTGTTAGATCTTCTTGTTGGATAGACCCTTTAAGTAGGATATAGTGTCCTTCCTCATCTCTTATTACAGTCTTTGGTTTAAAACCTAACTTGTCTGATATAAGGATTGCCACCCCAGCTTTCTTTTGGTGTCCATTAGCATGGTAAATGGTTTTCCACCCCCTCACTTTCAATCTGGGGGTGTCTTTGGGTCTAAAATGAGTCTCTTGCAGACAGCATATCGATGGGTCTTGTTTTTTAATCCAATCTGATAGCCTGTGTCTTTTGATTGGGGCATTTAGCCCATTTACATTCAGGGTAACTACTGAAAGATAGGAATTTAGTGCCATTGTATTGCCTGTCAGGTGACTGTTACTGTATATTGTCTGTGTTCCTTTCTGGTCTATGTTGCTTTTAGGCTCTCCTTTTGCTTAGAGGACCCCTTTCAATATTTCTTGTAGGGCTGGTTTCGTGTTTGCAAATTCCTTTAGTTTTTGTTTGTCCTGGAAGCTTTTGATCTCTCCTTCAATTTTCAATGACAGCCTAGCTGGATATAGTATTCTTGGCTGCATATTTTTCTCGTTTAGTGCTCTGAATATATCCTGCCAGTCCTTTCTGGCCTGCCACGTCTCTGTGGATAGGTCTGTTGCCAATCTAATGTTTCTACCATTGTAGGTTACATATCTCTTCTCCCAAGCTGCTTTCAGGATTTTCTGTCTCTGAGTCTTGTAAGTTTTACTATTAATGTCTGGGTGTTGACCTATTTTTATTGATTTTGAGAGGAGTTCTCTGTGCTTCCTGGATTTTGATGCCTGTTTCCTTCCCCAAATTAGGGAAGTTCTCTGCTATAATTTGCTCCAATATACCGTCTGCCCCTCTCTCTCTTCTTCTTCTGGGATCCCAATTATTCTAATGTTGTTTTGTCTTATGGTATCGCTTAGCTCTCGAATTCTGCCCTCGTGATCCAATAGTTGTTTATCTCTCTTTTTCTCAGCTTCTTTATTTTCCATCATTTGGTCTCCTATATCACTGATTCTCTCTTCTGCCTCATTTATCCTAGCAGTTAGTGCCCCCATATTTAATTGCACCTCATTAATAGCCTTTTTGATTTCGACTTGGTTAGTTTTAGTTCTTTTATTTCTCCAGAAAGGGTTTCTCTAATAACTTCCATGATTTTTTCAAGCCCAGCTAGTATCTTTAAAGTGATGATTCTGAACTCTAGATCTGATATCGTACTAATGTCCGTATTGAGTAGGTCCCTGGCAGTTGGTACTACCTCTTGTTCTTTTTGTTGAGGTGATTTTTTCCATCTTGTCATTTTGTCCAGAGGAGAACAGATTAATGAAAGAACAAAATGCTAACAGGGTAACAACATCCCCAGAAAATATACTCTAAACAAATCAGAAAAGACCTGAAGCAGTGGGAAAAGAAAGGGAAAGAGAGAAAAAAGAAAAAGAAAAAGATAAAGATAAAAACAAACAAAAACAGAACAAAACAAAAAAACAACAAAATATGATCAAATATGATCAGGCTGGTACATATATCAGTGCCACAACCTAGATTTTGTGTGTATTTTGGTCTGTTAGAAGAAAGTGCCTCCCATAATGTTAAAGAAAGAAAAACTTATATATGTACAAAAATAAGGGTTGATATGATGAAGGGATGGAATATGACTGTAAAGATGAAAATTATAAAAAATTTTATAAATGGAATTGATAAGGGCGCCTGGGTGGTTCAGCTGGTTAAGCGACTGCCTTCAGCTCAGGTCATGATCCTGGAGTCCCGGGATCGAGTCCCACGTCAGGCTCCCTACTCAGCGGGGGGTCTGCTTCTCCCTCTGACCCTCTTCCCGCTCGTGCTCTGTCTCTCATTATCTCTCTCTCAAATAAATAAATAAAATCTTTAAAAAAAAAAAAGGAATTGATAAGAAGTTGTTTGAAAAAAGAAAGAAGAGGATTTACAAAAAAAAAGAAAAGAAAAAAAAGGGAGAGAATGTGATCAGGCAGGAGAGTAGAAAAAAAACATACACTAGAGATTTAGGGTATATTTTGATCTGTTAGAAGAAACTATCTCAAAATTTTAAAGAGAGAACAACTTATATATATATATGCCAAAAATACAGGTAACTACTATGAAGGGATAGAATATGACTCTAAAAATGAAAAATAAAAATGTTTTTTTAAAAAAGGGATTGATAAGATGTTGGTTAAAAAAGGGAAAAGGAAAAATTCAAAAAAAAAAGAAAAAAGACAGTTAAAAAAAAATTAACTTTGAAAGACTAAAGAATCATGGTAAAAAAGCCATGGATTCTATGTATTATTCCCCTAGCGCTGGAGTTCTGCCGTTCTCATTGATGGGTAAACTTGGTCTTGGCTGGCTGTTCTCACTGATCATCTGGGGGAGGGGCCTGTTGCCGTGGTTCCCAAATGTCTTTGCCGGAGGCGGAATTGCCCCGCCCTTGCCCGGTCCGGGCTAAGTAATTTGCTCAGGTTTGCTCTCAGGAGCTTTCCCTGCAAGCTTTCTGTAGAGCTTTGGAGGCCGAGAGTGAAAATGTCGGCCTCCCAATCTCCGCCCCGGAGGAGCCGAGAACTCGGGGCCCCGCTCCTCAGTGAGCCCCCAGAGAAAAGCAGTCACTCCCGTCTCCCCGGTCTCCGGCCGCACTCCGTGCTCACCCGGCCTGTGACCGAGCGTTTCTCTCTCTGGCATCTGACCCCGTGTGGAGTCTCCAAACCCAGCAGATCGCTGCGGTGTGCTCCTGCACCTCTCCTCCCGGGGAGGAAGGGGAGTCTCCCCGGACCTACCACTTGTTGGGTCCCTGCTGGAGGAGCAGTGGCCCGACTGTGGCCCGGATCACGGTCTATGGCAACCCCGAGCTGAGAGCCCGTGCCTTGGCTCCGTCTCTGCAGCCGTCTTCCCTGCTCTGATACCTGGGAGCTCAGCCGCACTCAGGCACCCCCGGTCTTTCTGTGACCCTGAGGGTCCTGAGACCACACTGTCCCACGAGGGTTCCACCCCCCAGTTAGCCACTGGAGCGACGTCCCTCAGCAGAGCCGACTTCTAAAAGTTCCGATTTTGTGCTCCGCAGCTCTATCACTTGCCAGAAGCAGCGGACGGAGGCCCCTCCCCCGCCGTCTATCCTCCCGAATATCGCCTCAGATTCACTTCTCCACACGTCCTACCTTCCAGAAAGTGGTCGCTTTTCTGTTCATAGAGTTGTTGCTATTCTTTTCTTCGATCTCCTGTTGAGTTTGTAGGTGTTCAGAATGGTTTGATCCCTATCCAGCTGAATTCCTGAGACCAGACGAAATCCAGGTCTCCTAATCCTCTGCCATCTTGCTCCGAAAGCATATCTTTTTATCTAGGATTCATTTGTTGACTTGCAAATAAGGCAGGACAGAAGGTAAAGAAGATTTATTTGTACAATATGCCACAGATACCACATTGTGTCTTATCACTTCAAGAGGAATTTAAGTATGGATATCTAGATATAGGTATCACAGGTTTGAAGAAACAAAAAGGAAGTACTCACTCCAAATTGCTTATGTTATTTTTTCCATTAGAAGATTTAAGTACTATGTCATAGGTCATTCCCTTCTATATTCAAAGTTAGAGGGTGTGATGATTCATTTTATGTGTCAATTTGACTGAGCTAAGTGATATCCAAATAGCTGGTAAAATGTTATTTCTGGGTGTTTCTGTAATGGTGTACCTGGAAAAGACTATCTTAGTTTTTGTTTGTTTGTTTGTTTTAAATTGTATTTATTTATTTGACAGAGAGAGCATAAGCAGGGTAAGCAGCAGGCAGAGGGTGAAGCAGACTCTCCGCTGAGCAGGGAGCCCGACGCAGGACTCAATCCCAGGACCCTGAGATCATGACCTGAGATGAAGGCAGAAGCCTAATGACTGAGCCACCCAGGCACCCGAAAAGACTATCTTTGAATCAGTAGCCTGAGTAAAGAAGATTGCTTTCACCAGTGGAGGTGGGAATCATCCAATTCTGAGGGCCTGAATAGAACAAAAAGGCAGAGGAAGGACAAATTTCTTCTTTATGCTTGAGCTGGGACATCCACCTTCTCCTGTCCTGACCTAATGCAGAGCTCACTGTCTTGGGGCCCTACTCAAAACTAGTATCTTCCTACACCCTCTAAGACTTTTCAGCAGTATACCCAAATACAGTACATACAATCTCCCAAATCCAAAGAAACCCACTAAGTGTTACGCTTCTTCTGCAAAGACTAAGGGGGTGACAACTTGCTCTTTACCTTAAAGGGAATGTCCTGATAACCTTTCAAACCACTGAATCCCTAAACACTTTTTTGATGAGGCAGGACGTTAATCTCTGTAGTAATTTTCTCCCACATTCTGCCATGCATCTATCCTACATGGGATTGCTTGATCACTAGAACCAATTAACTTCATGTTATTATTAATGAACTAGCATGAGATTCTTCAGAAATTAAGAAAATAAAGATCTTCTAGACCACATTGTGACTGAAATCATGACAGCACAGCCTGGGACAAAACAGTAAATATGTACTGTTTTCCTTCTCATGTAAAAGGGAATTGGACTAATTTTCCTACATAAGTGGGACTGAAGAGAAAAGATTCTACTGATTTGAAACCATATATCAAGTGCCATAGTTATTGTTAGTCAAGGCCCCAAGAGAGTTGTCCTCTGCCGCTACAGCTGTAATTACAGATGAGGTTAGGCTGATGTGAGACAGTGCACCAGAGTATCTCATACAGAATAGAAAGCAGATTGTTATTAAAATAGATGTCAATTTCTAATTTGGTGTTAGCTTGAAATTCTCTTAAAACCATTCAAGTAAATTGAATATCCCATCTTGTTGTTCACATGGTAAAACAAATGACAGAATGGTGACAAAGCTAAATGCAGTGTATTCTTATAGTGACAAATTCTTGAAAATTAATGTGTCAATCACTGTGCTACATGACATACATAGTGACAAAGTTAGTGTTCAGAGAAGTTAACTTGCCAAAGTCACACAGTTAGTACTTGGAAAAGTCTGAAATTCAAATCTGGCCAACTCAAAAGCCACTATCCTTTCCTTCACAGCATCTTATTTTCTAGTTCATTGCATAGTTTCAGAAACTTTTATTTTCTGACATTTGTTTTACAGCAACTACTATTTTTCACAGACAATGGGAGGGGCAAAAAAGAACAAACATGGCAAAGTGACATAAAATTGCAGGATCTACCCTGTCTACCCCTAGGAATCCTATATGTCTATTGTAATTGTTCTCAAACATCCTCACAGATGCCCATTTAGACCACAGAGAGGTAAACTACTAAGTGCATGTCTGTAATGTTCTCCTTTGTGTCTTCTGATGGGTGTGTGGTCTATATGGGTTTTGCTGAAAAGTGGGTGAAATGGGGATGGGGCTGGTGAAATCCAGAGTGATTCTCTTTGTGCAAGTTAAGACTCCAGGGCTGGACAGCACAAGGGTATATATCCATGAGAATGGGTTTCCTTCATTTCACATTTAGAGTGAAACAAAATACTATTATAACCCTCCTGACCCTTTACTCATCACAGACTCCAACATCCTGGACTTCTCATCCTCTAGGACTATTCCTCATAGTCAGAAGGAATCTTTTTACTTGCCCTTACAATCACTTAAGTTGGTCTAGACCCACTGTAGACTATAGCACTACTATATAGGCAAGAAAAACAGTTGGTCTAGAGCATCAGGATAACTCCAGAACAGCAGAAAAATTAAAAAAACCAAGTCAGCAATCGTGGCAACTCCTAGAATTTAGGAGTACTTTTATGCCATTCAGATATGTAGGCCAAAGCAAAGTACCCTTGTAGAGGATGAATCCCATTAGGGGGGAAAAAAGGCATAGAAAGAAAATGATGTTCAAAGGTTCCTTTTTACACTTCTCTGTGCTTCCCTTTCTGGTTTCAATAGATATACTTAGTCTCCTGATATTGTATTATCCTTTATTTCCTAATCTTTTAAAATAAGGTGCCCCCAGTCTTGCAGGTGGTAAAAATGGAAATCATTGAATAAACATTATGCCACAGATGAGAATTGCTCTATAAAGTTAAAATTTGTTCTTCTTTATGTGTCTTTTCTAAAGTGCATGCATTTCAATTCCCTGTTTGCCCTTTCTTCTATTTTAATATAATCGAGTGGGAAACGATGTTCTCTAGAATATGTTCTTTGTGGAAGAAGTTAGATAGCATATACTCACTATAGGAAAGAAAGTTCTTCCTGAAATTCTTTACCCAACATTGAGCTATATTTTGTACCTTACAAGTTTCTATATGTTTTACACTGCAGAATCCTGCATACTAAATGCTTTCTGCCACCTCCGTGAGAGTTTTGTTGTTGCTGTTCAAGGGAAGGATACAATTTATTTTAACATTGTTCCTGTATTCATCAAAGAAGACTGTCTCCTCTAATTTTTTTCCTGAAGCTATCTCTTTACTTACGGTTACTAAATTCAACTCCTATTAGTTATGTTGAGCCACCTCACAATATTTTCTACATTCCTTAACCTAACTTACATATTTGTATCTTTTTATGGAAATTAAATATTTTTTCATTTATATTTATTATAATAGGTTCTTTAATACAAATACACTTTTCCCCTCATAGTAAAATATTTTGGGGCACTTGTGCCAAATTTCCTTATGGCCTACTCATGGAGTGTGTGTGTGTGTGTTTTGAGGGGATTATTTTCAGCATTTGGACTTCATGCTGGTGTCTCAGTTCTAGATTATTGCCTTGTATGTCCCTAAGGCCATACACATCTTCTTTCTTTTGGTGTATTTCAAAAACTCCAAATTTCATATAAAGCCCCCTGGGCTACCATAACATCATACCTACCATACCCTGAATTTAATCTAATTACTTTGAATTTAAATTCTCAATACATTTCTACCATTATTTAAGGATGTGTGCGTGCATGTGCATAAGGACTATTTTGTTTTAATGTAGATATGTGCTTGAAAAGTAAATTTGTTGAATTTTATTTATCATTTCTGGTTAGGAATAGAAATCTTGCTTATACTAATTTCCAGGCAACCATGTAGTTGAAATATCACAATTTCAATTTTTAACATTCAATATCAGTTCTTTGATTTAAAAGTACCTATCTATACTTTTCCCAAATCAGAAATTAGACATTCTAAAGGAATTAGCTTACACATTTATTATTAGTCATTATCACTCAAATTTAAAGAAAAATAAAATTAAAAAACCTCTCCCTGTTGAAAATAAGGAAAGAAATTCCCTACATCCCCCTTTTCTAAGAGCATTTGATTTAGGTTTAGAATTACAGTTGTAATTCTTTTTCTGTCTCTTTAAAATATTTATGAATCCTTTAAAAGCTAAATAAGCCTCTTTCTCAAGGACCTGGGAACTACCTCTTGAAATGTAATCAGGAAAGATGATGCTCCGATCTCCCAGTTATACACACTTAGCTCCTGTGATGACTTGCTCCAAAACTACTCCCTGTCACGAAGACATAAAAAGTTTATTTTTCTTTGGATAAATCCTATTAACTAGCACAGATGGTCACCCCAAATGCTAGATGCATTTAGGATGAACTATGTGGGATAAATGTTGTCTAGTCCTCTTTCTTACTTGCAGACTGGTCATTGTTTATCTTAAGAACATGTATGCCGGGCGCCTGGGTGGCTCAGTCGTTAAGCGTCTGCCTTCGGCTCAGGTCATGATCCCAGAGTCCTGGGATCGAGTCCCACATCAGGCTCCCTGCTCAGCGGGAGGCCTGCTTCTCCCTCTCCCACTCCTCCTGCTTGTGTTCCCTCTCTCGCTGTCTCTCTCTCTATCAAATAAATAAATAAAATCTTTAAAAAAAAAAAAAAAGAACATGTATGCCATGGGGTGTATCTACTTAGCTACAATAAAAGGATGAGATATCTTTCTGTCTTAACTCTTTATAAGACTGCCTGTGATATGCATCACATTCTGGTTTAATTTTCATTCAATAATATAACTGTTTTCTTTCTCTTACACCTTTGTGAAGAGATTTTCTAGTTTGGCAGGAAATTTTGTTTTTAATTATATTTCCTCAACATACTTTATTTTTTTTTTAAGATTTTATTTATTTATTTCACAGAGAGAGACACAGCGAGAGAGGGAACACAAGCAGCCGGGGGGGGGGGGGGAGGAAGCAGCAGGCTTCCTGCCAAGCAAGGAGCCCAATGCAGGTCTCGATCCCAGCACCCTGGGATCGTGACCTGAGCCAAAGGCAGACGCTTAACGACTGAGACACCCAGGTGCCCCATCCTCAACATACTTTAGCCTTAATTAATTGTAATAATAATTGTAATAGTAAATAGTGAACCAAATCATACAGCATATGATACTGCACACACGTATCGTGATGAGGGAGAACGAACAAATGTTGATTCAGATTAGGGAGTCCTATTTCAGAGAAAAGAAAATATTACAGTACATTTTAATGGGTAATCTGAGGGCAGGAAGAAGGTACTTTTAGTGTTTGATACAGAAATATGGAGAAGGAAGATGACCATGGACTAAATATACCAAAAAAAAATTATCACAAAAGACAAAAATACATTTTAATTTTATCTAAGTTGGTTTGATAGGAACTGATAAATATGAATGAGAGAACTTAATGATTCAAAATGAAATACTAGTATGATGTTGTTAAATGTATGTATATGCTAAAGGACAACAGAATATGCCACTCCAAAACATGCCTCTTTGTCATGTTGATCATTTTGAGCTATAGGCACTTGAGAAACAACAAACACTCTCTCTGAACTTCCTAACCCATCTAAAGAAGGATCCTTCAAAATGAACTTAACTGTCACAGATCCCCTCCCTGGGTGTTTTATCACCAGGGAGGACTGACTTTCATCACCAGAGAGGACACCTGAAGATGACACCACAGACTGTGTCACAAACCACCAGGCCTCCCAACTATTCTTTCTCTTTCTTTCTTTTTTTCTTTCTTTCCTTTTCTTTTCTTTCTTTTCCTTCCTTCCTTTCCTTCCTTCTCTCTCTCTCTCTCTTTCTTTCTTAGAGAGAGAGAGAGGAGGAGCAGAGGGAGAGGGAGAGAGAGAGAATCCCAAGCAGGCTCCACACTCAGTGTGGAGCCCAACACAGGCCTCAGTCTCATGACCCTGAGATCATGACCCTGAGATGGTGACCTGAGCCGAAAGCAAGAGTCCGATGCTCAGCCCACTGAGCCACCCAGGTGCCCTTCCCATCTCTTCTTCCAAGAATCCACTCATCTTTCCTAAAAAAACCACTTAATCTCCTCTGAGAAGCCTACATCCCCCCTGCATCTCCCCATTAAGATGGTATTTAATCCTGAATTTTAAAGCCAATTCTTTGGGTTACTTATCTTTTCCTGGGTGTCTCCATGTATACATGAAGTATACATGTTAATAAACTTCAGTTTGTTTTTCTTTTGTTAATCTGTCTTTTATTACATGAGGTGTCTCAGCCAATAACTCAGAAGGGTAGAGGGAAAATTAATTTTCCTCCCTTAAAGTACATACATAGTTATACATTACAGTTTTATATCTATAAAAAGCCTTATAAGCTCTGGGTACAAATCATGTTATATGAGTGTCTGAAAATGTTTTCAGTTTTATGCTAAGTTGCCCTGATCAGTAAGATAAAGAGGAAAAATTTACATGGTTGACTTTCTAAATCAAGATTATAAGGAACACAATACATTTATATGTTTCTGGTCATAACCATGAGGGGATGGACTAAAGTCACAATAGCAGTCCAACCAAGTTGAAAAATGTTCTAGACAAAAATTAAACTGTATAAGCACTGGATGTTCAGGTCATAGGGCCACTCCCACATACTAATGATATTATAATGAGATAAATAATAGGTCCATTAGAAAAGAGTAATTAGCAGCTCATCATCTTGTGGTCTAGCTAGCTCCACTCTGATTGAAGATCTGGACAGGAATTTGAGGAGGATTTGTGAGGTGGACCAAGGATGGGATCACAATGGATAGACCCAGTAGTAGTAAAATAAATTACACCAAGCCTCCATGCATGATGAGAACTTCTTGGGTGCAATATAAATGTATTATTTCTTTCACTTATTTGAACCTGCTCACTTCAAATTAGCCAAGCTGCTTTACGAATTCTTGTGGCTCCATTTTGCCTGTCAGCATTGTTACAAGAAAAGAAACCTGACCCGAGAAAACAGAAATTACTCTCCTGGTAGCCTGTGTGAATTGTCGGGACTGCAGCAAGCATGCAGCCTGTTGATTAGAGTGTTCTTTCAGATCTTTTATTCTGTCAAAGAGGGAGAAGGAATAAAATAGGAAGTCAATAAACTAGAACTACAGTGGGAAGAAGAGGAAGAGAAATCCAGCATGAATTTAGGAAAATTGGAGAATTATATTCCAGACCATCAGAATTCCTAAAGCCCTCTTTAGAAAATCGATAGTAATGTCTAGGCAACACTCTATTGAAAGGAATTCCTGAAGCATTTATAGAATCCTGCACCTTTCAATTGAGAACTCTGGTTTTAGGCCTTTGTACATTGGCACATGTATTGATTGCATCCCCTCAATTTTTAAGAGCAGGACTAAATTGTGAATCACAAAGAACCCTGTGGTTTACGCCATTGAGAAGTCACTATCTTTCCTATTACCTCAGAACTCAAAGTGAGACAGAGTAATAGTAAAAAGGAAAGAGAGGCTAGTGAGTTCTCTGCCCTGAGCTCTGTTCTTTATTTTATTTATTTATTTTTTTTTTTGGCGAGCTCTGTTCTTTAAACAGTGGTCATAATTGAAGTATTACCTATTTTCAAGATAGAATATTTGTTATGACTGTCATGTCTTTAAATAGATGCAGTGTGGAGATAAAACTTTAAACAGTTTGCTTTTGCATTTGAAGCTTCAATTTTGTTTAAAGGAGTCCACTGTATATGTTTTCATTCTGAGTAATGTGAATTTCTGCTTTAAAATAGTAATTAAATAAAGTCACAATTTTACATGTAAATAGGATTTTAATAAATCTGTCTGATAAATGAAGTCATTTATATAATAAATATTTTTATATCCACTTTCTGGTGTGTAAAACTTTGGGAAATCCTGATTGACTTGAAACTTGAACTTAATGAAACTGAAGGCTTTGTCTGTAAAGGTATAGAAATAATTACTTTGTAAATTTGGGCTGTGCCAGCTGGCCACAAATTCTTGTTATTGCAATTATTCAACTCTGCCCTTGTAGCATGAAAGACGTTATAGACAATATGTAACATAAATGAGTGTAGCTGTGTTCCAATAAAATTTTATTTACAAAAACAGGCAGCTGGTTAGTTGGACCTGTGGACAGTAAGTCTATATGAATCCTGCTAAAAGAATATGTGGAAAGTATATTATCTCATTACAAAATCTTTGAACTAGCTTAAAATTATAGAAAAAATAAAGTAGAAAATTTATATTACTCATAATCCTTTTATGAAAAGATAATGGTTATTTAAGTTAAAATAGTACCCAGATATTTTTGTGCTCATGTGTGCGAGGAAAAGATGGAATCATACTGAATAAACATTTTTTCACCCTATTTTTTACATTAAACATTATCTTCGTATGTCTATAAAACAGTTCTGAAAACCTCACGCTAGTTGCAGAAAATATTAAAATTTAATGGCTATAAAGAATTTTGTGTAATAATCTTCATTGTTGAAATTTTACTATATTTCCCAAGTGTCTGCCACACTGCAATTTTTACATGTTTTACAAAGAATTTAATCACTTTTTAAAACTTAGGTTATATTTTTGAAGTGGTAACACTATATCAAAGTATATGTTTGTTTGTTTTAATCTGGATAAGCAATGCCAAGTTTGTTTTTAAAAAGTATAGGACTTCCTAGTCCATCACATACACATCAATAGCAGTGCTGAAAGAACTTCTTCAACCTTTTTTTCTAAGTTAAATGAGAGAGGAGAGAAAGAGAGAGCACTCTAAAAAATTATTTCCAATTTCTAAAAGGAATTACACACACACACACACACACACATTTTTCTATTTACATCACACAGAGAATTTTTTTCTTCTAAGGATAAAGGGTTATAATAACTACAACTCTGCTCATTCATTTACAAAAAGCAGGGCAAGTTTCTGAAATTATCCAATCTCAGAGAAATACAAAATTGCAAGATTTACAGAGGGTATCAGAAATTCATAAATGATGTAAAATTTTGACAGGGATTTCAGCAGGCATCCCAGTAAGACCTGTTGCTCAAGGATTTTAGCAATACGTAAAGCTATATAAACTATTCACACTCTACAGTATGTAGCAAACTAGTGGACAATTCTATCCCAATGTGTAAGGAAAGTCCATAGCTACAGTTTTGGGGAGGCAAAACTTGGTTGGTAAATGTACTGCAGAGTCAGTAAAAATAGGAAATAATGGCAAATGAAATACTACATATGTGAGAATACATAATATACAAAAAGATATTATTTATTATAATAATCCTAATAAACCCAAGCTAGAAAAGTACCGTGATTCAGTAGTAGACTTTAGATAATATATTCATATCTTATTCTGAGAGACACAGAAATCTAATATTACTTCTTTAAAGGTGAATTTCCTGAACAGAAACCTCTGAACCTTGGACTTCAGGCTTGCCTTTAGAACTTCAGATATGTATACATAAAGAATTGCTTCAATTTCTTTTTTTTTTAATTTTTTTATGTTTAAATACTATAGGGTTAATTAATTTTTAAAATTTTTTATTGTTATGTTAATCACCATACATCATTAGTTTTAGATGTAGTGTTCCATGATTCATTGTTTTTTTTTTAATTTTTTTATTGTTATGTTAATCACCATACATTACATCATTAGTTTTAGATATAGTGTTCCATGATTCATTGTTTGTGCATAACACCCAGTGCTCCATGCAGAACGTGCCCTCCTCAATACCCATCACCAGGCTAACCCATCCCCCCACCCCCCTCCCCTCTAGAACCCTCAGTTTGTTTTTTAGAGTCCATCGTCTCTCATGGTTCGTCTCCCCCTCCGATTTCCCCCCCTTCATTCTTCCCCTCCTGCTATCTTCTTCTTTTTTTTCTTTTCTTAACATATATTGCATTATTTGTTTCAGAGGTACAGATCTGAGATTCAACAGTCTTGCACAATTCACAGCGCTTACCAGAGCACATACCCTCCCCAGTGTCTATCACCCAGTCACCCCATCCCTCCCACCCCACCCCCCACCCCAACAACCCTCAGTTTGTTTCCTGAGATTAAGAATTCCTCATATCAGTGAGGTCATATGATACATGTCTTTCTCTGTTTGACTTATTTCGCTCAGCATAATACCCTCCAGTTCCATCCACATCGTTGCAAATGGCAAGATCTCATTCCTTTTGATGGCTGCATAATATTCCATTGTATATATATACCACATCTTCTTTATCCATTCATCTGTCAATGGACATCTTGGCTCTTTCCACAGTTTGGCTATTGTGGACATTGCTGCTATAAACATCAGGGTGCACGTACCCCTTTGGATCCCTACATTTGTATCTTCAATTTCTTGCCCACACAGCTCTTCCAATTCTCAATATTTGAAAGAATTATTATTATTATTAAATATGATTATCCTTAAGACTACATGAAATATAATATTTTGTGTATCCTATTAAGGCAGAATATAATCTTTGCAACATTACATTTATTTTTTTAATTTTTAAGTTTGATAACTTTCAAGCAGAAAAATCTGAACATTTACTGTGCATATGCATGTGTCTGCCTAGATTCAATAATATTTGCTCTATTTATCTATCTAGGTAGCTAGACATACAGGGTTTTACTCTTGGTTTTCTTTTTCTGAGTGAGCAGAATAATTTGCAGAAAATATTAATATTTACCCCAAACTAATTCAGCTTTCATACATAAAAATCAGAACATTCTCCTATGTAATCATACTCTATTATTTCTTCCAAGAAGATTAACAATAATTTCCTAATATAAAATATCTAGCACATACCCAAATTTCAAATATGCTTTTATCTCACACGATACATTAAAAAAAGATTCAACATGGATCATAAACCTAAACATAAAAGCTGAAATTATAAAATTCAAGAAGAAAATCTTAATGCCCTCAGGGTAGGCAAAGATTTCTTACAAACACAGGAGTAAAAATTATAAATTTGGCTTCATCAAAATTAAAAAACCTTCAGGTCTCCAAAGAACACAATCAAGAAAATGAAAGGCATGGTACAGACTGAGAGAAAATATTTGCAAGATTTATATCTGCCAGAAGACATGCATCTAGATAGAATATATAAAGAATAATTAGGCTTCAATAATAAAGGCAAACAGCCAATTTTTGTAAAAGGGCAAAAGGTTTAGAAAATATCTTATGAAAGACAATATTAGAGGGGCACCTGGGTGGCGCAGTTGGTTAAGTGTCTGACTCATGGTTCAGGTTGTGGTTGCAAGGTTGTGAGATCGAGCCCCACCTCGGCTCCACATTCAGTGTGGAGTCTGTTTGAGATTCTCTCTCCCTCTCCCTCTGCCCCTCCCACTGGTGCTCTTGTTTTCTCTCTCTCTCTAAAATAAATAAATCTTAAAAAAAAAAAAAGGAAGAAAGAAGATATTCGAATGCTCTCTAATTATATGAAAAAATCTTCAACATCATATTAGTCAGGGAAATGTAAATTAAAATTGATGAGATACCACTATAAAAGTACTAAAATTTAAGGGGCACCTGGCTGGCTCGGTCAGCAGAGCATGTGACTCTTGATCTCAGGGCTGTGAGTTCGAGTTCCATGTTGGGCATGGAGGCCACTTTAAAAAAGCACTAAAATTTAAAAGACTACATAATTTGCAATATCCATATAGTGGAATATTATTCAGCAATAAGAAGAATGAACTATTGATACATTCAATACCATTAAAAAGTAAAAGAGGCTAAGAATGAATGAGAATATTTCTAGTATTTCACTTATTTGAAATTCTAGAAATCAAAAATCTTATCCTCAGTGAGAGAAAGTAATTCAATGGTTGCTTAAGGCCTGGATCTGGAAGCAGAGATTGACCTCAAGAGATAGGAGAGAACTTTTTAGAGTAACGCACATACTCTATATTTTGATTGTGGAGGACATTACAAGAATACATACATTTGCTGAGACCAACTGAACTATACAGTTAGGAAAATCATGTCTCAATAAAGTTTATTAAAAGTATAAGATCAGTGTAATAAGTAAAATATTTTACTTAACAGAGATTTATTTAAAAAATGCTGAGATTTACAGAGGATTTATAATGCTATCAAATTATGAGACGGATTTGGTTAACAGGGAAGTGAAGAGCAACAGGAGACATTTATTTTGATAGAGGAAAGCATTCAGCTTTAATTAGGGGGGACCAGGGCAACTTCAGTGAGAGAAAGGTGGGGGCAGTTGTCCCATACTGTTAGGGAGAAAAGGGAATGAAGTCCCCAAAGGATTGTAATAGATAATGCTTGCATCTCATCTGGTCATAAATCATGTAATTTATTCATAAACAATCTTTACTTTTTTCTTGTTCACTGTGTTTATTAATAAGACATGGTACTCATAATTCAAAATCATTAAAAGTAAGTTCAATTTCTCCTACTTCCATATTCCCCAGAGTAAGCTTTTAGTGCCCTGAAGCACATTAATGAATAGTTAGCACTTGATTGTGTATCTCGTAATAAATTTCAAAGAACAAGGTTAGTTTTCTTTCTTCTTTATCTATACAAAGCAATACCTACCTATTAATTTATCCGGGCATTAGCTAACATACTTGATATTGCTATATCTCTTTTTCCAAGTATGTATTCCAATGCTGTCACTTCACCTTAAAAGTAAGAATTAACTTGCTAACTAAGTATGATTCCTTCAAGATAATTGGGCTCAAATTAAAAAATTGGTGATAATGTATATTTGTTTAAATATCTCTTAGATTATTAAAGAATATAGATGGTGGCAGAGTTCCTCATGATTATAGAATGATACTGCTTGTTTACATATGTAACATGGAGGAGTAAGTTTGTGCTATTTGTTATTAGATCTAGATGAATTAGAAGACTGTACTCTTATTATCATTAACAATATTATTGCTCTGAATAATATTAATGTGTGTCATGTCATAAAATAGAAAAGACAGTTTCTAATGTATAGTGGCAACTATATTCAACTATTCTCTCTCTCTTTCTCTATCCATCTATCTCTGTTGTAGGTCTCATATTCCTATCTTGCCATTCATATTTTCTGTTTGTCCAATAAGAATCACAAACTTCATGTTGTGAATTTGTATATTTTGGACTTCATTAATTTTTTTATTTTTTTTTAAGATTTTATTTATTTATTTGAATAAATAAATATTCAAGAGACACAGCGAGAGAGGGAACACAAGCAGGGGGAGTGGGAAAGGGAGATGCAGACTCCCCGCTGAGCAGGGAGCCCGATGCGGGGCTCGATCCCAGGACCCTGGGATCATGACCTGAGCCAAAGGCAGATGCCCAATGACTAAGCCACCCAGGCGCCCCGGACTTCATTAATTTTTAAAACCAGCTTGTTATCTCTACCCTAATAATCTCTTAGGTTGTTCTTCCATTTGTCTTCAAATGTTTAAGAAGGTAACGAGGGGCCAGTCCGCATAATGGTGGCCATCTGCTCTGGAGGCTGTAGCCACCCAGCTCCTGGGTGTCCTGTGGCTCATCAGCGACTACAGGACCATGGGCAGCTGCTGCCACCACTACCTTGGTGGCAAGGAGATGCGTAAGTGTGAGAACCTCAAAGTGGGGGAGTATAATTGTAAAGATTCAAAAGGAAATGATGCTACACAAGAACCAGTTAACTGATGTACAAGATACACAGCTCATGTTCCTTCTTTTCCAACACCCAACATAATTTGTAAGGATTTTGGTGGAAATGGAGTTGGTTTTCTCAAGCCCAGGTCTTCCTGAAATGCAAATGGCTATTTGTATCAAGTGGCAGTTACACTGGCTTTTTTCCTTGGATGGCTGGGGGCAGACTGATCTTATCTTGAATACCCAGGCTTGCGTCTGTTGAAGTTTTGCACTGCAGAGTTTTGAGAGACTAAATGATTTCCATTTTATTTCAAAGCAGTATTTGGGTTTCCTTGATTTTAATAGAGCACTCTGAGTATGTGGATTTCCAGGTTTTCCATTTTACTTCTTCATATACCATTTAATGGATTCTATATAATTTTTTGTTGGTGGTGGTGGTTTTGTTTTGCTGTTTTAGTTAAAAGAATATTATTCTGAGACGTCATCCCAGGAGCATAACTCTTACTTACAAATGCTAATGACACCTACCTATGCTTTGAGAAGGCTATCTGTAGAGTGGAGGCTCAGGTTTCAGTATCAGAGTAGGAAGATCTGGGTATTTGAAGAAGAGGAGAGAAGATTACTTAAATAAACAGACTTAATAATATGAGTGTGATTATTTAAAAAGTGTTTACTATGTGCCAGGCACTGCATTAAGCACTTTTTATGCCTTACATCAGTTATGAAACTCAGAAAGGCCTAACAGTGGTGGAAAAAAAAGTAAGCGGTAATATATTTCAAACTCCAAATCATCAGGCCAGGAACTACATCCATTGTTTCCTCTGTGATTTCATTATATGTGGGACATAAAAACTAAAGTGCAAAATGAATAAAATCCTCCTTCATGTAACATGCCATCTAATAAAAGAGAAAAGACAATATATATATTTTTAATGCTATGGGAAGATTACTGGGGGTAATATAATGTAACATGCAGAAATACAGAAGACAATTGTCCTTCTCTAAGGATAATGGAAATATTCCCTGAGGGGGCAGTATGTGAACTAGGACTCTAGGGAATTATTATTTCCCTAGAAATATTATTTTCAGTATTATTTTCCCTTATGATACAGACATTCTGGTCAGAAGGTAAAGGAAATACAGGGCCATATGGAGTTCATGTCACTTTAGCATGAAAAGAATTTTCCACCCTTATACCTTAAATATGTTTTTATTAAATTTATTAGAGGCAGTAGCTTCACTAAGACTTTGGATTTCTTTAAAATCAGAGTGGGAGACGAACCATGAGAGACTATGGACTCTGAGAAACAAACTGAGGGTTCTAGAGGGTAGGGGGTGGGGGGATGGGTTAGCCTGGTGATGGGTATTTTCTTTTTTTAAAGATTTTATTTATTTATTTGAGAGAGAGAATGAGAGAGAAAGCATAAGAGGGGGGAGCGGGAGAGGGAGAAGCAGACTCCCCACTGAGCAGGGAGACCGATGCGGGACTCGATCCCAGGACTCCAGGATCATGACCTGAGCAGAAGGCAGTCACTTAACCAACTGAGCCACCCAGGCGCCCTCTGGTGATGGGTATTAAAGAGGGCACGTACTGAATGGAGCACTGGGTGTTACACGCAAACAATGAATCATGGAACACTACATCAAAAACTAATGATGTAATGTATGGTGGTTAATATAACATAATAAAATATAAAAAAAGATAATATATTTCTCAGCATATGACATATGAACCTCTACTGCAACCACTAGTTGTGTATTCCAGTTAGTGCCTTGAAAATCATTGATGTACAGCTTTTGATTTTTTTAGAATTTCCCCCTCATTTCGGCCCTAATTTCATCGGTTATAGAAATAATATATTTTTCAACTATTTGATTATATGTCATCTAAAAATTACCTTGACCAGTAAAAGGCATATTTATTGGGGCGCCTGGGTGGCCCAGTCAGTCAAGCATCCAACTCTTGATTTCGGCTCAGGTCATGATCTCAGGGTCGTGAGATCAAGCCCCAGGTCGGGCTCCACACTCAGCAGGGCGTCTGCTGGAGACTCTCCTCTCCCTCTCCCTCTGCCTCTCCTCCCACTCACACGTGCTCTCTCTCTCTCAAATAAATAAATTTTAAAAGGCATATTTAGGTGTGCCTGGGGGACTTAGTTGGTTAAAATTCTGCCTCTGGCTCAGGTCGTGATTCCAGGGTCCTGGGATCGGGCCCTGTGTGGAACTCCCTGCTCAGTGAGGAGTCTGTTTCTCCTTCTCTCTGACCCTCCCCCCTGCTCATGCTCTCAATCTCTCCCTCTCTCTCTCTCTCAAATGAATAATAAAGAATCTTAAAATAAAATTAAAAAGGTATATTTATTGCTAAGGACTGATAACCATGTGTCACAAGGAGATTCTCTATCTTTAATTACTCAGTTTGAATGAGGTAGGGCCTAGTATAAATATTTTCCCCTGTACTTCCCCTGTAGATACTCTTCCCACCATCTTAAAACATTCCCCCCCCCCAATTACTTTCAGTTGCTTAGGCCAATCTGTGTAGTTTTTCTTCAGTATTTTGATTTGTATTTTGGCCTTTTGTTTGATTCTTTATACCCCTGTCCCAAATGTATTTATTTTCTGTATATAATTCTTCTTTTTTTGTTCCTTGTCTATAATAACAAATGCACTTTTTAACGAGATAATGATAGAAGCAGGAAAGTGTAAGGTATATACTTTTAAGAAGATGGTTGGTTTGTTGCAATATAAAATGATACAGATTGGACATTTAATATTATTCATAAAGAGAGTCCTTGAATGGCTCACTTTAGAAAACAGAACTGCATTAAATTCTTTTATTCTTTTTAAATTATTATTATTTGAGAGAGAGAGAGCAAGCATGAGCGGGGAGAGGGGAAGAAGGAGAGGGAATCTCAAGCAAACTCCACGCTGAGGCTGAGCATGGAGCCAGATGTGGGACTCGATCTCACGACACTATATCATGATCTGAGCCAAAATCAAGAGCCGGATGTTAAACCAACAGAGCCACCCAGGTGCCCCAAGATTCTTTTAATCTTTTTATACAATAACCTCTTATTTCTTTTGGGAAGTGCCACTGTGCACCCACCCATGGTTCTTTATCACTAGGCTAATATGTCCATACAAGCACTGCAAACTCTTTCCCAAGTTATAAAATGAATTTGGATCAGACTGGAATCATTGTCTCTTTAAAAAAGATACATAAAGTACACATCCTGTCCTTTAATTTCAGCAATATCTGCACATTACAACAGCTTTATAAAGTTCAGTCTGCAGAAGGTTAACAGCATCTTTCTTTTTTTTTTTTTTTTAAAGATTTTTTTATTTATTTATTTGAGAGAGAGAGAATGAGAGACAGAGAGCATGAGAGGCAGGAGGGTCAGAGGGAGAAGCAGACTCCCTGCTGAGCAGGGAGCCCGATGCGGGACTCGATCCCGGGACTCCAGGATCATGACCTGAGCCGAAGGCAGTCGCTTAACCAACTGAGCCACCCAGGCGCCTACAGCATCTTTCTTTCTGTATTTAAAATGCTCACATTTTATTTACCTTATAATTAATCAATATAAGCACAAATGGCAGGAATACATTGAACACCCACTGCTTGAAGGCTTTTTATAAAAACCTTAAAATCCAATTGACATTTTATGCTATTTTCTCTTCTTATTTATACCTCATAATAACCATTTGCTTTTCAGAATTTTATTTTTAGAATTTTGCTTACATTACTGGGTAGATCTAGTATGTATCATCTCTCACTTCCCAAA
Source organism: Halichoerus grypus (assembly GCF_964656455.1). NCBI lineage: Eukaryota > Metazoa > Chordata > Mammalia > Carnivora > Phocidae > Halichoerus > Halichoerus grypus. The sequence goes on from NC_135718.1 coordinate 84,565,270, forward strand.
TGGCCAGCCATGATAGGAAAAAAACATTCTTTCAATAGTAGCATATCGGAATGACTTTGGGATGTAATTTAATGTCACATTGCTTAAGTTTATTTCCCCATCCTTTAGTCCCCCTCCTCCTCAGAGTGCCAGGAATTGAAAGCAGAATTTCCCACATTCAGTCATTGTGTAATCAACCACATGACCACATACATGTGTCATACGAGCATGGTATCCAGCAATACCACTCTTAGCTATGATATGTATGTGATGTATGTATCTTACATTTGGCTTCTTGATAAAAATTGTGAAAGTCAGCATATATGATGTGCATAAAAAAACATAAAGTGTCTAGTTTTAGAATCTTCATGATACGTATTTGGTTTTGGCCATTAATTGTAGGTGACTTCACCTGATTTTATAATTATTGTACCTGACTTATAAGTGAGAAAAAAGCTATATTGCAAAGGAATTTGAAACATCTAAATTATTACATATTTTATTTTGAATGTATTAATTAAAATAAAAATTCTTATCTCTTCAATCTTCAATAATGAATGTAAATGGCTATTATTTTATCTTTCATTAATATGTACAATACATATATTTTCTGAATGATGTTTCATACTAGGTTCCTTTTTCATATTTTATATACTATATGCTACACTGTTTTGAAATATACTCCAATATAATTTTATTGCATTATAAATATCAGATGTCATTTCTGGCACTTGATAACATATACTTATCCAATCCTTATTCAGTAATTTTTTTCACTATATCAATTCTTATATTTACATATTAAGCTGAGGAAGTCAATTAGCCATTTTTCAAATTACGTGAAAACTAAATGCAGATAATTCCCTTAGATTCTGAGGAATTCTGAGGAATTAAAACCAAAGCACATGTCATCAAAATATAAGCAGAGGAACTTAATAAGCCTATAGTGAAAATGCCTACCTGTAACTGTGTAGTTGTTATATGTCCACTAGCTAGCAAGTTAATATACTTGGAACAGAGCAAAAAATCTTGGTAGTTATTAAACTAAGTAATTGACTTTTGTCGAGCCTAGCAGTTCCTATTCCTAGACAAGTACTATGACACCTACAAGACAAATGCAAATGAAAAATTTTCAGAGAAAATTTTTGAAACCACACCTCAAGATACTACTTACACTTAATTTACATTTTTTTTTAAAGATTTTTATTTTTTATTTTTTGACAGAGAGAGAGACAGTGAGAGAGGGAACACAAGCAGAGGGAGTGGGAGAAGGAGAAGCAGGCTTCCCGCTGAGCAGGGAGCCCCATGCGGGGCTCGATCCCAGGACCCTGGATCATGACCTGAGCCGAAGGTAGACGCTTAACGATTGAGCCACCCAGGCGCCCCTTAATTTACATTTTTTAAGAGAACTGAATATCTGACTTTCCAGACTGCCATTCATGTGAGAAAAAGGAGCGTGCTCCTAAAGGCAGTACAAATGTGGCCTGTGAGAAGTGACTTCTGGGAGTAAGGCAGGAGACAAATTTTATATGAAGTTGACACAAAGATCTTAAAACTCTCTGAAACTTACCAGTGTGAAGAAGTAAAATCTACTTTGTGTTCTAAGGTATTACAAGCACTATGGAGTGTTACAAAATGAGTAAGTACGTACACATTGTTGTGGGCTGAATTGTGTCTCCCTCCAAATTTGTATGTTGAGGCTCTAAACCCCAGTAACTCCAAGTATAACTGTATTTGCATAAAGGACCTTTAAAGGAGGGACCTGGGACATTTCTTTAGGTATAAATGGTCATTCTCTTTACTGGTTACCATTTAGTTAAATACTAAGAATGAAACAGATGAGGACTTTTAAATGGCATTCTATGTGAAATCTGAGATATTAGAAAGAGGTTTGATTGGAATTTAGACAGTTATAATAGAAAATTCCCTGACAGTCCTCTAAGAAGTAGGCATGATATTATGATTTACGGGGAGTATGAATTAGTGAACTGTTGGTCTCTCAGTGACCACATTCGGGTTCTCTCGATTCCCCTGCACACCCGCCATGAACGAGAAATGAACTCTGGTCCTCTAACAGTGCAAGACATAAAAGCTTTAACCTTTTCTTACGTTTAACAAAGCCATATGCTTGCCAAGGAAGTAGACTTGACAGGATCACCCGACTGCGTGTTCTGGAAGAACTGTAATCTGTCCCTCTAACTGGCAAACATCCGTTGGCAATCCGCACAGGCAGATACCTGAGTCAGCAAGACAAGCTCCCGTTCCTTAGGTGCAAAGACTGTGGTGAAAGTTGTGGAGTGGGAAGCATGATCTGCTACTGACTATTTGCTCCTTTCCTTCAGGAATTTTGTGTTTCCAGGTTTCAGATACAGCAATAACAATCAGATTATAAATGAAATCTGATTTTGTTGTATGTTGCCACATAACAAACTACCCTTAACATTTCATGCCTTAAAACAACTATTTTAATTTGCTCAAAATTTGGTGTGTTAGGAATTTGGAAAGGGCTTGACTGGGTGGTTTTCTGATCCTTGCCGCAGCAGGTAGAAAGACAGGGGTAGGGGATCCTCTCCACTTACAAATCTGGTGTCTCAGGGCTCTTAGCTGTCTGTCTGTCTGTCTGTCCCTTCACATTGCATCTCATCCTCCCGGGCCTTTCCAGGTGGACCAAGTTTCTCCCGGAAGGACAGTCTTGGGGTAGTCATTCTTACATCATAGTTTAGGGCCTCAGAAGTAAAAACCAAGACTAGAAGGAAAAGCTGCCATCTCTTAAGGCCTATGCCCAGAAACTGCCACAGAGTCACTTCTTCCATAATTTATTGTGAAATTGATCACAAATTCTTCCTAGAGAGAGATCTCTCTCAAAGAAAGGGGTGTCAGAGAATTTGTGGCCATCTTAATTTGCCTTAACTGCTGAGTCTTCCTAATACACTGGTAAATAGTAAACTGGTAGTTTAGAAACTCAGTTCTAAGCGTGTTAGAAGATGCACTGACTTTCCAGGAAAGTAAAGTTAATAGCTTTTAATCTCTAAAAACAACTGATGTGAAAAGCATTACTCTATTTTATCAAAGGAAGCTTTGCAAGGAGAAGTCATATTTTTCCTATTTTCCCATTGTTTTAAGCAAGGATCAGCAAACATTTATTCTGTAAAGTGCTAAATAATCAGTCTTTAAGGTTTTGCTGGTCATAGTCTCTATCACCACTACTCAGATGTGCTGTTGAAACATGAAAGCAGCTATAGACAATAGGTAAATGAATGGCCAAGGCTTTGGTTCAAAATGTTTTACTTAGAAAAAACAGAGGGCCCTCAAAATATTTATTTAGAAAAACATTTGTCTTAAAGGTTGAAATTTGCTGACTTCTGGTATACAGTACTTAACACTATATAGGGAAATAGTTTTCATACATGCATTAGCATATGAGGCAAAGACAAATATTTGTCAGTTTGTTGAATGACATCACTGACCTGCTAGAAAACTCTTATGCTCAGGTGATTTTACATATAAGTGACTGATTTTAGTTACAATTGGGTAATTTCTACTTAAGTAAAATAAGTTTAAAAATAATTACAACTTTTAAAAATGTGGCCTTTTTTATACTACATTCTGAAGAATTAAACTTTATGATCTAATTAAGTTATAAAAACCAAAATAACTATAATTACACTAGCAATTACAACTACATAAGCTTAAATGTGATTATGATGGAATTGTTTTAGTGAGAATCTGTAGTATTTATGAGTAAAAAATCAATTTTCCATATGGGAATTAAATGGCAAGCTAATTAACTATAACTGAAGTAGGTCATTCTTTTAAAACTGGAGACATTTGTCTCTCAAAACCTCTACTACATATCACACACACACAAACACAAAACTCTCGAGAATACAAAGTAAAACTAGAGTCTGAATTGTCCTAATACTCTGTTTTTAATACCTGCAAAATGAAAATCATTGACTCAAAATGACTTCTAAACTCCATTCTTATTCTTGGCCTATAGAGCTAATTCTTGAGGTTTGGGATATTCTAATTCTCACATTGTATTTCTACTGCCTTTCTCATTCATCCCACCAATCAAACATTCATTCAATAAAACCACGAGTGCTTGCTCTGTCCCACTATGCTAAAAGCTCATGGTGTAACTTTGAACAATACGGTAAGGACCCTACCCTCATGGGAAATATTTTCATAGGGAAAGAAACAGTCAGACTTGCTCAGAAGGGAAGCTGAGGTGGGTTCCTGTTTGAAGGAAGCTCGGCTCTGTCATCAGGCTCTTGCCACTTACACTTGCTGTCATGATATCACTTGCTCAGCCTATACATGACCAGAGGTGACTCTTCCCATGATGCCTCCATCATGGATTATCTCGGATATGCTTTCTCTTTGCAATCATCTCAAACTGCTGTTCCATGTGTTCCAGGGACCTCTACTGCCTTTGCCTCTCTGTCTCCACACTTTTCTTAACCATAGTACTGGAGTTTGTCCTATTGTTTCTGTTGTAACCAAGTGTGCTTTAATCAAATCTAAGGCCAAACTGAAAATTATAGACGATGCCCTTGTCATAGCTCTCCCAAGTAGCTAAACTGTGGGATGGATTGTCAGAGTATGGTTCTTCCTGATAAAATACTTAAACCTCATCCTTCCCAGGCAAAGTGAAAATGTGATGTGAAATTAACTGACTAGTACATCTATAAGCTATCAATACTAAGATTATTTTTGACTTGAAGTGCATAGTCATTATCTCCATGGATCAGTGGAAAGCTGAACTCTTCATTCCACTTCAACAGAAAATCAATATGTAATAAATGGCTAAAGTGCACCAGAACCAAGGTCAGTAACACAATTTTAAACTAGTTTGATATCATCAGTCTTATTGTGACTTCAGTTGTTACAAATTGGAAATTTTTTTCTTGTAATCTCCACTCTGATGATTATAATATAATCAGATTGATTTGGGAATGTTATTTAATTTCTTAAATCACACTTTCTTAATCTTTAAAAATAACAGGAATAAATTCCACTTCCAGCCAAGATGGAATAACAAATCCAGATTTACTCTTTCTTCTGAAAGAACTAAAAAAAAATGAACAAAACATATGAAACAGTTATTTGCAAGGTTCTAGACATCAGACAGTGAAGGACAGTGATCCCTAAGGAAACAAACCAGCAAATACCTAGGATTGCCTCAGCCTAAGATAGCTTTCCAGGGCATAGTCCAAAGAGGTGGAACCCAAGTGGAGCTTCGCATACTCCCTGAGTATGAGGAGACTGGGGATAGCACAGTATCAGAGACAATCGAGGTGTACAGAGAGAGAGATCCAGATCTGCAGAGTCTCCTCTAAGTATTAAGCCAAGTACTGATTACTGCATGCACATGAGAAACCTACCCCATGCTAGAGAAAAGTTCACCAAAAATGATTACTGGTAATAGTGCCTGACATTCCCTCTTGGTTGTGAATAGTGCCTGTCCTCTCCAGGCACAATGGAAAAACTTGTAATTCATAGTGCATTGCACAGAATACACAGAAGAATCTTGCCTCCATGATGGAAGAAAATTAGACTAAGATTGAGCACTGTTCTCATCAAGCATAACAAATCTTAAAAGTAAGACCCAAAGATTCAAATTGTTTCCAACTAATTTAACTAGGTCCCAGAAGATAAAGAATGTATATGAGAATGCAAATAAATCCAACACAGGGCAAAATAAAATTCACAATCACCAGGCATGAAAAGAAATAGGAAAAATTGACCTAAAACTGAAAGATAAGTCAATAAAAAATATATCAACCCATAAAGAAGTCAGAAAAAGGGGAGAAAGAGAAAAAAGTACAGATGGGATATATAGCAAATAAGAGCAAGATGATGATGGATTTAAACCAACCATATTAATAACCCATTAAATGTAGGAAGGTTAACACTCCAAATAGAAGTCATAGATGGTCAGATTAGATTTTTTTAAAAAGCACGTGCTGCCTCTCACACACACAAACACACATACACACAAACAAAACAAAAAACCCCACAATCTATGTGTGTAGAGACCAAGGAATTGAAAGTAAAAGGGTAGGAAAACTATAACCTATTATTTCCCTAGAACTATTATTTTAATTATCAAAAACAGTAACAATAAATCATTTTAAATTTTGTTCTGATTGAATAATTTCACTGTTTGCATTTACTAGTGAAAATAAATTCTATATTTTAGAATAATAATACAATTTCATTAACATACAACATCAAACCAAAAGAGTAATGAAATTATTTGTTTTTTTCATTATGAAAAGATTTTTTTCTTATCTAAATTACCAGCTAGATGATTCAAATTCCTGACTCCATTAAAAATACAAAATGCAAATTTGTTTTAGAAAGAAAAAGGAGATTGCACTGAAAGTCTGACCTCTTAATTCTCTCTTTCTAGGAAGAAGATTGTGCCACTCCTAGCAGCTAAAGGAAACACTTGGACTATCGATGAGCCTTAACAGAGGTAGAAAACAGCTAACAAATGCTGGAACAGTCTGATAATAATGATGATTTAACAACTAAGATCCTTACATTTCAGTTCTGATTTCTATTCCTCTGATAAAATTACTTAGGTAAGTATTACAGCAATGACTAGAGTTAGTAACCTGGGAAAGCATTTGCCACTGACTAGAAAATACAGGACATGAAATTCAAGGACTTGTGAAATTTAGAACTCTGTTCCTCATTGAGAATTCTAAAAACAGTAATCATTATTGGGAAGAGAATGAATAGTTTTAACAATAAAAGCTTACACAAATACACAATAAATGTGTTATCAAGATAATTTGATTTAAGTTCAGACTTTTAATCATAATTGTGACTGTTGGGTTCTTACTCATGGAACATATATGTGTTATGATATTTGTACTTCAATGAACTAAAAATACCTATATGTTATTAATTTCAAGTTTCTAATCACTAAATTTTTATCCAAATGAGAGATGGCATTTATAAATAAATCTACTAAAAATTTTCCTGTGAATGGCTTAGTATTTATTCCTTATGAAAAGTTTTCATGTATTATCTCAAACAAAACATGTATCTAAATGCATGCATCTTTCTTTGAATACATTCTTTTATTTAATAAAAACTGCTACCATTTGTATATTACAAGATTTATATATCTTACTCAAATATCTTTACAATCACACCTTTTGTATAAGAGGACATAGATTTAAATACAAAATCTGCCTCCACCACATTGCTTATAAGGGGGAGAGCTCATTCCTTCCTAATGTTCAAGTTTACAATCCTTCATTTCACCATGTCACTTCCCCGTATAGAAGAGCTCAAACATAATCCCATGAAATTATATGGACAGATGTTTCTCTCAGAATTAAAAGTATCTTACCTAAAAATTAAAGCATATGCTATATACAATCCCCTCAGAAAGATTTATAATACACATTAATCTATAATATTTTTCAGATATTGACTTTTCAACTCCTTCCTGTTCCATTTAAGTGTATCCTAAGTGTATCCAAATTTATTTGAATGTAGCATTCTTATGATTTTTTTATTGTTATATTTTTACTATCTTAGCACTTATTAACTTCACAAAGAAGTAGCACCGTCTGACTTGCTCCCATGTATAGGAAAGGATGACCTACATTAAAGACATTCAGCATCAGTTTTACACTATAACTTTTTGAGGAGCCATTCAAGGCAATGCTTTGCTTTCCAATATGAATGTCTACAACTTCAGGATGTTCAAAAAGATAACTATAGAGAATGTAAAATTCCTTCTAAAAATGCATCTTGTTGAGAGAAGAACCCAGTTTTCATAAATTGCCCAAGTCTCATCTTTTTTCCTTTTTTCCAGCACCTCTGGGGTAAGTACAGAATAAATGGGCATGCCCATAAACATGACCATACAACTGCCCTTTACTCATTCACTGAATCCCAGAGACAACCACCATGTTAAACTGATCGGTCACCCAAATAAGATTTTTTTCTTTCCCCTTCTTTTAAGTCTAAAAAAAGTGAAAAGTCTCATTTATTACAGATAGTACCAAAGTAAGAAAGGAAAAAGACCTATGAGGTATTGACTCATATAGCAGCAAAAACACAGGGAAATTTATTTCAATAGAATGAGACTTCAGAGATTTTGTGAAAAAGTCTAAAAAGCAGGCATTGGAGAAAACGTGAAGTTGCAAAGTTTCTCATTCACCTGGTATCACATTAAGTAAAATCTAGTTTATTCCATCCAAATACTCCTCATGATATCACCAGTAACCTAGAGACCACCACAGAGTTCCTAGACTCCCAGTTCTTGTCGTTTTGTTTTGTTCTCATTGCAACACGTTTCACTTCCCAAGGGTCTCCTTCCTTTTCTGAGAAATGCTGTACCACCAACATTCTTTTATCCTCCTTTAGGAAATCTTAACTGGGGAAAAAGAAGACCTGACAGTGGGTTTGGGAATCACGGCTGTCTTCAAACACCCAATTACTGGCTGGGTGCTTCCAGGCACAGAAATAGACTAATGAGACAAAGTTAGAACGAAGCATTCTGACTCCAGGTAAGAAGGAACCCTGATTCTTGCATTATTTCTCTTTAAGCACTTTGCTAGATGCATTACCCATGTTCCATCATTTAATGTTGCAACCACTTCATTATGTACATATTATTACACTTTAATCATTGCTGCAATATTTACCTAAGGAATAAATTAAAAAGTTGTACCTCAAACATGTCCATGCCCAAGTTGATGTAACAAGTGTTGAGGCTGGGACACAAATATGACTGTCTGATACCAAAGTTCACCATTTATTTCACTGCACCCAGGTACTTCCCTCTGCACTGCATTCTACTGTGTGAAATATCAATCAGCTGATGCTGTTGTTTCTCTCAAGTCTACAGGAAATAACCAAAGCCCTTTGTATTGATTCATTAGATAATATAATCCCTTCTCCAAATAACTGTTGTTTTAATAGTCTCCAAAGGATACATATTTTCATAATAATGCTTATTAGGATTTGGAAGGAAGAAAGATCTTCTAAAAAATTTTTTCCTTTATATTTAGGCATTATGTCCCTTGGTAGAGATGAATTAAGAGACTATCTGAAGCCACTTTTTACTTCCATAGTCGATAGTTTACCTCTTCTGCTTAAACATTACACAACAATTTTACAAAAAGCTTCAGTCAGGAGAATTATCCAGTCCCATTAGCTGCACATTATGAACTGCTTTTAGCTTTTAACCCATTCCTTCTCACCAAAAAAATACTTTTCCTTTTCATAGTTTTTAGGTTACAATGGGTGGAGTCCATGTCTTTGCTCAGTCCAATTCAAGATGTGGCAACCTAATCCTAAGAACTGCTCTAATGGCCCTTCAATGGCATTCAAAAATTTTATAGCAACATTAGTTCAAGTTAAACCACAAAAACTCCATATTCAAACAACTGTTCTTCCATGGTGCTGTGATTTTTCCATGCATTAACTGTCAAAATAAGATAATTTTGCATTTAATATTTTTGATAAATAATCTTAATATTTATATAAACATAAATTTGTATAGACATTAAAAATATCAGACTAGTTATGTAGAAATTATAATTATGCTTAAAGTACTTTGATTAAATATAAAGAAACCACTTTGTACTACCTTATCAATCTTAAGGTTGTTGATTAAAGAGAGCAAATGGAATTGATTGGCTCTTTGTAAAAGAACAGCTTGCTTAGTCTAAGCACTTAAGTTTGCTATACACTATCTTCAACTCTAAACTCCATGGACAGTTCAGGGTGATAGGCTGACAATGCACTTGATTTCAAAAGTCCATCTATAAATCCTCTATTACAATTTCAATTAAAATATCATGAATGTCACCATCTAAACATATTGACTAAGCCATCAGGCAATCTGTATGGTTTTAATCATAGTCTTAGGGAAAAAAAAATTAAATGACAAGTGAACTGACCTAATAATTGTAACCACAGAATCAGGATATATATGTGTATATAAATTGCCCTTAGAATTCAAATTTTCTTATGTTAACTATAGTGGAATTAAAATTAAAAAGATTATGGTGAATAAAGAAGTCAGTCACAAAATGCTAAAAAAAAAAAAGAATTCAAATTTTCTTGAAGATCAAAACCGTGTCAAATAATATTCTTATAATAACTGTCATTTGAGTATGTCTGTTTTTGTAATAATTATTATGTTGAGTATTTGAGTATTATTTTGAGTATTGTTGCTTGAGTATTTGCTTTATTCAAGGTGCATATCAAGGTACCAGGGAACTTCTAGATAAAGTATATTGTGTATGCCACATTAATTAAACTATGAATTCCAGATTCACCATCTGATAGGAAAAGGTAGCGTACCTCATCTTATCTATGTGAATACATAATACCCATATAATAAGTTTCAAATCTAGGAAATTATCTTGCATAAATGCAAATGGATAAATTACTTTAATCTTTCAAAGATCAAGTAGGCTAGAGGAAAAAAAAAGTCAAGTACACTAAAAATAATCCCAATATTAAGGAGGGCATGTGATGCGATGAGCACTGAGTGTCATATGCAACTGATGAATTGCTGAACTCTACATCTGAAACTAATGATGTTCTATATGTTGGCTAATTGCATTTAAATTAAAAAATATAACCCAATAGTTTAAAGGAAGTTGATAATTTTGTAAGCAGCAGATAAAAACTTTTTTTCACCCACAATATTCATGGGGATTATCAAGAATCTTAAGTTATAGGTAGAAAAAGGAAGATGGTGGCAGAGTAGGAGGACCCTAGGCTCACCTCACTGCATGAATACAAATAGATAACTAGCAAATCATGCTAAGTACCCCAGGAATTAACCTGAAGACTGACAGAACAAACTCTGCAACTAAAGGGAGAGAAGGGGCCACACTGAAGAAGGTAGAAAGTGCAGAGACACAATTTAGGAAAGAAATGGACAGCCACTGTGGCGGGGAGGGAAAATTTGAACAGACTGATAACCCAGACTGATAACCAGCAAAGAAATTGAATCAGTAATCATAAAATTCCCAACAAATAAAAGTCAAGGACCAGATGGGTTCACAGGCAAATTCTACCAAACATTTAAAGAAGAGTTAATTATTCCAAAAAATAGAAAACAAAGGAACACTTGCAAATTCATACCATGAGGACAGCATTATCCTGATACCAAAACCAAATAAAGACTCCACTAAAAGAGAGAACTGCAGGCCAAATATCCTTGATGAACATAGATGTACAAATCCTCAACAAAATAACAGTGATCCCAATCCAACAATGCATTAAAAAATCATATACCATGATCAAATGGAATACATTCCCAAGTTGCAAGGGTGCTTCAATATTCCAAATCTATCAATGAAATATATCACATCAATAAGAGAAAGGATAAGAACCATATAATCATTTCAATAGGATGAAGAAAAAGTATTTGACAAAGTACAACATCCATTCATGATAAAAACCCTCAACACAGTAAGTTTAGAGGGAACATACCTCAACATAATATAGGCCATATATGAAAAACCCCCAGCTAATATCATCCTCAATGAGGAAAAACTGAGAGCTTTTCCTCTATGGTCAGGAACAAGACAGGGATGTCCACTCTCACCACTTTTATTCAACATAGACCTGGAAGTCCTAGCCATAGCAATCAGACCACAAAAAGAGATAAAAGGCATCCAAATCAGCAAGGAAGAAATCAAAGGGGAACCCTCTTACACTGTTGGTGGGAATGCAAGTTGGTACAGCCACTTTGGAGAACAGTGTGGAGGTTCCTCAAAAAATTAAAAATAGAGCTACCCTATGACCCAGCAATTGCACTCCTGGGTATTTACCCCAAAGACACAGATGTAGTGAAAAGAAGGGCCGTATGCACCCCAATGTTCATAGCAACAATGTCCATAATAGCCAAACTGTGGAAGGAGCCGAGATGCCCTTCAACAGATGAATGGATAAAGAAGATGTGGTCCATATATACAATGGAATATTACTCAGCCATCAGAAAGAATGAATACCCACCATTTGCATCAACATGGATGGAATTGGAGGAGATCATGCTAAGTGAAATAAATCAAGCAGAGAAAGACAATTATCATATGGTGTCACTCATATGTGGAACATAAGCAATAGCACGGAGGACCATAGGGAAGGGAGGGAAAACTGAAGGGGAAGAAATCAGAGAGGGAGATGAACCATGAGAGACTATGCATTCCAGGAAACCAACCGAGGGTTTCAGAGGGGAGGGTGGTGGGAGGGTGGGGGAATGGGGTAACCGGGTGATGGGTATTAAGGAGGGCACGTGTTGTGATGAGCACTGTTATGTGTAACTAGTGAATCACTGAACACTACATCGAAAACTAATGATGTACTATACAGTGGCTAACTGAACATAATAAAAAATACAATTAAAAAAATTTGTTTTAAGAAAACATTTAAAATTCTCATTTATCATAAGAAAAAACAATTTACCAATATTCAACTTGCTAATTTTATTTTAAAATAGTTAAGCCTATCTTGAATTATTAATAAAGCAAAAATAAATGAAATAATTGTACATTCATTTATTCTCTCTAATATAATATAGGCAACTTGGAAGATGAAATTATCTGTCTTCACTTGGTGGTGCCAAAACCCCTAGCACTTTACCTCGTACAAAGAAGATAATTGATAAATGTTTCCTGTTTGAACACTATCCTGAAATCGCTACTCACCACAATGTTGGCATTCAATAAATAACTTAACTCAGAAATGAAACTAAATCTATCTCACACCCTTTTCCCCTTTTTGATAAGTTTCTCAAAGTACTTCAAAAATTTCCAGACTTAGGGTCAGTTGATATAAAGAATAATACTCATGGGGTGCCTGGGTGGCTCAGTCAGTTAAGCAGCCGACTCTTGATTTTGGCTCAGGTCATGATCTCAGGGTCCTGAGATCCAACCCTGTGTCTGGGCTCCACGCTCAGCAGGGTATCTGTTTGTCTCTCTCTCTCTTCCTCTGCCTCTCCCCCAACTCCCATGCACTCTCTCTCTATTTAAAATAAATAAATAAATCTTTAAAAAATTAAAAAGAATAATACTCACTGCTAGTATATAGAAAAATATTGCTTTTCTAAAATGTCTTCTTGTTTCATATTTTGGATAAATGACATTCAATGAATTTGAGATGTGTGCTATTATGCTATAAAACTATTCCATGATTTTTCTGTTGAAAGTAGTAGTTTAGATTTTGTTTGAAAAGCAGTTCCTATGTCCTAAGATTCTGTTATCCCTGTAGGCAATCATTGTACTTAATTCCACTTAAGTGTAATTGTTAGTGCTGTTAGCAGACTGTAAAGATGAAAAGTTGTTGCTTTGAAGCTATACAAGAAAATTCGGTAGTTCTGTTTTATGATTCACAGAGTATTGTGTTTTCAAACCTCCTGCATAATTGACTATATTGTACATGGCATGATACATAAAGAAAACCAACAGAATCAACAAATGAAAAAGTCAAATTTGATTAACATATGCATCTAGATGAAATCTACTCCCAATATTTCAGAATAGTTTTATGCTAGGAGATATTGCCCTCGTTCTTGGCTTAAGCATTATGTTATCATCTTGCTTCATTAACATAATTGCAATTATCAACCAATCAAATACAAAATTAGGTCAACAAATCACCGAGTAGCTTTTATGCAAAGAGCTATACCAGGGAAGCAGGTAGGGCAGACTTTTAGATACGTCAGAAAGAGAGCTCTGCATTGCAGTAGTTTTCAATTCTTTCCCAGTGAATAACCACAGCTGCCCCCAAATGAGAACAAAGCAAATTTGTATCTTTATGTTGGGTCATTGGTCATCTATTCACTCCTCTTTTTGGTTATAGCATGGAAAATTGAGAGTTCACTTCAGTTTTAGGGGATATAATTCATTTATCAAAAGAAAGAGAGGAAGAAAAAAAGAGAGAAAGAGAGAACTAGTGGGTTAACAAGTATAGAGTAGGCTCTCAATGCATTGGACACCCCATAGGACCTAATACAACATGTTATTCACTGAAGAAGGAAACATAAATTAAATATATAACATTGTCCTTGAGGACAATTTTGAGCAATCTTCAAGGTAAGATCTGTCCTTGAATGCATCTTGTCTAACACTGCCATTGAATGGATGAGAAAACATAGCTCTTGGTGGCAGTAATGAGTAGGGAAAAATGGTGGAAGAGTTAATTGCCAGGGAGCAGAATATTAGACTATCAGCCTCAAGCCTGGATCTGGACGTCCTAACTCCTTAGTACAGACTCATCTAACTGTCTATACATCCCACTGCCTCTAAGACCTGAAATCACAGGAAAGCATCATCAATGATGGAAGACCCACAGGCTCCAGATGTCCCAGTATGTAGTCCACTGAGAAAGAAAACAAAACACATACACAGCCCATTCCTTACTTTACTTAGCAAATTAGAACTGAAATCTTCCCAAAGGAAATAGTTGAAGAAATACACAAAGCATATCTAGTACGAGACAGCTATATACTATTATTCAGAGGGGAACAGAGCTTGGTGGATTGGGACATTAGGGAAGGGGGCACAATTCCTTTCCAAACTAAATTCCAAAACAGAGTCATCCAACTGTCAGAATGATGCTAATGAGAAATTCCAGTTTAAACTTGGTAAAAATGAACCTTCTTAAAGTGAGAGTCCTCCCATGTTTGGGACGTAATAGCATCTGATATGAACAGTGACAGTAGCTTTCTAAATTCATTCCCATCATCTCCTTCCTAGAGTCAGTCACCTGTCAAGGCAAGTTTTACATTTAACCATGGGATATACCATATGCAGATACCAGAGGTAGCATTCACAGACATCCATCAACATACATCTAAAAAGGAGAAGAAACCATTCTCCTTTTGCTGTAAAATTGCTACATATCATTTATTTTGTTTAGTTTTAGTCTTATTAGAAATTTAAGGCAACATTTTATATTTAGTTTGTAGGGTATCTCCCTGCCTCCACCTTTTGGTAAATCTTATATCCCATAACCTTTGTCAGCACTAGAACAGACTGTGAAATATAAAAAACAACAACAAAATCAAAGCAGTATGAGATTAGAGAAAGGCAAATACCACATAATTTCACTTATATGTGCAATCTAAAAAACAAATCAAAAGAAACACCATAAATACAGAGTACAAACTGGTGGTTGCCAGAGGGGAGAAGTGTTGGGGGGGTGGGGATTAAGAGGTACAAATTCCAGTTAAAAAATAAAGTGATGAGGATGTCAAGTATAGCATAGAAAATATAGTTGATAATATCGTAATAACTTGGTATGGTGACAGAGGGTAACTACACTTACCATGATGAGCATTTTTTGTACACCTGAAACTAATATAATACTGTATGTCAACTATACTTCAATAAAGAAAAAACACTGTGAGATTTTACCCATATCGTACTGTATATGAATACTTTCATATAAAAGGTATGACCATTTATCCAGAATCATTTTCTTGGTGATAAGATGTCTTATAATACAAATTTTTCAGATAACTAAATTTAACTTCTTTAAATATCTATTATTAAAGTTTTAAACTATTTTTTATGAAAATACCTCAAATACCTGATATTCTTGGTGCTGTATCCTAAAACTTTTGCGAACCATAATACTTTCAGCCATCTAATGAATAATTACTATATCAACGTGACAAGGTATATTATGTAGTGGAATTTTGTGCGCAATGTTTAAATTCAGCAATGGATATTGGGCAGTGTTGGGGAGTCTATTAATTTATGATAAAATATAGTCTTTTAGTTCTGCTACTTTCCTTCACACATTGGTTTTGCAGTATGATTAAAATTTGTGCTGCAGATAAACAGAAAATAATTGCAAGA
Source organism: Halichoerus grypus (assembly GCF_964656455.1). Taxonomy (NCBI): domain Eukaryota; kingdom Metazoa; phylum Chordata; class Mammalia; order Carnivora; family Phocidae; genus Halichoerus; species Halichoerus grypus. The sequence goes on from NC_135718.1 coordinate 84,581,109, forward strand.
TGTTTATCTTCAGGGTTATGTTTAAATAAGTTATGCTACACCTGTTAAAAACAAAAGTTACCTTGGTTTGTTCAATTATCTCTTTCAAATATGTCTTATCTTCAGAATCATGATCTCAAGAGTTGAAATTGCAAGAAGATAACCTGTAATTTAATGTGTTTACCCCCAGAACACATAGCATACAGAAAAATTTCAAAGAAAATGGCATTTTGTGGGGAAAAAAAGTCAAAATAACTCAAAATAAATCTCTTAAGCATGGAACATACTTGAGAGATTATCAGAACAAGGTGACCTGAGAGCATGTATATTATTAAATGACCTAAAAATATAGTTTTCAAACTTCCATAAGAGATGAGATAGTTAAAAAGATCTCAGTAATACATCAAAATAATTGACAAGGCTTTATTTAAGCAAGTGGTTAAAAGCAGATAGCATAGTGGGTTAGTAATAGGAGTTCTGAGACCAAATAGTCAAGAGTGGAAATACTGGCTTCAACACTAACAGGCTGTATGATTTTGAATGTGTTTACTAACTCTCTAAATCTCAGTTCCCTTATCTAAAATGGAGATACAATGACAAATACAGTAAGACGGAATAAAAAATAAATGAGATAATACATGTAAAGTGATTAGAACAGAGTCTGGCCCGTAATCTACATTCTGACATTTGCTAACATAATGGTCTATGTGTTCTACCTTATACCATTTCACTATCGTAATTTAATGTTGGAAAATGTGTAATCAAAGTACTAAATGTTATGGCACAATCATACGTCAGGCTCCCTGGAGTTAATGGAAAGCAAAGGTCCTTTGCTGCAGTCTGAAAGGTCTGTATAAAAGGCTTATTCCACACATATAAATATACAAACAAGAACTTGGCATCTGTCATTACAAATGCTTAAGATCACACATTCTCCTTGCCTACTGACTTAGTTACTTCATATTTGTAACCTGGAAACAGTCCTGGCTCTCAGGCCAAAGCAGCTCAAAATGACCAAGAGCAGGGAAGCATAATTCTCCTAGACCCTGTCTGTTCTGGAGATGATAATTTAATTTTAAATACAAACTATGCCTGCTAATAAAAAGTAAGGAAGTATAATATTGGCATTAACACCAAATACTCCTTGCTGTCTAAGAACTAGCTTTTAAGATCTGTCTTCACTTGGCAGCAAATGCAGATAGAGCTGTAACCTGTGTTTTTAATGATCAGCAAATAAGTAATAACATGCCTTTTTGAATAGTAGTCTTCCAGGAGTAGGGAAATCACTAAAACTTACACAAACAGCATAGATTTATATGATCCTCATCTTTGGAGGGCCAGTTTATTTTCTTGTATATATACCAGATGACAATGCTGGAGAGAACTTTATGGATTTTAGGAAAAATCATGATAATCTTTTGAGGTTATCCAAGCTTATGTTATTATTTATATGACTTATATGATATTCTTGTTAAAATTTGCTAAAAATAATAATTTTTGCTTATTTGATAGGTGGTTGCTATTGTCACTTTTTCTTTCAATAAATCAATAAAATCAAAATTAAAACCATGTGATCACTAAAGTACTACATCTACCCTCTTTGGTCTACAAAAATATATTTTAGTAAGGGCTTGATCACTCAAGGGGTAATTACATGAGTCAATAAAATTCGACCTAGAATTCTATACTTTGGAAGAAATTATGAATGTGTGAGTAGCATAATAGAAAGAAGAAAGAGAATAATTATGATGATATCTGTTTTACATGCATTAGCTCTATTAATTTGTGATATGGTATGCTTACATTCTTTTGTCAGATAAGGAAACAGAGGCTCAAAGAATTTATATCTTGAAAAAGGCATATTACAAGTAAGTGGCCAAACCAGAAACAACTCTTTAACTGAAGTCCATTAATCTTAATCATAAGATAAATTTCACTACCTATAGATTTGGTTGAGGAAGAATTCCAGTGTGTATGTGACAGAATTAAAGTAAAGAACATAAGACTAAAGCATCTCTAGATTTATGTATAAACCCAGGGTTTAACTATTTGCATTGGAAAATAAGAATCCATTCATCTCAAAGCAATGGACAACCTTGTGAACAGCCCTTCACCCTCCATAGCTCTCCCCAGCTGGTATTACTGATGCTCTCCATTTACAGGCCCTGCTTAAGCAAGATTTTGAGTTACTTTAGAACAGATATTAAATTATTTTTACAATGTTATCCTATCAAGATATGATGGTGCTGCCACAGACATGCATCTTAAGTACTTGAAGAAAACCTGAATCCTATCATGTTCATAGGGTCAGGAATTTATTTTTTCCTCTAGTATGATGCCAGTTGCTTCAAATGACATCATACAACAAAATGGAAATTAAACTGTATTCGAAGTCAGGTGAACCAAGTTTGAATCCTGGTCCACATAATTACTAGTTACATGAAAAAAATAGATTGTGAATATAAGAAGTTTTGGCATAATTCTGGACACTTTATAGTTACACAAAATATAGCTACTGGACACGTGCTTCAGTTTCTGCATCTAGAAATCAGATTCCCCAAGTGGTGCATAATTTCTGCCAGAGATTCCAACCCATTTGATGAACGTAATGGTATTTTTTTTTTAAGTCTAACACTGGGCATAATTGGAATCTGGTCCTCATATGCTCTATTTTCTTCTATATATATACTCTGTTCTGGTTGCCTATAGCTGTGAAATGAAAAGCACTGAACTTCTGTGGCATAACATAACATCCATTTAATTGTGATCTCAATTTTATCAATCAAGAATTTAGGCAAATTGCAGGAAATACGGCTCATCTCTGTTCCGTAAAACCTGGGTCCTCAATTAGGGTAGCTCTAGTGCCTAGAGATGGCTGTCCTGTCTCAGACCTACAGTTTTGTCTGTTGTTTAGTTTCTGCCGCTCTTCTCCACATCTTTGGCCACGGCTGTTGTGCTCTGAAATGCCCATGACTGTTTCTTGTCTCCCGTGCCTGGTGCCTGGCCTAGAATGGTGGAACCAGCTGACCTGCTCTCTCCACTGCCTCTCCACATAGCTAGCTTGGGGTTCCTCACAGTCTGATATCTCAAGAGTATTCTATTTCTTACATGGAGGCTGACTTCTCCAAGAGGGAGCATTTCAAGGAGGCAGATGGAAGCCGGAAGGTATACAAAACAGAATTCTGCCTCATTCTATTGATCAAGCTAGTCTCTAAGGCCACCCTCCAAACTCAAGTGCAGAAATAATAATGTCTTATTTGTAACTTCCCCACTATATCAGGACTTCTTACCAGGAACTATGGCAGACTTTGGTGATCTTTCCTGTCTGATAATTTATCAGATAATATCAAGTCAACTTGCCAAGAGATAACATCTTTAGCTCTTTTGCATGCTTTGATTATTAAAATGAAGTTTTCTAGTTATGTGGCCTTAGGCATGTTGCCTGACCAACAGAAATGTAATTTTTCTTATCCGTCATTGGGGACAATAGCAGCTATTCCAAAGGACTGATCTAGATTAAAGATAATGCCTGGCACATACTGAGCACTCAGTAAATGACAGCTGCTATTTTCATCATTACAGACATCAGAACATACTATTCTTATAATACATGACTGTCTTGCTAAACCAAACCCATGTTCCTTACACCTCTTTAGTCATTTGGCTTCAGCTGACTTACAGTACTTCCTAACTACTTGTTATCCCATTTTCTTTCAAATTCCTCCTGACCAACACATTTTCTTAACTTCCAGCATGCATATACTCAAATAGACCTGAATTGTAGCAGTATACCTTACATGCTCATCATTTTTCCAGGAGTTAGATACAGTGTGGACACGTTTATCTGGTATTCCTGCAGAGTGAGACTTTGCCATGCTCTCACCCAAATGGAAGATAACTTCAAGTTGCAACATTTTCTCCTTTATATATACCAAAGTTTGTTATTTTTCTGTATTCGTTCAACTCTATCCCTAAAAGAGGCTCATCCTGGGAAAGTTCAGGAAAGAAGCAATGCCCACCTTTGCATGTCATTCTTGATCAGGATCATGGAAAAAGATCTCAATCCTATGATAGTTATGCTCAGAAATGCCTGGACTTTCAGGCAATATCCTTGATTTTCTAAAACATATTTGTCTATGTAAAGACCTATAAAAGAGTAATAACTGATTTAGTGTTACGTGTTTTCTTTCTTCATGACTTTGTTACATTGAAGAATTTGTGAATAAATTTCTGAAAACAGCTCTTCTATGCCTCTTCCCTGAGGACATATTTTGATAACTATATATATATGTATATAATATATATACATATACAAACATATATACACACATACATTTATGACAGTCTAATTGGGTTATCATCCTTATTAGTGAGTGGTTGTAAGTAGAAAATGAAACATTAATAACATTTAAATCTAAAGGTTTTAAATTGACCAAGCCAATACACCGGGAGATAACATCTTCAGGTCTTCTTTGTATGGCTATGTCAATCAAGCCCTCTACATAACAAATTCATGTGAGTTAAGGAACTAAGCAATAATTCATATATCTCATTAATTAACCAGGACTGTATTAAATTTTTAAAAAATCCCATTATGTACTGGGATTTAATGCCCAGATACAAAGCCTCAGAACTACTTTGACATATAGTAATTACACTCGGTAAATACTGTCTATGTGCTTGCTGGCTCTGTACAAACCCGTTTGGAAAGAACCATCTAAGCAGTGTGGCTGCATTCAATGCCAACCAAATATATTAACCTGAAGTAATATTATTAAAATTTACTTTATGCATGATTTTTATATAATTTAAATGCCTTTCAAAGAGTGGATAATTGCATACTTTGGAAGAACCCTGAATGACTGAATCATAAGCCTGTGGTACAACTCTAGCTAGGTAACATAATACCATCCATTTTTTTATTTAGTTTCAAATATTAAGAGATTGTCAGAAATACATTATCTCATGTGAACTGTGACCACTCTCTACCTGTAGATGCATGCTTCTTCTTGTATCTAAATTCAATTTAATAAAATATGATCATTATATATAGCATGAATTTTCACTTCCTTCACTTATCTTATTTTACTGTACTCTGGCAACCCCTTTGGCATTGTGTCTCTTCATATATAACTGAGTTAAAGGTGCATATTGACCTAACGATCATAGAGCACAACAATCTGATGAGTTCGACACCCTTATTAAGCCCATTTTACACATCTGGAAACAGAAGCACAGAGGAAGTAAGTAACTTGCTCAAGTCACTATGTGGCTTAGTTTTCTACTGTTGCCATTACAAATTACCACAGCTTAACACAACACTTACTTATTATCCCATAGTTCCATACGTTAGAAGTCTGTCATGGATCCCACTGGGCTAAAATCAAGGTTTAACAGGGCTGTGGTCCTTACTGGAAGCTCTGGGAAAGAATCAAACTCCAAACCCATTCCAGTTGTTCAGTTCCTTACACTTGAGGAACTGAAGTCCTTGATTCCTGAATGACTACCCTCCAGAAGACTGTCTTTGCTCCTAGAAGCTGTCATTCCTTTCCATGCCTTCCATGAGCTTCGAGAGGCCTTTCTCTAGTCCTCACATGGGGCCCTTATTGCTCAGAACCATCAGAGGTGCTTCAAATCTTTCTCAAGCTCGGAGTTTCTCATTCCTTCTCTGATTACAGCCAGACAAAATTCTCTACTCGTTTGATTAGATTAGGTCCACCCAGATAATGCAGGATAATTGTCCTATTTAAGGGCCAGTAATCTTAATAACATCCAGAAAGTCCCTTTTGCAAATAATGTAACCTATTCACAGGTTTCAGGGAGTATGTGCGGACATTGCCAGGGAGGCCTTTTTCAGCCTATAATATTATTATTTGATTTCTATATTGGTTTAGGTTCATCTGCCCCAATAAGCCACTTAAAAGTAATTTACTAGAGCAAAGGGAATCTATTCCAATGTACTTAGCAGCAAGACTCTAATCAAAGAGATTACAGCTACGTAAGAATGATAATCTAGACAGGCAGTTTTCCCACGTTCATCGTTCTGTTCACCTTACTCATTTTCCCAGAAAAAGTTTCATATATGGGGCTGAGAAGACACAAAAAGGAAAGAGGCAGTCACTCCTTAGTCAAAAGGCTATACCCCTAAGATTTCCTCCACCTTTCTCTGTGTTTTGATATATCCTAAATAAGGAGAGGAACAGTATGAACTTCCTCAGCAACATTCTGATAATTAAATACATTTCTTCTTCCATGCATTTGTCCTAAGTTTTATCATTATAGGCTGCTATACCAGGTGTCACTCACTCAATTACTCTTTCTCAACCACTGTTGGAGAATTATGTGATAATGCACCACTGAGGTATAAAGCTCTTTCTTTATATAACTATCGGTCATGAATAATGATTTACAATCCTACACGAACTCATCCCAATTAATGATCCTATTCATTCTTGGTTTATAAATTATTCACAAAAGGCATGCTAATTAATTCAACCTGAGTGATCATCAGAAATAAATTTTTGAGCTGGCTTATGGGGTTCCTTAATATGTTTTATTCATTCTATTGACAAGGTCTGAGAGTCGATGTTAATGAAGCCAAAAAAGAGACATACATAATAGGAAAGGATGTGAGAGGGAACAGAATGCATGATAAAGGGGGACAGGATTACCAAGGAAATGGTGATCAATTGACACCCATGGAATTTCTGCATGTTTAAAAGACAGCAATCAGTAAATAGCAAAAAAGAGGATTATTTCAGAATCTGTAGGCAGAAATTTTCTCATAACATTTCATGATTATACTATCTTAGTTTTCAAGACATTTTTTCCTCTTGAATTAAGGTCTGGGAATTAAATATTTTTTCCCATCTAATGTCTTTTTTAAAAGGTGTCTCATGAAGTTCTTAGGAAAGAAATGTTGTAATATACATTGTGCAATTATGCAATCTCCAAAACAGAGGCTGTAAGAGATTTTGAATATTTGAGATAGTATCTAAGAATGCACATGTATCATGTTTACATCAAATAATCTTTACTTAAAACTATAATAATGGAGTAAGCAAAAATCCTGTTATATGGCACTTCATCTGGGGTCCAGAAAAAAATTATTTATGTCACTGAAACACTGATCTACTGGGCTTAGACCTAACTTTGCTGGATCTACCAAATCCCCTTCCTATCATTATCGGGTTCTATGGTAAATTCCTATAGGACAGAGTTCCTGCATTTTGTTTTAAAAGGATACACGACATATCTCAGGGTGTGGCATATCCAAGTCACCAGAATAGCCCAGAAAACAAGCCAGCTTTCTATAATAGAGTATGTAGAATGCTTTAGACTCAGCTGAAATTGATGGAAAGAAGTACCAGTATAGCAAAATAATGTGATATATACACAAAGTCTTTTATGACCCATAGTAGATGGTAGCTATAGCCCAAAGATGGTCAGAACTCGGCAGGAAAGCATCTGGAAGTAAACAGGTCACAATTCGCTTACAGTAGAATCACCAGTGTTTGGATAAATAGATGAGCTCTGGTTATGCATTCTCAGAATTGAACTCAAAAAAAGGAGGAGGAGGAGGGGAAGCAAGTGCAATTCCCTGTGTTTTAAAGGATATAGGACAAATGTTCATTTAATTCCAGGAGAAGAGATAAATCAGTAGACTAGGCACTGACTTGGTGCTAATCATCTTAGGCCCCCAGGTCTTCATTTGTTGTGTCTCTACTAGAGACTGGGTCTAGACAATACAGGAAGGTGGGCTATCAAAGGTGGAAACCAAAACCTCCAACAACTTGGCAAGCAAGACCATTTATAAAGGTTATTAATGGTTCTCAAATTAGGCATGTCAGAGTGATAGCATATGAATGGCTCTGTGAAAATGCAAGTTCTGGTCCAACACCCAAACTGCCCTGTTGGATTGTTTTTATAAAGCATCAAAGTCATCTGAAGATCATACTTTGGACTTAGTCATTGGAAACACAGACCCATAATTGTGTATCAACACCTTCATTTCCTAGCTGTGTGACTTGAACAAGTTACTTAAATTCAGTAAGTCACAGCTTCACAGAATAAAATGGTAATGAATTCCACCTCACAAGATTGTCATAAGGATTAAATGAAAGGATAATACATGTCACATAATACATATTGAATATTTGCTCGTAGAAAATAAGCCCTCATTCCCATTGGTAAAATTAAAGATGTCATTTAGTTTTGACAAACGTTTCACAATTTGCTGTAAACATTAATCCAAGGAAATTTAGTCTTGGGGAGTAGTTTAATAAACTAAATAGAAAGCTCCTATAACCCTTGTTTCCTTTATTTCTGAAAACAGCAAAGTAAGGGGGAGTGGGTTTATAGTGAAAGGTATAATTGCATGTGGATTCTGTAGGACATGATATAACAAAATCTGGTGGATATAGACAGTTGATGTATAAAGGAAAGAAAAGGCAGATCTTCACAGTTGTAAAATTTACAGTTCTCTCAAGTTTAGAATTTATGGCATTTTCCAGAATAGTATTTCATATGCAATATCTTTGCTTATATTTAAAGAATAGAAAGAGGATCCAACTGAAGCTACAACATATGTTTTTGCTTAATAGAAATAAATAGCCACAAGCAAAGTGCAAAAATTAACAGAAGTTTTTGTATTACAACACAGAATAATTTAAAAGGCTGACAATAAAAATTTAATATTCTCAGGAAAAAAAATAGTACTTTGATTAGCTTTTATTTCTTTCTATGCAGAATCCATGCTACTTTATACTGAGCATTTTCAGTTTCTTTAATTATATGAACTTGTTAATGATGCAATAAACCTGGCATAGCTTTTCAAAAAATAATCTTTAAAGCAATTTATCATCTACATTCAAAATAAAGGTATGTTAGTTATTTTGGGGTCTAAAGAAAATCTAGCCTGTAATTACCATTACAAACAAAAAGCCCCTTCCCCTCTCTCCCCTGTGACATTTTTCAGTGTAACATTTACTCTTTAAAAATGTGAGTTAAAACCTATCTCAAAATATTGTTATGTTTACCTACATGGCAATAAGGATCGTCCAAGTCATGAAGTAGATTCTCAGTATTAACTCTCAGTATTAACTATAGTTATTCTTCATGTCCCGAAATTTATCAAGTACTAAATAAAACCATGCAAAAGAATAAAATTTGCAAAAATATTAAACATTATTGCCTGAACCATTTATATCCTTAATTGTGAAACAACCAAAAGGTTACATTAGTCAAATACATGACTCATAGTTTTTGAAAAGCAAAATGGAATATATGGAAATTCATGTAAAATGAATTCAGGCACACTGTATTATTCCAAATTTAGAAGAAATTTGCATTTCTTAATTTATTAATAGCAAAGGCAGAAATTGGAGCTGGACTGTGAATTGAAAAAAAAAAGAAGAAGAAGCAAAATTGGTGAAATCCATGACTTATAAATTATATGAAAGCATTATAAATTAGGTCCACATAAGCTCGTAATGCATGGGGATTCCAAAACAAGAAGTTGTTTCTTAATATATTTTAATGTCATTTCCTTGGTCAAAGGGCTAGGAAAGGGGGCCATTTAAAGAAAAACTTTTGTAGACTTTAAAGTTCTGAAAAAGGGAGTAAGAGTTTTGTTTTTGTTTTTTTTTTTTTAAAGATTTTATTTATTTATTTGACAGAGAGAGACAGCAAGAGCAGGAACACAAGCAGGGGGAGTGGGAGAGGGAGAAGAAGGCTTCCCGCCGAGCAGGGAGCCCGATGTGGGACTCGATCCCAGGACCCTGGGATCATGACCTGAGCCGAAGGCAGACGCTTAACGACTGAGCCACCCAGGCGCCCCAAGAGTTTTTTTAAATACAATCTTCCTGTGTATAATTGTTTAAAATATCCGGATTGAAATAGCTCTTTTTATAGTTACTTCTAGAACATTTCTTCTTTCTCCTTCATAAATCTCTCAGGTTTGGATTCCGTGTCCTCACACGAAATCACTATCATCACTTGCTTTGGCAGTCATTTAAGATCTCCAAGTCATTCCCCCTTATTCCTTGAAAATTTTAGCTCTTGGCTCACTGTCATTCTCTTCCACTTTATCCTGTCATAATTTGTGATAACTTAAATTTCAGAAAGACAATCCTTCTACACCTTGATGTCTCCTCCCTTAACCTCTTCTCCCTCAGTGATCTTGTCATGCAATGTGTCTCAGCCATTCACTTCCATAAGCATACTTTTGCCATGAGACTGATACCCCAGAGTATGCTATAGTAACAAAGATCACCAAACTCTCAGTGACTTAACATAAAAAAGTGTATTTCTCACCCTTGTAAAATATGCTGTAAATCCTCAAAGTTCTCCCAGACAAATAACCTTCCTGTGGTTGAGTATTCCAGGGTGCTTTAACCTTGTCAAGGTTTAACCTTGCTTTGTAGCCAAGTTCTGCCCATCCCTGAGCTGGAGCCACTACCTAGTATGAGTTACAGAAGACTCATGGGTATTCATTACATTGTACTTGTTAACATTATTCATGTTCACTTCAATATGTCCACAACTTCAGTAAAGACTGTAAAGAATGGAGAAAAGTGGTTGTTTTTTTTTTAAGATTTTATTTATTTATTTGACAGAGACAGACAGTGTGAGAGAGGGAACACAAGCAGGGGGAGCGGGAGAGGGAGAAGCAGGCTTCCTGCTGAGCAGGGAACCCGATGCGGGGCTCCACCCCAGGACCCTGAGATTACGACCTGAGCCGAAGGCAGACGCTTAACGACTGAGCCACCCAGGCGCCCCAGAAAAGTGGTTTTTAAATGCACCCGCGTGGTAGTGACCTTCTGCTCTCATTTCCTTGATTAATGCAAATTACATGGACATACCCAAACTCAAGGGTGTGAAAAGAGACTTGTCCTAATGTTTGGAAAGGGGGAGAACAGGACATATTAGAGAATGCTAGTTTATTACATATTATTAAATTAGTTCACTACAACACACTTGAACCTACTTTTCCTAGAAAGCACATTCCACCCTCATTTTCATTTTTTTTTTTTAAGATTTTATTTATTTATTTGACAGAGAGAGACACAGCGAGAGGGGGAACACAAGCAGGGGGAGAGGGAGAGGGAGAAGCAGGCTTCCCGCTGAGCAGGGAGTCCGATCCGGGGCTCGATCCAAGGATCCTGGGATCATGACCTGAGCCAAAGGCAGATGCTTAAGGACTGAGCCACCCAGGCGCCCCTCATTTTCATTTTAATGTCTTCCTGCCCTGACACCACTTTTTGCTTCCCAGCTCTCTCCCTCTTGTACCTCAACTGCAACAACTCTCCATCTCCATCAGGCCCTCCATCTGTTGCTGAACAATGTTTTCACTCTTTCTCATACCTCTCATCTTCTTATATCACTTCTTAACCCTGCTAGGTTTGTGGATTCAGCATTATAATAAAATACTTGAGTACATCCTCATCCCCCTGCTCCACTCCCTTTCTCTCATCAGGCTTTCGTGGAAAAACCACAATCTGGTTAAATCCAACTCTCAGGCTATTGTGCACCCGCACCAGCAGAGAGAACAGAGATGACAGATTCATTACTAAATGTCCCAACACTAACCTCATAGTGCTGAGGACTGCCCACCATTCTTACCACTTTTCCAGAGTGTATTCACTCTTCTGAGAAAATCTCTCCTAAATTTCTCCCTCCTCAAACCTTCAACACCTCCTACCTAATCTTTCCTTGTCAATGAATAACATCCCATGTCCCAGAGCAATAATTTAGCTTACTTTAATGATTCTGTGTGAAATATATCGTATACACACACAAGTGTATAAAGCAGATGAAATGTCCACTGAAGGAATAGGAGCCGTCTGAAAAGAAAGGACCTTCTCTTCACCACAACGTCCCTCTACCTCTCTGCACCTGTGTCCATATTGTCTTCCTTCCCTCCATTACCACCAAGCAGCTGCCTGGGCCCTAAGAATAAATCTTCCACTCATTCTTTTTTTTTTTTTTTTAAGATTTTATTTATTTGACAGAGAGAGAGACAGCGAGAGAGGGAACACAAGCAGAAGGAGTGGGAGAGGGAGAAGCAGGCTTCCCGCTGAGCAGAGAGCCTGATGTGGGGCTTGATCCCAGGACCCTGGGATCATGACCTGAGCCGAAGGCAGACGCTTAACGACTGAGGCACCCAGGCGCCTCCTCCACTCATTCTTTAAGTCTCATTTCTTCCTTGTTCAAGAACTTTTGTCTATATACTCTCTCTTAACTCTACATCTCCTGCCAACTACTGTCCTGTTTGTTTTTGCTGTTGTAGTATTATTGTTCCTTTTTAAATTAAACTTCTCCAGTGGTTATCTATACTTATTCCACTCCTCTTTCTCCCTTGAGTACATTGCAATTAGGCTTTAATCCCCACATCCTCCAAAACTCTTCTTGATCTTCATGCTGCAAAATACGGCGTTTATATCTCCATTCTTATTTATACAGCCTCTCTGTAGGATTTGAGAGTTAACCCTTTCATCGTCCCTGAAACACTTGCTTCATAGGGCTTGCACAATATCCTAGTCCTCTCTAGCCACTCTTCCTTCTTCTACTTTGCTGATTCCTTCCTGTCTCCCCAACTTCCATGTGATGAAGTGCCCTGGATGCTTCTGACCCTTGTTTCTCTTCTACCTATACTCTCTCCTTTGGCAAGCTTATGTATTCCCATGGGTTTAAATACTATCTATAGACACGTGCCCCCAAGTTATACTTCCAACCTGACCTCCTCCCCAAACTCCAGGTATATAAAACAGATTATCACCGTGACCTCTTAGATAATTCCAAATACTGGACATTTAAGCTCTACCCCAGATATGTTCATCCCACACTGTTCTTTAACTCAGTACATGAGAACACCAACTTATGAACTGATCAGGTCAAAATAAACTAGAGTTTATTTATGCCCCATATCCAACCTATCAAAATCAATTTTGATAGGTTGGACCTCACTTTATTCAGGTCTATATTCAAATATCACCTATATTCAAATATCACTCTACAAACTATATTAACAATCTTATAATTTTTTACCACTTCCACCCTATTTTCCTGGCCCACGCCTCTTTTACCAAGATCATGGGAGGAGGAGGAGGGAAAGGAAGAAGGGAAAACGGAGGAAGGGAAAGAGAGGGGGGAAGGAGAAGGAGGAGAAGTTGCAATGGCTTTTCATCTCCAACTTCTATTAGAATAAATCTTTACAAATTCAGTCTTATATGTTGATAGGAAATTGCTTTCTCTGGCTGCCTTAGATTTTTAGTCCATTACCTAAGATAGCCCTTAAGACGACTCTTAGATCATAAATTCTGGGATTCTGCAATCTTGCAAACCTTGGAAGAGCCCTGCATCATATGCAGGCATCCCTTGAGATGTATGAAAGCGAGAGCATTACCTCCATGTTGATGAACGTAGATGTGGGGGTCTGACTCCATCTGATGTTCGGCAGACCCTCTCTCTGAAGAACCATATCTAAATGGCTGTTGCTTTGCATTCCTCACTAGGTCCATTTGCAAGCCTTGAGCATTAAGGTCAGGAGAAGACCCATCAAACTGCACTGTTCATATGGATTCTCTTCCCACGGGGAGACTAGGGAATCTCCATTATATGACAGAAGAAGCAACCTTAGCAGCCACAGCCTGATGTTGTCCTAGCTGTAGGAACTTTATCCTCCTCACCTGTGATAGGGGACTCAATAGAAAATGGCTCTATTCTCTCTCTCTCTCTCTCTGTCAGCTCTTTTATATCATCCTATTTATTAATTTGATGTCATAAGAGGTATTGGGAAAAATCAAGGTCCTGATGAAGTTAATTCTGTGAAATTAGGGTCACAGCAGACCTTCAGTTCACCAGAGGACATTAATATGATTATGTGCATGGAAGAATCTGGGTGAAGCAAATCCTGTCAGCTCTCCTCTCAAATACACCCCCACCTGACCACTTCTGACCCCCTGACTCAAGCCACAGAAACCCAGCCCATTGTATCCCTCACCCCGAATGCTGCCTCCTGATAGTCACTCTCGCTCTCCTGTACATGACACACATAATAATCTTTAATATATGACACATGATTTCACTCTCCTGCTCAACATCATCTCATGGTTTCCTGACACACACAGATAAAACCCAAACTTCTCCCTATGGACTGTACAGCTCATAAGATCTGGGCCTTGCCTTCCTTTCATGCATTCTTCCTTCCCCCTCTTTCATATTTTATTTGCTATAAACATCATGGACTTCCCCATGGATGTGGACTCAACGATATCCACTCTTGTGTCTGTGGCCCTAGGTATCTCCTCTTTCCAGGAGACTATTCTTTAAGTCATTTACCTAGCATTCTGCCTCACTTTATTCAGGTCTATATTCAAATATCACCTTATTAGTTGTGTTTTTCCAGACCAACTATCTAATTTAAAACCTCTTTCATTCTATTTACCTGGCTTTTCCTTTAAAAAAAAACAAAAAAACAAAACAAAACAAAATACCCTTGTAATTGACATAATAATCTATATTTTTGTTTATTTATTTCCTTAAGGCACTTTCACTCAAATAACAGCTCCTTAGGAGAGGGACTTTTATGTTGCACTCAGCATGACCAGTGCCCAGAGCCATGTCTGGCTCACACTGAGCACCAAGACAATATTTAATAAAAGGGAAAAAAAAAACCCTCTGAATCCTTTGCGAGCATCTTTGTTTCATTTTAAAAAGCAGAACAATTGGGACTTAGCAATATGGTTCATTAGCCTAAATCAGGGGTCTACAATTATGTCCAGAAGGCCATATTCAGCCTGCTTCCTTTTTGTGTAAATAGTTTACTGCATCACACCCATGCTGATTCATGTACCTATTGTCGGTGGCTACTTTTGGGCTATGCCAAGAGACCTTTTGGCCTGCAAAGCATAAAATACTTACCATCTGGCCCTTTATACAAAACGTGTGCCAAGCCTTGGCCTAAACTATAAAATTCTGGCTTAATTTCTTACAGTTCCTTTTTATTTGGCATCATTGCCTTTCTATACTTTTAGTCACCTCAAAGCAAAGCTGGACTCAACAGAAACTTATACTAACTTTGAAAATGGAAATGGATATAATTATGAAGAACTCAGAAGAAGTTGTTCAACTTCACAACCAGTCACATAATCACAAGATGTTTCTCTTCATCATTTCTTCCTATCTCTTAATCAGGTATTTTTCTGAGGTAAGTTTCTGAGTGATTTTTAAAGAGAAAAGTTCTGGGGTTTCTTTGTTCCTCAGGCCGGAAACCACTTAAGAGTAATATTGTTTGAATAAGAGGATTTTGTTTAATTTTAATTTTTCCTTCAGAGAGTTTTTTGCAAAACCACTGCTTTTCATACCCACCTAGAATAGACATTTCATGAAGAACCTCCCCTTGGAAAAACTTTACCTTTTACTAGGTAGATGGACAGGATGCTTAGATAGAAAGGGGCAATCTTTTCTGACCAAATTCATTTCTATTGTATTGCCAATTGCCAACTGAGGCTACTTTTCTGATATAAACATTTCCCATCAAGAAATCTAGACAAGGGCTACCTGGGTGGCCTCGGTGAAATGTCTGCCTTCAGCTCAGGTCATGATCTCTGGGTCCTGGGACTGAGTCCCACATCAGGCTCCCTGCTCAGTAGGAAGTCTGTTTCTCTCTCTCTCTCCCCCTCTGCCCCTCCCCACTGCTCCTTCTCTCTCTCAAATAAATAAAATCTTAAAAGACATCTAGACAAGATACATATTTCTTATTGCAGTTTTTTGTAGTTCTTGGGATTTTCAAAAAACAGACTTAAATATTTATCCTACTTGTGTGATATAACATGATCGAAATAACCACATGTGACGCTAGCCTCTGAAATAAACAACTCACACTTCAGGCTCAGAGTGACGTGAGTTAAAAGCTTTGTTTAGCTAGTTACTAGTCTGAGACCTTGGAAATACTTGCCTTTGGATAGTGGATACCTCCCTCTGCACATAGGGATAGTGAAGACTAAGGCTGTTTAAGGCATTGCTGGTGTGCAGGAAGAACTCCCTTCCTGGTTCTATAGGAAACGAATAATTTAAGCCCTACCCATGCACATTTTCATGAATTCCTCAAGACGAGGACTGTCACAGATGCTTTCAATGACCCACACATCCTCGGTACTGGCCACTCCCAGGCACAGTGCTAATTTCCAGCTGCAAGTACCTACCAATCTCCAAAGGACTCTTTCCTCTAACTAATGGAGCTGCTAAGGGTAGGTCAGGAGAGAGGTGGGGAAGCTGTCATTCACAGCAACAGTGTTATGCAGGTGTCATGTGCATCAGTGTGCAAAAGCTGCTTGTTAAATTTTCAGGAATTCTAAAACCTTGTTCTTAGACACAACCATTATTAAAAATTAAGTTATATAAACTTATGATTAAATAAAGTATATTAAAAACAAGGGTAAAATATGCTCAAAACTCACAGGTGCTGATCATTTCACATTTTACTATCCCTATGCTTTTGACAGTTTAAGTGGCTTCTTGTATGTGCAGGGTGGAGATTGCACACGGTGATGCTACTATGCCCCTCTTCACAACTCTACACCGGCGATGTCACCTTCTGGAAATTGGCCATAGTGAGAGTGATTCCCATCAGAGAACCTGGCAGATACTACAAATCAGGACTCTTTGTTCATACAGCTGATTGGTAAACATCTACCAGCATACCACTGCCCAGCATTCACCAAAAAACAAATAGGAATTAATGGATACATACCCAAGCTTCCCATCCCCCTGCTTGGGGCAAATCAGAGATGTGTTCTGTACTGTTTACCAGATATTCCAGAAGGATCAAGTTCCAGATGCTCACAGTAGTAACAAATGTAGTAATGAAGGAGGAGACTGGCATTGATGAAATCTCAGTAGTGGTTACCATTTATGAATTAGGCTTGATAAAAGTAGATGTTGCTATGGAACTAGATTCTCTGGTGTCATTTGGTGATGATAGGATTCCAGAATAGCGGAAGCCAGTTGGCAGTAATTGACCATTAGAGGCAAGGAGGAAATATTACCATAATAAACAACAAGATCAAAATGGCAACCAGGGAGGCCTCACAGGTAGAAATCTGCTGCAATGGGTATTACAACATGAGATAATCAGACATCCAATGAGACTGTTGCTTGATCTATGTAATGAAATGTAGCTGAGCAGTAGGCTGACAAAAGCCCTTGCCCAGTTTTCAGGTGTGAATCAGTTCTCAAACTCAATAACAATGGGTTAAAAGGTGTCTCTTGAACAAAATTAAAAGGTTCTCTTAAAAAAAAGTAACCTACAATTCCATAGAAAGAATGTGTACCATCCATTCCACCAATTCTTCCTCAGAAGAATCTCTGGCCATTTCAAGAGTATATTGGGAAAAGGGCAATACCAAGATAATTTAAAAACTGTTGCTATATTGATACAGTATCTGAGCTGACCCTGCTCTAGGGATGCAGAGCAACACAATAACCCCCATGTTAGAGTATGGGCATACAGCCACAAGATGATGAAGAACTGGCCCATTTCTTTTTACACTGAGTCAAGTGGGTCACCCTGTGGTTATTTCTCCAGTCTCTGAATGCGTAATTGTTCATATGGACAGATGTGCCTGTGATTTGTCCTGCATAATCGACCACCTGGCCTTGCGTGTATGCAAGCAGGCTAAGACATGTTTGTGAGACTCATGCTATGTAAATAACCCTGGGAACCTGGTTATTTAAAATATATTATCTGGCCTCCAGGTCAGAACTGGCCCTCTGTTCTGGATGCCAAGAGCTACAAATCTTGCCTCACATCCCCTCCTGTTCTAGACTGGGCTGGCCCCCGAAATGGAATCTGGGAGGGGAAGCAGACCCACACAGCCCAGGCTCCTTGAAAATATAAAAATATGGTAACATAGAAATGCAGCTCGCTCCAAACTGCATGTAGGCAAACAAATGTTTAATTTCAAACCCTGTTGTTTCCCTATAAATATGGCCCTTATGGGGACGGTCATTAGGAAGTCTCACCTGAGGGGAGGACGCTCTGCCCAGGCCTCTCAACTGGGACTCCAGCCTGGCTGTCTACACAGGGCTTCCCCAGCTGATGAGATTGGATGTTGTAAGTACCCGATTTGATGTAACTTTGCCTTATTCTCATTTACTGCTTACTATTACCTTCATCTGTGTGTAGATTCCTTTCCTCTTCTGTTTCTATTAGGTTTCAAAATAACAGAAAGTTTCTAAACTGAAACATGGCTCTTGTGAATTTTTGCGCAGAACAATAATCAGGGCAGGTATTCTGAAGTGCTGGCAGAACCCTAAAATGGGCTCACTGAATTTTGGATTAGGAGGCAACAAAATAAGGTCAAGTAGAAGCCCTTGACCTGCTACCTCACCACCCTGAGATAAAGCTAGAAAATCAGGAGCAATACTACGTGCCTTGTGGAATGGCAGTTAAGAACACCCCTCAAAGACTTAAGGATATATGGCTAGTTGTCCCATTCTATCATTGTTTAATTTACCAGTATGGCTTCTACAAATATGAGATGGACTGTGGTGGTCACCTACTGAAGTTATCTAACTGGTCGTCCCAATCATCACTACAGTGCCCCACATCGTCTTTTTACTAGAACAGATTAGTACAGCCTCTGACAATGGCTAAGAGTCTACTGATCTTGAAAATACATTCTTTCAATCAAAAAAGGGAATAAAAGACTTTAAAAGTGTTCCAGATGCTCCCATCTGGAACACTTTTAAAGTCTGTTCAGGGCCACAGTAATTCTCTTTATCGTTATCAGAATCTTCTACAGAATATCACATTGGTCTACTCATTTGATCAAATCTCTTGAGCAGGAAGTGGCAAGTAATTGGGATGCCCTGGTAAGACCAAGGTGTGCCAGAACATGAGACAAGCTATACAAAGAGGTAGAGACCTGTCATACTGGTAAAGATTTTAGGGTCCAAAGATCTGTGGCATGCCTAGACATCTTATCAAAGTTAACAGAAAATATTTTCAATGTTTTTTATATCTGTATTGATATTATTTTCCTCATTCAATCTTCTTTCTCTTCCCCTTCCCCTACCTACTTCTCGCTCCTTCTTCAGCCTCTACCTTCCTTTTCTTTCTTAAATTAATTCAGATTTGCCAAAGTTTCTTCTATTTTAATTGTCTTTCCTGAGCATAAACTTTGGTGTTATTGATCCAACTAATTTTGTATTTTTTCTTTACCTTCTTTCCTGTTACTATTTTTACCAGTCCTTTCAGTTTACTTTCTTTGGGTTTTATTTTAATATTTTCTAGCATAATGAGCCAAATGTTTAATAAATTTATTTTCAATATATTCTGCATTCTAAGATTTAATTTATGGCTCAATAATAGCCTTTGCTTAGTGCTGAAAGCAT
This sequence comes from Halichoerus grypus, assembly GCF_964656455.1. Lineage (NCBI taxonomy): Eukaryota > Metazoa > Chordata > Mammalia > Carnivora > Phocidae > Halichoerus > Halichoerus grypus. The sequence continues at coordinate 84,600,486 of NC_135718.1, forward strand.
ATCTCATGTATTTTTGTATGTGGCACTAATTATAATTCCAACAATAATTGTAGCTTTAGCCTTGATTTTCTTTGTAAACTAAGACAGTTATGTTTTGCTTTGTTTCTTTGTATTATTTCCCAAGTGGATTTATTTTTGCAATATTTTTGTTTTTTCTAATTCCACTGCAGTATGGTCACATTCTGTCAGAAAGTAGATACTCCATAAGATTTTTAAATTAATAGATGAATTTTAAAAAGGAACACAAACAGTAAAGATAAAAAGAAAGTAAGATTTTTTTCTAGGTTTTTAAGTGTGTAGCCTAGAGAATCGCAGTGTTCCCTAAGGTAACCCAGCTATGACATTCTTTTTTTTTTTTTTTTTTTAAAGATTTTTTATTTATTTATTTGAGAGAGAGAGAATGAGAGAGAGCGAGTACATGAGAGGGGGGAGGGTCAGAGGGAGAAGCAGACTCCCTGCCGAGCAGGGAGCCCGATGCGGGACTCGATCCAGGGACTCCAGGATCATGACCTGAGCCGAAGGCAGTCGCTTAACCAACTGAGCCACCCAGGCGCCCCAGCTATGACATTCTATCTTTAAATCTATGAATTTTTTTTTTAAAGATTTTATTTATTTATTTGACAGAGAGATAGAGAGACAGCACAAGTAGGCAGAGTGGCAGGCAGAGGGAGAAGCAGGCTCCTCACTGAGCAGCGAGCCGGACGTGGGGCTCGATCCCAGGACCCCGGGATCATGACCTGAGCTGAAGGCAGCCGCTTAACCGACTGAGGCACCCAGGCGCCCCTAAATCTATGAATTTTGTATGCATTTGTTTCAAACCATATGAGGCCACTGGAACCTGTTCTAGAGGCTGCCCTAGGGCTTCCTCTTACCTGTGTGTGCTCCTTTTCCTTCGACTATTCCAGTTACTCCTCTCCTTCTCTTCCCTCTATTTGCCAGGTAGTTAACTCAGGTTTTACTCCTGATAGTCTAATTAGTTAAGTCTAATGCATTAACTCTTTCATAATGTATCAGCACTTTAAAAACCTGACCCACTTAGGAAAAAAAATGTTTCCTTCATTTTATCTATTACAGAACGTAACTCTCTTAAAGCCATGCTATATTTTCCTCTGCATACCTAAAACATGTATCAGAAACAATGCATTTATCTAGTTCTACATAATAAATGTCTTTCATTGTGATGTGCATTTCTCTTCTTTCACTTAGGCCAAATCTCCTTAAAACTAAGAGTGGCCTTCCTCTACTAGTTACTTCCCACAATGGCCAACTTGTATAGTACTTTTTACAGAGATGGTACTCAATACATGCTCTTATGAGAATGTCCCGAGCAGCACTCTTCATTATAGATTAATGAACTTGAACAAGTTCATTGGTCTACTCATTTGATCAAATCTCTTGAGCAGGAAGTGGCAAGTAATTGGGATGCCCTTTATATCCATAAAAATTCGTGGTATATCCATAAAAATGAAAGCAAATATAGTCCCAAATCTACAAAGATGTGTGTATCTCAAAACATGAAGCTAAGTAAAAGAAGCAAATCTCACAAGAAGATTATCTCACACCATATTATTTCTATTACAGAAAGATGGAAGTCAGGCAAAACTAAATATTGGGTTATTAGGAATACTCACACAGATGGTGGACTATAGAGAAAAGCAAAGGACTAATCAATAAGAAATTAGCACAGTGGTTCCATCTAGCAGGGATGAGGAGAGAGGAAAAATAACTAGTGCTAAGCTCAAAGGGGACTTCTAAGAAACTGGTACTCTTCCTTTACCTGGATGCTAAATACATGCATATCTGTTTTATTATTATTCTTTAAACCACACATATTCATTTTACGAAGTTTTATAGATGACATGTATCATAATCAACAATTAGCAGGGTTATTAATGTAAAAAATAAAATACTCATGTAAACTGATGTAGGAGTGATCTCTGGCATTTGGCAGCTGCTAGAACCCAATTATTCCACTTTTAAGTTTTTATGCTTCATTTTTTATGTTTCACTTGACCACCTTGAAACTCACATTTGCCTGTAAAATTATTTGATTATGATCTAAGCCTCCAATTGACCGGCAGCTCCAAGAGGGCAGGGCTTCGGTATGTTTTTGCTCCCTATTGCATGACTCATGGTAAATACTTAAATAAGTACTCAATAAATGCATATGGTGGGAGGGAAAGACGATGCCAGATCCAATAAGCCAGGTTAAAGATGCCAGTTTTTATCTTAAGAATAATAGAAAGCTATTGAGTAGCACTTATATGTGGGTAGCAAGTCATATTTCTATGTTAAAAAGATTACCCTGGAGGGTTAGTGAATAAAAGACTGGAGAAAATTAAGAGTGGACACAATAAGACCAGTTGGGACATTACTTTAATGATTCCAATAAAGGGTAAGGTTAGCATGTGTTTCATATGGAAACACATAATGGAAACAGCAGTGGAAATGAAAATAATCACATGAATTAAGAGATTAAAATCCATACGACTTGATAACAGATTGTGAACACAGGTGGGAATTTGGGTAAACAATGTGCCAATGATGATTCTCAGGTTTATGGCTCTGCAAGGGACGGATAGGACTGGCTGCAATTTTCCCAGACAGTGATTAGTGTCAGATAAAACCGGGTTTGAGATTGCCAGGGTGAAGGTCATTAGTCTTTGTTTTTTATTTTTAATCTGATTCAGATGACATCGGTATTTGAATACTGAGTTTGATGTGTTATGCAAGTGTAGGTGTTAAAAAGGTACATGGGTGTATGGGTTTAGAGCTTGAAAGAAAGATAAATCCCAGTCATTGGTGCAGAGGAATTTGAAGCTTGTTTGTGGGTGACATCGTCCAGAAATTTAGTAGAGAGACAGAAGACAAGACCAATACCTGAGTAACTCCAGCACTTGATAGACTGGTGGAGGAAGGATGGGTCTACAAAAGGAGAGAAGTATCTCTAGTGCTATCCCCTGTGTGTGCTAGAGGATGCTTCCAGAGACAGTTTCAGAAAGGGAATGTTCACATTGCCATATAGGCTGAGAGGTCAAAGAAAATGACTGACTGAAGACTACTGATTGGATTTAGCAAGATGTGAGAGGTATCTTGCTGGAGTGATGGGGCAGGTGTCATACTGGAACGTGCTCAAGGGTAAAAAGAGGGAAAAAAAAAAAAACTTGAGGAAAAGAAGAATTAAATATAGACAGTCCTTAGTAGAAATTTGGCAAAATGAATAAGGACAAAGTTTCACTGATTTCAGGATGAGTGATTTTCCCTCCAATCAAAAGTCTTAATTCTAAGAAAATCCAGTTCACTGTCATTTTTTATACTCTAGGCTACTGCAAACTTTTTCATACATATACATCTACCATCATCATGCTTAACTATTACAGCTAGTCCTGGCTGATAATCTTGAAAGGCATTCTGATTGGTTCTCTGTGTTTTAACACTTTCAATATCTTGGACAAACGAGAAGATGAAAAATATTATTATCCACTCCAATATACTAATTTTGTTAAGACAATTTATTAGTTTTCTGTTGCTATTTAACAAGTTATCAAAAACTTAACAGCCTGAAAAATAAAAATGCACAGAACCTGCATCACTCGTACACTGCTGTTGAGAATGTAAAATCATATACCTACTCTGGAAAAGGTTTAAGAAATGAGTGAAATCTGGGGAGCCTGGGTGGCTCAGTCATTAGGCGTCTGCCTTTGGCTCAGGTCATGATCCCAGGGTCCTGGGATCGAGCCCCACGTCGGGCTCTCTGCTCAGGCGGGAAGCCTGCTTCTCCCTCTCCCACTCCCCTGCTTGTGTTCCCTCTCTTGCTGTGTCTCTCTCTGTCAAATAAATAAAATCTTAAAAAAAATAATAAAGGGCGTGACTGGATACAGTAGGCCTACTTGGATAATCTTAAAATAACTGATAATCAGGAACATTAATTATATCTTCAAAATTCCTTTTGCCACACGAGATAAAAAATCATGGCCTGATATCTCATCATAACTACAGTTCTGGACATATGGGACAAGAAATTTGGGAAGATACTCCTCTCATCCTCCTCCCATTTCCCACACCATATCTGCAGGATTTCTACAACCCACATATCAAAATATGCTTCCTGTGCATTTAATTTCCTCAAGACACTACTAGGGTACTTTTTTTCTCATTTAATCTACTAATTTATTTTAAGTCAAACATTTGTCTATAGCAGAAAAAATCGTTAGGGAAATCAAGAAAAAATGCCAGAACACATAGCAAAGGTACTCTTGGACTCTAGCTCGGGGTAAAGAAGATATGTGGGGGAAGAACATTATTCAACTGTGAGGAAAGGTGTTGTTTAATTTCCTCTGCTACTAAAGTCATCTCAACCTCCAGTTAAAAAGAAGATCTATAGGTGGAAAAGGTTGCAACAGATATTGCTGATTATCCCCCACCTTTGGAAAGGGCAACTTTGACCCACATAACTGATGACACATTACCAGCTACAAAAGGCACTGGACACACATAAATTCAGCAAGGACAATCTTATTGGTCAAAGTCCTTTGACTTGATTTAGATGAACATACTGTTTGGAAAATACCTATAAGAGGTTGCAAAATATGTGCATAGATCTAAGGAAAATATTTAATAAATTCATGTTTATAATTTTCTTAATTTATGCTTCATTATTTAAGATAAATTTAGTTATTGAGTACACTGTGCAAATTCTTAAATGCCTAGACCATAATTTTTCCTATTATGTATAACTAGTTTTTCCATTATTATTTTCCAGATTTTTTTTTTTTTTTTTTTTTTTTTTTTTATTTGAGAGAGAGAGAATGAGAGACAGAGAGCATGAGAGGGAGGAGGGTCAGAGGGAGAAGCAGACTCCCTGCCGAGCAGGGAGCCCGATGCGGGACTCAATCACGGGACTCCAGGATCATGACCTGAGCCGAAGGCAGTTGCTTAACCAACTGAGCCACCCAGGCGCCCCCAGATTTTTTTTTTTTAATTTCATTATGTTATGTTAGTCACCATGCTATTCCTTATGTTCCATAAATAAGTGAAACCATATGATAATTGACTTTCTCTGCTTGACTTATTTCACTTAGCATAATCTCCTCCAGTCCGATCCATGTTGATGTAAAAGTTGGGTATTCATCCTTTCTGATGGCTGAGTAATATTCCATTGTGTATATGGACCACATCTTTATCCATTCCTCTGTTGAAGGGCATCTCGGCTCTTTCCACAGTTTGGCTATTGCGGACATTGCTGCTATGAACATTGGGGTGCATATGGCCCTTCTTTTCACTACATCTGTGTCTTTGGGGTAAATACCCAGGAGTGCAATTGCTGGGTCATAGGGTAGCTCTCTTTTTAAATTTTTGAGGAACTTCCACACTGTTTTCCAAAGTGGCTGTACCAACTTGCATTCCCACCAACAGTGTAAGAGGGTTCCCCTTTCTCCACAACCTCTCCAACATTTGTTGTTTCTTTCCCTGTCCATTTTTGCCATTCTAACTGGTGTAAGGTGGTATTTCAATGTGGTTTTGATTTGCATTTCCCTGATGGCTAATGATGATGAACATTTTTTCATGTGTCTGTTAGCCATTTGTACGTCTTCTTCAGAGAAGTGTCTTTTCATATCTTCTGCCCACTTTTTGACTTGATTATTTGTTTTTTGGGTGTTGAGTTTGAGAAGTTCTTTATAGATCTTGGATACCAGCCCTTTATCTGTAGTGTCATTTGCAAAAATCTTCTCCCATTCTGTGGGTTGCCTCTTTGTTTTGTTGACTGTTTCCTTTGCTGTGCAGAAGCTTTTTATCTTGATGAAGTCCCAAAAGTTCATTTTTGCTTTTGTTTCACTAGCTTTTGGAGATGTATCTTGAAAGAAGTTGCTGTGGGCGATGTCAAAGAGGTTACTGCCTATGTTCTCCTCTAGGATTTTGATGGATTCCTGTCTCACATTGAGGTCTTTCAACCACTTTGAGTTTATCTTTGTAAATGGTGTTAGAGAATGGTCGAGTTTCATTCTTCTGCATGTGGCTGTCCAGTTTTCCCAGCCCCATTTATTGAAGAGACTGTCTTTTTTCCATTGCATGTTTTTTCCTGCTTTGTCAAAGATCATTGGACCATAGAATTGAGGGTCCATATTTGGGTTCTCTATTCTGTTCCATTGGTCTATATCTCTATTTCTGTGCCAGTACCATGCTGTCTTGGTCATCATAGCTTTGTAATATAGCTTGAAATCGGGCAACATGATGCCCCCAGCTTTGTTTTTCTTTTTCAACACTTCCTTGGCGATTCGGGGTCTTTTCTGATTCCATACAAATTTTAGGATTGTTTGTTCCAGCACTTTGAAAAATGTCATTGGAATTTCGATCAGCATGGCATTGAAGGTATAGATTGCTCTGGGTAGCATAGACATTTTAACAATGTTTATTCTTCTGATCCATGAGCATGGATATTTTTCCATCTTTTGTGTCTTCTTCAATTTCTTTCATGAGTGTTCTGTAGTTCCTCGAGTATAGATCCTTTACCTCTTTGGTTAGGTTTATTCCGAGGTATCTTATGGTTTTTGGTGCTATTGTAAATGGAATCATTTCTCTAATTTCTCTTTCTACAGTTGCGTTGTTAGTGTATAAGAAAGCAACTGATTTCTGTGCATTGATTTTGTATTCTGCCACATAACTGAATTGCTGTATGAGTTCTAGTAATTTGGGGGTGGAGTCTTTTGGGTTTTCCACATAAAGTATCATGTCGCCTGCAAAAAGAGAGAGTTTGACTTCTTCTTTGCCAATTTGAATACCTTTTATTTCTTTTTGTTGTCTGATTGCTGTTGCTAGGACTTCTAGTACTATGTTGAACAATAGTGGCGAAAGTGGGCATGCTTGACGTGTTCCTGATCTTAAGGGAAAGGCTTTCAGCTTTTTCCCATTGAGGATGATATTCGCTGTGGGTTTTTCATAGATGGATTTTATGAACTTGAGGAATGTTCCCTCTATCCCTATACTCTGAAGAGTTTTAATCAGGAAAGGATGTTGTATTTTGTCAAATGCTTTTTCTGCATCAATTGAGAGGACCATATGGTTCTTCTCCCTCCTCTTATTAATGTGTTCTATCACACTGATTGATTTGCACATGCTGAACCACCCTTGCATCCCGGGGATAAATCCCACTTGGTCATGATGGATGATCCTTTTAATGTATTGTTGGATCCTATTAGCTAGGATTTTGTTGAGGATTTTGGAATCCATATTCATCAGGGATATCAGTCTGAAATTCTCCTTTTTGATGGGGTCTTTGCCTGGTTGGGGGATTAAGGTAATGCTGGCCTCATAGAATGAGTTTGGAAGTTTTCTTCTGTTTCTATTTTTTGTAACAGCTTCACTAGAACAGGTATTATTCCTTCTTTGAATGTTTGGTAGAATTCCCCAGGGAATCCATCAGGCCCTGGACTCTTGTTTTTTGGGAGGTTTTTGATCACTGCTTCAATCTCGTTACTGGTTATTGGCCTATTCAGGTTGTCAATTTCTTCCTGTTTCAGTCTTGGCAGCTTATAGGTTTCCAGGAAGGCCTCCATTTCATCCAGATTGCTCAGTTTATTGGCATCTAGTTGTTGATAAGAATTTCTAATATTTGTTTCTATTTCCTTGGTGTTAGTTGTGATCCCTCCTCTCTCATTCATAATTTTATTAATTTGGGTCCTTTCTCTTTTCTTTTGGATAAGTCTGGCCAGTGGTTTATCGATCTTATTAATTCTTTCAAAGAACCAACTTCTAGTTTCGTTGATCTGATCTACTGTGTTTCTGGTTCCTAATTCATTGATTTCTGCTCTAATTTTAATTATTTCTCTTCTAATGCGTGGCTTAGGCATGGTTTGTTGCTTTTTCTCTAGTTCTTTAAGGTGTAGAGTTAGTTGGTGAATTCGGGATTTTTCTGTTTTTTTGAGTGAGGCTTGGATGGCTCTGTATTTCCCCCTTAGGACCGCCTTTGCAGTATCCCGTAGGTTTTGGACCGATGTGTTTTCGTTCTCATTGATTTCCGTGAATTGTTTAAGTTCTTCTTTGATTTCCTGGTTGACCCAAACATTCTTGAGCAGAGTGGTCTTTAGCTTCCAAGTGTTTGAATTTCTGCCAAATTTTTTCTTGTGATTGAGTTCCAGTTTTAAAGCATTGTGGTCTGAGAATATGCAGGGAATCATCTCAGTCTTTTGGTATCACTTGAGACCTGATTTGTGACCCAGTATATGGTCCTATTCTGGAGAAAGTTCCATGTGTGCTTGAGAAGAATGAGTATTCTGTTGTTTTAGGGTGGAATGTTCTTTATATATCTATGAGGTCCATCTGGTCCAGTGTATCATTCAAAGCTCTTGTTTCCTTGTTGATTTTCTGCTTAGATGATCTATTTCTGAGAGTGGAGTATTGAGGTCTCCTACAATTAACGTATTGTTATCAATATGACTCTTTATTTTGGTTAACAGTTGGCTTATGTAGATGGCTGCTCCCATGTTGGGGGCATAGATATTTACAACTGTTAGATCTTCTTGTTGGATAGACCCTTTAAGAATGATATAGTGTCCTTCTGTGTCTCTAATTACAGACTTTAGTTTAAAATCTAATTTGTCTGATATAAAAATTGCTACCCCAGCTTTCTTTTGAGGTCCGCTGGCATGGAAGATGGATCTCCATCCCTTCACTTTCAGTTTGGATGTATCTTTAGGTTCAAAATGAGTCTCTTGTAGGCAGCATATGGATGGGTCCTGTCTTTTTATCCAATCTGCAACCCTGTGCCATTTTATGGGAGCGTTTAGGCCATTCACGTTGAGAGTGATTATTGAAAGATATGAATTAATTGTCATCATGTTGCCTGTGAAGACATTGTTTTTATAGATTGTCCCTGTAAATTTCTGTCGTATATCACTCTTGGGGTCTTTCTCCTTTTATAGAAACCCCCTTAATATTTCTTGCAGGGCCGGCTTAGTGGTCACATATTCTTTCAGTTTCTGCCGGGCGTGGAAGCTCTGCATCTCTCCATCCATTCTAAATGACAGCCTTGCCAGATAAAGTATTCTTGGCTGCGTGTTCTTCTCATTTAGTACCCTGAATATGTCTTGCCAGGCCTTTCTGGCTTGCCAGGTCTCTGTGGATAGGTCTGATGTTATTCTGATGTTCCTCCCTCTGTACATAAGGAATCTCTTCCTCCTAACTGCCCTTAAGATGGTTTCCTTGGTTCTAAGATTTGCAAGTTTTACTATTACATGCCGGGGTGTTGGCCTGTTTTCCTTGATCTTGGGAGGGGTCCTCTCTGCCTCTAGGACGCGAATGTTTGTTTCATTCCCCAGATTAGGGAAGTTCTCAGCTACAATTTGCTCAAATACATCTTCTAGTCCTCTCTCTCTCTCCACTCCCTCCGAGATTCCAATTATTCTGACATTGGAACGCTTCACGGTGTCACTTATTTCTCTGATTCTATTTTCATGGATTCTGAGTTGTTTTTCCCTGGCCTCCTCTTTTCCCTTTTTATCTATTATATTGTCTTCCAGGTTGCTTATTCTCTCTTCTGTCTCAGTTACCCTAGCTATTAGATTACCTAGATTGGATTGGATCTCACTGATAGCATTTTTAAGTTCTGCCAATTCAGCTTTCATTTCTGCCCTTAGAGACTCTATGTTGCCATTAATTGATTTCTCCATTCTAGCCATTGTCTTCACAATTGCTAGCCTGAATTCCTTCTCCGACATCTTGGTTATATCTGCATCCATTTGTAAATCTGCAGCATAAGTCATAATCTGTGAGTCTTTTCTATTTGGGGGTCCCTCCTCCTAGTCATTCTGTTGATGGGTGTTTGAGGGAATGTATAGAGTCCAAATTATTGACCAGAACCCAAGCAAGATGCACCGGTTTTCTTGGGACCTTAGGGTTGCTGGTCTCTTGTTTTCCCAGCCTGTTTTCTGCGGGAGGGGCCTGCTGCGCTGTTACTCAGGCAACCCTGTTTGGGCGGAGTTGCCCTGCCCCTCTGTGGCGGGGGATGGGCTCAGCGGGAATCAGTTTTTGGGGCTTTTGTTCTCTGGCAGCTTTCCCTGGAGGCTTTCCGCATCTCTTCCACGAGCCAGAGCAGAAGAGACCGTTTCCAACCCTCTGCCTCAGAGCAGAGAGACCGCAGTCTGTTCTTCAGTGAGCTCTCCAGGCCACACTGTCTCCGTTTCTGTCCGTGCTGCTATAAACTGCAGCGGCCTGGGTTGTGCACCCCTCTGCAGCGCCCCCAGTCCTGCCTCCAGGTCGGAGCACGTCTCTGCCCTTTGTGCTTCTAAAACCGCCAGCCACTTCCAGTTCACCCGCGTGACCCCGCCACTCCGGGTCTGCCCCAGGGGCTGCCCTAAAGTCCTTTCCCCACCGCTACTGGTCTGTGAGTCTGTGCCCCATCCCCAGCGCGTGAGGCTGTCGCTCACCAGCGGTGTAGGATCCCCACGGCCAGGCACCCTCCCGCTGCCGTTTATCCTCCGATATCTGCCCGCAGAATCAGGGCTCCCCGCTCGTACCTCTAAACCAACCGCCTGCGATATTCTGCCTGTAGAGATCCAGATCTTCTTACATCTCAGGCTGGTTTCGTGGGTGCTCAGAGTGGTCTGGTAGATATCCAGCTCAATTCCGGGGACCAGTTGACATAGGGTCCCCTACTCCTCCGCCATCTTTCCTTCTGCCCCTGAAAAGTTCTAGTTTTAAACACTGATAATGGTTCTGTAGTATATAGACAGCTCTACATCTGAATAAGTCCTCATCAGGAATCAGCAAGCTTTTTACTTTAATGGGCCAGATGGTAAATATTTTAGGCTTTGCAGGTCATACCATTTCTGTCATAACTTCTCAGACTTGCCATTGTCCAGATTTGTTTTTTTAAAAATACAATAGCATAACAATTGTTTAGAAGTGTGTATATAACCTTCAAGTGATATACAGAGGATAAACGGTGTTATAACTTGATCGACTCAGATATTACAACTTGGAGGTAAAAAGTTTTACAAATTTTATTGAAATAGAATATACATTATAGAATGATGCGCAAACCATGAGTGCAAATTTTAAGAAAATTTTCACAAAGGGAACTCACCAAGTAATCAAAAAAATCATTATTATTACCCCCCCAATCCTCTTATGTCCCTCCCAGTAATTACTCCTCTTTTCCCTAAAGGTAACCATTGTACTTACTGTTAGTAATAAACATTGTTTTGGATATTTTAAAGATTATGTAAATGATATCACATAATAGTACATACTATTTTGTCATTTCTTTTGCACATATTAAGTCTGTGAGATTCATTCATATTATAGTGTGTAGCAATCATTTTTTTTGTTTCAATGCTACATAGTATTCCACTGTTTGACTGAAATTGAGTTTATTCATTTTATTAAAATTAATTTTCAGATTGTTTCCATTTTGTGGCTATTACAAATAATGCTGCTATGAATATTACTATAGATTTCTTTTTTTTTTAATTTTTTTATTGTTATGTTAATCCCCATACATTACATCATTAGTTTTAGATATAGTGTTCCATGATTCATTGTTTGTGCATAACACCCAGTGCTCCATGCAGAACGTGCCCTCCTCAATACCCATCACCAGGCTAACCCATCCTCCCACCCCCCTCCCCTCTAGAACCCTCAGTTTGTTTTTCAGAGTCCATCGTCTCTCATGGTTCTTCTCCCCCTCCGATTTCCCCCCCTTCATTCTTCCCCTCCTGCTACATTCTTCTTTTTTTCTTTCTTAACATATATTGCATTATTTGTTTCAGAGGTACAGATCTGAGATTCAACAGTCTTGCACAATTCACAGCGCTTACCAGAGCACATACCCTCCCCAGTGTCCATCACCCAGTCACTCCATCCCTCCCACCCCACCCCCCACTCCAGCAACCCTCAGTTTGTTTCCTGAGATTAAGAATTCCTCATATCAGTGAGGTCATATGATACATGTCTTTCTCTGTTTGACTTATTTCGCTCAGCATAATACCCTCCAGTTCCATCCACGTCGTTGCAAATGGCAAGATCTCATTCCTTTTGATGGCTGCATAATATTCCATTGTATATATATACCACTTCTTCTTGATCCATTCATCTGTTGATGGACATCTTGGCTCTTTCCACAGTTTGGCTATTGTGGACATTGCTGCTATAAACATCGGGGTGCACGTACCCTTTCGGGTCCCTACTTTTGTATCTTTGGGGTAAATACCCAGGAGTGCAATTGCTGGATCGTAGGGTAGCTCTATTTTCAACTTTTTGAGGAACCTCCATACTGTTTTCCAGAGTGGCTGCACCAGCTTGCATTCCCACCAACAGTGTAGGAGGGTTCCCCTTTCTCTGCATCCCCGCCAACATCTGTCATTTCCTGACTTGTTAATTTTAGCCATTCTGACTGGTGTGAAGTGGTATCTCATTGAGGTTTTGATTTGGATTTCCCTGATGCCGAGCGATATTGAACACTTTTTCATGTGTCTGTTGGCCATTTGGATGTCTTCTTTGGAAAAATGTCTGTTCATGTCTTCTGCCCATTTCTTGATTGGATTCTTTGTTCTTTTGGTGTTGAGTTTGATGAGTTCTTTATAGATTTTGGATACTAGCCCTTTATCTGATATGTCATTTGCAAATATCTTCTCCCATTCTGTCAGTTGTCTTTTGGTTTTGTTGACTGTTTCCTTTGCTTTGCAAAAGCTTTTTATCTTGACGAAGTCCCAATAGTTCATTTTTGCCCTTGCTTCCCTTGCCTTTGGCGATGTTTCTAGGAAGAAGGTGCTGCGGCTGAGGTCGAAGAGGTTGCTGCCTGTGTTCTCCTTTAGGATTCTGATGGACTCCTGTCTCACATTGAGGTCTTTCAACCATTTGGAGTCTATTTTTGTGTGTGGTGTAAGGAAATGGTCCAGTTTCATTCTTCTGCATGTGGCTGTCCAATTTTCCCAACACCATTTGTTGAAGAGACTGTCTTTTTGCCATTGGACATTCTTTCCTGCTTTGTCAAAGATTAGTTGACCATAGAGTTGAGGGTCCATTTCTGGGCTCTCTATTCTGTTCCATTGATCTATGTGTCTGTTTTTGTGCCAGTACCATACTGTCTTGATGATGACAGCTTTGTAGTAGAGCTGGAAGTCCGGAATTGTGATGCCACCAGCTTTGCTTTTCTTTTTCAACATTCCTCTGGATATGCGGGGTCTTTTCTGGTTCCATACAAATTTTAGGATTATTTGTTCCATTTCTTCGAAAAAAGTGGATGGTATTTTGATGGGGATTGCATTGAATGTGTAGATTGCTCTAGGTAGGATTGACATCTTCACAATATTTGTTCTTCCAATCCATGAGCATGGAACGTTTTTCCATTTCTTTGTGTCTTCCTCAATTTCTTTCATGAGTATTTTATAGTTTTCTGAGTACAGATCCTTTGCCTCTTTGGTTAGATTTATTCCTAGGTATCTGATGGTTTTGGGTGCAATTGTAAATGGGATCGACTCCTTAAATTCTCTTTCTTCTGTCTTGTTGTTGGTGTATAGGAATGCCACTGATTTCTGTGCATTGATTTTATATCCTGCCACTTGACTGAATTCCTGTATGAGTTCTAGCAGTTTTGGGGTGGAGTCTTTTGGGTTTTCCACATAAAGTATCATATCATCTGCAAAGAGTGAGAGTTTGACTTCTTCTTTGCCGATTTGGATGCCTTTGATTTCTTTTTGTTGTCTGATTGCTGTGGCTAGGACTTCCAATACTATGTTGAATAGCAGTGGTGATAGTGGACATCCCTGCCGCGTTCCTGACCTTAGGGGGAAAGCTCTCAGTTTTTCCCCATTGAGAATGATATTCACTGTAGGTTTTTCATAGATGGCTTTTATGATATTGAGGTATGTACCCTCGATCCATATACTCTGAAGAGTTTTGATCAAGAAAGGATGCTGTACTTTGTCAAATGCTTTTTCTGCATCTATTGAGAGGATCATATGATTCTTGTTCTTTCTTTTGTTAATGTATTGTATCACGTTGATTGATTTGCGGATGTTGAACCAACCTTGCAGCCCAGGGATAAATCCCACTTGGTCGTGGTGAATAATCCTTTTAATGTACTGTTGGATCCTATTGGCTAGTATTTTGGTGAGAATTCTTGCATCCATATTCATCAGGGATATTGGTCTGTAATTCTCCTTTTTGATGGAGTCTTTGTCTGGTTTTGGGATCAAGGTAATGCTGGCCTCATAAAATGAGTTTGGAAGTTTTCCTTCCATTTCTATTTTTTGGAACAGTTTCAGAAGAATAGGTATTAATTCTTCTTTAAATGTTTGGTAAAATTCCCCTGGGAAGCCATCTGGCCCTGGGCTTTTGTTTGTTGGGAGATTTTTGATGACTGCTTCAATTTCCTTAGTGGTTATAGGTCTGTTCAGGTTTTCTATTTCTTCCTGGTTCAGTTTTGGTAGTTGATACATCTCTAGGAATGCATCCATTTCTTCCAGGTTATCCAATTTGCTGGCATAGAGTTGCTCATAATATGTTCTTTTAATTGTTTGTATTTCTTTGGTGTTGGTTGTGATGTCTCCTCTTTCATTCATGATTTTGTTGATTTGGGTCATTTCTCTTTTCTTTTTGATAAGTCTGGCCAGGGGTTTATCAATCTTGTTAATTCTTTCAAAGAACCAGCTCCTAGTTTCGTTGATCTGTTCTACTGTTCTTTTGGTTTCTATTTCATTGATTTCTGCTCTGATCTTTATTATTTCTCTTCTCCTGCTGGGTTTAGGCTTTATTTGCTGTTCTTTCTCCAGCTCCTTTAGGTGTAGGGTTAGGTTGTGTACTTGAGACCTTTCTTGTTTCTTGAGAAAGCCTTGTATTGCTATATACTTTCCTCTTAGGACTGCCTTTGCTGTATCCCAAAGATTTTGAATAGTTGTGTTTTCATTTTCATTGGTTTCCATGAATTTTTTTAATTCTTCTTTAATTTCCTGGTTGACCCATTCATTCTTCAGTAGGATGCTCTTTAGCCTCCATGTATTTGAGTTCATTCCGACTTTCCTCTTGTGATTGAGTTCTAGTTTCAAAGCATTGTGGTCTGAAAATATGCAGGGAATGATCCCAATCTTTTGGTACCGATTGAGACCTGATTTATGACCTAGGATGTGATCGATTCTGAAGAATGTTCCATGGGCACTAGAGAAGAATGTGCCTTCCGTTGCTTTGGGATGGAATGTTCTGAATATGTCTGTGAGGTCCATTTGGTCCAGTGTGTCATTTAAAGTCTTTATTTCCTTGTTGATCTTTTGCTTAGACGATCTGTCCATTTCAGTGAGGGGGGTGTTAAAGTCCCCCACTATTATTGTATTGTGGTCAATGTGTTTCTTTGCTTTTGTTATTAATTGCCTTATATAATTGGCTGCTCCCATGTTAGGGGTTAGATATTTACAATTGTTAGATCTTTCTTGTTGGATAGACCCTTTAGGTAGGATATAGTGTCCTTCCTCATCTCTTATTACAGTCTTTAGTTTAAAATCTAATTTGTCTGATATAAGGATTGCCACCCCAGCTTTCTTTTGGTGTCCATTAGCATGGTAAATGGTTTTCCACCCCCTCACTTTCAATCTGGGGGTGTCTTTGGGTCTAAAATGAGTCTCTTGCAGACAGCATATTGATGGGTCTTGTTTTTTTATCCAATCTGATAGCCTGTGTCTTTTGGTTGGGGCATTTAGCCCATTTACATTCAGGGTAACTATTGAAAGATAGGAATTTAGTGCCATTGTATTGCCTGTAAAGTGACTGTTACTGTATATTGTTTGTGTTCCTTTCTGGTCTATGTTGCTTTTAGGCTCTCTCTTTGCTTAGAGGGCCCCTTTCAATATTTCTTGTAGGGCTGGTTTCGTGTTTGCAATTCCTTTAGTTTTTGTTTGTCCTGGAAGCTTTTTATCTCTCCTTCAATTTTCAATAACAGCCTAGCTGGATATAGTATTCTTGGCTGCATATTTTTCTCATTTAGTGCTCTGAATATGTCCTGCCAGTCCTTTCTGGCCTGCCAGGTCTCTGTGGATAAGTCTGTTGCCAATCTAATGTTTCTACCATTGTAGGTTACATATCTCTTCTCCCGAGCTGCTTTCAGGATTTTCTCTTTGTCTCTGAGACTCGTAAGTTTTACTATTAGATGTCGGGGTGTTGACCTATTTTTATTGATTTTGAGAGGGGTTCTCTGTGCTTCCTGGATTTTGATGCCTGTTTCCTTCCCCAAATTAGGGAAGTTCTCTGCTATAATTTGCTCCATTATACCTTCTGCCCCTCTCTCTCTTTCTTCTTCTTCTGGGATCCCAATTATTCTAATGTTGTTTTGTCTTATGGTATGGTTTATCTCTCGAATTCTGCCCTTGTGATCCAGTAGTTGTTTCTCTCTCTTTTTCTCAGCTTCTTTATTTTCCATCATTTGGTCTTCTATCTCACTGATTCTTTCTTCTGCCTCATTTATCCTAGCAGTTAGCACCCCCATATTTGATTGCACCTCATTAATAGCCTTTTTAATTTCGACTTGGTTAGATTTTAGTCTTTTACTTCTCCAGAAAGGTTTCTCTAATAACTTCCATGCTTTTTTCAAGCCCAGCTAGTATCTTTAAAGTGATGATTCTGAACTCTAGATCTGACATCATACTAATGTCCGTATTGAGTAGGTCCCTGGCAGTCGGTACTACCTCTTGTTCTTTTTGTTGAGGTGATTTTTTCCGTCTTGTCATTTTGTGCAGAGGAGAATAGATTAATGAGAGAACAAAATGCTAGCAGGGTAACAACGTCCCCAGAAAATATACTCTAAACAAATCAGAAAAGACCTGAAGCAGTGGGAAAAGAAAGGGAAAGAGAGAAAAAAGAAAAAGAAAGAAAAAAAGAAAAAAGAAAAAGATAAAGATAAAAACAAACAAAAGCAGAACAAAACAAAACAAAACAAAAACAGAATGTGATCCAATATGATCAGGCTGGATTATAGATCAGTGCCACACACTAGATTTTGGGTGTATTTTAGTCTGTGCCTCCCAAAATTTTAAAGAAAGAAAAACTTATATATGTACAAAAATAAGGGTTGATATGATGAAGGGATGGAATATGACTGTAAAAATGGAAATTATAAAAAATTTTATAAAAGGAATTGATAAGTTGTTTGAAAAAAGAAAGAAGAGGATTTAAAAAAAAAAGAAAAGAAAAAAGGGAGAGAATGTGATCAGGCAGGGGAGTAGAAAAAAACCATACACTAGAGATTTAGAGTATATTTTGATCTGTTAGAAGAAACTATCTCAAAATTTTAAAGAGAGAACAACTTATATATATATGCCAAAAATACAGGTAACTACTATGAAGGGATAGAATATGACTCTAAAAAATGAAAAATAAAAATGTTTTTTTAAAAAAGGGATTGATAAGATGTTGGTTGAAAAGGGAAAAAGAAAAATTCAAAAAAAAGAAAAAAAGAAAAAAGAAAAAAAGACAGTTAAAAAAAATAATTAACTTTGAAGGACTAAAGAATCATGGTAAAAAAGCCATGAATTCTATGTGCAGTATTCCCCTAGCGCTGGAGTTCTGCCGTTCTCATTGATCGGTAAACTTGGTCTTGGCTGGCTGTTCTCGCTGATCTTCTGGGGGAGGGGCCTGTTGCCGTGGTTCCCAAATGTCTTTGCCGGAGGCAAAATTGCCCCGCCCTTGCCTGGTCCGGGCTAAGTAATCTGCTGGGGTTTGCTCTCCGGAGCTTTTGTTCCCTGCAAGCTTTCTGTACAGCTTTGGAGGCGGAGAGTGAAAATGGCGACCTCCCAGTCTCCGCCCCGGAGGAGCCGAGAACTCAGGGTCCCGCTCCTCAGTGACCCCCAGAGAAAAGCAGTCAGTCACTCCCGTCTCCCCGGTCTCCGGCCACACTCCGCGCTCACCCGGCCTGTGACCGGGCCTTTCTATCTGGCACCCGACCCCGGGTGGAGTCTCCAAACCCAGCAGATCCCCGCGGTGCGCTCCTGCACCTCTTCTCCCGGGGGAAGAAGGTGAGTCTCCCCGGATCTGCCGCTTGTTGGGTCCCTGCTGGAGGAGCAGTGGCCCGACTGTGCCACGGATCACGGTTTATGGCAACCCCGAGCTGAGAGCCCGCGCCTCGACCCCGTCTCTGCAGCCGGCTTCCCTGCTCCGATACCTGGGAGCTCTGCCGCACTCAGGCACCCCTGGTCTTTCTGTGACCCCGAGGGTCCTGAGACCACACTGTCCCGCGAGGGTTCCACCCCCCACTTTGCCACCAGAGTGACGTCCCTCAGCGGAGCCGACTTCTAAAAGTTCCGATTTTGTGCTCCGCGGCTTTATCACTTGCCAGAAGCGGCCGACGGAGGCCCCTCCCCCGCCGTCTATCCTCCCGAATATCGCCTCGGATTCACTTCTCCGCACGTCCTACCTTCCAGAAAGTGGTCGCTTTTCTGTTCAGAGAGTTGTTGCTATTCTTTTCTTCGATCTCCTGTTGAGTTTGTAGGTGTTCAGAATGGTTTGATCCCTATCCAGCTGAATTCCTGAGAGGAGACGAAATCCAGGTCTCCTACTCCTCCGCCATCTTGCTCCGCTCCCTTACTATAGATTTCTTTCACAGCAATCCAACTGAGTATATATCTATGATTGGGATTTTGTGCTCACAGAGAGTATGTGTCCAGCTTTAGTAGATGAAAAGTATGTTTTCAAAGTGATTGTACCAATTTAAGTTCCCCCAAAGTGTTTAAATATTGTAGTTACTCTACATCCTTGCCTCTTACTGTCAGCCACACTGTTATTTTGTCCATACTGATGTTTTTAACTTGCATTTTTTTCTGATGCCTTACACATTTCCCTATGTATTATAAAATTTCCTGCAAATAATAAGCACTATATAAATGTTTGCTATTGTTCATGCTATTATATAAACATTCACTGTTAGAGTCTTAAAATTATATACATTTAATATCCAATATGTAAAAATTATTCTTTTAACTCATCAAAACCTCAAAATATTTTCCCTACTCCTTAATTTTCTCTCTTAGTACATTTCACGTTTTAAGGGAATAAAGTTAAATAAAATTAAAATTTGTGTAAGACCCTAGACCTAGGAAGTGCTGTAAAGAGGCATTAAAGGAATATAAAGTAAGACTCTGGTTTTCCATTAGCTTAGACTGAAATATGAGATTAACTGTCTCAAAAGGGGCTCAATGATGGGAGAAAGTAGATATAGTCATGAAAGACCGCAAGTTATTTCTTCTGTATTCTGACAAGTTTTCAGGCTCTACTTATAGATCTGAATCCTTAGTGTATGTCTTATTTAGAGCTGATCATATTCTAAAATAACTTACTCTTCTGAAGTTTCTATAAGAATTATTTGAATATTAAATCCATTTTAGTAATTTACAATAAGAAATATCTATTTCTTGTGTAGAGACATAGAAAATTGAACCAACAACAATAAGTTATTTGGTGAACATGACCATTACTGTCTTTGAATATATCAATATATTATTTCTTTCAATCTCATTCCATCAAATTTATAATACAAGTGCTCCATGTTTCTTCAAAACCAATACAAATCTAGATAGCTATTCCCAATGTAACTTAAAATGGGTATTCCTGCTTCTCTCCTGAAGGATGAAGATCTTAAGTGTGTGGCAGCTCGGCCGTTGCCATGGATGGTCTTGGTGGATCTTCTCTATACTTAGCTGGGGAAGACATGAGAGGTGTGTCTGAAATCACAGCTTTCTGGGAGGCTACTCACTGTGCGTCCTACGCTCTGCCAGCCATGGTGCCAGAGGGAGCTGTTTTACTTCCTCTTCTCAGCTTTTGGTTTCAAATGGAATTCCCAAATGAAACTAGTTCCATCTCCAACATTGCCATCCTATGCATTCTGCACCTATGCAACTGTGATCTCTCTCCTGCTCTTCCAGACTAGTGGCCCTTGCATTCCTAAACCTCACTGATAATTTGGTGGAATCTCCAACACCCCTATTTGGGAAGAATCTTCACTATTTGAGTCACTCCTTCTGGAGCCTCCATCATTACTTTATGCCATCTCTCACAATCCTTGGGGAAATATCTGCCTATCTTTAGTTATCAAGTTAACAAAGCAGCCCCACTGAGATGTGAAGTCCACTACAGACTGCACAGTCACTCATTAGTACCTGGTCTGTTTGCCTCAAATAGGCTGAAGAAGAAAAGTATGCATGCATTCCCACCATAGCCTACCGATCATGCCACAAAATGGCTGTATTTACTGATGCTGATGCCGGTGAGACCATTTTTCTGCAAGCCACAGCTGTTCTCTGCACATGAGCATCATTCAGAACAAAATTGGGAACCCAGGGAAGAAACACTGAAACCTTGTTATTTACTTTATCTCCAACCCTTGTCTACTTTCTCCCTTGAATTCTTCACAGCACAGTAAAAATGCTACGGCACCTCATTATTATCATTGCTAATACTGTTATTACAATTAAAATCATATATATTCATTATAAAAAAATTCAACAAGAAAGTTAATAAAGCAAAACTCTCATTAACCCTCTGTTTGCCCACTTCCAATGACAAAACATGAGTCCCCCAAAGTAAACAATGTAAAATGTCTCTCAAGTATTCTTTAAGCCATTTCAATTACTTATTTTCTTTAAAGTCAATGGGATCACATCTCACATATTCTTTACAACTTGCTCTTTTTTTAATCACCACTTATCTTGGAATTGTCTCCACCTCAGAAAATACAAATATATATGAATTTTAATGGTTTCAGTACCTGTTGCTTCAGTTACTGTGCATAACAAACACATTACAAAGAAAATTTTTGTCCATGTATATCTGGACATTGTGTTATTCTGTAAGCTAAGAGAAGTAGACTAATTGGGTTAAGGAATTGTCATATTTTTAACTGTAGTAATTACAATTTGCTTCTCAAGAGTTTACACAAATTTACACTATTTTAAAAGTGAGTTTGTTTTCTTAAATTCTAACAAATTTTAAGCATCACCCATCTTATAGGAGAAAAAGAACATTCCATTTTTAATTTACAGTTTTATAATTATACCTTAGTTTGAGAATTATCTTATATGGTTATTAGGCATTTTAGTTTTGTTTATATATGAACGTACTTCCTTATCATGTATTTTACCCATTTTTTCTTCTTGTTTGTCTGCATTTTTCTTCCATAGATCAAGAAAATTACTCTTTTTATGTGTCTTGAAAATACCTCCTCAGTTTGTCATTTGCCTTTTATTTAGTTTATATTTTTACTTTGAATTATCATTATGATAATTGTTATTTTATGATACGGAAGTATTTTGCTGTTATTTTGAGGATTTATAAAAATTAAGATGATATAACCAACAGAGCATAACTCAAACCCCCTATATAATTCTAGGTCCAGGTTGGTGGGACCCTGGGTTCACCCCTGGCTGCCTCTGCATGGCTAGATTAACGTCCACCTCTAAATTCACTCCAGAATATCCCAGCTTCTCAGTCCAAGCCAAACAGGCCTTAGACACAGATAGTGTTAACTTTCCTTCTCCAAAGAGCCCCCCAATCTTGATCCAGAGCTGACCACTTCCCCCAGATGCTCAATAATGGAAATATTTCATTTAGTTTTATTTCCCAACTTTCTCCCTTGCTCCCTCTACATTGATCACAATTTTGATGGTTTTTATATGATCTTAGTTTGCCTTGAAAGGTGCCTCCTAACATCTGAAGCTCTCTGCCCAAAATAAATATTCATCCTCCTTTTATTAGTTCAACTGCACATTACTTATCCTTTTCTGGAATGCACTATGCAAAGTCAGACATTCTTTTTTTTCTCTACCTTGTTTCCAACAATCTAGAACAAGGAATAACCAGTACCTCATATGCAAGACATTAACAAATTAGAGAACCATGGAAAAATGTCTACCGACTTCTCCTCTTACCTAGCAAAATGTTTTTGAGGCTCATCTATGTTACACTACATATTTGCAGATTATTGACTGGTAAATAGTATTCCATCGTGTAGTAAATAGACCACATCTTGTTTGACCATTCATCATTTATGGACATTTGGTTTCTAGTTTATGGCTATAATGAATATTATTGCTATGATTATATGTCTTTTTTTTTTTTTTTTTTTTAGTGTTCCATGATTCATTGTTTGCATATAACACCCAGTGCTCCATGCAGAACGTGCCCTCTTTAATACCCATCACCGGGTTAACCCCCCCCCAGCCCCCTCCCCTCTAGAACCCTCAGTTTGTTTCTCAGAGTCCATAGTGTCTCATGGTTCATCTCCTGCTCTGACTCCCCCCCTTCATTTTTTCCTTCCTGATATCTTCTTCTTCTTTTTAACATATAATGTATTATTTGTTTCAGAGGTACAGGTCTGTGATTCAACAGTCTTACACAATTCACAGCCCTCACCACATCACATACCCTCCCCAATGTCTATTAAAAATAAATAAATAAATAAATAAATAAAATTTCTGAGAACAGCTCTTCTATGCTCTGTGTATTGTGTAAGACTGATGAATCACAGACCTGTACCCCTGAAAAAATAATACATTATATGTTGTTAATAATAATAATAATAATAATAATAATAATAATAATAATAATAAATGTAACAATAACCCCCCTTCCACTGGTATAAGATATTTTGACTTTTTTCTGAATTTGAGCTAAACTAATGATGGTGTGCTCTGAATCAGTGGTTCTCAAACTTCAGAGTACCTAAGAGTCTCATGGAAGGTTTGTTAAAACCCAGGTTGTGGCAACCACACTCAGAGTTTCTGATTCAGTAGGTCTGGGGTGGGGCTCAATAATTTTCATTTTTAAAAGTTCCCAATGATGCTGTTTACTTCAACATAATTCTCTGATCTGTGGCTTGGTCCCTCATCTAGAACCTCCTCTGGTAATGATGTCAATGAGGCTAGAATATCTCTGGAAAATAAGCCCCCAGGTTTTGCTGGAATAGGAAAGGGCAGTTACCTGGTTGTAAGGATTGGGGATTTCTGCAGACCAAATCTAACATCTTTCAAATCTGCCTAATGCTTCAAATTCCTAAGTGTCTATTTCTCTTCACAACGCAGCTAGCTTGTCCTGTTTCACCCCAACTCAAGCCTTTCGTTTCCACTTTTCTCTAGTCTTGTAAGCCTGCCACTACGGTTCCATTTATTTCCCATCTTTGAGTTGCCAACGCCTTTGCTCTACTCTGTTATTGTTTCCTTTCCTATTCTCCTTTTCACTGTGGTCTTAAACCTTTTTTTACAGCTTTCATTTTAGTGTTTTGTGAAATGCAGATATTAATCCACTTGTCCAGCTAGATGTTTCCCATGCAGCCTCACCAATACATTATCCTTATTTTAGTTGTTTCTATAAAACCTGGAAGACATTTCGGAAACAGAATCATTTAAGATACCTTATAAACAGAGAAATAAATTCAGTATGTGTCCCAAAGACCCACTAGTTAGCGTGTTACATTAAAAATGCTATATTAGCCCTCCCAGCATTAATTAAATATACCTTAAAATGTGTTTCACTAAATAAAGACTAAGAAGGTAAAGGGGATATGCTGACATATGAAGTTCATTTTGTTAGTGTGTGAGCTGACACTTCCTTCTAGTTGTTCAGGATATCATTCAACTCAAAGTTCACAACTATTTATCTATGGTCTTTGAAATGTCATTATCTTTCTATCTGGCCAGTCTCTCTCTTCCTATAGGCTCTGGGCATGAAGTCTGAATGGGTCACCGTCTTTGCAGACACTGTAGTCAGTTGGAGGTGATGCACAGAGGCAGGCAATCCCATATAAGGCAGACTAGAAAAATACCACCTCTTATGAAAGTACAGAAAGGTGCAGCCAGACACTGAGGATTCAGGAGAAGCGTAAGTAGGAAGCAACTTCCAAACTTAGACCCAAGATTTGCTACCTACAGAGGTTTGTTTTTTATTTCCCCAACATTTCTTCCATAGTTGCCTTCTATTATTTCTGCTTTCAGCTAAGCTAAAATTCCAAGGTTTAAAATACCAAACTCACACTTGGTTTTACCAGGAATACAAAATCTTTTCTTCTAGTGGAATGTATTTTCTTTGCACCCAGAGTTCCCAAATTCTAATGTCTTATGGAGAATATTTCTATACAGTAATGCAAGCTGTCTGTTTCTCTGTAAATCTGTGATAATTTTATCTACTTTCACAGAATGATTATAAGGATAAAGTGAAATACTGACAGTAAAGTGACAGGCACGCTACCTGACATAATAAACTCTTAATGTTAGAATCAGTTGGTATTATCAGTATATCAAATTATACAAGAACAAATGCAGTTCAGGCTTTTCATATTATACTATTTTTAGTACAAGGAATCCCAAGGTAATTAGCATAAATATGGGGGCATAACCCATCCAAATGGAGGGGATAAACTCAGTATGTACAATTCATATGTATATAAATAACCTAAGATTAATGGCCTCATTTGCCTGCCATAATCTCTGCTATTAAAGTATAGTGGTTAAAAAAAGTAGTTCATAATGATTTTTAAGTCTGTACTTTATCCATTTGAATTATCTATTGCCTACTATTATCAATCAGACCCCTAGAGATCACATTCTTTTTCATTTGTGTTGTAATTAGCTACTTGATTTTTGATTCTTCTACAACCATTATATTGTCATTATTTTGGTCTCTGGGGATACAATTTAGTTTTCTATTATAGATAAATAGAAATCTTATTGCCCTATCTAGAAAGATGAAACATACAAGGACATTAAAATACCTAAATATCTGTATTAGCCCTAGTGAAGGCATAATTTTCATTAATAACTTTCTGCTACTTTGTCCATCCCCTTGTTTTACCAAAACATTAAATAAAATACTCAGTTGTGCAGAAGAGAAGAGTGTATCTGTGTGTGTAAGTAAGTGTATGTGCATTCATGTGTGGCATTTAATTCTTCAGAACAGCAATTATAAGAAAAATAAGGCATGTTTTAAACTACAAATTTAAAAACTAAGTGAATAACACATTTATTATTATCTCTCTCCAGAGGAACAATTTAGGTTTACAAAATGAATGCAATTATTCCAATATGAATCAAGAAATAAGGTAAGGACATCTTTATCCCTGGGGAAAAAAAATGTATATATATTAAAGTTCATCAGAGCTAGTTAAAGAGCTATTGTTTACTAATGTAATTATGTGCTTGCAATTTTTTTAAACTGATATGACATCTTAAAAATATATAGTTTTATACATGACTTTATGCATTTATATTGTTTAATTAACACAAATATGAAAAGATAGCATGAAAATGACAGGCAAATATATGGGGATATCTAGACACTCACTGAAGATCTATTTGTCAGTTAATTTAGCTGCTTGGAATACAAAAATGAATTTAAAATATTTATGCTTAAGAAATTCACATCTGATAGCTACCTATATTTTATGCATTGCTCAACAAAACATTTGGGCAATTGCAATAAAATAAAATTATATATTGTGGTGTCTAAATGGGGTGTCTCTCGATGAGATGGGGCCCCAAAATGTGGGGCAACAATGGAGTGGAAGCCAAAGGCACAGGAGAGGTGACAGTATTCACCTGAGGCAGAACAAAGGAGACAGAAGTTTACTGAATACACCACAAGGGAGTGGGGGCAGGACCACAGCAGAGAGGCTGTCAGCAAGGAGGCTGATTTTAAGGGGGAAGATGAGAGGGTAGGGGAGTATGGAATCTTCCCTTCTTTGGTAACTGTGCCTGGTTGTAAGGAGCCCACTGGTCAGTTAGGGCCTTTGGATACGCTGAGGTTGGTCAGCTGATGGGCCTTTTCTACATTCCACTGCTCAAGCGGTTTGCCTGAAAGCAGCCTCTTGATATAATCTATATAAATTAGAATACAACATTAAGAACAGGTGGCAGGGGGTAGTACAGAGCTTGGAATGGTAGCAGCAAAAATAGTAGAAAAGTGCTACTCAGGTTTATGGGATTTTTAAGACTAATAAAAATGAGTTCTAAATTAGAAGCTGAAAACCTAAGAAGCAAAATCAAAGACAAAATCCAATTGGTTCCATAATTCTAATTGTTCTTGATTATCCATATTATTTCACATATAATCACACCCCAGCTCTAAGCCTTGGATGTAGGTTCCTTGGTTATTAGAGCTCCAATAAGGAAAGTAGTAAGCTGACAGGAGCAAAGGAAAGACAAGAAAAACAAAATAAAACAAAGTATTTCAAAATTCAAACAAGAGAGAACCACTTATTTCCAACTCAATCAAAATTTGCTTCTAAGGAATGGGAGGGCAATCCCTCTAACAACACCCTTGATCTTATTAGGGCCTTCTTAGGTTGAATAGATGTTGGCCTTGGCATTCTTTAAATGAAACCCATGGCTAGAGATTCAGGTCTGGATTGGTGATCAAGAGAAGGATACCTGGTCCTGAATCTGCCTTCACCCGACTACATGACTCTAGATGATCTGATTTATCTTCTTCAAACTCCACAGAAGTTCCTTCAAGTGTAAAACTGATGAGGAGAACAAGGGCAAAATAAATGTAGATAAATTAAATGTCCTTATAACCTGCAGTCCGTTGACAAATACTTGAGGCAGGCAGAGTGTAACATTCCTCCAGACCTCCCGACTGTCTTCATGTTAATGCTTTGCTAGAGGAGGAAACAACCTTAGCTTGACAATTACCAGGCCTCCAGTATCCTCTGAGTCTGCTTTAGCATTTGAAAGTCCTTTTGGAAACTTCCTTTGTCTTTACCTCCCTCAACTCCAAAGTATATAATCAAATGCTCCTCACAATCCCAGTGCAGCTCTTTCTGCCCACAGGTCCTGTCCCTGTGCTTTAATAAAAGACAACATTTTTGCACCAAAAACATCTCAAGAATTCCTTCTTGGCCATTCACTTCCGGACACCACATCAAATCACACCAAAATGAGAGAAAGAAGCTCAGTGACCTTTAAAAGAAAGTACTATGGCTCTAACAACTTATAAGTCTGTTCTTAATTTTCTTCCACTCTGACAGAGCTTTCCCTTTCTAAATTCAGAATGGTCCCCAGAGGATACAATGAGAAACACACTAGAAATTCTCTAGTGGATTTGCTACAGAACTCTTAGCCACAGGGTAAGGAGTTGTTCACTAAAAAGTTTGCCCTCTAGCAATGCAATCTCAAATAGATTTATCAGTACCTCTAATTCTCACCTTTTTTTTTTTTTCTTTAAGATTTTATTTATTTGAGAGAGAGAGACAGCCGCAAGCGGAGGAGGAGCCAGGACTAGGAAGAGGGAGAAGCAGACTCTTCACTGAGCAGGGAGCCTCATGTGGGACTTATTCCCAGGACCCTGAGATCATGACCTGAGCCAAAGGCAGACACTTGGCCGACTGAGCCACCCAGGTGCCCCTCATTCTCACCTTCTTGCAAAAGCATTTTTGTTCTCCATACTTAAAAGAAATTGTTCCTATTAAATTGTTCCAAAGCTCAGCAACAAACTAATTAATTCTCGGTATTTCAATTAATGCTATAATCATTAGTTGTCTTTTAAAAATAATGTCATCAACACAAAGGGTCACCACAAATGAGCTAACTATACAGGGGAGTTCATAAACAAAAGGAAACATTCTCAAAAATAAAAACACTAGACACAGTACCTTTGGCTCTCTCTCTCTGTAAGGTGCTCTTCATCCAGTGAAAGGCCTATTAATTATTTCATTCTCCTCTTAAAAGAATAGACAGAGAAACAAAAAGAAAGTCTGTGAAGTTCTAATTCTGCCTCTGATGTCTTTTTGCTCCCAAAGCTCTCGTGCTGTACACCACCTATGCCAACAGTTACCCTCGGAGACACAGCATGGAGACGAAAATGGTCTGTTCTCAAAGTGACTGTTTTGTTGTTATCCCCTCACAAGGGAAGAGGATGGCTTTGTTTCTGAAGATACCATAGGTATAAGCTTTGTAAAAAGGAATGTTGTTTGGAGGAAAGGACGGTATTTGCACTTGGGGTACTTCCTACTAATTTATGGCTGAGAATTCCCTGAAATATTTGAAATACTTCACCTTTATCCCTTTTGAGAAAGGATAGAGCACAAACTTAAAAAAATGCATAAATTATTTTGCATAAATTATTACCCTGAGTCCCAAAAGTGTTAACACATATTTATAAGCAATAAAATGGAAAAGTTACTCACTGAAAGAAATCAGTCTTATCTCTAGAGTTTGACTTATTAAGAGATTTCCCATCTATGAAATCCTTAACAAGCCTTGATTATGAAATGGGATGAAAATTTTTTATCACGCTAAAATGAAAGGATAAGATAAACTTTTAAGGTTTTGATTAGTTTTAGGATATAGGATATCATTCAATGAAGATTGCATATCGAGATATCCAATGTTTTCCTGATTTGTCAAAAATTTAGGTGACATTAAGTTGATCTTATGATGTCAACTGTAAAAAGGGAAAAAGTGCTAAATACTTTACTTTTAGCAGAGATATTTTGATTATCCTTTGAATTAAATATTTAATTATACATCTGTTCTTTCATGTACTCAATAAATACTTATCAGTGCCTATTTCTTTTTTTGTGTGTTTGTTTTTGTTTTGAGAGAGAGTGAAAGAGTGGGGTTGGGGGGGAGGGCAGAGGGAGAGGGAGAGAGACAATCTTAAGCAGACTCCACTCCCAGCACAGAGCCCACCGCTGGCCCTGATCTCATGACCTGAGCTGGAACTAAGAGTCAGACACCTAACCGACTGACCCACCCAGGCGTCCCAATGCCTATTTCTATTTTCTCACTGTGGCCAAGCTGCCCCTTTCCTCATTTTATTTCTTTGACCCTTAACACCCATACCATTAGGTTATATTTTAAATGTTCTAGCTGATCTCCATATGATAGTCTTGCTTTCCCAGTTAGGTTTGATTTCCTCCTAAGAATAACTGCTGCATCTTTTACTGCTTTTGAATTATTCTAATTGAATACGGAAAGGGTGGGACTTTAGGGAGGGAAAGAATAGGGGCCCCAACTAGGCTCTGAGGGTATTTCAGGTATGCAGATGCTGAGACAGAACAAAGACAGAGATCAGGAAAATTTAGACCACCCTATCCCAGTTACTAGGGTTAAATGTTTTTCTAATAATTACATTGTAACCACAGAAAATAAAAATAACCATAAAAACTAATCAGGCCTCAAAGGAAAAGTTCACTATAAGGATTAACCAGACCTAGCAATACGTATCTACCGATCACAGATGTCACAGAAACAAAAACTCTCACACAACGTACAAGCATCATGTCTGGTTCCAGGCCACTGATCTGACCACTTTCCTGGTAAAGTCCTAATAAAAGGCCAGAGATAAAAAGCCCTCACTGGCAACCCGGTCGGGACCCATCTCACTCCTGAGAGCTTTTTCTGTATCCTTGCTCGATAAAACTCTATGGCTTTGCTCACTCTCCTTCATCGGCAAGATTCATTCTCCGTATTTGAAAAGAAATGCCCCTCAAATCTTTTTGCAGAATTCTTAACTGAGTAATGCAAGAGTGTGATTAAATCCATCACAAATAAACAACTGGGAAGCTTAAAAGTCTAAACAGAGATTTCAGAAACTCCTGAGTAAAATAAAATTGATAAAAAAATTTTTCCCAGCATAATCATACCGCCAGTAATAAATACTAATAAAGATCTACAGGCAAAAGGGAAATAATGGATTGGAATCCGTATCTAGAGGAAGGAATGATGAAACGGTAAATATATGGATTAATATAAATGACATCTTTGCTTTCTGTTCTTAAATACTGTAAAGAAAGTCAATGGTTTAAAGCAAAAGTTATCATAGTGTGTTCTCAGGCCTATGACATAAGTTTAAGTTAAAAGCAAGACAACAGTAGTGGAAGAAATGGAATAGATTGTTAAATGGGATAATGGGACAAACAGAAAACAAATAGCAAGAATAGCAGACATATCAATAAATATATTTTATGCAGTAAAAACTCCAAAATAAAAGGCAGATATTGACAGACTGGATTTTAAAAAGCAAGACTTAATTATGTCAATACGTTCTTTACAAGAAAAAAAGACTTTGAATATAAAAACAAAGACAGCCAAAACAATGGAATACCATATAAAGAATGGAAAAGAAAAGATTTGGAAAAGACATTCCGTTCAAACACTTGTGGAAGGAAAACCGGCCGATGCTGCTATCAATAAGTTCCAAGAAAGAGAATATTAGAAGACATACAAGAGTCATTTCAGTGTGAAATCAAGCAGCAAATCATCAATAAGATCTAACCGTCCCGATTGTATAGCTAATAACAACGAAAATTCACAGAACTAAAGTAAGACGTAAACAAACCTACAATCATAATTGGAGAATTTAGTAATCCATTGTTGGGAGTTGAAGAGACAACAAAAATATATAAGAATAAAAATATTTTAATAACGCTCTCAACTAAGTTGAGCTTGTGGGTGTTTACAGAAGGCGATACGAGCAACTGCTGTACACACAGTCTTTGCAAGTGGAACCAAGCACAAATACCCACTGTGAGAAGTATGAACGAAGTCTCAATAAATTTCAACGAATATTTAAAATGTATCTTATCTCTGAGCATGTAGAGTAAATTGCAAATCAAAATAAAAATACATCCAAAACAAATATTTGGCTATTGAACAGCACTTCCAAATACCACAGGTCAAAGGAAAATTAAAGGCAAAATTGTGGAACTACTTTGAAGTGAAAGAAAATTAAAGATCGTGAAAACACAATATATCCAAAATGTACAGAATATAGGTGATGCCTATAGAGGGGAATTTATTGAAGTAAGTGCTTAAAACAGCAAAAAAGAAAAAAGTCAATAATAATCTAAATAATCTAAAATCTAACCTAGTTTAAAAAAAAGCAAATCAAACCAAGATAAGTAACAGATAATAAGTAAATAATAAAGACAAGAGAACAGATCAATGTAGTACAACACAAACATAGAAAAATAATTTTTTTTTTTTTAAAGATTTTATTTATTTATTTGACAGAGAGAGACACAGCGAGAGAGAGAACATAAGCAGGGGGAGTGGGAGAGAGAGAGAAGCAGGCTTCCCGCAGAGCAGGGAGCCCGATGCGGGGCTCGATCCCAGGACCCTGGGATCATGACCTGAGCCGAAGGCAGACGCTTAACGACTGAGCCACCCAGGCGCCCCAGAAAAATAAATATTAATTCTGCAAAAATATTAGCAAAGTTGATAAACTCTTAGAAATAATAGTTATAAAAATAAAAAAAGAAAAACAAATTAATAATATCACGATTGAAAGAAATCATATATCCTGAAAACATCTGAGGTTATGATAAAGAGATTATTCTGAACATGTTTATACTAGTAAATTAAACAATTTAGATAAAATTGACAAAGTTCCTGAAAAAAAACTGACGAAAGATGAAATAGGAAATATTAATTAACTTTATTATTGTTATGAATATGAATAACTTAATTATTTTATTAGAAAGATATTCGAATGAATCCGTGGGATATGAAAATAAGCTCAATAGTATCAATCATTAAGAAAATGTAAATTAAAGCCATGAGATATCACTATAAACCACTAGAATAGCTAGAATTAGAAAGACACATTTCAGTGATATGGGGCTTCCAGAAATCTCATGCTTTGTAGGTGGTACAATTTCTTTGGAAATAATTCCTCGGTTTTTTATGAAGTTACACTGACCCTTACTATATAAACTATTCATTCTATTCTTAGGCATTTACACAAGAGAAATAAAAATATGTGCCCACATAAGAACTTCTACAAGAATGTTTATAGAAGTTTTAACTTAGGGGCGCCTGGGTGTCCCAGTCATTAAGCGTCTGCTTTCGGCTCAGATCATGATCCCAGGGTCCTGGGATCGAGCCCCGCATTGGGTTCCCTGCTCGGCGGGAAGCTTGCTTCTCCCTCTCCCACTCCCCTTGCGTCTGTTCCTTCTCTCACTGTGTCTCTCTCTGTCAAATAAATAAATAAAATCTTTAAAAAAAAGAAGTTTTAACTTATAATAGTTCCAAGTTGGAAGGAACCCTGATTTTCATCCACAGGTGAATCAACAAACTATATTCATGCAATGGAATGGTATTTATAAATTAAAAAGAACAATTTATATTGATACATACAACATGAATGAAGAATATACAAATATACACTGATTTTCATTAATATGAAATTCTAGAGTAGGCAGAGGTAATCTATACAATGGAAAGCAGATCAGTAGTCACCTGGGGCAGTGGCTGTGGGGGGCTCACCAATAAGGAACCATGTGGGAATATTTTGAGATGATGAAAATGTTCTATATCTTGATTTGGGTGGTGGTTTAATATCTGTTTATATTTATCAAAATTCATCAAACTGCATACTTATAAATCATTGCATTTTATTTTATGAAAAATTGTGTCGATATTGTTAAATAAAAATATTTAAGTATATACCAATAACACTTTAAATGCAACTTTACAAAAGAATCAGGATGAACGGTCATATTTTACTCTTTTTTTTTTTTTTTCATTGGAGGATTAGAAAGATAAAAAATCTTTCTGGCTAAAGATGGAGACTACAAACCTGAAGATTATATATTCTAAATAAGAAAATCAGATGGATAATTCCCTGTGAGTCATTAAGCAACTAATTTAAATCTCTCCAAATCCGGATTTGCTGAGTGATGACTACCAGACTCACCATGTGGTAATTACTTGTTTTAAATACGCAGCAGAATCTCATACTCAGCTAAGAGTACAAAATGATACATAAGTGTCTTAGGTCAAAGTAGTCCTCATGATACATTCTTTACAACTAAAGTATCTGGCATACAGGTACACAACATACAAACTGTCCTGAAACCCTGGCATATGCCAAGTAAATTCATCTTTAGAGTAGAAGTAAAATCCTGGTATGACAACCTACAGCATGCATTGTTCAAAGATTTTCTAAGTTTAGCTGTTCTAAACTATAAAAATCTATGAATGATTAAAACGCTCAGTAAGAAAAGCAGTTGCTAGTGTCACAATAAACAAATTACAGCCAGTTTAAAACATAATATCAAAGTAATATTCTCTAAATGAAGAATGTAGATAAGATTGCATTTGAACCTTTCTAATGATTTTCAAAAAGATGTATCCAAAAAAAGTTTATCAGTAACATCAATGTTTTAAGATAAGATAGTTCTATGAAGAAAATGTAATGCAAGAAGGAAAAACAGCTAGGAAAGAAAGAAGAGATGGAGAGCAAGAGAGAGAGGGGGAGGGAGGAAGAAGGGACATTGGGGTGGGGGGTGGGCAGAGGGGAGAAGGGCAGGACACAGTGGGGAGAATACTTCTAAAGTAGTGGAGTGTTGATCACTTCCTAGGTCCATACTTCACTGAAGCCCTCAAAAACAAAACAAAACAAAAACTTGCATCTGTTTCCACTGAACTAGTTGTTTTTTATGGATGCGAGATACATATACACACACACAAATATTCAGTATTTTTTTAATTACTTCTACTGAAAAGTTCAGAGTCATTGATTTCAATGAGATATGAAAACATTTACTACAGGTGATGGAAAGATTATATTGTCCCATACAAAACAAAACGATATGTGTTATTCTTCATAAAGAGTATGTTACATATTAAGATTATTAATGATGTGACTGTAATTTTTCATTCCATAATTTCTATCATAATAATCATAAATATTATAGGCCATCAATCTTGTTTAAATTTTTAAGAAACCAGTAAAAGGTTTAAGGATGGTATCTATATATAATTTTTGAGATTTTTTTAAAATCTCAGATTAAGATGTGAAATAAATTATCTGCGGCATTTTTACAAAATAGATGGTTTTGATACAATATGGATAGTTTTTCAGGAGAATATCTGAAAAATTGGGCAGAATCTCCAGTGAAAATACATTTGAATGATATATGGCAACTTTATATATTTCCATTACTTTGGAAAAATAATTTGCATTTGTATGCTTGCTTTCCTTTAGTCTCCAAGAGCTCTGATTAGTATTCCAGATAAATCAGTTCAACTAAGCATAAACAATTACTGATGTTCAGACAATGCACTGCTCTATAAAGGTAATAAATGTAAAGATGGAAGAGCTGCAAATGCCGCTGTTCTGACGGTGCCAACCATCATCTGAACCCACATCAGGAGAGGAGTAGAAAGGACTTCTGAGCACAGGTGAGGAAGGGCGGGACTTTTCCAGCACGATGACCAAAGCCCAGGTTCCTGACTCCCACAACATTCACTGGAAAAGTCTCCTGGAGCCTCCAGCTTTGAAGATGAGTAAATATTTGTTGGTCACACAAGGAAGATAAATATATTGAGGAAGAGGGGCAACACACAGCCAGAAAATTCCAGATAAGAGAATAAGGTTTTTTAATATCCTTATTGAGGTTTTGTTTACATAACTATAAAATTTATAACTCAATCTTTTTTTAATTAAATTTATATAAGGTTTAAGGTTCTTATGATTAGCAACTGCCTGTTAACATATGTAACTCAGCTATTTTCCCCTAAGAGAACTCAGAGAAGATGCCAAGCCTTTTCTCTAGAATTAGCCAGGTCCCTTTTTTAGTCACCAGATTTGACAAGAGGTTTGAAAACTTGTAGTCTAAATGAGAAAAAAGAGGCACGTGTCCTAACCACTAACATTATGTAATTAACGGCTCTGCCCTGCTCTAACAAATTACCAAAAACTTGATGGTTGAAAAGCAACACAAATTTATTATCATAGAGTTCTTAAAATCAGAAGTCAGAACTGGATCTTGTTTGGTTAAAATCAAGATGTTAGCAAGGGTATGTTCCTCCTGGGAGTTCTAGGGGAAATAGATTTCTTTGATTTTCCCAGATTCTAGCCCCCTACCTCCCATCTTCAAAGCCAGCAATAGTGACCAAGTCTTTTTTATGTTACATCACATTGTCATTGACTATCCTGGCTCCTTCTTTCACTTTTAAGGACACTTGTGATTACTTTGGACCCATCCAGATATTAGAGAATAATCCTCTGATCTCAAGTCAGCTGGTGAACAGCCTTAATTCCATCTGCAACCTTAATTCCCCTTTGCCATCTAATATGGCATATTTATATGTTCTAGAGATTAAAATTTGGACATCTTTGGAGGATGGGGCATTATTTGCCTACCACACCCACTAACGTTTTAAAAACCCTAATAACTGAGTGATATGGAAAGTCAAGGTCTAAAATGCTCTTGCACTCAGAACCTTGCCAAGTATCATTGAACCACAGCTGGAGATAAGACACAGGATGGATGGATCATTTTAATAAAGCTTCTCCTTCCCAGGTAAATGCATGAAGACAGAAAGATTGGGGGCTGTCTAGTGCTGAGGTTGGGAGTGGGGGTTAATTGTACATGGGAATGAAAGAATTTTGCGGGGAGGATGATGGAAATGTTCTAAAATGGGATTGGGGTGGTGACTGCATAACTATAAAAATTTAGTTAAAAAAAGATTGACTTGTAAATTTTATAGTTATGTAAACAATACCTCAATAAGGATATTAAAAATTTCACTTTGCCTTCTTACACATAAATTTTATTAAAATTGTAAGAATATGTGAAATTCGGTGACATTTGAGTATTTGAAAAGCATGAAACAGAGGTACTTTTTGTGAGATTATTTAAATGTGTCCATTTCTTCCATTTTTGCTAAAAATACGCGATCTTCCCTTGGACATTTTTAAATGTTAATGACACAAATAGACATTGATATTTACAGAATTTACAAAAGTTTTCTGATTTAAGGAAATTCTTATAGGTCTCCTTGCTGGCAGAATACAGGTCTTGGGAAAACAATGTGAAATGGCAGCTCTTTGGGAAACACCAGGGGTACTGCCTTGCTATCATCCTTTGAAAGGGCTTCTTGAGTGTTCCGTTCTGCAAGCAATCACATGAGCCACCACATGTGCAGACTTTTGCTGTTATTGACCTTTTCTCTTCACACTAGGTGAGTGGGTCTTGCCAAAGGCACAGGACTAGCAGAGTGGAATGGCAATCCTTGATGACTAGAGTTCTCTAAATATGAACAGATATGGCACAAAACTGAAGCCCCTTCCCGTTGTCCCTTTCCCATGCATCCCATTTTACATTCACAGATAAGCTGCAGGAACGGCATTGCTAGACATTGGCGTTTTGAGAAGGCATGACCTGGAGCAGAGACCCGCTCCCACGCCCACTCCCACACACCATTCCCCAATCACGGCTTGAATTGCAGCAGAGATCAGGAGAGAAGCCTCCACAGACACTGTTCTGTGTGTTTGCAATACACACCCCAACCTCTCTTGTCTGGCTTCTTCATATATTTCTAATTCCTGCTAAAAATTCAGTTATTTAGAAAGGTCTTTACCTGTTACTCTGTCATTCATTACATTTGTCACACATTATAATAATATATTTATCTGATTAGATTTACTGCCGACATTCGTCACTTTGTTCATTTTTAATATACACAATGTGTTATTTACAGCCTGAAACACAAAATGTGTTACATAAATACTTACAGATTTAAAGAATATTTGAGTAAATAATTGAAATGAAAGTGTCAGAAGACATGACTCTCAGTTACTCCGTGTGGATTATTGAGCAAACCACTCGCCATCTCTGAGCTTCAAGCTCATCAATCTCTAAAATGGGAAAATAATAACTTCCCTGCTTTTCTCAAAGGGTTCCATGAGAGTGAACTTTGCAAACATCTAAACCCCACAGAAATATAAGAAATAAACTTTGTATGAAGAAACATAGTAGAGAAGTTAATCCAAAGGGAGTGATAAAATGCTCACTTTTGCAATGAGGCTACATTTACTAAATTGAGGAAAATGACGCTTGACAACATTGTAGGGATCCCAACTGTGGACAGAGAAATTTCAGTGCCTCAGCATCTCTCTCCTTTTGACTTGTGGTTTATCTAGGAGTTTGCTTGGACTGAATTAGCGATGTTTGACCCCCGTCCCAGGTGTGTCTCCCATATTCCTCCTATCCTGCCATAATGCAGCAGGTGGTCAAAGCTGAGGTGCCCTCCTACAGGAACTGTGGCTTAGGAAGGTACACCAGTTCACAGTCCCAGTATTTAATAAATGACATCTAGAATCTGATATCAGGACTCCAACCCTTGATGTAAGTCACATGCCTTGAAAGAATATTATGCAATTAAAACAATCCCATTGAAACTAACTTTGTTTTTCTACCAAGTAGTAGAAATTACAGGGAGAGAGAATCTTATGGACCACTGCACCTTTATATATTAGAATTGCAAATCAAAGCAAGACTGACTCATTTTTGTAATATCCTTTCAACTCTTAACCATTTCTCTGAATTTGACCACAACCTATTGGTAAAACTGTAGATCGTTTCAGAAATGGTGGGTATCAATTGCAAGAGATAATAGCAGTTCAGGAAAATGTTTTCTTTTTTTTTTTTTTTTTAAAGATTTTATTTATTTGACAGAGAGAGCACAAGCAGACGGAGAGAGAGGGAGAAGCAGGTTCCCTGCTGAGCAAGGAGCCTGATGTGGGACTCGATCCCAGGACCCTGGGATCATGACCTGGGCTGAAGGCAGCCGCTTAACCGACTGAGCCACCCAGGCGTCCCCAGGAAAATGTTTTCTATGTGAATTCCAATTATGTAATTCTTACCTCAGGTATATTCTGCATCTCTGTCATTCATCTTACTTTGTGCTGCCCACAAGTTCACTGCCTAGAGGAATAAAAATAAAGAAATGCAGTGACTTTGCTTACGGTCTCTGAAGCAATTTTTTGGTGAATCAAACTAAGAATATCTTTGCCACTTAATGCTTAATAAAAGCCACAGGTAATGTACCCCGATTGCTCTATAAAATATAGTGTATGCTGGGGCACCTGGGTGGCTCAGTCGTTAAGCATCTGCCTTCGGCTCAGGTCATGATCCCAGGGTCCTGGGATCGAGCCCCGCATCGGGCTCCCAGCTCCGCGGGAAGCCTGCTTCTCCCTCTCCCATTCCCCATGCTTGTGTTCCCTCTCTCACTGTGTCTCTCTCTGTCACATAAATAAATAAAATCTTTAAAAAAAAAATACAGTGTATGCTGTTTCCAAGAGAATAGTTATTTAACCCATTGAGAGGAAAATATATACAAAAACTATGTTAGCTAGCTATCTTTATCCATTCTATGGAGTGCAGTGAGGTCTTGTGACTAAAATATGTATCTAATTTGATACACATACAATTAAATTAACTTTACCCAGAGTAGTTCTACCTCTTTATCATTTTATTGGCAATCCAGGGAAGCAAGGCCATTATTTACCAGAGGTTGGTCTTACTTAACATTGAGAATGCTACCTGGACAGTCAACTATATAATCTTATTTAAAAGATTTCTGGAAATTACCTAAAGTTTCTCTCCCAATTTTCTCTCGACAAGCCAAATTTCAATATAAGTGGTTCATTCTTTTCATGAGATTAGTTGCACTAAAAAATTTGATACTTGAAATTAATTATCAGCTAATAGTACCTGAACTTACCCAATCACTTCCCATCAAGAAAGAGTAGAAAAGTTAATCCTAAGGGAGTGATAAAGTACTCATCAGATATTCAACAAATAATTGCTGAACAAATACCCCATGCCCGGCATTGTTTGAGGTGGCTTGAACAAAATATAATGATAAAAATATTAACTCCAAACCAAGTGGCCCTGCTATAGTGAAATGACTGGAAAAGGTACTTAATTAGAGCACAGCAGGGACTGGACTATAAAACTAATCATCTGATTTCCACTTGGTAACTGTTGTCACCAGGCTTACTAGAATCTACTTACAGAAGTTTCCAAAATTCAAATAATAAAATTTCAAGGTTTTCAATAGCAGCTGAAATTAATTCACTATTCCAAAAAGCAATGCATCAGCTCTATTCCCTTTCATGCAAATATAACTATAATAAGGCTTGTTGCTAATTCATCATTTGTCCTTTTATTGCTTACTCTTTTGAAATTTTTACTTGGTTTAATTCTGGACTACACCAAAATCACCAGTTTTTCAGTTAATTCCCCATTTGAATCACTGGAGGAAAAAGACAAATCACATCCCTTTTATAGGTTACATCAGGATTATGCCCAATAATGTTGGTATTAAGTAATAAATTTGGCAGTTCCAATATTTTCAAGGTATGAGTACTGTCATATAAGTGTGCGGTATTTAGATTTATTTTCTCAAGCTATCTCCTAAACAACATATATGTTTTTTGAATATAGTGCTTAAATAATAAAAGCATATACTGATACTTAAAAGTGTATTTATGCATGTTTCTATATAATTTCATCCTCCCGACAGTTGAAAATATTATTAAAACCTTTTAATTTTTACTGTGGAATGCTTCAAAAAATCTTTAAAAGTTGCTTCATGTAGTTTTAACAATTATAAATTCACAGCCAATATTGTTTCATTATGTCTCCAACTGAAGTACTCTCACCACTCCCTGGATTATTTTGAAACAAATAATACAACTCATATAATTCCATTCATAGATATCAGTATGTGTCTTAAAGATAATAATGCTTTTTAATCATAAACACACTACTATTATCACACCTAAAATAAAATTAGTAATTCCTTAACTTTGTCAAATACCAGTTCATGTTCAAATTTCTCTGAAAGTCCCATTTTTTTCAGTTTATCAGTATTCAAATATAGTCCATAACTTTCAACTGACAGTTGTATTTCTTAGAACTCTTCTAATCTATATAACTCCCTCCCTGTACTTTTCCTTGTAATTTCTTTGTTGAAGAACCAGGTAATCTGCCCTATTAAGTTTTCCATAGTCTGATATTCAGAGAATATAGACCACTGTAAGACTTCTCTAATACTGTATTTCCTATATATTTATGGTTATATCCCAAGGGTTGATCAAGTTTTTTACAGAAAAATTCATAGGTATTTTGTGTGCTCCCCCAAGGATGCACATAAATTCAGGTTTTGTCTTTTTCTAAGTTTAACTGCCATTGATATCATTGCCAAGATCCCCTATGTCATGAGGACTGGATAGTAGTAATATCACAATTCTACTGCAACTTCTTTATTAGCTTTTAATACCTTTATTGAGGGATGCTTTGCTTATCAGTTATATGGTTATACTAAAGCATAGTTCTCACAAAAAAAAAAAGCAAACTAAATGTTTGGATCTTTATTGTTATCTTCCAGTTTTAAAACAGTGAATTGGAGATTAATAATTTCTGAGGATCTAATGTACAGCATGGTGACTATGGTTCATAATACTGTATTGTACACTTGACATTTGCTGAGAGGAGAGCTGAAGTGTTCTCACACACAAAACAAGGGTAACTATATAAGGTGATAGATAAATTAATTAACTTCATTGTGGTAATCATTTCACAATGTATATATAGATCAAATCATCACATTGTACATTTAAGGTATATTACAATTTTATTTGCCAATTATACCTCAATAAAGCTGGAAAATATAAAATAAATAAAGTTGTGAATTGGTTCCCTAGTAGGATCCAAAGCTAGTTTATGTATCATTATAAACTCATGCCCTTAACAATATATGATGAGTTCCAAACCACTGAAGCCTTTGGAATATAAGGGAGGAGCAGGAAAATGAGTTAGACCAGGAATCTCAATAGATCTTTTTAAAAAGTAATACTTAGAAAACTTTTTATCCCAAAGTGAAACGTTATATATTGGTAAAATCATAATTAATGAAAAGTAAGTGGCACCATGGAAATGTCCTTTTGATATAGTATTACAGAGGATAAAGCAGTAAACAAAATTGTGTGTGTGTGTGTGTGTGTGTGTATGTGTATGTGTGTTCAATGTGGGAATACTCTCCTGTGTATGGAAAATCTTTCAGAGAGAACACACAACATTGAAAATAGCCATGTTAAGGTGTGAAATTATTGAACTTTTCTTCTATTTTAATTCAGCAAAATTTAAGATCAATATTCTATCTTCAATGTAAAAAATTAACTTAAAGACTATATGTTCCTCAAATATCACAGACATAAAATGAGGGAAATTGACATTTCCCATTGTCGTAGTTATAAAAACTTAACCATATGTTAAGTTGATTCTTCAAAGTGACAGTGAACTCTTACTACTAACAGAAGAGAAAAAGGAAAAAGGTGAGAAGATGTCTTCAAATTATAAGAAATTGTGTCTAACATGAAAAAATGCTCCACATCACTCAGCATCAGGGAAATACAAATCAAAACCACAATGAGATACCACCTCACATCTGTCAGAATGGCTAAAATTAACAAGTCAGGAAACGACAGATGTGTGTGTGTGTGTGTGTGTGTGTGTGTGTGTGTGTGTGTGTGTGTCTGTATACCATATCTTCTTTATCCACTCATCCGTTGATGGCTATCTGGACTCTTTCCATAGTTTGGCTATTGCGGACATTGCTGCTGTAAACATTGGGGTGCAGGTGCCCCTTTGAATCACGACATTTGTATCCTTTGGGTAAATACCTAGTATTACAATTGCTGGGTCATAGGGTAGCTCTATTTTTAACTTTCTGAGGAACCTCCATACTGTTTTCCAGAGTGGCTGTACCAGCTTGCATTCCCACCAACAGTGTAGTGGCTGTACCAGCTTGCGGAGAAAGGGGAACCCTCCTACACTGTTGGTGGGAATGCAAGCTGGTACAGCCACTCTGGA
The DNA here is from genome assembly GCF_964656455.1 of Halichoerus grypus. Classification (NCBI taxonomy): domain Eukaryota; kingdom Metazoa; phylum Chordata; class Mammalia; order Carnivora; family Phocidae; genus Halichoerus; species Halichoerus grypus. Next base: position 84,642,118 of record NC_135718.1, read on the forward strand.
AAACAGTATGGAGGTTCCTCAGAAAGTTAAAAATAGAGCTACCCTATGACCCAGCAATTGTAATACTAGGTATTTACCCAAAGGATACAAATGTCGTGATTCAAAGGGGCACCTGCACCCCAATGTTTACAGCAGCAATGTCCGCAATAGCCAAACTATGGAAAGAGTCCAGATAGCCATCAACGGATGAGTGGATAAAGAAGATATGGTATACAGACACACACACACACACACACACACACACACACACACACACACAGGAATATTACTCAGCCATCAAAAAGGATGAAATCTTACCATTTGCAACTACGTGGATGGAACTAGAAGGTATTATGCTAAGCAAAATAAGTCAATCAGAGAAAGACCATTATCATATGGTTTCACTCATATGTGGAATTTAAGAAACAAACAAAGGATAATAGGGAAAGGGAGGGAAAAATAAAATAAGGTGAAATCAGAGAGGGAGACAAACCATAAGAGACTCTTAATTATAGGAAACAAACTGAGGGTTGCTGGAGGGGAGGTGGGTGGGAGGATGGGGTAACTGGGTGATGGGTATTAAGGAGGGCGCGTGATGGAATGAGCACAGGGTATTACATGCAACTGATGAATCACTGAACTCTACCTTTGAAATTAATAATACACTATATGTTAATTAGTTAAATTGAAATAAGATTAAAAAAAGAAATTGTGTCTAAAATAAGTCACCCAACTCTAGTTTCCTTTGCCACTTTCCTAGCTAATGATCACAGACAGCTCTTATAGTTGTTTCCTCTCTAAAACTCTGTACTCCCAACATCCCAGAAAGATAATACAAACAATAACCAATTTAAAAAATTAAATAGCAGTTCTGATTCATCAATCATGATCGTCATCATGTCGACAGCACTAGGAAAATTCCCTTGTTTCTAAGACTTGTTTTATCCACTTGTGATGGTTTAATTTTGTTTGCTTCAAAAAGTACAGAAATATAAAAACAACTTGACTTTACGGATAATAAAAAGTAGTTTCCACTGAAAACTACTAAATGTTTCACTTCAACATGCATTGCATTTTAAATTCCTTGCTTGTTTCTATATTAAAAAGTTACATCTGAACCAAACTGAAAGTGACACCACAAATGTTGTTGAGGGTTAGGGTTAGAGTTCCTGTGAACAGTCTCTGAGACTTCATATCCTAGATACCAAGCTAATGAAGAAAAACCACAAGTTCCAAAATTTGTCAATTTGATATATTTGTGACATCAAACTCATTTAGCAATACTTGTCTAACACGTTCTCCTTTTATGGGCCATAATTATTAACTGACTATTGTCCAAGGTAATAAACACTTTAAAATATTTTATTATTTGTGACATGTGGGATGACACACATTCATTAAAATGCCAAGACACAGGGGCACCTGTGTGGCTCAGTGGGTAAGCCTCTGAATCTTGATTTCAGCTCAGGTCATGATTTCAGGGTTGGGCTCTGCCCTCAGTGTGGAGTCTGCTTGTCCCTCTCCCTCTGCTCCTCCCCTGCTCATGCTCTTCTCTCTCTCTCCCAAATAAATAAATAAATAAATAAATAAATAAATAAATAAATAAATAATTTTTTTTTTTTAATGCCAACACACCTTCGAGTACAGTGTCTGGAACAAGGAAAGCCTTGGTAAATACTAGGGATGATAAAATGAGATCACTGAAGCCTATCTGTATAGAGCACCAGGATATGGATTAAGTGCAAACTGTAAGAAATGCTCTGCATTACCTATATTCACATAAAGTAACCAGATATGTAAAATCATCACAAAACTGAAATCGTTTTTAAGACTATGCAAGTGGTTCCCAGATTTTAAATTTTATTAAGGCTTTTAGCGATGTACCAAGAAGTTTGAGCCACATTTTATCCATCATTTTAATTCATTCTCTTGCTACCTTTATCTTCTAAGCACCCCTCAAAACCAAGAGGTATTTGTTGGATTTTATAGTCTATATTCAAGCACAGAGGTATAGTAAATACTTCATATCAATACATTAGGTGTATTAAATATGCCTATGCAGACCACAAGCAACTTCACGACCTGCATTGGGGGTGGACTTAGTTTCTGTATTCGTTTCCAATTACTGTTGTACCAAATTATTAAAAACTAGTGGTATTACACAACAGATTTATACTTTACAGTTCTGGAAGTCAGAGTCTAAAATTAGCATTCTGGAAGGAGTATCCATCTCCCTGCCTTTTCTAGCTTCTAGAGACCAGATGCATTTCTTGGCTTGTGCCCCCATCCTACATCTTCAGAGCCAGCAATGCAGCAGCTTCCAAATTCTATCTGTGAACTCTACTTCAATCCTGGAATCTCTCTCTGATTTTCCTTCCTCCCTTGTGATTACACCAAGCCCATTAAGATAATCTCTCTCAAGATCCTTAATCATACACACACATACACACCCTCCCAAAGATCCTTAATCACACTACCTTATAAGAGAGCAGATTCACAGATTCTGGGAATTAGGATATGGGCATACTGGAGGCCATGAAGGCCATTATTTAACCACCATGGGAACATAAAGATATGGTACCTTTTGCCAAGAAAGCAGTACCTATATTAACAGCTGGTTTGACCTGGCTTAATTGCTGTAGTATTCAAAAAAGTAAAAATAATTCTTTCCTAGGTTAGTCAGGGCATCTTTTTGACTCTCATAATTGTTGCAAATTACTTGTGTTTATAAACTATTGTAGGCACTGTAGCTTTTTCCCATACAGAACCAGTGCTATAATATAATAATTAGTAAATGATGAAGAAATATTTAAACATGAGCAAACACTTTACCTTGAAACTCCCAGAAAAGACAGATACAATAACAACATCAACCAGTATAAATCTCCTTGGAAGACAGCTGCATTGTTAGCATGTACAATTCAAATTTGGGTATTTTATTTCTAATAACAAATGGATAGCTATTTTTTACCTAATACATGATACTTGAACCTACCATCATTTTTTCCCTCAAATTTAGGCCATTAATGGTTTTTCTTAAATTTTCTAGTAACAAAAAAGTATATATTTTGAAGATAAAGTTATTGTTTTAAATGCTTTATTCAGCTCACAGACCTTATTAACTGAATTTTTAGCTTTGGTCTTTAAAATTAGGTCAGAGAAAATGTTTTGAGTAATAGGTTTTATCATTAAAGATTTATAAAACACTTTAATAATTAAACCAAAAATTCTCATTATATGTAAATAGGTTTTCTGGCCAGCCTGTGCTTAACTTCCTACAAAATTGACCAACGCAACATTCTATGATGAGCTGAGATGGTAGTAGGTGACTGGGGAGACGGATGCAGAAAATGTCAAATTCTCTTTGTAATTTACCATCTCCCCAGAGAGATGTTTGCAAATTCCATGTTTTCTAAAATCTGACAATAACACTTTGGGCAAATGCCATTCTTTATCATAAGCAGTAGATGCTATAAAAATTTCAGCACCGAGTCTTTAAGCAGACTGTTTTCATTAATAATGAAACCCTTCCCATGGTGCCTTCTTAACATACCTAATGTCACTGCATAAGGACAATTTTTCCTCTTTCTACATGTTGGGGAGTCCTTCAAGAAAACTAAAACTATGTTAGACTCTTACAATTATTTTATTCCTTTTATTCATGCCCTGGGAGAAATAATATTCTGCCATTATAAATGACATTTAAATGAGCCATATTTTCATTTTATTTTAAGGTAGAGGAATATTCATTGGGGACATCTGGGAAGATACTGGTATCTGGAGCAAACATTCCAGGAATTCCATATTTTATATTCCCATTAGCATATACATTGATGATAAGAATAATAGTCCTCATTTCTTAAAACTTACTATGTAAGAAGTACTGTGATACACACCACATATTTTAGTGTATTTAATTCTCACAACAGGGGCACCTGGGTGGCTCAGTTGATTAAGCATCTGCCTTTGGCTCAGGTCATAATCCCAGGGTCCTGGGATTGAACCCCATGTCAGGCTCCCTGCTCAGCTGAGAGCCTTCTTCTCCCTCTCCCTTTCTCTCTCTCTCTCTCTTGCTGTTTCTCAAATAAATACCTTTTAAAAAATAAAAAAAATTTAACACAACAAACTTTTGAAAGAATGAAACTGAAACTCTGAGAGATAAACACCCAAAGTTACTTAGCTCCAAAATAGCAGAGCTGAGATTTTGACCTAAATCTATCGGATATCAAAGTCTAACTGCTTAAAGTATGCATACAGGGAAAACTGTATAAGCCTGAAAGGTAAGCAAGTGTAAATCAAATTCAAGTTCTAATTTCCATTTATAATAAAGATATAAATGAAAACAGAAATTTTCAAAATGGCAAAATAAATCTATATTTTACTTTTTTTATTTGAGTATAGTTGACACAAAATATTACATTAGTTTCAGTAAATCTACATTTTTTTAAATTAAAATTCTATGTGATAGGGCACCTGGGTGGCTCAGTCAGTTAAGCGTCTGCCTTCGGCTCAGGTCATGATCCTAGGGTCCTGGGATCAAGCCCCGCATCGGGCTCTCTGCTCAGCGGGGAGCCTGCTTCTCCCTCTCCCACTCCTCTTGCTTGTGTTCCCTCTCACACTGTCTCTCTCTCTCTCTGTCAAATAAATAAAATCTTAAATAAATAAATAAATAAATAAATAAATAAATAAATAAATAAAATTCTATGTGACACATAAAAATACTTAGAAAAACTTAAGCATGGAGAAACACAAATGATAAGGTGTATATCACCATCTGGGCAATATCCACCTCTACTGTATGGAAACACATATCTAAGGTGATAAAATTACCTCTTCCCCAAGAGTGATTTTTAAAACTACTTACAAACAAATAATTCCAAGGGGAAGAGTTCTACCCTATACTCTTCATTAACTTGGAGGAGAAAGAAAACCCTATAACTAAGTACTAAGAAGTCACTTAGGAAGTCCTTAAGAAGTCACTCCAATTTAATCAGATCTCAACTTCAAATGAACATCACAAAGTAACCTGCTGCACCTTGCCAGGAGCAATTTTCATTTGTAAACTGTTTTGAGTAGTAGAAGTCCTCCAAGTTCAGCATTTTATACTCACGGCTGCAGTGACCATATAGTTTATCACTAAAGAAAGAAATTTTACTAGTGAAAGGAAAGAGTATTTATAATTATGTAAGAACAAGTATAAAATATGACTGTCATAGGCAGACCAGAGCACAATGTCACCCTAAAGACACCACACACACAGGAGACATCATGGCTAAAGGATAATATATCTGCAATGATACACTAGTAGGATGAGAAACAAGATGAAACCAGGATGAAAGAATGTTTAAATGAATTGAAGAAATCAAAAAACTAAAACATGTTCTGCTTCTAATATGTATGGCACAATACTCTGCTACTGGACCAACCACCCTAAAAATAAAAACTACTAACTGTGAATTATGATGGAAAATAATTTTTAAAAGACTACCTGAAAATCCTGGAAGTAACAAAAGACAGAGAGATTCTGGAGTAGAATTAAAAGTTGAAAAAAGGGACTAACGAAACAAAATACTGAAAAAGAAGTAAAGGGAAAAAAAATCCCATTCACAACAGTATCAAAAACAATAAAATACTTAAAAATAAATCTAACCAAGGAGGCAAAAGATCTTCACACTGAAAACTATAAGACTTTGATGAAATAAACTGAAGAAGACACCAATAAACGGAGAAACATCCCCTGTTCACGGATTAGAAGAAATAATATTGTTACAGTGTCCACAGTACCCAAAGCCATCTACAGAAGCAATGTAATCCATATGAAAATTCCAATGGAATTTTTCACAGAAATAGAAAAAAAGCAACCCTAAAATTTGTACAAAACCATAAAAGATTCCAAGTAGCCAAAGCAATTCTAAGAAGACCAAAATTGGAAGCATAATACTTCCTGATTTCAAACTATACTACAAAACTATAGTAATCAAAACAGTATGGCACTGCCATATAAATAGACACATAGATGAATGGAACAGAATTGATAGCCCAGATATAAACCCACAAATATATGGTCAACTAACATTTGACAAGAAAGCCAAGAACACTCAATGGGGAAAGGATAGTCTTTTCAATAAACGGTGCTGGAAACTGGATAACTGCATGCAGAAGATTAAAGTTGGACCCCTACCTTACAGCATATACAAACATGAACTCTATATAAAGACTTAAAGACCTGAAACTGTAAAACTTCTGGAAGAAAACATAGGGAAAAAACTCCCTGACATTGGTCTCAGCAGCAATTTCCTGGATATAACAGCAAAAGCACAAGCAACAAAAGCAAAAATAAATAGGTAGAACTCATCAAACTAAAAGCTTCTGCACAGCAAAAGAAACAATCAACAAAATGAAAAGGCAACTTACAGAGCAAGAGAAAATATTTACAAATCATTTATCAGATAAGGGGTTAATATCCAAACTGTATAAAGAACCCATACAACTCAATAGCAAAAATACTAATAATCTTATTAAAAATTAGGCAGAGAACCTGAATACACATTTTTCTAAGAAGACATAAAAATGGCCAACAGAAACATGGAAAGATGCTCAACATCACTCATCATCAGGAAAACACAAATAAAAAAAAAAAAAACCCAATGAAATATCACCTCACACCTGTTACAATGGCTATCATCAAAAAGACAAGAGATAACAAATATTGGTGTAGGTATGGAGAAAATGGAACCCTAGTGAACTGTTGGTGGGAATGCAAATTGGTACACCATTGTGGAAAACAGTACAGAGGTTCCTTAAAAACTTAAAAATAGAACTACTATATGATCCAGCAATCCCACTACTGGGTATTTATCCAAAGAAATTGAAATTAGGATTTCAAAAAGATATCTGCACTACTATGTTCAAGAAAAGGAAACAACCTAAGTGTTCTTCAACAAATAAATGGATAAAGAAGATAGATATATTCAAATATCCATATATATATTCATATATACATATTCATATATACATATACAAATAAAATATTCATATCTATGTATCTGAATATATATAAATAAATAAAATATTCATATCTGTGTAATATATATAAATAAAATATTCGTGTCTATATATGAATATATATTATTCAGCCATGAGAAACAAGGAAATCCTGCTGTTTCCAACAACTTGGAAGGAACTTCAGTGCATTAGGCTAAATGAAATAAGTCAGGCAGAGAAATACAAATACTATATGTTGTCACTGATATGTGTAATCTAAAAAAGACAAACTTTCTAGAAAAAGAAGAGAGGGGTGGTTACCAGGGGTTGAGGGGTGGGGGAAATGAGGAAATAATCATCAAAGGGTACAAACTTCCAGTTATAAAATTAGCAAGTTTGGGGATCTAATGTACAGCATGGTGACTATAGCTAATAATACTGCAATATAGTTGAATGTCACTAAGAGAGTAGATCTTAAAATAAATGGTAATTATGTGATAGGATGGAGGTGTTAGCTAAGCTATGGTGGTAATCATTTTGCAATTTATAAATGCATCAAACCTTAAATGTACACAATGTTATGTGTCAATTATATGTCAATAAATCTAGAAAAAAATTTGAAAGAAGAGACTACTACCATAAGGTGTTTCTTTTTTTTTTTGGCAGTTTTTTGACTGAGGGCTGCAAGGTTGGCAGCTACACAGTGTGGCTCAATCTCTGATAGAACAACCATAGTTCTTTTCAATATGAAAAAAATAAAGGCCAGTGTTTGAGTCAACCCCTCAGCAGGTGAAAAATGAAGGGAAAAATCCCAGAAAGAAGCAAATCAGAGAGGGAAAGCCCTAAACGTTGTGCATAAATACTATAAACCTTCGTTGATCAATGAACTTGCAAGCATGAGACAGAAACCACCTAAATTCAATGGAACTGATATTTGAGCTGCTGCCCAAAACACATGATTTGCAGTTAAAGTCCAATCAAGACACTGCCTATTGAAACAACAATAATCTGAACTTTTCCAGAGGAATACAACAAAACCTACCACATGCCACTCACAATGTCCTAGAAAATCCAAGTTTACTTCACATACAAAGAAACAGAAAAATGTGACCTTCCTCTTGAGCAGGGCTTGGCAAAAATTTTCCTATAAATGGCCAGGTAATAAGTATTTTAGGGTTTATCAGTTATTTAGGATCTCTGGAACATACTTTTTACTTCCTCTTCCCCTTCCTGCCTCTCCTCCCCAACTCCTCCTCCTCATTTTATAAATCTTTTACAAGTGAAAACACCTCAAGAGGACACAAACTGTGGGCCCAAGGGGTGTGCCAACCCCCAGAGTAGGGGTTGGCAAACTATGGCCTGTAAGACAATGCAGTGAGTTAAGTACAATCAATCAACATAGAATCAACATATATATAACCAATTCACATATACCAGGTAAAAGTTATCACCAATCCTAGTACTTTTTAGAAAAAAATTCTAGAAGACAAATTTAAAACCCTTATTACAGAAACTGGAACTACTGGAACCTTGTTTGATTTTTAAATCAGTAATTATTTAGAAACAAGTTAGTTTCTGGGGCACCTGGGTGGCTCAGTCGTTAAGCATCTGCCTTCAGCTCAGGTCATGATCCCAGGGTCCTGGGATCGAGCCCTGCATCGGGCTCCCTGCTCCGCGGGGAGCCTGCTTCTCCCTCTCCCACTCCCCCTGCTTGTGTTCCCTCTCTCGCTGTGTTTCTCTCTGTCAAATAAATAAAATCTTAAAAAAAAAAAAAATAGAAACATGTTAGTTTCTTAACATCTAAGAACAAAAACTCTCTTCTTAAGCAATTTTTATGGAAAGAGGAGAAGTGCTAAAAGATGATTGTTCACTGCTCAATGGTTAAATCTTCCTGTAAAATAATAAGTGAATTTTAAAACAGCTGAGCTACACCCTGGAAACTGGATAAATCAGGTACTTCCATCCTTATGCAATAGTTAAAAGACAAACAAGCAGGGTTTTTCTTCTCTTTTCTTTTTTACTGCATAATTCATTCGTAGTAAAAGAGAACACCCTCATTTTTCTATGGTAAAAAGAAAGATTTTAACCAAGATAATTCCTTCACAGACTTCAGGTATACTTTAAGAAGTAGATATAGTTCTAAGAGGTGAAAATTACACATTATATACAGATACATTATAAATAATAATCTGTTCATTATAATATATAATTATACATAATTATCTAGATAGATGTAGATATAGACATAAACACAGAGACATATACCTACAGATATACAAAAGATATAGATATGAATTGGCACAATATAAAGATATACATTACAGCAACCAAAGGCACACAAATTACACAAGTACTAATGGAAAATTTCTTATCACAGTAGATAGGATGAAATCAAGGCTCTGGTGAGGCTAAATTAGATTGTTATTACTAAATAAATGGTTTTCAAACTTTGATGGACATCTGGAAATGACTATAGAAATTATTAATAAAAAGTGGTATCACTATAGATTCTGATATAGTAGATTTGGGAAGGTTCTGGTCATGCCTATTTCTTCTTTTTTTTTTTTTTTTTTTAAAGATTTTATTTATTTATTTGAGAGAGAGAGAATGAGAGAGACAGCAAATGAGAGGGGGGAGGGTCAGAGGGAGAAGCAGGCTCCCTGCCGAGCAGGGAGCCCGATGCGGGACTCGATCCAGGGACTCCAGGATCATGACCTGAGCCAAAGGCAGTCGCTTAACCAACTGAGCCACCCAGGTGCCCCATGCCTATTTCTTCTATCTTCATGGTGATTCTGAAGTAATCCAAAATTTGAGAAGCCTTGAATTAGAAACAATGTTATATTTGGTGTTTAGTTCTGTAGTTGGTGGAGGCTTTAAAAAAAAAAAAAAAAGACAGATACTTAACTATCAGTCCATTAACAACTGAATCAGAATCTCTGAGTTTGGGGTCCAGAAATCCACATTTTTAAAAAGATTTTATTTATTTATTTTTAGAGAGAGAGAGAAAGAGGGGGAGGAGAGAGCACAAGCTAATAACAAAGAAGCAGTGTAACATAAGGGCAATGACTGTGAACATATGATTACTTTGTGGCTATTATCAAGGGTTATGAAATGTTTTGGATTTATCAGTTGGGGTTGTCATTCACTGTACTGTATTAAAAAACATGAAACATGTTTTAGAGATTGTATTGTAATTTAAAAAAATTTAAAGCTATTTAACTTAAAATACTGAGTTGCTAGTTCTATGAATTTATATACTAGGTATTTAATTCTATAACTAATAATGCAAAAATGGTCCTAACCATACTGCATAATTGATTAGGCAGGAGGGAGCAAAAGTAAAGAACAGGAAGTGTCTGTTGCATTATAAATGAAAGATATTGTGATGCTCTATAATTTTTTGGTTCATTAAGGTATGATTTGAAAATATCAATGATACATCTTTTCCAATAACCAGTTTCCAATGTTTTTATTTGGCTGAGAAATTTTGATGAGAGGCTTTCAGGTCCTTTGACCGGTTCTCTCCCCTTCTGTCATCAGTAGTTGAAACTCTTTTAAATGGCCATTTGACAATGAAACAAAACTGGATTACATTTCCTACCTTGGAGTCAATCAAAATAACCTGTAGCTAAACTGGTAATTTAATAGATTTATAAAATGTCCAGTCTTAAAGGGAAAGAAAATATTTTCCCACTGATGAAATCAGGCAAGAATGGGAGCTCAATTGTTTCTCATATACATAGACCTGTGAATTGATGTAACACAAAGTGTTTGTAGTTGTGTTAAAGACAAGCTAGAAGTATTCTTACCCTTCTTAATTTGTCTGTTTTAGTTAGCAACACTGATGCAGTTTTAATTACCAACATTGAAGATTACCTCTTCAGGTAATCAATATATTGAAAGATACATTTTAGCAGAAGGAATACCCTTCTGTACAAGTCTGAGCTTGTGCAGAATTTTCCTTTGATCTTCAAGCTGCTTTAACTGACCTAGCTGCTGAAAGATGTGAGGTGGTTACAGGACTGAAAACAACTTGGCAGACCTTATCATTATGGATTGAAGGTTATGGTCATTTGTGATACATGCTTACAAAGTGCCCCTACATACAATTCTCTTTTTTTATTTGTATAAATAAATTGTGATGATATAACATTCTTGATTATGTGCCCTGAAAATCCAGACAAATATAAATTTTTAAACTATCAATTTTATGATAATTTTTAGCACTTCTGGAATGGTAGTTTGGGGGCACATATTAAATGTGGATTTCCGGGGACAGCCGGTTGGCTCAGTTGGTTGAGCATCCAACTCTTGGTTTCGGCTCAGGTCATGATCTCAGGGTTGTGAGATGGAGCTCCGTGTCAGGCTCCACACTCAGCTCGCAGTCTGTTTGAGACTCACTCCTCTCCTTCTGTCTCTCTCTGTCTCTCTCTCAAAATAAATAAATTAATCTTAAAAAACACAGACTATACCAGACATCAGCAAATTAGAGAGTTCTCAGAGAAACACAATTAGAGCAACAGACCAAAATAAGCTGGTATAAAAGGATAATCTTGTTGCTAAAGCAAATGAGTAAATAAAACATGAGTTATCAACAATCACGCTGCTCAAAAGAATTATGCTCAAAAGTAATTTCCATGTGCCAGAACCCAAGAGAAAACTGAAGAATGGAAGTAGCAGCCAAAATCCAGGCACCTTCCAGGACAGTAGAGCCTAAATTTTAGAGAAATTGGTAAGGAGTCAGGGGGCAGTGTGTAGAGAAGGAAAATTAAAACATGGAAGACATAAAATTGTAAAGCATACACAAAACCAGCCTAAAATGAGAATTAACTGATAAAACCAAGAAGATAATTAGAGAACTAGCACCTACCAGAACCTAAAAAATTAATACCCTTTTACAGTGATCCTAAAGAAGAAAGTAGAAACTAAAGTGACAAAAGCAGAAAATTGACACCATGAAGAATGGAATAGTTTAAAATATAAAAATACTGTTTTGAAAACAAAGAATTTCAAAAAACATGTTAAAATTAAAAATTCAAAGAATGAATTTAATAGCTGATTAAACATAGAAAGAAAATTAGTTAATTTGAAATAGTTCAAAAACTCAAAACTCTGAAAGAATTGAAAGTCTTTATGTCAGAGGTATGGAGAATAGACTGTAAAGCAACAATGCATATTTAAAAGTAGTTCAAGTACACATAGAAGGATCCCTGGGTTAAATCCACAAAAAGAGACATAAATATTACGTTTATGAAGACTGAAGTTATGCCCAATATTCTATTTCTTGAATGGAATGTTTCATATATATCTTTTAGAACCATGTATTCTGAAGTATGCATCAAGTAAAAAATATTCTTGTTAAAAAAAAAAAAAAACTTTAACTGAGGGTGCTGATTTAAAATAAAGCATATCAGAGGGGAGGTGGATGGGGCAGTGGGTGAAATCGGTGATGGGGATAAAGGAGGGCACTTGTGATGAGCACGGGGTGGTGTGTGGAAATGCTGAATCACTATATTGTACACCTGAAACTAATATAACACTGTATGTTAACTATACTAGAATTAAAATAAAAATATATAAAATAAATAAAAGTAGTTCAGTAAAAGAGAAAATTTGTAGTAGTCTATATTTAAAGAAATAATGAATATGATTATTTTTGAAGTGAAAACATGGAACCACAAATTTAAAAATTTTAGCACAAAAAGACCCAAATAGGATATATTTAAATAAACCTACATCCACTGTAGAAAAATTCTGAATATTAAAGAAAAGGGGAAACCTCAGAAACAACTAGAGAAAAAAGGCAGATTTGCTGTAAAGGACCACAATTACACTGACAACAAATTTATCTTTATCGGCCGTAGATGCCAGAGGTGCTGCAGGAAGACTATCATCAATACAGAGACTAGAGTAAATACTAAGACTGCAAGTCTGTATCACTCACAGACCACTGAAGGAATATGGTGGTAGGCAGAATAATGGCTGCCCAAAGATACCTACGTCCTAATCACCAAACCTGTGAATACATTTACATGGTAAAGGGACTTCACAGATGTGAATAAGTTGAGGATATTGGGATTATCTTGGGTTATTTGAAAGTGTCCAATGTAATCACAAGAACCCTTAAAAGAGTCAGAGAAGGAGACATGACAGCCATAGCAGAGGTCAGGGTGACTTCATTGATGGCTTTGAAGATGAAGACTCCACATGGCAAAGAATGCAGGTGTCCCCTAGAAGACAGAAAGGACAAGGGAACGAGCTCTGCCCTAGAGCCTCCAACAACTTTATTTTAGCATACAGAAAACACATTCAGAACTATAAGATAATCAGCATATGCTGTTTTTAAGCCAATAAATTCATGCTAATTTGTTACAGCAGCGACAAGAAACTAATACATATATCTAAAACAATTATTTCAAAAGGAAAGAAATTCACGTGTGTGTGTGGGTGTAAAAACAGATGGTATACAGATAGATGAGAGAAAGGAGAAGAGACAGAGACAGAAAGATTGAGCACCATATATATGCTACTCAAAGCTAAGGTATTCTCTTGGAAGAGTATAAAAGATAATGATTAATTTTTACACTGTGTTAAACTGAGTATGCATTTAGAGATCAAAAGTGACTTCTAAAATAATATCAATAAAACATAGAACTTTGAAACAAGCAGAGGAGGTAATATGAGCACAAGTAATCACTGTAATAAGTGCATACAAAGAAAATTTTAAAAATACAGAGAAAGCATAATAAATAGAAAACACAAACCAAAATGATAAAAATAATTCCAGATATGTTAGTTTCATAACAAATGAAAATGGATTAAAGTTGCCCCATTGCCATGGGGCTAGCTACGGCCTTCCAGAGACTGTGTTGCAGCCAAACACGGCATAAAGTAGCAGTACAATTATTGAAACTCTCACTGCTGGTAAACTGGAATCTTATCTTATGGGAAACGTATCAGACATTTAGGAGGTTTCAGAAAAACAGTGGGCAGTGGAACTGGGGAAAAAAGGCTGGAAGTGGTGACTCTCAAGTGAGTAACAGAACATCAAAGAAGGTAAAAATCTGAGTCTAGATTTCAAGGTCCTTGTTGGGAAACAATGGAATCCTGAGACCTAAACTGTGAATCTCTGGATTGACGCATAGGTTGCTGTGAATGCTTAGAGATGTTATAAGAATTTATTCGAAGACCATAGAGACTTGCCCCTGAACCAGTCTGCTCATTCCTATGTTCCCTATAGTACAACATGCACCCCCTTCAAAATCTGTCTCTCATAGCCTCCTATACGCTAGACAGATAGCCAAGATACACTGACAAGGAAGCCAGGCCAGACTGGCGCTGCACCCAGGAAGGGACAGCAATTCATCTGGACAAGAATAAAAACATATTTGAGGCCTGGCTTTGCTTTGCTGTCTACTTGGCTATAGTTCACTCCACTACCCTTGAGTTTTAAAAATGTGTATTTTTTGTAACATGGGATGCCATGTAATATCACATCAGACCAAAGAACCTGCTTTATATAGCTAAGAAGATTCAAACATGGGTAAGCACCCAAACATAGAATCAACTAGTCATATCACACATCACATCATTCAGACACTGCCAACCTTCTGGAACAGAGTGTTATAGGGACAGCCTTGTGAGGATACGGTGCCTTTTTCCAAGGTGCAATTTGCACTCAGTCAAGAATTTTATATATGGCTGTTCCCTACAGTGAGAATGAATGCATATGGGAAGAAAGAGGTGGAAGCGAGAGTGGCCCTAGTTACTGTCATTTCCAGCATCCCTGTTGGAGAATGTGTGTTTCCTATCCTCACAATTCTGGGCTCTGCAGCTTCAGAAGTCCCGTGTTATAAGCTCAGAATATACAGCAAGAGTTTCATTAAACTTTAAAAAATGTGTGCTGCCTGGGCTCTTGGGGCTCTTTGTGATAATGCAGCAGGTAAGGAGCTGTCACCTTGGTGTATTCTATAGACCACGGTCATCAGTAATGGGGGCAGGAAGAAATATGCTGATACACAAGTGACCCACGTGGGTGCTTCTTGGTACCCCTTGACCAGTTTTGTTGGTAAATGCAATAGTAGCCATAGCTGGAGAAGCAAATGGTGACTAGGGGCTCAGGCCTCTCAAGAATGAGGTCTGGATCACACTACCACTTAAGCCACTGAGACCAGAAGAGATACTGAGAGTGAGAGCACTTCTGAATTGACAGCAGAGGAGGAAGATAAGCATCAGCTGTGACCCCTACTCTATATTCATCAGGGAGGGCTATCATTCATCCAATTATCATTCCTCTACTGTTTCTCCATGAATAGAGACTCCCTGGAATATTAGAGGAGCTATTCTCTGGATTTATGTCAGAAAATGTACCCTGGAAACACAAGGGAATCATTATAATGTATGCAGTGCTGCCTGCCCAGATTCCAGCTCAGGGATCAACAATTTATTCCCCCAATTGTTGGGGGTGCTACCAGCCTTCGGTGATAGACATTCTTCAGAATTGCCTTAAAGCAAGCTACCCAGCCCAAGGACATGTTCCCATGTGTCTACTTCTCAGCCTTCAATACATGGGTATATTATGTGATTTTTTTTATTTGAAATGAAAGATATGTATGTGTGCTGAGATTCTAAGGGATTAATTTTATTGGAAACCCATGGAATTATCTGACCAGCATTCCTACTTTGTACCTCTTCACAGTCATGCCATTGTTGTATGGCAGCCAGAACAGCCATGGTTCAATATTATCCCACTTCAGGCCATAACAGATTGGTCAGAGGAGAGTATCTAGCCTAGCTGGACCAATCAATTAATTCCCAAGGATGATAAGAGAGCTACTGTCTTCCTAGTGGCTGACACTATAAAATAATAACCTTGGGATCTGTCAGCTACTATCTGTTCTGTCATGTAGAACTGAGAAATGGAAGTGGAATGACAACAGAAAAAGAGAAAAGTATGAAGCTAATAATGCAGAGAAGGAGAAAGGAAAAATGGAGAAATTCTTAACAATGGACAAGTCACCCAGCCACATTTCTATTTGTAAGTTTAATGAGGCAACCAAGGTCCTAATAACAGATTTCATATTTTGATTAAGCCACTTCAAAATGGGCTTGTGTTACTTATAAGCAAAAATCTAAACAAATACCACTAGAAATATTTGTGTATATAACATAAAACCTATCATAATTGCACTGCATGATACCCACTTAAAACTTGTAATCTATCTGGCTTTCTGTGGCTTATCAACAACAATCTCCATATAAGAGTAGGGGTTTGAACCAAATGGAAAATGTATCATCATTCATGCATTTCATGCATTCATTGTGCTTTTAAATCTCTCATTACATGGATAATATTCTTCTACACTGGAATAAAGCATTTCAGTTATATTTTCATACCCATATACTAAAAAACTACAAAAAATGGACTCAAAAAATGGACACACAAATACAAGAACAGAAAAGAATGATCTCATCTATATGCTAAACACATGAAGTTCTACAAGAAAGATAACTAAACCATGATTAAACAGTTAAATCTTACAAAACACTGCACAGTGTCTGGCATAAATTTCTCAAAAAAAATGTAGTTAATACAAAATTTAAAGTGATCTATAAAGTGGGACTATTTGGATGCATAATATCTTGTTAGCACTACAGTACAACTCCTAAGAGAACATGTTGTAAGCATTACCTACCAAAGTGCTGTGGTCAGCATGCTGCTAGCAATGCGGCAGCACTGAACTGACCCCGTTCACTTCAGCATTCTGCCATCATGCAGTTCTAGGCTCTCAATGGAATAGAATCAATCAAGAGGCTGTTTCACAATGATTAGAGCAGGCTGATAGAGCTCGGAGATCAAACTGTTTAAAAAATGTGTAGATACCAATTGTGTAAAACACATCATGTGTGCTTGGTGAAAGGATACAAATGTGAGTCAAATATGAATTCCATTCTCAACAACAAATTTTTAATCAAATGGGAGATCAGTTTTACATAAATAGTCATTAGATATACTAAACACTGCCCAAATGAGAAAGGAGATGAACCTACCTGTACTGAGCAGAAAAACCAAACATGTCAAGAGAGCTTCCCTCTTCTGCCCATTTTGAGAGTGCACCCTTGCCCACAAGCTGGGCTGGGGAGGTAATGCAGCAAAGTTTGCAGGGATCATAAAGCCAATCAGAGAAAATGATTTAACTTTTAAAGCTTTATGGAATTTGCAATATCTTGTTTTTATTATTGACTTTCTTCAAAAGCATGCTAAAGATGGTTCCCCATCCCAAATTTGAAGCACTTCGTTTAAAACAGAACCATGAACTGTATGTAGGAGAGAACTGATAGGAGAGAAACATGTACCTGTCTTTCAAAGGCAGAATAGAAGATTCCAATGGTGTGCTGTTTTGAATGTATTTTCTCTGGTGGTAAACCTAATGAATGGAAAGCAGTTGTGGATCTACAGAGGAGGAAGGGGAAGGAAGCCATAGAGAGAGTGTTGTTATTGTTGAAAGTAGGAGAAGTTGGCCTATTCCAATGCAGCTGTATGTAGCATCAGGTCTCCCCTTCCTTGTCTTTTCTCCTGTCAAAATTAGTTCAGTGCTGCCTCCTGGCCTTTGGAAATGGCTTTCACTTCTCATGGGCTTCCCATGTGGAGGCCCACAGTTATCCAAGCTCTGGCACCACGTCCCACCCTTGCTTGCAAGAAGTATGAGAGCAATGGCTGGGTCAGAATTCCCTTTCCTCACCTGAGCTGCTGATGGAATCTTCTCTCCCAGGCCATAAATACCATCCTAACTCTAGGACTTTAAAATATAAAAATAATTAACTCTGGTTTTCTTTCCTTGAATCTTCTCTCAAACTTCTAGAGGTTTTTTTCTCTCCCAGAAAGTGGTAATTCTGTAAGTTTGAGCCTTGGTCTCATAAACTCTTATTCCCAATCTTCACTTGTTCCTAAATTCCAAAATCTACATGCTCTTCCCTGGCTCTATATCCTGAGTGACAGCCTACCCTCGATCTTCATTGCCCTGCACATCCCAATACACTATTGCTAAGTAATCTGAGACTTGTGGAACTGTTTTTATATTTTCTAGTTGTATTGTTTCACTCCATCTGCTGCCAACTCTACCCAGATATGTACAGGAAGCCTTAAAAATATGTATGATAATGAGGGGCCATAAATAATCTGACATTGTGTTTTCTATGTTTACTTCTTAGTTTTTATGGCTTCGGTAATACAAGCCCAACTAATAATCCTCTCTTCTTTGGTTCTGTGAACACACTTCATTAAGGAATTTTATAGTCCCATTAATAAATCAAAATAAAATTTAATCAAAGATATAAATGCTGTTGGCAAGCATCTGCTTGGACTTAACTACCTACAATTTTAATGTGTGATTTTGTATGCTGAATACCAACATTACCTGGTAGGTGGGTTGTGCAAGTTTTTGTATGTGTGTGACACTGAGACCTTCTCAACTCCAAAGTAAGTTGGAGTGACCACACAAGAAGGGAACATTTGGAAAGCAGTGTGTATTTAAAGAACGCTCATTCATCCAATTTTTCCCATTAGACTTCTGTTAAAATCCTTCCACTGCTGCCCCTTGGGTTGCTGTGTCTCACACAAATAGAAATATTTAAGTTACATATAGTTTCAGGCTGTATCTGTGTGTAAATGCTGGGTTAGTGCTGTGAGTCTGTTGGAAGCACATGGCAGTAAAATCTAAGGCCAGAAGAGATGACTGACCTAGAATCAAAACAATAAAGGTCATGCTTTACTTTGAGAAAAAAAATCTTCAAGTGTTTACATATGCAGACAGACACACACACATACAAAATCAACTACAAAAGAAAAATTTAAATAGCCATTAAGGAAATACCATTGTGACATGTTTTTGCTCTTCCTTTCTAATTTTCAAAACAATTCCATGACTAATCAAATACAGATGATAAGTGCCAGAAGATATCATCCATGAATATGGCCACCACAGTTAAGAATATAATGTAGCTTTTATAGTTGATCAGATAATTATAATATCCTTTTAAACAGTACTGCAAGAACATGAACATGCACGGAGTCAAACAAAAGCAAAATATATACCAAAAAACTACATGTAAACAATGCATTCTAGAGAAAAATCGAAAGTGGTATTATCTTAAAACTGCAAATTTTTCCTAATTTTTTTTATTATGTTCAATTAGCCAACATATAGTACATCATTAGTTTTTGACGTAGAGTTCAATGATTCATTAGTTGCATATAACACCCAGTGCTCATCACATCACGTGCCCTTAATACCCATCACCCAGTTACCCCATCCCCCACCCCCCTCCCTTCTGTAACCCTCAGTTTTTTTCCAGGAGTCCAGAGTCTCTCATGGTTTGTCTCCCTCTCTGATTGCTTCCCATTCAGTTTTCTCTCCCTTCCCTATGGTCCTCTATGCTAATTTTCTATATTAACAGCTAAATTTGTTCTCCTTGGCAAGAAATCTAAGAATTTCTTTTGGATTATAAACCATTTCTTACCCACATGCACTTAAGAAAAGAAATACAGTCAACCTTCGAACAACCGTTTGAACAGCACACGTACCCATATACAGGGATATTTTTTTCAATACAGCAGAGCACTGGAAATGTTATTTTCTCTTCCTTTTTATTTTCTTAACATTTTTTCTCTAACTTTATTGTAAGAGTAAGGAACATACATAATACATATAGTATCCAAAATATGTGTTAACTGACTTTATGTTATCAGTAAGGCTTCTAGTAGACAACAGTAGGCTATTTGTAGTTAGGTTGTGGGGAGTCAAAAGTTATAGGTGGATTTTCAACTGTGCAGGGGGTCAATGCCTGTGACCCCTATGTCATTCAAGAGTCTACTGTATATCCTCAGCCTCCATCTTCTCGCTTCTCTCACTGAGATATGCCAGCTCCTTCTGCCTTTGGGTCTTTGCACTCTCTGCCAGACCTTAGCGTGGCTGCCTCCTCTTCGTCATTGCCCCTCTCTTCAGACCATGCTTCCCTGAGTATCTGAGCCAGCACAACCTTTCGCAGGCCATCCTAACCACAGTAGAGGGTTCCCCATTACCACTCAGCACTCTGGGTTTTTTTTTTTCTTCTTCGAGCACAGTACTACCAAAACTATTTGCTTCCTTGTTTATTGTCTATCTTCCTTCAACAAAATGTGAGCACTTGAGAGAATAGTTGTTGTCCAAAATGCTCCCTGGAGCAGCACAACACATCACATGGTTGAATGGACTTCAAATGAACCATTCTGTAGCCCGTAAGATTGATCTTTACCTTTCCCCTGCAGACTCTGCACTTTGTAAAAAAAATAAAAATAAAAAATACTGAGAAAAACAAAGAAGTGTGTACCAATGTTCTCAATGCACCTCTTTGTGCCCCTTGTGAACAAACACACTTGTGAGTGACCATAATACTGACTATGACTTGCATAGGTCAATGTTGATAAGCAAGTGATTCTGAAGAGAGGCATAACTGCCTATAAAAAAGATGAATAATTCTAAAGGCTAAAACCTGACCCACGGGGTCCAATAATGCTGCCTCATTTTCTAGACTGTGGATGTGGTGTCAAAGTTGAGGGAGAGATTAACACAAATTCAACATTAGCCATTTTTCACAATAAGTTATTTATAAGCAAATAAGAAGTGCAATTTGATGTACTAATAAGAAAAACAATAAAAATGGCTGCCTTTATATTAATATTTCATTTAACACTGTACATTTTCCTGTTCAATATGCTATCACATTTAATACTTCATCTGATCTTAAAAACAAATTTTTAAGCTGATTAATACTGCTCTTTTGTTTTTCAAAGGAAAAAATAATAATGTAATTGAGGAATGAGACTACAGCAGAGAGATAAATGCCATGATCATCAGGCTTCAAGCACTGATGGGAGTGGTGAGGTGGAAAGTCAGGGTATGGACAACTTTCTCTTCTGGTTGCTGTGTGTCTCACATCTGCTCCTCTCTCCCTCCCCCTCACATTCTCCCTCCTTCCCTGTCTCCTCTCTTCCATCACTTTTTCTCTCCACATTTACCTACAGTGTCTACCTTCTCTCCATAGTCCATTCTTTTTTTTTTTTTTTCCATAGTCCATTCTTAAAACAATATGTTTGGCTCATTGAAAATTGGCCAAAATGCCCATGTTCAATAAATCCTTGCATACACATGAATTCTTTACAAAACTCCATATAGATAGTATGGCTCATTGAACTATGAAATAATATATTTTTGCTGTTTTTGTAACCTTTCATATATTTTAATAAAAGATTTTTCTTCACTCACACACCATGCTCAGACTTTCTTTGAAATTCTTAAGACACCTGGGTTTGTACTTATTTGTATCCTCAGATTTTTTGCTTAAATATTAATTTCATTTGGTAACTTTCCCTTCCTAAACCTACTAGTAACATCACCTCTCCAGAACAAGGTAATATCAACCTCCTCTGAACTCACAATTTTCTTTATTTTCATGAATTTTATGTCACTTATCCATTAATTTCTTGTAATCAATTTATTTATGCATACATTTTGAGGGCAGGTTATTATACATGTTGAATCACTGTGTGAGATTATAGCATTGACCAGTAATCAAGTGATCCAGGATAATGATGTAAATTCAGGATAAAAGTAACATCTTGGGAAAACCTCATTGATTAAACATTCAACAATATAAATATACATGGATTTAGTATCAAGTTCTGAAAAGAAATATTCTCCTTCTAAAAGTATCATAAGACTCTGGCAAATCCTGATATTTGATCTACCAGAAATAAAATGGTACCCTATGGTCTTGCTTCTTCTAGTACAACATTTCTTCTGCCATGTCAAGATAAGATTGCAGCAGGTGGTTATTTTGTTTTTGAGCATAATGAATAATGGCTTTTCTGCTGACAAAATTTTAAAAGCCATTAATTTTATCTGAATATTAAGTATGTAAATTTCTCTTACAACCACAACTCAATATGAACCTGAATCACTGTATCCTTCCCATCACATTTATTCAGGCTCAGCCTCCTCTTCCATTACCCAGGACGCAAGCTGACAAAGTACAAAGCTTTAGTTCTATTTTTTTCTTGGTGGGAAAATAATGATACAATGGATAATTTATGTCCTCATTTCAGCCAGCATTAAATCATGGACCTGGATGCTCTAAGAGTTTGGAGGTCTCTCTTGTTTAGCAACTATAGTATATATAGAATTTGTTTAAAAAAAAATAAATTTAGTATTATTAAAATAAAAGACATCAAGTACAAAAATGTGGCTTCATTCTGCAAAAAACACACATTGTATCTCACTAGAAAAAGCTGATTAGGATTTCACATCCTATTCCCTATTTAAAAAAGTACTTTCAGGCTCCTAGAATATGGGTCAAAAATATTAAGTGAGAGGCACTCTACTTTTCCACAAGCTTTCAACTCATGTCAATTATCTCTTCCCCAGCTCAGGTGACTTACCTGATCTTCCTGGAACACACATTTCAAGTATTTCACGTGGTCTTTACCACCCCCTCATATGCAATTTCCAGAGTCGTATTCACTTTCTGCTTGTTGCAAAGCATATTAGCTTCTCAGTTTCTGAGCAGTCAGTGAAAAGTGGAAGATTGAACAAATATGCCTTTTTCTTCTCTGTCATAATTCCCATAAAATGATAATAAATAATGCATACAGGTATAAATCTCTAAGTAGAGTATGAGAAGACCATCAGTATAAGGTAAGAGGGAAATAAATTTCTTGACAGAAAGAGAAAAGAAGCGGTAACAGTAACCAGCAAAATGGGCCTGAGAAAAACATGTCTTTGAGTTTGTAAGATGGATATAATCCACAAGTAGCAAGTTGGTCTGACAGAAACCCAGAAAGCTTCAGTATCAGAACGGCCAGATACTAAAGAAAGTGGAATTGACCTGAGACAGAAAACATGAAGATGCACTGCATTGAAAAGCCGACCAGCCCCATGCTTCTCCTCATCCATAATGCAAGAATTGCTCAGCAGTTATGATTTCCTCAGAGACAAAATAATGTGAAAGACAAATTCTACTGAGGACAACATTAATATTTCCCAGCAAAAACCTGTAATCTCTGGAATTTAGGGATAATCTCCACAGAAGCTGGTTCCCCAACTAAGCACATAGACATGAGGCCCAGACAGAGGGAAGTCAGCTCCACCCAGAAGGGAGAGCTCCCAAGCAAGAATTTTCCAGTGAGCAGAGAATTTAGGCAGAAACCCTAGGAAGCATCCTCAAAGAAATTTATAAAATATTCAATCCATAAAATAAGAATAGCATGTTAATGAAAAAAGAAAAAACAAACAAAAAGCCTTTCTCCTGAAAATTTACAGAAATTGTGTAATAAATATTACTTTAAAATAAATGGAGGGGAGCATGGGGCTCTGAGCTCAGCACAGAAGTCTGCCTGAGATTCTCTCTGCCTCTGCATCCGCCCCTCCCCCCCACTCATGCTCTCTCTCAAATAAATACATAAATAAAATCCTTTAAAAAAATAAAATGAATGGAAACCAATTTTGACAAAAATGTGGAAAAGAGAGAAGTAAATGTAAAACAGAAATGATCTCACCTAGTCCAAAGTAAAAACTAATAGGCATTCCACAAGGAAAGAATGGAGAAAATCAAAACAATAATATCTGAGAAATACTATAGCTGAAATCCAGCTCTGATCTTGGCTCACTTCTCACTGAGTTATAATTTGGATCCTCATTCTCTTTTCTGTCTCTCTCAACATTTCATGACTGGAATATGTGTTCTTCAATCAATGATCTACTTTATATTAACTAGATAGATACTTCACATCAAATATCCCCATAACACCACATTATTAAACACCCTTCTTTTAAAAATATTATATATATACATACACACATAGATATTCAATATATAAATGCATGTGCTATATGAAAAATATTTTATATACAAATTTCGTTACAATTCTGTCTATATATTTTTGCAAAAATACAAATTTAATAAATTAATGAAATTCAAAACATTTATGACCATTGTTTGCAATGTATAGTTGTGAGTGTCTCATTAAAGGCAAATTACTTAGGCCTCTCAGATGGTGAATGCTGAAATTGCATGTTTTTTGGGGGTGTGTTGAACTGGAAAACTTCTCCTCCACTTACTCCTGTAATCCATTAATCTTTGCTGTTCTTAGTTCTCTAATCCTCCTTAAAAGGGGTATTCCTGCTAAAAGTTTCTATATATAATACGTGAACAATGTATAATATGTAAACAAACGTGTACATACACATCTACAAGCATATATATTTATATGTTTTATTTAAAATAATCTTTAAAACTTTATGCTGTGAAGGAAGATGTCAACACTTTATTAAATACCAGTTTATTAATTTTTTAGTTCATTTTTGAGGTCTTACTGAGAAAGAGAGGAAAGAAAAAAAAGGATTATAACAAAACTATTATTAAGCGTAAGCCTCTTTCCACATGTATATGCATGCAGAACTCATTTTTATGTAATTCAATCATAGAATAAATGTTTCCACTTTAAAAATATTAAATTTTAGCTATCTGAATACAACTAAAGGAGATAACCAAGGTAAAAGTTTTCTGAATATTTTTCCACAAAATATTTTGAAATTTCCACAAAACTTTTGAAAAGAAATATTTCTAATTTAAAAAGGAAGCAACACTAAGATATTGACTAAAATATTTTTTGGACTCCAGGTCTATATTTTACACCTCAGTATTGACTGCAAGATATGAAAATTGACAAAACTGTCAGTTCTAATTCTTCCCAACTTGCCATCTCTTACCTTCCAATACTATGTTTGGAAATTCATCATTATTTCTACTTTGTCAAATTTATAACATTTAAGTTATTCTCTAATGAGATTCCCCCCAAATTTTAAGGTTATTCATACACTACCAGTCATTTTAGCACAATTCAGTTTGAACAACCTGAGGTGGATTGCATTTCATTTTTAAGTAGTATTTTTCCCTTCAGAAGGGCCCATGAATGCAGAGTTTTAGAAAAAACTTTAATTTTTTTCAATTGTGACATGTAATATATACACAGAAAAATACTGAAGTCATGAAGTATAATAAATGAATAAGGTCAACATCCTTATAACCATGTCAAAAATAGGCCATAATCCTAACCTCAGACTTCTTTCTCTTTTCTTTTTTATCCACTATAGTGATAAGAATGATAACCATTTATTGATTTTTTAATATATTCTGCCATTTATATATGTATCCCTTTTATTTTTGTTTTAGAATTATATACAGATTGACTCAAACTATGTTGTTTTGTGTCTTGCTTCTTTCACTGAAACTTATGATTGAGAGACTTACTCCGTGTTGTTTTGTGAAGTGGTAATTTGTTTCCATTGCTGTTCAGTATTCCATTATATGACCCTGCAGCTTACTCATCCACTCTATTTTTGATGGTCATGTTTGCTGATTCCTATTTTTATCATGCACAGTGCTGCTGTGAACATTCTTCTATATCTATCCTGGTAACGAGGCTGGGTTAAAGATATGCATTACTTTCACTTAACTAGATAATGCCAAAATGCTAACCACAGTAGCTATACAGTGACACACCCACAGACATGTGTACAAGAGATTCTGTCACTCCGTATCCTTATAACTACACAGCATTGATTTTCCTGTCACAAATGAAGTTGAACAGCTTTTTAATTCATTCATTGGCTACTTGGATTTTTTTCTATGCAAGGTGCCATTTTTCCTCTTGGTCATCTCTTTTTCTTACTGGATTATTCCTTCTGTTCAAAAATAACAATTAGTTGCGTTAATTCCTTCTTATCTTTTTAGATTTCCAATATAGGAAGTTTTTTGTTTTGTTTTGTTTTGTTTTAGAGAGAGAGAGTGGGGAAGGGGAAGGGGCAAAGAGAGAATCTGAAGCAAGCTCCATACCCAGCACAGAGCCCAACACAGGGCTTGATCTTATAACCCTGAAATCATGACCTGAGCCAAAATCAAGAATTGGACACTGAACCAACTGAGGCACCCAGGCACCACTTAATAGATTTTCTTAAAATTAATTTGTCAGGGGTATTTAGTTTATTGTCATGAAAAGGTTGATCTCAATAACCTTCAGTAGAAAACTCTTTTTTGCTCTCTGGAAGCTTTTAGAATCTTCTCTTAAGCTAAATGTTCTGAAATTTCACAATGATCTGTCCCAGCACAGGGCTTTGTGCAGGGCATTCGGTGTAATCTTTCATTCTGAAGGCTCATATCCTTGGATTCTAATATAGTTGATCCATATTATTTGCAAATTCCATATTTAAAAATTGGCCTACTCACTAAAATTTATTTGGAGTCTCCAAATCAAAACTTGGGCACTTTGTGGTTATTCATGGACAGACACAGAATTGCTGGACACAAACATTCCCGGTCAAACAAAGCAAAGCTCTGGCTTCTTGTTTCTGCTCTCATGTCCTTTCTTCAGTTTATTTAGGGCCATGTTTTTCACACTTTTGTGCTTTTTCTTGGTGATCTAACTGTTGAAAAAGTCTCCCCAGCATCATGCTCAAGTGTTGTCTGCTGTTCCTAAATGCAAGGCTGTGGTATGGTTTATGGAAAAAATACATGTGTTAAAGAAGCTTCATTCATGCATGAGTTAGAGTGCTGTTGGCTAGGAGTTCAATCAATGTTAATGAATCA
Organism: Halichoerus grypus; assembly: GCF_964656455.1. Taxonomy (NCBI): domain Eukaryota; kingdom Metazoa; phylum Chordata; class Mammalia; order Carnivora; family Phocidae; genus Halichoerus; species Halichoerus grypus. The sequence continues at coordinate 84,668,761 of NC_135718.1, forward strand.
ATAAGGTACATTCGGAAAAAAAAGAAATTCGCCAATCAATGAGACCATTCCAGAAAGTGCTAAAGTAACATCTGCAATGCATGATGAACCTATGGAAAAGATAAGAAAGTGTGGCTAAATTTGTGAATTCATGAGGTGATGACCCATTTCTGACAAAGCATAGTGGACGGCATTATTGTGAAGCTGAAAGCAAAGAAACTTACAGTCACATTATCAGGATCAGGAAAATGCCAAGTGCTAGCTGGCTTGGACATTTCAAAAGGTAATATGGCATGAAAAATGTGAAACCTACCGGTGAGGCAAATTTTACACGTCAAAGACTGTGGAAGAATCTTTACAACACCTGTTAAGTATTACTCAGGAAAGGGTTTATGGAAGAGTAGGCTTTCAACAGTGAAGAGATCTAATATAAATTGTGTTTCAGTTGATAGAACTGTTGTGACAAGGCTTGCAAATATTCAACCCTGTATTTCCCCAAGGAGCCAAAGTTCAGTCCTCACTAATTCAGTGTCTGTGGTAACTTTCTAGAACATTACTATGGTAAATAATGAGGATCAACTACGGGTGTAGCAGAAGTTCAAGCTAAAACTAAGCTTAACAATTCCACTTCCAGGTTCCACTACAAGATATAGTATCACCTCATACCTAATGCTATGAATTAGAAAAACCACAACAAAGGAAATAAAAAGTATTTAAGATGGTTAGAAGAGATCTTTCCTAGCTACAATTCAGGAAAAGACTGACTTAAGGTTGTACAGGAAACAGAGATCAAAAGAGAAGGAGAGAACCTGTCTATCAAGAGACCACAGAGAGCCTATGATGTGGAAAAACACCTTGGGTATTTCAGGACATTGTCTGTACAGTGATCAGTGTCAATAAAACAAGTGTTCATGAATCTGTTACTGAACTCAAACTTGTCCATGCACCCAATGCACAGTAAGCCAATGTCTGAGATACTGGTTTTGAAGCAAAGAAAGCTTATTATCAGAAGGACTGCCCAACAAGAAGGCAGGAAATCACTCCCAAAGCTGCCTTGCACTGTTGAGTCTAAGAACAGCTTATGTACATGAGAGCAGGGTAAGAGGTTTCTTGAAACCTTGATTGGGGGTGGGGGAGGGTCTTGAAACAATCTGGAGGTGTACATCCAATGACTATGAGGTGCTATTTGGAAACTGGTATGATCAGATACCCATTAGGTTTCTATAATCAATGGGTAAACAGGAAGTAGGGGTAAAAAAGGCAAAATTGGTTCCTGTCAGCTTGACTAAACATTAGACAGGCTTCTTCCTGAGTCTAGGCCCCTGACGCCACTTTTCATAGAACATTTACCGCAGAAAAGTTGTCATTGTAAATTCCTTCTCCTGTTTTGTGATGTATGTAAAAGATTTTTAAAGTCTCTAGCCAGTTTTATGACCCAGGAATATTTTTCTCAAGGACCTGAGAGCCATTCCTTTGAAATGTAAATTTAAGGAAGATAGAGCCTCTTTCTCCCAGTCCCTGTGGGAAGGTAGCAGCTTCTATGGTAACTTCTATGGGTGTTAATTAGCAAAAACAGCAGGCCTAATTACAGACAAAAACATCTGAAAACTCAGGGATAACATATTCCACTGATCAACCTCCCCACTAACATTCTCCAGTGTTTTTCTACTCATTCACCTCAGAATTAAAAACTCCCCTACCTTCTGTTTCAGTGGAGCTAAGTTCAGACGTTAGCTCTAGCTCTCTACTCTACTGCAAAAGTCTTGAATAAAGTTTTCCTGTCTAATTTTGGTGCAAATTTTGCTTTGCCATTCCCCAAAAAAATGTACATATCTTTGATTTTATTATATTTTGTTACAGCTCAGACACTATGAAGATACATATGGACTTGTAGATTTCTTTCTGATAGAAAAGAGAACCTAAAGGATTTTAAAAGTTTACAAACAATAAAAATCTCAATAAGCTTTTAAAAAAAAAAAAAACACATTGTAAAATCTAAAGTACAGGTCTGGTAAAAACTCACAGAACTAGTATTAGAAGGGAATTTCCTAAACCTAATAAAGGCATCTACAAAAATCCTACAGCTAACATTGTACTTAATGATGAAAGACTGAATTTTTTGTTCATAATAACAGGAAGAAGACAAGAATATCTGCTCTCACCACTTCTATACAACATTGCACTAAAGGTTCTAGCCAGTGCAATGAGACAAGAAAAAAAAAGTCATCAAAGTTAGAAAGATGTAAAACTGTCTTTAGTTAGAGATGACACAATTGTCAATCTAGAAAACCCTATGGAATCTAGGATTTAAGTACTGGAACTGATAAGTGAGTTTAGCAGGGCTACAGGATTCAAGATCTATATTCTAAAATCAACAGCATTTCTATCCAGTAGTAACAGACAAGTGGAAATTTTAAAATATCATTTATAATAGTACCAAAAATAGCAAATACCTAGGGGTAGATCTTCCACAAGATGTGAAAGACCTATACACCGAAAACTCCAAAACTTTGCTAAAAGGAATTTAAGATGACCTAAATAAATGAAGATAAATACCATGCTCATGGGACAAAAAAATCAATATTGTCAAGAAAGCACTTCTCTTCAAACTGACCTATTGCTTCAATGCAACCCCAATAAATATTGCACCAGGCTTTTTTTTTTTTTCTTTTTTTCTTTTTTCCCAGAAGTTGACAAATGTATTCTAAATCTCTAACAGAAATGCAAAGGGCCTAGGATGCCATAACTTTGGACTCCTATCATCTTTAGCTCTTAATATTTTCCTCCCTTGTCTCTTCAATCCTTTCCTCTACCCTGTCTTCCCAGTCTTCTCTTTCTGTAATTCCCAAATGACATATGTTAAATAATCTCTTATATTTTCTTACATGCATCCAATCTCTTTATTCTCTCATACTAATAAAATATTTATTTCTACCTGACATCTTTTAGTATTGACATACCGAGAGAGGCTCAGAAAACAGAATTTTGTGAATACAGAACAAAGTACCTCTTCATCCCTGAGAATATAAAATTAAAAGTATAAAGGATAGAGAGTAGATATTTTAAAATGATGAAATAGATGGTGGCAGTGTAAGGGCAACTATCCATATCTTACATAGTGAGGAGTCATCACATTAGCCACAGTGGACGGTACAAGAACAAATGACCTAATTCTATTGTATAGAGTTACAGAAATAATCAATAAAAAATAAAGAATAATTTGGAGTTCTAGGCATTCAAGCAAGCGTCCTTTGTACATGTTAAAAAAAAAAAGCAAAAAACAATATAACTCAAAAATAGAGGAAGTAGGTGGGGGGAAGCGTAAGAGTGAGAAACCCTATCTCTCAAATCTATACAAAATGCCAATGTTCCTAGAGAAAGAAATAACTATAAAAGAATAGCATTGAGGCGCCTTGGTGGTTCAGTCAGTTAAGCATCCAACTCTTGATTTCAGCTCAGGTCATGATCTCATGGTCCTGGGATCAAGCTCCACCTCGGACTCCAAGCTCAGCGGAGAGTCTGCTTGAGATTCTCTCTCCCTCTCCCTCTGCCTCTCCCCTGGCGCTCTCTCTTTCTCTCTCTCTCTCTAAAATAATAAATATTTTTTTAAAAAGAGTGTCATTAGCATTATAGAAGAAATCACAAGAACTAAAAACAAACTATTGAAAGTTTTATTTATTTTATGGGAGGCTTGTCTGTGGACAGAAGTATTATATAAATATTTTAATATGCATTTCTGTATTATAATGTATATCATCATGTGAATATACAGGTTGAATTTTAAGAATTGAATTAAAATAATTTATAGCTATTTTTCAATGAACCAAACTAGGTATTATATATACTTGAATAAAAGAAAAACATGGTTTTCAAAAATAAATAAAATACAATGTTCCAATAGGAAATAAATGTAATTCAATAAAATGATACTGTTTTAAAAATCAGTCATAAGAATAATCAGAAATTCAGGCAAATATGTATATACAATAATGTTGCTTCCTCTAATAAATAGAAAAGTAAATGTTCAACAATGAGGAAATTGTTAAATATATTATGAAATACTAGGCAGATATTTAAAGTTATGTCTTTGAAAACCTTTAGATTACATAAGAAAAAAATGACTATCTGGTAGCAGGTAAAAAAAAAATACCTACCAAAATTTATGTACACATAATACCTTAGTTAATACTTATTTTTCTCAACCTATTCCAAAGAACAGGTAATAGACGTCAACATAATAAAGGCCAGATATGAAGAATGCACAGCTAACTTCATACTCAATAGTGAAAAACTGAGAGTTTTTCCTCTAAGATCAGGAAGAAGAAAAGGATGTCCATTCTTACTACTTTTATTCAACAAAGTCCTAGCCACAACAACCAGATAAGAAAAAGAAATAAAAGACATCCAAATTGGTAAGGAAGAAGTTAAACTTTCATTATTTGCAGATGACACGATACTTTCTATGTTCACATACATAGAAAAGCCTCAAGAATCCACAAAAAAACTATTAAAAGTAATCAATGAATTCAGTAAAGTTGCAGCAAACAAAATTAATATACACAAATTGGCTGTGTTTCTATACACCAATGACAAAGTCGCAGAAAGTGAAATTAAAAAAAACAAAAACAAAACAATTCCATTTACAACTGCATCAAAAAGAATGAAATACTTAGGAATAAACTTAACCATGTAAGTGAAAGACCTTTACTCGTGAAAAGTACAAAATTTTGTTGAACAAAATTGAAGACAACACAAATAGAAAAACATACCTATGCTCAATTTGAGAATTAATATTGTTAAAATGTCCATTCTATCCAGAGCAATTTACAGATTCAACACAATCCCTATCAAAATACCACAGCATTTTTCATAGAACTAGAACAAATAATACTAAAATATGTATGGAACCACAAAAGACCCCACATAGCCAAAGGAATCTTGAAAAAGAACAACAAAGCTGAAGGTATCACCTTCCCAGATTTCAAGATATGCTACAAAATTATAGTAACCAAAACAGTATGGTACTGACACAAAGACAGATACAGTGATCAGTATGAGAAACCAGAAATAAAGCTACACTTATATAGTCAATTAATCTATGACAAAGGAGGCAAAAATATACAATGGAGAAAAGGCAGTCTCTTCAACAAATGGTGCTGGGAAAACTGGACAGCTACAAGCAAAATAATGAAACTGTACTACTTTCTTATACCATACACAAAGTAAATTCAAAGTGGATTTAAGACCTAAATGTGAGACCTGAAACCGTAAAACTCCAAGCAGAAAACATGGGTAGTAATCTCTTTGACATCAATCATAGAAATATTTTTCTAGATGGGTCTGCTCAGGCAAAGGAAACCAAAGCAAAAACAAACTGGACTATCTCAAAATGAAAAGCTTTTGCACAGCAAGGGAAACCATCATTAAAACAAAAAGACAATCTACTGAATGGGAGAATATATTTGCAAATAATATATCTGATAAGGGGTTAATATGCAAAACAGATAAAGAACTTAAACAACTCAACACCAAAAAAACATAGTCCAATTAAAAATAGGCAGAGGACCTGAATAGACTTTTTTTCAAAGAAGACATTTAGGGACGCCTAGGTGGCTCGGTCGGTTAAGCGTCTGCCTTCTGCTCAGGTCATGATCCCAGGGTCCTGAGATCAAGTCCCACATCGGGCTCCTTGCTCAGTGGAGAGCCTGCTTCTCCTTCTGCCTGCCGCTCCCCCTGCTTGTGCTCTCTCTCTCTCTCTCTGACAAATAAATGAATAAAAATCTTAAAATAAAAAAAGAAGAAGACATATAGATGGCCACCAGACACAGGAAAAGATGCTCAACATCAGTCATCATTAGGAAAATACAAGTCAAAACCACAATGACATATCACTTTACACCTGTCAGAATATCTAGTATTGAAAATACAAGAAATAACAAGTATTGGTAAGGATGTGGAGTAAGGATAGTCCCTCCTGCACTGTTGGTGGGAATGCAAATTGGTGCAGCCACTGTGGAAAACAGTATGGAGTTTCTTCAAAAAATTAAAAATAAGAATATCATATGATCCAGTAATTCCACTACTGGGTATTTACCCAAAGAAAATGAAAACACTATTTGAAAAGACATACACACTCATGTTTATTGCAGCATTATTTATAATAGCCAAGACGTAGAAACAAATCAAATGTTCATCAACAGATGAATGGATAAAGACCTGAGATATATATATATATATATATATATATATATATATATATATACACAATAAGATATTACTCTGCCATAAGAAAGAATGAGATCTTGCCACTTGCAACAACATGGATGGATGTTGAGGGTATTATACTAAGTGAAGTAAGTCAGACAGAGAAAGATAAATGCCACTTGGTTTCACTTAAATGTGGTATCTAAGAAACAAAACAAATGAAGGAACAAATGAATAAACAAAAAGCAGAAACAGACCCATAAATACAGAGAACAAACAGATGGTTACCAGAGCAGAGGCAGGGGATGGGCAAAAACAGAAGAAGGGGAGGGGAGGAACAGGCTTTCAGTTATGGAAAGAATAAGTCACAGGGATGAAAGGTACAGCACCAGGAATATCATCAATGCACTGTAATAGCGTTGTGTGGTGACAAATGGTAGCTACTCTTGTGAGCATAGCATAATGTATAGACCTGTCAAATCATTACGTTGTAACCTGAAACTAATGTAACATTGTGTGTCAATTATACTTCAATTTTAAAAAAGGAAAAAAATAAAGTGAATAGCAGGAAAAAATGTATGGACATAAATAACACGAATTGACAAAGAAGAAATACTTACATACATTTGATTGGATACAATCTTGCAAACAGCTATCTTGGGTGGTAAGAATACATGTGATTCTCATTTTAATCATTATAGCTTTCTATAATTTTAAATTTTTGTATGATGGTCATGTAATGCTTTTATAGAAAAAAAAACAATAAAAAATACAGTAAGTGGTGTCTAGAGTCTAGAATGATGCCACAATCAGTCAGCATTTCTCAACAGGCCAAGATGCTATTGATTTCCTCATCCTGCCAAGCCTAACTCAATTTGATATTGCTGGGTGCTTTAGGTACACACTTTATTCACAAGACATTGGTTAATTTTCTCAGTGAACTCTGTGTCCTTGATGTTTCTTAAGTTCTAAACTGCAAAACAGCTTGTGAATTAGACAAGAACTAGTTCTCTGATGTCCTGACACTATGATGCAGACTTTGAATTAAATGCAGAGGAAGCTATGAAGCATGGGTAACAAGGACCTTTTTAAAATACTGAAATAAAAATTGATTTTTGTCCAACAATTGAGTTGAGAAGAGGCCAAGGAGATTTGGCAGGTAGGAAGTAAGAATCTAGAGAAAAAAAATGAAAATGAGACATTCAAATAGAAGGGTTAAGTAACAGACAGACATATATAATTTTTAAAATATTCTGCAGTCTGGATAATTCAGGTGGACCTTTACTTTGGACTTAATTTTCTATTCTGTAGATTATTACTTTACAAACTCTGCAATCTAGGATCTTTTTTGTGTGTGTTGTTGTTTAAGTTCTGACCCATGGTGGACTGATACCTTTAAACATATAACAAAGTACTACAAAAATGACCACATGCTTATATATAATGACAATGTCAATATCAATAACAGTTTCCAAATGTTTACTCTCACCTTCTAAACTTATCATGTGAGCCAGTAACAAACACTTCACAGATCATGGCAGTCCATGACCAGCCTTCCAGCAGTACTGTCCTCAAAAACCCTGGACATTCTTCCTTGCACAAGTGAATATAAATCCCCCTATTAATCTACGTATTGAGTTTTAAAATAGTAAATTCAAAGACTACATGCATTTAAAAAACAATTCATTTGTGTCTGATACTAATCCCCAGTTCTAGAAATCCTATATAAATACATTCACTTGAATTGGAACTACTGTTAGCTGTGAATTAAGAAATAAATAATGTGAATCCAGAGAAATACCTTCTCCGGACAAGTATTAGCAAATTCTTATTTTCTGTAGTGTCTACACATGATAAAATAAAAATTGAATGAGTAATAGTTTTCCTTTATGATACATTTACTCATGATCTCAAGTAATAAAAACAAGTAACCCTTGTAAAAACTTACATGTTTCCTAAGAATGTCTAAAATCCATATACTTCCTAGGCCACTCTATCTTATCTTATCTATCTATCTATCTATCATCTATCATCTATCTATTATGTTTCTATCTATATTTACCAATGGACACATAGTATATGTACACATATGCCTTTGGAAGATGAATTACTTCTAAAAAGAGTGCCACAGTATGTAGCATTTAAAAACATGATCTTTGGAATTGGGAACTGGGCTGGGGTTCTGACCTGTGTGACCATGAACTGGTAACTTGACCACGTTGAGCTTCAATAAAATTATTGCAATGCACAAGAACAGGGCTTGATCAATGGAATGAAGTACACAAATCCTAAGCATAGTGATTGGCACAAGCAAACATGCAATAAATGATAGCTGTTATTACCATTATTAATACATTCGCTGATTACCAGTGACTAAGCTTGCTTCAATTCAGAAATAAATATCACAGTCCTATGTACACTAAATAAACAGGTAAGATGTGGATACAAATAAAGTATGGGATGTTCTTAACAGCACAATCTCAGTATAATCCCTTAAGTTAAAATATCTAAGTCTCCAAAGTATTCTTGGGAGAAGGGTTGATGCCAAGCCAATCATGGTATAGACAAGATGAGTCTGGTCATATTATGATGTTAGAAAATAAAGAACTTCTCAAAAAAGTGATAGGGGCATACACAAGGACATGGCAGGGACACTCACTAGAAAAAAAAAAAAATGCTACCAAGAACACTATTAAGTCAAAAACTGAAATATAACAGATTTGATAAAACTATTACATCAAAGATAAATTTGCTTAAGTTGGTAACTAAGAGAGTAATCTTATTCTTAAGAACTACCCAATGACATATCCAGGGGATGTAATATTGTCAAATGATTCAGAAAAAGAAGAGTATTATAAATAAGATACTTATAAGCCACTTCTGGTTGTAGGACTATAGGAAGTGCCATTCCTCCCTGCTGTCAGCTAGGAATCTCTCAGGTCTTTAAAGCCACTCACACTCCTTTGTATACAACCCATCTTCAAATCCACAATGAGATGTTGAATCCTCACACTTTGAAACTTTCTAATCCCCCCTTCTCTATCTCTCTGACTTCTGACTTTTAAAGGGTTCACATGATTATATAAGACCTATCAGGATAACATCTGTATCTTAAGGTTAAATGACTTAGGACTTTAACTACATCTGCAAAATCTCTTCATAGCAGCAGCTATATTAATGTTTGATTGAATGATGAAGAAATAGGAATCTGGGGGCTAGAAGGAGGGCATCTTTAGAATCCTGCCTACCACAGACAGAGATAGAGGGATGATAGATAAATTATAAGAGATTGATAATGATAGAGCAAAAATAATAAAGCAGAATCAGTAAAATGTTAGTAAGTGCACCTTACTAAGTGGATAGGAAGGTTTCTGTACTATACTTGTAACTTTTTTTTAAGTTTGAAGTTATTTTCAAATAAAAATTTCAAAAGATATTTAGAGTTTTATAGTAAATATCATCAATAATACGGCCCCAAACTATCTTTTCTATTTTTAGTGACAGTTAATTCTGTAACTTATTTGTAAACACCCAGGAGAAAACTCATGCTCTCTTGCCACCTTATTTTCCTCATACTCTTTGCAGGTTGTGGTGGTTGAACTATTCCTAAGACAAATCATCATCAACAACCCTGGATGTGGAGGAACACAAGAATTAGAAAAGGCATCAAAACTCTATTTTAACACTGTTCAAAACATAGAAAGGTATACTTAGCTTATTCATGTACCATAAGATTCTTGATATGTTAAAAATGGGATTTTTTTCCCAATTAATAATTTTGGCTGGTAATCCAAACCAAAAACTACAGATTTCAAAGCATACTTCTGCTCCAAATAAAGCGCTTGCTAAGATAGAGCAAAAAGCAGCACCTCATTAGCCCATTTTCCATATTCAGCCTAAAAGACAAAAAGCTCGTGATTCATTAGGAACTATCTGTAAATTCAGCCATCTGCTATATAACGTGTGCTGCACATGCCCCTTTCTCTCTTGTGGCTGAATATGTCTGTGTTTTTCATGACAGGAGGGAATTCTCCTCCTACCCCTTTAGAGAAAGGGAGCTTCAAGTAAACCACTTGAAGAGAGGGAGTTGTCTATAAGAAGACAGGCACCTCGATTTCTGACTATGAGTGTTGATATGAGAAAGGTCACACATAGACTGTGCTGCTCAATGCTGCTCATTTGTCAATTAAAAAAAGAGAGATTTGGAGCATCACGAACTCTGAGAGACATGAGACAAAAATATTTAACATTTTAAATGGATCATCATAGATAACTCAAGTGCCATTTCCCCTTGAACCAACTCTAACCTGTAAGAATCCTATCTAAGAAGTATGTGTGGTGGTTGAGGTGACTCCAGCAGAGTCAGCAGTGGTCAGCAGGCAAGGAGAAAGTTCAAGGGATTGTAGGAAATCAGAGACTGCACCACCTGAGTCAGACGACTGAATAATGCAAAGGATTCCACTTTGGGGGAGGCTGGGGGCCTTTAAGAAATCCATTAACACTTTCAAGGAAAAAGAGCCAGTGTTTGGAAATATTCCCAGTCAGATGGTGTGACAGACAAAAAATAATGACAAAAGGATTCAGCTATGTTAAATGGTTTTTCCTTGGGCCTGGTTTCCTGTGATCCCTTCTCCCCTTCCTGATCCTGAAGGAATTAGAAGTCCATGGTAACGATGGGAGAAGGAAGTACTCCCAAACAGTGCAAGTTCTGTAGCCTAGAATTATGTATATAGTTTTTATGCTTCAGGAAATATTCTGAACCTTAAAGATTGGGGATATAACAAATCTTATGCCAAATTTTCCTTGATAGAGACAGTATTTTCCCATATTTTAAAATATCATCTTAAATTAGATTGTCTATTCCATTTACTAGGACTGCATAACAAATTACTCCAAAACTAACCATTTATCATGCTCATGGACTCTTTAAGTCAGGAAATCGGACACAGTATATTGGGGATGCTCATCTTTGCTCCATGATATAAGGGGCCTCCTATGGAAAAATCGAAGGACAGGACTCTACCTAAGCCTGCTTACTCTTGAGGTTGATGCTAGCTGTCAGCTAAATCCTTAGCTGTGGCTCTCAGCCAGAATACTTACATATGTTCTCTCCATGTGAGCTGAATCTCCACCATGGAGGCTAGGTTCCCAGGGTGACACAAAGAAAGACGATGGAAGCTGCATCGTTCGTATAAACCAGCCTTTGTAACCAGGTGTTACAAAACATGATTTTTGTCAGTCTCACTCTGCTGGACAGAGCAATCATAAGCCCACCAAGGTTCCCAGCAGGGGTGGAGACTGGTATGGATTCTACTTCTGGATGAGGAGTAGCAAGGATTTTGGAAGTTTATGTGTTACCAGAAATATCACTTTGGCCATTTTTGTAAGGTACAATTTGCCACACTGTCTATTTTCAAGTCCACACAGTGCTGTAAGTGACCTTAAACAAGGAACCTTAAAAGATCTCAAAATTCAGTTTTCTTAATAAAATGGGATGAGTATCCACTCATTGGTTTGTGGGGAAGATTAAATGAGAATGTCAATATACAGGATTTAACAATTCTTAGATACATTATAAAAATAATGTGAGCGGGCGCCTGGGTGGCTCAGTCATTAAGCATCTGCCTTCGGCTCAGGTCATGATCCCAGGGTCCTGGGATCGAGCCCCAAATCGGGCTCCCTGCTCAGCGGAAAGCCTGCTTCTCCCTCTCCCACTCCCCCTGCTTGTGTTCCTGCTCTCACTATCTCTCTCTCTCTGTAAAATAAATAAATAAATAAAAATAATGTGAGCTATTATTATTGCCCGTATCTGCCAAGACTTCTAAATCTGGTAAGAGATCACACTACTCTTTTATTTCTTCAGTCTCTTGAAATATGGATGAGCTATGTTGTTTTGCTTGGATGGGGAATTACAGTTTAATTAGGATTTGGGAAGGTGATTTAAGCAGATAGTATATTTGGAGTAGGGAAGAATAATTACTATTTAATAATAGTAATATGTATTGAGAGCAATGAACATGACTTAGTTCATTTCATTCATTCCCCCCCTTCTTTTCCTCTAAACCACTATAAATTTGGAAGAAAATAAATGCTAGAAGATTTTATATATGTATAATATATTTGTGTGTACACAAAAATATATATAAATACGACATATATGTATATACACATAAATACAAATATATATGTATATATAGTATGTATATGTATTTATGCATATATTCATAATACAGAAGAGTTTAGACTATGGAAATTCATCACCAAATCAGTACAGCGTCTTACTTTGAACCATCTGACCGATCAACCAAACCACGTTGTTATGGGGAGCAAAATCTGTCATACTAACTGCTTCTCATTGATTTAGTATAGTTTTGCTAAGCAAATAAATTATAAACTCTCCACTAAATAAATAAAACATGATAAACTTTTAAAAAATTTGCTTTCCTATATGTGTCAATCAAAATATCTTCTAGATATCCAGATTATCCAGTAAACCATCTTCAGATACCACCTCCTCCAATTGAACTAGATTATAAAATTCTTGAAGGCTACCTATTTTTGTTCATCATTATTTTTATCCCAGTATCACCAACACCGTAATATCTTAATAAATTTGTGTTGACTTGGCAAAGCACAATGTCCCATTTTGCAACTTGGCATGCTTTACCTATGTTGTCAGATATTTTCTTAGTTATTATAAAATAGCCAATTTATATGGTAAGGGAAGGAGGAGAAGAATTTGGTTTAGTTTGCTATATTAGAGAGAGGGAGGGAGGGAGGCAGGGAGAGAGAGAGAGAGAAAGAGACCATACTTAGAGAGAGTTTGAGGGGTGCCTGTGTGGCGCAGTTGGTTAAGCATCCCACTCGGTTTCTGCTCAGGTTGTGATGACAGTCAGGGTTGTGAGATCGAGCCCTGCCTCAGGCTCCACAGTCAGTGCAGAATCTGCTTAAATTATCTCTCCCTCTCCCTCTTCTCCTCCCACCTGTGCTCTTGCTCTCTGTCTCTCCCTAAAATAAGTAAATAAATCATTTTTTTTAAAGGAGAGAGTTTGAGAGACAGAAATAAAGAGTCATTTGTAGCTGAATTAAATTAATTTGCACTGCAGGAAATGTGCTTAGTTTAGTCTTCCCAAAATGCTTTGCAAAATTCCTTGATTTCATGCTTACTTTACTTACTATTTCCTCCTTGCAAGTTCTCATCTTTATTTAGAATAAAATTCTTGCATAAGGAATATATTGTATTTGAGCAAACATGCCTCCACCAACTGGCAAAAAGAGAAGAGAATTAATGACCTTTCAGTGGGTCAATAATGAAGTTTGAGCAGGTTAACAGCATAAGGCACCAGTATGTTATGGGTAAGAGAGAAGACAGATTTCCTTGTTTTTTGCCAGTCAGCTTAACCTTCCCAAACCAGAGAATTATAGAGTAGGAGAGCACAAAGAATGAAAAACTATCAAGAGCCAGGTCTTAAACATTACAGAACCCACAGAAATTTAGTGCATTGAATATTTTCATAACAGAAGTTATTAGCAATAAGATTTTTAAATTATTCACTTAATCTAATTTTTTTTAAAGATTTTATTTATTTATTTGACAGAGAGAGACAGACCGACAGCGAGAGAGGGAACACAAGCAGGGGGAATGGGAGAGGGAGAAGTAGGCTTCCCGCCAAGCAGGGAGCCAGATGCGGGGACTCCCTCCCAGGACCCTGAGATCATGACCTGAGCTGAAGGCGGATGCTTAACGACTGAGCCACCCAGGCACCCCTAAAATTAAGTGAATACTTAATCTAAACATACATTTTTAAAATAATAAGTGCTGTCAGTTTTATTTTTGACATATGACTAAAGAACAAATTCAATTTACATTTGTTTTGCTTTGTAGTTTATGAAATATTTTTAGTCATAGTATCTCATCTGAGCCTCATTTGAAAATCTCTGTGTTGCAGAACAAGACTTATCATACTCATCTGACAAACAGGGAAATGGATGCTCAAAGCAACTTAATGGTAAAAATAGGACTAGAACTCAGACTTTATGATTCCCATTCCCATACAATTTCTAATAAAGTTTTAATCTAGATAATACGTATTTTTAAAAATCTCAAAAAAATTAGACTACTCATTAAAATTCAAAACCAAAAATAAAACAAAACAAAGTAAAATCTTCTGAAACATTATGATTATATTAAAGTTTGAAAACATTTTTGGTAAAACACAAAGGAATTTTGGTGGAAAGACAAAATAAATTTCTAAAAATTTATTTAACTTTTGTTTCCTTACATAAAATTTGTGAACTATAACATCAGATGCAGACAAGTCCTCAAATCATATATGCACACCCCATGTATTTTCAAAACTAGATATGGCACTCAGATCAGAAATAAGACCGTTACCAGCACCAGGGACCTCCCCCTGCCCTTTTTTAGTCACTATATCCCCAAGAATAATATCCTGACTCCTAAAACCATAAACTAGACTTGGAACTTTATGTAAACGGAAGTATGAAATTTATTTTTGTATAGTTTTCCCACATGTATACTCTGCAATCTACTCAAAAACATCATTTCTTCTAGAAGTAACTCTGCATGTATATCCTATATATATAATGTTTTTGTTTTATCCAAGATCTGTCTTTAAATGTTAGAAAAAGCGTTGCTTCCCAAGCCTATTTTATTTAGATTACTCCATATAGAGGAGACAGTGTTCTGCATGTTTCTAAGCCTTTTCCCATGTGTTCACAGGACCAGCCCACCTCCTGTCCAAACTGGGGCAACCGACGCTTTAGACACTCAACTCAGCTTCCCATTTCAACCCTGTGCCTACTAGAGTCAAAGCCATTTTAGTCTCTTTCTTTATTTCACAAAATTATTTTAGGGATTATCCCTTCCAGAAACTAATATTTGTTTAACAAGGATTTGTCCTGCCTAAGTTATGAGATAATAATATTATGGGAATTTCTAGCAATATAGCAAGATAATGATGAAAAATGAATTCAGGAAAGAAGAATTTCAGCTGCTACTAATTTATAACTAAGAGTAGCTTGTACCAGATTTCTTGTCTCATCCTGAAAATCATTCATAGGGAACCACAAATCAGAGTAACTCTCATTACCTTTATATATTGGTTGATTGGTCACCTACTGAATCTTGCAAAAGCCTAGATCATAACCAAAAAGGATCAAATCATCCTTGTGGTATTTAAAAAACTACCATTATGCTCACCTAAGCTGTTTTACTGACATCAAGGTCTCAGGACAGGAATTCTGCAAGACTGGCACAGTTGTAGCATGAAAGTTATAAAGTTAACCTTAAGGTTTTTCTGTGCCACATTTATGACAGAATCCATTTCCTCCTAGCGTTTAGCAATTGTAGTTCCAAATGCAAATGAATATCAATGAAGCTGGTGATGAAGGTACTCCCACCAACATCTGAATGGCCATATTTTTTACTAAAAATAGAATTCTCCATTTATCTCATGTTTATGTGCATAGTTTTAAAGCCGCAACTTAGAACAACACTGGCATATTTATAAAAGTGCGAGGAGGAGGAGAAGAGGCGGAGGGGATCAATACGTTCATATTTGGAGGTCAGAAGACCTGAAGAAAAATGTAAGAAAAATTGCTTCCATCTAGAAGCATGAAGTATACACTGAAAGTGCAGCACCACTTCATCTCTGAAGAACTTCAGGGCAGGGTAGAGATTAACTATATTTCACCTCCAAAGTGAATGCACCATGTGGAGTAAAAACTACTGAGCCAGCCACTCTGGGGCCAGGAGTCGGGGGGGAGTTCCAGATATTTATGCTGAGCAATTCTATGATTAAATTGTATTTTAACCTTTCCTGATAGAAATCTTTTTCATTTAGACTGTCCAGCATTCTTAGAGAATTGTTAACAGTATTTAACTATTCTTCATGATTTTGGATCATTTGAGGTCTACTTTATACAATATTCTCAGAGGCCATTACTTCTAGAGTGACAGCAGCAACATAGTGGGATCAAAGGATCTTCTCATGGACATACGGAATAATCAACTAAATATGAACCAGTTCCTTCTGAGAAAAATCCAGAAACTAGATAAGAGATTCCTACACAGGGGTCACTGAGAAAACACACACTTGGTGTAGGCAGGAAAAGCTGAGACATTCTTGTGCCAGGAACCTACCCCCAGCTTAGCACCTTAGAAGCAGGAGGGGACACCACAACCCCCAGGTTCTGACGAGCAAAGGGTTTAGACCCACATCTAATGCCCTGACTTGTTATTGTCCAGGGAACTGTCTCCCAAATCACAAAGATCTGGGAGCTGACAGGATTCAGTTTTCAAAAGTCCTCCAGGCCCACTGAGAACAAAGTGGCACTTAGTTTAAAAATGGATATGAGTGGGCACCTGGGTGGCTCGGTCGGTTAAGCATCTGCCTTTGGCTTAGGTCATGATCCCAGAGTCCTGGGATCACGTCCCGCATAGGGCTCCCTGCTCAGCAAGGAGGCTGCTTCTCCCTCTGCCGGCCTCTCCCCATGCTTGTGCTCTCTCTCTCTCTGACAAATAAATAAAATCTTAAAAAAATAAAAATAAAAATGGATATGAGCACTTTCCATGGCTATCCTTCCAGGCTCAGCACAGAGCAAAAAGGCAAACACAGTCTGCTCCCAGTTGAATCACCATGCTCACAATGATAAAGTGTACCTACCATCTGTCACCATACAAAGTGATTGAATATTATTGACTATATTCCCTATACTGTACTTTACATCCTCATGACTTATTTATTTTATAAGTGGAAGTTTATACCTCTTAATCTCCTTCAGCAATTTTGCCCACCCCCACCCACCTCCCCTCTAGCAACCACTAATTTGTCCTCTGTATTTGTGAGTCCTTTTCTATTGTGTTTGTTCCTCTTTTTTTGTATTTTAGATTCCACATATAAGTGAAATCATATAGTAGTTGTCTGTTTCTGCATTATGTCACTCAGCATAATACCCTCTTGGTCCATCCATGTTGTCACAAATGAAGATTTCTCTTCTTTTTATGGCTGAGTAATATTCCATTGTGTGTGTGTGTGTGTGTGTGTGTGCGCGCGCGCGCGCGCACGCGTGTGTGTGCATGCACGCATGGCAGGTTTTTTTTTTTTTTAATTTTTGGAAGGTCCACACTGTTTTCCAGAGTGGCTGCCTCAGTTTACATTCCCACCAACAGTGCAAAGAGGGTTCCCTTTTCCCCACATCTTTGCCAGTATTTGTTTTTTCTTATCTTTTCGATACTAGCCATCCTGACAGGTGTGAGGGATATCTCATTGTGGTTGTGATTTGCATTTCCCTAATGATGAGTGATGTTGAGCATCAGTTCATGTGTCTGTTGGCCATCCGTATGTCTTCTTTGAAAAAGTGTCTATTCAGATCTTCTGCCCGTTTCTTAATTGGATTATTTGGAACAGTTTCTAGCTTTGCCTTTAAGAGCTGTATTTAATTTGTTAGACAAGAGGAAAATCACCAAAAATTTCTGAAAAGACAACTGGCAATGAGGAAAGCGGTAATGTAAAAAAATCAGTATGCATAAAGGAAAATCCTTAAAATCTAGCTGGGTATTCCAAGGCTGTTGCAGTGATACAGGATTAATGAAATGGCTGAATTATAATATATTATGTGACCGTAAGATTTTGATCAATACAGTAATGGTATTAACAGCTGGCATTGATTGACTTGTTACAATATGTCTGAGACCATGTTAAGTATTTCGCATACATTATCTCACGAAATTGTCAAAAGGGTCTTTCAGGATGAATACTATTATTATCCTTTTCCCAATTTTTTTGTGTGTGGATATAAGAGAAGCACCATCCATTAGGAAAAAGAGCAAAATCAGCTAGGATCAGATGGAGACAGATCATCATTAGGAAAAGATAAATGACATGTTTCCTTCTTGGAGATGGGTAAAGAATCTCTAGGTGCTGGTCCACTTAGACATTTTGTTCTTTTCTTTTTCTGAACTTGACCTTTTTCAGTACACCATGCTGTGGCTGAAAGACTGACATTCCCTTCATTCAGACAATAACTGGCTGTGGCTCCCTCTATTAACAGCAACAAACATGCTCAAAGACTGACCCAGACTACTGACTCAGCATTCTAGACTTTTGTCCCAACAGAGTAGAAATATGTTGTTATTAGACAACTAAAATTTCAACCTGTATAATACAAAATTGACATATTTAGACCATAACATTCAAGTTCCATTAAATAATATAGAAGTGAGATTTTAAATAGGAAAATATAAAATTCATGGGGTCTTTCATAGGTGGCTAATACGTGCAAGTTGCCGCTTTGGCTTTCATTACCATGATATATGTCACATTACATCTTGCCACTCTTTGTCTCTAGAACCAGGATGAGGCCAATACTCCCTAAAAATAGCGAAGGCTCATTCTATAGATGAACTTCACTTGCCAATGCTGCTCCACACCAAACTAGAGTAATCCGAATTCAAAGCAGGTATGACAAGTTAAACAGCAAATTTGTATGTTCTGAAATACTGAGATACACAATACTGATAAAGTCATTGGAATCAAGAGATATTTCCTAATGTTTAATCACTGAATTGACAGAAAAGGCTAGACCAAAAAATTGCAGCAAACATTTTGCAAATCATGAGTATCCCAATTATGTGGTGAGATTTGATGATTAAAACTAATATCCTGAGTTAAAACAGCCAGGGGATGTATTTAATGAAGGGAGGCAAAAGCTTCAAAAAAAATCAATTGTAAAATAATTAATACGAAACACCTATACTCTGAGCACATATTCATGCAAAGACCAAGCTTTCGCATTAAGGACCAAGAGCAAAAACAGACATTATTAGCATCCATTAACCTGTCTGGAGACCCAGAAAAGGATCTCAAGCAGATAAGCATTGAAGTACATTATTTTAGCTAAACTATTTGAGAAAAATTATACCTAGTGAACAGAATAAATGAGCAAAGATTTCAGAAATTTTATGTCTTTCCTATTTTATTGTATATGAAGAAGGCTGCAGAATGTATAATTTCAGTAACATTACAATATTTTGCTTCATAATGTCCTGCATTTTATAAGTCCTCTAGGACATGACATATTGATTCTAGGATTGTATGGACTCTATCTGATTATCACAATCAATATTATAGGTCCATAATACTATATTGTATTGAGAAAATGCAATAAAATAGGATCTCATGAAGAATTTCAGCATCTATTGATGCCACGTATTACACATGTGCCAATAAGCTATGAACTGGTATAATTGCTAAAAAGAATGAAAACAGTTGGAGGGGATAAATAATATGATGAAGTATGAACTTTAAGAGAATGCACAAACCAAGATGAACCTCAAAAGAGGACTTCTGTGGATTTCTCCCTGGTTGCTGTTAATTCAGGTGACCAGTGTTGGCAGTTAAGTGTACAGAATCCAGAAAAATATGAAGTAAGTTTGACTACAGTTATGTGATCTTAGAAAAGGAATTTAAAATTGCTCATCCTTAGTTTCCCATTTTAGAGCATATAACTCACAAGGTTGTTATGATGGCTGAATGAAGGAAAGTGTTAAAAACACCTGACTATATATATGGAAGTTTTCAGAAATGTTATGTGCCCAAATTATACTGTAGAACTTCCCTAACCTGGGGAAGGAAAAAGGCATCCAAGTCCAGAGAACCACCCTCAAAATCAATAAAAATAGGTCAACACCCCAAAATATAATAGTGAAATATGCAAATCTAAGAGACAAAGAGAAAATCCTGAAAGCAGATCTGGAAAAAAGGTCCATAACCTACAAGGGTAGAAACACTAGATTGGCAGAAGACCTATCCACAGAGACCTGGCAGGCCAGAAAGGGATGGCATGATATCTTCAGGGCACTAAATGAGAAAAATATGCAGCCAGAGTACTTTATCCAGCAAAGCTATCATTCAAAATAGGAGAGATAAAGAGCTTCCAGAACAAACAGAAACTAAAAGAATTTGTGATCACTAAACCAGCCCTGCAAGAAATATTAAAGTGGAGCATGTAAGTGAAGAGAGAACCCAAAGTAACATAGACCAGAGAGAAACAGAGACAATCTACAGAAACAGGGACTTTACAGGTAATACAATAGCACCAAATTCTTATCTTCCAGTAGTTACTCTGAATGTAAATGGGCTAAATGCTCCAATCAAGACACAGGGTATCAGATGGGATAAAAAAAAGCAAGGCCTATCCATATATTCAGCAAGAGACTCATTTTAGACCCAAAGACACCTCCAGGTTGAAAGTAAGGGGATGGAAAAATATTTATCATGCTAATGGACATCAAAAGAAAACTGGTGTGGCAATCCTTGTATCAAACAAATTAGACTTCAAACCACAGACTGTAATAAGAGATGAGGAAGACATTATATCATAATTAAAGGGTCTAACCAACAAGAAGATCTAACAATTGTAAATATTTATGCCCCTAACATGGGAGCAGCCAATTATATAAGCCAATTAATAACAAAATTAAAGGAACACACCAATAATAATATAAGAAGTAGGGGACATTAACACCCAACTCACTGCAATGGACAGATCATCTAAGCAGAAGATCAAGAAGAAAACAAGGGCCGTGAATGACACACTGGACCAGATCGACTTCACAGATACATTCAGAGCATTCCATCCCAAAGCAACAGAATACACATTCTTCTTGAGTGCACATGGAATATTCTCCAGAACAGATCACAAACTAGGTCACAAATCAGGTCTCAACCAGTACCAAAAGACTGAGATCATTCCCTGCATATTTTCAGACCACAAAGCTTTGAAACTGGAACTCAATCACAAGAGGAGCTTTGGAAAGAACTCAAATACATGGAGGCTAGAGAGCATCCTACTAAAGAATGAAAGGATCAACCAGGAAATTAAAGAATTAAACAAATACATGAAACAAACGAAAATGAAAAAAAACAACTATTCAAAACCGCTGGGATGCAGCAAAGGTGGTGCTAAGAGGGAAGTACATACCAGTGCAAGACTTTCTCAAGAAATAAGAAAGGTCTTAAATACACAACCTAATCTTACACCTAAAGGAGCTGGGAAAATAACAGCAAATAAAGCCTAAACCCAGCAGGAGAAGAGAAATAATAAAGATCAGAGCAGAAATCAATGAAATAGAAACCAAAAGAACAGTAGAACAGATCAAGGAAACTAGGAAATGGTTCTTTGAAAGAATTAATAAGATTTGATAAACCCCTGGCCAGATTTATCAAAAAGAAAAGAGAAAGGACCCAAATAAATAAAATCATGAATGAAAAGGAGAGATCACAGGGGGCGGAGCAAGATGGCGGAGGAGTAAGAGACCTGGATTTCGTCTGGTCTCAGGAATTCAGCTGGATAGGGATCAAACCATTCTGAACACCTACAAACTCAACAGATCGAAGAAAAGAATAGCAACAACTCTCTGAACAGAAAAGCGACCACTTTCTGGAAGGTAGGACGTATGGAGAAGTGAATCCGAGGCCATATTCGGGAGGATAGACGGCAGGGGAGGGGCCTCTATCGGCCACTTCTGGCAAGTGATAGAGCAACGGAGCACAATCGGAACTTTTAGAAGTCGGCTCCGCTGAGGGACGTCGCTCCAGTGGCTAAGCGGGGGGTGGAACCCTCATGAGACAGTGTGCTCTCAGGACCCTCGGGGTCACAGAAAGACCGGGGGTGCCTGAGTGTGGCAGAGCTCCCAGGTATCAGAGCGGGGAAGCTGCCTGCAGAGACGGAGCCAAGGCGCGGGCTCTCAGCTCCGGGTTGCCATAAACCATGATCTGCGGCACAGTCGGGCCACTGGTCTTCCAGCAGGTACCCAACAAGTGGCAGATCTGGGGAGCCTCCCCTTCCTCCCCGGGAGGAGCGGCGCGAGAGATCTCCTGGGTTTGGAGACTCCACACGGGGTTGGGTGCCAGAGACAGAAACACTTGGTCACAGGCCGGGTGAGCAGAGTACAGCCGGAGACCAGGGAGACGGGAGTGATTGACTGCTTTTCTCTGGGGGCTCACTGAGGAGCGGGGCCCCGAGTTCTCGGCTCCTCCGGGGTGGAGACTGGGAAGTTGCCATTTTCACTCTTCTCTTCCAAAGCTGTATGGAAAGCTTGCAGGAAACAAAAGCTCCGGAGACCAAACCCGAGCAGATTACTTAGCCTGCACCGGGCAAGGGTGGGGCAATTCTGCCTCCGGCAAAGACATTTGGGAACCATGGCAACAGGCCCCTCCCCCAGAAGATCAGCTAGAACAGCCAGCCAAAACAAGTTTACCCATCAATGAGAACGGCAGAACTCCAGCGCTAGGGGAATAATGCACATAGAATCCATGGCTTTTTTACCATGATACTTTAGTCTTTCAAAGTTAATTTTTTTTAACTATCTTTTTTTTTTTTTTGAATTTTTCTTTTTCCCTTTTTCAACCAACATCTTATCAATCCCTTTTTTAAAAAACATTTTTATTTTTCATTTTTAGAGTCATATTCTATCCCTTCATAGTAGTTACCCATATTTTTGGCATACACATATATATATATATATATATATATATATATATATATATATATATATATATATAAGTTGTTCTCTCTTTAAAATTTTGAGATAGTTTCTTCTAACAGATCAAAATATACCCTAAATCTCTAGTGTATGGTTTTGTTCAACTCTCCTGCCTAATCACATTCTCGCCCTTTTTTTTCTTTTTTTTTAAATCCTCTTCTTTCTTTTTTCAAACAGCTTCTTATCAATTCCTTTTATAAAATTTTTTATAATTTTCATCTTTACAATCATATGCCATCCCTTCATTATATCAAACCTTATTTTTGTACATATGTAAGTTTTTCTTTCTTTAAAATTTTGGGAGGCACTTTCTTCTAACAGACCAAAATACACCCAAAATCTAGTCTGTGGCACTGGTCTGTGTACCAGCCTGATCATATTGGATCATATTCTGTTTTTTTTTTCATTTGTTCTGTTTTTGTTTGTTTTTATCTTTATCTTTTTCTTTTTCTTTTTCCTCTCTTTCCCTTTCTTTTTCCCCCTGCTTCAAGTCTTTTCTGATTTGTTTAGAGTATATTTTCTGGGGACATTGTTACCCTGTTAGCATTTTGTTCTCTCATTCATCTATTCTCCTCTAGACAAAATGACAGAACGGAAAAAATCACCTCAACAAAAAGAACAAGAGGTAGTACTGACTGCCAGGGACCTACTCAATATGGACATTAGTATGATGTCGGATCAAGAGTTCAGAATCATCACTTTAAAGATACTAGCTGGGCTTGAAAAAAGCATGGAAGTTATTAGAGAAACCCTTTCTGGAGAAATAAAAGAACTAAAATCTAACCACGTTGAAATCAAAAAGGCTATTAATGAGGTGCAATCAAATATGGGGGTGCTAACTGCTAGGATAAATGAGGCAGAAGAAAGAATCAGTGAGATAGAAGACCAAATGATGGAAAATAAAGAAGCTGAGAAAAAGAGAGAGAAACAACTACTGGATCATGAGGGCAGAATTTGAGAGATAAGCGATACCATAAGACGAAACAACATTAGAATAATTGGGATCCCAGAAGAAGAAGAAAGAGAGAGAGGGGCAGACGGTATATTGGAGGAAATTATAGCAGAGACCTTCCCTAATTTGGGGAAGAAAACAGGGATCAAAATCCAGGAAGCACAGAGAACCCCTCTCAAAATCAATAAAAATAGGTCAACACCCCGACATCTAATAGTAAAACTTACGAGTCTCAGAGACAAAGAGAAAATCCTGAAAGCAGCTCGGGAGAAGAGATATGTAACCTACAATGGTAGAAACATTAGATTGGCAACAGACCTATCCACAGAGACCTGGCAGGCCAGAAAGGACTGGCAGGATATATTCAGAGCACTAAACGAGAAAAATATGCAGCCAAGAATACTATATCCAGCTAGGCTGTCATTGAAAATAGAAGGAGAGATAAAAAGCTTCCAGGACAAACAAAAACTAAAGGAGTTTGCAAACACATAACCAGCCCTACAAGAAATATTGAAAAGGGGTCCTCTAAGCAAAGAGAGAGCCTAAAAGCAACATAGACCAGAAAGGAACACAGACAATATACAGTAACAGTCACCTGACAGGCAATACGATGGCACTAAATTCCTATCTTTCAATAGTTACCCCGAATGTAAATGGGCTAAATGCCCCAATCAAAAGACACAGGCTATCAGATTGGATTAAAAAACAAGACCCATCGATATGCTGTCTGCAAGAGACTCATTTTAGACCCAAAGACACCCCCAGATGGAAAGTGAGGGGGTGGAAAACCATTTACCATGCTAATGGACACCAAAAGAAAGCTGGGGTGGCAATCCTTATATTAGACAAATTAGATTTTAAACCAAAGACTGTAATAAGAGATGAGGAAGGACACTATATCCTACTTAAAGGGTCTATCCAACAAGAAGATCTAACAATTGTAAATATCTATGCCCCTAACATGGGAGCAGCCAATTATATAAGGCAATTAATAACAAAAGCAAAGAAACACATTGACAACAATACAATAATAGTGGGGGACTTTAACACCCCCCTCACTGAAATGGACAGATCATCTAAGCAAAAGATCAACAAGGAAATAGACTTTAAATGACACACTGGGCCAAATGGACTTCACAGACATATTCAGAACATTCTATCCCAAAGCAACGGAATACACATTCTTCTCTAGTGCGCATGGAACATTCTCCAGAATCAATCACATCCTAGGTCTCAAATCCGATCTCAACCGGTACCAAAATAGGGATCATTCCCTGCCTATTTTCAGACCACAATGCTTTGAAACTAGAACTCAATCACAAGAGGAAAGTCAGAAAGAACTCAAATACATGGAGGCTAAAGAGCATCCTACTAAAGAATGAATGGGTCAACCAGGAAATTAAAGAAGAATTTAAAAAATTCATGGAAACCAATGAAAATGAAAACACAACTGTTCAAAATCTTTCGGATGCAGCAAAGCCAGTCCTAAGAGGAAAGTATATAGCAATACAAGGCTTTCTCAAGAAACAAGAAAGGTCTCAAGTACACAACCTAACCCTCCACCTAAAGGAGCTGGAGAAAGAACAGCAAATAAAGCCTAAACCCAGCAGGAGAAGAGAAATAAAAAAGATCAGAGCAGAAATCAATGAAATAGAAACTAAAAGAACAATAGAACAGATCAACGAAACTAGGAGCTGGGTCTTTGAAAGAATTAACAAGATTGATAAACCCCTGGCCAGACTTATCAAAAAGAAAAGAGAAATGACCCAAATCAACAAAATCATGAATGAAAGAGGAGAGATCACAACCAACACCAAAGAAATACAAACAATTATAAGAACATATTATGAGCAACTCTATGCCAGCAAATTAGATAACCTGGAAGAAAAAATGCATTCCTAGAGATGTATCAACTACCAAAACTGAACCAGGAAGAAATAGAAAACCTGAACAGACCTATAAACACTAAGGAAATTGAAGCAGTCATCAAAAATCTCCCAACAAACAAAAGCCCAGGGCCACATGGCTTCCCAGTGGAATTCTACCAAACATTTCAAGAAGAATTAATACCTATTCTTCTGAAACTGTTCCAAAAAATAGAAATGGAAGGAAAACTTCCAAACTCGTTTATGAGGCCACCATTACCTTGATCCCCAAAACAGACAAAGACCCCATCAAAAAGGAGAATTACAGACCAATATCCTTGATGAACATGGATGCAAAAATTCTCACCAAAATACTAGCCAATAGGATCCAACAGTACATTAAAAGGATTATTCACCACGACCAAGTCAGATTTATCCCTGGGCTGCAAGGTTGGTTCAACATCCGCAAATTGATCAACGTGATACAATACATTAACAAAAGAAAGAACAAGAATCATATGATCCTCTCAATAGATGCAGAAAAAGCATTTGACAAAGTACAGCATCCTTTCTTCATCAAAACTCTTCAGAGTATAGGGATCGAGGGTACATACCTCAATATCATAAAAGCCATCTATGAAAAACCTACAGCGAATATCATTCTCAATGGGGAAAAACTGAGAGCTTTCCCCCTAAGGTCAGGAACACGGCAGGGATGTCCACTATCACCACTGCTATTCAACATAGTATTAGAAGTCCTAGCCACAGCAATCAGACAACAAAAAGAAATCAAAGGCATCCAAATCGGCAAAGAAGAAGTCAAACTCTCACTCTTTGCAGATGATATGATACTTTATGTGGAAAACCCAAAAGACTCCACCCCGAAACTGCTAGAACTCATACAGGAATTCAGTCAAGTGGCAGGATATAAAATCAATGCACAGAAATCAGTGGCATTCCTATACACCAAAAACAAGACAGAAAAAAGAGAATTTAAGGAGTCGATCCCATTTACAATTGCACCCAAAACCATCAGATACCTAGGAATAAATCTAACCAAAGAGGCAAAGGATCTGTACTCAGAAAACTATAAAATACTCATGAAAGAAATTGAGGAAGACACAAAGAAATGGAAAAACGTTCCATGCTCATGGATTGGAAGAACAAATATTGTGAAGATGTCAATGCTACCTAGAGCAATCTACACATTCAGTGCAATCCCCATCAAAATACCATCCACTTTTTTCAAAGAAATGGAACAAATAATCCTAAAATGTGTATGGAACCAGAAAAGACCCCGCATAGCCAGAGGAATGTTGAAAAAGAAAAGCAAAGCTGGCGGCATCACAATTCCGGACTTCCAGCTCTATTACAAAGCTGTCATCATCAAGACAGTATGGTACAGGCATGAAAACAGACACATAGATCAATGGAACAGAAGAGAGAGCCCAGAAATGGACCCTCAACTCTATGGTCAAGTAATCTTCAACAAAGCAGGAAAGAATGTCCAATGGCCAACAGACAGTCTCTTCAACAAATGGTGTTGGGAAAATTGGACAGCCATATGCAGAAGAATGAAACTGGACCATTTCCTTACACCACACACAAAAATAGACTCCAAATGGTTGAAAGACCTCAATGTGAGACAGGAGTCCATCCAAATCCTAAAGGAGAACACAGGCAGCAACCTCTTCGACCTCAGCCACAGCAACTTCTTCCTAGAAACATCGCCAAAGGCAAGGGAAGCAAGGGCAAAAATGAACTATTGGGACTTCATCAAGATAAAAAGCTTTTGCACAGCAAAAGAAACAGTCAACAAAACCAAAAGACAACCAACAGAATGGGAGAAGATATTTGCAAATGACATATCAGATAAAGGGCTAGTATCCAAAATCTATAAAGAACTTATCAAACTCAACACCCTAAGAACAAAGAATCCAATCAAGAAATGGGCGGAAGACATGAACCGACTTTTTTCCAAAGAAGACATCCAAATGGCCAACAGACACATGAAAAAGTGCTCAACATCACTCAGCATCAGGGAAATCCAAATCAAAACCTCAATGAGATAGCACCTCACACCAGTCAGAATGGCTAAAATTAACAAGTCAGGAAATGACAGATGTTGGTGGGGATGCGGAGAAAGGGGAACCCTCCTACACTGTTGGTGGGAATGCAAGCTGGTGCAACCACTCTGGAAAACAGTATGGAGGTTCCTCAAAAAGTTGAAAATAGAGCTACCCTACGATCCACCAATTGCACTACTGGGTATTTACCCCAAAGATACAAATGTAGGGATCCGAAGGGGTACGTGCACCCCGATGTTTATAGCAGCAATGTCCACAATAGCCAAACTGTGGAAAGAGCCAAGTTGTTCGTCGACAGATGAATGGATAAAGAAGATGTGGTATATATATACAATGGAATATTATGCAGCCATCAAAAGGAATGAGATCTTGCCATTTGCAACAACGTGGATGGAACTGGAGGGTATTATGCTGAGCGAAATAAGTCAAACAGAGAAAGACATGTATCATATGACCTCACTGATATGAGGAATTCTTAATCTTGAAAACAAACTGAGGGTTGCTAGAGTGGGGGGTGGGGTGGGAGGGATGGGGTGACTGGGTGATGGACACTGGGGAGGGTATGTGCTCTGGTGAGTGCTGTGAATTGTGCAAGACTGTTGAATCTCAGATCTGTACCTCTGAAACAAATAATGCAATATATGTTAATAAAAGAAAAAAAATAGAAGAAGATAGCAGCAGGGGAAGAATGAAGGGGGGGAAATCGGAGGGGGAGATGAACCATGAGAGACGATGGACTCTGAAAAACAAACTGAGGGTTCTAGAGGGGAGGGTGGTGGGAGGATGGGTTAGCCTGGTGATGGGTATTAAAAAGGGCATGTTCTGCATGGAGCACTCGTTGTTATGCACAAACAATGAATCATGGAACACTACATCAAAAACTAATGATGTAATGTATGGTGATTAACATAACAATAAAAAATTAATAAAAAAAAAAGAAAGAAAAGGAGAGATCACAACCAATACCGAAGAAATACAAACAATTAAAAGAACATATTATGAGCAACTCTATGCCAACGAATTAGGCAATGTGGAAGAAATGGATGCATTCCTAGAGTTGTACAAACTACCAAAACTGAAGCAGGAAGAAATAGAAAATCTGAACAGACCCATAACCAGAAGGAAATTGAAGCAATAATCCAAAACCTCCCAAAATACAAGAGCTTCCCAGGGGAATTCTACCAAACATTATAAAACATTATAAAAAATAATACCTATTCTACTGAAGCTGTTTCAAAAAACAGAAATGGAAATAAAACTTCCAAACTCCATGAGGCCAGCATTACCTTGATCCTAAAACCAGACAAAGACCCCACCAAGAAGGAAAATTACAGACTAATATCCCTGATGAACATGGATGCAAAAATTCTCACCAAAATACTAGCCAATAGGATCCAACAGTACATTAAAAGGATTATTCACCATAACCAGTGGGATTTAATCCTGGGCTGCAAGGGTGGTTCAACACCCACAAATCAATCAATGTGATACACTACATTAGTAAAAGAAAGGGCAAGTACCATATGATCCTCTCAATAGATACAGAAAAAGCATTTGACAAAGTACAGCATCCTTTCTTGATTAAAACTCTTCACAATGTAGAGACAGAAGGAACATACCTCAGTATCATAAAAGCAATATATGAAGAGCACACAATGAATATCATTCTCAAGGGAAAAACTGACAGCTTTTCCCCTAAGGTCAGGAACATGACTGGGCTGTCCACTACAACCACTGCTGTTCAACATACTATTATAAGTCCTAGCCTCAGCAATCAGACAAGAAAAAGAAATAAAAGGCATCTGAATTGGCAAAGAAGATGATAAATTCTCACTCTCTGCAGATGATATGATACTCTATGTGGAAAACCCAAAAGACTCCACCCCAAAATTGCTAGAACTCATACAGGAATTCAGCAAAGTGGCAGGATATAAAATCAATGCACAGAAATCAGTTGCATTTTATACACTAACAGTGAGACAGAAGAAAGAGAAATTAAGGAATCAATTCCATTTACAACTGCACCCAAAACCATAAGATATCTAGGAATAAACCTAACCAAAGAGGCAAAGGATCTGTACTGAGAAAACTATAGAACACTCATGAAAGAAACTGAGGAAGACATAAAGGAATGGAAAAACTTCCATGCTCATGGATTGGAAGAACAAATATTGTTAAAATGTCTATGATCCCTAGAGCAATCTATACATTCAGTGCAATCCCTATCAAAATACCATCAACTTTTTTCACAGAGCTGGAACAAATCATCCTAAAATTTGTATGGAACCAGAAAAGTCCCCGAATAGCCAAAGGAATGTTGAAAAAGAAAAGCAAAGCTGGTGGCATCACAATTCG
Source organism: Halichoerus grypus (assembly GCF_964656455.1). NCBI lineage: Eukaryota > Metazoa > Chordata > Mammalia > Carnivora > Phocidae > Halichoerus > Halichoerus grypus. Next base: position 84,698,773 of record NC_135718.1, read on the forward strand.
GACTTCAAGCTGTATTACAAAGTTGTAATCGTCAAGGCATATGGTACTGGCACAAAAACAGACACATAGGTCAATGGAACAGAATAGAGAACTGAGAAATGGACCCTCAACTCTATGGTCAACTAGTCTTAGACAGAGCAGGAAAGAATATCCAGTGGAAAAAAGATAGTCTCTTCAACAAATGGTATTGGGAAAATTGGATGGCCACATGCAGAAGAATGAAACTGGACTATTTCCTTACACCACACACAAAAATAGACTCAAAATGGATGAAAGACCTAAATGTGAGACAGGAATCCATCAAAGTCCTAGAGGAGAACACAGGTAGCAACCTCTGTGACCTCAGCCACAGCAACTTCTTCCTAGACACATCTCCAAATGCAACAGAAACAAAGGCAAAAATGAACTATTGCGACTTCATCAAGATTAAAAGCTTTTGCACAGCAAAGGAAACAGTCAACAAAACCAAAAGACAACCAACAGAATGGGAGACGATATTTGCAAATGACATATCAGATTTCAAAATCTATAAATATCAGACGACAAAATCTATAAAGAACTTATCAAACTCAACACCTAAAGACCAAAAATTCCAGTCAAGAAATGGGCAGAAGACATGAACAAACACTTCTCCAAAGAAGACATACAAATGGCCAACAGACACATGAAAAAATCCTCAACATCACTCGGCATCAGAGAAATACAAATCAAAACCACAATGGGATACCACCTCACATCAGTTAGAATGGCTAAAAATAACAAATCAGGAAAGGACAAATGTCAGTGAGGATGCAGAGAAAGAGGAACCCTCATGCACTGTTGGTGGGAATGCAAGCTGGTGCAGCCACTCTGGAAAACAATATGGAGGTTCCTCAGGAAGTTGAAAATAGAGCTACCCTACGACCCAGCAATTGCACTACTGGGTATTTACCTCAAAGATACAAATGTATTGATCTGAAGGGGCACCTATACCCCAATGTTTATAACAGCAATGTCCACAATAGCCGTACTATGGAAAGAACCCAGATGTCCATTGACAGTTAAATGGATAAAGAAGAGATGGTATATATACACAATGGAATACTACTTAGCCATCAAAAAATGAAATGTTGCCATTAGCAACAAGGTGGATGGAACTAGAGGGTATTATGCTAAGTGAAATAAGTCAATCAGAGAAAGACAATTATCATTTGATCTCACTGATATGTGGAATTTAAGAAACAAAACAGAGGATCATAGTGGAAGGGAGGAAAACATAAAACAAGATGAAATTAGAGAAGGAGACAAACCATAGGAGACTCTTAGTCATAGGAAACAAACTGAGGGTTGCTGGAGGGGAGGGGGGTTGAGGAGATGGGGTAACTGGGTGATGGACACCAAGTGATGTAATAATACTGGGTATTATATAAGACTGATAAATCACTGACCTCTACCTCTGAAACCAATAATATGCTAATTAATGGAATTTAAATTAAAAAAGAAAAGGAAAAAAATAAAATGGTTTAGATAGAAAAAAACAAAAAACAAAACAAAACAAAAACAAAAAGGAAATGTTAGCTTCCCTTGGCTATTAATCCTACCTATTGAGGACCTCTTCTCTTTGCCTCTGAACCCACTTATGCCCACTTCTTATCAACCTGGCTCTCTTTGTGTGTTCTAGATAGATAGAAGAGGTGCAAAACTATAGTACAATCATCAAAACTAAGAAATTAGCCCTTGGTATACTACTTTTAACCAAAGTGTAGAATATACTCAGATTTTGCCTCTTTTCCCACTAAGTCTTTTTCTATTCCAAGATCCCACACTGCATTTACTTGTCATGTCTCCTTAATCTCCTCCAGTTTGCAATAGTCCCTTCAGACTTCCATGTCCTTATTAACTTTGAAGAACACTGGGCTATTGCCTTACTGAATGGCCCTCAATTTGGGAATGTCTAATGTTTTCTCATGATTTCTCATGAAATTTTGCATTATTTGGAAGAATAGCACAGAGGTGATGCTTTTGAGAGTATCTTATCAAGAGGTACATCATGTTGATATGTATTATTGGAGGTACTGACTTTGATAATTTGTCTAAGGTGGTGAATTGTAGGATTTGCCCCTTGAAATGTACTATTTTTCCCTTCATAATTACTAAATATTTCAGGGTAGGAAATCTTAAGACTATGCATATATCCTGTTTTGTCTTCAACTTTTACCTGTTCTTTTAGCTTCCCTCCACAGATTTTGCCTATGGCAATTCCAATGATGATTTTATACTTTTCTCATTCCTTATATATTTATTAATTAGAATTTTCCTCAGGGAATATTTTTTTCATTCCTCCCTCATTTATTCAGTTATTTATATGGACTCATGTATACTTATTCTATTTGGTTTACAATCCATGACTATATTTATTTTGTTGCTCAAGTTGTTCTAGCTTTGGCAATTGAGAGCTCTTTAAGATTAGTCTTTTAGCTCTTTTAATGCACCTCCATTTTAATACAAATTGATCTGGTATTTACAGCTAAGCTATACTGTTCTCCTGTTGGCAGAAACGTTCTTACAAATAACTACTTCAGGCAGTTACTGCACAAACCACAAAATACAAAACATCCCCTCACTCACTAAGTGAATAACTACTACTTCTTTACCAATTTCAACTTAAACTTATTCTTTCCTCCCCTTTCTATAAGACAAGATTTATTGAGATTCCCAATCATAAAATCACCCCTCTTTCCTACTACACCTAGTCTAGAGTGAACCTCCCCTTTCTTAGACTCTCCCCAGAATTACCCAACCAAAGGCCATATCATGTAAGTTCGTTCTAACATCCTTGTACTCAGATACCTCACAGTTCCCTGGAGGTAAGTATTCTCCTTAATTCAATGAATAATAAAGCCAACTTGTTCAACTGCAAATATGTTCCTGCTATCTTTGGGTGAAGGCACTGACAGTCTCATCACTGGTTGAAGGGCATCTGGATTTGTTCCCAATTTTTGGTGATTATGAATAAAGCTGCTGTAAACATTTGCATAGACGTTGTTATATAGACATGTTTCCATTTCTCTTGGGAATATTTCTAGGAGCGGGATATAGTAGGTGTATGTATGTTTAACTTTATAAGGAACTGTCAAACCATTTTCAAAGTGAATGTGCCATTTGACCTTCCCGTCTGCAATGTCTGAGTGTTCCAAAAGCTCACTAGTATTTGGCATAGTGAGTTTAATTTTTCATTTTGGACATTCTTATAAGTATGTAATAGCATCTCAATCTGGTGTTAAGTTGTGCTTGTGTAATTATTCATGATATTGAATATTTTTTCATATGCTTATTTTTCATCTCACATCTTTTGTTAAGTGTCTATTCAAATCTTTCACCAATTTTTAAAATTGGATTATTTGTTTTCTCTTTAGCCTTGAAAATTCTTCCCATATTCTAGATACAAATACTTTCTCAGAAACATAATTTGCAAATATTTTCTCTTACTTTGTGGCTTGTCTTTTCAGTCCCTTACACAAATTAACTTCTGCAATTCTTAAGCTATTTTTATAGTTTTTGCACATATCTGAATAATTGTATTTCTTTAACAAAAACAATCTAGACTAAACATTTACAGAACCCATACCTTCCCAGGATAGTTGTTTTTTGTTGTTGTTGTTGTTGTTGTTTTTAAGTCACAGCCACGGGGTGCCTGGGTGCCTCAGTTGGTTAAGCCTCTGCCTTCAGCTCAGGTCATGATCCCAGGGTCCTGGGATCGAGCCCTGCATCAGGCTCCCTGCTCAGCGAGGAGACTGCTTCTCCCTCACCCTCACCCTCTCCCGTTCCCTCTGCTTATGATCTTTCTCTCTCTGTCAAATAAAATCTTAAAAAAAAAAGTCATAGCCAGAAAAATCAGTGGGGACACCTACGGTGAGAAAAATAAGGATGGAAGTTAGACAGGAATGAAGATTAATAAATTAGTGTAAAATAACCACCACCAACTCAACAACACAACACACCAATGACCTCCAATAGCTTACCATTGCTCTCAGAGGAAAATCCAAATTCACACTGTAGATCTCTCTGCTGTCCTCTGTCACTATTTACAGACATATTACCCTTGATCTTGTCTCTCATACAAGATTAAAGGTGTTGGGGCCTTTCCTCTGGCCTTTAGTTCTGTGTAGAAGACGACATCCCCAAGCCTACTTCTTGCTGTCACTTAATTGTCAGTACTTCTGCCACCTTGTCAGATGCACCTTTCTTGACATCCCAACAAGAAGCACCTGCACCTGCTTTTCACTCCTGTTCACATCATCTTGTTTTGTTAGCTTCATAGTACATATCACCATTTGAAATCTTGTTCCTTTGGTGACCTTCTCATTGTCTTGCTCCCTACATCTATGCTCACCAGAATAATAGCTCCTCAAGAGTAAGGAAGCATGTCTGTTTGAAGCACTATTGCAATCCAGACACAAAACTCAGCACCATCTCATAATAAACACTCAGTAAATATTTTTTAATGAGTAAATAACCGAATGAATGATTAAGTGATTTAAAAACACCCATTATAATGCTGCATCATTTCCTAATTTTCTGAACAGAACTCTAATAACGGATATTAGAATATGCATGTATTAGCTCTTACTAAGAATTGTGAGCATCTACATTCCAAAATTTCAACTGCTCAATTATTCTTGTTGTTAAAGTAATATATTAACCACTGTAGTAATTAAATGAATATATATGATAACATTTTGGTATCTGACTTATTAAGTGCTAGCTTTAAGCAATCCATACATACTATCTGGGTGCATTTTACTTCTTTGAAACATCAAAGTTCCTATTTTCCTTAAGTTTTATGTAGCTGTTCTAGTATAAGAAGCCTTAAAACTCAGCGATCTAAGGTAGTCAGTTAACATTTCATGAATGTATAACAGAGTTGGGATTGAAATTTATTCTTTTGGATCAAGAGATTGAGCCTCTCTTTCAGTCATTCTCTTTGAACTGTTTTAGTTCAGTTCTCTGTAGTGGCAAGTAATTCAAGATAACCAGTTAACTGTGAGGCAAATACATTTGGTATATAAATGCATTTGGGGATACTTTAAACCATATTTTGACAGTGCTGATAAATATTTCCTTTAAAAAACACAATTTGGGGGCGCCTGGGTGGCTCAGTCATTAAGCATCGGCCTTCAGCTCAGATCATGATCCCGGGGTCCTGGGATAGAGCCCCGCATTGGGCTCCCTGCTCAGCAGGTAGCCTGCTTCTCCCTCTCCCACTCCCCCTTGCTTGTGTTCTTTCTCTCACTGTGTCTCTCTCTGTCAAAAAAATAAATAAAATCTTCAAAAATAAAATTTAAAAATAAAATTTAGAAAATAGTTTTAAAAGTTTTCACTAGGGCTCAATGAATTCATTTTTATACCATAAAATTGATAGGCTATCAACATTTGTTCTAAGAAATATGATGTCAATTATTCACTTATTCACTATACATACACACACACATAAAGGCAAAAGGCACCTGGATGCCTGATATTATTTTATACACAGTTTCTTTCTTCTTGTCTAGTTATACCTTCTTTATCTACCGCAATGTAATCTTGTTTGTGACAGAACAAATCCAAAGCTCAATTAGTAAAACTTATGTCGCTGCCTGAACAACCTTGAGGTAATTAATTCACTTCATTCTAATCCTCGTGTCAATGTTAATCTTCATTCAATCTTTGACAACATTGCACATGATCATTTCAATTTGCTGTAGCCCTCTGATCTGGTAATTCCATATTTAGGGTTCTACACTGAGGATTTTTAAAAAGTTGGGAACTAGCATTTAATTTTTTTTTTTTTTAAGATTTTATTTATTTGCGAGAGAGACAATGAGAGACAGAGAGCATGAGAGGGAGGAGGGTCAGAGGGAGAAGCAGACTCCCTGCTGAGCAGGGAGCCTGATGTGGGACTCGATCCCGGGACTCCAGGATCATGACCTGAGCCGAAGGCAGTAGCTTAACCAACTGAGCCACCCAGGCGCCCGGAACTAGCATTTATATACAAGGATATTTATCTCAGTCTTTCTATTTGCTATTGTGAAAAATTAGAAGTAGATGATAAAAATAGCAGTTAATTATGCTTTTTCATACACAAAAATGAAATCAAATGACAAAATTGTATTTTCTTTTTGTTTGTTTGTTTTTTGTTTGTTTGTTTTTTGGCTTCAAACAAAAGACATTTATTCTCTCACAGTTCTGGAGGCTAGAAGTCCAAAATCACTTTCAAACAATTTTTAATGACATAGGAAATACTCATAATATTTTAAGTAAAAAAAAATATCAAAATAAACAGCAAAATGGAATGTGATACAAACCTAATCAGACGGATAATTTGTATATTTAGAATATGAATATATATATATGCATGTATATATACACACATACACAACTTACCAAAAAAATGTTAAAAGTAAATTAAAAATGTTAATACAGTTTTTGCTCTAGATAGTGGGGTTATAAATGATTTTAAAATATTTCTGTTTTGCATATTGCATACTCTGAGTTTTTAATTACTCAGATTTTCTACCTTTAGAATTAAAAATAAAATAACTTTAAGGTTCTCTGAATCACAAAATTAATCCACTGCTCCAGTCTTTACTCATGTCATTGTGGTTTGAATTAGATCTACATAATATGACCTAGTTCATTTCTGGAGATATTTTTAAATACTGATTCCAGGGCCTCATCCCTGATGTAATGAATCACCCTCTTTAGGGATGGAGACTGAGAACCAATGTTTAACTAAGCTCCCAGAGGTTTCGATTAACAAGCTGATTTTTAGAATTGTGATCTAAATAACAGATGCAAATGCCTCATGCCCTAATCATGGAACACCAGTGCTGGCAGGGATATTAGATGCCATCTATTACAGAAACCACAATGTATCAGAAATGGAAATTAAGCCACACAGGTAAATAATCACACAGTTAGGACATCACCCCAGGTCTCCTAATTTCAAATACTCACTGCTTTCAATATCACACATTCTTAAGCCATTTAGTCCATAACTCTTTATAAAAGCATTTATAATTTGGCTCCTTTCCTAAAACAGCAAAGACGTTTGCCCATTTTTTGCAGCCATAAGTGTTCTTTGAAGGATGGAATAGAAACAAAACCTCACAGCATTTCAAGCAGTTCCAGTCATCAGACAGTAATGACTCTTACGAGTGTTGTCTCCTTGAGTCAAACCCAGTTGTCTGGAAGTAAAAAGGCTCTTGCCTACATAGACATTCAAAACACAGTTAAAAGCAAAGTGTGAAATAACTAAAAATGAGCTTCATATATTTAATGTATTATTTATGCCCTATAAAGTGTATTTGTAGAAAAAATTAAAAGCCTCTATCAAAATTAAAATTTTTAAATACTATTTTCTATTTTAACCAATAGTGAATTGAGAGTGACATCCCTGGCCTCTCTGCATTACTTCACTTGCTTTCCATATAAGAAAAGTCTCTCTGATTGGAAAGCTTGGCAGAAGGATGCCTAACAGGCTCACCTCCTGCCCTTCTTTTGGGATCAGATTGCCTGCCTGCTTGCTGAGAGTATTCTTTTTGGTGTTCTATGCCACAGTTGTATAGGTCTGCCAATGTTCTTCATGACTGCATACTGATTCCCTAATATAAAATATAAGATAATATAAAATAAGACTACTTAGCTAAGATACCAAGTTGTATTTTCTAACCTTATCTTTAAAAGCAAAACATATAATATTTTGATCTCCACATATCTGACTACATTTATCTCTCAACTGGTTTTAAGTTGGTTGTGTGATGTAATAATAATATATGTAATATATATATAATATTAATCTAACATTTGATTTTAAGTGTCACTTTTTTTGTATCTCACACTGTATTAAAAAATCATTAGACTCTACTGTGTCTATGTTATTCATTGTTTAATAGACAAAGGACGGCACAGAGGGTGAATAGATACAGAAAGAGCACCTAACACTGACCTGGAGGGTGAGAGAATGTTCTGCAGAAGAAAGAAATCTTAATTAATGGACAGACAAGGGTGAAAGCAAAGGGACTGCATATAATGCAAAGTCTTCAAGGTCCAAAAGATAGTCTCTTCCAAGGAAAGATGGTGGAGCAGGAGGATCCTAAGTTCACCTCATCCCACTGACACACCTAGATAATACCCACATCAGTGTAAATAACCCAGAAAAGACCCAAAGACTGGCAGAACAGACTCTCCACAGCTAAATGTAGAAAAAAGGACACACCCAAAAGGGTAGGAAGGGCAGAGATGCAGTCAGAAATCAAACTGACCTCTGAGACTATCTGAGGGAGGTGAGATATCACAGTTTTTTGAAGGGAGAGGAGCAGACCATACACCAGGCATCCCAGGAACAGGGGACCCACACTAGGAAGACTAATCCTGATAACATCTGGCTTTGAAAACCAGTGGGGCTTAACTTCACAAGTTCTCACAATCTCACAGTTAAGCTCACAGTGGAGCTTAACACCTGGAATTTTAAAAATCAGTGGGCTCTGCTCTGGGAGAGCTGGAGGGCTATAGGAAACTGAGTTCCCACACTTAAAGAGAGAGCATAACAGCCCTGCTGAGAGCATAGAAGCAGCAGTTTGAAAACTGCCTGGGGTATACAGGAAGAAGGTTTATTCATTAATCTCAGAATATGTGGTGGAAGGGCAGGGATCTTTAGGAAATTTCCCTAAAACCAAAAGAGCTGGTGGGTATCATTTCCTCTCCCACTCCCCTGTCTGGATATAGGGATACCTACAAAAAACAGCACAGTACAAACACTCTCCACCTCACATGCTAACAGTATGCCCTGCCCCGACACTCTTCTGCAAACCCACCCTTTCCTACCAGCCCTCAGAAGTTCTCCAAAGCAATTACAGGTCCCATCCTCCCACAGTGGACTAGAACACACCTTGCGAACATGGTATGTCCTATCCCTATGCTCTCCTATGGACATGCCTTCCACAGTTCTCCAAACAACTGAGGGACCAAACCCTGCCCACAACAAGCAAAAAGCCATTGCAGATGTCTGGACTGAAGGCAAATGCAGCTCAGCCACAACAGTAGGGTCACACAATACACATATAGGACACACCCTGGAAGTGCCAGGTTCTGGGGAATAAGGAACGCTGCACTACAGGGCACTACAGGACCTCTTCATTATAGGGCCACTACTTGCAAGAGCAGGAGACTTAGCTGACTTTCCTAACACAGAGAAACATACACAGGGAGTTAGACAAAATGAGGATACAGAGGAATACATCCCAAATGAAAGAAGAGGACAAAAATCACAGCAAGAGACCTAAGGGAAAGGGAGATAAATAATATGCCTGACAGAATTTAAAGTAATGGTCATAAAGATACTCACTGGACTTGAGAAAAGATGGAGGATCTCAGTGAGACCCTCAACAAAGAGACAGAAAACATAAAAAAGAACAATTTGGAGATAAAGAACTCAGTAACTGAAATTAAAAATACACTAGATGTAAAGAATATTAGAGTAGAGGAAGCAGAACAGATGAGAGACCTGGAGGACAGAGTAATGGAAAGCAATCAAGCTGAACAGGAGAGAAAAATAATAATAACAAATGAGAATAGATTAAGGGAACTCAGCTACATCATTAAGCATAATAATATTCACATTATAGGGATCCCAGAAGGAAAAGAGTAGAGAAAAGGGGCAGAACATTTATTTGAAGAAATAATAGCTGAAAATTTCCCAAATCTGGAGAAGGAAACAGAAATCCAGATCCAGGAGACACAAAAAGCCCCAAACAAAATCAATCTAAGAAAGTCCACATCAAGACACATAGTAATTAAAATGGCAAAATCTAGTGATAAAGAAAAAAATTTTAGAGCAGCAAGAGAAAAGAAAATAGTTATATATAAGGGAAACCTCAAAAAGGCTATGAGCTGATTTTTCAGCACAAACTTTGCAGAAGGGGTTGGCATGATATTCAAAGCACTGAAAGAAAAAAAAAATGTTAAAGGAGATTCTTCGAGTGGAAAGGAAAGACCATAATCAGGACTATGAAAAGCAGGAAGCACAAAAGCAGTAAAATTAAGTATATCTATAAAAATAAGTCAAGGGATTCACAAAATAAAAGAATGTAAAAGTATGACACCATATACCTAAAACATGGGGGGAGAGGAGTAAAAATTTAGCTTGTAGAACGGATTCAAATGTAAGCAACCATCAACTTAACATACACTGCTGTATACAAAAGATGTTATATATAAACCTAAAGGTAACCACAAATCAAAAACCAGTAATAAATATGTAAAAAATAAAGAGAAAGTAATCCAAGTATATCACTAAAAAAGACAATAAACCATGAGAGAAGAGAACAAGAGAAGAAAAGAGCAAGAGATGAACTATAAAAAACGATCATAAAACAAGTAACATCATGACAAAAAGTACATACCTATCAATAATTTTCTCTGAATGAAAATGACTAAACACCCCAATTAAAAGACACAGGGTGGCAATATGGAATAAAAAGCAAGACCCATCTACATGCTGTCTGTAAGAGACTCATTTTTTACTTAAAGACACCTGCAAATTGAAAGTGAGGGGATAGAAAAGCCTTTATCATGCAAATGGAAGTTAAGAGAAAGCCAGGATAGCAATATGTATATTGGACAAAATAGACTTTAAAACAAAGACTGTAAGAAGAGGCACTATATAATAAAGAAAACAACCAACAAGAAGTCATAATAATTGTAAATATTTATGCACCCAACATGGGAGCACCCAAATATATAAAACACCTATTATGAAACATGAAGGAAATAACAGTAATACAACAATAATAGGAGATTTTAACATCCCTCTTACATCAATGGATAAATTGTCCAAACAGAAAATCAAAAAGGAAACAGTGGCTTTGAATGACATACTGGCCAGATGGATCTAAAAAATATATTCAGAACATTACATCCTAAAACAGCAAATGAGGGGTACCTGGGTGGCTCAGTCATTAAGCGTCTGCCTTCAGCCCAGGTCATGATCCCAGGGTCCTGGGATCGAGCCCCGCATCGGGCTCCCTGCTCTGCAGGAAGCCTGCTTCTCCCTCTTCTACTCCCCCTGCTTGTGTTCCCTCTCTCGCTGTGTCTCTCTCTGTCAAATAAATAAATATAATCTTTAAAAAAAAAAAAAAAACAGCAAATGAACATTCTTTTCAAGTGCACAGGGAATATTGTCCAGAATAGATCACAAAATAGGCCACAAAACAAGCCTCAACAGATTCAAAAAGACTGAAGTCATGCCATGCATCTTTTCTGACCACAATGCTACAAAACTAGAATCAACCACAAAAAAAAAAAAAAAAAATCTGGAAAGAATACAAATATATGAAGGTTAAATAACGTTACTAAACAATGAATGGGGCAACCAAGAAATCAAAGAGGCAATCAATACATACATGGAGACAAAGGAAAATGAAAACTCAACCGTCCAAAATCTTTGGGATGAAGCAAAAGCTATTGTAAGAAGGAAGTTTATAGCAATACAGGCCTACCTTAAGAAGCAAGAAAAATCTCAAATAAACAACCTAATCTTACACCTAAAGGAGCTGGGAAAAGAAGAACAAACAAAACCCCAAACCAGTAGGATGGATAAAAGATTATAGCATAAATAAATGAAACAGACATCAAAAAGCCAATAGAACAATGACACCAGGAGATGGTTCTTTGAAAAGATCAACAAAATTGATAAACCTCTAGCCAGACTCATAAGAAAGGACTCAAATAAACAAAATCACAAATGAAAGATGAGAAATAACAACTGATACCACAGAAATATAAACAATTGTAAAAGAATATTTTGAAAAATTATATGCCAACCAATAATTGGACAACCTAGAAGAAAGGGATAAATTCCTAGAAACATATAACCTCCCAAAATTGAATGAAGAAGAAGTAGAAAATTTGGGGGCACCTGGGTGGCTCAGTTGGTTAAGCAACTGCCTTCAGCTCAGGTCATGATCCCAGAGTCCCAGGATCGAGTCCTGCATCGGGCTCCCTGCTCAGTGGGGAGTCTGCTTCTCCCTCTAACCCTCTCCCCTCTCAGCTCTCTCTCGCTCCCCCTCTCTCTCAAATAAATAGATAAAATAAATAAAAATAAAAATAAAATAAGTAGAAAATTTGAACAGACCAATAACCATCAATGAAAGTAAATCAGAAATAATAAAAAAAAAAAAAAAAAACTCCCAACAAACAAAAGTCCAGGACCAGATGGCTTCACAGGTAAATTCTACCAAACATTTAAAGAAGAGTTAATACCAAATTGAAAAACCACATAAAGATACCACAAAAAAAAGAGAACTACAGGCCAATATTTCTGATGAACATAGATGCAAAAATTCCTCAACAAAAATTCCTCAACAAAATATTAACAAACCAAATTGAACAATACATTAAAAAATCATTCACCATGACCAAGTGAGATTTATCCCTGGGATGCAAGGGTGGTTCAATATTCCAAATCAATCAATGTAATATATCACATCAATTAAAGAGAGGATAAGAACTATATGATTATTTCAATAAATGCAGAAACAGCATTTGACAAAGTACAACATCCATTCATGATAAAATCCTTAGAGGGAACATACCTCAACATAAAAAAGGTCAAATATGAAAAACTCACAGGTAACATCATACTCAGTGGTGAAAACTGAGATATTTTTCCCCAACATCACGAACAAGACAGGTATGTCTCCTCTCACCACTGTATTCAACACAGTACTGGAAGTCACAGCCACAGCAATCAGACAAGAAAAAGAAATAAAAGGTATCCAAGTGGTAAGGAAGAAGTAAAACTTCCACTATTTGCAGATGACAGATACTGTATGTAGAAAACCTTAAAGTCTCCACCAAAATACTACTAGAACTTATAAGTGAATTCAGTAAAGTCCCAGTATACAAAATCAATATACAGAAGTCTGCTGCATTTCTATACTTTAATAAGTAGCAGAAGGAGAAATTAAGAAAAACAATCCCATTTACAACTGCACCAAAATCAATAAAATACCTAGAAATAAACTCAACCAAGGAGGTGAAAGACCTATACTCTGAAAAATATAAAACACTGATGAGAGAAACTGAAGACAATACAGACAAATGGAAAGATATTCCAACCCCATGGATTGGTAGAATGGATATTGTTAAATGTCCATACTACCCAAAGCAATCTACAGATTTACTGCAATCGCCATCAAAATACCAATAGCATAGAATTAGAATAAATAATCCTAAATTTGTCTGGAACCATAAAAGACCATGAGTAGCCAAAGCAATCTTGAAAAAGAACAACAAAACTCATACTCATACTCATACTCACAATCTCATACTTCAAGTTATATTACAAAGCATAGTAATCAAAACAGTATGGTTCTGGCACACACAAAGGCACAAAGATCAAGTGCACAGAATAGAGAGCCCAGAAATAAACCCATGATTTTATGGTCAATTAATCTTTGACAAAGGAGGCAAGAATATGCATTGGAAGAAAGTCTCTTCAACAAATGGTGCTGGGAAAACTAGGCGGCTACATGCAAAAAAAAAAAAAAAGAAAGAAAGAAAGAAACTGGGTCATTTTCTTACACCATACACAAAAATAAGCTCAAAATGGATTAAAGACCTAAATGTGAGACCTGAATCCATAAAAATCCTAGAAGAGAGCATAAACAGTAATTTCTCTGACATCAGCTGTAGCTACATTTTTCTAAATATGTCTTCTCAGGCAATGGAAACAAAAGCAAAAGTAAACTACTGGGACTACATCAAAATAAAAAAGCTTTTGCACAGCAAAGAGGCCATCAACAAAACAAAAAGACAACCTACTGAATGGGAGAATATATTTGCAAATAATATATCTGATAAGGGGTTAGTATCCAAAATATATAAAGAACTTATACAACTCAACACCAAAAAAACAAATAATCCAATTAAAAATGGGAGAAGACAGGGCACCTGGGTGGCTCAGTCGTTAAGCATCTGCCTTTGGCTCAGGTCATGATCCCAGGGTCCTGGGATCAAGCCCCACATCGGGCTCCCTGCTCAGCAAGAAGCCTGCTTCTCTCTCTCCCACTCCCCCTGCTTGTGTTCCCTCTCTTGCTGTGTCTCTCTCTGTCAAATAAATAAATAAAATCTTTAAAAACTAAATAAATAAAAATGGGAGAGGACATGAACAGATATTTCTCCAAAAAGACATACAGACACGTGGCCACCAGACACGTCAAAAGATGCTCAACATCATAATCATCAGGGAATTGCAAATTAAAACCACAATGCGGTATCACCTCACACCTGTCAGAATAGCTAAAATAAAAAACATGAGAAACAACAAGTGCTGGTGAGAATGTGAAGAAATAGGAATATTTGTGCCCTGTTGGTGGTAATGCAAACTAGTGCAACCATTTCAGAAATACTGAACCTCTACTGGGTAGTTTCTTCAAAAAATTATAAATAGAAATACCATATGATCCAGTAATTCCACTAGCGGTTATTTACCCAAAGAAAATGAAAACAATAATGTGGAAAGATATATATACCCCTATGTTTATAGCCTAATTATTTACAATAGCCAAATTATGGAAGCAACCCGTGTCCATCCATAGATGAATGGATAAACACATATATACACACACACACACACAATGGAATATTACTCAGCCACAACAATGAATGAAATTTGGCCTTTTGCAACAAGATGGATGGATCTAGAGGGTATAATGCTAAGTGAAATAAGTCAGTCAGAGAAAGATGAATACTATACGATTTCATTCATATGTGGAATATAAGAAACAAAACAAATGAACAAAGAAAAAAAGAGACCAACAACAACAAATCCAGACTCTTAAATATAGAGAAGAAACTGGTTGTTACCAGAGAGGATGTGGGTTAGGAGGATGGGTGAAATAGGTGAATGGGATTAAGAGTACACTTATTGTGATGAGCACTGAGAAATGTATAGAATTGTTGAATCACTATATTTTACACCTGAAACTAATATAACACTATAGGTTAATTACACTGGAATTTTAAAAAATTTAAAAATTAAAAATTGTAATTATGAAAAAAAAGTCTGTATGATCATGATATATTGTCTCTGTCTGACGAGATGCTAGAGCAAAAGGGGTCTGGCAAGGGATGAGGATATGGAGAGAAGTAGGGGCTAGACCAAGAAGTAATTTGTGAACCATGTTTAGGAGTTTTAGCTTAAACCCTAGCAGACAGGAAGCCATTAAACATATTTTTTTTTTTTAAGATTTTATTTATTTGACAGAGACAGTGAGAGCAGGAACACAGCAGGGGGAGTGGGAGAGGGAGAGGCAGGCCCCCTGCGGAGCGGGGAGCCCGATGCGGGCCTCGATCCCAGGACCCTGGGATCATGACCTGAGCCGAAGGCAGATGCTTAACGACTGAGCCACCCAGGCGCCCCTGCCATTAAACATATTTTTATGCAAGGTGGTGAAATTATTATATTTGCATTTCATCAAAAAGATCCACTTGGCTAAGGTAAGGAAGAGAAAGAGAAAAAAAAAAAAAAAAAAACCCAACCAGTCCAGTCAGAAGACTGCTGTCTAGGGACGCCTGGGTGGCTCAGTCGGTTAAGCATCTGCCTTCAGCTCAGGTCATGATCTCAGGGTCCTGGGATCCAGCCCCACTCTCTGCTCAGTGGGAAGTCTGCATCTCCCTCTCCCCCCCCACCCTCTGCTCATGCTCTCTCTCTCTTTCTCTCAAGTAAATAAAATCTTCAAAAAAATAAAAATAAAAAATAAAAAGAAGACTGCTGCCTTGGCTGGATAGAGGATGAAGGGGCCCAAACAGGGTGGTAGCAGTGGGATACACAGACATGGAAGGAGTCTTAACACACTTAGGAAGTAAAATTAACAAGGCTTAGGAGACATGGTGAAGTAGTAAAAATGATACCCAGGTTTCTGGATGTATGGGGCCACTATCCATGGAGATGAAACATACAGGAGGATTCCACTGGGAAGAATAGGGTATCGGGGAATTCTGGGAGCTCATGGCTTCTGTTTTGGGTTAAGCTTTAAGTGTCTTTATGACACTTTATTGACTATGACAGAAAAGTACTAGGATATTAATTTCTATTCAGCAATGATCTTTCAAGCAGCTGCTATGTATTACACTCTGTGCTAGACACTGTGGATACAGAATAGGGAGTAAGATAAGGAGATGCAGAATAATAAAATCAGGCATGCTATTTACTTATTTTTTGAGAGAGAGAGAGAGAGAATGGGTAGGCAGGGGCAGAAAGAGAGAGAGAAAGAGAATCTTGAGCAGGGAGCCCAAGGCGGGGCTCTTTCTTACAACCCTGAGATCATGACCTGAGCCGAAATCAAGAGTCAGACACTTAACCTACTGAGCCACCTAAGCACCCCAAAATAAGGCATGCTTTTCATCTGCCCTCAAGATTCTTACGATCTAGGAAGGTTGATATAAGTAGAATGACTAATCACAAGTGTACTGATAAATGCTATAAAAGCTGAAGTATAAAAAGGTGCAGGAGATGTAACCTAATTTGAAGGTGTCAAGCCTCCTTAAAAATTGATATGAAACAAAAAATATATCTTAAATTATAAATAAATGTCATGCCCACTTGTTTTATTTTAAATTTATTTTCATATCATGACCCATCAAACTAGTGAGATATTAAGCTTTGAAAGATGCTATAGTTCATAAGCCTGGTGGCAAGAAACCTAAAGGCATGGGTATGGGTATAAGCTAATTTACTTCCTGTAATTTAACAATTTCCTAAGCTTTTATGTATCAAATGTATTTTTGAATGACTCTTATGAGCCAGTTGTATAATTCTGATGGAGTATCAGAGATGTTATACAAGTAGTTAAGAGATAAGATTGATTGGAGCTAAATTCTTTGAGCTTTGCTTTAGAATTTAAGTCACTGATTTGGTCAGATAGAGACTGTGGAGTCATGGAAAATTTGTGAGCTGGTAATTGTCATGGTCACAGCTCTGACATAGAAAGATTAACTTGCAAAAGCTTTCCTGACAATCACTTACTAGCATTACAGTGTTTTGGTATGTTTTAAAGCTGTATCCATCTCACACTATATAGTCTAATACTGTTCTTGTGGCACGTGGTACAAAATTTTAAGTATAATTATACTTCCACATTCCTTACAAATTTGATCACTGATTTCAGAAAATTTATTAACAGTACTTATCATGAAGGCATATATTTAATTTTATTTCAATATTCATGCAGAGGTCTAATAATAAAATACAACACGGGGTGTGCTGGAAGGGGCTGTTACAAAGTCTTCAAACTTTTCCTCCCCAGTTCAATGCTCATTAGAATTTCAGGCAAAATAATGTGCTTTCTCATTTTATGCCCAGCTAACTAACTAGAGTTCCTCTCTTAAAAAGCACACATAGGA
Organism: Halichoerus grypus; assembly: GCF_964656455.1. Classification (NCBI taxonomy): domain Eukaryota; kingdom Metazoa; phylum Chordata; class Mammalia; order Carnivora; family Phocidae; genus Halichoerus; species Halichoerus grypus. The sequence continues at coordinate 84,716,200 of NC_135718.1, forward strand.
CTTTCAAGTCAGTTATAGCACCTCTGTAAACAGGCCAGAGATGATGGGAAAGGTGAAGATTCTGCATTTCTTCATAGTGGCATACAAAGGAATGACTTTCAGGATTTGTCACGAAGTCCTTAAGAGGTCTAGTTCAGAATCTTGAGGACTTATACATGGTGCCAAAGGGCACAAAGTGCAGTAACTTGTTAGTATCAGCAAGGATCAGAGACCTCTCAGACAAGAATGACAGCTGTCAGCACTTTATCAATAATCACATGGGTAGGGTGGAGAAAGTATGGATGTAGTATTAACAGTGAGACTGTATAGGTGAAGAAGACCTGGGAACTTCGGAATCATATAAACCTCATGAAATTCTTGTTCTCTAACTGGGTTAGACCTGACCACTTCTTGACCTAATCCAATGGCCTAGAGGACAATTTAGAGCAAACTTATATCTCTTAACCTCCTGTATTCTTTCTTCTTTTTTTAAAAGATTTATTTATTTATTTCAGAGAGAGAGAGCACTCGAGCATGTGAGCACGGGGAGGGAAAGAGGGAGAGAAACTCAAGCAGACTCTGTGCTGAGTGGGGAGCCAGACACGGGGCTCGATCCCATGACCCGGAGATCATGACCTGCACTGAAATCAAGAGTCAGATGCTTAACCAACTGAGCCACCCAGGTGCCCCTTAACCTCCTATATTCTATATCTAATTATCCAGGACAGGAGAAGACCTGGTTATAGGAAAATTGGCTCTCTAACCATGGGAGTAGGGAGATTTCTATTTTTGTCACCTGTCTTATTCATTTAAATTTTGTACAATGAACTTATTATGCTTCTTTTATAAACAGGGGAGAGATTAATTCATTTAAGATTCCCTCTCTCACTTAGCATATATAAATATCTCAACAGACTCAAAATTATCTACAAGTCACTTAAGGCTACTATAATGTTAATAAATTCCTAGGGAGCAACATTTTATTTTTTGAATAGTACAAAATTAAAACCTGGACAGAGCATACTGTGACTAATACAAATGAAATAACAAGCATTTTGGAGGCATTATTAATAGAATTTTTTACCTTGGAGGGAAAAGAAGAAAAATGCCTGAGAAACAAAATCAAATGGTAGTATACATCATCATCCAGTTGTACTCTCATTTGATTGAAATTCTAAAATTTTGTGTTCTAAAATGTGATAAATTACCTTGCTATCCAGAGACTCACCCAAACTATGCAATGAAACAGTTACTAGACAATGAACTTAAAGATCCATGATTAACAGAAGTGGTTTCTCTGTTTTGAGAAGAGAATGAAAACAGCATAGTTTGTACATTTGTAACAATAATGATATTATTTTTATGAACTTACAAAGGTCTAATCATTATCCCTAGCACAGATTTTAGGCCTCATCTCATTTAATCTTCACTACAATCATATGAAGAGGTTTTTTACCCCCTCCCTATTTTACAGATGTCGAAACCAAGGCTTAAAATGAATGAATAAGTTGCCCAAAGTTACACAAATAGTTAAGGAGTACAAAAGGGTTTTGAACCAAGCTCTGCCTAATTCTTGACCCCATTATCTAAACCACTATTATCACTTAAATGTGTAGAGGGCATTAGTGGATCAAAAAAGTGTAAGTTTATTTACCATTATTTGGGATAAAAAAATCCATAATTAAACTGGTGACATTTCAGTGACTGATAAATTGGAATACCTCTGTAATTTATATGTTTACATATAAAGATATTCATAAATCAATCATTTGCATATGTTCTCTATTCAAGTCACATTTCTTGTGTGACTTATCCTGGTGTTCCATTATTCTTCCATATCTTACAGAACAGCTCAAACCAGGAGTTCTTAAAATTTATTTGGAAACAGACCTGTCTTAAAGTTGTGTAAAGCTCTGGGTGTTCTCCATGAATCCCTAGATATACATACAACATAAAAACACAGTGCTTAGAATATTCCAGGGGGTTCACACCTCCCCTGAAATGAGGGTGAGCATATAACTGCTTTGCCCAGAACAGTCCCAATCTACTACTGTTGCCAGTTTCCCAAATGATGTGAACTCCCTACCTAAAAACTACTCAGGTTAAAAATACATATCCATTCTTCATTTTAATTTTCTTCCTGGTCAAGACTGTGTTTGCCTTTCTTCTCATGTTATTGCTGTCCATTGGTATAAAGTGAAGATGTGAACAATGGACAAACATTAATGAAGGTGAAGAAATAAGTATTTAAGGTCATCACCCTTGTTGCCAGACTCTTCTTCAAAATGTGCCCTTACCTTGTCAATTTTCTGAGAATCTTAATATTATGAGCTGACTTGTGTCCACCCAAAATTTATATGTTGAGTCCTAATCTCCAGCCCCTCAAAATGTGACTGTATTTGGAGATAGGGTCTTTAAAGAGGTAATTAAGTTAAAATAAGGTAATTAGGGTGGATCCTAATCCAAAATGACTTGGTGTCCTTACAAGAAGAGAAAATTTGGACACAGCCTAATGCAGAGAAAAGACAATGTGAAGAAACAAAGATGGAGAAGATACCATCTATAGGAGAAGGAGAGGAGCCTCAGAAGAAACCAACTCTACTAACAACTTAATCTTGGACTTCTCAAAATTGTGAGTAAATAAATTTTTGTTATTTAAATGCCACCCAGTCTGTGATGGCAGCCCCAGCAAACTAATACACTTAACAATTGATCTTTATGTCTCCCACTGTGAATGCAATTATGAAAAATCTTTATTTGTATAACCAAAGCTCAGCACTGAACTAGATAATAAAAATTTGGTAGTTGTATTTTTTTTGCATTAAAGGATGACTATACTTCCCTCATTTCCTAGGCCTCAGATCTTGTACATGATATGATATTGAGCCTGAAGTATTTAAGATTGTAATAAGCATCAGCTGCTGAAATGCTTAATACTACTACAGAGAAAGTGTCATGGAAGGGCATTTTTCAGTGCTAATTTCAAATAGGAAGCAAATTTTTCCCACAAAAGATTTTTAAAGAGGACTATCATCAACCTGTGGGCAGAGGATGCTGGTGAGGGCAGAGAAAACCCAGCTGGCCAAGAGTACAGAGAGAAACAAATTAAGGCTTCATGCAGACATTCTTGACATCAGCCAAAGAGCAGGCAACCAGAATTTTGAAAATTGTATTGGAATGTAGCAAAAACCTTTCTTACAAACTCATCTCAAAAGTTGTGCTAGAAGAAAAATTTGCTGTAGTAATTGTCTTTAGGTAAGTTATCTAAGTATAAACAAAGTTTTGCCCTCTCATAAAGGACTAGCAGATAAACACGGACACCTAGGTAGTATTGAACATGACGATGTCTCTAATTCACAAGAGACTTAAGATAAATCTAGTTCAGTTTGGACATATTTCCTTAATAACACTGGTTAAGGGGTATCATCTAATTTTAAGTGAGGAATAACAGACTTATCACAAAATCCATTATATATCCTTGATGTGCTATTACATATATAACTGAGTTTTGAGTTTTAAATAATATATAATTATCATTAAAGAGGATGGCAAAATTATTTTCAGAAACTCTTCTCACATATTCTTAAAATCCCAAGACACCTTTCAACTATCATAAGAAGATGTCAACATTCTGTATTGACCATGAAGGCTTGTGCCCATATATGGCAAATCAGATAAGTAGACTTCTTCATGGGTTCATATCTTGACAAAGTTTATTTCTGAGTTTGACAGAGAGTTAAAGACTGTGTCGTCTACTGGATACCATACAAAGCTGGTTCCTTGTAAAACAGGGCAATAATCAGGTATTTAGATGACATGTTCAGTGCATAATTTTCACTTTTCTTATATATTTATGATTGTGTAGAAATACATTTACAGAAACACACACATACTTACATAGGAATATGATGCGTTTCAAAGACCTTGACTGAGCAACATTGGCTGCTACATTCTTCTGCCAATTATACATATATTACTACTTTAATCATGGCAAACACATTTGATCTAACCAATTTCTGAAGAATAAGATCCTACACTGAATACAGGAGAAAACCCAATAACTCTGCAAAGAGTTTAGGGCCCATGCTTGCTGCAAAAGAACTTACAATGAGAAAAGGCAGGGGTAAAATCACTAAATGCCTGAATATTCCTCTGTAGAAAGAACCACTGTCAACTTCATAGAGAAATGGCCCTGTATATTATAGAGGTGATTTTAAATAATAAATTTATTTTCCTTAAAGTTAACAAATAACTTTGAGAAGCACAGTTTACTCTCCTGTCTCAGAAAATAATCCCCCTTAATGTGCATCATTGCATATTCTGGCTTCACTTAACGTGTTGTGCTGTTGAACCTTTTTTCAACTTTTCACAGCAGAAGGTCTCTACAGTGGAAAACCTGATCGAGTTTCAGTGCAGTAACCAAGTTCTCCCATTGTGATCATTTCACCTTGTTCCCAGATGCACTTTCAACTCACTTCTAACTGCATACAAAAATCCCACATTTTCTCCCAATACATTTGTGTTTAATCACAATCATGTCATTGTTAGGCCTCTTAAAAAATCCAATTTGTGGTTTCTTTTTAAGTTTCTTACAAATACAGAGAGAATAATAACTTGAATTAACCTTCAAAATATGATTTAAACATTTCTAGAGTACTCTTAGTTTATTTTGTTTTTTTATACATTTGAATGCGACACAATGACATTTTAGACAAAGCTTGAGCAAGCATTTGGGCATAAATATTTTACAGCCAGCCTGAATTTATTAAACATTTCAACTATCTCGACCTTGAAGCTGAGAATTTCCCTGCCCAACATCTTATGAATGTAGTTCTGTGCAAATTTAAGGGAAAATGAGTAACAAATTTTTACCAACAGCCAAAGGAGAAGGAGGAGGTGGAGGAGGATGGGAAAACAGTGACTGACACATATTTTGTATTTATTGCATGCTAAATATTATTCTAAGCATTTATAAATATTAACCCATTCATTCCTCTCAACAGCCCTATGATTCGAGTAACTTCAGTATTCTCCTTTTAGAAATGAGGAAACTGAAGGAAACAAAGGCTTAATAGCTTACCTAAGTTCACAGTAAGAATAGAACCAGAAATCCTCTCTACTCCCAAGAAAATCTCTCTCCAGTGCCCTGAGATATCCTCTCTTCTGCCTCTTCTGACAGGATCTGCTCTTGGGCAAACTCACTTCACTTAGGGTAATGGTAACATCAAATCCCCTTGCTACTAAAAGATCATTAATTGTAGAGTGAATCATAAAGGTAATGAGTTTTTCAAGAAACAAAATAAGAGAAATGGCTAGCAAGTTTTCTTTGACAACAATTTTAAAATAATCTTGGTTTAAGAAAATTTTAAATGTGAAACAGTGTGCAAAAAATGGTGCAAGTCACATTTTGTATTTCCAGATTTGTGAGAAAAATATGGGAAATTGTTGCTCTACTAGTTATTTGAATTAAACTGCCATTTTGATTAATCATGAAATTTCCAATTTCTTAGTACTTATTAAAAAGGGCAGGATAAAATGGCAGAGAAGAGGAAAGGAGGAAGAAAAAGAAGAGGGTAGGAAGAAGAGGAAAACACTCAAGTTCCCAGGGACTTCCCATTTCTGTTGAAAACAATCAAATTACATTATAATTTTCAGCATCATAAAGAAACAATGACAACAGTAACAATATCTGGGAACTATTTTGGTGATGGACTCAAAACTGTAACAAAAATAACCCTTAAGATGGATATACTTGGGGCGCCTGGGTGGCTCAGATGGTTAAGCGTCTGCCTTGGGCTCAGGTCATGATCTCAGGGTCCTGGGACTGAGCCCTGAGGTGGGCTCCCTGCTTAGCAAGGAACCTGCTTCTCCCTCTCCCTCTACTGCTCCCCCTGCTTGGCTCTCTCGCTCTCTCTGTCAAATAAATAAATAAAATCTTAAAAAAAAAAAAAAAAGATATCCTCATGACGAAATCAAGCATTGGGCTACCATATTCTGTTATCACTGGGGGTGTGAGTATGTGTTTTCATAATTAAGCCAATATTTTCCTGTGAATTCTCCAGATCCTCTCAGAGACATGATCTCACAGATCAGTAAAACCTAATTTTACTAAACTTTGCTGAAACCAACTTTGGTTGGGGAGGCTACTTGGAGAACTCATACTTTATCTGAGCTTTAGTGTTCAGGAAAGGTGTTAATGATAACAGGTTATCTTATTCTACCCAACTTCTTTTCCTAACCAGGCAACTTCAAAACCATTCTCAAACTCCACCCCCACCTCCCCTAACACACACACATACTCACTGATTTCTTTTGGGGAACTTCTTCTCCCACATCATCCATACTTATGTAATTCTGGCAGGGTTTCTAATCATTTTATCATATTCATTAGCCATGATAATTATTCCGAGTTTGGACTGATGTCTCAAGCAAGACCATTTACACCCCTTACCCCACATTTTTTATACTGATTCTCAGAAAGATGTTTTCTGTCTATGCTCTGAGATTACTTAACTGTAATAATGCAAGCCTGGAGCTGTCTGCATCCAATTTCTCCCTTCCACATGCTTCATATAGGAATAATCTGTCTTCAATAGAGAAGTTAAAGGCTGCAAAGAGTTTAGGGGCAAAAGAGTTAATCAACTGCCCCAAGTTAGAGGGCACATAGCCCTCCACAAAACTACCTTCATTCTTGATGCCAACTGCAAATTCTAGTAGTTTCCAAAACCACCCACATTTTTGAGTATGCACAGAACTCACTGATAGCTATTATTCTAACAGTTATAGTTTACTGTGGGAAAAGGAGGCTGATTAATATCAGCTAAGGAAGAAGTGCATAGGACAGAGTCCAGAAAGGTTACAAATGAAGGGTTTCTGTTGTCCTAACCCCCTGGAATCAGGATGCATTACTCTCTTGGCATTGATGTTTGACAATATGCACAGCATACTGCCAGCCACGGAAGCTCACCTGAGCTTCAGTATTCAGTTATTATTGGAGCTCCACTATGTAGGCATGATTGATTGTCCATGTGGCTGATCTCAGTCTCTAAGTAGACTAATACCTTATTACCTAAAGCTCACCACCAACACACACCCCAACTCACATTGTTGGTCATCTTGGCATGGCCACCCCCACCCTAAAACTATACAGGTGTGGTCCACCTCCACCCTAAATCACATTTTTAAGACAACACATATGACCCAAGGCCCCCAGACAAACAAAGATATTCCTATCAGGAATACATCCAAGAGCCCAGATATTACTTCCCGGAAACTGAGGGCAAAGGCCAGACCTTCTCTTTGGGCAAGGCTAAGTTCTTTATTACGGAGACGCCCATATACAGTGAAGAAAAAGAGAGAAAGAGCGCATTTTTTGAGTTCTGTATCTCACAGTGCTTAAAGACTGTACTACTTCTATCTCCCCAAGTTACATGTCAATAAATTCCCTAAACAAATCTCAGTTGGGTTTCTTTTATTTTTAAACAAAAAGAAAGGGAAAGGAAAAAGTAGAGGAGGAGGATATTTCAATTTTAACAAAAGGTTACTGTGACATCCCTAGCCAATAATGGTATTTTAATAACTTTTCACAAAGTTATTGTATGGTTGTCTGACATACAAATAGCCATAACCATAAAAGCAGTTAAGAAATATGTTTCATCCAAGTTAAAAACTGAAACAGAAATAAACTCCATAGATTTCCTCTCATTATATACACAAAAAAAGTAAAGATTTCCCATGAATGTTATAGGGTCCTTTCATGCTCTCAAGAACTGAACAACTGAAAGAATCCTAACCTCTGGTTGCATCATTAGCCAGGTAGCTCTTTATTTTTACTCTTATCGTCATCACAATGATGAAATGTGGGATTGAAAAAGGAGCAAAGGACCTTAAAGCCTTTCCAACTAGAGTGCCTTAGAATAAAAAGTCCACTTTTAATCAGGGTTGTATGTGTCAATCACCTGAGAAGGTTTTTTAATGTATATATTCTTTAGGTCCCACTCCAGACTTTATGAGTCTATGAACATATGTATGTTGGTAAAGCTGTCCACCTCAAGAACACCTGCCCTGTGCCAAAGCAGCTTAATGTACCTGTGTTTTTAGGTACATTAGTTCCTAAATTTTTAGTTCCATAAAATTTGTTTTGATTTCTGACTTTCACAACTGTAAGATAATAAGCTTGTGTTGTTTGAAGCTCTTAGTTTGTGATAATCTGTTTCAAAAGCAATTTAATCTGCATGCACAATTTCGGTCTTTAGAACAAAAGGCGTGAAGTAGTATTCCATAATTTGAGGAAGCCCTAGGATCTCTGTCACCCTGCCAGAGTCATATGGGCCATGACTGGCACTCATTCATATCACTTGTAGGAAAATAACACCCTTCCAGTTACACCACTTCTACCTCCTTCGTTCCCTATTTTTTTCTATTAGGCAAAGCAGCAGAACAGTGAACAGCTTATGTTTGGTTTGTTTTGTGGTGTTGTTTTGCCCACCATTCATTGCCCATTCTTTATTTTTATCTTCTTTAAGGGAAGCACTCCTCTTCAACTTCTATCTACGTTCTCAAGCTGTGGCAAATCCTGCTATAAAGCTCCAGGGATGGGCACATGATGCCACATCTATATAATTAAAACATTCTGTACCTTTGACTACAATGATTCGTTCAGGAATAAGCATATAACCCAAGTTAGTCCAGGGAGAATCAGCCTTAGACTTTTAGCTGGTGCCAAAGGTTGAATGCACTGCTCGAGTTGCTCGTGACTTTCTTTGTCCCTGCAATGAAGGTTCCTTTCTGAGAAATGAAGGTCATGCAGGGAAAAGCATGGGAAAGAGCTGGAGAGCACGAGACAGAGAAACAGAGAGAGACTGAAGCTCTGGTGCCAGCTGTGTCCAAACAAGACCAAATCTTCGAACTTCAAGTTATGAACCTCAAAATTCAATTCCTTTATTGGCTTAAACAAGCTCTGAATGTAGGTTTTGTAATTTGCATAGCTGGAATCCTGACTAACACAAGTATTACAAGTGCACCCAGATCACAGCAACATGAGGCAGGTTCAGGGCCCAGGTGTATCTCAGGAAGTGCAAAAGATGCCAGTTTCTCCATCTTTGGCTTCACAGAGTTCACGGAAATACTCACACACCTTCAGCGAATGACTAAGCATCCCTCACCTATTCACTGATGCCTGAGATTTCTTTATAGAAAGAAAGTTTTCACTAAACTAGAGATAAAGTCTTATAATTTAATACTGTGAAAGGGGAGAGGTTTATGGCTGATTTCATTAGTGTCACAAACATGACTTTATCATTCAAACTTGGACACTCTGAAAATGAAAAGAGGCACTAGTAATAATTATGGCAAGGCAGTAGGCACAGGTGATGACTGTCCCAGTCAAGACAAGCTATCTGGTCATCCTACCCAGAAGGATTATGGCATGCAAATTGGTTTTTGTGTCAGAGGCTTGAGTTCAAATGCTGCCTCTATCACTATAGGGTTCTGGGCACTTTAGAACTTGGGGTTTTTGTTCACTCATTTTAAAGAAGTTGAGACAAAACTACCTCAAATGGTTGGTGTGAGGATCAAAAGCTCTAAAGAATACTTAAGTGCTTACCAACCACAAAGCCCTGTGCTGATTAGCTTTCTCCTTACTTATTAGAACCTGATTTTGTTAGAAGGGAAGGAAAAGGGGTACTTCAGAGATGAAATGAGACAACAAAAGACAAAAGATGAAAGGCGATCAAGGGCAGCTCTAAACACCTGTTCAGAGTTTACACTTCTTGCCCATAGTCAGTCCTGACCTCTCTTGAGGGCAGAGGGCGCCACCTAGAGGCCTCACAGGTACATTAAGCTGCTTTGGCACAGCCACCGCGTCCCCATAATGGGGCATTTTGTAGCAATCCCATCAAAGGAATTGATCCTTGAAACACTGGCAGTGTGCTCAGCTGCACAAACTAGAGTGAACTCTGGCACTATTCTGATCCATTTAAATATGATGTGATCATCTTAAGAAAGCACTTCTCAGCAAATCTCTGATTGCACTTCCATCCACTTAACTGAGATGCAAGCCCCAGCTCTCCAGTCGGTGAGCTGTAAAACATGGTTTCCTAAAATAAGGGCATATCAGAACTGTTAGCAGAATATACTCTGCATTCCAACTTTAATTCAACATCTGGCTCCCTAATTAGCCTGAGAAAATTATTCGCCCTTAAAATCTTTGTTTCCTCAGCTGTAAGATGAAAATAACAATAGTACCTATCTCATAAATTGTTATGAGGATTAAATGAGATCCTATGTATAATGCATGCACCACACCACCTGGCTAATGGAATCCATGCTTGATACCTGATTATTCTTTTTCCTAGGTCCCTCCCAGCCAAAACTTTCTACAGTTAAAATAATTTCATCTAAGCTAATACAGCGGAATTTATCTAGCGTTTAAAATGTGGTCAGGGCGCCTGGGTGGCTCAGTCGTTAGGCATCTACCTTTGGCTCAAGTCACGATCCCAGGATCCTGGGATCGAGCCCCGCACGGGCTCCTTGCTCAGTGGGAAGCCCGCTTCTCTCTCTCCCACTCCCTCTGCTTGTGTTCCCTCCCTCGCTGTGTCTCTGTCAAATAAATAAATAAAATCTTTTTTAAAAAAATGTATGTGGTCATTGGCTTAACAAGCCCAGCTTCCTAAACATAGAGTACTCTTTTTATTCCCTTCTTGGCTGACTTGTAGATGCGCTAGCTTGTCAACTGCTAATGCAGAGACTCATGATCTGCACCCCTCAGGATAACTATTTAGCACTGGAGCAAACCTAATTAAACAACTAACCTCAAATAAAACATCCAAGGAGAAGCCCATCTGCCTCCAAATAATCTCTGCCTCTTAATTTCATGCAGATTGGAATTTACAATGGAAATGAGATCAGTGCCATGTGTATTTTTAGTTCAGAATATCCAAGTGGGCATATTTCTTTAGATATAGCATATACAGTATTTTAAACAACAGTTGTTTGATAAAAGAGTTCATACAATGTAGCTGTTGCTTTCAGTTGCTGGGAGATAAGAAATTTTAATTATATGATGAAACATTTTCATTAGGAGCTTCTTAAAAATATCTTTTCCAGCATAAAAGTTGTCCATTTGTGCTATTTTATCTCAGTTCTCACTATTGAAAATTATTTGAAGTCCAATACAAGTTAAATAGCTTAAAATAGATTAAAATACTGAGTCAAAAAATGTGAGGACGAAATTCAAGCTATTTAAAAATTCAGTCCTTTTTGTTCTAGCCCACGCTACTTCATCAACTCAACACTGACTGAGCAAGTAATTGTGTTCAGTCTTACAGAGCTAGGCCTGCATGATTCCTCACAAGCATATAGGGTTTCTTTTAAAAAGTGGGAAGGAGAAAACAAATAAGAAATGTCAGCACTATTTCTGTCTTTTCTGTTCCATTTACTATACAGAGCAAACCCAGTGATCACAATTTACTCAAAAAATGAAAGAATTTCTGTAGTGTTTTTAAAAGTGTAGAGACAAATGCTAGTCTTTTAAAATAAACTAAAAAAGAGAAAGATCAGAGAACAGTTTGTCTCTTGAGAGAGAGAAGTCCTGGGGCACCTGGGTGGCTCAGTTGTTAAGCATCTGCCTTCAGCTCAGGTCATGATCTCAGGGTCCTGGGATCAAGTCCCACATCAAGCTCCCTGCTCGGCGGGAAGCCTGCTTCTCCCCTCCACTCCCTTCCACTCACCCTGCATGTGTCCCCTCTCTCAATTTCAGAAACCCATACAAAAAACAGAGAAGATCTGAAATTTTGAAAACTAACTCAGGCTAAGGATGCATTTTTTTCCTACGTTAATTATTTCTTTTTTTCTCAGATATGTTTAAAAGCTAAATATACACTGTTTAAATGTACCGTGCAGTGCGTGAAAGTAGTTTTCATATATGTCCATCTGATTATGTATTATTGTACATCCACCCCAAACCTCACACTGACCTAAAAAAGATGAAACTATGGTGGTCAAAGTAAAAAACCCAACTGATCAAGAAATTGGTGGAACTAGCATCTAATTAGAGACCTTAAAGGACAGAAACAATGGTGATGCAAGCTTGATGCGAAGTCTATGAAGGCATAGCAATGCAGACAAGAGTCTACTGAGCCCTACAATCACGTATGAAGACAATTGTCATTTGACCATTTGGAGAACACTTGGTATTACAAAAGGCACTGATTCTGAAATCAAGTTAGGGTTACACTCCTAAGGCTCAGATTAATTAGAAGTGTATTCTAAACAAGTTAACTTTGTTTGACCTCAGATACCACATACATCAGACAAGGTAGTTTTCTTCAAATTTGAACTCAAAGAACAAAGAGGGGCTTTATGTCCATGAAATCTGGTGAAGGAGCAGGGTCTAGAGAAGTATGTAACTCCCTAAGGTCTAAGAACTATTTTTTTATTAAATAATTCTTATGATCTATTTCAGTCTTGACACTAACTACATCAACCCTATAAAAATATTTGAAGAGTGTTCAGCATGTTAGCAAAATTATGCTACTAAACTCATTAATGACAAATATACATAATTCAAAGAGAAAAGGCAGGGGTATTCCAAGTCCATTTATAACCTCTCTAGATGACGTAAATAAGAGCAAATGTGCCATTCCACAATGGATCCCATGGTGGTTCTCTAATAAACTGTTCAGTCTAGCAAATCATATGTATTGATTAGGATGGAAAATGAATATACAAGTCATGGATATGAACATTTTGTGAAAACAGTGGGCACTCCCAAAGAGATTTCCCCAGATTTTTAGAATAATTTTTAGTTAATCTGTCATAAGAAAACTGACCTATACTTGTAAAACATATGAGCAGATACAACTTAGTGCTCAGAAGAATTCTAGTGTCCACTGTGACACTTGTCATTTTTAAGCTTGTATATCTCATGACACCCCTGCTGTTTCCCATAGGAGCCTTTTTGACTATTTGGATGAGGCTCAAATTCAATTAGGCCTCCAAATAGCTGCCCAATGAATATATCTGAAGAAGAAAAATCCTGCAAAATCATTTCTAAACAACTGGCTGATATAAAACACAAAATTCCCACTCTTCTGATTTAAATTAGAATTTCTATGACATTGTTCTCAACATATAATTTCCAGGTTTTAACTATTATCTGTCGAAGCTTTAAAATATACCTTACTTTTCTCGTATATCATCTAGGACTTAGTTATGCCATCATTAAGAAAAGGAGAGTATGTGAATGTGGCTATATACTTCATATTTGAAAGTTGCCAGGAGACTAAATCTTAAAAGTTTCTCACCAAAAGAACAAAATGTATGCAATTCTGTATGGTGAGAGATGTTAATGAGACATTATGATAATCATTTTGCAATATTTACAAATATCAGATCATTTTATTATACATCTGACACTAATCTACTGTTATATGTCAATTACACCTCAAGTAAAAAAAAAATCAGTAAAGTTGGCTTGAGCACACCCTTCCCATTGCTTCATTGCTCAGCAGTTACCCTTTTGGCTCATTGGAGCCAGCACACTGCATGTCAGTGTCCCTGATGAAGAAATAACCATTAGCGGCAATACAACAACTGAGAAGGTGACTTATCCCATTTCGATTAAAAAAAAAAAAACTGTCTTTCATGGGTGCTTGGGTGGCTCAGTCATTAAGCATCTGCCTTGGGCTCAGGTCATGAGATCAGGGTCCTAGGATAGAGTCCGCAGTGGGCTCCCTGCTCAGTGGGAAGTCTGCCTCTCCCTTTGCTACTCCCCCCTGCTCCTGTGCTTACATGCTCTCTCTCTCTCTTTCCCCCTATCAAATAAACAAATAAAATCTTAAAAAAAAAAAAAAACTGTCTTTTAAGCAGATCAGTTTTTCTCAGAAATATTTTTTTAAAGGCCCTGAAAGAAAAAAGTTATTGAATAAGGGAAACTAAAGTAATGAAAAACAGCTTGAAGAGTAAGGAGGATAGAGTGTTAGTTCCCCTTCCCCAACTGGTTTAATTCTTTCCTTCATTCTATATATTCCTACTCCCAGGTCAAAAAGAAAAAAAAAAAAAAAAAAAGGTTCCTCATTACTTAAAGATAACCTTATTAATCTAATAAACAAAATATTCCAGGAAATCTATCTTCCCAGAGCCATGTTTTCTGAAGAAACACTACATTTTTTTAGTTTAATGAAAGAAAAAATGAGTGAACAAAATTTTCCAGTTCCTCTATCACAATGATAATATGACATTGCACATAATTGCCCTTTCATGCTCTGTTCCTTAAATATCTAAATTCCTCTACTACCATGTCCATGAGCAAAGACCATCATCTTTCAGGACTCAGAACATTCGAAATCTCTTCTAGAAATTAGTTCAACACTCCATCATTTTTTTCTAGTGCAATAAACTGACCATGTCCCCCCAAAATTCATATGTTAAATCCCCATACCCAATGTGATGGCATTTGGATGTGGGACTTTTGAGAGGTGATTAGGTTATGAGGGCAGAGGTCTCATGAATAGATTCAGTGCCCTTATAAAAGAGGCCACAGAGAGCTCCCTCGCCACTTCTGCCCTGTGAAGACCCAGCAGAAAGGTAGCTGTCTATGAATCAGGAAGAGGACCTCACCACACAGCAAATCTCCAGGCACCTTGATTTTTGGTCTAGCCTCCAGAGTGAAAACTAAATTTCTTGTTCATAAACCACCTAATCTATGGTATTTTGTTATAGCAACCTGAACAGACTGAGACCATCAGTGAGAACAGAACTATTCATTTGTGCATCTTCAATCATAGCATTTGTATTATTTTATTACAGTAATAAATTTATTGTTATCTCTCCAACTAGATTATAAACTCTTGAGGAAAAGTTTATCTTACTCATTTTTCTCTCCTGGAGTTTTACACAATACCTGACATAGAGTTGGTATTCCATGATTGTAGAATAAATTATACCAAAAAATGCAATGAAATAATGAGCAAACCAATTATCAGCTTTTTAAAAATATTTTTCAAAACTCATAAATTATAAACATTGTCAAGGTCCTCTAGTTCTATCCCCTTGTGTTACACATAAGAAATTTGAGGCCAAGAAAATGTACATGATTTGCTAACGGAATACCCACGTTTTGGACTGATCTCCATTAACTCCTATATCACACTTTCTTCCCATTTGTCATTAGATTTGGAAAATCATTAAAATACTATGGAAATTAAAATCCTTTTGTCATTTTTTTATAAATACTTTCTCATTAAAAATGATTTTTTGAGAGCTTATGAAGAGCAAGGTACTAAATTAATCCCTAAGAAGTGAATGAAAAAGTATAATCCATTGTCCCTGAGCTCAAAGAAGTAGTCATTATTGTGGCTGAATGAAAATTCTTTGACTTGTATGCTAGTTTCTCTTTATAGCCATTACAATAGTAACTAAGGGAGATAACTTGGGTATTTCTTCTCATGACATCCTTAAATCAATGTCATCATGTTTATGTGTAATAAATGACATAGCTATTTATCATTTCATATTATAGAGAAAGGATGGAATGAAGGGAAGGAGGGAGGAAAAGATGGAGGAAGGTAGGAAGGAAAAGACAGTTCTTTCTTTCAAGTCTTAAAATAAAGACCTGGCAGGGTGCCTGGGTGGCTCAGTTGGTTAAGCATCTGCCTTTGGCTCAGGTCATGATCCTAGGGTCCTGGGATCAAGCCCTAAGTCTGACTCCCCACTAGCGGGGAGCCTGCTTCTCCCTCTCCCCCTGCCCTTCCCCCTGCTCATGCTCACACACTCTCTCTCTCAAATAAATAACTAAAATCTTAAAAAAAGAGAGAGAGACCTGGCATAGAAATTTAGTTTTTTTGTTTTAATCTGTTTGGTTCTTTTTTTTATTAGGTTCTTTTCCTATTCCCCTACCTCTTAATTAATTTATTTTTCTTTTGGGAATCACAGGTGATTATATTGCTACCCATACTATCAAAATTTGTATACTTTTCCCCCCATTTGGAACTTTAGAGTAAATAAAATTACTTCCTCTTATTCATGTTTATTGTAGTAGCTCATTTATATGCATATTTCCTCAAATTATTTTCTTGCCTGAGATTTGGGGAACAATTAGGTTACATTAGTTTAAATCAACAAATATTATTAAAAGAATAATTACAGAATATATTGATGACAACCCTTCCCTAAGAAACCTAAGTGCTATTTATCATCCAACTAATCATCCCAGAGAAATAAGTCATTGGATTCCAAAATCTCCAAATTATAGAGGAAAGAGAATATAAAAATAATAGGATGGACTTGGAGGAAATCAGTTAGCATAACATAGTCAAAATGAGAAGAATAATTTAAAAATCTATGGCTTTTGTAATAAGTACATTAAAGTACATTAAAATGCCATAACTTTTATTGATTTTAGTGTGAAATATGAGAATGATTAACATAGGAAAATAATTTTTCAAGTTCTCTTGAAATCACATTTATTATATACATAGTAAGCCCTTTTTTTACTACATATTATGCACAAAATTAACCCTTACAGAAATATGGAAGGCCTATGAACTATTGAAATCCTTTTAAAAAATATTTAAAATAGTTGGCTTAAAAGTTCCTTGACCATAAATTATAGTTAAGGAATATATAATGTAATAAAACAGATATAACTGTCAGTGAGAAATGGCACACTATTTCTGTTCTATACTATTCTCAAGTTCCCTCTTTCAAAACCGAAAGGACACAACAATGTGGATGGAACTAAAGGGTATTATGCTAAGTGAAATAAGTCAATCAGAGAAAGATAAGTATCATATGATCTCACTGATACGAGGATTTTGAGAAACAAGACAGAGGATCATAGGGAAAGGGAAGGAAAAATGAAACAAGATGAAACCAGAGAGGGAGACAAACCATAAGTGACTCTTAATCTCAGGAAACAAACTGAGGGTTGCTGGAGTGGAGGGGGGTGGGAGGGATGGGGTGGCTGAGTCATGGACATTGGGGAGGGTATGTGCTATGGTCAGCGCTGTGAATTGTGTAAGACTGATGAATCACAGACCTGTACCCCTGAAACAAATAATACGTTATATGTTAATAAAAAAAATTTTAAAAAAAACTGAAAGGACAATGCCCAGAGTAAGAGGACACCAATATGTGAGACAATAACGTTGCTGAATAATATATTTCACTGGAAACAGAAGCCTGCGACCGTGATAATGCAACCACCTCGGGCAATGCTGTTTTGCTCTTCTATGAAAATTCTTAAGATAAAATATGATGTTAAAATTAACAAATCAACAAGATGAGAGATTATTTCCTAGAATCATAGTTATGTATAATATATTACAACAGCATATTTTTCTTTATATTTTAAAAACTGTGTAAAAATACCACCTTGACACCCTGTGTGACCTTAGATAAATGGGATGAACTTTTAACAACTCTGCTCCATTTCTAAATGGGCACCAACTTTTTACAGGCAGGAAAAGCTGAGAAAACTGCTCAGAGAGCAGTGATGCCCTATTCAACAGTGGTCAAAAAGCAGGGAAAACAGTACATCCCAGAGGATGAAGCAAAGAGCTATAGGAAACAATGGGCTGGTTAGCTACTCCCGAACAGCAGAACTGGGTCTTCTCAAGGGACAGTCTCTAATCCCAGAGTAGGAAGACTTAGCAGCATTTGTCCAGCTAGATTTCAGAATTACTATGCGGTTTTCTTTCTTCCCTTTTTTGAATGGATATGTCTTTTGTGATTATACTGCCCTGGTTTAACCCATATGTTGGGTGTATGTGGTATTAACAAACTTGTTCATAGGTGTCTGGATTGAGAAGAACACATCCTGACTTAAAATATACCATAAAAAACTGGACTCTTAGCCTGATGCTGTAATTGGATGAGATTCTGTGAGGACTTGAAGGGAATGAATGTATTCTGCATTTGGGAAGCAGTAATTTTGAACAAAAGACAGACTATGGAAGATTGACTGCTTAAAGCCATCAATTAATGTTGTCCCTATATCCATATGCTTTGACCTATAAATTCATAATCCCTGCCTTTTCTGACTCTGAGATCAGCCTGTGAGTTGCTCTGGCCAATGAGATGTTAGCAAATGTACTGTAATCAGAAAATTAAAAAGCTCATGTCCATTTCCATTTGCTATTTTACACAGTGATGCTTGCTCTGTCTCTTGACCTCTGCCATCATCATAGGAACAAACAAGCCTGCCAGAGGTGTATGAGAAGCCCTTGGAAAAAAGTTGAGGTCATTCTAGACAAGCCAACAGTCAGCAGACTCCAAAACATGTGAGACAACACAGCCAAGACCAGTTAATCTCAGCCCAGATCAGCCCAGTACATTATGCCAAGCTAATACATAGATTTGTGAGGAATAATAAAAATGGTTGTTTTAAGCCACTAAGCTTTGGTATAGTTTGTTAAGTAATCATAACTAACTCATATATCTTCACTGGCATGATCTCGGACTAAAGTTCCAAGTCCTATGGCTGACCAGGATTAATTATTAGACTATAGCCAGTTTCCATGGAGCTTTGTTGATCAATTCCTTGTCTGGGGAGATAGACTTTAGGGAGAATTATTGTTGGGCATATCAACCCTGACCTCTCAGTCCACTACACTGATTACAAAATGTGTCCTCTAAGCAAAATAACCCATTCCATTATCAATCCCCTAAGAGCTGTGAGAGTAAAAACTGAATTTTCAAAAAAAGATACTACAGGATTGCTAGCAATGCCTGACAACCACCCTGAGGATGCAGATTATTTCCCCTAAGAAAGATGGGATAATAGCATGGAGGGTATTAGGAGAAGGAAGGGAAAAATGAAGGGGGGTGGAAATCGGAGGGAGAGATGAACCATGAGAGACCATGGACTCTAAGAAACAAACTGAGGGTTTTAGAGGGGAGGGGGGTGGGGGGATGGGTTAGCCCGGTGATGGGTATTAAGGAGGGCATATACTGCATGGAGCACTGGGTGTTATACGAAAACAATGAATCGTGGATCACTACATCAAAAACTAATGATGTATTGTATGGTGACTAACATAACATAATAAAATTTAAAAAAAGAAAAGAAAGATGGGATAAGACCATTGTTTGGGCAGTCCAAAAGGCATACACTACCTAGTATGGAAAGTATTAACAAGGCTGTGATTCACAGATAAAGCATGAAGGTTGAGAACAGTCTTCTGAAGATTTCTAAGATTTTTTCCCAAGCATCCTGCAATGATCTCTATCATTTTGGAGAAAGAGGGAGCCATTCCAAATGACTTTCCCTTAAACCCTGGGATCTAACATCCACTGCTGACAATCACTTTCACTTGTCAATACTATTATATGATATATAGATCAAGTTTGCTAGGAAGTTTTAGGAGCAGAGTAAGCGTGTTAGTAGGTGCTAGAAGTGTTCTCTCTCCTCCCCTTGTTGAAAAGATCAGAGACAGATGAACAAAAAAAGTCACCACCCATGAAAATTTCAAGAATTTGGGATGGCCTCATGGGAATTCTGGAGAAATCCAAGGGCAAGACAGTGTGTGCCCATTCTAGCCTCCAATGAATTCAGTGATCCCATCTTACTAGGCAAGGATCTTTTTCTTCTTTAGAATGTATCCATAGCCTCATTCCCATGCCAAGAGCAGTCACCTACATGGGGACCGGCGGTTTCCTTATTATTCTTCTTGCTCTCTCTTTGACCTCTGCCATCATCATAGGAACAAGCAAGCCTTCCAGAATCATGTATGAGGCACCTGGAAAAAAGCTGAGGTTATTCTAGACAAGCCAGCAGACACCAAAACATGTGAGAGAACAGTGCCAAGACCAATTAATCTCAGCCCAGATCAGCTAACGCATTCCTATGTTCCTGATGTACTTGAAATACACTAATTTGTACTCATACTGGAGTGAGACAAACCAGTATCATGCTTACATGGCATAATGTTTGGACCTAGAAACAAATTATCATATAAAACAGGACAGAGGTATGGGCACATCCTTAATGAGTATATTCCATCCGGGGGATCGTCAGAAGTGTTTCTGATTATAGAAGTACCTTTAGTCTCCATCTATCTACTCGATGGCCCAGGGTGCAGCCAGACTTCTGTCACATAATAAAGGTCTCCAGAGACAAGGCTCTGACGAGACATATTACCATTGTTTCTTAGTCACTAATTACACCAGAGGGGCTGGTGCTTCCCTAATCATAACCTAAAATTCCACTGCCAAATGGTTAGAGTGCCTCTTGCCAAGTCTGATTTCCACCCCAGCCTGAATTCTTGGCACTGGCCTAGAATTCAATGATCAGCAGGAGGCACACACATTTCTGTTATGCTGTCTCCATAAATTTTCCCTGATAAACACTGTTACAGCACATTTAGTATGTATGTGCTCTTGCCATTTCCCCTCATTTGTATGAAATTTAACAAGGTGAGATGTATATCTGGGCAAGCATTCATCATGGCTTTCTAGAAGTGGGCTGAGAGTCCATTAAAGGAGGGAAAAGTCCCATTTCAGCCAAATCAGAGTCCAAATCATCCAGCCTTTGGGATATGTGGTCAATGGATGCTCATAAGAACCAACCCCACTTAATTTCTAAAAATAGGAGACTGAGACCACTAGGATCACCTGAAATAAAATTCCTTCAAGCTGTGATCAACTGCTAAGGGAAGTCCTTCTGAAAACCTTGTGTGTGCATGCAAATGTTTCTGTGTGTACACCAGCAAAGAGGGTGTTCAGGCAATGGTGACTAAAGGATAGGTACACTCAAATTGACTACTTTGTACCTAACAGACTATCCGGAAGTGAGGCTCATGAAGAGATCTTAAAATTGCACAATTACTCTATGAGACTAGGATAATACAGTGATGAATCTGAAAGTATAGTCTCTATGGTTTCACTATCCCATCACCTCTGCATACCTAAAGTTATTCCATAATCCAAACGCTAAAGGAAAGTCAATGTCTCTCCAATGACATACTCTGCTGCACATGAATACAGGAAGGGTAATTCATACCATATATCATTCAATCAACCAATGAAAGGCCCTTTAGTGCCCAAGAAACCCAACATTAAGTATGTCTTTATGGGATTAATAGTTTTTCCTTGTCCCTTACCACATGAATAATAAGCATATAGAAGACCAGTCTAAGCTAGGTGTTTTCTTCCCTCCCTCCATTTCTCTTTCCCTACCTCCTTCCTTTCTCTTTCTCTTTTCCCTCCACCCCACCTTCAATTATGTTCTCCCTGAATGCTCTATGCTTTCAATGATTTTTTGCTTGTTTTCTTTGCCTTCCATATGTGAGGTTTCTTCAAATGTCTGGTAATCTTTGCTTACCTACTTCTATATAAGTGGGTCAATGAAAAGTAGATTAGAATTTCTATGTCCATGGTGGGGGTGTCTTGATTATGAGCTTTGGGTTTTTTTAAAGATTTATTTACTCAAATAAATAAATAAAGAGACAGAGAGAGAGAGAGCATGAGAGGGAAGGGCAGAGGAAGAGGAGAGAGAATTTCAAGCAGACTTCCCACTGAGCAGGGAGCCCAACATGGGGCTCAATCTCACAATCCTGAGATCACAACCTGAGCCAAAGCCAAGAGTCGGACACTTAACCAACTATGCCACCCAGGTACCCCTGTTATGAGCTTTTTTTAAAAACCCACCTCACCAATGGTAATCAGTTTGATCTCTATAGTTAAGAGACTGTTTCTTTGTTTCTCTCTCTCTCTTTTTCCTTTGCTCATTTATTTCTTAAATTCCACATATGAGTGAAATCATATGGTATTTGTCTTTCTCTGACTGACTTATTTCACTTGGCATAATACTCTCAAGCTCCATCCATGTCATTGCAAATGGCAAGATTTCATTCCTCTTTATGGCTGAGCAATATTCCATTATAGATATATATATCCATTATAGATATATAGATATCACATCTTCCTTATCCATTCATCAGTCCATGGGCACTTGGACTGCTTCCATAATTTGGCTATTGTAAATAATGTTGCAGTAAACATAGGGGTGTGTGTATCCCTTTGAATTAGTGTTGTTGTATTTTTTGGGTAAATACCCAGTTGAATTAGTGTTGTATTATTTGGGTAAATACCCAGTCATTACTGAATCATAGGGTAGTTCTATTTTTAACTTTTTGAGGAACCTCTGCACTGTCTTCCACAGTGGCTGTACCAATTTGCATTCCCACAGACAGTGCACAAAGGTTCCTTTTTCTCCGCATCCTCACCAACATGTGTTGTTTCCTGTGTTTTTTACTTTAGCCATTCTGACCAGTATAAGGTGGTATCTCTTTGTAGTTTTGATTTGTATTTCCCTGATAATGAGTGATGGTGACCATCTTTTCATGTGTCCGTTGGCCATTTGTGTGTCTTCTTTGGAGAAATATCTGTTAACATCTTCTACCCATTTTAATTGGATTATTTGTGTTTCTTTGGTGTTGAGTTGTATTCGTTTTTTATATATTTTAGATACTAACCCTTCATCGGATATAACTTTTGCAAATATCTTTGCCCATTCAGTAGCTTCTCTTTTAGTTTTGTTGACTGTTTCCTTCACTGTGCAGAAGCTTTTTATTTTGATGTAGTTCCAAAAGTTTATTTTTGATTTTATTTTCCTTGCCTCCTTCCTTTATCTACAAAAATCTTCTTTATCTACAAAAATGTTGCTATGGCCAATGTCAGAGAAATTACTGCCTGTGCTGTCTTCTAAGATTTTTATGGTTTCTGGTCTCACATTCAAGTCTTCAATCCATTTTGAGTTTATTTTTGTATATGGTATAAGAAGCTGGTCCCCTTACATTCTTTTCCATGTTGCTGTCCAGTTTTCCCAACACCATTTGTTGAAGAGATTGCCTTTTTCTTATTGGATATTCTTTTCTCCTTTTTGAAGATTAATTAACCAAAAAATTGTGGGTTTATTTCTGGGTTTTCTATTCCATTGATCTATATGTCTATTTTTGTACCAGTACCATACTGTTTTGATTAATACAACCTTATATAACTTAAGTCTGGAATTACAATGCCTCCAGTTTTGTTCTTCTTTTTCAAGATTGCTTTGACTATTCAGGGTCTTCTGTGGTTCCATACAAATTTTAGGGTTGTTTGTTCTAGGTCTGTGAAAAATGCTATTGGTATTTTTATAGGGATTGCATTAATTTTTTGGACTAGTTTGAGAAAAATAGGTACTCTTCTTTAAATGTTCGGTAGAATTTGCCTATGCCAAGCCCTATCTCCTTGGACTCTGGCAGGACTGCCCTTCTCAGTCAAGCTTGCTTCAGTAGTACTGCAGCAGGCTCCTCCTCCAGAAGATCAGAACAAGCCCCCACCCACACCATGTCTCTAAAGTCTGCAGTTTTAAAGGTTAGCAGGCTTGGCTGGGATAGAGCCCAGAGGGCACT
The DNA here is from genome assembly GCF_964656455.1 of Halichoerus grypus. NCBI lineage: Eukaryota > Metazoa > Chordata > Mammalia > Carnivora > Phocidae > Halichoerus > Halichoerus grypus. The sequence goes on from NC_135718.1 coordinate 84,739,575, forward strand.
GCTCCGCTCCTGGAGAGAAGGCAGGCAAACAACCCATAGGCAGACAGTATGAAACAGCAATCTGAAACGCTTAGGAAACACAGTGGGAAGATCATTCGCTCTTCTCAGAGTGCTTCCCTGAAAGGCAGCATTCAGGGAGATGCCTCTCCAGGGACAAAGGAGCTGGCTCACATCATTTCACTTCCTCACCCCTCAGCATAAACACAAAGCCACCTACAGGAAGCAGCACAGTGCCAACACAGGCTGCCTAACTTGTTTACACCAAGTCCCACACCCCTGAGCTCTAGGGGAACTTCCCTTCTCAATCAAACTTGCCTCAGCCCCAGTGTGATGGGCTTCTTCCCCAGAAGACGAGTAGAAACCCCTGCCCACACACCACATCTCCCAACCAAAGAGTTCTTCAGGGCTTCAGTTCTAGGGGAAGTAGTCAGGTCTCATTTAACAAGCACACCAGAGCACACCTAGTTGAAACCAGTCACATTCTGTTCAAGGACAAAACAGTGCCCACTGCGGGCAAGGAGAATTTCTGCACATGACAGGCCTGAAGGACAGAGCAGCCACAGCACAACAGCAGAGGACATGCAACACACACTGGACATACTCCCTGAAGTACCAGGCCCTGGATACTACATGACCTCTTCTTCATAAAGCCATTACTTTCAAGAACAGGAAACATAACTGGTTTTTCTAACACAGAGAAAAAGGCAGAGACTTAGACAAAAACGCCAAATAGACAAATTCAACCCAACTGAAAGAACAAGATAAGGCCATGGCCAGAAATCTAAGCAAAACAGATATAAGTAACATACTTAATGGAGAATTTAAAGCAACAAACATAGGATACTCAGTGGGCTTAACAAAAGAATGGAAGACATCAGGGAGACTCTTACCACAGAGATAATAATTTTAAAAAATCAGAGGCAAGGAATGCAATAACAGGCTTGAAGCAATGAACAGTAGGCTGGAAGAAGCAGGGGAATGAATTAGTGACCTAGAGGACAAAATAATGGAAAATAATGAAGCTGAACAAAAGAGAGAAAGAAGAATCATGGAACATGAGAATAGACTTAGGGAACTCAGTGACTCCATCATATGTAATAACATTCATATTATAAGAGTACCAGAAGAAGAAGAGGGGGTGGGGGGCTTATTTGAAAAAATAATAGCTGAAAACTTCCCTAATCTGAGGAAGGAAACAAACATCCAGATCCAGGAAGCATAGAGAACTCCCATCAAAATCAACAACAGCAGGCCCACACCAAGATATATTGTAATTAAATTTGCAAAATATAGGGATAAAGAAAAAATCTTAAAAACAGCAAGACAAAAGAAGTCCTTGATGTACAAGGGGAGATCCATAAGGCTCGCTGGAGTTTTCTCAACAGAAACTTGGCAGGCCAGAAGAAAGTGGTGTGATATATTCAAAGTGCTGAACAGAACAAATCTGCAGCCAAGAATAAAATATCCAGCAAGGCTATGATCCAGAATACAAGGAGTGATAAAGAGTTTCCCAGACAAACAAAAACTAAAAGTTCATGACCACTAAACCAACCCTGCAAGATATATTAAAGGGGAATCTCTGAGTGGAAAGAAAAGACCAAAAATGACAAAGACAAGAAAGGATCAGAGAAAATCTACAGAAACAATGACAAAACAAGTAATAAAATGGCACTAAATACATACCTATCAATAATTACTCTGAATGTAAATGGACTAAATGTTCCAATCAAAAGATACATGGTGTCAGAAAGGATTTTAAAAAAATTAAAAAGACCCATCTATATGCTGCTTATAAGAGACTCATTTTAGACGTAAAGACACCTGCAAATTGGCAGTGAGGGGATGGAGAAACACTTAATCATGCAAATGGACATCAAAAGAAAGCCAGAGTAGCAACAATTATATAGGACAAGCTAAACTTTAAAACAAAGATTGTAACAATAGATGAAGAAGGGCATTCTATCATAATAAAAGGGACAATCCAACAAAAAGATCTAACAACTCTAAATATTTATGCCTACAGCATGGGAGCACTCAAACAAATATACAAAGCAATTAATTGCAAACATAAAGAAACTAACTGATAATAATACAAGAGTACTAGGGGCCTTCACACCCCACTTACATCAATGGACAGATCATCTAAGCAGAAAATCAACAAGGAAACAATAGCTTTCAATGGCACACTGGACCAGCTGGACTTTACAAATTTATTCAAATATTCCATCCTAAAACAGCAGCATACACATTCTTTTCAAGTGCACATGGAACATTCTCCAAAATAGATCATATATTAGGTCACAAATCAGGCCTCAAAATACAAAAAGACTGAAACATACTATGCATATTTTCTGACCACAATGCTATGAAATTTGAAGTTAACTACAAGAAAAAAATTTTGGAGAAGACCACAAATATATGAAGGTTAAACATGCTATTAAACAATGAATGGGTCAACCAGGAAATCAAAGAAGAAATAAAACAGCACATGGAAACAAATGAAAATGAAAACACAATGATCCAAAACCTTTGGGATACAACAAAAGCACTTCTAAAAAGAAAGTATATAGCAATACAGGCCTACCATAAAAAATAAGAAAAATCTCAAACAAACTAACCTTAAACCCAAAGGAGCTAGAAAAAGAAAACAAATGAAAAGATTAGAGCAGAAAAAAATTATATATAAACTAAAAAAACAATAGAACTGATCAATGAAACCAGGAGCTGGTTCTATGAAAGAATTAATAAAACTGATAGACTTCTAGCCAGACTTATCAAAAAGAAAAGAGAAAGGACCCAAATAAATAAAATCAATGAGAGAGGAGAAATAACCAACACCACAGAAATACAAATGATTATAAGAGAATATTATGAAAAACTATATGCCAACAAATTAGACAACCTAAAAGAAATGGATAAATTCCTAGAAACAAAAACTACCAAAACTGAAACAGGAAGAAATAGAAAAGTTGAACAGACTTATAATCACCAAAGAAATTGAATCAATAATCAAAACTTTCCCAACAAACAAAAGCCAGGACCAGATGGCTTCACAGGTGAATTCTACCAAACATTTAAAGAAGAGTTAATACCTATTCTTCTCAAGAAATAGAAAAGGAAGAAAAACTTCCAAATTCACTCTATGTGGCAGCATTGCCCTGATACCAAAACCAGATAAAGACTCCACTAAAAAAGTGAACTAGAGGCCAATATTCCTGATAAACATGGATACGAATATTCTCAGTAAAATACTAAGCAAACTGAATCCAATAGTACATTAAAAGAATCATTCACCACAATTATGTGGGATTTATTCCTAGTCTGCAAAGGGTGGTTCAATATTTGCAAATCCATCAATGTGCTATACCACATTAATAAAAGAAAGGATAAGAACAATACAATCATTTCAATAGATGCAGAAAAAGCATCTGACAAAGTATAACCACGATTCATGATAAAAAAATAAATAAATCCTCAACAAACTAGGATTAGAGAGAACATACCTCAACATAATAAAGGCCATCTATGGAAATCCCACAGCTAATATCATCCTCAATGGGGAAAACTGAGAGCTTTTCCTCTACAATCAGGAACAAGACAGGGATGTACATTCTCACCACTGTTGTTTAACATAGTACTGGAAGTCCTAGCTACAGCAATCAGACAACAAAAAGAAATAAAAGGCATCCAAATCAGCAAAGAAGAAGCCAAACTTTCACTCTTTCCAGATGACATGATACTTTATGTAGAAAATCCAAAAAAACTCCACCAAAAAACCGCTAGAACTGATACATGAATTCAGTAAAGTCACAGGATACAAAACCAACATACAGAAATCTGCTGCATTTCTATGCACCAATAATGAAGCAGCAGAAAAAGAAATCAAAGAATAAACTCCATTTACACTTGCCACAAAAACCATAAGATACCTAGGAATAAACCTAACCAAAGAGATAAAAGATCTGTACTCTGAAAACTATTAAACACTGATGAAAGAAATTGAAAATGGCAAAGAAATGGAAAAACATTCCATACTCATGGATTAGAAGAACCAATATTGTTAAAATGTCTACACTACCCAGGGCAATCTACAAGGAAGGAAACAATCAACAAACTAAAAGGCAACTAACTGAAAGGGTTAGCATCCAAAATCTATAAAGAATTTATGAAACTCAACACCCATAAAAAAAATAATAAATGGGCAGAAAACATGAATAAACATTTTTCTAAAGAAGACATACAGATGGCCACCAGACACATGAAAAGATGCTTAACATCACTTATCATCAGAGAAATACAAATCCAAATATTAATCCATCAATACAAAACCATAATGAGGTATCACCTCACACCTGTCAGATTCACTAAAATTAACAACACAGGAACAACAGATGTTGGCAAGGATGTGGAGCAGGGGAACCCTCTTACACCGTTGGTGGGAATGCAAACTGGTGCAACCACTCTGGAAAACAGTATGGAGGTTCCTCAAAAAGTTAAAATAAAACTACCCTATAATACAGCAATTGTACTAGTAGGTATTTACCCAAAGTATATAAAAATACTAATTCAGAGGGATACAATACACCCCAATGTTTATAGCAACATTATCAACAATAGCCAAATTATGGAAAGAGCCCAAATGCCCATCAACTGATGAATGAATGGATAAAAAAGATGTAGTATATATATAGAATAGAATATTACTCAGTCATAAAAGTGAATGAAATCTTGCCATTTGCAAGGACATGGACAGAGGAAGTATTCTTCTAAGTGAAATAAGACAGACAAAGACAAATACCATATGATTTCACTCATATGTGAAATTTAAGAAAAAAACAAACTAGCAGAGGGAAAAAAAAGAGGGGGGGGGCAAGCCAAGAAACAGACTCTTAACTACAGAGAACAAACTGATGGTCACCAGAGGGGACATGGGTGGGGGAATGAGTAAATAGATGATGGGGATTAAGGAGTGCACTTGTTGTGATGAGCACCAGGTGTTGTATGGAACTGTTGAATCACTAAATTGTACAACTGAAACTAATATAACACAGTATATGTTATATGTTGTATGTAATATAAATATACATATGTTAGTTAATATATATAACATATATATTACTTTATATATATAATATTAACTAATATATTACATATATCTTTAACTAACTGTAATTTAAATAAAAACTTAAAAAAGAAAGGAACCTGTAAAGCCATCTGTTCCTCGACTTTAGTTTGGTTGGGAGTTATTTTTATTACAGATTCAGTATCCTTGCTGGTAATCAATCTGTTCTAATTTTCTATTTCTTCCTATATCAGTTTTGATAGTTTTTTTCTAGGAATTTATCCATTTCTTCTAGGTTGTCCAGTTCGATGGCATACAATATTTCATAACATTCTCTTAAAATTGTTTGTATTTCTGTGTTGTTAGTTGTTATTTCTCCTCACTCATTTTGTGATTTTTGTTTGAGTCCTTTCTCTCTCTCTCTTTTTTCCTTTTGGTGAGTCTGGCTAGAAGTTTATCAATTTTGTTGATCTTTTCAAAGAATCATCTCCTGGTGTCATTTATCTGTTCTATTGTTTTTTTAGTTTCTATTTCATTTATTTATGCTCCAATCATTGTTATTTCTTTCCTTCTGCTGGTTTTGGGTTTTGTTTTTCTTCTTTTACTAGCTTATTCAGGTGTAAAGTTAGGTTATTTCAGATTTTTCTTGCTTCTTCAGGTAGGCCTGTATTACTATAAACTTCCCTGTTAGTACAACTTTTGCTGCATCACAACAATTTGGGATAATTGTGTTTCCATCTTCATTTGTTTCCACTAATTTTGATTTCTTCTTTTGACTTCTTGGTTGACCCATTCATTGTTCAGTAACACGTTATTTAACTTCCATAAATTTGTGGTCTTTTCAGATTTTTTTCTTATGCATGATTTCTATTTTCATAGTGATCTGGTAAGAAAAGATGCAAGGTATGACTTCAATCTTTTTGAATTTGTTAAGACTTGTCTTGTGACCTAATATGTGGTCTATTCTGGACAATGTTCAATATGCACTTGAAAAGAATGTGTATGCTGCTGTTTTAGGGTTGAATGTTCTGAATATAAGTTAAAGCCATCTGGTCATTCACAGCCACTATTTCCTTATTGATTTTATGTTTGGATGATGTAAGTGGGGTGATGTGAGTGGGGTGATAAAGCCCCACTATTGTTGTATAACTAATGATTCATTCTTTCATGTTTGTTATTAACTGTTTTGTGTATCTGGGTGCTCCCAATGTTGGGTACATAAATATTTACAATTGTTATATCTTCTTGTTGGATTATCTCCCTTTTTTATTATATAGTGTCCTTTTCTCTTGTTACAGTCTTTGTTTTTAAGTCTATTTTGAATGGATAAATAACTGAACTCTACATCTGAAACTAATGATACACTATATGCTAACTAATTGAATTTAAATAAAAGAAGTTTAAAAAAACAGAAAGAAGAAAAGAAAAGAAAGTCACATTGGGATATCACCTTACACCTGTCAGAATGGCTGTTATCAAAAAGATAAGAAATAACAAGTATTGGCAAGGATAGAGAAAAGGGAACACCCTCACACGGTTGGTGGAAATGCAAACTGGTGCAGCCACGATGGAAAATAGTATTGATGTTTCTCAAAAAAATTAAAAATAGAACTTCCATATGATCCAGCAATTCCACTTCTAGGTCTATCTGAAGAAAATAAAATCTATTTTGTTTGATATAAGCATTGCTATTCTGGCTTTCTTTTGACATCCACTTGCATGATTAATGTTTCTCTATCCCCTCACTTACAATCTGCAGGTGTCTGCAGGTCTGAAGAAGTCTCTTGTAGGCAGCAGATAGATGGGTCTTGTTTTGTTGTTGTTGTTGTTGTTGTTGTTGTTGTTGTTGTTAACCACTCTATCACCCTATTTCTTTTGATTGGAATGTTTAGTCCATTTATATTCAAAGTAATTATTGACAGATATCTACTTATTGCCATTTTGTTGTTTTGGGGGGTTTTTTTGTTTTGTTTTTTGCTTTTACTTTCTCTCTGATCCTTTTCTTGCTCTCCTTCATGGTTTGCAGGCTTTCTTTAGTGATATGCTTAGATTCCTTTCTCTTTATTCTTTGTATATCTATTGCTTTTGTTTGATTTGTGATTGCCATCAGATTTGTATATAACATTTTCTGCAGATAGCAGTCTATATGAAATTGATATTCACTTAAGCTTGAACTCATTCTTTCCTCCTCTTACCCCACCCCAAGTTTTAGATATACAGTGTAATATTTTATATCCTTTTATTTTGTGAAACCCTTGACAGATCTTTACAGATATACTTATTTTTACTGCTTTTTTACTTCCAACTTTTTATACTCTTACCTTTCCAATCAAAGAGTTTCTTTGATATTTCTTGCAGGGCTGGTTTAGTGGTCATGAACTCCTTTAGTTTTTGTTTGTCTGAGAAACTCTTTCTCTCTCCTTCTATTCTGAATGATAGCCTTGCTGGATAGAGTATTCTTGACTGCAGATTTATTCCTTTCAGCACTTTGAAGGTATCATGCCACTTCTTTCTGACCAGCAAAATTTCTGAAAAGTCAGCTGATACCCTTATAGGATTTTCCTTGTAACTGTCTTCTTTGCTCTTTCCGCTTGTAAAATATTTTCTTTATCGCTACTTTTTGCCATTTTAATTACTCTGTGTCTTAGCGTGGACCTCCTTGCATTGATTTTGTTGGGGGATCTGTGCCTCCTGGATATGGATGTCTGTTTCCTTCCCCAGATTAGGGAAGTTTTCAGGTTTTATTTCTTTAAAGAAGTTTTCTACCCCCTTTTCATTCTTCTTCTTCTTCTGGGATTCCTATAATGCACGTGTTATTATGCTTGATGGAGTCACTGAGTTGCCTAAGTCTATTCGCATTTTGCATATTTTTTTCTCTCACCTGCTAAGTTTGATTAATTTCCATTATTCTGTCTTTCAGGTCATTAAATCATTCTTCTGCTTCCTCTAGCCTGCTATTTATCCCATCAAGTATATTTTTAATTTCATTTATTGTGTTTTTCAACTCTGATTGGTTCTTTTTTATCTCTTTGTTAAGGATCTCACTGATGTCCTCCACTCTTTTCTCATTTCCAGTGAGTATCTTTATGATCATTACTTTAAATTCTCTATCCAGCATATTGCGTATATCCATCTTGCTTAGGTCCCTTGCTGTGGTTTTGTCCTATTCTTTCATTTGGGACAAATTCCTCTCTCTTCTCATTTTGTCTAACTCTCTGTGTCTGTTCCTGTGTGTACAGAAAGTCAGCTACATCTCCTATTCTTGAAGGTAATGGCTTTATGAAAAAGAGATCCTGTAGTGCCCTGCAGTGCAGTGCTCCCTGTTCCTCAGGACCTGGCAGTTCAGGGAGTGTCTACTATGTGTGTTGCATGTGCCTTGCTGAGGAATCCTGGCCATCTTTCCTTTGGTCCTGAAGAGACTCTCTGCCTGCTGTGGACAGTGTTTGGTCCCCGGCTGGGTGGGGTGCATTTTAACAAGGTATGCACTGGTCTGCTTGCAAAATGAGACCTGCTGCCACCAGAATTTCTTCATTGTGGTGTCTTCTCTGCCTTTAGTTGTGGAGTTTGTTCTGCCAGTCTTTGGTTGTTTCCTGAATTATTTACACTGATGTGAGTGTTATCTAGTTTTATCCAAGGGAGTAGGAGAGCTTAGGGTCCTCCTACTCTGCCATCTTCCCAGACTCCCCTGATTATGAGCTTTGCTGAAATATTCTGATTCATTGGGGAACTCCAATCTCAGCACTCACTGTTAAGTCTTTTCTTCTTAAAGTGATAAGATACTCCATCCCAAATTATTTTATTATCCTATTTGGATGATATAACTTTTACTTCCAGTTTTCTAGAAATCAAATGAGCAAGGACACAGAGTCTCCATATTCACTATGTAAACTTTCACTTTATCCCCATGTCTAGTATGTAACCTGTACCTTCCATTTTGCCTTTTGCTCTCAGTCTAGAGACCTGTTTATGCTCTTCAGCTAAATCTCAATAATGAATCTTTATAACTTTGCCAGGATACAGCATTGCAGTCATTTAGGTTTCAGAGTAGGGATAGCATATGGGTCTTGTAAACAGACCTTAAAACAATACTCCTATCATTAGTCCTACCTTATCCATCCTTTACATCGGTCTTGAATTCTAGCAATTCCTGGCCTTTGGGGGATTCTATGGGGCACACAATCTGACTTTACCCACTGCCAGGTTAGAATCCAACTTTCTTAGACATGCTAAATCATCACAGTCATCATCTTCCTTCTGAATTTCCAAATTTGTATTGCTATTCTCTCTTCTTGTACTCTGTCATTGTCAAGATAAGCATCTTAAAAATCCTTTTCTCTCACTTTAGTGGGATTTCATGAGAGAAAAGGCATAAATGTGTTTGTTCAAACCACTATTTTAAACAAAGTCTCAACCCAACTTATCTTAGAAAAAAGTCCCACCACGTTGGCAAAAATATTGTGTCTTAAGCTCAGAGAAATGGTGTGATTGTAGTCAGGCATTTCCCAAAGTGTCAAGTGGGACAGCAGGAAATATAATCATTTCAAAGATGCTCCTGAAATCCTTCCACAAAAAAATCTATTCGTTGGATCTGTTCATCTGTAATATTTCCCAGAAGCCCTAGTAAATGCAGAGTCCACAGATTTTTTTCATACCAGAAGAGTTAACTCAGAGGGGAAAAGCTTCAGTTATAGGAATAGTGATTAAATCCTGTGCCATACAATTCTAGTGTCTTGAAAATTGAAATTATGAAGTACCAGCTGTTGGCTCTAATTTATTTCTCATAAATGCAAAAGTATACATTAATATCTCTGCAATATAAAATGATATAAGATGTAGGACAGCACTGGCAGTGAATATATATGCATGGCATTTCATTCAGTGCCAACAGACACTTCTTGTTAATTAAGTACATATAACATATTTCTTAGGTAACTCTATGTTGTGGTCAATATGAATGCTTTGAAGTTATACATTTTAGATGAACTTTAAATATTTTGTTAGCGGGATTTCTTACCACAGGACTGAAAAGTAAAACTGCGTTCTAGTTGTATGATCTTTAAATCCTGTCCAATTCCATCAAACAGTAGTTATTTCAACGGAAAAAAACTCAAGTCCCTTTTTTTTTTTTTTCCAGCATTTAAAGCAACATCTGTTTGAACTTTTTAAAATTTAATTTTAAATTGATTTCTCTGATTTCATGAAAACAGCAAACCATACTTTTCCAATCCTCAGTCCACAGGGGTCAGACCTTCAAATTATACTTGTTTCTAGCTGCCAATAAGTATTAAGTCAGCAAGAAGCCAGGTAATAAAGATGAAATACTAGAGATGTTGCTTTTTTGAGTATTGCTTTCTAGTAGGATCTACACTGGATCTACTATTTATGAAAATAAATAATAAAAGATAAATAAAAAGTGGCTAAACACAACTTTCCCACTGTTTTTAGAAATTAAATACAGTTGCTATAGGGCAAAGTCTTTACAAACTGAAAACAACATCAGATTAATGATACTATAATTAATCTTTATAAAGGTGGAATTATAATAAAAATATACATACATAATACAACTATAGGAACTAAAGAAATCACTTCAGCAGGAATCCACTTTATAGTCTTTGATGATTACAACAGATTATAAATGTGATTCAAGTTAAGTTACAGGTAAATAAACCAAATATTAGCCATCCGTATCATCCATAAATAGTCTGATGTTTTGATAAGGTTGTATAATATATAACAAGTTTAAAAGTAAGGCTTTTCAAAAATTTAACATTATCAATATTGCTGACTCTATCCTCCATCTAGATCTTAATTACCACATCCTTTTTTATATGCTCTTTGCTTGTCTTTGTTGGGGTTTTAACACTCACCTTTATTAATTTTATCCTGAATGCCATACAAAGTGTTCTAGATCAAAAGCAGATGATCACTGTACACTTAAAAATAATGACCACATGATTCCTCACACCCAAATTCTTACCCCGAAGGTGATACAATGAAAGCCAGGTCAGATATCTTACACACACAAATTTTATAGTCTATATTACAGGGCAGGATTGGAGAAAATTGATTTTTATCAGCTTATCTACAGGAGAAAGAGGCAATTACCTCCCCTAATCCCTTGAAAGGAGGGAGAGAAACCTTTGCTCTTTGGAGACAGGATGAAAAGGATCTTAAGATCTCACTCTAAACTTTTGGGATATAAATATATATCTTCAAGGACCAGATAAAACCAGTGTCTCTGGCTTTTCTGACCTACAGATGTCTCCAAAATTCTGAGCCTTATCTTCCCTTGACAGGTAAGTATATACCTCTGGAGTTAGGAAAATCTATCTGGAGTTCTCTCACTATCTATACAGTTGTGAATTAACTTCCCACATCTTGCTCTTAGCCCAGCCTCCCAAGATTTCAGCAAATTTATTCAAAAAGCTCCAAGTCTACAGAAACACCAAAAAATATTTCCTCACATCTCACACTCTTGCTAGCTCCAATTATTGGCACTATGAACTTTCTTTGAGGACTACCAGTAGTATTTCTCACATAAGTAATAACCAAGTGTATATAGCCCTTCCCTTAGAAAATTCATATGTATAACATACCATTAACAAAATGTCATTTTTAACCTAATAAATAAAAGTTATCATTATCTTATCTTACAGGATTTCCAGACTTCAGAAAGAAATTTGTGAAATAATGAATAATGTTACAAAAGAGACCTTTTTAAACTTCCACCAGCAGGTTTCCCTCACTTTGAATCAGTTAATTTCTTCCTTTCACATGAATTTGACAATGACATGCCTTTTCTCTTTTTCTTTATTATAATTAACTTATTTCTGAATTTGTCATAACTATGACATTTTTGGAACAACTAACATATCCTTTCTTTAATTAAGACTTGAAGGATTATTCCTGCTCTTTTTAGCAGTTCATTCCATTATCTTTTTCAAATTTCTGTGTGTCTAAAAATTATATTTTCTAAGTTTCATAAAACTAAATTTACATTTAAATACAACTCATTTTGCAAAGAAAAGGACAATCCTTTAAAAGGGTGGTTTAGCCTAGCTTCAAATGTAGAGTTACAAGATTATGTCAAATATATAAAATGGAGCATTTATATTAAATGCAATATATTTCTGCATAATGCTAACCAAGCTAATCAAGTGATTACCTCTAACTCATGATTTAGCATACTATGCCAGACTAGTCTTTGAGAATGACTCAGTGCCAATAATAAGAAAAAAATAATATCATACAGTTTGTCAGAAAAGGTTATATTTCACAGAAGGCAAAGAAGATACTGAATTATGCAGTCTATAGAAAACAATAGATACTTGGCCATTACTTCTGCAAATTTACCTATCTTAATTCTAATTTTATCTTTAGCTACAACATTTGAAAACAATTAAGAGCCTTGCTGTATACTTAATTAGTCTGATTCTAATGCCTTACATAAATATACCAGTTGAAACTAATAATTTTTCTATAGTCTTACCTGGAAATATAATCAGTGGGATCAAAGACATGGACCCAGGTAAGTTTTCTTTGTCATACATCTATTATATAAATGTGATCATGATAGAAAACAACATTTAGAAACAAGCAATAATATAAGCCAATTATAGCAAATCAAATATAATACATAATCCCCAAATAAATTAAACATAAAAGTTTGCTATTTTCTCCCAAATGAATGGTATGCTGACATTTACTTTTGTAAAATGAGGATATCTTAGTTTGTAAGGAAGACATGCACAAACACTTATTTCTATTAAATGGAGACTTGTAAGGATTTGGAAATATAGGAGACCATTAAGATGGTGGAGGAGTAGGGGACCCTAATTTCATCTGGTCCCTGGAATTTGGCTAGATAGTTATAAAATCATTCTGAACACCTGCAAAATCAACTGGAAATCTGAGAAAAGAACTGCTACAGTTCTACAAACAGAATTTGCAATACCTTTTTGCAAGGTGGGAGGTAGGGAGATGTGAATCCAAGGAGATGTATAGGAAGATCAACCACAGGGTTTTTTTGCAAGGTAGGAGGTAGGGAGACGTGAATCCAAGGAGATGTATAGGAAGATAAACCACGGGGGAGATAGCCTCTGTAAGCCAGTACCACAAAGTGTTATAAGCAGCAGGGCGCAAAATCAGAACTTTTAGAGGTTTGCCTGAAAGGAGCCCAGGAGGTGAAGCAGGGTGGAATCCCAGGTGGGAAAGCATGGTCTCAGGATCTCTGGGGTAACAAAAAGAATGTGGGTGCCTGAGTAAGGCAGAATTCCCAAGCATTGGTGCGGAAGCCATCTGAAAACAGCAAGCCCAGGTGCCCACTTTCTGCTTGGTGTTGCCATAAAGCACTATGGGCTGCACAGTCAGGCAACTGCTCTCCCAGCAGAGGCCCACCAAAAGGCAGAAGCGGGGAGAGACCTCTCTTCTTTCCCAAGGAGGAATGGCCTGGGTTTGCACCACAGAAGCCCTTAAAGTTTGGAGACTCAAAACAGGATCACCTGCCTGAGATAAAAACTCCATCACAGGCTGGGTGAACACAGAGTTTGGATGGAAACCAGGGAGAAAAGAGTGATTCACTGCTTTTCTGTGAGGGCTCACTAAAGAGTGGGGGTGCAAACTTTCAGCTCTGGGGCTAGAGATCGGGGCGCTGCCATTTTCATCCCCACACCAGCTCTGGAGCAGCTTATACTGAGCCTGGCCGCCTGGCAAGGGTGATGCAATTCCACCAGGCAAAGACACCTGAGAAACAGCACAACAGGCCCCGCCCCCAGAAGACCAGCAGGAACTTCCAGTGAATACCAAGTTTACCGATCGTAAAGAACTGCAAAACTCCAGCTCTTAGGGAAAGGAAGAAATAGCATTCATGGCTTTTTCTTATTATTCTTTAGTCCTTCAGTTTTATATTTCATTTTCCTTTTTTAGCTATTTTCTTATTTTATCAATTTTTTTGCACTTTAACCCATATTCCCTTTTTTTTAATTAACATATAATGTATTATTTGTTTCAGGGGTACAAGTCTGTGATTCATCAGTCTTACACAATTCACAGTGCTCACCATAGCACATACTCACCCCAAGTCCATCACCCAGCCACCCCATCCCTCCCACCCCCCTCCACTCCAGCAACCCTCAGTTTGTTTCCTGAGATAAAGAGTCTCTTATAGTTTGTCTCCCTCTCTGGTTTTGTCTTGTTTCATTTGTCCCTCCCTTCCCCTATGATCCTCTGCCTTCTTTCTCAATTCTTTTTTAAGTATTTTTTAATTTTCATTTTTGTACTTACATTTTATATATATTTTTTTTTCATTTTTGGTTTCCTTTCATTGTATTCAACTTCATTTGTGTGTGTTGCTTTCTTTCATATTTTGGAATCTAGTTTCTTCCAACAAACAGACCAAAATATACCCAGGATCTAGTTTATTGTTTTGTTCAACTTGTTTCATTTTATTCTCATTTTTTTCTGTTTTTCCTTTTCTTTTCTTTTTGCTTTCTGTTCTCTCCTGATTTGTGTAGTATATATTTTTCTGGTGTCCTTGTTGCTATTTTTGTATTTTTCCTGTACTTCAACTATTCTGGACATAATGACAAGATTGAAGAACTCACCCCACAAAAGAGAACAAGAAGCAGTACTCACTACCAGGGATTTAATAAATATGGATATAAGTAAGATGTTGGAAATAGAATTCAAAACAACAATTATAAAGATACTAGCTGGGCTTGAAAAAAGCATAGAAGACACTACAGAATCCCTTACTAGAGAAATAAAAGAACTAAAATCTAATCAAGATGAAATAAAAAAGGCTATTACTGAGATGCAATCAAAAATGGAAGCTCTAACTGCCTGGATAAATGAGGCAGAAGAGAGAGTCCATGAAACAGAAGACAAAATGATGGAGAATAAGGAAGCTGAGAAAAGAAGAGATAAACAACTACTGGATTGTGAGGGGAGAATTCAAGAGATCAGTGATACCCTAAAGCAAAACAATATTAGAATTATTGGGGTCCCAGAGAAAGCAGAAGGGGGGGCAGAAGGTTTATTTGAACAATTTATAGCTGAGAGCTTCCCTAATCTGCGGAAGGAAAAAGGCATTCAAGTCCAAGAGGCACAGAGAACCACCTTCAAAATCAATAAAAATAGGTCAACACCTCAACATATAATAGTGAAGCCTACAAATCTCAGAGACAAAGAAAAAGTCCTGAAAGCAGTTCTGGACAAGAGGTCCTTAACCTACAAGGTTTATATACGGCTGGCAGCAGACATGTCCACAGAGACCTGGCAGGCCAGAAAGGATGGGCATGATACATTCAAGGTGCTAAATGAGAAAAATATGCAGCCAAGAATACTTTATCCAGCAAGGCTGTCATTCAAAATAGGAGGAGAGATAAAGAGGTGCCAGGACAAACAGAAACTAAAAGAATTTGTGATCACTAAACCAGCCCTGCAAGAAATATTAAAAGAGATCTTTTAAGGAAAGAGAGAGCCCAAAAGTAACACAGACCAGAAAGGAACAGAGATAATATTCAGAAACAGTGACTTTACAGGTAAAACAATGGCACTAAATTCATATATTTCAATAATTACTCTGAATGCAAATGGACTAAATGCTCCAAATGACACAAGGGATCAGATTGGATAAAAAAACAAGACCCTTTGATATGCTGCCTAGAGACTCATTTTAGACCCCAAAATACCTCCAGATTGAAAGTGAGGGGGTGGAGGGGCGCCTGGGTGGCTCAGTCGTTAAGTGTCTGCCTTTGGCTCAGGTCATGATCCCAGGGTCCTGGGATCGAGCCCCACATCAGGCTCCCTGCTCGGCCGGGAGCCTGCTTCTCCCTCTCCCACTCCCCCTGCTCGTGTTCCCTCTCTAGCTGCCTCTCTGTCAAATAAATAAATAAAATCTTTAAAAAAAAAAAAAAAAGAAAGAAAGAAAGTGAGGGGGTGGAGAACCACTTATCATGCTAACGGACATCAAAAGAAAGCTGGTATAGCAAATGAAAGAGGCATAACTGTACATTCAAGTCCAGTTCTGTTGTCCATTGAGTTTTAGTACCAAACTTATGAGATATCTAGGCTTGATTTTCAAGTTTATGTATGTATGAAAGTATAGACATGTAAGTTATAATTTGGAAAGTAAAGAAGAAATACAGTGCTACAAAGCAATCCCATAACTAAAGTGGGAGAATAAGAGGGTTAGCTTTTGCATGTTCTAAAAATCATGAGGAAAAATTGGATGCTCATGCAACAGCACAGGCATACAACACTGTTCCTACTTTTATGTTATCAAGAAACTATGCCATTCCATTTCCTTCAATTCATAATCCTAATAAGCATACACACAAACCCACATACAAAAAACATAAAAAATATGTATACACTTTGCCACACAATAGCTCTCATTGATTTGAAATGTAATACTCATGTATTTAGATTCTTTAAACATTTGGATTTCTAGGTCTTGTTTAAGAGGTTATCAGTATTTTATGAAAGGAAACAGACTGTTTAACAATTTTTATACTCCTGAAATTAATGTCTAAATTTTAGAACATACTGCCTTCAAAATACCATCATTGCAAACCTCCTGCTATTGCAGAATGACAGCACATAAATTTTTAAGAAAAAGCATGTTATGATGGAAAGTACATTGAAGTAAGATTGGGTTCTCACATTTTATCCTTAAGACTGCCACTGACTAGCCATGTGATCCTTCTCTGAGCAATTCAGATAATAGTACGATTTCATTTTATTAAAAAGGAAACTTGCTTACAAAACATAATAAAATATAGTGTTATGATTACTAAAGTAATGGAGGACATTTGGAGAATATATAAGAGTATAAGCTAAACCATTTTTAATAAAACAGAAGCCCCAGATGATCAATAGAAAAATACAGTACAAAAATATTTTTATGTATCTATCTTAACTCAGTTGCCAAAACAAAATACCATAGACCAGATGTCTAAAACAAAAGGAATTTCTTATCACAGTTCTGGAGACTGAGAAGACCAAGGACAACATGCAAGCTGATTGGGTTCCCTGGTCAGGGCACTCTTCCGGGCTTGCTGATGGCCACCTTCTCACTATGTCCTCACATGGTGGAAAGAAAGAGGAAGAGACCTTGCTGGTATGTTTTCTTATAAAGACACTTATCCTATCATGACAGCCCCACCCTCATGACCTCATCTAAACCTAATTATCTTCCAATGCATCTCCAAATGCCGTCACATTGGGGGTTAAGGCGTCAACATATGAATTTTGAGGAACACAATTCAGTCCACAGTATTCTGCCTCTGACCACCCAAGTTCATGTCCTTCTTACATGCAAAATACATTAATTCCATCCCAATATCCACAAAAGTCAACTCATTCCAGCATCAACTCTAAAGTCTAAAGCCCAAAGTCTCATCTAAATAAAACCTAAATCATGTAAAATGAGTGAGAGTCCAGGTATGATTCACCCTGAGACAAAATTCCTCTCCAGTGGTGAACCTGTGAACAGTACAAGTTTTGTGCTTCTAAAATATAATGGTGGGGCAGAAATTCTACTTCAAAATGGAAAAATAGGAAAGAAGGAGGGGTGATAAGTCTCAAGCAAGTCCAAAACAAGGTAAATTCTGTTAGATCTTAAAGCTTGAAAATAATCCTCTTTGGTTCTGTGCTATACTTCCAGACCCATTGGAGCAGGGGTTGTTTGCTGAAGGCTCTGCTAGACTATGGTCAAGCTCCTAAGACTCCAAGGAACCCACCACCCAATGTTCCAAGTGGTGACCACCACCTTACATAGCTATTGAAATTGAAACAGCTTCCCTCTTCCTGTTTCTTTCTTTCTCTCTCTCTCTCATACACAACACACACACACACACACAGACACACACACACACACACACACACTTTTGAAACCAAGGAGGCAGCTCCAATTATCTCTGAATTTCTTGGGTCATTTTTCCCTTGTCTTGAAGAATAGCACACAATCACAGCCAAATAGCTCTATGGTCCAGCCCTGTAGTATCTAGGAAGTCTGACAGCCTTCCTTCATTTCATCCTATCTCTGTCCCATTTAGTTCAAATGCACAGTATTTCTGATGGTATGATTCCATAATCTGTTTATCAAGTGACAATCCAACCACATCCTTGGTGCTGTCTTCCAAAACACGCTTTCTCATTTTTCACAACATAAATATATTGAATGTATTCCAATTTTTTTTTAAGTTCTGGTTCCTTTTTGTTTAGTGATTCCTTCTTCAATTCATTTTTTTCTTATTGTATTTTACTAAAAACATTTAGGAGGAACCAAATGATTTCTTTAACACTTGGCTTAGAAATGTCCTCAGCTAAATATCCAATTTTATTGCCTACAAATTCTACCTCCAGTAAAACATTAGAACATGACCATAATTTAGCCAACCAAGTTCTTTGCCACTTTATACCAAAGACCATTTTTCCTCCAGTTTCCAATAACATGTTCCTCACTTCTGTCTGAGATCTCACCAGAATTACCTTTAACATCCATATTTCTAGCATGCATTTCAAAACTCTTCATTACCTAGTTCCAAAGTCACTTCCACACATTTAGGTATTTGTTACAGCACTGCCCCATTTCTCAGTACCAATATTTAAGTCCGCTCAGGCTGCTGTAACAAAATACCACAGACTGAGTGGCTTAAAAAACAGGAATTCATTTCTGGAGGTTGGGATGGCTTAAGACCAAGATGCTGGCCAATTCAGTTCCCCAGTGAGGAAGCTCTTGTAGAACTGCAGAAAGCAACCTTCTTGTGTTCTCTCATAGCAGAGAGAGAGAGAGAGAGAGGAAGAAAGCTCTTTGGTGTCCCTCCTTACAAGTGCAGTAATCAATCCCACCCTGAAGTCCCCATGCTCATGATCTCATTTAAATCCAATTACCTCCCAAAGGCCTCATCTCCAAATAATATCACACTATGGTTACACCTTCAACATAAAAATGTGGGAGACAAAATTCAGTCCATAGCAATGTCTAACAGGTCTTTCTTTTGTTTTCTTTTTTGTTTTGTTTTGTTTTAAAACTTAATTTTACTTCATTATAAACACATATTTACATTCAATTTTACATAATACAGAGGTATAAAATTTTTAGAAAGTCAGTGGTATTCCTTAGCCCCTTCAATCCCACTGTAATTAAGTTAACAGGCTGGACTGTTTTTTGTTCCATGGTTTTTCTATATTTTCACTAACAAAGAATTATGAATACACTTATGCAGAATATTTAATTTTTAATGGACTCATAATTTACATAATTTCTATAACAGGTCCATCTTCCGTACATGTAGTTCTACCTCATTCTTTTTAATAGATGAATGATAATCCTTAGTGTGAAGGCAGTAAAACTGTTCAATCTTTCTCCTTCTCCATTTAAAAGAATTTCAAATTGTTTTCAGTGTATTGCTATACTAAAATTCCTTATACACAATAAAAATCTTCATATACATGTTTATATTACAAGAATATTTTAAGCCATATGAATATGCCTTACTCTTGTATTTCATGTACTTAATCTTTTCCCCAGTAATCAAGACGTATTTATCTCCTGATGGAAAGGGTTAGGGGGTGAAAGAATTATTCAAACAAGAATTCAAAGAGGGAGAATTACTATTCAGTTTCTGTTTTCCAATATAAAACTGTTGAATCCTCAGCAAAGTAATAGATTTGAAAGACATTTAATTCCCTCTTTATAGAGACAGACTAGAGGATTACAGAGTTCCACTATACCCCCAGAATTCAAAGGAGGAAAATATGAAATGTAGAGATGGAAAACTCAAAGCTCTCCTCTTATGCCTCATTTTTATTGTGGAGAGAAGAGGGAAAGAGAGGAACAGCGAGGTCAGAGTTCCCTCTCACCCTGGGGCTGAGCTTCCAGGCTGGGAGATAGTGAGATTTATTCTATCACATACAGATAGGTATGGGACAGTCCAAATGGTTGGGTCTAATGGCAGACTTGACTGGATTTGGTAGGGGGAGCCTGTAAGCTTTTGAAAAAACAACTGTGGCTATTTCACAAATGACCTAAGGCATTGGCACACCAGCCATGGTAGAACAGGTGAAATGGAAGCAGTGTTCCTAAATTCTCAGGGGCCATATAGATCAAAAGACCTAGACGTAACTAACTGCATCAGTAAAGAAACCCAGAGGTATGGGAGGCCCATGAACCTCAGAAGCCTAGAGTTAGTATGAAGAAGCCACTTTAAAATGGGAGTCAATGCCCGGACCATCCAAATGTCTTTCAATAGGTAAATGGATAAACAAGCTGTGGTCTACCTTTTAGTTCCTAAAATTCTAACACTCTTTTCTGAATCACCTCTCCTATAGCTTTACTAAGCTACAAGACTTGTAAGTCAACCTATGCTTACCCACTCTGCAGTAGCTCAAATGCACCCTCTCTGCCTCTGTATTTTATTAAAGCCACATTAATAGCAACATTCAATGAATTAGCAAGAATCACTTTCATCCCTCATTCCTACCTGCACAGTATTTTACATGGCCATGACTGAACTGCTCTGGCTGCTACTTCTTCCCACATAATACAACTGATATGGCTGACTCTGATATTTTACCTGCTCTCCCAGCTGTCTGATGGTGATAACACAGCAGTCTCAGATCTCAACATAAAACCACACATCCACTCACTTGCTTCAGAAGAAGAAAAATCACTTTATATCTCAAAGACCAAGAAAATAAACGTTTCTTTCTTAATAGAAAAGCTTATACATTGCTACTAAGTAGCAAGTACTGGGTTGCAAAAGGATTTTAATTTATGAGACAACTGACTTTTAGGATCTACACTTATTGCACCAACAAATTGAAGTATGCTTTTAAAAGCATTAATTGTTAATTATCAAGGCCTAATATGTTAAGATAAAATGCGTCTTAAAAAATTTATTGCCAATCACAGTATTATATATATATTATATATATATTATAATTCTCAATATTGTACTGTCAAAGGTGCTCAAGTTCAATATGGTGATATATTTAATTAGAAACAAATATTTTAGGTTCCCAGAGGTTGAATCAAAGATATATTATTTATTTTCCTCAACTGAAAATTTTGTATTTTCTAATTTCCCACTGTCTTTCTAAATTACCAATCGTTACTCAGGAAAAAAATTACAGTTTCTTTAAAATGAAATATCAGCATACTTTAAGGCTTAGCTATTATTGAATATAGCTATTATTGAATCAGCCCAGTGTGGATCCCAACACAGGGCTAGATCTCACAACCCTGAGGTCATGACCTGAGCTGAAATCAAGAGTCAGATGGTTAACTGACTGAGTCACCCAGGTGCCCAACAAAGTTTAATTATTTATAATTTTCAAAATGCTAGTATCTGCAGAAAGACTTTATTACCACCAGATGATGCATTACATACAAGTGTAACAGACATAGTTTTTAACTTGACATATACTTCTTCCTGTGTTGCTTGTTATTTGTTGCTGGTTGCTGCTTGAGAAACAGTGGGAATCTGTGCTTAAAAAACAAAGAATTTCTTATAAAAGAAGTAATCGTAACATCCAAACCACTTTTTTTTTCCCCCAGAGTTCAATGTTATAGAACTTCTTTGAGAGCTTAAGATAGTCCAAAATGGAATCATTACACACAGGAAAGGACTGGGATGCCTCCTCCCCTCTGTTCCCAAGAAAGGGAAACACCAGCACGCAGGGCCTGTTACAAACTTATATTGCTGAGGTTGCAAAGCTCTCCTCTTCAAACCTTGGCACTGATGGCAAGCCCAGGGCTCTCCCTGATGCTAGACTATTAAGTACAGAGCTGTGACTTCTGGGATGTCATGCCTATAGGGCTGTAGATCAAACTTAGCTGAGTCTGAACCTTTTTTACTTGTTTTAAAACTTAATTTTACTTTACTAAAGACATGTTTCCATTCAATTTCACACAGTGCAGAGATATACAATTTCTAGGAAGCCAACAGTGTTCCTCAAACCCTCAAACCCATACCTCTCAGGTAACTAAAGTTAAGAGGTTGGGTGAGGGGTGACCTTTTTTCTTCCTTCCCCTTCCTACACGACTCAAATCACTGATGCCAGCAGAGACCGCATCTCAGCAGATGTCAGACACTATCTCCATCTGGACATCTCTGATTCTTTTCAACAGCAGTTCTCCCTGGCAGCAACAAAATCCCCTAGTTCTCTTTCTCCAAGTCTTCTTCTGTGAAGGACACTTAACATTGCATCAATGTTCTCTCTCATGACTAAGTTCTAAGAAGCCCTGACGGTGGTGTTAGGGGTAGATGGAAGGGGTCCCTGCTTATTTTCTACTTGGCAGTAGCAAGACTCTGGCCAAAAACTTGGCCAGGGGTCCTTTTAGAAGCAAATATGCATAAGATGGCAGCTGTAGCACCTACTCCAATGGATAGGAAGGAAAATTTTTTTTTTTTAAAGATTTTATTTATTTATTTGAGAGAGAGAGTGAGAGAGACAGCACATGAGAGGAGGGAGGGTCAGAGGGAGAAGCAGACTCCCTGCTGAGCAGGGAGCCCAATGCGGGACTTGATCCAGGGACTCCAGGATCATGACCTGAGTCGAAGGCAGTCGCTTAACCAACTGAGCCACCCAGGCGCCCCAGGAAGGAAAATTTAAGAGTGAAATATTGGGCTCAGGAAACTAGAAGATTATTATCCCAGACAGGCTGGCCATGCTACAAGAGAATATTCTCCCAGGGAGAGGTTAAAAGTATGGAGACGCTGATAATATTATTAATATAAATGGGATTTCATTCTTACCCCAAGCTGGTACATGGGACATAAGTTTATAATACTATCTCTAAACTCTAACTCTGCCCCATAATAAAGATACTAGGAAAATTTCTTGGCAGACAATTCACTGAAAAACAAGAAAATTAAAATAATGTTTTAAAATATGTAAGTACAGTATAATAAATTGAAAAAGGATACAGACATGGAATCAGAAAGACCATGTTTAAATCTCAATTTTACTGATGACTCAGAATGAGACTTGAGCAAATCACTTAAACTCTTTAAGCTCAAATTCTTGGCCAATAAAATGTGCATATGAGTAACTATCCTGAACGTTTTTTATGTTATAACTATAAAATTATGTTATAGGTTTTTATAATGAGATATTCAGCTCTTGAAATATATATTAGTTTTCTTATCTCATAGTACAACCATACTGTACTTCAAAATTATCAGCACATTTTTTTTTTACATTTCACATAGCATCAGTAAGGAAAAGCAAATAAATAAAATCTTTAAATAAATAAATAAATAAATAAACAAATAAATAAATTTTAACAGCAGAGTTGGGGCCAGAATTACCTGGATACACCTACCATATTTATCAATGAAAACCTTAACTCCTACTTTGGTCCAGATTCAATCACAATCTGAAGCAACACTGTAGACTGAACTCCTTCATGCTAAAAGCACCCATAGTAGCATTGAGTCAAAGAGCTGCAAATCTTTTTTTTTTTTTTTTAAGATTTTTATTTATTTATTATTATTTGACAGGGAGAGAGAGACAGTGAGAGAGGGAACACAAGCAGGGGGAGTAGGAGAGGGAAAAGCAGGCTTCCCGCTGAGCAGGGAGCCCGATGCAGGGCTCGATCTCAGGACCCTGGGATCATGACCTGAGCCGAAGGCAGACACATAACGACTGAGCCACCCAGGTGCCCCAAGCGCTGAAAATCTTATAAAATGCCATTAAAACCAAAATCTATGTAAAATCAAGAAGTCATTGGTACAACCACTCCCAGTACCACCATGATAGAGCCCAAATTGATTTTTAGGGAGGAAACTAAAATTTCCCATAGAGTTGGGGATTTTAGACTTCAGCTCAGATTTAGACTGGCTCAGATGAAAATGTGTCATATGCTCAGTGACCTGCACAAAAAAAAATGTGCCTTCTTCACTTCAAGGGTGAGGGAACTTAATTAAGGTTATCTTTTAATCCTTTGAGTTCCAGCAATGGGTGGGAAACATGGAGAGAGCCCAAACATGGAGAGAGCCCAGCCTGAATCAAGCTCTCCATCCCCGCTCACACATGCACACACATGTTCTCACGCCAACCCAAAACAGGAAATAGGTCTGCTATCTGACCTGTTGGCTTTACATGCAATTGTAAGGGGAAAGGTGGTTAGAAAAGAAGAGAAACAGTGTGACAGATAATAGATAGATAGATAGATAGATAGATAGATAGATAGATAGATAGATGATATAGAGTATCCGCAAATATGCTTTCTTCTACTTCAGACCTTTGATCATCATCCCCCCCATCATATTCAGATAAAGGATACTGACACAGCACCTAAACTTGTATTAGCACAACTTTCAAAGGGTATTTATTATATTTATCTTTTAAAGGAAGATACTGAAAACATGCATAGTGAAAAAATATTGATATAAAATTTAAAATGACAATGTCCCTCTGTAATAAAGATACTTGCTTTTTCTATGAATCTTCTATAATTCCCTTTTTAAAATCCCTTTTCATTCCTGGTTTATCATTTAGCAATGCTATCCTTAATAAAACCTGTTTAATTTTCCACTAAACAATATGTTGTAAAAATAATTTATCTACCAGAGTTTTTTAAACAATGACTGTTCTATGAGAACTGTTTTGCCAAGTTATGCCAGTCTGTAGTTTGCTCACTTTTATACAACGAGCAACTGGTAAAGTGCCTAGCATAGAGTTTTCTTGGATGGATGGATGGATGGATGGATGGATGGATGGATGGATGATGGATCATAATATACGACCATTATAACCACATTATATTTTCTATGTTTGGACCCCCACTCACAGGATTTTGGGGCCTCCCCTCCAAATAGGTTTCTGAAGTTCCCAGAGGCCTCTCACACAGGTGTTCATGTTGCTCTGCTTTCCATCCTGTTATAATGGAAGAACTGTTGATGTTCCTACGACCTTCTACGCTTGTGTGCCCTCTGACCTTGCTGTCCTGTATCAATGGGTTTTCCATCTTGACCAGATTATTCCTGTCAGTGTAACAACATACTATATTTTCTTCTCATCTAAATGAATGGCTAATCAATCAATCTACTTTCTTTACTGCTCCTGCCCCCATTTCTCTGTATATACAAAATTCTTTGTGTGATCTGTTACTGGTTAAGGATGATGATGGGCCCATCCCTCTTGTCTTCCCACCCATGCTGACACTATTGCCTGACCTCTTTAACTCAAGGGGTGGGTAATGTGAGAAAGATTCTACCCTCTCCTCTCTCCATGCTCAGCATACAGTATGTAGTATCTGGCATCTGTACAGCCATGATGCACTTCTGCTCCTAACGTCCACTCTTTGGGTCCCTTGGCTCCTGAGCAACTGACCTCTTGGTGGCTGGTCCCCTGCTCTTAACACTGGGCTCTTCCTCCACCACCCTTTTTTCTTTCAATGAGCTCCAAGAGCCCTCTCCCTGAAATGAGGAATATCTCAAAAAAAAAAAAAAAATGAGGAATATCTCCTACACACTGCACTTTGATTGAAGAATACGGTCAGATGCTCCAAAAATCAAAAAGATATTCTGGTGAAATAAACCTTGCTATATGTATATTTTCCTTTCTTCATGGCTCTGGCAAAAGTTTTTGCCCCCTTAGGGACTATTTAGTATACACTGTTGTATTTAAAGTTATTGCTTCCCTATTGCATTGGCTCAATCTTCTTACATCAAGCTAGTCTACCTTGTTTTCCCTGAAGATAAAGATCTTCACAAGAGTATCCTTGATCTTCATGGACATAGACCTCATGGCCTCCTCTGTAGGTGCTTAAACACATCTAATGTCCAGGATACTCATGATATGAGTTTCAAGACTATGTGCTCCAATTGTTAGGTGTCTTAGTGTTGTCGAATAGTAACACACCTGACTAAACAAAGAAAGTGCAATAACCACTGTCACAAAGTACCTAATGTTATTTCCATGGCCATAATGAAAAGATCTAAAGAAAAGAAAGTGGAAGAAAGAGCAGAGGAGTACTAATGAAAGGAATGGAAGGTACTGAAACATTACTCAAATTATTCTCTAAGAGCTCTCATGTATTCTTTTAAATTTAATCAAATATTATAAATAAATATAAATATAAAATAAATACAAATATAAAAGGCCATCATTTTGTTTTCAAACTAATATGCTGTCTATCATCACAACCCAAGTCTCCTTAGAAGAGCATGACCTTTTCTAAGTTGTTGCACATTCTATTTATGCATAACAACAGAAAAAGAGAGATTCATAGGGTGGGAGTGGGAAAACTACAGAAGAGGACGTTTCAGTAGATGAAGCAAGGTAGAGACAGAGGAGGCAAACAAAATTATTGACCATAAATAATATCAAATAGGTACAGAGGAATGGATGCTAAAGAACTTTCAGGCAGATTTTTTTCCAGGCTTCAGGTGAAAGGGGATGTGGTCGTGGGTAACACTGTGATAACAGCAAAAGCTGTGAGCATATGCTCTCCTCACTTTTCACAGAATTCATCAGGCACACTAGGTGTGTGAAGCTTGTGATCTGGTAATCTCACAGACCACTGCCAGCACTTCAGGGCTTTACCTCAGATGGGCCCTTCTATTCTCACCTATTCCTGGGTAAAACTCTGTCCTCTGAGAAATGTGTTTGTTTTTAGAAATAAAGTCTAAGTAAAATGAGACTATTTAGATAATGTGTAGAAGTAAAAGCAGAGTAGCTATCATTCAAAACAAAAACTAAATGATCAATTGAACAAGACATACACAAAGAAATGAAGTCAGAAGGCATTACGCTGATGGAAATATTAGACCAATAAATTCCAGAATGAATTGTACCACGCAAAATGAATACATTCCTTGATGTGGCAGGGTAAGGAATGGTAGCACTGCACTGACATTAGATCAAATCTCGGCTTTGCCAATTTTTTTCCTCTTTGAGTATAGTTGACATACAATATGACGTTAGTTTCAGGTGTACAACATAGTGATTCAACAACTCTATGCTGTGTTTACCGAAAGTGTGGCTGCCAAGTAACCATTAAACGCTATTACAGTATCACTGACTGTGTGCCCTATGCTGTGACTTTTATTCCCATGACTGACTCATTCCATGACTAGAAGCCAGTATCTCACACCCTCACACATTTTGCGCCCCCTCCCCTCTGGCAACCATCAGTTCATTATCTCTATTTATAGGCCTAATTCTGCTTTCTGTTTATTCACTTATTCTTGTTTTAGATTCCACATACAAGTGAAATCAAACGGTATTTGTCTCTCTCAGTCTGACATATTTCATTTAGCATATGCCAATTATTTTAACCTCAAAGCATTTTACCATTTTGCACAAGTGTTTTTCATTTTAAATTGAATTAATACCCATATTATAGGTATTACTTAGTTGTTGGGTGTTTAAGTGAGGTGATGTATTTGAAAGTACCAGGCAGATTCAAACTATGATTACTGGTATTGCTGCTTTTGTTAATTTTCACTTTTCCAGATTTATATCTAGCTTCTGTACTCTAGATCCTGAAAAAAGTTGAAGGCAATTTCAAAAGTAACCATATTCTGATAGCTGTACAACTCTGTGAATTACTAAAAATCACTTAAGTGGGTGAATCTACGGTGTGTGTATTGTATTTCAAGAAAGCCATTCTATACATATATACATGCACACATACATAAGTCTATGCATACACACTCTTCTATATTTATAACATACTCGCTGAAAGGCAGGTGTTGAGGGATCTAAAGGCAGTTCCTATGCCCCCTCAGTATGTTAATGAGGAGAAGAATTTCAGGAGCAAGAAAATGAACCTGAGTCATGACGACAAGCTATAGGGTTGAAAGGAATTCATCCTCCAATGGAACTAAAGCAGGTGTTATCCAGGCCAAGTCATAAAAATTATCTTTCTCCCAGGCAGTTGTGCAGGCCCCTCTGCCCTGCAAATTGTGAATAATGATGCTGGCACTGAGAATTTACGTGTACTGTTGATGTGAAGGCTCTGTGTCGATGTAGAGTATCAGTATGTTATCACAGGTGGCCCAAAGGCCTCATCACTGATATGTACAGCGTCAAAAGCAGTTTTTCCCCATTCTGCTGCTGAATGAAAACTGAAAAAGCAATATGCTGCTATTATTACCCGTTTGTAGCCTGTCATATTTCATCCTCAAGTGGATGTACATATTTGACTAAGCACCTGACTAGAGTTACAATATTGCATTGTGCTAGTATTTTAAGATTACCTCATAAATGAGAGAATTACATTGGCAGTCAGTATTTTGGTCTTGGTTTATATCACGACATTTTTGGGGGAGCACAAGCATGTTATTTTCTTTCAGCTATGATAGGCTGTCACCCTTGCCTATAATAATACCTGGTAATTATGCTTCATAGAACCTATGTCAGCTGTTGTAATTATGACTTACTCCTCCATGCTTGTGACCCATTCTTCTCTCGTTCACATATCCCAGGCCTGACCCGATTTCTTTAAGACAGCCTGGACATTCCCACAACGTGCAGCTGACAACACATACCCGACCACCCCTCATTTTGTAATCTACCTTCTCCCAGGTTCAAGCTTCCTTATTGCTCCTGCATTTTATTTCCAACTGGTTTTGGTGATGAAGTTTTTCCCTTCTCCTCTTTTTCAGACTTGTCAACCAATCTTAGTTTTTCCCAGATTGATGTACAGTGTTTTTTAAAATATATTTCCTCTGATACTTTCCATTCCTGGCTGCTGCAAATAATTTTACTCACATAAATTCAGGTATTAAAACATAATAACCCCCCCGGACTATTTCCCACAGCCAGCAACTTTCAGTCAATACAATGAGAGGAAGAAGGGAGAATCCAAACAAACATTTCGTGTGCCAAAAGGCCTTTTTCTACTAATTTTGAATCTGCAATTCCAACATAATAATCTGGGCCAGATTTATTTGACTAGTGTCAGCATGATCCTAGCACAACACTGGCTATCCAAGTAACTGCCCTGTATAACCTACCCCAAAGCCTCCAGGTTCAAGTCTGAATTCTTGAACATGACTTACAAGCAGTTTTATCTTTCCAACACCAGTCTGAGCTCTGTGGGCTCCAACCACTGTATCCACCATCAGTCTGACCTCTGTGGGCTCCAACCAATATTTCCACCATCAGTCTGAGCTCTGTGGGCTCCAACCACTTGGAGATGCTTACTCTTTGCAGGTACCTGACTACTACATATTCTCTCGTATCTCCGTGCCTTTGCAGGGGACTCTGATGCAGACAAAGACTGAACACTACTCAGCATTTGTTGAATGTTCTTTGTTTGGGACAGAGTGCTGGGGATAAGAAAATCACTAGGATGAAAATCCTGTTCTCGAGTAGCTCACACAGAAAAGGAAAACAAGTGCATCCCAAAGTAATAAAATTATAAAACGGAGTTGATATCTGACCCATATCTTGGGAGATGAGTAGAAATTTGTTAGGCATATAAGAAGGTAAGAGGTATTTGAGGCCAAAAAAAATAGCACATGCAAATCCAAATTCAATAGGCATGTCCCTTACTTTGTCTTGACCTCTCTGAAGAATTCAACTTGACTTCATTCTTGAAACAATGCCTACCCTTTGGTATAGTGGAGAAGAGAAGTAATGGCTTAAGAGGCAAAGTAGACTGAGCAATATTGAGCCATAATGAAGGGTAACTCTGCAAAAGCAAAGTCTTCCAAAGAAAAGAGACAGGTCAGGGGATGCCTGGGTGGCTCAGTCGGCTAAGCATCTGCCTTCGGCTCAGGGATCATGGGGTCCTGGGATCATGTCCTGCATCGCACTCCCTGCTCAGCGGGGAGTCTGCTTCTTCTTCTGCCTGTCACTCCCCCGTTTGTGCTCTTGCTCCCTCTCTCTGACAAATAAATAAATAAAATCTTAAAAAAAAAAAAAAAAGGAAAGAAAAGAGACAGATCGGGAAATGGCCAAAAGAGCTGAAAGGCAAGAAGATGCTTTCTCTCTTCACATAGCCAATTGTGCACAAATAAGATTTAAAAATATTTCTTTAACTGAGAAGAACTTGTGCCATTAGAGAATCTCCTTTTGGTTAAAATAACTATATTTATCTCACTTATAGTTTCTCCAACTATGGATAATAATCTTTATATCTGAGTAAAAAAAAATCAAAATTTTACACAATTTTTCTACAACCTTCAAGAAAACATAAAGTGCTACATTATTGGAATAGCATTACTCAGCTACAATAGGAAATCTGATTCAAGTTTTTTGATTCTTAATACACTAATTATTCTATCATATCAACCTGCATAGGCCAAAGCTGAGATGCCTGCCTTGCTGGATGAGATATTTTGTATACAAGTTTATTGTCAAACTACCTACATAAAACCCAAGTCCCTTTAATGATTTCATTCCTAATTTAAAAACTGCTCAATCAATTGAATAGTTCATACCTGATTCATATTCAGCTTTCATCTGATTAGGACCATTTCTCTAACTCACAGAAGAAATAAAGTTCAATCTATGAACTATTATACACAAATCCTGAACAAAATCAGCCAATTCTTATTCTGGTTCAAGAATCTTTTGGTCTTGTCAGCCAAATGTCATCCCTTCTCCCATCTGTATTTCTACAGTAGCTGCAAAAAGCTTACATGGCCCCACCTCTGGTTATTTGAAGGGTCCTGGGAATGGCACCTGATTAAAGCTAAGCCAATCAAGTCCTCTGCCAAGGGCTCACTCACTGGAAATGAGGAAAGAGACTCATTGAGCTATGAGATGTGCTGCTGAAGAATTCGTGATGCAACATCTCCCACCATGTGGACAACGTTGGCCTGCAGGTGAGAAAGTAGGTAGAACATACATGGAAAGTAAGGCTGTGAGTGGAGTGAGACTCCTCACTCACCTTGCACCTGGTTTCACGGGCCCCTAAGGCTAATTGTATCACTACCCTTCCCAGTGGCAGGAACCAACAATTTTCCATGTTTTTTTTTTTAATTTTCCATGTGTTAATTTGATTTTCTTTATTTACAACCATAAGAGTTGTGAATAATAACCACTCAAAACACTTAAAGGATAATTGTGTTCACTATAACAAGACTTGAAAGTTAGTTACAACCTCATCACCTTTATTATGTTAGGTAATCTTTACTATATTATATGTTATTAGATACTATATATATTACATACTATATATATGATTTATTTTAAGAAACTGGCTCAGATAATTATGGAGGTAGAAAATCACAAATCCTTAGGGCAGGCCAGCAAGCTGCAAAGTGAGGCAGAATTTGATGCTGCAGCTTTGAGGCAGAATTCCTTCTCTAGGAAACCCCAGTTTTTGCTCCTAAGGTCTTCAAATAACCGGATGAGGCTCATTCACATTATGGAGGGAAATCTGTCTTACTTAAAGTCCACTGATTGTAAATGTTAACCACATCTCTGAAATTGGTGTTTGATTAAACAACCATGTACTACAGCCTGGCCAAAATGACACATAAGACTTACTGTCATACTGTCCTTACTCTACAAATATCTAAATAATTGGAGAACTTTTAAGTATCTTTTTTTTAAGATTTATTTGAGAGAGAGAAAGAAAGAAAGGGTGGGGGGGGATCGGGGGCAGAGGGAGAGAGAATCTCAAGCAGACTCCACACTGAGCGCAGAGAATCTCAAGCAGACTCCACTGAGCCTCCTGATACGAGGCTTAATCCCCGAGATCACAACCTGAGCTGAAACGAAGAACCGGACACTTAATCGACCACGCCACCCAGGGGCCCCAACTTTTAACTATATTTTAAGCCATTTCTGTTCCCTAATTTGGATAAATAAAATATGTCCATAGAATTAATACTCCAGAGCTTTAAATTGAGCCTTTTGACTTTGAAGCTAGTAATAAAGCACTCAGATAATACTCCTGCAATATATAAAGTCAGCAAAAAAACTTGAAGTGAATTACATCCCTGTAGGCACAACAGGACCATCAACTACTATTCTGAATATAAATATCAAGTATTTACTCAGTAACAGGTAAAAGTTTTAGTGTAAAGTTGTGCATGTAATGCTGTTGAGCATTATAGGTAAAAGCATGAACATTCCTGTGAAATAATGTGGTGCTAAATCAGCATCCACTAAAAAATGTTTTAGAGAATAGATATTTATTTACTTAATCTAGCTGCATTTCCTAGCCTACACTGGAAAACAAGGTTACTTTAAAACAACATTTGATAAGTACTGGAATATCACATGGGACAATTCATTTGTGCTTTTCTTTCTAACATATAGCAATCCATCATGCACTGAGGATTTCCTTTCTTTTAAAATGCTGCTTATGTGCTACTATTTAAATACTTACATGTGTTCTTCTCTGTATACAGTGTTATTTGATCCATGGAGTAGATGATTCAGTAGATTGAATTTGGATCAGTAATTTAGCATAATGATCTTCAAATAATACAGCAAGACAAGAAAAAAAATCAGACTAGAAGTCAGGAAATGGATATGCTTGTTTAGGAGTTGGGCAAATTATTTCATCTTAAATAGGTCAAGAACATTTGACAGAAGAAAAACTGGGTTTAAGTACACACTTTTACTAGCTGTGCAATCTATGGAAAAGTTAAACCTTTATTTTTTTTCTCCACTACAAAACTTCGATAGCTGTAGCAACCTTACAGAGTGGCCATGAATATGAAATATAAGGGCACTTAGCACAAGGCCTAGCACAGACAGCGTTCAACAAATGCACACTGATTTTAGTTTCCTCTCTTGGTGTTAGTTTGTCTCATCATTGCAATTTAGAGAACTGAGCCAAATGACTCCTTAGGTGCACTCCTCTCACAAATTTCTGTGTTCTAATGGCTAATGATAAATTTATTTGCACTTTGAATAGTCAGTTCCATACAGTTTTCTATTTGTCCTCTTTTCAGAGAAGGCTTAGGATCAAGACCAAGCTATAACATTTCCTTTGTTCCTGGTCTTTCCATTAGGATATGGTGCTATGGAAGACATTTAGTACTTTATTTATGATAGCAGACAGCTATCTTAACTGAATTAGTCTCTGGTTATGTGAAAAATATGGCTTTGTAGTTAAGTGCTTTGGAGGATGAATGTTTGGATCCACCTATTCCTGATTTTAACCAATGACTTATGTTCTCAAAATCTTAGTCTTTTCAATTAATCACCAGTGTCTCTTTATAGATAGTAAGACAGAAGCCAAAGTTAACCAGTTAGTCTTATAAATCGAGGATAAATGAGCCTGGCTCTTTGAAAACTACAAACATGTACAGCAAACTACCAGGGTGATTCTCTGGTCATGGTTATAAGAACTTGGGAAAGTTAAACTAAGAAAGCCATTGTGATCTGACTCCAAATAATTTTCTAAATGTAATCCTGCATTAAGTTCCAATCTAACAAAAAATGAAGAAGTCACAAAATATTAGCTCTTGAAGTATAACCTCCTCTAGCCCATCTTCTGAAATTCTGTGTCTGCTGAGATTTCCCTGTCCTTGAGACATAGGAGCCATGGGACAGAACCACATCTCTCACCCACGGAAGATGGGTACTGTCTCACAGGGTCACTCACAGGCCCACAGACTGCGTTATCCCAGTCACTCCTGGCTTTCTGATTCTGCATATGTTATCCTGAACCTGCACCATGTCAAATAGTCATTAAATTTAGTCACTGTCCCCAATTTCCACAACTCTCAAAAAAACCTATGCAAACAAAATACGTATACAGAAATAGAAATGAAGGAACAATATATTTTAAAACAGTGACTTGTGATTTGAGGGGTATTTATGATAATTCAAGGGGAAGGGGGCATGTCAGGTAGGCTGCCCTTCCCCTGACCTTGACATTGATGGCAAAGAAGTTTCAGGGGAAAGGGTTTCATATTTACCTCATGCCAGATTTGGTTCTTGGGGGTCTGTCTTTCTGAATTGCTGCACAGCTGGTGCTATCTAACAGCCCTTTCAAGTGTGAGGAACAAGTGATCTCCCAATTTTGAAATATTCTAGGACACTCTTTTCCAGAGTTCATTTCTCAGAATGAGTTAATAGATGTTATATATGTTTAAAAGGGCAGTTTCCTGGGCATGTGCATTTGGTAAACATAAAAGTTTTGTTGTTGTTTTTTCTCTAGGACTTCTCAGAACCTAAAACATGCAAAATTTCATTATGAATATCTAAAAAAATAGATAAAGAATATTTCCAAAGTTTATTTGGCCATTGTTGTGGGTTGAATCATGTTCCCCAAAAAGATTTATTGATGTCTAAACCCCTGGTACTTGTGAATCTGATCTTAATCTTTGTAGATATCTGCACTGAATTGTGTCCTCCTGATAATTCAAATGTTAAAGCCCTAGCCACTAATGTGACTGTATTTGAAGTAAGAAAGTAATTAAGGTTAAATGAGAGCCAGTAGGATTAGCACCTTTATAAAGAGGCACCAGACAGTGCTTCCTCCCTCCCTCTCTCCCTCCCTCTCCCTCTTCTCCTCTCTCCCTGTCTTCCTCACCTTCCCTTCCCTCCCCCTCTCCCCTTCACTCTACCTCCCTTTCCCCCTACCCCTCTCTCTCCACCACAGGAGGGCACAGCAAGGAGGCAGCCCTCTGTAAGCCAGGAAGTGCACTCTCCTTAGAAACAGAATCTGCCAATGCCTTAATCTTGGACTTCCCACCCTCCAAAACTGTGAGAAAATAAAGTTCTGTGGTTTATGCCTCCCAGCCTAAAAGTATTCTGTTCTATCAGCTAGAGCTAAGACAACAGCTATAATCAAGTTAAAATGAGGTCACACTAGATTAGGGTGGGCTGAATCCAGTGACTTGGTGTCCTCTTAAGAAGAGGGAGGTTTAGACACAAACACACACAACCATATGAACACAGGGGTAGAGAATGGAATTATGCTGACACAAGCCAAAGTATGTGAAGGGTTGCTTCAATCACCAGAAGCTAAACAAGGAAAGTGGATGCTTTCCTATAGTTTTTGGAAGCACAGCCCTGTTGGCACCTTGATTTTAGACTTGTAGCCTCCAGAACCATGAGTGAATAACTTTCTTTTATTTTAATCCATCTAAGTTTGTGGTACTTTGTTATGGCAGCCCTAGAAAATTAACTTAGCCACGGAAACACTTTGCTCTGTGGAGAATCTAGAAAGTTAAGATTCCATGGGAAAGTGCTAGGAACCCTTGTCTTTAAGACTATAGCCCTTCCATACCTTAACTGCCCTTCAAGACATGTATTATGTCCTCCTGGTTTACTCTAGCCCACCCATACTCTCCCTCCTCTGAACTCTTATTATCCCATATCATTGGGCATCTTCTCATTGCTTTGTAATATTCTTGAATTATTTTATCTGAGTAAATCTTATTTCTCTCCTTGATGCGAGCTTGCAATTTGGTGTCTAGTTGAACTGATCCTTATACAAACACAGCGGTTCACTCTGCTCCCACACAATCAGTTCCTTCCATCTTAAATGCCCTGTCTTTCTTCTCTCATCTTCCACTCTCCACTCATCCATTTCCATAACGCTAAATTGTACTCATTTTTCAAAGTCCAACTGAACTCTGATTCCCTGAAATCCCTCAGCACCCTAGTCAGAAATAAACTCTTCCATCTATATAGTCACAAAGCACTTATTTCTCTGCTATAGCACTTTTGACCTTGTTGTATCTGGACTGAATGAACTGATACCCTGTGGATCAGTATTTGTAGAACATGAGGTAACATCTGCTAATTTCTAGGATTTTGCTTTGCCAAGTACCGTATACAGGGTGGACTGTTCTGGAATAGGAAGGAAATATGGAGAAACTCTGCAGAAGAAAAGATAACTGAAAGGGAAGCCAGGGTACTTATATGGCTAATTAGAGAGAAACTTGGGGAACAGAACAAATGGCTAACTAGTGAATTTACAATGTGCAATGTCAACTTCTCCAGCTCCTAAAGAAAACATCAGTAAAATTTATGTTAATTACCAGTGCTTTAGGAATGTTTATCTGTATGTGTGACAAGATGGATAGATGCAACAAAAAGCAGAATCAAACTTTAAGATGGACAAGAAGTAAAAATCGAGGTTGTCAGCCATGTTAAGATTACACATATTATACTGTCAACTGCTAGAGGTAGCGGTAGTTTCTGAAGGAACTTCAGATTCCTCCCATTTGCTAGCATGATCTCATTGCATAATAGGAAACTTTTTTTTTTAGTGCTTCCATGAGCCAGATGCTATAAATATAATTTTATCCTATGATGCATGAAATGTTTCTAAGGAACAAAGATGGTTCAAATGAATCACCCAAGTTATATGGATTATAAGTGACAAGGAAGGAATTTGGACCCATGCAACTTGACACCAGAATTTACACACTTAGCCACCAAATGGATTATAAGTGGCAAGGAAGGAATTTGGACCCATGCAACTTGACACCAGAACTTACATACTTAGCCACCAAGCCATCCTGAGCCCACAGTGTGTAAGCAGCTGCTGAATAAATGAAATGAATAAGCATTCAATGTTTATTAAATACCTGCTAATAGGCTGATATTTAGGGTTTATTTCTGGCCTTTTTAGATAAAATCATAGGAAAAGATTAGGTCTTCTCCTCAAAACACTTTCATGGAGAGATAGAGGATGGGCCAAAAGACCATAGTTCTGACTCGGGTCCATGTTTATTTTCCCTACTGGAATTTCTATTTGCAGCCTCAACAAGCAGACCATGTATAAACTCAGGTTGCCACCAACAATATGATATAATAAGCAATGAAAATGGGTAATGACTTAATTTCCAGCATAAATCAGAAGTCTGGAACAAAACCAGAGGACCCATGAAATCTAGCAGAAACAGTCAAGTGAATAATTATTTGACTACTTGATGCAAGGCAAATAGTATGGGGTGAACTCTGAGACATCAGTGATTGTCATAAGTTATCTATCCTCCTTTTTTTTTTTTTTCCCCAGTTTTCAACCACTTCACTATTTCTAAAAAATAAAGGGTCAGGGCAGAATATGCCCAGACACTAAATAAATCAAGACTATAATGACTAAATAAAAAGGAAAGGAAAAAATTAATATAAACCAAGGGAAATTTTGGATTAGGTCTGCAAGACAAATATTAATCAAAAGGAAAAAAAAAAAACTTATCTAAAAATTAAGTCCTGTTGTTTCCCCTAATTAGATTATTTGGTCAATAGGGATATTATAAAAATAAAGTGAGGAGACACTATATCTTACCTGGACCTGTTTTAGAAAAGTATGCATAAAAGTGAAAAACTTAGCTTACTAATAAAATACTAGAAACATAAAGAAGGAGAAATATTTTAAGATAATGGAAAGATAAATTAAAAATTAGAATCAAAGAAAATTTAGGAGTGCCTGGGTGGCTCAGTCGTTAAGCGTCTGTCTTCGGCTCAGGTCATGATCCCAGGGTCCTGGGATCGAGCCCCGCATCGGGCTCCCTGCTCTGCCGGTAGCCTGCTTCCCCCTCTCCTACTCCCCCTGCTTGTGTTCCCTCTCTTGCTGTGTCTCTCTCTGTCAAATAAATAAATAAAATCTTAAAAAAAAAAAAAAATAGGACCAAAGAAAATTTAGATCCCACCTCCAGGTCTTATAGCTCTGAGTTTTCCACTCTAATATTTTTTCTACACTTATTTTACTGGTTTAATTCCAAGCTAGTAACAATTTCCATACAATGTTTTCCACAAATATTAAGGCCCTATTTTCAGAGATAAGGTTATCTTTTAAAAATTCTAAAAGAAGCCAAAAAAGAAGAGTTTACAGAAGATTTTATTAAACAATGACTGACATAGTATTCTTGTTTCCACCTCCTGAAAATAAGATCACACACTCCTGTTAAGGATTAGCTGGATTAGCTTATTCAAGATAATATTATAGGGCAAGTCTAGAAGCTGGAGATATTGGGAGAATGTTAATCATTAGGATCCTCCAGAAGAACTAGACTCCCAGGGCAATCTTCCTTATCCAGAACACACTGCCTTGATTTGTAGAGCAATAGGACTTTATTTCCTGCTCATCACTTATACCTCAACAGCTACTTAAATACAGGAGGTAAGGCTGGTAGGAAACCACCTGCTGACTGTAGCACTGGGTGAAATCATTGCCTGATCCTGGTCCTTCATAATCTGAGCAGACTAAACCTGAGTTTTACCTCTTTATTAATGCTGTAGCCTCCTACATGGCTTGAACATCTAGACACTGACGGTCAACCTGTTATAAAAACTATGTCTCTTAGGTTTAAACCTAGGCATGTTTTTGTTTTTGGTGCAATTGTAAATGGGGTCAGTTTCTTTTTCTTTTTGCTGCTTCATTATTGGTGTATAAAATCACACCCCTTCCCCAGTGTAGATCCATAAAAATCAAACCCAGATTATAGAACAGACTGCAAATTTGCCCATATTTAACAATGTGGTTTAAATCTTGACCTGTCCAAACTTGAGGCTACACACATGTGACCCAGATATAGCTTGAGATACAATGAAACAATTATTAATTTAACTGCACTATGACCAAATATCACTCAATAAGGAAAAAATAGCAATTCAAATCAAGTTAGTAGACAAGCAGTACCTCTGAGGTGCCCCAGCGTAAGCATGAGAAGACTCCTGCCTGACACTTATTAAAATTCAGGTTACTGAGCCATGTTCAGCTCTAAATAGTCTCTAAATAGATTATCATAATTCATTTGCAAATGTTTCATATTTGTATCCCCATTTTAGGCAGGACAGAGCAGATTTTAAGGCAACTTGAATTAGGGAAATAAAGTTGTGTGAATTGAACTAATTAAATTAATATTAAGATAAGGTAAAAGAATGTCTCCTGGGCCCATAAACTCAGCTATATTTGGATCACAGATATTACTTTATCTAAAGAAAATGTATACCTTGAAGAGGTTGACCTGCTCATAAAAAGAAGTCAAAAGAAATAAACATGGTCAAGATTTACTGAAAGTATAGTTTTCAAAATAATTGAAAACATGACTCTCATACAAATAAAAAGTTAGCAAAGATTTATAAAATTTATTAATGAAGGAAACACCTAAATAGATCCTGGTACAAAAAAGAATTTAAGACAATGGATATTTATTTTCAATGGAAAAAATAATGCTAAAGTATGATTGCAAAGTTAGATATAAAACAGGTTAATATTGATTATGATAGTAATTATAGTCCAAACAACATCCTATAGCAATTATTTAATTGGCTTCAAAGCTTGCTCCAATAAAGTTCAAAAACTATCTGCCAAGACAACATCTCAAAAAAGATGGCAACGTAAGAAGCTCCAGAATTTCCCTTCTTCCATGGACACCTCAAATATACATCTACACACAAAGCAATTCCCTCTGAGAGAAATCTGGAAACTAGTTGAGTGACTCCTACACATCAGGTGACTGAGAAAATACCAGTATCAAAATGGATAGAAAAAGGTGAAACAAACTCTCACCATAAATTATACCCCTGGCACATAGCCATAAAGTCAGGAAAGAACCCCAATTCTCAGCTTCTCCCTGAGGAGCAAAGAGTTTGGAACACACATCTAGCACCTCAAACTTTAAGTATCCTACCCAAGGAACAGGCCCCCAAATCACTTATATCTGATAATCAATGGGGCTTAGATTCATGAGTCCCCCAAGACCATGACAAGCAAAGAAGCAGCTTTTAAATGGACGCAGGATGTGGCTCACAGGTACATACCAGGGCTCAGCTCAAGAGAGCAGGCAAAAATGCCCATCTCCGAGTTTGACTGCATACTTTCCCAGTTTCTGCCTGACAATCCAGCTTCCACTCAGCCTGCATCTAGGTGCTGATTTCAATTCTCCCCTTTTGGACACTGACATTTCTTGTCACACACTCAACTACTAGAGCCACTAGGAACAAATAGAGCAGCACTGAAATAATAAGGGTTTGAGAGGCAAAAAGGAGCTCTGGTCACATTGATTGACAAGGCTGATTCCTACACATACCCATTCTGTAAAGACTGGGAGAGGTGGCTAATGTGCAGAAACCAAAATAGAGAGTCAAGGAAAATAAAGAAGTAGGAGAATATGTTACAAACAAAGAAGATAAATTTCTATAAATCAATCTTAATGAAATAGAGATAAATGATATACCCGTTAGAGAGTTCAAAATAATGGCTATAAAGACACTCAACAAGGTCAGGAGAACAGCGCATGAAAGAATGAAAATTTTGACAGAGAGAAAACATTTAAAAAGTACTACCAGAAATCACAGAGCTGAAGAATATATTAACTGAACTGAAAATTTCAATAGAGATTTAATAACATATTTGATTAATTAGAAGAAAGGCTTAGCAAACTTGAAGACAGGATAGTAGAATTCATTCAATCAGAGAAGTAAAAACAAAGAAATGAAAAAGAGTGAAGATAGCTTATGGGATACCATCAATATAACTATTATAGGGATCCCAAAATGAGAAGAGAGAGAGAAAGGGGCAGGAAGCTATTCAAGAAAAAAATGGCTGAAAATTTCCCTAACCTAAAGGAAGAAACAGACATCCAGATCTAAGAAGCCCAAGAAGTATAAAATAAGATGAAAACAAAGATACCCACACTAAGGCATTTTATAATTAAATTATCAAAATTTAAAGATAAATAGAAAATCTTAAAAGCAGCAAGAGAAAAGCAACTATTTATTTAAAAGGGAATTCCCATACACTATCAGTAGATTTTTCAGAAGAAATCTTGCAGACCAAAAGGGAGTGAGATGATATATTCAAAGTGCTGCAAGAAAATATCTGCCAACCAAGAAAACTTTAATCAGGGGTGCCGGGTGGCTCAGTCGTTAAGCGTCTGCCTTCGGCTCAGGTCATGATCCCAGGGTCCTGGGATCAAGCCCCGCATTGGGCTCCCTGCCCAGCGGAGAGCCTGCTTCCCCCTCTCCCACTCCCCCTGATTGTGTTCCTTCTCTCGCTGTCTCTCTCTGTCAAATAAATTTTTAAAAAAAAAGAAGAAAAAAAAAACCCACCCTTAAAAAAAAAAAGAAGAGTACTTTACCCAGCAATGTTCTCTTTAAAATTTGAAGAAGAGATAAAAAGCTTCCCAGACAAACAAAAGTTGAAGGATTCATCACCACTAGTCCAGCCTTACAAGAAATGTTAAAGGAACTCCTTCAAGCTGAAACAAAAGGACACTAATTAGTAACAGGAAAGCATATGAAAGTACAAAACACACTAGATAAAGGTAAAAATAATTAAATTCAGAATACTATAATATTGTGGGATGGTAGGTAAATCACTTGTTGATTTTACTCTAAAGATTAAAAGACAAAAGTATTAAAAATAATTGTAACTATAATAATTTCTTAAGGAATACACAAATAAAAAGATGTAAATTGTGACATCAAAAACATAACATGTGGAAGAGGGGTATGTAAAACTGCAGAACTTTTGTATGTTTGAAATTAAGTTGATATCAGCCTAAAACAGACTGTTAAAACTATAAGATGTTTTATGAAAACCTCATAGGAAACACAAAACAAAAACCTGTATTAGACACACAAAAGATAAAAAGAATCAAAGCATACTGTGACAGAAAATCAACAAACCACAAAGAAAGAGAGCAAGAGAAGTAGAAAGGAACAAAGAAACTACAAAACAGCCAGAAAACAATTAAAAGGGCAGAGTAGTTCCACACCCATCAACAATCAATTTAAATATAACTGAACTAAATTCTCCAATCAAAAGGCATAGAGTGGCTGAACAGATGAAAACATAAGACCCAAATATAAGCTGCCTACAAGAGACTCACTTCAGCTTTAGGGACACACACAGACTGAAAGTAAAGGGATGGAAGAAGATATTCCATGCAAATGAAAACCAAAAGAAAGCAGGGGTAGCAGGGGTAGCTATGCTTATATGAGACAAAATAATGAGACTTTAAGCCAATAACTGTAACAAGAAACAAAGAAAGTTATATAATGATAAAGGCATCAATTCATTAAAGGGCATAACAATTGTAATATTTATGCACCAAACATAAGAGGACCTAAATATATAAAGCACGTATGAACAGACCTGTAGGGAGAACTAGACACTAATACAATAATAGTAAGAAACTTCAATACCCCACTGCCAACAATGGAGAGTTCATCCAGACAGAAAATCATTAAGAAAAAAATTGGTCTTAAACTACACATTAGACCAGGTTACCTAACAGACACACAGAGAACATTCCATTCAACAGCAGGTGAATACACATTCTTCTCAAGCACACACAGAACATTTTTCAGGACAGAACATATGTGAGACCACAAAAGAAGATCTTAATACATTTAAGAAGACTGAAATCTTATCAAGCATCTTTTTCTGACCCTAAGAGTATGACAAAAGAAATCAATTACAAGAGGAAAACTAGAAAATTCACAAATATGTGGAGATTAAACAACATGCTCCTAAACAAAGAAGAAATTTTTAAAAATATATCTTACCCTAAAATATAAATGAAACCACAACATACCAAAACTTAGGGGATGCAGCAAAAGTAATTAAAAGAAGGAAGACTACAAAGACAAATGCCTACATTAAGCAAAAACAAAATTCTCAAATATACAACCTATCATGACACTACAAGGAACTAGAAAAAGGACAAACTAAGCCCCAAAGTCAGTAGAAGGATAGAAATAACAAAGGTCAAAGCACAAATAAACAAAACAGAGACTAGAAAAAAAAGTCAAATAAAACTAAGAGCTGGTCTTTTGAAAAGACAGACAGAATTGGCAAACCTTTAGCTAGCTTAACTAAAGAAAAAAGAGTGGATTCAAATAAATAAAGTCAGAAATGAAAGAGGAAACATTACAACTGATACCACAGAAATACTATGGATCATAAGAAATTACTATGAACGATTACACACAAACAAATTAGGTAACCTAAAAAGAAGTGGATAAATTCCTAGAAACATTAAACCTTCCAAGACCAAATAATGAAGAATTAGAAAATCTAAACAGAACAATTACCAGTAAGAAGATTGAATCAGTAATCAAAAATTGCCCAACAACAAAAATCCAGGACCAAATGGCTTCATTGGTGAATTCTATCAATCATTTAAAGAATTAATGTCAATCCAACTCAAACTCCTCCAAAAAAATTGAAGAGGAGGAGACACTTCCAAACTCATTTTAAGAGGCCAACATTACCCTAATACCAAAGCTAAATAAAGACACTTGGAAAGAAAATTGCAGGCCAGTATTTCTGATGAACACAGATTAGAAAATCCTCAAAAAAAAAAAAAAATTAGCAAATTGATGAATTCAACAGTACATTAAAAGGATCATACACCATGATCAAGTGGGATTTATTCCTGGGATGCAAGAATAGTTCAACATCCATAAATCAATCAGTGTGATACACCACATTAATAAAATATAAGACAAAATTCATGTAATCATCTCAATAGATACAGAAGAAGTATTTGACAAATCCCAACATCCTTTCCTGATATATATAAAAAACTCTCAACAAATTAGGTAAGGAAACAATGTACCTCAACATAGTAAAGGCCATATAAGACAAGCCCACAGCTAACATCATACTCAACAGTGAAAACCTGAGAGCTTTTTCCTCTAAGATCAGGAATAAGAGAAGGATGTCCACTTTTACCACTTTTATTCAACATAGTACTGGAAGCTGTAACCAGGGCAATTAGGTTTTTTCAAAAGGGAAATAATGAACCATTGAACACTACATCAAAAACCAATGATGTATTTTATGTTGGCTAATTGAACATAATAATAAAAAAAGAAAAGAAAAAATAAAATTATAAAATGTTTGAGGGCAAAAAATTTTTTAAATTAAAAAATAAATAAAAGATCAACAATAGCCAAATTATGAAAGAACCCAAATGTTGATGGACTGATGAATGGATAAAGAAGATGTGATACACATACACACACACACACACACACACACACACACACACACACAGGAATATTATTCAGCCATAAAAAAGAATGAAATCTTGCCATTTGCAATGACATGGGTGGAGCTAGAGAGTATTATATGAAATGGTATATATGTATATATACCATGGAATATTACTCAGCTGTCAAAAAGAATGCAATCTTGCCATTTGCAACAATGTGAATGGAGCTAGAATTTATTATGCTAAGCAAAATAAATAAGTCAGATAAAGACAAAGAAACAAAACAAATGATCATGGGGGAAAAAAGAGAGGCAAACTAAGAAACAGACTCTTAACCATAGAGAACAAATTGAGGGTTGCTGGAGGGGAGGTGGGTGGGAGGATTGATTAAATAGGTGATGGGGATTAAGGAGAACATTTGT
The DNA here is from genome assembly GCF_964656455.1 of Halichoerus grypus. NCBI lineage: Eukaryota > Metazoa > Chordata > Mammalia > Carnivora > Phocidae > Halichoerus > Halichoerus grypus. Next base: position 84,783,905 of record NC_135718.1, read on the forward strand.
GATGAGCACGGGGTATTGTACGTAAGTTGAATCACTAAATGTACACCTGAAACTAATATTACACTGAATATTAACAAACTGGAATTTAAATAAGAACTTTTTAAAAATCAACTTTAAGGGGCGCCTGGGTGGCTCAGTCAGTTAAGTGACTGCCTTCAGCTCGGGTCATGATCCCAGGGTCCTGGGATCGAGCCCCGCATCGGGCTCCCTGCTCCGTGGGAAGCCTGCTTCTCCTTCTCTCACTCCCCCTGCTTGTGTTCCCTCTCTTGCTGTCTCTCTCTCTCTGTCAAATAAATAAATAAATAATCTTAAAAAAATAAAAAATAAAATGGAAACTGTTAAAACAAAACAAAACAATTTTAAAAAAATCAACTTTAAAATATGCATAATAAATTCACTGACTTAAAACTAAAAAATAAAGTTCTTTTACTAAATGGAAAAAAAAGGGGAAATAAAGGCATCCAAATCACAAAGACATAAAAATGTCTCTGTATATATGATCTCAGATATACAAAAACCTTTAAGATTCCACCAAAAAAACTGTTAGAACTAATAAATGAACTCAGTAGAGCTGCAGAATATAAAATCAATATGCAAAAATCAGTTGTGTATAGTTCCTACACACTAACAATAAATATGGAAAGAGAAATTAAGAAAACAATTCAATTTTACAATAGTATTAAAAAGAATAAAATACTTAGTAAATTTAACCAAGAAGGTGAAAGATCTATACCCCGGAAACTATAAGACACTCAAGAAATATATGAAAGAAGACACAAGTAAATGGAAAGAGAACCCATGTTCAGGGATTCAAAGAATTAACATTGTTAAAATGTTCACATTACCAAAGCCAATCTACAGACTCAATACAATCCCTAATAAAATCCCAATGGCATTTTTCACAAAAATAGAAAACAAATCCTAAAATTTGTGTGGAATCACAAAAGACCCTGAACAGCCAAAGCAATCTTGAGAAAAACAAAACTGGAGGCATCACATTTCTTGATTTCAATCTTACAAAGCTACAGTAATCAAAACAGTATATTATTGGCATAAAAAAAACACATTATCAATGGAAGAGAATAGAGAGCGTAGAAATATGTTCAGTTAATTTAGTACAAAGGAACCAAGAATATACAATGGGGAAAGGAATGGTGCTAAGAAAACTGTGCAGCCACATGCAAAAGAACGAAACTGGACCACTATCTTACACCACATACAAAAATCAACTCAAAATAAATTTAAGACTTGAATTTAGACCTGAAAACATGAAAATCCTAGAAGAAAACACATGCATAGGAGTAAACTCCTTTACACTGGTCTTGGTGACGATTATTTGGATGTGACATCAAAAGCAAAGGAAAAAAGCAAAATTAAACAAGTGGGACTGCATCAAACTAAAAGCTTCTGCACAGCAAAAGAAACCATCAACAAAATGAAAAGGTAGCCTACGGAATGGGAAAAAGTATTTGCAAATCATATATCTGATAAGGAGTTAATAACCAAAATATACAAGGAACTCATAGAACTCACTAGAAAAAAACAACCCAATTTAAAATGGACAGAGGAACTGAACAGACATTTTTCCAAAGAAGATATTAAAAAAATGGCCAACAAGTACACGGGAAAGTGCTCAACACCACTCATCATCAGGGAAATGCAGATCAAAACTATAATGAGATGTCACCTCATACCTGTGAGGGTGGCTGTTCTCAAACAGACCAGAGATAACACATGCTGGCAAGGGCATGAAGGTAAAGGGAACCCTCGTACACTGTGATGGAAATGTAAACTTATATAGCCACTATGAAAAACAGTGTAGAGTTTTTTTAAGAAATTAAAAATAGAACTACCATTTGGTCCAGCAATTCCATCTGTGGATATATATCTCCTGGAAATTAAATCATTAACTTAAAGAGATGTCTGTACTCCCATGTTCACTGCAGAATAATTCACAAATAGCCAAGATATGGAAACAACCTAAGTGTCTGTCAATGGATAACTGGATAAAGATATGCTGTGTGTGTGTGTGTATACATATACATGTATACTGGAATATTATTTAGCCTTCAAAAAAGAAGGAAATCCTGGCATTTGCAAAAAAATGGATTAACCTCTAGGAAATTATGCTAAGTAAAATAAGCCAAGCAGAGAAAAACAAATATTGCATGGTATCACTTACATGTCAAACATAAAAAGTTTAAAAAAGTTTAAACCATGGACAGAGTAGAATGGCTGCCAGAGGCTGAGGGATGGGGAAAATAGGAAATATTGGTAAAGAGTACAAACTTTCAGTTATAAGATAAAGTCTGAAAATCTAATGCATAACATGGCAACTGTAATTCATAATAATGTATTGTATAATTAAAATTTGCTAAGGTAGTAGAACTTAAGTGTTCTTACACACACATAAAAGGTAGAGTATCCATTGACATCTGCTCCCCCTTCCACTGACATCTAACAATAGGTAAGAGCAAAGTATGACCTTTTCCCAAATACAAATATTTAAATATAAACCTGTTTCTAGGTTTCCTATTTTATAAAAGTGAAATTTTTAAAAATTCCTACCTGATTGGATGATTGTAAAAATTAAAGACATTACATATAAAGGACTTAGAATGTGCCTCACATATTATATTGTTTGCAATATATGTGAGTTTTAGTTATTATTTTATATTATTGCTATTATTATTAGAATATTATCATTCAATTATAATGCATGTTCAAGTCACACAAACTCAGAGTACTATTTACTCTGACAGGATATATACAAAAATATATACAGGGCGTTCACTTGAGCATCAGTTTATTTTTATTAATTTGCTGGTTCTGCTCTTTTATTCTTGCATGCCAGAACCTCCTGTATTTGACATGTTTTGGTGACTTAATGAATCATGAACATCATGCCTATGGTTTTCAAAGGTACTCACAATACCTTACACCACACTAATTTCTAATTCACCTGCCTAGAGAACTGGCTACTTGTAGAGTATCTCAAATCCCACCTTTCATGTTGTCAACACCTTAATATAATTATTAAGTGACAAGTGTATCAATAAATCTTGAGTAATTGGGACATAAATCTGAAACTATTTTTCCAATCACAGTTCCCCATGTGAATGATATCAACTCTTCCTTTCAGACTCTTTCACTTGGACCAGTTTATAAATTCCCATTGTTTTGACTCATCAGCTCATGTTCACCTACTCTATAGGATTTCTATATATTCCTTGGAAAGACCATTTTGCATTGGAAAAATTCAAGACATTTCTTTTACTTTCTATCATTTCAGCCAATGACCACGTGTTCACAATCACCCATACCTTATCCCTTGCCTTGTCTTGACCTGTTTGGTCAGGCTTCCCTCCTCCCAACAGGTCTCTGAACTTTGGCTCACCTGCCCCAGAGGCTAAGAAAGGGTTAAATGCAAAACATGCCCCTCTCCCCATTAACAGTACAAAGAATCTGCTGACCACAAGGAGACACATTTACTGTCAAACCAAGCCCATCATGCTATCTGCTCACTCCCCCTCACTTGCCAATGTCCACTTCAAAGTTTCCCCTAGTCCTTCTTACTTCTCTCTATAAAAGAAAAGACTTTTCTGTTTGATTCTGGTGTGCTTGCATATTCCTGAGATCACAGTGTTCTCCATACTGTGACATCCTTTTTGGGCTTGGGGGGTGGGGAGGTTGATTTTAATTTTTTATTTAAATTCAAGTTAATTAACATATAGTGGATTATTAGTTTCAGGGGTAGAATTTAGTGCTTCATCAGTTGCATATAACACCCAATGCTCATTATATTAAGTTCCCTCCTTAATGCCCATCACCCATTTACCCCACCCCTCCACCTACCTCCCCTCCAGCAAACCTCAATTTGTTTCCTAGAGTTGATAGTCTCTTATGGCTTGCCTCTCTCTCTGTTTTTTATCTTGTTTTATTTTTCCTTCTCTTCCCCTAAGTTCATCTGTTTTGTTTCTTAAATTCCAGATATGAATGAAATCGTAAGGTATTTGTCTTTCTCTGACTGACTTATTTTGCTTAGCATAATACTCTCTAGTTCCATCTACATCACTGCAAACGGCAAGATTTCAGTCATTTTCGCAGCTGAGTAATATTCCATTGTATATATACCACTTCTTTATCCATTCATCTGTCCATGGACATCTGGGCTCTTTCCATAGTTTGGCTATCGTGGACATTGCTGCTGTAAACATTAGCGTGCGTGTGCCCCTTTGGACCACTATTTTTGCATACTTTGGATAAATACCTAGTAGTATAATTGCTGGGTCATAGGGTAGTTCTATTTTTAACTTTTTGAGGAACCTCCATACTGTTTTCTACAGTGGCTTCACCAGTTTGCATTCCCACCAACGGTGCACAAGGGTTCCCCTTCTCTACATCCTCACTGATATCTGTTGTTTCCTGTCTTGCTAATTTTAGCCATTCTGACAAGTGTGAGGTGGTATCTCATCATGGTTTTGTTTTATATTTCCCTGATGATGAGTAAGTTGAGCATCTTTTCATGTCTGTTAGCCATCTGGTTGTCTTCTTTGGAGAAATGTCTGTTCATGTCTTCTGCCCATTTCTTGAATGGTTTTTTTGTTTACAGATTTGGAGTACTAGCCCTTTATGTGACATCTTTTTTGAATAAAAATCTCTCCTTATCTGAGTCTGGATTTGCTTTTATTTGATACTGATATAGACTCTTACAATATTTCTTTCTGAGTGTATCCTTTATTAGATTTTATGATAGAATAAAATAATTATCCAAATTAACTCTACTTTCCCCTCTAATAAATCCATATTAAACTATCCTTTCCCACCATCCTAAAAGATCTCCATAAATATTACTCTAGAATGTTTAACAACATTACACAGGACATACTAACACACTAAATGTGTGGTTTAATTTTGTTTGTGACCTCTCTGACCTTTTGGATCATACTATACAATGTAGGGTCACATATTCTCTCTCTCTTTCTCTCTGTCTCACTCTGCCTCTAAAAAATATGATATTAATTCTTGAGTTCTGTTTCTCTACAATAATCCCTTCCTTCCCTCTCAATTTTCTAGGTATTTGGCAATATGCCCAGGCCTCATTCATTCAAGGTATTCTTTCATCGAACATTTATTGAAGGTTTATCCTGTTGCCTAGCATTTTGATAAGAGCTATGGATACTATTATAAACAATGCAGGCAACACAGGTCTTCATGTGGAGGTAAAAATTACAGAAAGACTTGTACTTTTCTCTATTATTATTAAATCTCCTAGGGCATCCCTCTCCCTTTTAAGCTAAGCTCTACTGCATATTTTAAATGAAATGATTGTTTTTAAGATACTTCATAAAGATTACTCCAAAAGTTCTTTTTGTCATCTACCATTAAATTAATTCTGCTTTATGATGAATTGGCATAACCAAAATTCCTTGATTCGTGACTTTTATTCTTATAGATATAGCATTATCAGAATTATTATTTAGGACTCTTGGGGTTGAAAGTGACAGAAATTAACAAAAAAGGTTAATCGTAGCCTCACATTCATATTCAGTTAAAGCACAATCCAGGTGATCAGATGTCCTTAAGCATCTAACTTCCTGTCTGCTCTGATTTTTTCTGCAATAACCTTTTTATAAGACAGAATCTTCCCACAAAACAGGATAAAAATAACAAAATAACTTCAATTATGTATTCCATGACCTAGCAAATTTAGCTTAAATAAAAGTTCATTTTTTGAAAAAAATTTCTTGGATTGTCTGGGTTAAACATTTGCCAGTAAGAGTTGGTGCTCCGAAAAAAAAAAAAAAAAGTTAGTGCTCCAGTTAGCAAAGTCTGGGCCACTTTAAAGTTGGGGGTGAGTGAGTTGCATTAACCATGCTAGAGCCATATGGACCAAGAGTGGAAGAGACATAATTTCATTAAGAGATGTGAGTCACAGTTAGCAGAAGGGAAATAAACAACCAGTAAAACATAGGTATATCTAAGGGATACAGGGTACCAAGGTGACCCCAGAGTGGAGACTGCATATTGCCTTTGTCAGGATTGGTTATGCCACTTCCAAGAAAAAAAGCCATAAAGATGTGTGAACTTCTACTTTTCTTCCAGACCAGCATGTGCTTTTGCACAGGTATTGGTAACAGGATTTTCATCGAATGTAAGAATATAAGAAAATTCCAGGAGCTACGACTTTTGTACAAGTGTCTTGGGGGTTAAAATATCATCATCCTCATAACAGATTCAAATCACAGGGATACTTGTTGGGACAGAAAGGCTAAGATCACCCCTCCCTGTTCTCAGCACTAGCGCTGCTGTTTCTACACTCATTCTCAGGCTAACTCCAACTTTCACCTAAACGAGCACCATTTATGCACTGTAGGAGACACAAAGAAGAGTCAGATATAATGCAAAGATAGCTCCGTGTGTGTATGTGTTTGTATGTCCCCCTGCTTGTGTTCCCTCTCTCGCTGTGTCTCTGTCAAATAAATAAATAAAATCTTAAAAAAAAAAAAAAATAAGAGGCTTAATTTTTCCAACTGAAAATAGCCCCTAGCTTTTCCTGGAGCATTTACTTTAGAAAACTTGTAATTTCGAGATCATTCTCTATCTCTTTGAAATGTATATTAATTTTTTAAAAAGCTAAATAAATCTCTTACTAGCTTTACAACCCAGGAAGTCTTTTTCAAGGACCTGGGAGCCAACCCCTTAAAATGTAACCATCAAGGAAGATACAGCACCAGTTACCGTGGGAGATAGGAGCCTAACTGGGGGCTGCCTACCTCCAACATGTAAAACTACTTGTCATAAAGATATAAGAGGTCTATTTTTCCTTTGGACAAAGACAATTAGCAAACACAGATTATCACCCCAACTACCAGGTGAATTTAGGATGAACTGTGTGGTGCTGTCAAGTCCTCTTGAGGACTAGCTATGAGGTTTTTTTTTTTTTTTTTTTTTGGTTTTTGAGAACATGTATGTAATGGGTGTTTCTATTGGCAATATAAAAATTATAAATATTTTATAAAATATAAAATATATAAATATTTCTTTCTGCCTTTTGCAATCTCTTAGCAGATTTCCTGTGATGTGTGTCACATTATGCTTTAATACTTATTCAATAGTAAAATTGTCTTCGTTCTCTTCTACCTGTGTGTAGAGATTTTCTGGCTTGGGAGGGGATTTGTTATTTATTTATTTATTTTTAAAGATTTTATTTATTTATTTGAGAGCGAGGGAGTGAGAGAAAGAGATAGCATGAGCAGGGGGAGGGAGAGGGAGAAGCAGACTCCCTGCTGAGCAGGGACCCCCAATGCGGGGCTCAAGCCCAGGACCCTGAGATCATGACTTGGGCCGAAGTCAGACGCTTAACACACTGAGCCACTCAGGTGCCCCAGGGAGGAGGTTTTTTTTTTTAGTTCAATTAGCCAACATATATACATCATTAGTTTCAGATGTAGTGTTCAATAATTTGTCAGTTGTATATTAACACCCAGTGCTCATCCCATCACTTGCCCTCCCTAATGTCCCCATCCCTCCACCCACTTCCCCTTGAGCAATCTCAGTTTGTTTCCCAGAGTTGGAGATTTGTTTTTTAAATTATATTTCTCCAACAGTGTTTTGGATAAAAGCCTTTAAAGTGTATATTAGTAATGGTTAATGTTTATTTAGCATTTAGCACTGTTTGGTTTTAGATCTTTCATGGGCAGTATTCGCAAGTTCATTTAACCTAGTCAGTTAGGAAACCAAGATTTGAAGCTAGACATAATGAATTACCTGCATATACATTTCACAAGTAGCTGTACTGCTTCCCTACACAAAACATGGGTGGGTTCCTGGTTCAACATTTTAGTCAGAATTCTCATCAAGGAACTACTTTATTAGGTTATTTGGGCATAATGTAATGGTTGGAATTTCCATTTGCCTTACTAATTTTGAAAGAAAATCGGTATAAGTGTGAATTACTTTGACTTGTTGGCCAGCAATTTGGGGTACAGGTAACTCCTAACTATGTAGTGCTTTGCATCAGTATTAGCCGTTAAACTGAGGAGGAAATGATGGGAACATTGAAAAAAAAAACCCATTACTTTCATTTAAATGTAAATTCTAATCTAATTCTCTGCTGTGCTCCTGAAATTTTTTTAGATTTTGTTTTGTTTTCAGTATGTATGCAATAGCCCATTTTCATTTCCTTTTAGTCAGCATTTTTCTGGAAAAATATTTTGAAACTTGTCTCTTTAGATGGAAAAATCAGGCCCCAGGATTTGCAGCATTACATAGAGGGCTTGGACTCAGATTTTCTTGGATATGCTAATAAGACCCCAGACCCACTGGTAGAATTCTGATTTAGGATGAATAACAAGCCCACCCTACCCCTGATGGGGTAAGTTCCTAAGTGTGGGAAGTTGGAAAACATCACATGCTTCTTCTAGGTTTTATTTTCCACCTTTCTGAGATGTGTGCTGTGGAGGGAGCTGGGGTGAATGAAGTGATTTGTAAAATCTTATTTAGTGGTGATAAGGATGGAGAGTGGAGGTGGTTGGTTGTACTCATGTAGAAAGAGAACCTTTAAGATCAGTGAGTTAAGACATCATGGGAATATATTAAAGAGCTTCTACACAGCAAAGGAAACAATATATTGAAATAGGAAGAATTTCTAATGATGTTATTTTTAATGAGTCTACTAACCTCTACAGTGACAATTCATTATACTGCCTGAAATGGGAGGTTTGCTGTAGGGCTATAGCTAACTGCATTTTCCTTGTCCTGAGTTACCTGTCTATGGTGCCTCAGTTAACTAAACCTCAGAATGTAACCTACAGAATGTGAGGAACTATTTCATATTAACCTCTGATGAGGTGTTAATGTCCAAAATATATATAAAGAACTTATATAACTTTATAGCAAAAAAACCCCACAAATAATACCAAAAAAATGGGCAAATGACCCGAATAGACATTTTTCCAAAGAAGATATACAAATGGCCAATACAGGGCGCCTGGGTGGCTCAGTTGGTTAAGCGACTGCCTTCGGCTCAGGTCATGATCCTGGAGTCCCTGGATCGAGTCCCGCATCGGGCTCCCTGCTCAGCAGGGAGTCTGCTTCTCCCTCTGACCCTCATGATCTCTCTATCTCATTCTCTCTCTCAAATAAATAAATAAAATCTTTAAAAAAATAAAAATAAAAAAAAAACAAATGGCCAATACATATATGAAAGGTGCTCAACATCACTACACATCAGGGAAATGCAAATCAAGGCTACAATGAGATATTAGCTCATACCTGTTAGGATGCCTATAATCAAAAAGACAAGAGATAACAAATGCTGGAGAGGATGTAAAGAAAAGGAAGTTCTTAATACACTGTTGGTGAGAATATAAAATTGTACAGCCTTATGAAAACAGTGTAGAAATTCCTCAAAAAAATAAAAAATTAAACTGCAATATAATCTAGTAATCCTAGTCCTGGCTATATATCTGAAGAAATTGAAATCAGTATCTCAAAGAGATATCTGCATACCCATGTTCATTACATCATTATTCACAATAGCCAAGATATGGAAACGACTAAGTATTCATCAATGGATGAATGGATAAACAATATGTGGCATACATATACAATGGAATATGAATCAGTCACAAAAAAGAAGGAAATCCTGGCATTTGTAGAACATGGATGAATCTGGAAGAGAAATAAGCCAGAGAGAGAAAGACAAATACTGTATGATATTGTTTGTATGTGAATCTCAAAAATAACAACCACAACAAAACTGATTTCATAGAAACAGAGGATAGAATGGTGGTTGCCAGGAGTCAGGGGAGGGGAAATGGGGTGATGTAGGTCAAAGGGTACAAATTTTCAGTTATAAGAAAAATAAATTCTGAGGATCTACTGTACAGCATGGTGACTATAGTTAATAATATGGTGTCATGTACTTGAAAGTTACTGAGAGTAGATCTTAAGCATTCTTACCACATATAGACAAAAAAAGTTAATTATGTGAAGTGACAGATATGTTAATTATCTTGATCTTGGTAATCATTCTAAAGTATAGATGTACATCTAATCATCATGTACACTTTAAATATATATAATTATATTTGTCAGTTCTTCCTCAATAAAGTTAAAAAAAAAAAATCAGTCATGAAGAATAGACATGAAATAGTCATCTGGCTCCTGGCTGGTGGATGCTCCCCTCAGTTCTTCCTATATTTAGCATCTTTTTTTTTTTTTAAGATTTTATTTATTTATTCGACAGATAGAGAGCACAAGTAGGCAGAGTGGCAGGCAGAGGGAGAGGGAGAAGCAGGCTCTCCGCTGAGCAGGGAGCCGGACGTGGGGCTCGATCCCAGAACCCCAGGATCATGACCTAAGCCGAAGGCAGCCGCTTAACCGACTGAGCCACCCAGGCGCCCCTATATTTAGCATCTTGTTACAGCAGAATATTATTCAGAAATCAGTCTGTCATCTGTTTTCCAAAATAAGGGCTAATGTTTTTTCCTATCCTTTAGATTTCAGCTGCTCCTTTGGGAAATTTTTTAGAGAAGTTTGGTTTTCTTACCTCCACTCACTCCAAAATATGTTTCTTCACCTATGATTATTTTCTAAAATATCACCATCTTCTTTTTCACTTCGAGCAATAATAAATCTAGCACAATGTAGATTATTTATAGTCAGTTCTCATTATTCGAGGTAGTTATGTTCTATAAAGTCCTCACAAACACTAAATTAGCAAATACTGAACCATCGTTCCTAGGTTCCTGTGAGTTGCTTCTGATCACACATTTTCATCAACTGAGTAACATATAACTTTGTTTTATGTATGTTTCTGTTTACAAACACCTTATTTCATATGTGTTAACACTGAACTCATGGCCAACAGCGCTATACCTCATACCAGAACAAAGCTTATGTCACTCGTATTCCCTAGGGCACATCACAGCCTTCTTATGTTTGGGAACACTGGATAGCACTTCAGGAGGGCCCATTTTAAACAGTGAAATCAACATAAAAAGCACAAAAATGAAAAAAAACATGGCACTGAGGAGAATGTGAAAAGGACACTTATTTATAGGATGAGAACTGAAACAAGAAGGAAGGGTGTCGCCTTGTTTACCTCAGCTGGGCATGTTCGCCTTAGGTAACCCAAATGTTTCACTGCTCTGCATGTGTCTGAGTGACTGTGAAAGTGCTGTTAGTACTGATTTTGGTGTTATAGATATTTTAGCAAGTGGATGAATTCACAAAAATGGGATCTGTGAATATTGTTTATTTATAGACTTGTAGTATGCCTACTCCACCACACTGTACATTCCAGGGCAGAGAATATGAATGTCTTTTGCACTGAAACATTACTAGAACTGATGCTAAATAAAGTATTAAAGAGGCATCAATCTTTGGCCTCAGTTTTCAACCAACATCTTAGATTTGACCTCAGTTTTGGCCTGAGACTTAGGAAGGCTGAGTTACCGAATGACCACTTCACCAACATTTCTGACATTCCCTGGTCTTGCAAATGACAGACAATGATGAAATCAGATAGTTAGCATCAAACTTAACCAGCATAACTTTTTCAGTAAAGTAAATAAGATATGTCGTTGGGATTTATTGTTAATCTGAGTATTCACTTTAAACGTAGTTAAGTATTCAATATATGTTGGACTAAAAATCTCCTTGTGTCTTTTATATGTTGGAATTTTTTAAAGATTTATTTATTTTAGAGAGAGAGAGAGAAAGAGCACGAGCCAGCAGGAGCAGAGGGAGAGGGAGAAGCAGACTCCCTGCTGAGCAAGGGAGCCCCATGTGGGGCTTGATCCCAGGACTCTGGGATCATGACCTCAGCTGAAGGCAGACACTTAACCAACTGAGCCACCTAGGCACCTATATGTAACTTTTCGACAAGTGAAATTAAATTGTTATCTCAATGCTCTGCAGGTATATTCAGCCTTTTTCTCTCTGTCTTTGCTCATACTAAACTCAATTTTATGCCTCGAAATTTTACACAATTATTATTTCTTTCTTGAAGTTTTTCTAATCTCCATTTTAAAACTCATTTAGAGGCTGATATATACCTCTTGTGGGACATTTGTTGTTATATCTTTTTATTTTTTTTTTTTTCAGATTTTTTATTTATTTATTTGACAGAGAGAGACACAGCGAGAGAGGGAACACAAGCAGGGGGAGTGGGAGAGGGAGAAGCAGGCTTCCTGCGGAGCAGGGAGCCCAATGCGGGCCTCGATTCCAGGACCCTGGTATCATGACCTGAGCCGAAGGCAGATGCCTAATGACTGAGCTACCCAGGCGCCCCAAGCCTCTTATTTTTAATTTGTATTTAATCTCAAAACTTGTAAGAGAACCCACCTTTCCTATTTATTTAAAAATGTAAACTGAAGTTCTAAAAGGTTCTCCTTTTAAAAATTCTATTAGATTTATTTTCTTTTTTATTTTTTTTTAGAAAAAACTCAATGTTTCTGAACCCAATAATAACCAGGCCAAACTGTCACTCTTAAAGATGGGATAAGTGTCATATATTATTAAATTCAATTTAGCTGTACATTAACTACAATTCTTGCAATTTCTGTTGTGCTACTTCCTATAGATATACTTTCTTATTTTCCCTTATTTTTTATGAGAGCTCTCATCATGGGCTCTGTGCATAGTGCCAAGGGCCTCTTGGGCCTGGCAGAATGAGAGGATGAGGAGGTAAATGGGTAAGAGACTAAGCTGCCCCTTTCTTCCTTTCCACATTCCTGGAACATATTCATTAAATTCATGTTTCATAAGATTTCAAAATCAGCAAAAGATAGCTAATTTCTTTTGACAAAGCTGCCAACCCTTTTATTTCTCTCTACTCCATACCTTGGCTTGTCCTCCTGTCTATTAGAAGGTTCACAACTATATGCACAGAAAGACAAGAGCAAGCTCCTAGATCCAGCTCTCCAAAAATATACAGAAAACTATTAAAATTCACTATTTTAAGGATGCCAAAAAAGTAAGGAAAAGTAAGTCATCTCTACTAGAATATATTATTTTAAAACAGAAGTACTAAAAATGTTTAAATAGATTATGGAAAAGTCATTCATAATCTCCTCTTCCTTTCCTTTCTTCAACAGACCTCATAAGGCTATAGTGAGATGATCTGATTTACTCATCAGCACAAAGAGGTAACTCTGGCAGGAACAACATTATAATCAAAAAGAATAAACCAAAAGCAATGTGGTGTAGTTTGGAAAGCACACTGAGAATTACTTTTCTCATCTCAGCATGGCAATTTGTCTGAAATTACACCATCAGAGCTTTATTCTTTTAACTTTTTAGGAATACCAATTAAAATGTATAGGCCTCCCAAAATGAGGCTACATTCATGGTTATATGGTTCTTAGGAAGGCTAATATCACAAGATATTTACAACAATGAAGTAAAGCTGAGAAGCAATGATATAGGGGTATTTTGAGAGGCAAATGCACCCCTGAGTTAAGTTTTGACACATACTCTTTATTTCTGAGGGACAGTAGCAGGAAACCCTCAATGAGACATGTGAAGTATCTAGCACATGTGAGGACGATGCTTCCAGTAAGGAGATTTCTGAAAAGGGAAAAACAAAAACAATGACCACAACCCACCTTTGCCATCTACATCATTTTACTTTTATGGATAAGGTATTCAGGAACAAAGTACAAAAGATATATGTGGTTCTTGTCCTTCCAGTAGTCATACAGTCAATCACATGAGTGGGTTCTGAAAACACTAAAATACAAGTGTACAGAGGAAAAAATTTTCACTATAACAAAGTATGATCACTGCATTTATGCTGTAAACAAAATGGCTTAAAAGATCACATTATGTCTTCCTTTAAGGATATTTCAACTACCTTTTGAAATAGTTAAGATTTAAAGGAAGTTTGTTTTTAGTGCAAAATATCCCAGGTTCATCTTAGACTTTCTATATCCCAGCCCTGAAATCAGCCATTTCTCCAGGCAACGTTGGGTCCTGGTGGGAGGAAGGGAATTGGTTTAAAAAACAAATTATAGACTCTAGGGGTACTTCCTGATACCGGCATTTCATTACTACTTGGCCCTCTCAGAACTATGAAGAAAACCCAGATACATATGTTTGTATAAGCTTATGCATTTCTCTATTTTACCTGTATATAAAACCTTGATTTCATACAGATAACAGCAATTCTAAGTCAACTACACAAGGTTCAGTCTAAACTTTCTTTTTTTCCTTGTAATTATCATTTCTGTTTTCCCCATTTTAGAGATGGAGAGACTGAGGTCTTGGGAGATTATCCAAGGTCACATGGCTGGTAAGTGATAAAGTCAGGATTCAAACCCAAGCTTGCTTTCTTCAAAGCTCAAGCTGTTAATCACTAGACTTTACTACAACTCTAACAATAGAAGCAGGAACACTCCCCTGGGAACTCTCTCTAAATCATTTTGTGGCATTCAATAAATGGCTTTAGGATCCCAACTCCAAATTAGACCGAAATGTTGCCCAGTAGAAAACACAAAGTCCTGTTCCAGTTCTGGTTTTATAATTGCAGAGATCAAGCAAGTCTATTCACCTTCAACAACCTACAGTCTGTTAGTTCCTTAAAGTATACCTAAATGTAACAGAGCCCCATTGCCATTGCAGTAAAAACACAGGACATAAAAGATATACTAGTGTTTTTCTTGACTGCAAACAATAAAAGTTTGCATAGAATGGAACTATCCACTTGGAGAAAAAAAATGACAGTCCTATGTTTGAGCTCTTCATGATCCAAGCCTCTCTTTTCTTTCGGCATTTCAGAAAACCACCTGCAGCCGAATAAGAAGAGTAAAAAGCTATCAACAATACCCATACTCAATTGAGTCCCTTGACCTTATGTTCATAACCTACCACTTACATTTTTTTCTTTGCTTCAGTCTTTATTCCTTTTATTCATTTGAGGGTTTATAACCTAGTAAATAATATCCCTTTAAATATTTTGTAATGCTTTCAGAATGTGGCTTACTAATTCAAGGAATGTTTTGTCAATCGAAGATGACAATTTTGATAGAAAAAAACATGTAAAATTACACTATTTACTCCAACATATGCACATATATAAAGTTTAACATACATGTCATAAATCACAGATCACATATGGCATAACTGATCCTTCATGTAATTGAGGGAGCAATCCCAAATTAATTACAGATAAAAATAACTTAGATAAGCAGCAGTAATTTCTTAAGTTATCCCTTTCTAATATGATTCAATCTGATATACTTGTTTCATTCAAGAAAAAAAGTTCTTTTCTGGCTTCTAAAAATTGGTAGATATTAATAAATACTTATTTTCACTATTCAATTTATCCAAGAGATAGTTTAGATAAAACACAATTTAAGGTCATCAAAATAGACACCAGAAATGTGAAAGACTCTTAATGAAGAAATAGATTTATAACACTTGTCAAAATTTAACTTATAAATGCATCATAAAGAAATATTAACTCAAAACTTTTCCATTTTGGAGGAAGGAGATAAAATTATACATATTAAAAGTGAGTTACAGTTATTTTGTCAAAAATTGTTAAAATTGACAAGAGAAATGATATACTCTTCCTCAAAGATTTAAATGTTCTTAAATTCATATATAACCAATTCTCATGAAACTTGTAAAAGAACTGTTCCCATTAGATAAGTAAACTTGTATTTATTATATAATATATTCTCTGCATTTGTTGGAGTACAAAATAAGAGTTGATATCATATACATAGTAAATAATTCTAAATCTATGTCCCACTGACAAAGTCCATCACTTCTTCAGTTATGGTAAGTAAAAGAACTCCAAGTGTGCTTACCCAGCCCAAGTGAGATCAAGCCTAGTTAATACTGCTTTTCAGAGAAGAGGCCAGAAAACTGGATCAGTCCACTGAAAGCCCTTTTTCCCTCTAATGTTGCTGACATTGCTTGGTATCCCTGCTGGAACAAGGATTCCAGAAGTCTGGTGCAAACATGCAACATGGAAAGCATGTCCCCAAACCTGGAGATCTAGAAGTTAGAAGGTGATGACTAATATAACAAAATAAAATTAAAAAAAAAAAAAAAAGGTAGAGCCTACTTACTGCATTATCAGTTTGATAGTTGAGGCTCCTTCCATTTATTTTAGAATTCTGGAATTACTAAGGTAAAACCTCATAGTACCTATTGGGTGGGCAAAGGAAAGTTAAGAAAGCACCTCCCTTCCAGGAGTATGAATGCTTTATTGCAATGTAGGTCTTGTAGGTATCAATGAGGCCAGCCTATTCATCTTATACACAGAAAGCCCTTTTCCCACTGCCACATTTAGACACTAGCTAGGTAAGGGAGGATTCCAGCACTGGATAAATGTGGAGGGGAGGGAGGTGGGGGAATTGGGTAACTGGGTGATGGACATTAAGGAGGGCACAAAATCAAAATCAAGAGCTCTGAAATAAACCACCTGTAAAAGCAGAATCAGACCTATAAATACAAACAAAAAACTGATGGTTGCCAGAGGGAAGGAGATGGGAGGGATGGGCAAAATGGGTAAAGGGGAGTAGAAGATACAGGCCTCCAGTTACGGATTTAATAAGTCTTGGGAATAAAGGTACATCACAGGGAATATAGTTACTGATACTGTAGTAGTGTTGTACGGAGAGAGATGGTAGCTACAGTTGTGGTTAGCATAGCAGAATGCATAGAGAAGTTGAATCACTATGTTATATACCTGAAACTAATGTAACAGAGTGTGTTAACTATACTCAAACTAAAAAATAAAAAATTAATTAATTAATTTAAAAACCCAAATAAACCATGTGTATACAATCAATTAATATTTGACAGGAAAGCCAAAACTCCTCAATGGGGAAAGTACAGTCTGTCTAATAAATGGCACTGGGAAAACTGGATATTCACATGCAAAAGAATGAAACTGAATCCCTATCTTATAGCACTCACAAAAATTAACTCAAAATGGATTAAATATTTAAACATAAGACCTAAAACCAGAAGACTCCAAGAAGAAAACATAGGGAAAAATTTATGGACACTGGCTTGGCAATGATTTTTTTGGGTATGACACCCAAAGCATAAGGGACAAAAGTAAAAACACAATAGTGGACTATATTCACTAAAAAGCTTCTGCACAACAAAAGAAACAATCAATAAAAGGAAAAGGCAACCTACTGAATGAAAGTATTTGAAAATCATATATCCAAAATATATAAAAAACTCATTCATCAATGGCCAAAAAAAAAAAAAAAACCCAAGAACAAAATAAAACAAACAACCCCCCCAACCAAATAACCTGAATAAATTTTTTTTTGTAAAGAAAGTATACAAATGGCCAACAGTTATGAATAGGTGCTAAATATCACAAATCATCAAGGGACTGCAAATCAAAACAATCATGAGATACCATATCACACCTGTTAGGAGGACTATTATCAAAAAGCCAAGAGATAAATTTATGCTGGCAAGTGTGTAAAGAAAAGGAAAACTTTGTTCCCTGTTGGTGGGAATGTAAACCGGTTCAGCACTATGGAAAACAGTATATATCCAAATGAAATAAAACCATTTTCTTGAAAAAAAAAAAAAATGTGGAACTCAGAACTAGCCCTGACCTCACTGCAGAGAGGGCTCTGGTTGGTAGTTAGTTCTTAGTCATCTCAGTATTTGCTAGACTGTCAGAAATCAGAATCCCTCCCTTGAGGCTGAAAATTCTATCAATACCACTCATTTCCTTTGCTCCAATAGCAGAAATACAGAGGTTTGGGGCATTACTCACACCTTGCTTCCTCCCCACCAGGTCTGAGTCACTGATGAAAATGCTCAGCTTGACTTCACAGCCCAGAATATAAAGAAAGTTCTTCTCTCTCACTGTACCAGTTTTAGCTTCTAAGATAGTTTCCTTCATGGCAAAAGTCCACATTGATATACAGGAAAAGGAAATTTCTTGTATCCAAGTCACTAAGATTAGATGGTTAAATTTAGCAGACTCCAACATGCACTAGACACAGAGAAGACAGTTTCACTTCTAAGTCTCAGTTTCAGTTGTAAAATGGGAATAATAATACTTGGTCTCATTATCTCCAAAGACTGTTTTGAGAGAATGAAATCAGATAAGACAACAGGATTTAAAAATCAAGGTTGAAATAATTACAGCATATATTATCTTCAAATCCTTCTCATTTCATATGATAAATACTAATTTTTCAATTACCAAAAATTGCTATTCAATTGGTAAACTGTGTTTAAACTGACCGGGGGTGGAAAGGTGATCACTTTACATAGTACCTCGTAATTTTAAGTGACAAAACCCCCAAAGAGGCATATAAAATTTATGGCACATGTTCCAATATTGGTGTTAGGCTTGTACTTATCTCATCATACTCATCCCTGTCTTTCACAGTGTTGTGTTTCATTTTTCTCCCTTCTTCCTTCATTTTCCCTATTCCAAGTAATACCCAAGGTATTGCTTAGCTACAGAAGATCTTCAATAAAAACGTATCTGCTCACTGAAAGAATATAATTTACTTCAAGTCAAATATGGTAACTATTGTCTTTCCTGTCTATAAACCAAATTCACAGAACAAGTCCATATATACATATTAATTTTTTTGTGAAGGAAAGATACACTCTACAAGTTTTACATTACATCTTACACAACAATGCAATAACTTTCATGTGAGAGTAAAGATTATTTACCAAGCAACTGGTCCCAAGGTAAAATAAATACTGTGCATTGGTCCAGCTTATAACCGTTCAATGTTTAGAACAAAGAATATTTCATTGTAAGTAAGGTTAAAATTCGAAGTGACCTCAGGAGGAGAGGTATGTGCAGTCATACTTTAACAGAGATGGGAAAGGGCTTGGGCATTGGCTGGAATTGCCAGGCATGGACACAGTCAGCATGAAGACACTGACCAAAGCAGCTCTCAAAGCAGCAAGTCTGGAGTCCTCAAGACCTGCTGATACTTGGAGGAGACACAGAGAAGCAGGATGAACAAGCCACAGGCCACCAATGTCCTGTTTAGAAGTTGTGAACTTTAAAGACATCACTCTGAACCTCATCCAGGAGAATGGGACAGGTGTGGACAGAGACGTAAGCTGAAGAAGCACAAGTCCCCGGTCTCTCTGGACCAGCTCCCCAAAGTCCTGAGTACCTTCCCTACAAGCCAGGCATCAGCTTCAAAACCAGACATAATCTCCCAGGTGGAGCAAGACAAAAAGCTATGAAGAAAAACAAGAAAAATTTCCCAGGGCAACTGCCCAGATGTGGCAACCAGACTTGAAAAGAGAGGGACATCTTCAAAGCACAGAAATTTATGACTATCTCTTTCTTTTTCTTATTCTCATTTTTTAATAAATATAGAAATGAATAAAGACCAAAGCCAGAGTGATAGCAGTTAAAAACTAATTCCATTTACAAATAGTAAGAATCTTCTGAGGACTATTTCTATGTAAACTTTGAGTCTATCTATTTGTTCTTATTTATTAGTATTCTCCAATATAAAATCTTTTAAACCAAAGTTTTGGTATGTGTCTTGTCCCACATTTGCTTATACCATGAAATCACTTTTTTTTTTTTTTTTGAAAGATAAAGAGCTTGAGAGCAGCAGTGGAGAGGGGCAGAGGGAGAGGGAGAGGAAGAATCTTATGCAGGCTCCAAGCCCAATGTGGAGCCCAGTCTCACGACCCTGAGATCATGACCTAAGCCAAAATCAAGAGTCCAACATTTAACTGAGCCACCCAGGTGCCCCAAAATCACATTTTTAAAATACTATACTTATCCAAGAAAAGAATCTAATTCACATATCAACTCTTCTAGGAAACACTTACTGAGATTCCAGAAAAACTTGACCTTTCCATTCTCTGGTTTCTGTCTATTGGACTTGCTGTCTATACCATACTATGCCAACCAATTCTATAACATTCTATAGAGATTGGCCACCTACCTTCAATGTAATCATAAAGAAATAGAAATTATTCTGAAGCTAAATCATATGCAATATAAAAAATGTACTATTACTCAATTGCGTGCCGTTATTCAATAAATAAAAAGTAATTTTATGCATATTTGAGGGAAAAAATCCAAATATTTATAAACGTTGATAACCCATGACATATTATATGCAATAATGAATCTCTCTTATGGAGTAAAAATGGTCAAGTTGATAAAAGATGATCCTTTGCCATTTTCAAGTAAAGTAACCCCAGAGTTGTAAGGATCAGTTAGAGGGTCACCAGAAAATCAAAGGAAGGGTATTTGAAGGAAGTAGCAGTCATCCAAATGAAAATTACTCATGATGGGGTCTGTGGAAAGGAGGAATTTAAGAAAAAGAATGTGTGGGGCGCCTGGGTGGGTGCTAGGTTAAGCATCAGACTCTAGATTTCAGCTCAAGTCATGATCTTAGGGTACTGAGATCAAGCCTTGTGCTGGGCTCTGCGCTGGGTGTGGAGCCTACTTAAGATTTTCTCTCTCCCTCTGCCCCTCCCTCCCCCCCCCCCCACTGCTCTCATGCTCTCTCGCTCTCTCACAAAAAAAAAAAAAATCTGATTTCCAGTCTTCCTCCCAGATACAGTTAAGGAACCATTTTCATGAACATGCCTTGAATATTAATACTTCTATTACAATTCCATTTTTAGTAGTCACTGGAAGAGCAATGATAGTGAACATACATGTGACCATAAATGTGGAACACTGACCTTATTCATCTTACAAAAACTCAAATAGAAGGTAAATGATACATATATGCTGATAGTGTTCAGTCTTTTGACCATGGTCATCCCTTAAATATATATATATATATATACTTAAAGATACATATTCTTAAGGAGAAATACTCTTTAAATACAAGGAATATGGCTAAGTTTTTATATGCTATTTTTATACAACATTAAAACCATTTAATGTATTTTCTTTCTGTACTTACAAACTCACAATTACAAGAACTTCAGTTGATACATGTGAAGTAAAAGCATTGGTTTACAATGGATGTAAAAGTAGCCATTCGTCATAAACAAGTCATCAAACAAATCTTAATACATTTTTGAAGAAAACATCTTAGCAATAATTATATTGTTCATAATTATCACTCATAATTATTTATGAGAAAAGTAGTGCATCTTGCCATGAATTTATCCTTTTCTTAGTGCCCTTTTATTTTTTTTTAATTTTTTATTGTTATGTTAATCACCATACATCATTAGTTTTAGATGTAGTGTTCCATGATTCATTGTTTGTGCATAACACCCAGTGCTCCATGCAGAACGTGCCCTCTTTAATACCCATCACCAGACTAACCCATCCTCCCACTGCCCTCCCTTCTAGAACCCTCAGTTTGTTTTTCAGAGTCCATCGTCTCTCATGGTTCGTCTCCCCCTCCGATTTCCCCCCCTTCATTCTTCCACTCCTGCTATCTTCTTCTTTTTTTTTTCTTTTCTTAACATATATTGCATTATTTGTTTCAGAGATACAGATCTGAGATTCAACAGTCTTGCACAATTCACAGCGCTTACCAGAACACATACCCTCCCCACTGTCTATCACCCAGTCACCCCATCCCTCCCACCCCACCCCCCACTCCAGCAACCCTCAGTTTGTTTCCTGAGATTAAGAATTCCTCATATCAGTGAGGGCATATGATACATGTCTTTCTCTGTTTGACTTATTTCGCTCAGCATAATACCCTCCAGTTCCATCCACGTCGTTGCAAATGGCAAGATCTCATTCCTTTTGATGGCTGCATAATATTCCATTGTCTATATATACCACTTCTTCTTGATCCATTCATCTGTCGATGGACATCTTGGCTCTTTCCACAGTTTGGCTATTGTGGACATTGCTGCTATAAACATCGGGGTGCACGTACCCCTTCGGATCCCTACATTTGTATCTTTGGGGTAAATACCCAGTAGTGCAATTGCTGGATCGTAGGGTAGCTCTATTTTCAACTTTTTGAGGAACCTCCATACTGTTTTCCAGAGTGGCTGCACCAGCTTGCATTCCCACCAACAGTGTAGGAGGGTTCCCCTTTCTCCGCATCCCCGCCAACATCTGTCATTTCCTGACTTGCTAATTTTAGCCATTCTGACTGGTGTGAGGTGGTATCTCATTGAGGTTTTGATTTGGATTTCCCTGATGCTGAGTGATGTTGAGCACTTTTTCATGTGTCTGTTGGCCATTTGGATGACTTCTTTGGAAAAATGTCTGTTCATGTCTTCTGCCCATTTCTTGATTGGATTCTTTGTTCTTTGGGTGTTGAGTTTGATAAGTTCTTTATAGATTTTGGATACTAGCCCTTTATCTGATATGTCATTTGCAAATATCTTCTCCCATTCTGTCGGTTGTCTTTTGGTTTTCTTGACTGTTTCTTTTGCTGTGCAAAAGCTTTTTATCTTGATGAAGTCCCAATAGTTCATTTTTGCCCTTGCTTCCCTTGCCTTTGGCGATGTTTCTAGGAAGAAGTTGCTGCGGCTGAGGTTGAAGAGGTTGCTGCCTGTGTTCTCCTTTAGGATTTTGATGGACTCCTGTCTCACATTGAGGTCTTTCAACCATTTGGAGTCTATTTTTGTGTGTGGTGTAAGGAAAGGGTCCAGTTTCATTCTTCTGCATGTGGCTGTCCAATTTTCCCAACACCATTTGTTGAAGAGACTGTCTTTTGGCCATTGGACATTCTTTCCTGCTTTGTCGAAGATTAGTTGACCATAGAGTTGAGGGTCCATTTCTGGGCTCTCTCTTCTGTTCCATTGATCTATGTGTCTGTTTTTGTGCCAGTACCATACTGTCTTGATGATAACAGCTTTGTAGTAGAGCTGGAAGTCCGGAATTGTGATGCCGCCAGCTTTGCTTTTCTTTTTCAACATTCCTCTGGCTAGGCGGGGTCTTTTCTGGTTCCATACACATTTTAGGATTATTTGTTCCATTTCTTTGAAGAAAGTGGATGGTATTTTGATGGGGATTGCATTGAATGTGTAGATTGCTCTAGGTAGCATTGACATCTTCACAATATTTGTTCTTCCAATCCATGAGCATGGAACGTTTTTCCATTTCTTTGTGTCTTCCTCAATTTCTTTCATGAGTATTTTATAGTTTTCTGAGTACAGATCCTTTGCCTCTTTGGTTAGATTTATTCCTAGGTATCTGATGGTTTTGGGTGCAATTGTAAACAGGATCGACTCCTTAATTTCTCTTTCTTCTGTCTTGTTGTTGGTATATAGGAATGCCACTGATTTCTGTGCATTGATTTTATATCCTGCCACTTGACTGAATTCCTGTATGAGTTCTAGCAGTTTTGGGGTGGAGTCTTTTGGGTTTTCCACATAAAGTATCATATCATCTGCAAAGAGTGAGAGTTTGACTTCTTCTTTGCCGATTTGGATGCCTTTGATTTCTTTTTGTTGTCTGATTGCTGTGGCTAGGACTTCTAATACTGTGTTGAATAGCAGTGGTGATAGTGGACATCCCTGCCGTGTTCCTGACCTTAGGGGGAAAGCTCTCAGTTTTTCCCCATTGAAAATGATATTCGCTGTAGGTTTTTCATAGATGGCTTTTATGATATTGAGGTATGTACCCTCGATCCCTATACTCTGAAGAGTTTTGATCAAGAAAGGATGCTGTACTTTGTCAAATGCTTTTTCTGCATCTATTGAGAGGATCATGATTCTTGTTCTTTCTTTTGTTAATGTATTGTATCACATTGATTGATTTGCGGATGTTGAACCAACCTTGCAGCCCAGGGATAAATCCCACTTGGTTGTGGTGAATAATCCTTTTAATGTACTGTTGGATCCTATTGGCTAGTATTTTGGTGAGAATTTTTGCATCCATGTTCATCAGGGATATTGGTCTGTAATTCTCCTTTTTGATGGGGTCTTTGTCTGGTTTTGGGATCAAGGTAATGCTGGCCTCGTAAAACGAGTTTGGAAGTTTTCCTTCCATTTCTATTTTTTGGAACAGTTTCAGAAGAATAGGTATTAATTCTTCTTGAAATGTTTGGTAGAATTCCACTGGGAAGCCATCTGGCCCTGGGCTTTTGTGTTTTGGGAGATTTTTGATGACTGCTTCTATTTCCTTAGTGGTTATAGGTCTGTTCAGGTTTTCTATTTCTTCCTGGTTCAGTTTTGGTAGTTAATACATCTCTAGGAATGCATCCATTTCTTCCAGGTTATCTAATTTGCTGCCATAGAGTTGCTCATAATATGTTCTTATAATTGTTTGTATTTCTTTGGTGTTGGTTGTGATCTCTCCTCTTTCATTCATGATTTTGTTGATTTAGGTCATTTGTCTTTTCTTTTTGATTAGTCTGGCCAGGGGTTTATCAATCTCGTTAATTCTTTCAAAGAACCAGCTCCTAGTTTCGTTGATCTGTTCTACTGTTCTTTTGGTTTCTATTTCATTGATTTCTGCTCTGATCTTTATTATTTCTCTTCTCCTGCTGGGTTTAGGCTTTATTTGCTGTTCTTTCTCCAGCTCCTTTAGGTGTAGGGTTAGGTTGTGTACTTGAGACCTTTCTTGTTTCTTGAGAAAGGCTTGTATTGCTATATACTTTCCTCTTAGGACTGCCTTTGCTGCATCCCAAAGATTTTGAATAGTTGTGTTTTCATTTTCATTGGTTTCCATGAATTTTTTTAATTCTTCTTTAATTTCCTGGTTGACCCATTCATTCTTTAGTAGGATGCTCTTTAGCCTCCATGTATTTGAGTTCTTTCCAACTTTCCTCTTGTGATCGAGTTCTAGTTTCAAAGCATTGTGGTCTGAAAATAGGCAGGAAATGATCCCAATCTTTTGGTACCGGTTGAGACCTGATTTATGACCTAGGATGTGATCGATTCTGGAGAATGTTCCATGGGCACTAGAGAAGAATGTGCCTTCCGTTGCTTTGGGATGGAATGTTCTGAATATGTCTGTGAAGTCCATTTGGCCCAGTGTGTCATTTAAAGTCTTTATTTCCTTGTTGATCTTTTGCTTAGATGATCTGTCCATTTCAGTGAGGGGGGTGTTAAAGTCCCCCACTATTATTGTATTGTTGTCAATGTGTTTCTTTACTTTTGTTATCAATTGCCTTATATAATTGGCTGCTCCCATGTTAGGGGCATAGATATTTACAATTGTTAGATCTTCTTGTTGGATAGATCCTTTAAGGAGGATATAGTGTCCTTCCTCATCTCTTATTACAGTCTTTGGTTTAAAATCTAATTTGTCTGATATAAGGATTGCCACCCCAGCTTTCTTTTGGTGTCCATTAGCATGGTAAATGGTTTTCCACCCCCTCACTTTCAATCTGGGGGTGTCTTTGGGTCTAAAATGAGTCTCTTGCAGACAGCATATCGATGGGTCTTGTTTTTTAATCCAATCTGATAGCCTGTGTCTTTTGATTGGGGCATTTAGCCCATTTACATTCAGAGTAACTATTGAAAGATAGGAATTTAGTGCCATTGTATTGTCTGTCAGGTGACTGTTACTGTATATTGTCTGTGTTCCTTTCTGGTCTATGTTGCTTTTAGGCTCTCTCTTTGCTTAGAGGACCCCTTTCAATATTTCTTGTAGGGCTGGTTTCGTGTTTGCAAATTCCTTTAGTTTTTGTTTGTCCTGGAAGCTTTTTATCTCTCCTTCTATTTCAATGACAGCCTAGCTGGATATAGTATTCTTGGCTGCATATTTTT